>NC_134538.1:53904578-55123864 GCF_050624435.1 Tenrec ecaudatus | reverse complement strand
AACCTGCTGCCGAAGACCTTCTCTACCTCAGACACACTTGTAACCCGAGGACTTAAGACTGAAAACCCATGGTGTCTGAGGAAGAAGACAGCTGTATCCAGATTGCTGAACGGTTGGTAGGCGGACAAACGTGGTCTTGCTACATCAATACCCTAGATGCTGTATTAAATATCTATTATTCCAGCAAACCTATAGCTGATATGCTCAGTGGCTATTATTGTCAAATTTCCCTGACAATCAACTCCCACTCTTTGTATAAATAGCATCCAGACACAAAAGGATTGATTCTGTGCAAGTGAATAATTCAGGTACTGTGATACGGAGTTAGCCTACATTGGCTCAGTGTCACTCTCTTAACAGAGCTTTAAGAAATTCGTATCAGGGGCTACTCAAAGACAACATTAATGAAAGATTGTTATACCCCAGGGGGATGATCGATAACACGATCTTCCATAATAACAAGGAAGTTTTGAAAGGGAGTCAAAGGCACATTAAACAAACAAACAAACATAGACCCAGGAGTGAGTTTGGGGGGGTGGGGGCACATTAAAGTCTAGCTCCAATTTAAGAACAATTAGTTTTTGCCTCAAGGCCTTCCAGAAGGGACCACAGAAGATATGGGTGCTGTAGCAAAATGTGGTGAAGAAATTAAATGGTGCTCAGTTAGCAGATAAAATAACATCTGAAGTCTTAAAGGCTTGTTTCCAAACAAGCAGCCATCGAAGTGAGATATCAACTAAGTCCACATGGAAAAAGTGCACTAATATCAGTAACCCAAGAATTGTAAATCATATAACCCAAAGCCAAAGAAGGGCATAGTATTAGAGCCTAAATTGTGAGAAACTGGTTTGCTATTGATGACAATGGGAGCACAAGATACATTTGTGGGAACTACAGAGGAAATATGCCTCTGATGACCCACAGAAACTCATATATGTAAGGGAGAGAGTTTTATATGTAGGGTAAGTGTACATTCAGAAAGCATCCCAACCCAGTCCAGTCCAAGCCCATAAGTCAGACTTGGCCCATACATCTGACACCAATCTACAAAGTCCTTCTCAAATTCACAAAACACACACAATGATGCTGAATGCAGGAGGATCACAGGACATTGGGTAGAAAGTCTTTTAATCCAGTGTAAGTATCTCAGTGCTGGCAGGGGTCTCCACGTGGCTTCTCCAGCACCCAGGGCTGCATCAGGATAGGTCCATGTGGCTTCTCCTCAGGGATGTCTCACAGGAAGTGAGCCTTGCCAGCTAAGGCAGCCATACACTGGTCTGACCATCAGAGAATGAGAGACCAGAGAGGCAGAAGGGCTAGGCCCACCAAGCCATTTATCTCTCTGCTCTTCAATTAATCCCGCATGTGTTTATTGGCCAAGTTGGCACAACAAACCTTCACTATCTCACCCTCTGTCTATAAGAGAGGGATGGGAGGAAAGTGGATACCAAATAGAGTGCATTGGAGAAATGACTGTAGAAGATCAAGATGATAAGTCAAATCAAGGTTGACTTGACGGATTAGAACCTTGTCAGTTGATCCCTCTCTGATGCGTTAGGCCTGATCTGTTTTCAACATTTTCTCTATATTTTGTGTGTTTTGTTCATTCACATTGGGGTTTATCGCAGGTGTGTTATATCATAGGGGTCACCCTCTTGAATTTTTGTTATAATTTTTTTCTGTTTTTCAGTATGTGAAACCCAGGATTGATGAATCTATAGGGACAGCAAGTCGAGTAAGGGTTTCTGTGGTTACAGTGGGGGGTGGTGGTGGTAAAAGGGAGCTGATGTCAGGAGTTCAAGAAGGAAGAGAATGTTTGGAAACGGATTGTGCCAGCAAGTGTACAACACTGCAAGGTGTCATTGAGCTACGGAATGACATATCTGTATTAACTTCCAATAAAGTGGTTTTGAAAATAAATCAATAGCGCTAAAAAGCAAAAATGTCACTTTGAGGACTCTTTTACAAAGTATTTTTAAGTGCTTCATATGCATGTGAAAGTTGAACAAACAATAAGGAAAACTGAAGAGGAAGCAATGCCTTAGAATTGTGGTGTTGGTGGAGAATAATACATATAATACGAACTGCCAGAAGAATGAACAAATATATCCCAGAAGAAGCACAGCCAGCATGTTCTTTAGAAGTGGGATGGCCAACTTTGTCTCACACACTTAGAATGCAGCAGTCCCTGGAGAACCCTTCATGTTTGTAAAACAGGTGGTTAGTAGAAAGGGGAAGGTCTTCAACAAGATATATCAACACAGTGGCTGCAAAAATGGGCTCAAACATAGTGATTGTCAGGCTGACACAAGACCAAGCAGTATTTTGTTCTGTTGTGCACAGGTTGTGAGGAACTAGAACTGATTTGATGGCACCTAGGAACAACATGGACATTAAACTATACAATCTTGTAAAAAGACATACACACTCACATATAGGTAACAAAAAATAGTGCACACACACAAATACAGGACAGAACCTATGCTGTCCAATATGGTAGCCATGAGCCACATGCAACCACTGAAAACTTGAAATGTGGCTAATTCAATTTGAGGCGTGCTCTAAGTGTAAAATATAACCACTGAATTTCATAAGTAGCAGGAAAGTGAAGCATGTAAAATATCTAATTAATGTTATATTGGTTTTATCTTGAAATAACATTTTAAACACACATGGATAAATAAAACATAACATGTCTTACCTCTTTACTTTTTAAAACTATGGATCCTAAAAAGTATAAAATTATACCCGTTACTCTCATTGAATTTACACTGAGCTGTAGCCCCTCTCATCCCCCCACCCACACCCATGCCCATCTTCTCTGAAGGGCCCCAAAGGTATGAGACAGAGTTTTTATTGTCAGACTTCCTGTTGGCCTGTGATGATTAATAAAAAAACACATTCCTATGGCCTTTGGTCATAGAGATTTTCATATCCAGCTCTTATTTATTTAATTTAAAATCTTGGTGAGATTACATGAAATTGTATACCTTAATGTATTTATTTCCCTATAAAACCCCTGGGGAAATGTTAAAAGTGTGTGTTGGCATTGCATGAGGGCCTGAGAAGGAGACACGGAACAGGTTTTCCCAAAGGCTGGATGTGAACCAGGTCACCATTTTACCAGCTGCCTATTCACTCATTTATCTGGACCTTAATTTGCATTGCCAAAAAATGGGAGTACTGTTAGTTTTTTGTAAGGCTCAAAAAGAAAAATGTGTATATGAAAGTGCATTTAATTTGTGAAATATTCTGTAAATGTGATAGGACAGAAGGTAATTAGCCTGCATTAAACACTGTCTATGTTAGCCTTTCCTTTGTGGTGGTTATTTCTTTGTTACTGTTGCTGTTAGGTGCCATTGAGTCAGTTCTGACCCATAGAGATCTATGCACAGCAGAACAAAACACTGCCCAGTCCTGGGTCCTGCGCCATCCTCACAATAGTTCCTGTGCTTGAGCTTATTGGTGTAGCTCTGGTGTCAACACATCTCCTTAAGGGCTTTCCTGTTGTTCTCCTTAAGGGATTTCCTGGTGTCAACACATCTCCTTTAGGGCTTTCCTGTTGTTCCTTAAGGCACTTTTCCTTAAGTGCCCCTACTTTACCAATCATGAGCTCCATCTACAGGGACTTGTCGTCTCTCCTGATGGTATGTCTGAAGTATGTCAGACAAAGTAGCACCATCCTTGACTCTAAGAAACACCTTAGTCATACTTCTCCAAAGACAGGTCTGTTGGTCCTTTGAGCTTTCAATATTCTGCTCCAGCATCTCAGTTCAAATGCATTGATTTTTCTCCAGTCTTCTTTATACCATGTCCAACATCACTGTGAGGCAATTGAAAATATCATGGTTTGGGCCAGGTGCACATTAATCCTCAAAGTAGCATCCTTGCTGTTCAATATTCTAAAGAGAGCTTGTGCAGCAGACTTACCTGATGCAATACATCTTTTGCTCTCTTGACAGCTGCTTCCATGAGCATTGATTGTGAATCAGCAAGACAAAAGCAACCGTTTCTCCATTTATCACAATTTTAATTATTGGTCCATGAGGTAGTTAGTTTATTGTGCCAACCTGGCCGATAAACACATGTGGGGCCAATTGAAAGGTGGAGGGATACATGGGTCAGTGAGCCTCGCCTTTCGAGTTCTCGGGTCTCTTGCTTTCTGATGGTCGGACCAGAGTGCAGCTGCCTTAGCCAGTTCCCTGCTTCAGCTGGCAAGGCTCACTTCCTGCAAAACATCCCTGAGGAGAAGCCACACGGACCTACCCTGATGCAGCCCTGGGTGCTGGGGCAGGCATGTGGAGACCCCTGCCAGCACTGAGATGCTTACACAGTCAATGGTTTGGCTTTTCTCCTGCAGTCGGCATCATAGTGTGTGTTTTGTGAGATGGAGGAGGACTTTGTGGATTGGTGTCGGACATATGGGTTAATGGGTTAATGTTGGACTTGACTTGGGCAGCACTGAGTTGGGATGTTTTCTTGATGTGCACTTAACCTTTATATAAAACTCTCTCTTATACATGAGTTTCTGTGGATTTGTTTCTCTAAAGTACCCAGACTAACACAGTCCAGTTGTGAGGATTTTGGTCTTCTTCACACTGAGTTGCAATTATTTCAAGTCCTCCACACTTTCAGCCAGCAAGGTTGTGTCATCTTAATATTGTAAGTTGTTAATAAGCCATTTTCCAATCCTGATGCTATGTTCTTATTCATATAGTCTAGCTTCTCTGATGATGTGCTCAGCACACAGATTGAATAAGTATGGTAAGAGGAAACAGCCCTCTCACACACCTCTCCTGGTTTAATCCATGCAATGTTCCCTTGTTCTGTCCACATAACTGCCTCTTGATCCACATACAAGTTCCTCTTGAGCACAATGACGTGTTCTGGAATTCCCATTCTTCTCAAGGTTATCCGTCATTCATTAGGATCCACACCATTGAATACTTTAGCATAGTCGGTACATCACACGCAAGCATCTTTGTGGTATTTCCTGCTTTGAGCCAAGATCCATCTGACATCAAGCGTGATGTCTCTTGTTATCCATCCTCTTCTGAATCCCTCCCCACTTCTGCACCTCCCCTAGCAGTGCATTGCTACAACTATGGTTAGGGGGTCTTCAGCAAACTTTTGTTTCATGTGATATCAATAATATAAATTTCATGTGATGTCTATAATAATGCTCACTTGAACATTCTGTTGGGTCACCTTTCCTCGGATTGGCTACAAGTATGGAACTCTTCCCGTAGTTAGCCAAGTAGCTGTCTTCAAAATTTCCTGCACAGACAAGTGAGGGCTTCCAGTACTTGATTAGCTTGTTGGAACATTTCAATTGTTATTGCAGCGATTCCTGGAGCCTTCTTTTTGGCTACTGCTTTCAGTGCAGCTTGACTTCCTTCCTTCAGGATCACTAGTACTTGCCCATATCGTGGATGTTAACTAGTTCTTTTTGGTACAGTGACTTTGTGTATTCTTTTAAGTCTTTGTTGGATGATTCCTAGATCAATCAATATTTTGCCCTTAGAATCTTAAAATATTGCAATCAAGGCTTGAATTTTTACTTGGGTTCTTTCAGTTTAAGGTATGTTGAGTGTGTTCTTTCCTTTGGGTTTCTAATTTTAGGACCTTGCGCATTTCGTTATGATATATGCCTTTGTTTGCTTGAGCTGTCCTATGAAATGTTCTATGCAGCTCCTTGACTTCATCATATCTTCCAGTGTGTTAGCTACTCTACCATGAAGAGCAAGTTTCAGAGTCTCTTCTGACATTTACTTTGAACTTTTCTTTCTCTCCTGTCTTTATTATGACCCTTTACTTTCTTTCTGAATGATGTTCTCGATGCCCTCACACAGCTCATCGGGTCTTCTGTCCTTAGAGTACAATGTGTCAAAGCTGTTCTTGAGATGTTCTCAAAATTCTAAATAAAAATGGCCAATATGAGTACATTACAGTTCACTAATGCCTAGGTTATCAATCTTTATGGATTTCATTTTTGACAATTTCCAATTTTCTGAGATTCATACTTCACATATTCCAAGTTCTGATCCTTATCAGATTTTTGCAGCTGTTTCTCTTTACCTTGAGTGGTGTCCATCAGCCAATGAATATCAGAAGGCTCCCCACCCACAGGCTTTACGGGACTCGTATCTTTATAGTGCAGTGAGCTGGGACTCAGAGAAGGAAAACTTCTACGCTCAGATTCAGTGCTGGTCTTTAGAGAAATGTGTAAGTCTGAAATTGCTTTGTAATCTGTATTTATTTCTAGTTCTGACTCCTTCTTCTCTAGCACTGACTGGAATTGGTAACCCCAGGTCTGTATAACTTAATAAATCAGATACATATATGCTGTATGTTTTGCATGTCCATGGCTGAGGGGACTAAATGTAATTAGGATGGCACACTGATCTGTTCTTCTCTTTTCTTCTGTCCCAGAGACTACGCTGGCGCCAAGGAATCCTTTTGTTCCTTTTAATCTTCAAAAGCATCTGTCCTCTCAGCGCTCCCAAAACAATGGTCTACTACTCCTTCTTGCTGTGCCACTCAGTCTCCCTGGCTGTCACTCAAGGGGTAAGAACAGTCTACACTCTGCTGTTATTTCACCAATAAATCAGTTCAATCCAAGTCCTCACTTTGCTTAGTCCCTTCTCCAGTTAAAGATTGTCTTCTTGAAAGGTAAAAGAGCCATCTAGAATCCCAATCTTCTAACCAATGATACTCTTATTGTGTGGACAGTTGACAAGAGTTGTGTAATAAATCATGATTATGACCATGAGAATCATAACTTAGTAAGTACTTCATCTGTCTTTTATTTCCTATGGCTGGTTATTATTATCAACAATAATTATTATCATTTAATGAGCTTTGTCTAAGTGCTGGGAACGGTACATGAAGCTTCCTATACTTGACCCCATTAAATGATCACTACAGACTCCTTGAAGGTATTGTCCTTTGTTATAGATAAAGAAAAAGAGACTGAGAGAAGTGAAACAGTTCATCTTGGTGTTATACTCTCACCAGTGTTCTCAGAAAACCTAACTTGAATGCCTCTGTTTGTTCTCCTACCACCTTCACCTCTGCTTCTAAGACAGTCTTAGCATGGTGTGGGCACACTCAGTTTGGGGATGGCTCTGCTATCTAGGTGCAACTAACAACAAGGAGAGTCATAGTCTACTATGGCCCTGGGACAAAGGCTCCTGGGATGTGACTGACTCTGCTTGGCCCTCGTGCAAGGAAGTACCTGGCTGCAAATAAACAAGTAGGGAGGCAACTAGGGATACCACCTCTGTAGTATCACAGAATTGTGATCATGTAATGGAGATCCTGGGCCATTGGTCTTAAGTTGAGAGGGCTATGACTTTCAGGATGTTGGCTTGATTAGCATAAAGGGTCCCAGGCACAGATCTGCTGCTAAGAGAATAGGATTCTTAAACCCTCCTGTACCATGTGTTTTAATGTGCTGTAAATATAACGAGGGCTATAAGACAAACTGGAGCTAAGTTGATGCATTTGAACTGTGGTGTTTGCAAACAATATTGGCATACCATGGACTGCCAAAAGAAAGAATAAATCTATCTTGGAAGAAATTAAAGTAGAATGCTCTTTAGAGGCAAGGATAAGGAGACTTAGTCTCACCTAATTTGGGCATGTTCTCAAGAGAACAAGTCCCTGGACAAGGAGATCATGTTTGGAGGGGTAGTGAAAAAGAGGAAGGCCTTCGATAACATAGACTGACAAAGTGGCTGCAACAGTGGACTCAATGGAAAGATGACCAAAATCTTCAAAGCTGGACCAATAGGTGATATCATGATAAATGGAGAAAATGTTAAAGCTGCCAAGAATTTACTTTTGCTTGTATCCACCATCAGTGTTCATAGACACAGCAGTCAAGAGATCAAATGACTCGTTGTCTTGGGTAAATCTCCACAAGATCTCTTTAGAGTATAGAAAAGCAAAGCTGTTACTTCGAGAACTAAGATGCACCTGACCTTAGTCATGATATTTTCAGTGGTCTCAGATGTATGGGGAAGTTGGAATTTATACAAAGAAGACTGAGGAAGATTCAATGCATTTGAATTGTGGGCTGGTGAAGAACATTGAAAGTACCATGGACTGTCACAATGACAAACAAATGTGTGCTGGACGAAGTACAGCCAGAATTCTCCTTAGAGGGAAGGAAGGGAAAACCTCTTTTTACATTCTTTGGACATGTTGTCAGGAGGAACCAGCCCCTGGAGAAGGACATCATGGTAAAGTGGAGGGGCACTGGAAAAGAGATGTGTTAGGCTGGGTTGCCTAGAGCAACAAATTCACTGGCGCTCATATATGTGAAAGAAAGCACTTTATATCAAGAAAACATCCCAGCGTAGTCCAAATCAAGTCTATAAGTCTGATACGAGTCCATAAATGTCCCTTCAGAATCATGCAGCTACATGCAATGATGGAGAATGAAGGAAGTTCACAGGCTGGTGGGTGGACCCAATCATGGTGGAACCATCACAGGGCTCTGGCAGGTCTCACTCGTGTGGCTCACCAAAAGGAAGGTGAAGCAGAGAGGGAAAGGACCCAGCTTCCAGGGAGCCACTTATCTCGGTCATGCCTCCAAATGAGGTCATCAAGCCGTGACCTGATTGACAGACACCCCTACATTTTATTTATCAAGTTGACATGAAATTATGTAATTACCACGAAAGGAAGGTCCTCGATGAGAGAGATGGACAGAGTGGCTGCAAGAATGGACTCGGGCATCGGGACAGTTGGGAGGATGGTGCAGGCCTGGGCAGGGTTGCCTTCTTTTGTGCACAGGGTCACTCGGGCGGAAGGGGCCCGACAAGTCCGAACAACAGCAGCAGGGTCAGTAAATTTAGAACCTCATAAAGACAAATAATACATGACACCACTAGTAGAAAAAAAAACTAAGAAAAATAATTTTTACACCAAAAGAGACCTCGAAAGCTACCGTGAGGTTAGTAGGGGGGTGAGGGGAGGAAAAGGCAGGGGATACGAGGAAAGATAGGTGCACTTATGTGCGTATGTGTTCTGAAGCACTGTCCATGTTTCCCCATGAAGTAGAGTGTGCAGCTGTGTTGGGCATGTTCCCCCCTCTGTGTGTGATACTCCACAAGACCAAAGAATTAATTTTTATAAATAAAAGAAAATGAATTCCCAAAACATCCTATAATGTGATATACTTGGTGCACATAATACTGAACAAAATAAGCAAATCACAAAAATCATAATGCATGTTCTCATGATCATGGAATGATATGACTAGGTAGATAGGCTTATGCATAAACTAATCTTTGATAGTGGTATGAGAGGTCTAGGGAGTTGGGAAGAAGTACTCTCTAGACTAGTAGTCACTTTTTTTATAGGAATGGAAAAAATGTCAATAATGTAAGTGAAGCTTGCACATCATGTCCAGTAGAGCTTATATCAATAGGGGTTGCAACATTAATAACTACCGGAACAATCTAGAGATGGGAGCAAGCTGTAGCTGCCGATACTAATCACCTCACAGTATTTATTCTGTGAGTTGGGGGCTTAGGGTATTGGTCTTGTCGCGCCATCAGCCAATTGGCATAATGAAGTTTCTAAAGTTTATCTTCCTCCTTCCAGCACGGTGAATAATATCTAGTGCAGTGGTTCTCAACCTTCCTCATGCCTCAGCCCTTTCCTACAGTTCCTCAGGTGTGGTGACCCCCAACCAGAACATTATTTTTATTGCTATTTAATAACAGTAATTTTGCTACTGTTATGAATCCGGCGACCCCTGTGAAAGGGTCGTTTGACACCGCCCCCCCCCCCCCCGCAAGGGGTCCCAACCCACAGGTTGAGAACCACTGCTCTAGGTCTTTAAATCTTTTAAGTAGCATCTAAGATACCATGTTTAGTCTTTAACAAAAGAAAATCCAAGACTCGAGAATAAATTGTAGCAATAGTATACATAAACCACTACCACCTTTATTTTGAGATAAAAATAAAATGAAATTTAAAAAATCTAGGCAGTGCTTAGGTACCACTACGGAATGTTCTTATCAGAAAAACACCAGATTAATCTTGAAAAAAAGGGAGAGAATTGTGGAACTTCACATTATTTTGGAGAACGTACTGAGGATGAAAGGGTCCTAGGGACTATGACCCAGTATTAGCCTTGCACACATGATGTCAGAGAGATGCTGAAAAGTTGGAAGATTTTAAAGGGTAGCTAATGGCATCTGATCAGTGATACTGGGCCACAGAGGCACTTCAGATCAAGGGGAGAGTTTAGCCACAGCGTGGCTGGAGGGGCCTCCTGAGAATGAGATGTGTTACTGGAGTTGAGAGGTGGGATGTGTAAGAAGCATGGGGGGAGGGAAAATGAAAGCTTGAGATGGATTGGGGCAGATGGAGACTGGCCTAGTTTTAAACCTTCGGATCTTTGGTACCTGGACTTTGGTGAGTTAAACCAAGGATCATAGGGACCAATACTGAAAAACCTCTTCCCCCAAGCTTTATGTATGTTAAACCATTAATAAGTCCTCAAATGAAGGTTTGCTGCTAGGAAACCTGGTGCAAAGTCAATGACTAGTAGGATTTCTCCCCTACAGTTGGCTGGATTCCTGATGGTGGCCCTCCACTCCCACCTGCACAGCCTCCTGCTCTCCTCCCAGTTCCTGCCACTGCGCACCTCTGCCGAGTCCTCCCACACGCTGCCAGTTCCATTGTGCGGAAGGAGCCGAAGAAAAGCTTCAGGCCTCGTCAAGTCTAATCAGTGGGCCACGGCTTACTATCATGGGGCCATCTGTACAGCAGTGACCACTTTGTGGCTGGCTATGGTAAGTGTGCATGGGTCCTAGATTGAAGTACGCTTTGTCGGCATGCCGTCTGACGTTTCATTGACATTCTCTTTGGCGAATATGCATATGTTCACTTTGCACAAGCCAAGCTTCAAGAAAACTGACTCCTAAGCCCACCTGGCCTACCATGAAGAACACCTGGGCATGATGGCAATCACTCTCCTTAGCCTTGAAGGCTCCAGCAACACACCTCCTTCCAGGAAGCCTCCAAGCCCACTGTACTACAGGGAAGCTCATCTCTTGAACTTTGAAATATATTCCATACACATTTATGCGGTGACCGGGGAACCTCTTGTTGTTTCACTCTTGCTCTCTAAAAACCTCTATTCAGCCAACCTTGATTATAAACTAGAATTTGATTATTTGACCTTTATTTTATATTCATGATTCCTTGACTAGTGCCTCCATTTCTTTTCGTTACACTGAGTACTTGTTACGAAGGAGTCCGATGGAATACACTGTCTTCATATTGCTTTCCAGGACAAAGCCTTTGTCCCTTTCAACTTTTCTAACTCCCTACTCAACACTCAGCCAGCCAATGGGCTATCTTCCCACTCATTTACTCATTCATGTATTCGTTCAACAAATCTTATAAAATGCAATGAAGCTATTTGCTCCCATAAAGATTCACAGTCTCATAAAACCTATATAGAGTGGATTTGACCCAATGGACAGAGTGTATGTGTGTGTTATGTATGGATAACGGATTAGGCAAGATAATTTGTAAGACACCTGTCCTAAGGGAGCTCATAGACTATACAAAATTATTTGATTATAAACAAATATAACAATTTAAAAATATTTTGGACAAAAGTCCTATATTGGATATGTGACTTGAAAATATTTTCACCCAGTCTATGACTTCTCTTTCGATTCTATTATCAATATCTTTTACAAAGCAAAGATTTTAATTCCAATAAAGCCAAATTTTATCATAATTTTCATGATTTTTAAATGGATTTTGTTTTGGGCATCATTTCTAAGATCTCATTGCCAAATCTAAAGTTGTGCATGTATTTCTTTCTGAATTCTTCTCAGAGAAGAATTATAGCTTTAAATTTAACATTTTAGTTGATGATCCATGTTGAGTCAGTGTTAGTAACTGTTACTTGGAATAGGAAGTATTGATCAGAATCAGTGTGTTTATGTATGGATAACCAATTTGTCCAGCACCATTTTTAAAACACTATTGCTTTTTATTCCATGGAATTGCCAGTATCCAAAATCAGGTGCCTGAATGTATGTGGATTTATTTGTACTATCTTCTGCCCCACTGTATCTACTTGTTTCAATATCACTCTCTTGATTACCACCACTCTCTAGTCTTAAAATACGGAAGATAAGTCCTCCAATATTGAACTTCTTTTGCCTTTCTATATAAACTTTAAAATCAGCTTGTCAATACCTATCAGAGAAAAAGATTTCAGTATATCTATTATTTACTTAGATCTCTGATTTCTCTAATAGATTTTTTTACTATGCAGATCTTGCATGGTTACATGCAGTCTTAAAGCCTAAGTCTTTTTCTCAAAGATCAGGGAGCATAAATGAGAAATTAATTTGTTCTTCCCGAGGAAATGTGCTATTTGATTGAGCCTTGTAGCTCACAAAGACAGCCATCGGCACTACTTGCCGGCACGGGGCAGAGCAGGAGCTGAGTCAGAAAGGGAAAGTCAGTTTGGAGTTAAGCAGACCTAATGTTGAAGAGGCTTGTGGAAACCAGGAATGGAGACTCTTGAATCTCAAGCTCAGACCTTTAGCATTGACTCTCCACCTTATTTGCCTTGTGCCGCTGCAGCAGAAAATCAGAAACGGGTGGTTTATTTTCTCGTAGTGTAGGAGGCCAGAAATCCAAGTTCAAGTCACCACCTGTAAAGGATGCTCTGCCGACTGTGGAGGAAAAGGCCTGTGTCAACTCCTCCAGCATCCTTCACGTTCCTGGTATATCTTTCTCTTATGTGCGCTTGCATAGGTCTGTCCCAAATCTGGGCCTTTCATGGTACCACGGGGGTAGCTTTTAGCCACTCTCTCCCCCATCATGGTCAGCTAGCTCGGCTTTGAGAAGCCTGCTCATCCTTGCTTGCCTTTTAATTGCCTTCCAGCCTCAGGGGCTCATCTCCTGGCACTCTCTCCGACACTTTTCTCCTGGTGTTTGCACGGTTTTAACTGGCTAATCCTTGAGAAGTGGGTAGTCTTGCCACTATATTTTATCATGTTTCACCACTATTCATAAGATTTCTGTGGCTGATTCATCTGAAGTGGGTACCCCATTCCTTCTTCATAGTCCTTTCTCTCAACTCTTAGTGATTGATAATCTCCTTTGTAATAAGATTCATCTCTGCTACTGAGATCATCCAATTATAATTAATTTCATTTAAAAGTATTCCTCTCTTTCTGACCTTCACCAAGGAATGACCATTTTATAAAACAATCATAAATTACTATCCTCTATATTTCACATATAAAGTTTTTTTTTAACATAGCCCTGAGATTTAACATAATCTCAGGGCCAGTGAAGCTAATTTGCAAAATATCGACAATGTTCTTCCTACTATGGTAAGCAGCGCCTGAGTCCTTCAAAGCAACCATCTAAGACCCCACTGTTAGTCTGTCCTTTTCTGGAGGAAAGAAGCGTGATGAAAATCAGAGGCCTATAGAAGCTGTGTTAGTCCAGGTAGACTAGAGAAACAAATCCATGGACACACATATGTATTTAAGGAAGAGGTTTGTATACAAGAGCAATTGTACATTAAGAAAACACCCCAACCCAGTCTAGTCCAAGGCCATAAGTCTGATATTAACCCATATGTCCGATACCAATCTGTAAAGTTCTCTTCAGACTCACGAAACACATGCAATGAAGCCAAATGCAGGATGATCACAAGCCAGTGGGTAGAAAGTCTTGGGGCCCCATGGTGTTCTAAGCATCTTAGCACTGGCAGGGGTCTCCCTGTGGCTTCTCCGGCTTCAGAGGTCTGATTGCATCCATGTGCCTTGTCCAGCTCAGGGCACTAGGGTAGTTCCATGTGTCTTGTCAGCTGCAAGTCTCCCAGGGAATGGAGTAATGAGAGAGAGGTGTCTCCCGCCTCCAAGGAGGAAGTACTGGATTTCCAGATTTCTCAGGAGGACGCCATGCCCACACAGAGGCCTCATTGGCTATGATCTGATTGACAGGCTAGACTCCACCCCTACATTCCTAATCATCACATTGACAAATGATTATATATCTACCACAGAAACAATTAGTTCATTGGTTTAATGCATGGCATGAGCATGACCCTCTATAACCCTGAACTCAGAAGAACTATGTGCTTTCCAGCTACCATGATCAAAAGCTGTGAAAGGGATTATAATAAAAGGTCCTGGGTAAAATGAGAGGGAAATGTAATTTTTAAAGACCAAGTTTTCTGGTCAAATTAAAAGGAAAGGAACACCGAGATGATGGCTCTTACTCTTGACGTCTGGAAAGTAACTCAGCCCCATGGCTCAGTTTTCAGCCAAAGACTAGACCGTGCTCTGCTGCTGCTGCTGTTCTTAGGTGCTGTCGATCCGGTTCCAGTGCATGTCAACCTGACCAACACCCGAACCAATACGCCCAGTCCTGCAACTCCACCACAAGTGTTTCTGTGTGCAAGCCCATTATGTCAGCAATAACATCCATCCATCTTGTTAGGGGACTTCCTTTTTTTTTCACTCTCCCTCTGCTTTTCCAAGTGTAAGGTCCTTTATCAGGGATTAGTCTCTCCTGTTAACAAGTCCAAAGTTTGTGAGAAAAGTCTCACCATCTTTGCTTCTAGCAACATTCTGTATTTCTTCCAAGACAGATTTGCTGGCTCTTTTCGCAGTCCATAGTACTTTCACTGCATCAATCCTTCAGTCTTCCTTATTCAATGTTCAGTTTTCACATGCATGTCAGATGATTGAAAATACTGTGGCTTGGGTCAGAGGCACCTTATTCCTCAAAATAATGTCCTTACTTTTTAACATTTTCTAAAAGTCTTGTGTAGCAGATTTACCAAACTGAGAGCATCATTTCCGCGCTTGACTGCTGCTTCCAAAATCCTTGAAAACTTCAATCCTTTCTCCATTTATCAGGTTGTTAACAATTGGCCCAATTGTAAAAATTTGGCTTTTCAATATGTAATCCACATTGAGGACTACGATTCTTGATCTACGTCAGCAAATGCTTCGAGCCCTCCTCGCTTTTAGCAAGCAAGGTTGTGTCATCTGCACACGGCGGGTTCTTAGTAAGCCTTCCTCCAATCTTGATTCCTCCTTATTCTTATAGTCCAGGTTCTCTGATCATTTGCTCAGCATACACGTTGGATAATACAGCCATGACACACCTTGTCTGGGTTTTTTTAGATAATTTTATTAAGGGATCTTACAACTCTTGTTACAATCTATACATCAATTGTATCCAACTTATTAGTATATATATTGCCATCTTTCTTTTCTAGAAATTTACTTTCCATTGAACCCTTGGGATCAGCTCCTCTTTTACCCTCCACCCGCCCCCCACCCTTGTGGCTCCTTTTATAGGTTATAGATTGTTATTAGTTTCATATCTCTCAGCAACCGCTGTCTCACTTCCCCTCTGGTTTCTGTTGTTCTTCCCCCTGGATGGGAATGTGTGGTTATGTGCCATTCATTGTGATCGGTACCCCTCCTCCCCCACCTGTCCCCGCTTCTCCCTACCCTTTTGGTGTTGCTATTCCCATTCCTGTTCCTAGGTTCGGTGTGTTGTGAGTTTCATCTATTGCCTATACCTACGTATATGCCCCTGTCTACTCCAGAGTGGGAAGTGGCACTAGGGCTCCTGGGCTTAAACCTTGCACTATTCCCTTTCTCTAGCCACACAACTGCCTCTTGATCCAAGTACAAGTTCCTCAGTAGTACAATGAAGTGGTCTGGGTTCCCATTGATCAAAGGGCTACTCGTAGTTTTTATGGCTCAGCAGTCAAATGCCTTAGCATGTAGTATTACAGGGATCACAGAAACACAGGGCTGCACACGCCTTAGAATGCTCAATCATTTGATCTCAAAAGAGCAATGTTGGTCCAAAGAAAAGTTAAAATGGGTCAGGAGGAAATGAAAAGAATGGAAGAAGGAAATATATGGAGAAAGAGGGATAATAGATCTCTCATTGTGGGAATTGCAATCACTAAGATGAAACTAACTGTGTACAAATTTTGATGAAAAAAATCTGTAAAAAATTTTTTAAATTACCCAGCTCTTTTTGTCTTTTTCAATTTTCTATATGAAATTTATCCTTTTTTCTCTTAGCTGAGAGTATCCCTCATGGCTTTAATCAGAAAAAAGAAATCTTTTCAAAATAAATATATTGTGAGACTGAAAGATGTCACTACTTACACATGGAAAAAGGCGCTCATCTTTCTAGGACTGGAAAGACCACCACTGGAGGAGACTCAGGTGGTTGAGAATCATGTAAGTCATGGGGTTGTTGGATCCGTCGACCTTATAGTACATGATTTGATTGTAGATATTTGCTCTGAGTTGTTAAATCATGATTGAAATTCTGTGGTAAATATCTGACCATGGACCGGGGATGTGAACGGCCTAGCTAACGTGCAGAATGCATTGGAAAAGACATAGTTGCAGATGCAGTTAGGCTAAAATTGAGAACACTTACCATTTGATCTTCCTGATGATTCATTAAATGATATGTTCTGATTTCTTTTTAAGTATTTATCTGTTTTACTTTGTTGTTCTTGTTAATCTTGTTTGTTTGTTTTTTAATGTTTTCTGTATATGAAATCCAGGATAAATAAAGCTATAATTTAGTATGGGAGGTAGGGGAGAAATGGGGAGCTAATAATTATGAGTACAAGAATGAAGAAAATGCTTTAAAACAGATTGTGGTTATGACTTTACAACTCTTCTTCTTTGATATACCAATAAAACGGTTGGGGGTAAAATCGAGGCCCAGAAAATTTTCCATAGAAAAGTTATATTGAAACTACTTGATAAGGAATTCAAAAGAATTACATTTAGCCCCTTTTCACAGATTAGAATAAAGATCAAGGAAATGCAGACAAGCCGAGAAATTTCAGGAAAACACTGTAAGAACTCATTGACAAAATAAATGGAAAATTACAAAGGACACAATAGCAGCAAATAGAAATCCAGAATATTAATGCTAAAATTTTAGAAATAGATAATGCATTAGAAAAGTAAAGGAGGATAATTGAATCAAGTAGAGACAGAATTGGTGAAATTGAAGACAAATTTCTTAATACTAATTTATTAGGGAAGCAATCAGAAAAAATGCATGGAAAGTGTCAAGAAAGCCTAAAATATCTGTGTATCAATACAAAGAATTATATATATTCAGGATTCCAAAACACACACACAAAGAAAATTGTCAAAAATTTGCTAAATAAAATCTCTCTAAATTAGGAAGGATTAGAAGATACCAATTCATGAAGCTGAGTGAACTTCCAAATAAGATAAGTTGCAAAAGAAAATTACCAATACATTTCACAAACAAAATTTCAAAAAACATGATAAGAAAATCCTGAAAACAGCTTAAGAAAATTGAAAGGCACCTACAAAATAGAATCAAGACGATTTCTCAGTAGGAGCCATGCAGGTGAGAAGGCAATGGATAGCATTTATAAACTCTGAAAGGAAAAGTATTCCAACTCAAGATAATCTATCCTCAATAGACCATGTTAAGCTGCAAAAATAAGTGTCAATCAAATTTGGGAAATCAACAAGCTACAAGGCATCTTCTCAGATCAGAAGACTGTAAAATTAAAATCAGTAACAGGAAAATTAAAGAAAGGAAAACACATACATTGAAATTGAATTTAAAACGATTTAAATTATTTTAAGACTACTAGGTAGTACTTAGCCCATTGACCAGGCTATGAATAGTTGTGCCCTTAGGTAGAGTGCATTAGAAAGTGTATTACCACAGATTTAGTGAGGTTAAATTTAACATATCAGTATTTGTTTTCCTTTTCAAAACATTTTAAATTTGGTGTGATGTCTGCTTCTTTCACTTGAGGTTTTTCTGTGTTCTGTTTTTTGTGTTTACTGGGTTTTGGTATGGTTTTCTTTTTGTGCAATACTGGATAGGTAAATTTAGAGCAAAAGCCACTGGATCAGTAACTCCATAAGATTCTAATATGGGAGGCTAGCGGGTAAAGTGGAGCTAAAATAATAGGTACAAGATTGAGGAAAGTGTCCCAAAATTGATTGTGGACACATTGTGAGGAGAGCCCAGTCCCTGGAGAAGGACATCATGTTTGGCGGCGTAGAGGGGCAGTGAACAAGAGGAAGGCCCTCAAGGAGATGGAGTGACACCATGGCTGCAACAATGGTCCCAAGCAGAGGGACAATTGTGACAATGGCACTGGACCAGACAGTGTTCCATTTTGTTGTGCACAAGATCACTATGGGTTGGAGTCAATTTGATGGCACCAAACAACAACAACTATACAATAGTCAGATCCACTTAGTGCCAGTACAATTACAGAGACATAGATGAGTGGAATGCTATTGGGAACCAAAAGTAATCCATCCTCCTGTGAGCAGCTGGTCTTCAGCAGAGCACAAATTCATTAAATGGGGGGAAATAAGGTCTTTTTTAACTAATATTGCTAGCAAAACTAGATATCAATTTGTGGAACAATGAAAGAAGATTCATACCTCACATTATAGACAAAAACGAACTCACAGAGCAAACTTAGGACCTAAGATATAGCCTCATTATACTACCAAACAAAAACTCACCAACAGCAAAAGGCAAACTGGATGACTGGGACATCCTAAAAATAAAATATGTATACAGCAAAGACTACTCCCTAAGAGAGCAGAGGAGAATCTGAAGACCAGAGGGAAAGATTTGACAATTACATATCAGAAAAAAAGCTAACCGCTCAAATATATAGAAAATCCAGTACTTCAACATTAAAAAGATAAATAATTCAATTAAAACCAGTCAGAAGACCTAACAACTGCTTCAAACACATGAAGAAATGATCAGTCGTTAGAGATACAAATCAAAACAACAATGAGATATCATCTCACTTCTTTATTAATAATTTAAAGATAAATGAACTACAAACAACAAATTCTGATGAAAGCGTAGAGATATAGGAGCCCTCATGTACTGCTGGTGAGACTGCAAAATGTCACAACCCCAGTGGAAAACAGTATGGTACTTCCTTATAAAGTTAGAAATGCAATTATTTCATCCAGCGATTCTACTACTTGGAATATATAACCTAAATAAATAAGGGCCAAATTACAAACAGATATGTGTCTACTCATGTTCATTGCAGCATTATTTACAAGACCAAAGAAATGGAAACAATTTCAGTATCTATCAGGAGCCCTGGTGGCATAACGGCTTACACGTTGCGCTGCTAACCTCAGGGTCAGCAGTTCGAAACCACCAGAAGATGAGCAGGCTTTCTACTCCTGTAAAGATTGACAGTCTCAGAAACTCCCTGGGGAAGGTCTACTCATCCTATAGGATTGCTATGAGTGGCATCAAGAAGATGGCAGTTAGAGTGAAGTGCCCATCAATGGATGAATAGATAAATAAACTATAACACATCCACACGGGGAATAGTATAAGACTTTTAAAAAGTAACAGATTTCAAAACAATGCCTAACATGGGTGAAATTCTTTATTATGATGCTGCATAAAATTCTCACTGTTGCTAGATGACATCGCGTGGGTTTCAACCCTATGCACACAGAATGGAACACTGCCTGGTCCTGCACCATCCTAACAATTGTTCCTGTGCTTGAGCCCATTGTTGCAGCCACGGTGTCAGTCCATCTTGTTGAGGGCCTTCCTCTCTTACAAGGCCCCTCGGCATTACCAAGCATGATGCCCTTCTCCAGGGACTGGTCTCTCCTGACAACTGTCAAAAGTATATAAGACGAAGTCTCCCCATTCTCACGTCTAAGGAACACTCTGGCCGTACTCCTCACATAGATCAGCTTGTCCTTTTGGCAGTCCATGCTATTTTCAATTTTCTTCTCATTGCCACAATTCAAATGTACTGATTCTTCTTTAGTCTTCCTTATTCAATGTACAACTTTGAGATGCTTAGGAGTATATTGAAAAGAGCAATGAATGGCTCCTAAAAGTAGCATCTTGCTTTCCAACACCCTCAAGGCATCTTGTTCATCCGATTTACCCAAAGCAATGTGTTGTTTGATCTCTTGACTGCTGCTTCCATGAGCATTAATTTTGGACCCAAACCAGACAAAATCCTTGGCAACTTCCATCTTTTCTCCAAAAGGATAATTATTGCATGAAACCACTTAAAAATACCAAGAAAAGGTCATTGAAAAATATTTTTAGGATGTTATATCATTAACTCGTGGGTAGACCTGGATTAACTTGAGTGTAGTGAAAGGGGATATGCAATATGGAGGAAATCAGTACAAAAGAATCAAGGACCCACAAATTAAAGGCAGCAAATACAACTATTATTACTTCTGAAGGGGCTTCAACAGAGTTTGTGAAATGCTTAATATTATGTATATCGACCCCCCAGGGGAGAATATGCTCAATATCATGTTCCTAATTAGACACTTTTGACCTCATTTCTGTCCAGACTTCGGTGACTCAAGCTGCGTATTATAGACAATTGGCACTTTAGATTTTAGACATGCTAACACCCTTCACAAGCCACACCAGAAGGAACCAATTTGGAAACCCCAGTAAGAGAACTGGACTAAACTCACCTATAGCAGATTTAGGGAACTGAAATAATCCCTAGTAAAAGGCACCCTGCTTTGAGCAGCAGATGGCTGCGATACCAAGGTTATAGAATTTAATTGGTGGTTATTGAATTTTTGTTCATATCTTTTCCTTTGAGGATGCCCAATGTCTGGTAACCAGGAATTACCACATATTTACTATTTTCATGCTCTTTGCTTTTGCATGACATGCATTAATCTTGCAAGCATGCTTCTGCCTTTGTGAATGAGGGCTATTGAAAGGATTGCCCTGTCCTCAACCCTCGCTGTTTGTGTAAATAGAGGCCAGTCTCTGAAATTTTAATCCATACCAAGTTTTGATCTGTACCAATTCATGTATTGCGATCTAAAAAGCTGGGTCTATATACATATAATATCCTTTTTCTCAACAGTGTTGTAGAGGGTATGCCACTGATTAATCTAATGATATAACTAATAGAATTTTACTTTATGCTCCATGGGGATGGTTTATAATATTCTCCAATAAAGTTATAATGATGTCTCTAAAATGAACCAGCACGTGTATGAACCACACACATATGAATGGACTTTGAGTTCACACTTAATCACAGCCCTAATTTAAGAGCAATTAAATTTTACAATATAGTCCTACGTGATACTCATCCTTATGGCGTAATCACTGAAGATGAGAGTGCTGTAGCAAAGGGTAACGGAGAAATTAGATGGTGGCTGGCGATCAGAATGAATGTTGTCAGGGTATAAAGGCTCGTCTTGAAACAAGCAGCCATGTAAGTGGAGTGCCACATAAGTCCACGTGGAAGAAGCTCACCAGGTGGTATGCTCTAAGGATTATAACTAACAAAATACAAATCCAGGGGAGGGAACAGGACCAGAACTTCAATTTTGAACTCCCAACCGCAGAAGTCTTCAAATGACAGCAGAAGCCCAAACCCACAGTCAGGGTCCCACATGGATTAAGCCTCTGATGAGTGATGAATGCCCTCTGGCCCTGACCAGGGATGAGAATAGCCTTGCTATCAGACAGAGAGCATTATGAACTCAATTAGGGCAGATGTCATTAGATTAAAATATAACGCCAACAGACATTAAGCCTCTACTAAGTCCGCCCTCAAAGAAAGAGCACTTTGTTCTAATAACCTGGCATTCTGTGATGCTCACCTCTCCTACACGATTGCTGAAGACAAAATGAGTGCACACACTAGTGTGGTGAAGAAAGCTGATGGTGCCCGTCTATTACAAGATATATCATCTGGGGTCTTAAAGGCTTGAACTTAAGCAAGCGGCCGTCTAGCTAAGAAGCAACAAAGCCCACATGGAAAAAGCACACCAACCCGTGTGATCATGATGGGATCGCCAGCCACCATCTAATTTCTCCCCTACCCTACCCTGCTGCTCTGGTGAGTGACAAGTGGGGTCTTAACTTGTGAGTTGCCATCTAAAATGCAACTCTTAGTCCCTCCCCATCCAAAGCAAAGAAGCGGGAAGAAAATCAATAATGCATGGTAACTATTTTCCATAGGACGAATGAACTATGCAAACCTTAGCCTTTAAGACTCTGGGACAGGAAGAACTAGATTGTGCCTGGATACCACTGCTGATCACTCTGCAAGGGATCACGATGGAAGGTCCTACACAGAGTATGAAAAAGATGTCGAACAAAATGGAATAATCATTTTAAAAGACAGGGATTACTGGTTTAATAAAGACTGGTCGAACCCTATGGCTTTTAGTCACTCTGCAAGCCTAGAATTGAACAGCTTCAGCCAAACAATAAGCAGGCCTAGAAGGTGAAGAGTACCAGGGAGGGAAACAGCCCTAGAACAATCCACCATATAAAAGCAACAGGCAGCATTTGCTTTGGAATAAGCTCACACAACAGGAAGGATTATAAAAAGGGATGAAAGAAAATGGGAAAATAGGCAGGAAATGGGAAGAGTACTGTCGCATTGTGGGGATTCCAATCAATGTCATAAAATTGTGTATGAATTGTTGAATCGTTCTATAAACTTTCTCCCAAATCACAATTTACCAAAAAATAACGAGCTGAAAATAGATCAAACATCTTAATGTAAAAGGTAAAATTATAAAATTCCTAGAGGAAAAATAGTAATAAATTGTTATGAGCCACTTTTTGACAAAAATATTAATAAGACACAAAAATACAAGGAACTCAAAGAGATAAATTATATGACATAAAGATTGAAACCTTGTGTGCTTCTAAAATGTTATTAATAATATTTTTAAAGAATCAAAATAAAGCCAATACTACAAGTCACATCAGGGAATAAAAAAAAAGACAATTTTGTTTCTTGAATCCATTTAATAATCTATTTTCTTCTCTTCAGATTTACTACCTGGATGAATTTGAAGATCTTTTAGATGTACTGCTGTTGAAGATCGATGACTTGTCCAACAGCCTACACGTTCCAGTTCTAGAAACACAAACCAGAAGAACAATGGAGGCGAGGGAAAATGAGAGTCCTGCAGTAGGCATTCCTGACTCCCAAGCTGCTCAGGTAAGTGTCTGAAATTTTGTTTGTTGCAGTTTTCCTTTTCACATTCCCAAACCAAAACGTTTGTTTAACTTCGAAGCAACCAAACCCTAAACTCACTGCCACAGAGTTGCTGCTGACTCCAATGACCCTGTAGGACAGAGTAGAGGGGCTTCAAAGGGTTTCCGAGATGCTGATGTTTATAGCATTAGAAAGTCTGTTCTTTCTCCCACAGAGGAGCTGGTGTTTTAGAACGGCTAGTCTTACAGATCCCAGCCCAACACCGACAACTGTACCACCAGGGCTCCTTATTTGCATACAATATATTCTCTAAAGTAATACTGGTAACTTTGGTCAAAACTGAAGAGTTGCATGATGACTATTTTTAAATGTCTGATGTGCTTTCTAGTTTAAAATGATGGTATATCGAAGGGATCAGTTATCAGGCATCAAAGAACAAAAAATGAAATCATTGTGAATGAGGGGGAGTGCAGATTGGGGACAACCCCTTACAGAAGGGTTGCAGGGAGAAGAGCCAGTCAGGGTGCAAAGGAGCAATGATGAAATATATAACTTTCCTCTAGTTCCTAAATGCTTTCTTCCCCTTCCCCTCCCCCCCACTATCATGATCCCAATTCTACTTTACAAATCTGGCTAGACCAAAAGATGTACACTGGTACAGATAGGAACTGGAAACACAGGGAATCCAGGACAGATGATCCCTTCAGGGCCAGCGGTGAGAGTGGTAATACGGGGAGGGTGGAGGGAAGGTGGGATAGAAAGGGGAAACTGATTACAAGGATCTACATATAACCTCCTCCCTGGGGGGTGGACAACAGGGAAGTGGGTGAAGGGAGACAGTGTAAGATATGACAAGCTGATACCAAGGGCTCAAGTAGAAAGCAAATGTTTTGAGAATGATGATGGCAACAAATGTACAAATGTGTGACTCAATGGATGGATGTATGGATTGTGATAAGAATTGTACAAGCCCCCAATAAAATGATTAAATTAAAAATATTATGGCAGAAATATGTGCCTCCTTATTTCTAATTTGTTATTAGTTGCTGTCATTAAGCTGCACACACCAGATATATATAGAGAGTAAAGCATCTTGGCAGGGCATTTAAGGCTGTGGTCTCTTAGATGTCAGTTGCCAATCTGTTGTCTGAGGTGCTGCTGGGTGAATTTTGAACCACTAGCCTTCTGGTTGGTCAAACTTTCACTCAGTACCAGTGAGTTGATGGTTACTCATAACAACCCTATCGGACAGAGAAGTACTGTCCCTGTGGGTTTCTGAGATTGTAACCCTTTATGGGAGTAGCGCATTTAACTGTTGGTGCCACGCAAGGATTTAATCCTGATTAAAACTTTAATAAACCAAAACAAAATCGCTGAATTCAAACTGCTTACCTTTGGTTTATCAGTCGAGTGTAGTAAAGAAAAAGAAATGACATCTCATACTCCATAAAACTAAGAAATACCTACGGGGCAGAGCCATGACCCATAATTCCAAGAATGCCTGTCTACTACAGTAATAATTAAACCAAAAGAGAAAAGACTCGACCACTTCCAGGAGAACTCACAGAATTCTCCAAATGATGGTCCAACCACAGACTCCTTGCTTGGATCAAAGCATTATAGAGAAAACAGAGGACCCACCAGAAGCCTAACACCATAGAGTTTTCTGGACATAGGGCTGAAGCAGTGAACCCACAGTTAAGTCATTCTTGTCTGAAGTAATTAAGGATGTGACTACCTGGAATCGGAATAACTGATGCCTCATAGACCTAGAGCTATACCACTTGCCTGTGAAAAAAAAATTAACACAAATCCATCCTCTATGTTCTCACTAGTTGTTTGGTTGCCATCAAGTTGTTTTCCACTCATGGTATCTTTATATTTAATTAAGCAAATATAAAGTTCTGTGAGACCTGCAAGATTTTTGATATGACTAAGTGCATTGTGGCTATTGTGTAGTATTTTCCAACATGGGGGTTCATCTTCTTGCCCTGTATGAGAAAATATTTTTAATCATTTTATTAGGGGCTATTATAGATATTTTAACATTCCTTGAATCAATTATATCAAGAGAACTTGTACAGATGCTACCATAATCATTTTCAAAACATTTGAAAACAGGGGTTTATCTGTCCTGGATTCTGTGTATCAAAAGCTCTTATGGATAGCAATGTCCATACTTCTGTCTAGCAGGATTTATGAGACAGAACTGAGGCCATAATAATGGTGTGTGTTTCATCGGTGATATACTGCACCCTGGATGTATCATCCCTACTGTGAGGGAATGTCCAATTATCAATAGATGGGCTTTGGGTCTTCAAACTGACCCCCTCTCCTTCACATCAATAAGATTGTTTTTGAATTCTGATACCTCTTCCCATCAACACCTCATGATCACACAGGCTGGTGTGCTTCTTCCATGTGGGCTTTGTTGCTTCTCAGCCAGATGGCCATTTTTTTATCTTCAAGCTTTTAAGATGCCAGATACTTTATCTTTTGATAGCCAGACACCATCAGCTTTCTTCACCACATTTGCTTATTCACCCACTTTTTCTTCAGCGATTGTGTCAGGAAAGTGAGCTTCATGGAATGCCAGTTTAATAGAACAAAGTGTTCTTGCATTGAGGGAGTACTTGAGTAGAGGCCCCATATCCATTTGCTATCTTAATACTATGTCAATAAATATATGCAGACATCTATTTCACCATCAGCATATATAAACATATTTACATATGTACATGTCTGTATTTAGACCTCTATAAATACCCTTTGCCTCCTGGTTCTTTCCTCTATTTCCTTTTACTTTTCTCTTGTCCCACTATCATTCTCAGCATTCATGTGGGTTTCAGTAATTAGGTTCATTTGGGTTCTATTAACTCCTCTCGGTTGCATTGCCCTTGATCAAGCCCTACCAGGCCTTCTACACCCTCTTTGCCATCCATTTTAGATCACTTGTGGTTCCCTTATCCCTGGGTTTGTTAACACCCACTTCCTTTCTCTTGCCTCCCCTTCTCCCATGTCCCTCCAAACCACCGGTGCAGTTGTTTTCTCCTCTAGATTGTTTATCCTGCCTATCTTGCCTAGATAAACCTGCAGAGATAATAATATGCACAAAAAAACAAGACAGAGCAAAACAAAGCAGCAAAGGAAAATAAAACAACAAAAAAAGGTCATAAATAAATAAATAAAAGCCTGTAATTAGTTCAAGGTCTGTTTATTGACCTTTAGGAGTATTTTCCAGTCAGATGTGATAGGGTGCCACATCTTAGCCCCAAAGTCTATTTTTGGTATTCCCTCAGGACTTCATTGCTCAGCTCCCCTTGCTGTTCTGTGGCACGCCCTTAGTGTTTGTCTCTGTGTGGTGGGGTCAGATCAGGCACAATTCCCACACTGTGTCTCCAGGATTGTCACCTATAGGGCTACGGGTGAGTGAGGGATGTTGTGTCTCCTGGTGGGGCCAGCCCTTTGGTCCTCTCTATGCATTGACTGCTCTGAGCAAGAATATCGTCCTCAAGGCTTGGTGGGCCAGGATATGCTCCACTCTCTCTTCCTCTCACTTCATTTGCTCCTGTGATGCTATATCTTTTAATAGCCAGGAACCATCTATTTTCTTCACCACATTTCCTTTTGCACCCATTTTGAATGACACAATATTATATTATAGTCTATTGACTAATTTTGAAAGTAAATTGCCTTACAAATTTCAAATTTCCTTCATTCTAGTTTTTCTTACTTTGGAAGTGCCATTGATGACCCTGCCAATATTGGCATACCAGTGGCATAGCTTCCCAAATTATAGCAACATGGAAGCCACCACAATAAAAACAGGTTGACAGGCATGTGGTATGTTTGGTAGACAAACAAGGAAAGATGAAGTCTGTTTTCTAATGACAAATACACTTTAGTTGTGACTTGTCTGTTTTCTTTATATGAGAGATAATCCTCTGCCAGCCCAGTTTATAGTGATATTCATAGGTCAGAACATCAATGAATATGTGTCCAGAACAAAGATGAGAACTTGTGGTACCTGCGACTCAATCCCATAACAGCAACCCTTCTCTGATCAAATTAATGACTATTTGTGGAAGAATTCACCTCAAGCAAAGATGAGTTTCCCTCATATAGAGATGTTGCTAGCTGACATCAAGTTGGTTCCAAGTTATAGGGACCCTATATATAAAACAATAAGTAACATCCATACTTTTTATCACTCTGATGAAACTTTGTGCAGATCTACCCAACGCAATGTGTCTTTTGATCTCTTGACTGCTGCTTCCATGAGCATTGGCTGTGGATCCAAGGAAGACTAAATCCTTGATAACTACAATCTTTTCTCTATTTATCATGATGATACCTATTGGTGTAGTTGTAAGTATTTCGGTATTTTTCACATTGCGTTATAATTCATACTGTAGACTACAGTCCTTATGTTCCTCATCAGCAAGTGCTTCAGGTCCTCACTTTCTGCAAGCAAGGTTGTGTCATCTTCATAAAGCAGGTTGTTAATAAGCCTTCTTCCAATCCTAATACTGCATTCTTCCTCAGAATGATCACGAAGGATAATGGATTGTGAGGTTAAAAACTGCAACAACTTTTCTTCTTTCCTTGCCCTTAGAAAAGGCACTGTCTGGTTTTCTGAACCAACCAAAGTGGAATGTTCAAGCTCAGGCTCACAGCAGGTCTGTGCCTCTGCCCCTGGGCAGGGGCTGGTGGGGCTGGCTCACAGTGGACTCATCAGATGCACATCCTTCTCGTAGATGTCAGGGATCATACCCAGAGAGGCACTGACCATGTGCACAGTGTTCTTGCCGAACAGCTGGAACACATAGTGTGTGAGCTGCTCCCAGAAGCCACTGTTGGGCTGGATGATGGGTCGGCATGACTTGGCTCACATGTGGGCATCCAGCAGCGACATGGCGTGGTACTTCATGAGGTAGGCAAAGCAAAAGGTGGCCGAGCGGCTGATGCCTGCGGCACAGTGCTGCTTCAATTCCACACTGTGAGTGTGGTCAGCGATGGTGTCAAAGAAGTCACAGAGGCGTGAGGTGGGGGTGTCGGTCACAGGCATCTGCATGTACTGGATGTCCTCAAAGAGGGTGTTCACCACCTCCGCCGAGATGGTGATGACTGTGGTGATCTGGTGGTGAGACATCAGGAGCTTATTGTTAGCAGCTGTACCACTACTGATGTACAGGCTGCTGGTGACCTGTGAGAGGCCGCTGACTGAGGGCTGCTGGAGCTGGACCAGGAAGGCACACGGAGGCACTGTCATTCAGGTGGAGGCTCAATATTCAGTGGGGAGCGAGGGAGGCATCTTTCTGCTGGACGGGGACCTCAGAGAGCATTTGTCAGCCACAAGATGTCTGGGGAGGAGAAATGGTTCATGCGAGCCGTGTTCATGCTGGCTGGCGAGGTGAGCTGCAAGTCAAGGGGATTCTGACTCCAGGAGACCCCATGTGCGCAGATTGGACATGCTCTACGGGGCTTTCCAGTCTGTGGCCCTTTCAGCAGGCCAGGCCTGTCTTCCGAGGTACCTCTCTGGGCCAACAAGTGTGTTACTTTGAGGACTAACGTACACCTGACCCATGCTATGATATTTTCACTAGCCTCATACGCATGTGAACATTGGGCATTGAATAAGGAAGACAAGAAGAATCGATGCATTTGAATTATGGTGCTGGAGAAGGCTCTTGAAAGCACCAGGGACTGTAGAAAGGACAGTCAAGTCTGTCTTTGAAGAAGCATGGCCAGAGGGGTCCTTAGAGCTAAGGATAGTAAGACTTCTTCGTACACATGTTACACATTATCAAGAAAACCGGTCCCTGTAGAAGGACAGCAAGCTTGGGAAAGTATAGGGGCAGTGGAAAGATACAGAAGACCCTGAGGAGATGGATTGATACCATAGTTCTAACAACAGGCTCAGGCAGAGGAACCATTGTGA
The DNA here is from genome assembly GCF_050624435.1 of Tenrec ecaudatus. Lineage (NCBI taxonomy): Eukaryota > Metazoa > Chordata > Mammalia > Afrosoricida > Tenrecidae > Tenrec > Tenrec ecaudatus. The sequence goes on along the minus strand of NC_134538.1, from coordinate 55,094,843 downwards.
GGATGGAGAAGGTTAGGGCAGCGTTCCATTCTGTTGTGCATAGGATCACAATGAGCTCGATGGCACCTAACAGCAACACACAACAGAAAGAAACACTGCCCCCTTCTGTGCCATCCTCACGATTGTTAAGTTTGAGCTCACGGTTGCAGCCACTGTGTCAATCCTTCTCCTTACGGTCTCCCTTTTTTCCCACAGACTTAATATTTTAAAAGCAGGGGAAGGTATTTTTTATATCTCCACAGGGAAAGAGGGATCAGACTTCAACCCAGTGCTCCAAGACATGAATACCACATACCAGCATGAAGCAGGGAACCAATAGAAAGGTCTGAGGGGCCAGCCCAAATCCCCCACCCTCCTCACAGAAGAATTCACTCTAGAGGACAGCACTGAAGCTAAAGCTCAGGGAGAGGGTCATGTCTGATCAGAGCACACAGGAGCAAAGAGAGAGTGGAGCGCATCCTGGCCCACCCAGCCCTGAGGATGATATTCCTGCTCAGAGCAGCCAAAGCACAGAGAGGATCATAAGGCTGGCCCCACTAGGAGACACGATATTCCTCACAGACCTGATTGTTGGGGAGGTGGGGAAATGGGGGAGGAGGAAGTAGGGGAAAGGAAGTGGGTGTTAACAAACCCAGTGAACAACAAGTGATCAAAAACTGGTGGCAAAGAGGGTTTAAGAGGCCTGGTATGACTTGATCAAGGGCAATGAAACCCAAATGAAGGCTGAGCATGATAGTGGGACAAGAGAACAGTATAAGGAACAAGAGGAAAGAACTAGGAGGCAAAGGGCATTTATAAAGGTCTAAATACAAGCATGTACATATGTAAATATATCTATATATAACGATGGCTAAATGGATCTATGTACATATATTTATAGGTTTAGTATTAAGGTAGCAGATGGACATTGTGCCTCCACTCAAGTACTCCCTCAATGCAAGAACACTTTGTTCTATCAAACTGGCATTCCATGATGCTCACCTTCCCGACACAATCAATGAAGACAAAGTGGGTGCATATGAAAATGTAGTGAAGAAAGCTGATGGTGCCTGGCTATCAAAAGATATAGCACCTGGGGTTTTAAAGGCTTGAAGGTAAACAAGCGGCCATCTAGCTCAGAAGCAACAAAGCCCACATGGAAGAAGCACACCAGCCTGCATGATCACAAAGTGTCAAAGGTATCAGTTATCAGGCATCAAAGAACAAAAAAATATATCATTGTGAATGAGTGGGAGTGTGGAGTGGAGACCTAAAGCCCATCTGTAGGCAACTGGAAATCCCCTTAAAGAGGCTTGCAGGGAGGAGATGAGCCAGTCAGGGTGCAGCGTAGCAACATTTTACTTGCATGTGATGTTAATGAGATTGTTAGATAATGTCCACATTCTATTATATCCAAATTTAAATTTGATTTAATCCAAATGGTAATTTAAACCAAATGATAATTTCATCCAAATTATAATTTCCACATTCTACTATATCCAAAGACAGATGTGTCTTTGGAATGTACACACATATGTACACTCTTCTAATGAATTGGCCAGTTAGCTGTCTTCCAAATTTTTTGGCACAGACAAATGAGTGCCTCCAGCCCTGTGTTAGCATGCTGTAACATTTGAATTAGTATTCCATCAAGTTCTGGAGCCTTGTTCTTCACCAGTGCCTCAGTGAAGCCTGGACTTCAAGACCATTGGTTCTTGATCTTATGCTACCTCTCAATATAGGTGAACATTGACCAATTATTTTCCATACAATGGCTGCCTATTGTTTCCCATTGTCTTCCACATTGTGACATATTTTGCTCATAGAACCCTCAAAATTGCTAATTGAGGCTCAATTTTTTTCTTCAATCCTTTCAGTTTGGAAAGAACTGAGCCTGATATCCCCTTTTTTGTTTTCTAACTCTCGGACTTTATACATTTCATTATGATATTTTACTTTATTGTCTCAAGGTGCCCTTGGGGATTTTCCGCCCAGCTCTCTTCTACCTTTTTTTTTAGTTATGCATCTACATACTTAAGAGCAAGTTTCAAAATCTGTTCTGAAATCCATTTTGGTGTTTTCTTTCTTTCCTGTCCTTTTAGTGACCTCTTGTTTTCTGTGTATATGATATTCTTGATGTATGTCTTATTTTTGGTGAAATTTTTTTGAGAATCATCTTATAATTCTGGTCTTTGGTCATTAGTATTTAATATGTCAAATCTGTTCTTGACATGGTCTCTAAATGCAAGTGGGATGTACTCAACATTAGATTTTGGCTCTTATGAAATTGTTTTAATTTTCTTTGACTTCAACTTGAACTTGCATAAGAATAATTAATGGTTTATTTAACTGTAAGTCCCTAGTCTTTTTCTGACTAATGATATAGAGCCTCTCCATTGTCTGTTCCCACAGATTCCTGTGAATTCCATCTGTTGAAGTGCATTTGTATAGATGCCATGTATATTGTTGAGAAAGAAATACATGCCATGAAAAGGTCATTGGTCTTGAAAAACTCTATCATGCAATCTCCAGAGTAGTTTCTATCAACAAAGATATACCGTATATACTCATGTATAAGCTGAGTTTTTCAGCACAAAAAATGTGCTAAAAAACAGGGTTCAGCTTATACTTGGGTCAGTGGTACCCTAGTGAGGAGTAACCTCTCGCTGGGACCCCCCCAGAGGTAACAGGACAAGCGCCCGTTTTCTCGTGGGTGATTGCCATTTCTCCACTGTTCATTCAAAGCCCTGCTGACAGTGCAGGGCTTTGAATGTTTGTTTACTCACATCTAACCAATCAGAGCCGTCCTATGACGTGTATCTTTGAGTAAGCCTTTTAAATACCGTGTGCAAAGGATGTGGCATGAATGGATGTCATCTGGTCAAGCCGACTAACAAAAGGAGGAAATCTCATGAAGCCTGACATAGAGTTAATAGCAAAGTGGGCTCAAGATGCATGGGAAGACATTCCAGAAGACATGGTGTGACGTGCCTTCCAGAAATGTAGTATTAGTAATGTTATGGATGGCAGTGAAGACTGTGCTTTGTATGAAAATGACAGCAGTGTTGGTGATGACAGCGATCTCAGTGAGGACAGCGTCTATGATGACCTCACACCAGCTGAAGCTCTGCATTGGGATACGGATGATGATGAGGAATCCAGTTTTGAAGGATTTTAACTCTTTACATTTTAGCTTGGTTGCTGATTGAGCTCAGGGAACAGTACTCTTAAGGTATCCTTGTTGATACCGTATTGTTTTTGTTGAACCTATTTTCCACTTACTGTGCTGGTTTACTAATGTTAAATGACTTGTCCTTTCATTTATGTTTTTTATTCAAAATAAATATTTAAATATATTACCCCACTGATGACTCAATTTTTAGTAATTTTATTTTCATTTATTTTGATTATTGAAACTCACATACCTTCTGCATTTTCCACCCTAGGCCTCTACTCGAGTCAATCCATTTTTCTGGTTTCCTAGGTAATAATTAGGTACCTTAGCTTATACTCAGGTCAGCTTATATTCGAGTATATATGGTATTTTCCAAATAAGCATCCAGCTTTTTGTTCCCACTTTTCTCATTCTAATCACCAGTAATTATCAATGCATCTTGATTGCTTGTTTGATCAATTGCAGACTGAAGGAATTGATAGAATCTTCTATTTCTTCATAGTTGGTTTTAGTGGTATTGAAAAAAATGAATAATAATTATATTAACTGGTCTTCCTTGTAGATTTATGGATAGTATCCTATCACAGAGAGTATTATACTTCAAGTTTGATCTTAAAATGTTCTTTTTAATGATGAATGAAGTAATAATGTTAAGTCAGTGTCTTCTTACTGCCAAAAATCCCCAGAAAAGTTGAGCAAAATAATGCTTTTTTTCTTTCTTTAAAAAACAAAACAACTTTTTATTGTGAATTGGGTGACAGGGGACAGCACAGAGGAGATTTCAATTTAAAGGTTTATGCACACTTTGTCTCCTGACATTGTTTTTCATTTTTGTTTTGTTTTTTATTAAAAGACCATTTATTGGAGACTCTTACAACTCTTGTTACAATCCAGGTAATAATTGCATCAGGCATGTTTGTACATATGTTGCCTTCATTCATTTCTATACATTTACTTTCTATTGAGCCCTTGGTATCAGCTCCTCATTCCCCCACCCCAACTTCCATACCCCCTTGGTAGATTATAAATTATTATTTTCATATCTTACACTGGCCACTATCTCCCTCCCCCCATGTTTTCTTTTGTTCCTCCTCTGGAAAGGGTTGTATGATTATATGTCAATCATTGTGATCGGTTCCCTCTTTCTCCCTTCCTCTCCCCCCTTTATCCCTACCATTCTAGTATCGCTATTTCCACTCCTGTTCCTAGATTCCATGTGTCATGAGCCTCCATCTCTTTTCTCTACCTGTGTACGTGTCCTGGTCTAGTCAAACTGAGAAGCAGTACTGGGGTCATGATAGTGGGGAGTGAGGAAGCCTCAAGGAACCAGAGGATATTGTGTGTTTCATCAATGCTTTACTGCATCCTGGTTGGCTCATCCCTTCCTGGTGGCCCTTCTGTGGTGGGGATTGTTCCATTGTCTACAGATGGGCTTTGGGTCTCTACTCCACCCACACACACTCGTTCTCAACAATGTTTGTGTTTGTTATATGTCTTCTGATGCCTGTTACCTGATCCCACCGATACCTCATGATCACACAAGCTGGTGTGCTTCTCCATGTGAGCTTCTTGCTTCTCTGCTGAATGGCCACTTGTACTTCAAGCCTTTAAGACCCAGACACTATATCTTTTTTTTTTGAATTATTATTTTTCTTTTAATCATTTTACTTAGAGCTCTTATAGCTTTTTTTTTTTAACGTTTTATTAGGGGCTCATACAACTCTTATCACAATCCATACATATACATACATCAATTGTATAAAGCACATCTGTACATTCTTTGCCCTAATCATTTTCTTTTTTTTTTTAATTTTAACAATTTATTGGGGCTCATACAATTCTTTTCACAGTTCATGCATATACATACATCAATTGTATAAAGCACATTTGTACAGTCTTTGCCCTAATCATTTTTTTCTCTTTTCTTCTTTTACATTTTATTAGGGACTCATACAACTCTTACCACAATCCATACATATACATTCATCAATTGTATAAAGCACATCCATACATTCCCTGCCCCAATCATTCTCAAGGCATTTGCTCTCCACTTAAGCCCCTTGCATCAGGTCCTCTTTTTTTCCCCCCTCCCTCCCCATTTCCCCCTCCCTCCCCATTCCCCCCTCCCTCCCCATTCCCCCCTCCCTCATATGCCCTTGGTAATTTATATATCGTTGTTTTGTCATATCTTGCCCTATTCGGAGTCTCCCTTCCCCCCTTCTCTGCTGTCCCTCTCCCAGGGAAGAGGTCACACGTGGATCCTTGTAATCAGTTCCCCCTTTCCAACCCACTCACCCTCCACTCTCCCAGCATCGTCCCTCACACCCTTGGTCCTGAAGGTATCATCCACTCTGGATTCCTTGTACCTCCAACCCTCATATGCACCAGTGTACAGCCTCTGTCCTATCCAGCCCTGCAAGGTAGAATTCGGATCATGGTAGTTGGGGGGAGGAAGCATCCAGGATCCGGGGGAAAGCTGTGTTCTTCATCGATACTACCTCACACCCTAATTAACCCATCTCCTCTCCTAAACCCCTCTATGAGGGGATCTCCATTGGTCGACACTTGGGCCTTGGGTCTCCACTCTGCACTTCCCCCTTCATTTAATATGATATATATATATACATATATATACATACATATATACATATACACATATATACACATGCATACACACACATATCTTTTTTTTTTTTTGCATGATGACTTATACCTGGTCCCTTGGGCACCTCGTGATCGCACTGGCCGGTGTGCTTCTTCCATGTGGGCTTATTTGCTTCTGAGCTAGATGGCCGCTTGTTCACCTTCAAGCCTTTAAGACCCCAGACACTATCTCTTTTGAAAGCCGGGCACCATCAGCTTTCTTCACCACATTTGCTTATGCACCCATTTGTCTTCAGCGATCCTATCATGGAGGTGTGCAGTCAATGATATGATTTTTTGTTCTTTGATGCCTGGTAACTGATCCCTTTGGGACCACTCGATCACACAGGCTGGTGTGTTCTTCCATGTGGACTTTGTTGCTTCTGAGCTAGATGGCCGCTTGTTTATCTTCAAGCCTTTAAGACCCCAGTCACTATCTCTTTTGATAGCCGGGCACCACACTATATCTTTTAATAGCCCGGCACCATTGCATTCTTCACCACATTTGCTTATGCACTTGTCTTGTCTTCAGCAATTGTGTCGGGAGGATGAGCATCTCAGAATGCCAATTTGTTAGAACAAATTGTTCTTGTATTAAGGGAGGGTATGAGCAGAGGCCCGAAGTCCATCCACTACTACAGTGTATTGCTGTATAAATATATGTACATAGGCCAATACCTCTGTTTTTGTGGGTTAATTTATGTATATATGTATACACCTATGTTTATACTTCTATCCATTGCTTTGCTTCTTAGGTCCATCCTCTGTTTCCTTTTACCTTTGCCCTGCCCCACCATCACTTTTCCTCTATTTCTGCCTCCTAGAACTTCCTCTTAGCTAGTTTGCTTTTGCTCTGACTACCTCAGGATCTCTATCTCCTCCTTGTTGTTGATTCTAATCGCCTAGTTGCTCCCTGTCTATGGCACTGCCTGCTCCCCGCACCCTTCTCTTGCCACCCTTACCACCCCCCAAGTCCCCCAGAGATGGTTGGTCACACTCATTCTCCTCGGGCTTGCTTCCCATGCCTATCTTATATAAGTAGACAAACCAACTATAACATAGACCAAACAAAATGAAAACAAAAGATTTAAATCAGAAAAGGAGGGAAAAGAGAACAAAGAAATAAAGATAAGATTTTTTTAAAAAAGGAGAAAGCTGTTATGCTCCCTTCTTGGTTTGTTCCGCTGTGGGGGGGTTCAGACAGCACTACCTCCCCACCATGTGGCCCTAGATTTGTCCTCTGTCACAGTCTGCTCCAGTAAGGGGATAACATGGCATGAGCTACTGTCTCCATAGTCCCCTCTGTGTCCCAGTCACTCCCCACAAGGAAGTCTTCCTCTTGGCCTGGTATTCCAGCATTGGGTCCAGACTGGCTATCCCTTTCTCCTCTTCTTTCCTGGTCTGCTTCCATGTGGGCATGGCATGCTGGCCCCTCTCCCCAGCATGTAGGTTTAGTGATGTTTTCTGGGGCCAGATTGTTTCCGTTTGGGCCCAGCCCTGTAGTGGTCTCATTTCATGCGTTCCTCCACATGACCATGGAACAAACTAATTCTTAATGATGTAATTCAAGAAAAGATTGCATAAACAAAGATACAGATCAGATACTTAAAGAACTATGTCCTAGGGGGAAAATGTTATCAAATTTATAAAAACAAGAACAAATTCTAGTAAAGTTAATAGGCTTTTAAAATATGAGCTGTTCTGGTTATTTCATGATACCCACCTTCCCAACATAATTGCTGAAGACAGACGTGTGTGTAAGCAAACGTGGTGAAGAAAGCTGATGGTGCCTGGCTATCAAAAGATATCGCATCTAGGGTATTAAAGGCTTGAAGATAAACAAGCGGCCATATAGCTCGGAAGCAACAAAGCCCACAGAGGAAAAGCACACAAGCCTAAGTGAGCACAAGGTATTGAAGGGATCAGGTAGCAGACACCAAAGAACAAAAATCATCATTGTGTGATCACCTTCCCCACATAAATGCTGAAGACAAATGTGTGCATAAGTGTGGTGAAGAAGGCTGATGGTGCCCGGCTATTGAGAGATATAGCATCTGGGGACTTAAAGGCTTGAAAGTAAACACCCAGAAGCAACAAAGCCCACATGGAAGCAGCACACCAACATGTGTGATCATGAAGGGCCAAGGGGATCAGGTTTCAAGCAACAAAGGCGGGGGTTGTGGGGGAGAAATCACATCATGAATGAGGGGAGTACGGGATGGGGACCCAATGCCCATCTATAGACAACTGGACATCCCTTGTAGAGGGGTAGTGCGGAGGAGATGAGTTTCTCAGGATTCCGTGTAGCAATAATGAAACTCACAACCTTCCTCTAGTTCTTAAACGCTTCCTCCCCTCCAACTATCATGATCCCAATTCTACCTTGCAAACCTGGTTAGACCAGAGGATGCACAGCGGTGCAGATGGGATCTGGAAACACAGGGCATCTAGGATAAATGAACTCCTCCGGACCAAGGGTGAGAGTGGAGATACCGGGAGGGAAATGGGGGGAGAAAGGGGAACTGGTCGCGGGGATCTACATATGGCCTCCTCTCTGGGGGATGGGCAACAGGAAAGTGGGTGAAGGGAGATGCCGGGCAGTGTAAAATAAGATAAAATATTAATTTATAAATTATTAAGGGTTCGTGAAGGAGGGGGGAGTGGGGAGGGAGGGGAAGGGAAAAAAAGAAAATGAGCTGATTCCAAGAACCCAAGCGGAAGGCGAATTTTGAGAATGATGAAGGCAGCGAATGTATAAGTGTGCTTTACACAATTGATGTATGTATGGATTGTGATAAGAGTTGTATGAGCCCCAATAAAATGATTTTTTTTAATTTTTTTATTTAAACAATTTATTGGGGCTGATACAATTCTTTTCACAGTTCATACATATACATACATCAATTGTATAAAGCACATCTGTACAGTCTTTGCCCTAATCATTTTTTTCTCTTTTCTTCTTTTACATTTTATTAGGGACTCAAACAACTCTTACCACAATCCATACATATACATACATCAATTGTATAAAGCACATCCATACATTCCCTGCCCCAATCATTCTCAAGGCATTTGCTCTCCACTTAAGCCCCTTGCATCAGGTCCTCTTTCCCCCCCCTCCCCATTCCCCCCTCCCTCATATGCCCTTGGTAATTTATACCTCGTTATTTTGTCATATCTTGTCCTATCTGGAGTCTCCCTTCCCCCCTTCTCTGCTGTCCCTCTCCCAGGGAAGAGGTCACATGTGGATCCTTGTAATCAGTTCCCCCTTTCCAACCCACTCACCCTCCACTCTCCCAGCATCGTCCCTCACACCCTTGGTCCTGAAGGTATCATCCACCCTGGATTCCCTGTACCTCCAACCCTCATATGTACCAGTGTACAGCCTCTGTCCTATCCAGCCCTGCAAGGTAGAATTCGGATCATGGTAGTTGGGGGGAGGAAGCATCCAGGATCTGGGGGAAAGCTGTGTTCTTCATCGATACTACCTCACACCCTAATTAACCCATCTCCTCTCCTAAACCCCTCTATGAGGGGATCTCCATTGGCCGACACTTGGGCCTTGGGTCTCCACTCTGCACTTCCCCCTTCATTTAATATGATATATATACATATATACACATACATATACACACTTAAATCTTTTTTTTTTTTTTGCATGATGCCTTATACCTGGTCCCTTGGGCACCTCGTGATCGCCCTGGCCGATATTTTTTCAAAAGAAACAGAAGCTAGTACACCATAACTGCGTCTTTCTAAATACCTGTATAAAAATGTTTCTATTCAGAGTCTTGAAAGTTATCATCAGATGCACAAAAAGTATAAGAATAATTATAATATACATATAATTTGTTTTTAATATCTTACCAAGAATTTTTATTTCAGGATTCTACTTGAAATTCTGGTAAAGCTTTCCTCTATTTACCATAAAAAGTATGAACTATTCTATTGGTGTTGAGACCTCTGACTAAAAAATAAAGTCACCACAATGTGATTTAAAATATTTTAAATATGTATATCAGTAAAAAGGCTAATTATTTAAAAATAAATAAATTATAAATTTTTAATGAATAAAAACAATATAGCTAATAGGACCTATCTGGACTCATTACTTTTCAGTATATTTTGACTCTTCGCAACCCAACAGGGCAGAATAGAATTGCCCCAAGGGTTTCCAAAGTATTCAATGTTGATAGAAGCAGGGAACCATGTCTTTCTCCTGTAGAACAGTGCGTTTGTTCAAACTATTGACATTATGCTTAGTAGCCAGGCTTCTTACGCACTATAAATATTACATACATTTGGCCAAAAAAATAAGTGTTCATGAGAACATCCAGAGCTGGACAGAGTTTGGAGAAAGATGTCATTTTGTGTATGGTTGATGAGAGTGCAAGCTGGCGCAGACCTTTGTAAAATAATTTGTAATAAGCAAATATTTAAACATGTGTAACATTTAGTACAGCAATCGGATTTATAGACCTAACTTCCACAAGGAGAAAAAAATCAGCAGGAATACTTAAATACAAGGAGATGCATTCCAGCACTGATTATATATTGTTCTTATCCCCTACAACCTTGATTAACCCACACTAAGAGTTGTTAGGGTGTTTTAGGGGATTCCTTTGAACTCTATCTAGACCAAAACTTCTACCAATCAAGACCGCTTCAATAACTTCTTTCCAATCTGGGTACTGTTTATTTTATTTACTTGCTAACTTGTGTTAGCTGAACCTCCCACGTAATGCTGAATAGAAATGGCCAACATAGAACAAATCTTACATTGTTCAAGCATCTTAAAAGAAAACATTCAGTCTTTCAGTATTTAATGTGACGTTATATATAATTTTTTTAACAGATGCGTTTTATTAAGGAAATTCCCTTCAATTCCTAGTTTGTTAAATGTGTTAACACATGAAAGCAAGTTGGATTTTATAAAATACTTTTGCTGAATTTATTGAGATGATCGCAGCAGACCTGCTGGCATAGCAGTGAAACACTGGTTGCTAGCTGAAAGATCAGCAGTTTGAACACACCTCAGCCATTACATGAAAGAAAATAGCAGTAATCTGGTTCTGTAAATAATCAGAGGCTTGCAAATCTTTGGGGGGCAATTCTATTTTGTTCTATTGGGTCGTTATGAGCTGGAATTGACTTGGTGTCGGCGAGTTTCTGTGCTTTATGTTTATTTGGTTGGTTTTGTATTTGCTTGTTTTGGTCAGTACCAATAGATAATGTATGATTTCTGTGCTCTATTATATTAATATAGTGTATTACTTATTAATTTATTTTGGAATGCTACAACTATCTTACATGTTTTATAAATGTTGGATTTGTGTGTGAATACGTGTTTGTGTTTCTGAACTCAAATTACTAGTATTTGGATGAGAATTTTTGTAGTATTCAAAAGAGATATTGATCTATAGTTTTATTTATTTGGGTCTTTAATCTTACTTTCAGAAAAATACTAGCCTCGTAGAATGATTTTTGAAGTAACCTATCCTCATATTCTTAGGAAAGCATTTGTGATGCATGGGTATCAATTAATCTTTAAATAGGCTTTTCTCTGTGGTGGGGGGATTTTTGTATTGTTTGTTTTTTGCTGAAGTATTTACGTGCTTTCATTGACAGTTTGTAGAGCAAGCTGGTTTTCTAGTCAACATTTCATACACATTTGTGTCATGTCATTGATAGTAGTTTCCACAGTGTAACAGACCCTTTCTCTTTTCTTTCCTGTTTCGCCAGCTCTATTTATCCTTCTTTCTGATCCATTCCTGCTTTCTGAGTTACCTCTGGGCGAAAGCTGCCCACGGTTGATTGTCCTAAGGAATGAATGCCTCCCTTGTTACTCATGCAGACTTCCCTGGTGTTATTGTGCACCATCTATGTCTGTCTGTCTATCATAGGGCTGATAGTGGAGCTATTGCTGGGAGTTCAGGTCCAGGGCCATAGTTTCAGAAGTTCCACCGGCCACAATTAGAATAAATGGCAAGCTTGGTCTTCTGATGATTTTCCGTTTTATTTCATGCTTTCGCTCACTCTATCTAGTACTTTCACCATGTTCCCTTTCACAGTGGTCACAAATAGTAGCTAGATATTATTTAGTTCCTCTGATCATAGGGTCATAGAGGTTGAGGCTTGCTTGGAATATTGATCTTTTTGGACTAATTGTTTCTGTGCATCATCGTTTCTGTGCATCACTCACTCTTCTTCACTCTCAATGGACAAAAACCAATTACATCTTAGATGGCCAGCTGCTAGTTATTAAAACTCCCTTCACTACTCATGAAAGTCGGGTGTAGAATTTTGTCTTTTTAGACTATATTATTTATGTCAATTGACCTTGATGTTCCCTGAGACTGTGCTCCTAAACTTCCAGGCCCAGTTACCCATTCCTTAGGTGTTTGGTTTTGGCTAAGACATTTGCATACCTTTATACCTTGTTTGTTCTACTTTATGAGTGGATGTACTTATAGCTCATATAAATATGTATATATATTATCTGCCAACTCTATATATGATTATGCGTATAGTCCCTTTGCCTCATGTTTGTTTTTCTTGCCTGCCTGCCTATATATCCACTTATTGATTATCGCTGATAATGCAGGATTGCATGTGTAAAAGCATTTATATTTGTTGTCTGTGTAACTCTTGTGCAACTTTCTGGGTCTTTGATGACATTATATTGATTACCCCCTTACTGATCACCAAATTAAAGGTATCGATTGTCTAATGAGAACCTTTCTCTCCCTCTCCTTCTCTCTCTCATCTCCCATCCCTGGTAAACAACAAATAATTTGTGTTTGTATACTTTTTATCATATTGGACTCACACAATAGTCGCTCATCATAATGTCCTCCAAGTTCATCCACAGAAGGCGTCTCATGGATTCTTCATTATTCTTCAACGTTGCATGGTATTCCATTGTGTGTATGTGTCATAGCTCACTGATAAATCCATCTGTTAGGGGCAACTAGGTTGTTCCATTTGTGGTAAATAGCAACAGAGGTGGACCTATCTTGCCTGCTCTGGTTTCCCTATTACCACGAAGCGGGGGTCGCCCAGTCTTCATGGTCCTTTAATCTTTACCTAGTTTGATACCTTTACCTAGTTTGATACCAACTTTTTCTCCAACAACACTGTACATCTAAGCTGAGTTCAATAATCCATCACAATGGCCACACAGAACTCACAGACAATACTCATGGTTCAGGGGGGTTATTAGGGAAGTTACCACAAGTCAGGATCATCAAACAGTAAGGATACAATCATTGATCCCCTCGACCAGCAGCCAATTCTCAGCCCAGTGCTTGGTCCCTTGGCTTTTGCATCTACGGGTCAGGAAGCCAGGTTTCTTGTCACTATGCCTCACAGTTCCATAGTCTTGGGCCAGATGAGTAAAAGGTACTCCATAGTTTCAGCACTGCTTCTCTGAGTCTCCGTGCCATGGTCTCTGGTGCATCTGATGCTAGGGGCTTCTGCCATTTCAGACAGAGATCTTGTGCATGCTCTTCCAATGGTCCTCGGTTACCTCTGTGTGTCCCAAATCCCCCTACATACTGAGGAACAGCTTTGATGGAAGTGTGATTGTCTTTTAGCAGACCATACTCCCAAGGAAAATGAAGAATGAGGTCTTAAATCACACCCTATAATAAATTCCTAAATTCCTTAGATTCCCCCAAGGAAACCAAAGTGTAGCTAGAGGTGTGTCTTCAGAAGAACTGAAGAGGTATGAGAGCATTTTCTCCCCCATTTCTTCATTTGCTTTTGTGAACATTGTTGAGTAAAACAGGAACATTAGATTCCAAACATTTGCTCCAGGGAATACAGTTTGCCTCGGGGAATTCTTCCGTTATGATCCAAAGAGTTTTCATTGGCTTATTTGTTTCGGTAATTTACCAGACCTTTCTTCTTATTCTGGAAAATGCACTGAAACCTGTCCACCATGAGTGACTCTGCTGATTTTTTGAAATATTTATTTTATACCTTCCAGTATCACTGTATTACTGAAAAGTAAATGGTTGTGACTCCATCGTACCGCTTACCAGAAGACATCTGAGACATTGGGTCTCATTATGGATATTTCCGAGTTCACTTTCCATAGTTGGGGTCCTCAGGGACCATATGGAGCTCTGGGGTTCCCGCCTTTCTTCACCTCTGTTTTCAGAAATGTTATGTGTGATGAACTTGACAAGTTAACATCTTTCTGGATCAAGAAGGGGGTAAGAGGATAAACTTAACTTCAGTTTCTTCCCTTAATTTTGCCTTCTTGTGGGGTATTTTGAAGACAATTTTGAGTGGTTCGCTTTCCTTAATACCATCAGGGAGCCTAGGTCATGGAAATATGCCAAACAGTAGTGAGACCCCCTCAAATCCAGGTTTTTTTTTTAATAAGGTAAAAGGTCTACCTAGATGGGAGGAGCCCTGGTGGCATAGTGGCTACCTATTTGGCTGCAATCCACAAGGTCAGCAGTTCCATACCATCAGCCACTCCTTGGAAGAAAGACTGGGCTTTCTAATCCTGCAAAGAGTTACAATCTTGGACGTCCACAGAGGCAGTTCTACCCTGCCCCATAGGCTCACTGTGAGTCAGCCCTGATTCAATTATAGTGAGTGAATGAGACCTAGATAGGGCATTTAGTTTTTACTTCTGTGGATAAGGTTGGCAGTTTGTACCCATTTAGAGGATTGTGGGGGGAAAGGCCCATCTATCTGTTTCCATTACAATAAGAGCCCAAAAAACTCTCAGGGAGCAATTTCATTCTGTAATATATGAGGTCAGTGTGACCTGAAATCAACCCACCGGCAACCAACAATAATAACATTGTTTTGTGGTTGCTGTTAAATTGGTACAAATTCCTGGTGACCCCATGTACAGCCGAATAAAACTCTCCCTAAATGCACACCATCCTTACTATTTCCAACATAATTGAGCCCATTGTTGCCCTCCAACCTAGGGGGTTCATTCTCCAGCACTATATCAGACAATCTTATGCTGTGGTCCGGAGAGCGTTCATGGGCTGATTGGATGACTAGGTCACTAGACCTTTCTTCCTAGTCTGAAAGTTCCATTGTAATTAGTATTGAAATGCCAGTGGTCTCGCTTCATCGAAAGAGCAACACACCGCCACTACTGTAGAACAAACTGGCAGATGAGTGGTGGAAAGGATTCTATAGGACTAATTCACTGATCTGATGGATAAGCAACTGCTTAGAGTGATCTAATTTTAACCACCGACGGAATGACCTTGTGCAAAGAACTGAACCTCTTCATGTTTTAAGGTCCTCCTCTGCAAGGGAAAGATGCTAGCAGAGGCTCATAACCCAAAGCCCATTTGTCGGCCACTGGAGATCCCCTCATAGAGGGGGTTAGGAGAGGAGATGGGTCAGTCAGGGTGCGATGTAGTACCGATGAAGAACACAGCTTTCCCCCAGATCCTGGATGCTTCCTCCCCACAACTACCATGATCCAAATTCTACCTTGCAGGACTGGATAGGGCAGAGGTTGTACACTGGTGTATATGGGAGCTGGAGGCACAGGGAATCCAGGGTGGATAATACCTTCAGGACCAGGGGTGTGAGGGGCGATGCTGGGAGAGTGGAGGGTGAGTGGGATGGAAAGGGGAAACTGATTACAAGGGTCCACATGTGACCTCCTCCTTGGGAGATGGACAGCAGAGAAGGAGGGGAAGGGAGACTCCGGATAGGGCAAGATATGACAAAATAACAATCTATAAATTATCAAGGGCTCATGAGGGAGTGGGGAGCGGGGAAGGAGGGGAATAAAAAGGGGACCTGATGCAAAGGGCTTAAGTTGAGAGCAAATGCTTTGAAAATGATTAGGGCAAAGAATGTATGGATGTGCTTTATACAATTGATGTATGTATATGTATGGATTGTGATAAGAGTTGTATGAGCCCCTAATAAAATGTAAATAAAGAAAAAAAATACTACTGACAAAGGGAAATGAGGTAGTGTCCGAATGGGTTTACTATGTAATTTTCTATGGGTTTAATATATTTTAATTTTTTAAAACTGATTTTTTTAAAATCACTTTATTGGAGATTTGTACAACTCTTATCACAATCTATGCATACATCCATTGTGTCAAGAACATTTGTACATTTGTTGCCATCATCATTCTCAAAACATTTGCTTTCTACTTCAGTCCTTGGTTAATAGCTCCTCATTTTTCCACTCCCTCCCCAGTCCCCCTTCCCTCATGAACCCTTGATAATTTATAAATTATTATTATTTTGCCATGTCTTACACTGTCCGATGTCTCCCTTTACCCACTGTTCTGCTGTCCATCCCCCAGGGGAGAGAGTTTTATGTAGACTCTTATGATCGGTTCCCTCTTTCTACCCCACATTCCCTCCACCCTCCCGGTATCGCCATTCTCACCACTGGCCCTTGGGGGTTCATCTGTCCTGGATTGCCTGTGATTCCAGTTCCTATCTGTACCAGTGTATATCCTCCGGTCTAGCCAGATTTGTAAAGGCAGAATTGGGATCATAACAGTGAGTGGGGGAAGCATTTAAGAACGATGCTGGGAGAGTGGAGGGTGAGTGGGTTGGAAAGGGGGAACTGATTACAAGGATCCACATGTGACCTCCTCCCTGGTAGATGGACGGCAGAGAAGGGGGGGAAGGGAGACTCCAGATAGGGCAAAATATGACAAAATAACAATATGTGGATTATCAAGGGCTCATGAGGGAGGGGGGAGTGGGGAGGGAGTGGGGAAAAAAAGAGGACCTGATGCAGAGGGCTTAAGTGGAGAGCGAATGCTTTGAGAGTGATTAGGGCAAAGAATGTACGCATGTGCTTTATACAATTGATGTATCTATATGTGTGGATTGTGATAAGAGTTCTATGAGCCCCTAATAAAATGTAAAAAAAGAAAATGATTAGGGCAAAGAATGTATAGATGTGCTTTATACAATTGATGTATGTATATGTGTGGATTGTGATAAGAGTTGTATGAGCCCCTATAAAATGTTTTTTAAAAGACATGACAAAATAACAATAATTCATAAATTAACAAGAGCTCGTGAGGGAGGGGAAAAATGAGGAGCTGATACCAAGAGCTCAAGTAGAAAGCAAATGTTTGGCAAATGATTATGGCAACAAATGTACAAATGTGCTTGCCACAATGGATGTATGTATGGATTGTAATAAGAGTTTTACGAGCCCCCAATAAAATGATTTTTAAAAATAAAAAATAAAAAAGATTTAAAAAAAAGAACTGGAGGAAAGTTGTATGAGTCATCGTTGCTATACTGCACCTTGACTGGATCGTCTCCTCCCTATGACGCTTCTGTAAGGGGATGTCCAGTTGCCTACAAATGGGCTTTAGGTCTCCACTCCGCATACCCCCTCAATCACAATGATATGATTTTTGTTCTTTGATGCCTCATACCTGATCCCTTCAACACCTTGTGATCACGCAAGCTGATGAGCTTCTTCCATATGGGCTTTGTTGCTTCTGAGCTAGATGGCCACTTGTTTATCGTCATGTCGTTAAGACCCCAGATGCTATATCTTTTGATAGCCAGGCACCATCAGCTTTCTTCACCACATTTGTTTATGTACCTGCTTTGTCTTCTGCGATTGTGTCGGGAAGGTGAGCATCATAGAATGCCAGTTTAATAAAACAATGTGTTCTTGTATCGAGGGAGTACTTTAAGTAGAGGCCCCATATCCACCTTCTACCTTGATACTAAACCTATATATATATTTAACCATCATCATATATAAATAAATTTACATATGTAATGCCTATATTTAGACCTTTATAAATGTCCTTTGCCTCCTAGTTCTTTCCTCTATTTTCCTTATACTGTTCTCTTGTCCCACTCTCAAGTTCAACCTTCATTTGGGTTTCAGTAATTCCTCTTGTTTTTATTTCCCTTGATCAAGCCTTCCCAGGCCTCCTACACACTCCTCACCACTGATTTTGGATCACTTATTGTGCCCTTGTCCCTGGATTTGTTAACACCACTTCCTTTCCCCCACCTCTCCCTCTCTCATATCCCTCTAGAACCATCGATTCCATTGTTTTTGCCTCCAGATTGTTTATCCTGCCTATCTTATCTAAATAAACCTGCAGAGATAATAATATGCGCAAAAACAAGGCAGAGCAAAAGAAAACAACAAAAACAAAAGCAAGAAAATGACAAAAAAGAGAAAAGCCTGTAAATAGTTAAAGGTCTGTTTGTTGACTCTTAGGAGTGTTTTCTGGTTGAGTCTGATGGGTTGACCCACCCTGGCCCCAAAGTCTATTTTTGGTGTTCCCTGGGAACTCCATTGCTCTGTTCCCCTTGCTGTTCTGTTGCACACCCTTATTGTTTTGCCTCAGTGTGGTGGGGTCAGATCAGGCGCAATTCCCACACTATGTCTCCAGTGTTGTCCCCTTGCAGGGCTATGGGTCAGTGAAGAATGTTGTGTCTCGTGGTGGGATTGGCCACATGATCCTCTGTTTGCATTGGCTGCTCAGAGCAAGGATAACCTCCTCAGGGCGTGGTGGACTAAGATGTGCTCCACTCTCTCTTCCTTCCCCTTCATTTGCTCCTGTGTGCTCTGATCAGTCATGCCCCTCTCCCTGAGCTGTAGCTTCAGTGCTGTCCTCTGAAGTAAATTCTCCTGGGGGGAGGGGTGGCTGTCCATGTAGTTTGGATTGGGGCCAGCCTCTCAGACCTCTCTACTGGTTCTCTGCTTTATTCCCATATGTTACATTCACATCTTGGAGCACCAGGTTGAAGTCTGGTCCCTCTTTCCCTGGGGAGATATAAGCAATACCCTCCCCTTGGGTAGGTTACTGCCCTGTTCCCCACTACCTTTTTTCCCCCTTTTCCCACCTCCTTTTTAGTTGGCTACCATATGTATCCCTGGATTTGGTGTGATCCTACCATACTACCCGGACCTCAACTCCGGAATGTATATATGTAGTAGCCATTTCCCTGAGCCCCTTTTGCATTTTTTTCAAAGCTTACCTCAGCGGACTCATGTTGTACTTGTTCTTTTCCACTTGGTTTACTTCCTTTAGCATAATTTCCTCCAATTCTTCCCATGTGGCCATGTGCTTCATAGTCCATCAGTGCTTTTTAGTGATGCACAGTACTCCTTTGTTTGTATGCACAACAGTCTTTTAATCCATTTGTCTGTTGATGGAAATTTGGGTTGCTTCCAGCTCCTTGCAATTGTGAACTGTGCCACAATGAACATTGGAGGACAGATGTCTGGCCATAGTTTCTTTCTTGCCTCTTCTGGGTATATGCCCAGTAGAGGGATTTCTGGGTCAAACGGTAGCTCAATTTCCATCTGTTTTAGATATCGATTTCTGTAGTGGCTGTACATGCATACAGGCCCACCAGCAGTGGATGCGAGTCCCTGTCTCCCCACAGCCCCTCTAACACTTGTTGCTTTCTGATTTTTTGAATTGGGCTATCTTTGAGGGTGTTAGATGACATCTCATTGCTGTTTAAATTTGAATTTCTCATATGGCTAATGATTTGGAACATTTTTTCATATGTTTATTGGCCATGCAGATTTCTGCCCTTGTGAAACTTCTGTTCAGTTCCTTTGCCCACCTCCTCAGTGGGCAGTTTTTTTTTCTTTTTGGAAGCTAGCAGAGTATAGTAGATGTTAGTTATAAGGCCTTTGTCTGATGTGTCATTGCTAAGATGTTTTCCCAGTAGTTGGGCTTTCTTATTACTCTCTCGGTGAATCATTTCGATGTACGCAGGTGTTTTATCTTCAGTATATCCCACTTGTAAGTTTGTGACTCATCTGTGTTTGTGTTCTTCCCTATTTCTAATAGCCTATGTATTCTCTATACCAAAGTTCACAGGTTGGTCCCAAATCCCTCATTGATTGCCCTAATAGTTGGGGTTTTACCTTGAGGTCTGTCATCCACCTTGAGTTTATTCTTGTGCATGGAATGAGATAAGGGTCTTGCTTCATTTTTCTGCAGGTAAATATCCTTTTTTTTTTCCAGCACCACTTGTTAAAGAATGCATCTGCTTCCCATTAGATATTTTTTGGGCCCTTAATCAAAGATCAGTTGTCTGCATGCTGATGATTTTATTTCTGGATTTTCGGATACCAGTACCATGTGATTTTGACAACTGTGGCTGTATGATATATGCTAAAGTCAGGTAAAGCAAGCCCTCCCACTCTGTCCTTCTTCTTGAGAAGTTCTCTGCTAATTCTGGGCTTCTTCTCCCTGTATATGAAGTTGATAATGAGTTTTTCCATTTCTTTGAAGAAAGATGAGGGTTATTGTATCAGGGTTGCATTAAGGTTATATAGTACTTTGGGCATAACTGACATCTGTACTATATTGGGTCTTCCAATCCATGAGCATGGGATATTCTTCCATTTGTTGAGGTCACCCTTGGTTTTTTGAAATAGTGTCCCGTAGTTTTTTCTTATATAGATCTTTTGTTCTTTTAGTCAGGTATATCCCTAGATATTTCAATTTGTTCTTGGCTATTGTGAAGGGTACCACATTTTTTATCTCCTCTTCTGTGGTCTTATAGCAGTCTGATAGCCTTTTGTTTGTTCATCTTGTATCCTCCCACTCTGCCATATTCTTCGATCACTTCCAGTACTCCACTTGTGAAGCTTTTGGGATTTGCCATATATAAAGTCATATCATCTGTGAATAACAATAGTTTCACCTCTTCCTTCCCCAGGTGAATACCTTTGATGTCTTTTCCTTGCCTTATACTGTTAGCTAAAACCTCCAGTACAATGTTAAATAAGAGTGGGGACAAGGGGCATCCTTGTCTGGTCCCCTTTTGCAGTGGGATTGTGTTCGTCTTTTCTCCATTGACTACCATGTTGGCTGTGGATATTTTTCCACATCTATCGATATTATCATGTGGTTCTTATAGTTTTTTTTATGTCAATGTGGCAAATGATACTAATTGTCTTTCATATGTTGAACCATCCTGAATGCCTGGTATGAATTCCACTTGGTCATGGTGAATTATTTTATATACTTTTGTATTCTATTGACCAGTATTTGGTTAAGGATTTTTGGATCGATATGCATTAAGGATATTGGTCTACAGTTGATTCTTGTGGGATCCCTGCCTGGTTTTAGTATCAGAGTTATACTAGCTTCATAGACGGGGGTCAGGAGTTTGCCGTCTTTTTCTGTTTTGGGAGAGTTCATGTAGGATTGGTGTTAGTTCTTCCCTAAATGCTGGGTAGAATTCTGTAAAGCCATCTGGTCCAGGAGATTTTTTTGTTGGTAATACCTTGATAACCATGTCTATTTCTTCTATGGCTATGGCCCTGTTGAGATTCTTGATGTCCATTGGGGATAGTCTAGGGAGGGATTGTTTTTCTAAGAATTTGTCCATGTCTTTCAAGTTATTGAATTTGTTGGAGTATAGTCCTTCGTAACACTGTGTAATTGTCCTTTTGATTTCTTTAGGATCTGTTGTAATGTCCTCTTTCATCCCTCATCCTTGCTTTGAAATTTGTTCCCCACATTCTCTGGTTAGGTTTGCCGGTGGTCTATGGAATCTGTTTATCCTTTCAAAGAACCAACTTTTAGCAGCATTCATATTTTCCATAATTTTCTTATTTTATCTCTCCTGAATCTCAGCCCTGATTTTTATTATTTCTTTTCTTTTGCTGTTAGTAGGATTATCCTGTTGACTCTGCTCTAGTTGCTGTAAATTTTGTACCAGCATATCAATCATAAGCCTCTCTTCCTTTTTCATATGTGCATGTATTGGTATGAAGCTTCCTCTGATACTCTGATAACTGCCTTTGCTGTGTCCCCTAAGTTTTGGTACATCGTGTTCTCATTCTGGTTGGCTTCTAGAAATTTGCTAATTTCATCTCTGATCTGGGCCAGTACACACTCCTTTTGCAATCATGAATTATTAATCCTTCAATTGTTTGCTCTCATTTTCTTCGTCTTCCTTTTGTTGATGTCCAGCCTTATGGCACAGTGGTCAGAGAGAGAGGTCTGTATGATATCAATGTTCTTAAATTTATGCAGATTCTACTTATGCCCCAGCATGTGGTCTATCTTCGAATATATACTACGTGGACTTGAAAAGAATGTGAATTTATTTGTATTTGGATGAAAAGCTCTGTAAATATCCATCAGTTCAAATTGTCTAATTGTAGTGTTTAGTTCTCTAGCCTCCTTGTTGAGTTTCTTTCCCTGGGATTTGTTTTTCCCAGAGTGGTGTATTGAAGTCACCTACTATAATTATTGACGTTGTGATTACTTTTTTTCTCTTTTAGAGTGTTTGGCTGACGTATTCAGCGGGTCTCTCATTCTGGGAATATAGGTTTAAAATGCTTAGTGGTTCTTTTTCTACCATTCCCTTGAGCACTATAGAGTGACCCTCCTTATCTCTTTTTATGGTTTGCACTTTGAGGTCAGTTTTATCTGAGATTAGGATTGCAACTCCTACTCTTTTGAATTTCTGTTTGCTTGGTATGCTTTTCTCCATCCTTTGATTCTCGGCCTGCTTTTGTCTGTAGTTTGAGATGTGTTTCTTGTAGGCAGCAGATTGACGGGTTGTGTTTTCTAAGCCAGTCTGCTAGCCTCAGTCTTTTAATGCCTGAGCTAAGTCCATTGATATTCAGGGATATTATCTCCATCTGTAGATCCTGTGATGTCATCTTATACCTTTTGTGTTGGGTGTTTTCCTACCTCCCTTTCTTACTAGTGTGCTGTGCATGTGTGTGGTTCATTCTTGGTTTCTTTCCATCCTTAGGCCAATTTTATCTTGAGAGGCTGTTTTCTCTTTGTTGCCTTCTGGATGGGGTAGGTCTATGTGGTAGTCTCTTAATGATGCTTGATGAGTGCTGTTCTGCCCAAACTGGGTCAGCAAGGATTTTTTGTAGGGCTGGGTTTCTTCTAACATATTCTTTGAGTGTTTCCTTGTCTGGGAAGACTCTTCCTTCTCCTATCTTGATTGACAATATGGCTTGGTTGAGTATTCTTGGGTTTGTGTTGTTTTCCTTCAATTTTTGGAATGTTACTCTACTCTCTCCTCTTCTTCATAGTTCCTGCTGATAGGTCTGAGCATATTCTAATTTGAGAACCTTTATATGTGATTGCTTGTTTTTCCCTAGATGCTCTGATGATTTTCTCCTTTTCCTCAAAGTTGCATAATTTAATTATTATGTGTCTTGGTTACTTCTTAGAATTCTATCTAGCTGTTGTTCTTTTAGCCTTCTGAGTGATTACCTGGTTTTTATTCTTTAAGCTGGGACAGTTTTTCTCCAAGAAGTCTTTCATTATTGTTGCAGATGACTTCTTTGTTGTCTTCCTCCAGTATCCACTTATTCTGATAGTACTTCTCTTCATAGCATCAGACAAAGCTCTTAGGTTTTCTTCAGCTTCTCTGATGAGCTTATTAGGTTTTTGTTCACGTTTCTTAAGGTCTGCTTGGCTGGTCTGTAGGTCACTGGTGAGGTTCTCTTCCTCCTCTAGTCAATTGCCAAAGTCCATTAATTTAATTTGTAAGTAAAATCTGTGCATTATGCTTATATATATGAGTGTGTACATTTGGATAAAGTCCCAAGTGTCAGCAGTAGTTATCTATGCAAGGTGGTATTTAGGGTTATTTTTTTTTCTTGTTTCCAACCTTTATTTGCCATTTTTTCTCTTTTTTATTTATTTTATTAAACATTTTATTAGGGTTATTTTTTACTATTTAAACAAAATTTTACATTTAATTTTTCTCAATAGCCATATATTATTTTTAAATTAAAAGAGTAAGATCTATTTTTTAATAAATTAAGGCAAATGTTGGTCATTTCTTATATTCACTCTCACTTATCTACTGTTTTGTTTTCTGACATTTCTTATTTTTGACCATAGTGCAAAATATATACTATCCAACTATTTGCACATTAATGACCTATGTCTGGCAAAAACAAATATTGAAGTGTAAGATGAGACTAATGCTGGCAGTAGTGGTTAAGGTAATGTGTCCACTGTACAGGCAATGATTCTCATTGGTTTGATAGTTATTAATGCTGTTATGAATGCTATAATTGAACAGATGTATAATGATGTGTCCTACAGGATGGCTTAAAGTGACTCAATGGGGTGCCGTGAGTGCACGATCATGATGTGGTCATCCTCCATTTTGACCCATTTTAAAGTTGTTTCAGTTTTCAATATTTTCTGCCTTTGTATCAATTGAGGTTTTCTTTCTGTTTTATTATGGTTGTTGGTTTTGCTTGCATGTGTTTTGTATGATTTTTCTGTATATGAAATCTAGGATAGGTACATTTACAGAGATAGTTACTGAATTAATAATTAACTAGGGCCATAGCAGGGGAGGCTACAGGAAAATAGGGAACTAACAACAATGAGTACATAAAGAAATTTCAAATCTCAAATTGATTGTGGTGATGATAGAACAAGTCTTAATTAGATTGTGATATGTGAATTACATGCCAATAAAATTTTTAGAAAAAGAAAAAATGTAAGATCATTACATTGTAGAGTTAGTTGATAAAGATAAGGATAATTTATATTTTTTACCTTAATAAAACCTTGTTATTGTGACTTAGGTAGATTATCAAATAATCATTTTTGTATTCGACAAGTTTAATAATAGATCAATCCTCTCATTTGGTTCTCCTGGAACAACAGTTTTTCTATCTCCTTTTTGTCATATATTATCTTCCCTTCACCAAGTGGACACCTGTCACTTCTATTACCCTATTACTTTCGTTTCCCCCATCCCTAGTAACCATCCAAGTCTCTTTCTTTTGGTATGATAACTTTTATATATTTAATAGTATTATCATTACAATATTTGTGATTAACTTCACTCAGTGTAATGTCCTCCAAACGCGCCAGTGTCATGAGGCATTTCACCATGGTACTTATTTTGTGTCTATGTACCAAGATTATTTGTCTAGTCTTCCATTGGTGTGCAGTTTGATTATTTCCATCTTTTTGCTATGGGGAAGAGTGCTGCGATGAAAGTGGATGTATATTTATCTGCTCATACTTTGTCCTTTGTTTCCTAGGGGTGTGTCTGGAGGATAGGGATTGGATTGTTGGATTACATGGTGTTTCTTGTCTTGTGTAGTTGAGGAGGTGCTACGCCAACTTCCACAGTGGTTGTAGAGTTTCATAGCCCCAACAGCAATGTATTCAGGACACCAAGCTCACCTTCCCTCTCCACCACTTAGTTTGTTTTGGTTTTATACTTTTTATTGTGAATTAGGCAAAGTTTTTCAGTTCGGATAATCAATTTTGTATTCTTTAGCAACGTAAACTACTTAATCAAACCTCCCAAAGCTTTCCGCACACTTCCTTTGTAGAATATTATTTTCCCCTTGACCCAAATTAACACCTGTGCGCCCATTTGCCTTATAGCCTATTACTTCCCCTTCCTACCTATCCTAAGCTTGTAATCACCAAAGTTTGCTTCTTTTATTGCATAAAGATCTTTGTGCTTGTTTTTCCTTTGTAGCAGGGGTCTCATACAACATTTTTCCTAAGTGACTGATTAATTTCACTCAACACAATGCTTTCCAAAGCCATCCATGTCATGTAGTACCTCACAATTTCGCCATTATTCTTTAGTGATGCACAGTATTCCCCAGTATCCCTAACTATAAACATGGAACATTTTCCCATGTATGTAGGTATTGTTTAATAGTATTTTGTATCTTTCTTTGTACAAGTCTTTTGTTTCACTAATTAGGCTTATTCCTAGGTATTTTATCTTTGGGTGGCTATTGTAAATAAAATTGTTTTCATGATTTCCTTTACAAAGCTCTCTTTCATTGATGCCCTGTAGTCTAAAGAAGACTTAATATTGTGAAAATACCAATACTACACAAAGCACTCTATAAATGCAATGCATTTGCAAAAAAAATAAAAATAAAATGGCAAAGCCACCAAACATCTTATGGCATGGATGGGTGGACTTGGAGAACTTTATCCTGGGTGAAATTAGCCAAACACAAAATTACAAGTATTATAGAAAACCACTGCTATATGGGGTTGGGGAAGGAATGAGATAAAAACATTTAACGATTCAGAGATTGCAGCAAGGGGGCCGTCGAGAGGGACTAAAGCCACGGGCTGGACCAGCAACCCTCAAGCATATGCTGCGCTTTCAGTATGTTCAAGAAGCCCTGAAGTGAAACTGAGCATTTTTAAAAAGATAATATTCAGATAATGATGACTTCATTTGTTTGCATAAATACATTCATGACTTTCTAATAATTTTTAAATGGTTGTGGCGCTTTCCATCTCAAAAGTTTGCTAAATCCTGGGCGAGACTCTAGACGAGTGAGTGAAGTAAGGGGAGATGGTGATCCACAGAGGGAGCAGAGAAATCAAGGAGCGAGTGAAGGTTCCACTATTGGAGAGTTTAATTAGTCGTTTATTAAATATAAAGTTAATTATATAATCTAAATGTCCACCTAATTTGCAATAAAAATATTAAAAGAAAAGATTTGCCATCTCAGATTTTTATATAAATATGTATACATATATATTTATATACACATACATATGACATATGCATAGATGTACTCTCAAAAGCACAAGCAGCTCCTTGGGCGAAAGACTGGGCTTTCTACTCCCCCAAGCAGTTACAATCTTGGAAATCTACAGGGGTCACTATGATTGAGCATTGACTTGATGGCAGCGAAAGTTCTAATAGTATTATAAATGGTAATGATCAAAGTAGATTCTGTATCAGTCATTTAAATGTTGCGTAGCCACACAAAAATGTAAAATAAATACTTAGAAATTCTACTCAGCTTAGCACCATGTTTCAAATGTATCAGTTCTTCCTTGGTCTTTCTTATTCAATATCTAAATTTCACATACATATGACACAATTGAAAATACATTGGCTTGGGTCAGATCACCTTAGCCCTTAATGTAACATCCTGGCTTTTCAATTCTATGAAGGTCTTGTGCAGCTTATTTACCTGATGTAACACACCTTTTGATCTCTTGACTGCTGTTTCCATGAGCATTGGGGGTGGATTCAAGCAGGACAAAATTCTTGGCAACTTCAACCTTTCCTCCATTTTTCATGGTGTTACCTATTGATCCAGTTCTCAGGATTTTTGTCTTCCTTACACTGAGTTGTAATCCACACTGAAGGCTGTAATCCTTGATCTTCAGCAGTTTGTGCTTCAAGAGCTGCTCACTTGCAGCAAGCAAGGTTGTGTCTTCTGCATACCTTGTTAATAAGCCTTCTTGTTAATCAGCTTGTTAATAAGCCTTCTTCCAATTCTGTGCTGGCGAAGAACAGCAAACAACAACAAAAACTCAACTCAGCTTACAAATGAAAAAACAAGCAATGACACTAGAGCAATTAAACATTAATTGGGAAAAACAAAATTCAATGCAAGCTTCACACCTTATACAAAATTAACTCAGAACATAACATTTTTATTTTGGAGAGTGGGGAAAAATAAAGGAAAAAGTGGGATCGATTTAAAAAAATTAGTAAATTTGATATGGAAAAATACAGACCTTTGCTCTGCAAAGAGCCATTTAAGAAGATGAAAGGACAATGCACAGAATAAAACATACATACATCATACAAACAACTTAACCTCTCACTTCCATTGAGTCTGCACCAATCATGACCCTACAGGTCACGGTAGAACTTCCCCTGTGGGTTTCCAAGACTGTAATTCTTTATGGACGTGTAAAGCCTCCTCTCTCTCCTGAAGAGCAGCTGTTGGTTTTGAACTGCTGACCCTTGCAGTTAGCATCCCAACCCGTAACCAGTATGCCACCAAAGTCCCCATACAAAGGACTAGTATCTAGAATGTATAAAGAATTTTCTACACTCATCCTATAAGAATAATCCAATCAGAAAATAGGAAAAAATCTTGAAAAGACATTTCACTGATGAAGTTCAAATAGTAAATGAGTACAATAAGAACATGAGGAGATATTAACAATTATTAACTGTTAGGGAAATTAAAACCACAATGTGATATAATGACACAGTTAACAGAATATTTAAAACAAACTGCTGAATATACCAAAGTTGGTGAAGATGAAAACACTGGATTACTAAAACATTGTGAGTGAACTACATTAAAAACCTATTTGTCAATTTCATATAAATTTAAACAGGAAATCTTCTGACCCAGCAATTATACTCTTGCGTGTTTTCCCCAGAGAAATAGAAAAATGTGTTTAACCAAAATCCGATACATGAGAGTTCATAGAAGCTTTATTTGTGGGAGAGGGGAGGAGGGAGGGAGGGGGAAAAATGAGAAGCTGATGCCAAGGGCTTAAGTGGAGTGCAAATGCTTTGAGAATGATGAGGGCAACAAATGTACAAATGTGCTTGACACAATTGATGTATGCACTGATTATTATAAGAGTTGCATGAGCCCCCAATAAATGATTTAAGTTTTATTTGTAAATCTCAAATTTGGAAACAGCCCAGATGTCTTTTAATCACCCAGTGATTATATAAACTCTGGAACATGTATACTGTAAGATATTACTAAGCAAAGAACACTATCAAATTCGTGATAAATCTAATGATTTAAATGATTTCCAAGACAACTGTGAACCAAATAGCAATCCCAAAAGCTTATATAATGTGTGTGTTGTATGTGTGAGTGTATATTGTGTAACTCAATTTGTGTAACTTTTTCATGCAAAAACTATAGAAATTGAGAAAATATTTGTGGTTTCCAAGAGTCAGGGCTATGGAGGCAGGCAAAGATAGAATGGCATGTGAAATGCCAATAGGAGAGATTGAGTTTTCTATCTGTTATTGAATCAATGTCAAAACCTGGTTGAGATATGCTATGGGTTTGCAATATGTTACCATTAGGAAACAATGGTTTAAAAAATATACAGAATTTCTGTATTGTTTCTGAAACTTCATGTGACTCTATAATGATATCTAAGAAAGTTAGTGAATGAAATAATTTAAGATTGTTGTAAATTATAATTATCCTAAATTAAAATGGTATACTTTTAAAAATAATTTAATGTCTTATATGGTTTTTATTCCTAGCGGACAAGAGAATGACCTTATTCAGAAAGCTACTTTAACCCAGGACCAGATGGCTTCGAAGGGGAATCTCACCAAGTAGTCCGTGAGGAACTGTCACCAGTAACACACAGATTATTCTGGAATATATAAAGAAAAGCAAACTCCCAAACTTGTTCTATGAATTGAGCAGGGAAAGATTAGGAAAGCCTGATGCGTGATACCAAGACCATGCAAAGATCCCACAAAGACAGAAAATTGCAAATATCCTGCATGAAGGTGGTGACAATGATCATGAACAAAATTCTGGCCAGTAGAGTCAAACAACATATCCTAAAAAACTTCATCATGACCAAGTGGGATTCATCCCAAGGAGGAAAGGATAGTTCAGCATTCAAAAAATAATCAATGTAATCTACCACATAAACAAGACAAAGAATAAAAACTATATGATTATATCAATAAATGTAGAAAAAGCATTTTAAAACACCTAAAACCAGTTCTGATTTTAAAAAACATGCAATAAAATAGGAATAGAAGGGAAATTCTTCAACATAATGAAGACCATATATGAAAATCCAATGGCTAACATCACACCCAACATGGAAAAATTGAAAACATTTCTTCAGAGAATAGGAACTAGGCAAGGATGTCCCTGCACCACTCTTACTCAACATTGTGTTGGACATCTTAGCCAGAACAATTAGGCAACAGAAAGAAATCAAGGGAATATAATTAGAAATAAAGGAAAAAGAAGTGAAACTCTTGCTATTTACAGACAAGAAAGATGAGGTTTTTGGCCCTTGTAAAGACATTTAGTCTGGGAAACCCACAAGGACAGTTCTACCCTGTCCCATAGAGTCACCATGAGTAGAAATCTGATCAGAGGCAGTGAGTTTGGGTTTTTTAAATGATTTTATATAGCGAGAGGCCATGGGTTCCACATAAGACTGTTGGAAACTGGTAAAGTAGCAAGATACAAGGTTAACTATCAGAAATCAATTAGATTCCTATGCACTTGTGATGAGAACTCTTCAAAAGACTTCAGAAAAAATTATCATTTACAATAGCTATACAACTCAACATGGAAGGCAGACTGAATGAACTGGACCCTATCGCAAAACTACCTGTACTTTTGGATTTAGGATTGAAATATCCTGGTGGAGGAAGTTGATAATGGCCACCCCAAGACTCTGGAAATGGCAGCCCTTGGACCTTGAGTTGGACCCCTGTCTTAGTGGGGGCCCAAAGAAAGGAGACACAGAACCACCAGATATTTAGGACCTCAATGCTTCTCCTGCATTAAGATGACAAATTCTAAACTGAGAGGCTAAGATCTTCCCTTGAAAGGAATCATACAGGAAATCTTCCCAAGCATCAACCTCCATGCTTCATATAAATAGAGGTCAATCAACTAAGAAATCAGTCTCCACAAAGCAGCAACTCGTGACTGCAGCTTGCAGTTAGACTTTATGAGCGGGTACCCAAAAATAAACCGATGCTCTTTTCTTTTATGCGTTTGGAGTTCATTCCACCAGATCAGACTGTTAATCAAGCTTTCTATTTAGAAGTTCTGAAAAGACTGCAGAAGAGCATGCAACAAAAAAGGCCTGGTTTGTGGCAGACGGGGGACTGGTTTTTCCACCATGATAATGCACCTGCTCACACAGCCATCTCAGTGCACCAGTTCTTGGCAAAAAACAGCATGTCTCTCTTGGCCCATGTACTTTACTCACCTGACCTCACTCTGTGCGACATTTTTTTGTTTCCGCAAATGAGCAGGAACATGAAAGGACAGCAATTTGATGATGTAGAAGAGGTGAAGAAACAAATGAGGGAGGTGCTGTCAGCCATCCAAACAGATGAGCTAGAACAATGCTTCCAAGAATGGAATCTCAGATTTGACAAATGTAAAAAAAGTGTAATGGAGAGTACTTTGAAGGTGATAAGGTTGTTTTGGGAAATTTTTTTAAATACATAGCTTTGGGAAAAAAATCATTTTGGGGGCAGGGGGTCCTCCTTGTGTGTGGAAACGCCACTACACGAACTGGGCTTTATTTCAAATTTACCTGTAGCGGATTTAAGGAACTGACTACTCTCTTAAACATAAAATTGAACTCCCCTAATGTGAAAAAAGCAGACGAGTCCTATCACATGGTTATGTAATTGATTGTGGTTGGATTTTTATTGGGGTGCCCAATGAATGGTATCCTGGGACTTCCATATATTTACTATTTTAATGCTCTCCTTGCTTTCTTATGACATGTATTAGTCTGAAAGACATTGTTCTGCCTTTTTGAATGAATGAATGAATGTTATTGAAAGTTTTGCTCTATCACCAACCTCCTAGTGTTCATGAAAATAGTGTCTAGCCACTTAAGAGTTAAACTATACAAGTTAACACATGATGTATTGTGGTCTGAAAAGCTAGCCTATATATGTATAATTTTCTTTCTCTACAATGTTTTAAAACTCTATCTATAGAGTAATGACATTTTCAATAAGACTACTTTATGTCTCAGGGTGATACTTTATAATGTTCTCTCACATAAAATGAAAATGATGTCTCTAAAGTGAGCCAGCGACATATACAAACTGTTATGAATGGATTGGGGCTCACCCTTAATTCTTGCCCCAATCTTAGAAGAATACATACTGTGACATGACCCTACTAGACACTTCCCCTCATGAAGCCATCACTGTTGACACGGGTGCCATAGCAAAGTGGAGAAGAAACCATGATACCTGGCTGTCAGAAAGAATAACATTCGGATCTTAAAGTCTTGTCATAAAACAAGCAGCCATGTAAGTGTGGCGCCAACTAAGTCCACATGGAAGAAACACACCAGCCTGTGTGATCCAAGGATTGTACGTAAAAATTCTAAATCCAAAGGAAAGAAAGGCGTCAGAGCTTAAATTGTGAACACCCGATTTTCAGAAAGCTATGGATGGCGGTGGAAGTTCAAAATCCATCTGCAGAGTCTCTCCGCGATTTAAACCTCTGATGAATCACCTCGGACCATAGTCCAGGGAGGTGAATACCATTGCTTTAGGAAGAGAGCATGACAAAGACAATTGTGGCAGGTGTCACTCGGTTAAAATGTGACACTTCTTAACTTGAGCTCCCCTCTGAGCCATCTTAAACCTGTTGCAGTTTTAATGTGAATATTTTCTAGTTTCTGTTCTTTTGAGGCTTTTATATATTTTGTTTTGTCATTGTTGTTGGGGTGCTTTGTTGTTTCTTATTTGTTTTCTTGCTTCTTGTTTATAGTTTGTATCCCTTTTCTGTATATGAAATACAAAATAGATAAATCTCTAAAGGCAGTAACTGGGAAATTGTCAAGAATTTTGTCTTGATTGGATCCACAGTGAATGTTCATGGAAGCAACAATCAGGAGATCAAAAGACATTGCATTAGGTAAATTTTCAGCACAAGACTTCTTTAGAATATTGAAAAGCAAAGATGTTGCCTTGA
Organism: Tenrec ecaudatus; assembly: GCF_050624435.1. Classification (NCBI taxonomy): domain Eukaryota; kingdom Metazoa; phylum Chordata; class Mammalia; order Afrosoricida; family Tenrecidae; genus Tenrec; species Tenrec ecaudatus. Next base: position 55,062,574 of record NC_134538.1, on the reverse strand, counting down.
GGACTAAGGTATACCTGATCCAAGCCACGATATTTTCAGTATCCTTGTATAAATGTGAAAGTTGAACATTGAAGAAAGAAGACCTGCAATTAAGTTGTGGTGATAGGGAAGAATATTGAGGGAACTATGAACTGCTAAAAGGACAGATTTGTCCCAGAAGAAGTAAGGCCGGAGCGTTCCTTAGAGTCAAGGACGGAAAGATTTCATCTTACATACTGTAGACAAATTGTCAGGAGAGACCAGTCCCTAGAGAAGGATGTTGTCCTTGATTAAGTAGAGACACAACAGAAAACCCCCCAAGGAGATGGACTGACACCGTGGCTGCAGCAATGGGCCCTAGCAGAGGACAATGTGAGGATGGCACCGGCCTGGACAGTGTTTCCTTCTGTCGTACACAGGGTCGCTCTGGGTTGGAACCAACTCAATATCACCTAACAACAACAAAAGTTGGCCTTGGGTCCATGTCAATGCAAATCACCACCACCAAGCATGATTAGAGAAATTATAAATACACATTCTATGACATTCTACACCGCAGTCAATCAGTCAATGAGGCCACATGTATCGATGGGCTCAAGCACAACAATTATGAGGGTGGCACAAAGCCTGGCAGTGTCTGAGTCTTTTGTCCAGAGGGTCACTGAGTCAGAACCAACTCAATGGCCCCTCACAACAAGCACAATACGACATCACCTTACCAACTCGCGAAAGCATGTTGTTTGAAAAATTCTATACTCCTAAAGATGTATTAACACAAAGCTTCAAAAATGTGTCATAGCTTACTCATCAATGTATGAGCACATAGTAGTAATATAGTATAATAATTTAATGATGTTCATGGGAAGAAGAAACATCAGTATCAAGACAGTAGTATGCTCCAGGGAACGAGAGAGTAGGATGTGCATGAACTCTGTGTTCATTTCTTAATAAAAACTTTCAATAGTAAATAAAAGTATGTGTGTGTGTGTGTGTGTGTGTGTGTGTGTGTGTGTGTGTGTGCAGGTGTCCATGTGTGCATGCTTGTTTACGCGCATCTGGGGAAAATGTAACATTTTTATGCTGGGTACATACATATTCATTATGTTGTTCTCTGTACTTTTCTGCATATTTCAAATGAACCATTATGTTCCAATCCAGTGATGATGCCAAGTCTCATTCCATCCTTTCTGCCTTGGATAATCAGGATTCCTCTTGTTTTTCTTTAAATATTAATTTTAGTTTTCACCAAAGTTAAATACATGTTTTTGTCATGGAAACTTGGCCCAAATTAAAACATCTCCCAGACCAGAAACCTGGAGAAAACATTAATTCGTTTGACAGTGGGGAAATCAGATACTTTTGTTTAAAAACTTATAATAATAAAACAAAAACAAAACATCAAAGACTTCTTTTGAAAGCACAAAAAAGGGCCTACGCTTTTCTCTGCCTGCTGTCCTAATTTCCGCTGCCACCTTTCTCTGGGCTTTGTCTCTGCCGCCCACTCCTGAACAGGCTGAATAAGTGCAATGAACTAATGTGTACACAGACTTTATGTACACATGCCTTTGATTTCTGAATAAAGATGAATCGCTCTAAATTGGCAATCTGATCTTTGCCCTTTTGCTGGTAAACAGTTGAAAGATACTCAATACCTTTCCCCACTTGTAAGACCAGAGCAGCAAATAAAGGAGCCCGGGAAGGGCCTGGTGAAAATAGGGGAAGCCATTCATCACCTTCAAGGAAGACAGAGTAAATAGGTTTAGATTTATTCTCTGGGTCTCCCTTGGACAGAAAGGCCTTAAAGAGGCTTACCTTGTTTCAGTTAGTGACTAAAGGTCAACAGAGTCATGCCACCCCGGTTTCATATGGCATAGCAAAGAGCCCACACAAAGAGGTGCTATTTCAAATCTTAAGATCTTTCATCCTGCAAAGTGCGCCGGTAGAGGGGTCCACCCATAAGTATTGGTGGTACTCCTGCTGCGCGTTCTGCCATACAGAAGACATCCAGGAAACCCAGACCAGAAAATTGGACAATAAGGAAAGAAGTGGAGTCTCTGGGTGGCACAAGTAGTTTGTGCTTGCTTCTAACCTATAGGTTGGCAGATTGAACCCACCCAGTGACACCATGAAATACAGTAACTTACTTTGATTGACCTCCAAAGAGAACACAGCCAAGAGAAGTTGATGGAGCATTTATACCCTGTAACCATGAGTTGGGATCAACTTACCAGTTACGAGTTTAGCGTCTGCTAATCTCCAAGTACAGAGATGGCACCAGTCTCCAACACTGTTTGAGAGGGCTTGGGAGCTAAGCATTGTTTGGTTGTGAAATGAGAGCCAGAGAGTTTATTTGAGCATTAGTAATCACACGTAGACTCCAAACTGTGACCAAACCTTTGTCGGAAATGGTGGGACTAGCTGTGCCCAGAGAGTCCAGGGGTTCTCCTAAGATAGGACAAGACAGCTGCACACAAGTTCAGTCCAGTCACAGAGCTCAGCTATGAGAGGAAATGCCCTTCAGGGTTCTTATGACAGAGTGGCAGTGGTTACCATCCATTTCCCTTGCTCATCCAAAGACTCAAGTGGTCTCAGATCCTTCATAATGGATTCTAAGGTACCAGGGTGGTAGTGGGAGGTGGGGAGGGGGGATAATGACTAGAAATAATACTGTCAGAACAGGTGTGACCCCGTAGAACCATAGGGAATGTCCAGCACTTTACCCAGCTACAGGAGGCAGACTTGACTTAAGACAAGGCCCAAGAAGGCCTTAGGCTACACTCCTTGAGGCTGCTGATTGGGCGCAGAGCGGCACTCACTGAGCTGCTGCTAACTTGGCTTGTGTGTGTCAAGCCCAGACTTGGCCTCCATATGTCCCCAAGTTCCACGTCCCTGGTGATGCTCACATACTGAGCCCACCCTGCCCTGGACGATGGTGATAAACTGGAATGACATGTTCATTGCCTACTGACGGCAATACCCAAATCCACAGAGCAAACATATCTTGAAGGCATAGTACACCAATGCATGAGCCCTGACCAGAAACTCATATGGAGGCAACTCACTGTCCCACTGAACCAAACAACTATTTCCTTGCTGCACTATGTTGCTCACTCAGTGTACATCCTGGAGGGCTCTGCTGTGGGTCCACAGAATCAAACCGTGACCATCTTCCCCCGAAGAATCAGCCACTCCAGGCTGATGGTGGTGGAGGAGTGCTGTGTTTACCAAGGGAATGGTGACAATGTGTGCTGTTGCAAAGCCCACCTGGGAGCCCGGGTCTCCTCCAACTTACCGGGTGTCTCCAGGGTCGTCCAGGAATTTGGGCTACCTGGCTTTTAAAGCAAGCCATGTGACCAAGACAATACAAGGCTTTGAATACATCCTGGCCAAGCTACAAGGTGAAGTCCCCTCTACAACACTTGATGAAACTGCCAAGGGAGCCAAGGAGAAGACAAAGGCGATGGCACTAGTGGCTACAAAACTGCCAAGGACCTTAGAAGCCACCAAGAAAATTTCCAGAATAAATGGAGACGATTTTTAATTGCTCTCTTGCGATGACAGATTGAAGGGAAACCCAATTAAATACCTTTTTTAATATTTGCCTATAAATATTTTTTCCTTAGAAGACCATCAAAGGAGAGGGATGCCTGTGCCAAGTGGTACTGTCATTTTTTTTTAGTGTCCTGGCTTATGTTGACAAATCCCATTTTAGAAAGATTAAACCAACTAACACTTTACGCATCCATCAGTTTGTCATAGCTTGGTGGTTTGTGTGTTGTTATTAATGTTTGAAGCTCTGCCATTGGGTTTTCAAAGGCTAACAGCGTTCATGGAGGGTGGTTTTAATGGACCTTTCACATTAGGAGAGATTGGAAATCTACTGCCAAAAAATGTGAGCTGAAAACCCTGTGGGCCCCAACCAAACACTGGCTGATATGGTGCTAGGAAAATGACCTCTCAGTTGGAGGGCACATAAAATACACGGTGGCTGAAACACTACTTGAGTATACCAATGGCCATGAAGACTACACAGAGTCACACAACATTCTGTTCTGCTGTTCAGAGTCACCAGCTGACAATGATATGATTTTTTGTTTCTTGATGCTTGATACCTGATCCCATTGACACCTCGTGATCATACAGGCTGGTGTGCTTCTTTCATGTGGGCTTTGTTGATTCTTACCTAGCTTGTTTATCTTCAAGTCTTTAAGACCCCAGACACTATATCTTTTGATAGCCGGGCACCATCAGCTTTCTTCACCACATTTTCTTATGAACCCATTTTGTCTTTAGTGATCATGTTGGGAAGGTGAACATCACAGAATGCTGGCTTGTTGGAACAACATGTTCTTGTGTTAAGGAAGTACTTCAGTAGAGGCCCAATGTCCATCTGCAACCTTAATTCTGTACATATAGATATGAGTACATAGTTCTATTCCCCTCTCATATATATATATATATATATATATATATATATATATATATTTACATATGTACATGCCCTATATTTCCTTTGCCTCCTGGTTCTTTCCTTTATTTCCTTTTAACTTCCTCCTTGTCCCACCATCATGTTCAGCCTTCATTTGGGTATAGTAATTCCTCACTGCTACACCAAGTCCCGAGGATTATGTTCCTGCTTGGAGCAGACAACGCACGGGGTGGTCCCACCACTGTAGGGCTGGCCCCACCATGGGACACAGCATCCCTCACTGAACCATGGCACTCTGGGGGACAGCACTGGAGACACAGTGTGGTAATAATGCATGGTCTGACTCCATCACACTGGGGCGAGGCACTGAGGGCATGCAGCAGAACAGCAGGGGGAGCAGAGTGATGAAACCCCTGGGAATACCAAAAATAGACTTGGGAGACAGAGTGTGGCACCCCATCAGACTCAACTGGACAACACTCATAAAGGCCAACAAACAGATCTTGAGCTATTTATAGGCTTTTCCATTTTTATTAGTGGCTTTCTTTTTATTATTATTTTGTTCTTGCTTTGTGCTGTTGTTATTATTGTTTGGAGGTTTTGACTTCCTTTGTTGTTTTATTTGACTTTGCCTGTTTTTTGCACTTATTAATGCATCTGCATGTCTATGTAGATAAAATAGGTGGGATAAATAATTCGGAGATGAAAACAGTGGGACCAATGGTACCAGGTGGGATGCTGGAGAAGGGGAGGTGGGAGAAAGGAAATGGGGTGGGGGTGGGATGGGAGTAACAAACTAGGGACAAGGGAACAACAGGTGAACTAAAATCGATGGAAGGAAGGTCGTAGGATGCCTAGTGGGGCTCAGTCAAGGCCAATGTCCTTTTCAACAATGAATGCAACACCATTCCTTTTGTTTGTGTTACTCTCGGCAGAGTAAATCTGTGAGGAGCAGTACCAGTGTATTTCAGCGCATGAATGCCTAGCATGTAACTCTTTATATGTTCCACTTCATTTTTGATGATTTCCCATTTTCCTAGATTCATACTTTGCACATTCCAAGTCCCAATCATTAGCAATTTTTCCAGCTGCCTTTCCTTATCTTGAATAGGGTCCCATCAGCAACTGAAGATCCAGAAGTCTCCACTAATACAGGCTTCACCTGACTCGTGTAACCATGGTCAAGTCCATTCTGAGAAACAGTTGCTCCTCAGTCATATTTCATGTGTCCTCTGAGGACTGAGGACACTATCCCCAACAGTACCATGTGCTGCTTCCATTCAGTAAGCCTTCAGTATCTGACAGTGTTTAGAATCTATGCATATGGTTTTCAGCAGCCACTTCCTCTGAAGTGGGAAGACGATTCCTTCTTTGTTGTGTGTTCTTAGTGGAAAGCTCTGCTGAAACCTGTTACATTGGGTGACTCTGCTGGCATTTGAAATACCACTGGCATAGCTTTCAACAGAGCAGTAACACACGGACCACCACAGTATGACTAATTGCCAGGTGGGGGTTACATTTCACATCAACTTTGCATTCAAGAGTCCAAGGCACTTATAAAACCTTCTACTAGTCTACCTGTTCACAGGTCCCCCTTTTTGCCCCACGGCCACCATTCTCCATGTCACACTTGTAGTGCCTGTCGACAGTCTAGCCCATTGCTCACTTTCCCCATGTCCTGATCCTCCAGGAGAGCTCCAAAGGTTGTGCCTGTCAACAGTCTAGCCCATTGCTCACTTTCCCCATGTCCCTGATCCTCCAGGAAAGCTCCAAAGGTTGTTTTTTCCCTCTGGTATTAAAATCTTGAGTGAATTGGCCATTTATTAATTGGCTGTTCAAATTCTCTTTAAAAATCTGAGTATTTCCTCCTCGTTTTCTGTACTTCATTATGATGACAAGAAGTAAGCACGATTATTATTAGAAACTTAGTAACTAGATCTGCCAAGGCAAACAGGACTGCAGCACTCATGTCTACATCAGGTTAATGTCCTTGTAGAAACAAAATTCAATTTGGGACCAGATGCACAAGGTTTAAGTTCCAGCTTAGGTATATTCAAAAACCTTTGTAAGGCACTGTGGTGGGCTGTCAGGTAACCATTGGACTGTGAACCACAAGGTCGGCGGTTCAAACTCACCTTTTGCTCGTATATGTATAGGTTTAGCAACCCTATATACTTACATCCCAAAACAAATGTGGCTTAATATTGCCTTTTCAGGGGGAAAAAAATTACGCATTGTCCCCTGGCAATTCTAAACTTTCGTATTATATCCCATACTCCCAAATACAGTGTGTAGATGTCTGCTTTTCCTGCATGCCCCCCCCCCCCCCAACACACACACATTCCTGGATCATTCCAGTACTGCCCACACTGGTAAACAATGCTATATAGTGTCTCCTTGAGGAAGAATGGACTCAATGGCAGTACATTTCTTTTTCTTTGTTTGGTTAAGCTTTTATTATGTTTTATATAAAATGGAAAAAAGTTACCTTCTTCACTGTGTTCTTTGAAAGCTAATTGAGATGCCAATGTGCCTATCATGCTCTGTGGTACATAGTGGAGTCTCGTATATGTCTATGGACCCTAAGGCCATTCTGAAAACACAAGATTCGGGCCACACATTAGTAAGAGGACCATGTGGTCTTGAACACCACATTATTCATATGGCTTAGTGGGCTTCTCATGAAAGAAGAGGGCTTTATTATCTCATTACTTGTTCCATGTGTCAGAATTAAGTCAGGCTAGAACATCATGGGCCTAAAATTTGATTACTTGTCATATTTTTTTATTCAGCCATTTCCTCCTATCCTGGGAAAATTTAATTTGTCCTTATCCTAATTAAGCTCCCTGTAAAAATCAGATTACTGCTTTCTTTTAAACAGAGTGATTAATCAGTGATGGACGAGGCACAGACGGACTGTAGACTTGACTGAGAAGCCGTATGTTTACTCAGGGAAACGAGGAGGACGGATTGGACTTTCCGTGTATCCTCCGTGAAAGGGAAGCTATGCTTGCTGTTCGCTGCTGTCAAGTCAACTCTGACTCATGGCAACCTCACGCACAGCATTCTCATAGTTCCTGCATGCGCAAGCCTATCAGAATGGCTATTTTCCTATCTCTTTGATGGTCTCTCATGCCCTAGCAGTTCCTCTACTTCACCAAACATGAGATAGTCTTCTAGGAATTCTGCTCTCCAGATGATTGGTCTTTTAAGTGAATCAGACAAGAAGTTCTGCCTACTAAGTGCCAAACATATGATGGTTGGCTGTAAAAGTTAACAACTAAGAAAAAAGTAAGATAGTGAGAAAATATAGAATATCACTCCCTTTTCTCAATAGCAAAAGGCAGCTTTCTTTCTATCTGTTACCATTGTGTCTCCGTCTAATCATTTTCTAACTGAATGTTTACAATCATATGTTTATTTCCTAGGGCTGCTATAACAAATACCATAGCCTGGTTGGTTTGGGGTGGAAAACAGAAAAATGTATTTTCTCGAAATTCTGGAGGAGTTGATGCTAAGGGTTTAAGTGGAGAGCAAATGCTTTGAGAATGATGAGGGCAATGAATGTACAAGGGTGCTTTACACAATTGATGTATGTATATGTATGGATTGTGATAAGAGTTGTATGAGCCCCTAATAAAACTTTTTTTTTTTAATCTGGAAGTTATAAATCTCAATTCAGATTGGTGACAGGACAGGACCATACTTTGTCTGAAGGCTCAGGGGAAGATCCTTTGAAGCTCCTCATAGCTTCTGGGGGCCTTACATAGTGCTCGGCCGACAGAAGCATTCCAATATCTCAGTCCACTTTCACATGAATGTCTTCCCTCTGTATGTACCTGTTTCTCGTCTCTTTGTATTAAAACAACACTCATATTAACTTAGGACTCATTGTACCCCAGTATGGCCTCATGTATCTGCAAGAAACCAATTTCCAAATAGGGTCACATTCATAGGTAACAGAGAGAGGACATGATATTGTCTGTTTGGGGGACATGATACAGTCTATAACATATATCCTTCTGCTAATTTAATCATCCAGTTCATTCTCTAGGCAGATTTTCAAAGCATAGTTGATGTTTCAGTCTATTTATGACACCTGATACAGGTATCACCTACCGAGTTGTCCCAGCACCTTCCCTTTCAGTAAAGTCACAGAAATACTTTTATCTCTGTAATATTCAGTATAGTATTAGACGCAAGCCTTAACTAAAATAATTTAAAATTTATAAATCCAAATTCATTTTGAATGAACATAGATCCTTAACAAATAAGACATTCTTTCAAAAAACCAAAAAACTATTTTACCTAAAAGTTGAAAGATACATTCTGAGCCATTACCAGCACTAAAGTACATCAGTCAGTCTGCTTTAACATTCCCAAACTAGGTCAAATATTTTTTAAGTCATTTTACTGGGAGCTCATACAACTCTTATCACAATCCATACATATATCAATTGTGTAAAGCACATTTGTACATTCATTGTCCTCATCATTCTCAAAACATTTGCTCTCCACTTAAGGCCTTGATATCAGCTCCTCATTTTCCCCCCTCCCTACCCGATCCCCACCTCCCTCTTGAAGCCTTGATAATTTATAAATTATTATTATTTTGTCATGTTTTAGCCTGTCCGACGTCTCCCTTCACCCACTTTTAAATATCTTTTTTAAGGTCCTTTCTGAGCCCCAGCCCAAGGGGCTGGTCAGCATGGCACTTTGTTGAAGAAACTATGACCTCATACTCCCAGTCACATCTGGTTCTCATTCCATGTGCTCTGCACGGTGCTCTTTAAGCTTTGAAGATCTTCAGCACCTAAAAGTTAGCAATTACCTAAGAAGGTATAAATGCTGACATTTTCCTTCTTGAGTTCTATTCTTAGTACAGAACATTTGTATTCACTTTTTGGAAATAGGCAAGCAACGGGAAACTCGCTAAGCAGAAAGCGTTGGCTGTTTTGGAATGCTTCTTGTGTTGCTTCCATTCAGCGTTGCCCACACTGCCCTTTCTCAGTGTGTTTTCCCTCCCAGTGCAGCAAATGAAGAAACAATATTAACTGAACATTTTTTCTGGTAGTTTTGCCTGTCTACATACTTTTCTCCTTCTTTGACCCCATAAGGTAAATATTTCTATCTCTTTCCAGTAGGATGACACTCTTAGGACATGAGTTTCAATGTTTTTCCCAGGACCACAGATGAGAAGTAGTGGAACCAAGAGTAAAACCAAATTGTGCTAAATTGTGCTATTCTAATAACCCAATCCTAGCGAAAACACTGTGTGAACCCTTAGCACATCAAAACCCTGATGATAGCATCCGCAGGCACATAACAAACAGAAACATACTGTTGAGAACGAGGGGGGCTGGAGCGGAGCGCCAAAGCCCATCTGTAGACAGTGGAAAAATCTCCCCACAAAAGGTCCACAGGGAGGGGATGAGTCACCAGGGTGCAGTAAAGCATGGATGAAACACACTATATTCCTCTGGTTCCTTGAGGCTTCCTCACACACACACACACACCCCCCACTACCATGACCCCAGTGCTGCTTCCCAGTTCAGACAGACCAGAACACGTGCACAGGTATAGAATGGGATGGGAGTTCACGACACACACAGAATCCAGGAGCAGGAATGGTGATGCTGGAAGGGTAGGGGGAAAGGGGGATAAAAGGAGAAAGGGGGAACCAATTTCAATTATCTACACATAATCATACACCCCTCTACAGGGGGAAGAACAACAGGAAACTTGGGGGAAGGGAAACCGCGGTCAATGTGAGAGATGAAAATAACAATGTACAATCTATCAGGGGTTATGAGGGTGGGAGAGAGGGAGAAAAGGAAAAAGAGCTGATACTGAGGGCTCAATAGTAAATGTCTAGAAGAGAATGGGGGCAGCATATGTACAAATATGCCTGATTCAGTTGATGTATGGGTGGTGATAAGAGTTGTACGAGCCCCCAATAAAATGAATAAAAAAACCCAAAACCTTGACTATATTTTTGAGATGGAATAATTTAATCTCTAACTGTCCCTACAGAAAAACTGAAATTCTGAGTGGACTATCTCTAAATGGAGCAGATATAGATTTGTAATCAAATTTATGACTCAAATCTTAATTTTGTCAAATTGGACAAGTCTATTAACCACCCCAAACTTCAGGTCCTAATATACTATTTTCAGGAATAAAGTTCAATTATCTGCCCAACAAATAGGTGCTAGGAATGAACTCTCTGGCAACACTGTGATAGAGATTGAAATTCAGTGTGTATTCCTCCATTTTAGTGAGGAAAAGAAACATATATTAAATGTCTTTTATGTTACAAATAGGAGGCCCTGGTCGCATAGTGGTTATGTGTTGAGCTTCTAACTGCAAGGTCAGCAGTTCGAAACTACCAACTGCTCCACAGGAGAACAAGAAGAAGTTCTACTCGGATACAGATTTCCAGTCTGGGAAACTCAGGCAATTCTATGCTGTCCTATAGGGTAGCTATGAGCTGGCTTCTACTTGGTGACCTTACTTTTTTATATTACAGCTATTTTAGATATACTTGTAAAGATGCCTTGATGCTAGACATGAATTGTCTAGTGCGGGAGACAATTGAAAAGTGGAAATGTTACATTAAAATTATACAGCCTGTGAGATCACAAGGTGTCGGTATCAGGCATCATCAGAACAAAAAAATCATATCATTATGAATGGGGGGGCGGAATGCAGAGTGGAAACCCAAAGCCCATTTGTAGGCTACTGGACATCCCCTTACAGAAAGGTCATGGGAAGGAGATGAGCCAGCCAGGGTGCAGTGTAGCAACGATGAAACATACAACTTTCCTCTAGTTCTTAAATGCTTCCTCATCCCATTATCATGATCTCAATTCTACCTTACAAATCTGGCTAGACCAGAGGATGTACACTGGTACAGATAGGAATTGGAAACACAGGGAATCCAGGGCAGATGATCCCTTCAGGACCAGTGGTATGAGGGGCGATACTGGGAGAGTAGAGGGAAGATGGGTTGGAAAGGGGGAACTGATCACAAGGATCTACATGTGACCTCCTCCCTGGGGTACAGACAACAGAAAAGTGGGTGAAGGGAGAAGTCAGACAGTGCAAGATATGACAAAATAATAATTTATAAATTACCAAGGGTTCATGAGGGAGGGGGAAGCAGGGAGGGATGGGAAAACGAGCTGATGCCAGGGGCTTAGGTGGAGAGCAGATGTTTTGAGAATGATGAGGGCAATGAATGTACAGATGTGCTTTACACAATTGATGTACATATGGATTGTGATAAGAGTTGTTTGTGATAAGAGTTAAATGATTAATAAATTATGTTGGTACAAGTAAAAACCCTTGTACATGATTGATTGCCTACAGTGAGTTAGTTCTTTATGGTTTAAGTGAAAAACAAAATCACACCAAAAAAACAAATAGAAGGGACTAGACTAGATTATAGAAATCATGATGAAGAAATATCTAGGGATTCAACATGCTATTCTTTCTATTTTCCATAAGATTTAAAATTTTCCAACGGAAAAGACAACCACCACCTATCGCACATTTAGGTGTTGCTATGGATTGAATTGTGTCCTCCAAAATTACGTATTGCAATGTTAGCCCAGTGTCTTGTGTCGCACCTGCTGTTTCATTCAGTCTTTTACTTCATGCTTCCATTTGCTTTCACACTCTGTGATTAAGAACAGTTTCAGAGTCTTTTCTCATAACCACTTTGATGTTTTCTTTCTGGACTGTGTTTTTAATGATCTTTTGTTTTTGCATGAATGATGTTCGCAATGTCCTCCCACACCTCATCAAGTCTTGTGCTATTAGTGTTCCATGTGTCAAATTTATGCTTGAGATGTTCTCAAAATTCAGGTGGGATATACTCAAGATCATAGTTTAGCTCTCATGGACTAGTTTCAATTTTCTTCAGTTTCAACCTGAACTTACAGATGAGCAATTGATGATCTTTTCCACAGTCAGCCCCTGGCCTGGTTTTAGCTGCTGATATCGAGCTTCTCCATTGTCTCTTCCCATAAATAGTCAACTGGACTTCCGTATATTCCATCTAGTGAAGTCCATGTGTAAAGTGGCCTTTTGCAATTTTGAAAAAAGGTGTTTACAATGAAGACATCCTTGGTCTAACAAAATTGTATCATGCTACGTTTTTTTTCTATTAACAAGACCATATTTCCCAACTTGTTCATTCAAATCCCCAATAGTTATCAGTGCATATTCATTACATATCTGATCAATTTCCAACTGAAGACATTGGTAGAATTCTTCAACACCTTTATCACTTGTTTTTGTGGTTGGTGCTTAAATTTGAAGAACACTTTTACTGATTGGATTTCCTTGATGGCAGATAGATATAATCCCATCGCAGGCAGCATTCCACTCCAATCTTGATTTTGAAATGTCCTTTTTGACAATGAATGCTCCACTATTCCTCTAGATTGTGTCATTCCCAGCAAAGTCAACCAGATGATTTTGTGATTCAGAATGGCCAATAGCAGTACATTTCCGTTCACTAATACCTAGGATATTTATCTTTATGCATTCCGTTTAATTTTTGAGGACCACTCCATTTCCTAGATTCATATTTCATGCATGTCAACTTCTGGTTATTAGATTGTTGCAGCTGTTTCTTCTTACTGTGGTTTGTGTTCCAATAGCAAAAGATGATCATGAAGCCTCCTCTCCCACGGGCTACATTCCTCTCATGTCACCCTGGTCAACTCTGCTTTGAGAAAACTGCTCCTCCTTTCACATTTCCAGATCCTTTGTATGCAAGGGACTAGCTCTGATCATCTTCTTCTTGGCTGCATTAGGCCTTCAGTCTCTGACAATGTTTCCCTACTGTGCATAAGATGTTCTGCGGCTACATCCTTCAAGGTGAGGAGCCAATACCTTCTTCACTGTTCTTAGTCTGAAAGCTCCACTGAAACCTGAGCACTTGGGGCGACTCCACAGGCATATGAAACACCAGCGACATAGTTTCCAGCACCAGAGCAACCTACAAGCCGCCACAGTAGTACAACAAACTGACAGAGAAGGCGTTAGTTATTTTAATATATTTTTATAAGCTGCTACTTTGCTACATGCTTTGAATTTGATCCCATAGGATTTGTAAATTATTCAAAATACTTTTTGCAAGGAAAAAATACTCACTCCCTTGGGAAATTTTCTTTTCTTTCTTTTTAAAGATCATTTCATTGGGGGCTCTTCCAGCTATTATAGCACTTCATACATCAATTGTATCAAGCATATTTGTGCATATGCTGCCATCATCATCTCTAAAACATTTTCTGCTTGAACCCTTGGTATAAGTACCTTTTTCCCCTCCCTCCCGCAACCTCCCACCCTTGTGAATCCTTGATCAATTATATATTGTGATTATTGTGTCCTATCTTACACTGCCCATTGTCTCCTTCACCCACATTTCTGTTATTCATCCCAGGGAAGTTTTCTAAAGGCGCTTACTGATGTTTCTTTCCCAAAGGCATGTCATCTGGCTGACCCTCAGCAGGATGCCAAAAAGGAGATCAAAGAGACAGTCCTCTTAGCCACTTACTCATCTCTATAAAATGTCCTACAGAAGCAACAAAGCCCACATGGAAGAAGCACACCAGCCTGTGTGAACACGAGGTGTCGAAGGGATCGGGGATCAGGCATCAAAGAACAAAAATATCATATCATTGTGAATGAGGGGGAGTATAGATTCAGGATCTAAGTCTATCTGTAGGTAACGGGACATTCCCTTATAGAAGGGTCACGAGGAGGAGACGAGCCAGTCAGGGTGCAGTGTAGCAACGATGAAACATACAACTTTCCTCTAATTCTTAAATGCTTCCTCTCCCCCATTATCGGAATCCCAATTCTACCTTACAAATCAGACTAGATCAGAGGATGTTCACTGGTACAGATAAGAACTGGAAACACAGGGAATCCAGGGTGGATGATCCCTTCAGGATCAGTGGAGAGAGTGGCAATACCAGGAGGGTGGAGGGAAGGTGGGAGAGAAAGGGGGAACCAATTATAAGGATCTACATATAACCTTTCTGGGGGATGAACAACAGAGAAGTGGGTGAAGGGAGGGAGATGTCGGATAGTGTAAGACATGACAAAATGATAATAATTTATAAATTATCAAGGGTTCAGGAAGGAGGGTGGAGTGGAGAAGGCGGGGGGGGGAAATGAGGACCTGATACCAAGGGCTCAAGTAGAAATAAAATGTTTTGAGAACGATGATGGCAACAAATGTACAAATCCGCTTGACACAATAGATGTATGTGTGGATTGTGGTAAGAGCTGTATGAGCCCCCAATAAAATGATTTTTTTTAAACACTGCCAGGTGACAGTGTTTAAGTAGTCTCAAGTGCTCTCAACCTGCAGCGTTCTCATACCCACTTCTCTTTGATTGACAGAGAAGTGGGCTCAAGCAGGTTGGATAGTTTTTCCAGGATAATAGTCCACAAGCGACAGATCCAAGATCCAAGCACAACCTACTGACTGTGTTCTCACTAGGCATCACCACAGCTGCCTTTGTGTCTTAATTGGCTAGGGCTACTTCACTGTGACAGGGACAATTCCACCCTGCCTACAGAGCCACTACAAGTCAGAATCAATTCAGTGACTGTGACTTTGGGTTTTGCTATTTTTCCCCCTTTACCAGAAGTACAAAAGTAGGTGTCTTTAACAATCACAAATAGGGAAACGTATTTTCTTACTGTTTAGGATGCTCGAAGTTCAAATTCAGAGCACTGACAACATGAAAAGTCGCTCTCTCTTTCTCTTTGTGTATTATGTGTATGTATGTTTGTGTGTGTGTGTGCCCTTTCTGGGAGAAAATCCTTGTCTCGGCTTTCCTAGCATTTTTCTTGGTATTTATAGTCCCTTGATGGGCTCCACATGACATTGATCTTTCCACCATTTGTACTTTTTTGCTATAATGTCTAATCTGGTTATATATATCAGAAATAATTATGTTTAGGAAGCAGATGAACTTTGGGCCTCTATTTAAATCTTACCTCAGTACAAGAATGGTTTGTTCTAATAACATGGTACTGCATGATACCTTTCTGACACGATAGCTGAAGACAAAATGGGTGTATAAGCAAATGTGGTGAAGGAAGCCAATGTCCAGCTATTAAAAGATATATCATCTTGGGTATTAAAGACTTGATGTAAAACAAGCAGCCATCTAGTAGAGAAGCAAGAAGCCCCACATGGAAGAAGCACACTAGCCTATGTTTTCATAAGATACCAACGGGAATAGGTCTCAGAAGTTCAAAAACAAGCAGTCAAATTGACGTGAAGGAAAATAAACTAAGTGGAGACCCCAAACCCACCTGCAAGATGATTGGACAGTCCCTCACAGTAGGGCCACATGAAAGGGATGATATGTCAAGGGTGTGGCATAGCACTGATGAATCACATAACTATCCTCTAGTTCTTTGGTATTTCCTCCCCTTACTATTATAGTCTGGGTTTTACCTCTTTAATCTTGTTAGACCTATGTATGTTCATTTGTATAATTATATTGTTCCATGTATGAAAGCCAAGATATAACCCTTCAAAACCAGTAATGGGGGTAATAATTCCCTGAGGATACGGGAAGGGGGCAGGGAAAGCTGACAGCAATGATGACTGTATAACCCCACTCCAGGGGAATGAATAATGGAATTGTAAATGAATGGATCCACTAGATGGTGTTAGGTATGGTGATATAGATAAAGGTATCGATGATAGAGCTAGCTAGCTAGAGATAGATATCATATAATAATAAGGATTCCTGGGAGGTAGGATGAGGAAGAGAGGGAATAAAGGAGAACTGATATCATAGAGCTCAAAAAGAAAGAAAATGTATCAAAACCGATGATGGCAGTGATTGTATAATTATGCTTGATCAAATTGAATTATGGATTGTTATAATATCTCTAAGAGCTCCAAATAAAATTATTAATTAAAAAACAGGAGAATATTTTTTAAAGAAATAATTATGTTTAAGAAGCATCCTACAATGTGGCCTCATTAACATATTAAATAAAATATTCCTAAGTGAGATAACATCTACAGTTCTAGGGGTTAGGATTTCAATGCATAATTTGGTGGGTGAGGTGGAGGAAAAGCAAATTCAATTCATGACACGTAGTAAATGAATAAAAATGATTTTGTTTTACTGTAGCCTGAAGAAAGAAGGGGGAAATTTTCCCAGTGTTACCATAAATGTTCACTTTTTAAAAGAGAAGGTGGCCTTGATGAGCAAGTTTGACCAAGGCCCAAGGGTGGAGAGTGAAGTGTCTGAGGTGGTCTGCCCTGCTTATTGTCCACTGTTTAGTTGTCAGCCTCTGAAATAATGGAGGAAATGCTCAATCCAATGCCACAGGACATAAACCTAACCTGAACAGTAAAGTGTGCTACATACAGAATGAGAAATGTCCCTGTGGGTCAATACAACGAAAGGTATTACCAACAAGCCTATGTTTGATCCTCAGTGACAGAAAGTAGTTCCAGCTCCACCTCTTCTGTCTGTTCTCTTGTCTATGTCTAAGCCTCCTGTCCTTATTTATAAAGATGATAATAATAGGCACCTTGTGGTGTTTGTCTCAATAAGTTATCTATTGATGTTGTCATTGGTGATATTAGGATGACTCAAATTCATTAACAGAATGAAATATTGCCCTGTGTCATCCTCACCACCAGCAGCCTGTTCAAGTCCATCCGGGCAGCTATCGTGCAAACCCATCTCACTGCCTCCCACACTCTGCGTCTGCTTCACCAGACACAAAGTCCTCCTCTAGCAATTGATTCCACTTCAAGATATCTCCCAAGCAAGCAGATCGTATTCTGCTGTGAGCCAGGAGGTTTTCATTTGCTAACTTTTGGGAAGGGATTCACTAGGCCTTTCTTCCTTGTCTCTGGAGATGGATGCAGTATTGAAACCTATCACTGTGGATGGTCCTGCAGTTATTTAAAATATCAGTGACGTAACTTCCAGAATCACAGCTACACATAAGCCACCATGGTACAACATACTAATCTATAGATGGGGGACTTATTTCTCAACATTGTTAGAAAGTAAAACTGTTACTTATGTCTAAAGCACCTGGAATTTGCTGCCTCTGAGAATGCCTCTACTGCCAAACTGCACTTCATAATCAGCTTGGCAAACATGCCCAAGTGTACTCTGTTTTTGTTTTTATTTTTTATGTGTGTCCAACAGTGAGACACAGAATGCTGTGTTTAGTGCTGTTGGATTGAAATCCATATCCATGGCTTCGCTGAAATTTTGCACACACAACTTCACTTAACCACTTACAGTCTGGCTCCTGACCACGCTGCTAAAAGCCTTCTCTTCCTTTCCAGAAAAACCAAAGCTACTTTTCTTTCTGTTCTCTTTATTTCCACCCGCTCTGCAGCATTTAACAGTGCATCTTCTCTCCTTCTCTGAAACCTATCTCCCTTTTGCCTCACCAGTCCCCAAACTAGCCTTGTTCTCCCTGGCCTTCCACTCTCTACTCTCTCACGAGACATTCCCATTACACTCCTTGCCCTCTCCAGCCACCCTCTGGGCACAGCCAGAGTCCGATTGCTACGTGTACTGGTCTAGACACAATTGATAGGATGCCAGCTGCTTCCTGGGAGTTGCCTTAATTCTCTCATCACCTCAACGCCTTCATTTCCTTAATCACTTCCTTCAACCTGGCCCTTTGCTCCTTTGATTCTGTCATTAGACCCCATCGATTCTCTCCAAAATTAGGACACATTTATGGCATTTCTAGGTACTGCGCTGGGTATTCTCCGCCTTTGTCTCACTTTTCACTTTCTCCTTCAGCTCAGTACTTGGGAGTTCCCACGAAGATCCATAGGAATAAAAAGGTTCTACAAAGGACTAGGGAAAAGGGCCGCATGGTGGCCCCCATCGTCCCTGAGTTCGCAGTTCCAGATGTAGGTCACTGTGAGACCTATAATCCCTGTAATCTGGCTATAGATAGCTCCAGTTTGTTTCTTTTATGAAATCCCTCATTAGTTAAAGGAGTCTGTCAGCGTGCCCATCCTCAGTGACTAAAATGACCTATGTGAGCCTCCTTTGGTTTCATTCATTTCCCTGATGCACATGCACATCATCCTCGCCTGGTCTAACATTTCAGTTTTTCAGGGTGCAAAATTTGCGACTAAAACCCTAGACTCAATCATGAATAGGAAATACCTGAATAAGGGATTTACTCAGCAAAGTTCATGTTGCTTCCACATAATAAGTCGTTTGTTCTAAGGTGCCATGGCCCAGGCTTGAGCTCATTGATGAAGTTACAGGAATACCCCAACTCTGTGTCGACAGCTGTGCTTGATTATCTGGGTTGCTGCTGACCTTTCACATTCAATCGCTTTATTCCTTGTTACACCACAGGTGAGACTTTGAAGTAAAATAAATAAATAAAATAAAACCCCTCGTGGTTAATGTTCCCAAGAGCCGTCAAGGGTCAAAGACATGCAACCCATTTCCTGGAGTGAATGACTCTCCTCTCATTCACAGCCAGCCGCCCAGTTCCCTCATGACAAAGAAGTAGTTAGGTGGTTTTAGAGATAAGGAGGCCCTGCTACAAAGAGTGTATTGTACATACAGAATCAAGAACAGGGAAATAGCAGTCCTAACTAGTCAAACCTTCCAGAAGCCATAGGACAGTGAGATCCCACAACAGAAACCTCAGTGCATCTTGACAAGAAACACAATAGTATAGTGGTGGAGGACTCTGTTTAGGATGCTGCTGTTAAGAGGTGCCATCCGGCCTCTTTGAACTCCTAGCCACCATCTGTACAACAGGATGAAACACCGCCTTGCCCTGCGCCCTCCTCACCACAGTTGTCCTGTTCAAACCCACTTTTGCATGTACTATATAAATCTATCTCCCTGAGGATCTTCCTCTTGTCAGTGCCCTTCCACTTTATTAAAAAAAATTTTAATCATTTAATTGGGGGCTCGTACAACTCTTATCACAATCCATAAATATATCCATGATGTCAAGCTCTTTTGTACATCTGCTTCCCTCATCATTCTCAAAATTTGCTTTCCACTTGAGCCCTTGGTATCAGCTCCTCCTTTTCCCCCCTCCCTCCCTGCTCCCCCCTTCACCATGAACCCTTGATAATTTATAAATTATTATTATTTTGTCATATCTTACACCATCCAACATCTCCCTTCACCCACTTTTCTGTTGTCCATCCCTCAGGGAGGAGACTATATGTAGATCCTTGTAATCTGTTCCCCCTTTCTACACCACCTTCCCTCCACCACCAACCTGGCTGGTATAGCCACTCTCACCACTGGCCCTTAAGGGATTATCCATCCTGAATTCCCTGTGTTTCCAGTTCCTATCTGTACCAGTGTACGTCCTCCAGTCCAGCCAGATTTCCAGGGATGAACCTCTTCTTATAACATATCAGAGTATGTGAGAGGAAGTCTCACCATTATTGTCTTTAGGGAGCATTTGGACTGTACTTCATTCAAAAAAGATGTGCCCATCCTTTTGGCAGTCTGTGGAACTCCTAATATTTCTCACTAGCACCGTAATTTAAATGCATGGATTCTTCTCCAGGCTTCTCCATTCAGCATCCAACTTTCAAACGCAAAGGAGGCAATTGAAAATACCAGGGCTTAGATCGGGCACACGGTAGTCCACAAAGTGACATCCTTGCTCTTCAACACCCCTAAGAAGTCTTGCACAATGCGTTGCTTGATTTCTTGACTACCACTTCTTTCCATCATCACTGACTATGGATCCACGGACAAGGAAATCCTTGACACTGCAGTCTTGTCTCCAGTTACTATGATGCTGTTTATCATGATGGTTCAGTTGTGAGGATTTTGGCTTTCATTGCACAGATTTATAATCCACACTGAAGGCTGCAGCCCCTGATCTTCATCAGCAAGGGCTTCAAGTCCTCCTCACTTTCAGCAAGGGAGGTTGTGTCATCTGCCAATTAAAGGTACTCAATAAGCCTTCCTCCAATACTGATGCCACATTCTTCTTCATATAATCCAGCTTCTCGGGTTATTTGCTCCTTTTACTGATTGAATAAGCATACAGATTAAAACACCCTGACACATCCCTTTCCTGATTTCAAACACAGTGTTCTATTCTGTTTGAAAGACTGCCTCTATGTCCACTTACACATCCCACGTGAGCACAATTAAGTGTTGTGGGATCCACGTTCTTCTCAAGGCTTTTCAATTCTTCTCGATGCTTTATAGGATAGAAAGCCCCCAAACTCAACCCACTGTCATTTAGTCATTGCTTATTCATGGCGACTTAACACAGCTTTCCTGAGTGTGATCTTTACAGGGGCATAGCTCCACATTTTCCCAGTTAGGACAGGATGGGTTCACAGCATCCACATTTCATTCAGTAGCTGAGTGCAAACTGATCACATCGCCAGGGGCTCCCTGTGAGAGAGAAGGGAGGCTGGTTGGCTGACGATGCAGGCCCCTTAGATTTATATTTCACTTACTCTTAAGAAATAAAAATAATGTGTATTATTTGCACTTCCCCCCATTTGACAGGTAAGAGATGCGCAGAGAAGTTAGGTAACATGCAAAAGTTCACAGAATGTGTTGGTGCTAGAGTTGGAATCCAACTTGATTTGGAGCCAGTAAAAATCTAAAACAATAGATGAGATAGTTTGTTGTGCCAGCCTGGCTGATAAACACAAGTGGGATTAATTGAAGGGCGGAGAGATAAGTGGCTTGGTGAGCCTCGCCTTTCTTGTCTCTCGCTCTTTAATCATCGGAGCAGTGTGCACCTGCCTTGCTTGTTCGGTGCCTCAATTTACAGTGTACACTACCTGTGGGACACCTAGCATGTGAACTGTGTCTCTGTAAGTAGAGGTCCCTTTAAGACCACATAAATGAAATTTACATCTCTGGAGTTGAGGACTGACAGTTGGTGACCTAGCTGAAGGTTGGTGACCTGCCCTGCTGTTTACTCCCTGTGCTGGGATGGCCTAGCTCTCTCTACAGAGGACTACCTAACGGCCCTCAAGACTTGAAGGACTGCCAGTGTCTCACTACTCTCTCATGGGAGTGAGTCGCACTGAGCCATTTGTACTGCTTTATAATTTAACTGTTCATTTCTTATATTATATATCAATCTGTTTATAACTTAACTGTTCATTTCATGTATTATATATCTGTTTATAATTTAACTGTTCATTTCTTGTGTTATATAGCTATCTTTATATATATATATATATATATATATATATATATATATATATAATTATCAGCAATCTGGTTTTATCTCTCTAGAGAACCCTTTCTAACACAATAGAAAAAGGCAGATAAATTGCTGAAGAAATAAATGTGGGGCACATTTTGAATTAATTTTGTATATGAATTTAATTTAAATTAATTCAAAGTGAGCCAAATAGCTAAATGTAAGAAATAAAACTCTTAGACTAATGTATAGAGGTAAAATTTAACAATCTAGTTTTACCAATAAATTCTTAGACCAATAGCATGAGAACACAATTTTAAACCATAACTCAGATTTCATCAAAATTTAAAATTTTTGAGCATCAAAAATTTTATAAATAATATGAAGAGACAACCTACAGAATGGAAGAAAATATTTGGGACTCACAATAAGGATTTAATACCCAGAATATATAAAGAACTCCTACTACTTAGCAATAAAAAGAGAAAATAATCCTATCAAAATCAGAACAAAGGTTTAAATGTGTACATCACAAAAGAATATTGACAAATAACCATAATCAATCATTAATCATTGTTGTTGTTCTTTGTCAGGTGCTGTCAAAACTAATCTAACCTTTACTGCAAGACAACAAAACACTCCCTGGGCCTTTGTCACCCTCACACCCAGTCACGTTTGAGCCCATGGTGGGAGCCTTTGTGTCGATGCAGTTCATTAACGTCTTCTTCTTTTCTCTTGAAAAATTCAAAATGAGCAGATTATCAGCTTTACAACCAACAACACAAATATGTTTTGTTTCATATCATTCCCTGCAATCTCCTCAATGTGGTATCAACGCATTGTTTATTGTTTCCCACTTGCATTATTCATCCGTTCCTATCATGTCTGAACTCTGTCCTAGGGTAAGCATTGCCCTTCTGATCTCGAATGGGTCATTACTCTAAGCTGAGCACACTCCACAGCCGTTCCCCTTATAGACTTGTCTACTGTTGGGCTGAACATTGAACCATGGAAGTGAACTCATTGCTAACCCCAAAGTCTGACTCAGGGCGTGGACTTAGAGGTTCCACCAGTCTTTATCCCACCAGGAAGCCTGATCTCTTATATAATTTTGTGTTTGGCTCCACATTTTCCCCCCACTCCCTCCAGGACCTCCTTTTGTTTCAACTTTAAAATGTTTAATTTTGTTTTCCTCCATCCAGGACCTTCTAATGTAATCTATAGTTTCAAAGCAGTTGGTAGTGATAGCAAGGCACGGCCTATTCTCCGGGTGTCAAGGTCATGAAGAGGAATGTCCCTGTGGAAACTGTTGTTTCCATATGTTCTCAATTTGCATCCTTCTTCTTTCTTCCGGATAACAAGCACAATAGTTGCACTGGAGGTTGCTATTCAGAACTTTGAAGAGGGTCTTTTTCTTGTTCATTAACCCTCTGCTTTACTAACCATGACACCCTATTCTAGGGACTGGTCCCTACTGCTGACATGTCCACTTTATGTGAGATGAAGTCTCACCATATACTTCTAAAAAGCAGTCTGGCTGTACTTCTTTCAGTATTTGTCTGTTCGTTGGCAGTGCTTGGAATGTTTAATATTCTTTACCCACACCACAATGCAAAGTAACAATTCCTCTGCCTTCCTTATTTATTGTTTGGCTTTCAGGTACATAAGAGGTGATTGAAAATACCATGGTCTGGGTCAGGTGAGCCTCACTTCACAATGACATCTTTGCTCTTAAGCAATTTAAATATTTCTTGTGCAGGATATTTACCAATGCAGTCTTTAATTTCTTGGCTGCTTCTTCCATAAATGTTGATTGTAGATCCATGTAAAATGAAATCCTTGACAACTTCATTTTTCCCCCTTTATCATGATGTTTTCTATTGCTCCAGTTGTGAGAACGTTTTTCTTTTACATTGAATTGTGATTCATACTGAAAGTTATCGTCTTTGATCTTCATCAGTGTTTCCAGTCCTCTTCGTTTCCAACAAGCAAGGTTGTCATCCACATATCTCAGGTAGCTAATGAACTCTCCTCCAAACTTCAGGCCAGGTAACTTTTCATACAGTAAGCTTCTTGGATTACTTACTCAGCATAAAGATTGGAAAAGTACGGCGAACAGCACAACTACAACCTTTCCTGAGTTAAAATCATCCCTTGTTCAGTTTAAACAACTATGTCTTAGTCAGTGTACAAGTTCTGCATTGCACAAATAGGTGTTCCGGAATTCCCATTCTTCACAGTGTTATCCTTAATTTAGGATGATCCATACCGTCAAAATCCTTTGTGTAGTCAGTGAAACTCAAGTAGACATCTTTCTGCTTGGCTTCCCATCAGGATTAATTTAAGGTAAACAATGGAATCACATGCTCCATGTCCTCTTCTGAATCCAGCTTGTTTCTGGTAGTTCTCTGTTTATGTACTACTGCACCCATTATACTTTATCTTGGGCAAAATGTTAGTTGTGTGATAATAATGTTTTTGTTGTTTTTGTTAGTTGTGTGATAATATTGTTTTTTGTTGGTGGTGGGTTTTTTGGGAGAATTTCTGCATTCTATAACATCACCTTTAAAAAACTTTAACAGTTTTTTTGCACTTTACCCACATGTCATATAATTCAATAATTCAATCATATCAAGAAAAGTTGTACATTCATTACCACAATCAATTTTATCTCCTTCCTTGTATTCATTATTATTCATGTAACAATTTTTTTTCTATTTTGGCAAAAATATACACAACAAACATTCTTCAGTTCAACAACTTCTACATGTATAATTCAGTGCCATTGATTATACTCTTGGTGTTGTAGAATCATTATTGATATCCCTCTCCAAATTGTTCCCCCACCATTAACATGAACTCAGTGCCTCCAAGCCAAAACTCTTCTCCTTCACCCCTGGTACCTGAGATCAAGTTTCTTTCTTTCTTTCTTTCTTTCTTTCTTTCTTATTTTAGTAGTTTTATTGATATAATAGTCACACATCATACATGCTCATAGTTACATCGTTTTTAAAAAGAGCTGTATATACATAATCACAATCAAGGCTAATTCTCTCTCTCCCTCCCACATTCGTTGAGTGCTCCCCAATTCCCCTGTCTTTTGAATGAGCACAAAAGTGAGTATCTTCCAGTCAGTTGGCAGGTAGCTGTCATCCAAATGTCTTGACCTAGACAAGTGAATACGTCAGTATTACATCTCTTTACTGAAACATCTCAATTCAGTCAATTCTGTTGCCTTGTTTCTTTTTTGCCAATGCCTTGAACATCTTCTTTCAAAATCATTAGTCCTTGATCTTATACTATTTCCTGAATTGGATAAACGTCTACCAATTTTTATATAGTGGCCGTATATTTAATCTACCTTTCTTATAAAAGTTTTTTTATTATAATTAGGTGAGGCGTTACATTTCAGATCATCAACTTTGTATGAAATGGTTTAAATTCCTAATCAAAGCCCCAAATAGTTTACCTTTCATTTGTTCCTAGATTTCTCTTCTTCTTCTTATGGACTTCTAAGTTCTAGTTCACCCAAGCTAACCCCCGTCAACAGTCTTGCCATTGATTTCTGTTCCCTGCCTTGTCTCTCTCACTCCTTTGGCAATCTACAGAGTCTGCTACCTTTGGTATTAATGTCTTTATCTTGTTGGTGTCAGGAGGGTTGTTTTTGTTCCCCCACCCCCCACCCCCTGTAACAGTGGTGTCATCGAATCTTTCCCCTTTGTGACTGGCTAATGTCCTGCAGTATCATGTTCTTTAAAGGAGAACTGGGGACACCGTGGATGCATTGGACTGCTGACTGCAAGGACTGTGAGAGAAAGACCCTAAAGTTCTAGTCTCTGAAACTCACAGGGGCAGTTCTACCCTGTCCTATTGGGTCGCCATGAGCTGACATGGAACCAATGGCGGTGAATTTGTTTATTGTTTGTTTGTTTGCTTGCTTGCTTAGTGTTCTCCAGGTCCATTCATGGCAAGGGGTGTTTCCCGGTTTTTTCATTGTTTTTTTAGCAATGCATAGGATTCCTTTCTATGTATGTACCAGAGTTTTTAATCCATCCTTCTACTGTGGGGCTTTGAGGTTGTTTAAATCTTCTTGCTACTGTGAACAGTGCTGCAAAGAACATGGCTGTGCATTCTGTCTATTCATGTCATTACTCTTGTTTCTTTAGGATATATACCCAGCGGATGGATTGCTTGATTTTTTTAACACTCCAATAAAGTTTTATTTGATCTTCTTAGACTTATTTTTTCTAAATCAAACCTGATGTTCTTTTTTTTTAAACGTTTTATTAGGGGCTCATACAACTCTTATCACAATCCATACATATACATACATCAATTGTATAAAGCACATCCACACATTCCCTGCCCCAATCATTCTGAAAGCATTTGCTCTCCACTTAAGCCCTTTGCATCAGATCCTCTTTTTTTTTTTTTTTGATTGCTGGATTTTATGGTCTATCTTTTTTTTTTTTGGTCTATCTTTTTTTAATGCATCCTGCATCATTAAACATTTTATCAGTAGAGTCATTCAATATGACAACCTTAGGCTTGAATTTTTTCTTCAGTTCTTTCAGCTTGAGATATATCAAGTTTGTTCTTCCGTTTTTGTTTTCTCCAGCTCTTTGTACATTTCATTATAAAACTGTACTCTGTTTTTTAGAGGCATCATTTGAAATCGTGTATTCAGCTATTTTACTGCACCGTTTCTCCCCTTTACTTTAATACTCCACATGCAAGGACAAGTTCCAGGGGTTCTTGTGACAGTCATTTTGGTGACCTCTTTGTTTCCTATCATTTTAATGGCCTTTTTGTTTGTTAATGTATGAAGTCTTTGGTTAAACCCCACAACTGTGATTAGTGTTCAATACATCAAATCTATGCTTGAGATGATCTCTAAATTAAGGTAGAATATAATCAAGGGTGGATTTTGGATCTTGTGGACTTGTTTTAATTTTTTCACTTTCAACTTGAATTTTCAAGTGAGCAATTAGTCATTAGTGAAATACAAATTAGTCATTAGTGAAATACAGAAAAGTAAAATGAACAGCAACTAGGAAGCAAAACAGAACAGAAGCAGAGAGGCTACAATTAGTGAATTGTTGGTTGGCATGATGAAGCAGCATCTCTTGTAGCCAGAATGGATGAGAAAATTACTGGAATTAATCAAAATGTTCATCAAAGTGTTCATCAAGATCGACATAGAAAAATCAACTGAACTCTCCAAAGAGAGTTCTGAAAAGGAAATCAGAAAAACAGTAATATTGAAATAGCCACTCACAACATAAAATGAATAAACCAGAGAAACAAAAGACCTATACAAAGAAAGCTACAAATTCCTACAATAAGAAACCAAAAGACCTACATAGATATAAGAATATAGCATACTCATGGATAGGAAATGTTAGCATTGTGAAAATACTACCCAAAGCAACTGACCCAAAGATATGATGCAATTCTGATCCAAATTCTAACATCATTTCTTAAAGAGATGAAAAACTAATTTTCAACTTTATATGAGAAGGAAAGAATTCTTAGATAAGCAAAGCAATGCAAAAAAGAACAAAATAGGAGACCTCACACTTCTCAATCTCAAAACATTACCCAAATGCAGTAGTGAAAAATTCTAGGATTGGCAAAACAATAGACACATAAACCAATGGAACAGCATGATCCACCATCAAACACAAGCCTGATGATGCCTCCTTGTGGGCATGGCCTTCTCAGGAGGGTTCTGGGAGCTTCTTCCCTCTCTCTGCCTTGGTCTTCCTGTTGACAAGCCACAAGGAGACTTGCTGAGACCTGTGAGAGCACTCTCTCCCTGCTTCACTGTGCTGTTGAAGAGCCACACTTGGACCAGCCTTGTGGAGACCCACGCCAGGACTGAGATGCTCCCACCGCCATTGTGTCCACAAGACTTTGCACCCACTGGTGTGTGATCTTCTGACATTTTGCATCATTTCATGTGACTGCATGAGTCTAAAGAAAGATTTTTTGACTAGTATTGGATTTATGGGCTAATATCAGACTTATGGATTTGATCTGGACTGGGATGGGATGTTTTCTTAATATACAATTACTCTTTGATATAAAGCTCTCCCTTATACATATATGAGTATCCCTGGATTTGTTTCTGTAGTCAACCCAGTCTAATACAAAGGTACTTTCAATCTTCTTCACCAGCATCATAATTTAAATGCACAAGTTGTTTTCAGCCTTCCTTATTTATCTTCTAACTTTCACATGAATATGAGGCAATTGAAAATATCAGTTGACATATCATGGCTTGGGTCATGCATACCTTAGTCCTCATAGTAACCTCCCTGCTTTTCAGCCCTCTAAAGAGTTCCTGTGCGGTAAATTTACCCAAAGCAATGCATCCTTTGGTCTCTTTATGGCTGTCTCTGTAAGCATTGATTATGGATCCAAGCAAAATGAAATCTTTGACAACTTCAATCTTTTCTCCATTTATCATGATGTGACCTTGTCCACTTGTGACGATTCTTGTCTTCTTGGCATTTAGTTACAATCCTTACTGAAGGCTGCAATCTTTGATCTTCATCAGCAAATGCTTCATCTTCCTCACTTTCAGCAAGCAAGGTTGTGTCAGCTTGTTAATAAGACTTTCTCAAAGCCTGATGCCACATTCTTCTTTATATTATCCAGATTCTCTGACAATTTGTTAAGCATACAGATTGAATATATATAGTCAGAGGATACAACCCAGGTGCACACCTTTTCAGACTTTAAGCCATACAAAATTCCCTTGTGTTTTCACACGATTGCCTCTTGATTCATGTACAATTTCTGCAGCAGCACAATGAAGTGTTCTGGAATTCCCCTTTTTCTCAGAGTTACTCATAGTTTGTTATAATTCACACAGTCAAATGCCTTGGCATAGTCGTTAAAACACAAGTAAATATTTTTTTTGGTATTCTCTGCTGTGCACCAACATCCACAGAACATCAGTAATGATTTCCCTTGTTTTATGTCCTCTTCTGAATCCAGTCTGAACCTCACGGGGCTCCCTGTCAATGTATTGAAGCAACTATCATCAGATGATCTTCTGCACAACTTTACGTACAGTGGTTGTTTGCATGTGTTTTGCAATTGGTGCATTCTTGTTGACGCACTTTTGGTATGTGCTTTATAATGGGCACATTCTATTGAGTCTCCCTTCTTTGGAATGGGTACAAATATGCATCTCCTCCAGTCAGTTGGCCAAGTAGCTTCCCTCCAAATTTCCTGGCACAAATGAGTGAGTGCTTCCAGGGCTTCATCAGCTTCGATTGGTACTTCATTAATTCCCGGAGCCTTGTTCTAGTTTAATGCTTTCAGTCCTGCTCAACTTCGCCCTGCAGTACAGTTCTTCCTGTTCATATGCTACCTTCTTGAAATGGTACAAAACCGACTAGTTCTTTCTAGTACAGTGGCTCCATGTATTCTTTCCATCTCCTTTGGATACTTGCTGCATCATTGAATATTTTTCCCCAAAAAGTCAAATAGACCTTAGCACATATATATGATGGAATACTATAAAATGTTAGAGACTAATGCTGAATATGTGAAACGCATCAAAACATTGATCAACTAGAAGGACATTATGGTTAGTGATATCAATCAATATCCTCCATCATTCACTATTTTGCCTATAGAATCAAATAAACATTGCTACATGTATATGATAGAGTACTATAAAATGATAAAGAGTTATGATGGGAAGCACCTCATAACATTGATCAACCTGATGGGCATTATGATTAGTGACCTTAATAAATCACAAAGGTGAAAATATTGGATGAGATCACAATTTTTAAAAGTGAAGAAAATATTTCACATGAATGGAAACATTTGCTAGTTACCAGGGGTCACAGAAGGATCCCTTGTGGCACGGTGGTTACTCACTGGACTACTAACTGCAACATCACCAGTTCAACATCACCAGCCAGTCCTCAGGAAACAGACGGCACGATGAAGGCTTTCTACTCCAATAAAGACTTACCGTCTTGAAATGTCACAAAGGCCGTTTTACTCTGTCTTATAGGGTCACTGTGAGTTGTAACTGACTTGATAGCAGTGAATGAGGGATAAGAAGGTGTTAACTGGATGAAGGGAAAAGGAAATTTACAACAGCAAGAAGGATGGAAAAATGATTTAGGCTGTGGAATACACTGGAAGTTTGCATGAGTTAAAGACAACTGAGGAAAAGACTGGTGTACACATTTCTGAAATAGTAAGCATCTAAAACTAGATGCTGGAATAGACTTGAAGGTTGGACAGACATGGAGGGGAGAGTGGGAGCATATTCATGAATGTATAAAGTTTTGACAGAGGATATTTCTACATGTGTATTTATCTTTGCTGAAAATATATCCATGAACTAGTGGAGTATTCAGGGGACAAATTTCTGGAAATTCCCCAGTCTTAACCAAACACCTAAAGGAACTGAGTCACACAGCCCTCTACACACTCACAGTCTCTGAGGACAACAAGATCAATTGACGTAATTTAGCTCATAAGATCACAAATACAACACACTACATCCTGCTTAGGTAAGTAGTGATTGGAGGGTCTTAAAAGCTCAGGAGCAGCCATATAAGGTGTAATTATTTACAGAGAAAAGAATGATAAAAGTTAAAAGATACATGGGGAAGAAATACTCCAATAGACTGATGATCCCTGAAAGCATCCATTTCTACATCACTGAGACCAGAAGAGCCAGGTGATGCGTAGCAACCACTAGCAACTGCTCATAAAAGGATCACAGCAGGAGGAAGGAACAGGACTCAAAACCACAAAAGTGACCAGGCTTCCCGGTCAGATAGAGACTTGTGGACCCCCTAAGACGACAGCACTTACTCACCCTACAAATTTGGTACCGATCTCAGCCCTTGTTAGAATAATCAGCCATTTAAAATCAAAAGAGCAGGATTTGTCCAAGGCAAAGTTCAGAGAATTAGGAAAGAAAGAGAAAGGGAGACAGGACGCACAAGTGGCTAAGTGATGTTTCCTTGAGGGGATGACAGTGGATGAGTTGAAGCACAATGTATATGAATTGTTGAATGCCAAACTGATCATCTACTCTGTAAAGCTTCCCCAAACTCACAATTATTTTTAAAAATCACTACATGGTCCAGCAATTTTACTCCTAAGTTTACAGGCAAAGCGTTTGAGACATGGACTCAAAGTGATACATGCATCACTTTGCATAAATGCATACCAATATTCACTGCAACGTGACTCATCATAGCCAAAAGGTGGAAACAGTACAAGTGCCCATTAACAGATAAATATATAAACAAATGTGATCTATCAACCATAAAGGGAAATGAAGTTCTCACACCATCACATGTGGATCCTTCAAATTTTTATCTTGAGTGAAATATGTCAGACACAGATGGACAAATTTTGTGTGATCCGACGTATGTGAAATATCTAGAACAGAAAACTTAACAGAGACTAAAGTTTATTCTTGGTTACCAGTGGTAGGGCGGATGTACGGGGGAAGAGGAACGACTTTCTCAGGAGCAGTGAGCTTTTATGTGTTGAAGAAAAAGTTTGGAAACATAGTGACTGTATGTCTCGAAAAATGGCTAAATGGGAAATGTTCATTGCATATATTTTCTATGATTTTTTTAAAATGTCATATTTCAAAAATTGTAGAACCAAGAATAATACATACACTGCTCCTCCCACCTCAACCCATTGAAAATGATTGCTGTCCAGTCAGTTGTCCAGCAACCTACAGGACACCTTCACACTTCCCTGGACGGGTTTTAAGTCTGTTATCTTTATAGAAACAGACTGCCACACTTCCCACTCTCTTAGAAGCTGGTCAGTTGCCAACGCTGACTTCTCAGACAGCCACTGGGTGACATCAGTCACCACTGTGCCCATGCAGCCGCCCATGTTCTCTCAGCTCTCTCCTTCTCTCTGCAGTGGGATTGCCAAGTCAGTGTTGGGATGACAAAAGAGTATGTGGGCATGTTGTTTCTGAGCGAGACTCCTCTCTGAATGAGTCAGAAAATGTCCTCAGGGCTCTTGCGAATTTCTCGGGATTTTCCATGGAAACATGCCTGGAAAACAAGGGCCCACGGGCAGCACTTCCTCTTCCCTCCCCCTCATATTCGAACAATCCCCTGGTTTCAAGACAAACGCCGCATCTGGACCTTGGGGCTCTCTGCTTGCACAGCTCTCTTTGACCTTTCGGCTCTATGATGTCCTAGTTAATTAAATCGCTGCCTTTGGTCTGGAACCGTGAGGGGGCTGCTGTGGCTGCTCAGGGCTGAGCTTCCTAATTAAATCACTACGCTGAGAGTCACAAGAAGGGCTCAATCCATGTAGTGAGGTCAGTCCATGACAGTGTTGAGCCTGGATCCTGCTGGGCGCATACAAAGCCATGAATTTGGTGTCCCTATCTTCATTCTGGGGCTTCCATGCTCTACCTCCCACCAGGACCCTAACTACAGCTTCCACCAGGTTCCACTCTTGAATTGTGTACCTTAAACTGCGTACTGTCTTGTTGCCCTTCAGTAAAGTATGACCAAATGTTTTCAAAATGATCAAAGGACTGGAGGGAATTGATCAAAGCCGCTCTCAAATTCCGAGGCATAAATGGGTCAACAAGGAGATACTGCGATGAAAAAGTAATCAATCGCAAGGTTTAGGTGGTGCCGGAAAAGACACTAGGTCTTCACAGCATGGCCGTCTGCTAACTGGCTACATACAACTTAACTGGAAGCAGGTAACTCAGTGTTCAGTGCCCTTCAGGTGAGACCAGAGTCAGTTTGGAGTGGCTTCAGGAGTGCTCGATCACTAAATGCTCCATCTTCTTGTGAACAAAATCCCAGAGCTGCTCTGAAGTTGGAAAGTGTTCTGTTCTTCGGAAGGAAGCAGGGGCTATCTTTACCAAGACTGTGCGTTCACACTAAAGAACGATCACTACAGCTGCTACCTTTGCTGCAGACCTCAGTATACTGATGCCCTAAAACTCTCGCCTCTCGTCTTTTCCAGGTACCACTCCAGATTCCACAAAGAAGGGGGCCTGTGAGTCTAATGTTCATTGGTTCTTTTGCAGGGAAAGAAGGGGTGAGAGGAGGAAGGCCATTCCAAATATTAGGCATTGCTCTTGCAAAGTCACAAGGCCTGCGTTGGAATTGGAGAATTAGAGTTAAGAGGCTAGACTCCCTCTCCCTCTTCCTGTTTCCCTTCACCCACAAACTGGGTCTCCCTTCCTTCATTTAGCTGGCTAAGGAACACAGGGTCACCCCCAGCTGCACAATTTCTAGGCTGACCTGGCAACGGTTCTGAGGATGAAAGCCCATTTCTATTCTGCTGGAGACCCAGGGAGATGGAGCTTGAGTGATAGTTGAGAAGGCAGGCAGACACAATCCTAGCCTGTAGGAGAGGTTTTCAGAACTTCTAAACTATAGAGTGTAAGTTCATTTGTGCATTTATATGTGTGCACAAATGTATGTTTGATAGGAATAGCCAATGTGAATATGAACTTAGTTTGATCCTGTGTGAAGGTAGTACAAATTATCACTACTTATAAGTATTCCAAGTTTGGCCTAGCTCAATAATGATGATGTCATTTGTAATATATGAATAAGGTAGACTTTTAAGAAGTTCAAATATTAAGTCATTTGTGTGATGGAGAGCGTTTGTCTGTTATTTGTGAAATATATATTTTTTGTTAACCTCCCTGGAGGTCTAATTATGTCAGTAATTTTGTACCCAAAGCGGTACATTGTTTTGCATAAAATTTGGTGTTTGATATTGTAGGCCTGTAATTCTTAAGAAATTGCTCATTTTAATCTCGCTAGTAGATATTCCAGGTATGAGGAAGTCAGATGGCTCTGCGATCACAGCAGAGGACACCGCTGGACCGGGGAGCAGATAAGGGACTTCTCTGCCGTGGAATCCCGAGTGTGGCTTGAGTTACTGCTTCTGACAGTTAACATCTACCCCGAGCCACACTCGCGATTACCGCCAGGGAGGTTAAAAGCATTTTTAGAGGTAGAATAAACCCAACTTGGAAGAACCATATGATGTCACATAGAAGAAAGTTCTGTGCTTAATTTATTTAATGTCCCATGTCACAGGTAAGGTAACTGAGGCTCTGAAAGATCAGTTGATTTTTCTGTTGTCCCCAACTTGAATTTGCATACATACTTCCAGGTGTCATAGAGAAAATTAAAATGAATGGTCAGTAAGTCTCTGGTGGGTACATTTCTAAAAGGCTTCAAGGTAAGGTTGGAGCCACTGGTTCAGAGAACACATGTTGCACAGAAAATGTTTAGACTGAATCACAGGCTCTACTCATAGGCTGATAAAGCACAGTTCACTTTTCAAAGAGGTTTCACTCTGGATTCTATACGATCAGACATCGGTACTGCTAGACACCTGGGATTAGGGGTTTCTATAAATCAGGACGAGAGAAAAGGGTATCTTAGTCCTCTGCAATTGCTGCAAAAATATTATCACTGTAGACTGCAAAAATATATTCTTTGTAGGCCTGAAAGACATATTTCAAGATGTCAGTAGGGTCACACACCCTAGGAAGGCTTTATGAGAAAATTCATCCCTTGTCTCGCCAACCTCTGGTGGCTGTTGGCACTCCTGGGCATGTGGCCATCTCACTCTAATCTCTGCCACTGTCTTCATCCCACCGTCTCCTCGGTTTTTCTACCTTTCTAATCTCCCTTGATGTCTATTTAATAAGGTTATAGGTGATGGTATTTAGGGTCCATTTAGATAATCCAGGATATGCTACTTATGTCACGTTAGGTGATATTCACTATTTTGTCATAAATGTCACATTCACAGACTGTGAATTGGGACATGATCATGTTTCTGGGCTCACCATGTAGCCTACTCCAAGTGAGGTGGCTATGAGAGACATTGAAAAGAGTGAGGGCAGGATTCTGCAGTAAATGTGAAATGTTATAAAGATTCTTCGTGTGAAGAATCTTTGTATCCTAAAGTCTATATGACTAAATTTGACCCAAATGATCCCAAAACTGTGCTCCTACAAGACTAGGGAAAGATGCCACTTATACCTGGTGGTTCAGCATCTTGGGAAATAGAGAGTTAAGGAACTTTTTGTGAATGGCAGAATGAATAAAAACAAACAAAAAAGCCTCCAGAAAGTTAGTGTTCCTTGTGACAAAAGATGTCTACTGTGCTCGTTGCTACTTCTCTGCCCTTCTCACAGTTCATACATCTCATTATACTCTGGATATGCACATAAAGGCAATCTGAAACTTACTGTCCTGTTGCATAAACTAACTGTATTAGATTATCACAGTAAAGAGGGATTGCTGCCTTATCCCTGCCCTGTGCGCAAAGAAGTTGTGCGTTCAGGAATGAGAATGTGGGGGCATTCCTGCACAAGTGAGCATCCCTAGACAGTTCCTGATAGGCACATGGTGCTGCTCACCTCTGCCATTTGCTTAGAGGTGAGGATTTGTTAAGTTCTATCTTAGGTAAATTATCTTAGATGGCTAAACGGCTGAAAAAACCCATAATAAAGAAGAAATTGAACAGGTCCTTAAAAAAAACCTTCCCTATATGTGTGTGTGTGTGTGTATATATATATATATATACCATAGTGAATGAAGGGGGAAGTGCAGAGAGGAGACCCGAGTCCCAAGTGTCTACCACTGGAGATCCCCTCACAGAGGGGTTTAGGAGAGGAGATGGGTCAGTCAAGGTGCGATGTAGTACCGATGAAGAACACAGCTTTCCCCCAGATCCTGAATGCTTCCTTCCCCCAACTACCATGATCCGAATTCTACCTTGCAGGACTGGATAGGGCAGAGGTTGTACACTGGTGCATATGGGAGCTGGAGGCACAGGGAATCTAGGGTGGCTGATACCTTCAGGACCAGGGGTGTGAGGGGCGATGCTGGGAGAGTGGAGGGTGAGTGGGTTGGAAAGGGGAAACTGATTACAGGGATCCACGTGTGACCTCCTCCCTGGGAGATGGATGGCAGAGAAGCGGGGGAAGGGAGACTCCGGATAGGGCAAGATATGACAAAATAACAATCTGTGGATTATCAAGGGCTCATGAGGTAGGGGGGAGCAGGGAGGGAGGAAAAAAAAAGAGGACCTGATGCAGAGGGCTTAAGTGGAGAGCAAATGCTTTGAGAGTGATTAGGGCAAAGAATGTACGGATATGCTTTATACAATTGACATATGTATATGTGTGGATTGTGATAAGAGTTGTATGAGTCCCTAATAAAATGTAAAAAAAGAAAAGAAAAAAGAAAATGATTAGGGCAAAGAATGTACAGATGTGCTTTATACAATTGATGTACGTATATGTATGGATTGTGATAAGAGTTGTATGAGCCCCTAATAAAATGTTTAAAAAAAAGAAGTATATAAAAAAAAACCTTCCCAACAACAACAACAAAAATGTCCTGACAACAATGATGCATTCTAGCAAATATTAAAGAAGAGATAACATGATTTGACTCTAACTATTCCGGGACCTGGAAAAGGATAGAACACACCATAACTCGGTCTATGCAGCAAGCATAATTCTAATACCAAAATGAAGCAAAGTCACTGCAAACCAGGAAATTATAGAGCAATAGTCCCAGACGGCCTGCTGTCTGTGTTCACTCATGTCCGAATGAACACAGACACAAACATTCTCGCCAAAACCCTGGCCAGTAAAAGCCAACATCAAAGAAACGGTTTGAATTAATAGAAGGATTCAGTAAAGTGTCAGTGTTCAAAACCAACATTCAAAAGTCATTTGGAGACCTCTACACCATGGCTTCCCGAACTTAGATGGTCTATGGCCCTTTTTTCAGAAAAAAAAAATTGTTCAGCATCCCCTGAACATAACCCATATTCCAGGATAAAGTGTAGGTATCTGCATTGGTTGCACCATGGTTCATTTCAGAGCCACCCTTACTTCACACTAACAAAAACAAATCAGGAAAGCAATACCATCTATAATGAATTGTTATTAGGTATCATCCAGGCAGTTCCAACTCAAAGCAAGTCTATGTACAACAGAAAGAAATGAATCATCGTGACAATGACTGCTACGCTGGGGTCCACTGCTGCACCACGCTGTCAATCAGCTTGTGGAGGACCTTCCTTTCCCGCTGATCTTCCACTCTCCCCAGGGGGTGTTCTCTTCAAGCATTCATCTCTCCTGATGACGCACCCAAAGTAGATGAGAGGAAGTCTTGCCTCTCTTCTAAAAGCTTTCTGGCTGTGTTTCTTCCAATTTATGCTTGTTCATTCTTAGGCATTCCAGGTTCAATATTCTTTGCCCACTGTATAATGTAAATGTGTCTTTCTTATTCAGGATCCTTCTTCTGAAAATGCCCTCACTTTAGTCCATTTCACTTTGGTCCTCGATTGACATCTTTACTCTTTGACACCCGAAAGAGGTCCTTTTGAAGAAGGTTTGTCCACAATTTGGCCCAAATGTTTACAGAACATAAAAATGATATATTCCTTTGTTCCACGATCCGATTTCCGGATTGCTGTTTCCATTGTGGATGCAAAATAATTAAATCCTTAACAGTGTGATTTTTTCTCTTCTTTTTATGTTGTTCATTGCTCCAATTGTGAGGATTTTGTTTTTCTTTTCTTTTTTTTCCGAGAAGGTTTAATTTTTATTTGTCATGATTGATTGATTGATTTTGTTAGGGGCTCTTACAGCTCTTATCACAATCCATACATATATCCATTGTGTTAAACACATCTGTACATATGCTGTCATCATCTTTTCCAAAACATTTTCTTTCTACTTGAGCCCTTGGTATCAGCTTCTCATTTTCCCCCTTCCCTCCCCTCCCTTCCATCCCCCATGTCCCCTTGATAATTTTTTTTTTTTTAATTTCATGTCTTACACTTACCGCTGTCTCATTTCACCTACGTTTCTGCTCTCCACCCCCCTGGGATGGCGGCCATGCATCAATCATTGTGAGATTTTTATTTTCTTTACACCCATATTGAAGTCTACTGTCTTGATCTTCATTAATATATTGGTCAATAAAAAGTAATTATCTCTATTTCTGATACATGCTTCATTTTTTGAAGAGAAAAGATGCATTAAATATATTTATTAAATATATATTTATATGTTATGCCCTTTAAATTTATAGCAAACAAGATTGTGCCATCTGCATATCTCAGGCTATCTAAGTGTCTTCCTTCAGTCCTGATGCACCTTCTTCACATAGTCCAGCTTCTTCCATTACCTGCTCAGCACACATAGTGAATACATATGGCGAAGGGATTCAACTGTGATGCATACCTTTTCTGGTTTTAAACCACACAGTATCCATTTGTTCTGTTTGAATGGTTGCTTCCTGCTCTGTATAGAGGTTTCACAGGAGTGCAATTACCGTGAGTGTTCTGGAATTCCTCTATCTTTCCTTTTCATGTTAATCATGGTTTGGTATGGTCCACACAGTTGACCATACTGTGACCACACAGTTGACCACACAGTTGACCAGCCTTAGCATTGTCTAGTGCCTCCCAAAGTGGGCAATAATACCTCCTGGTAGGGGTGCTAGAACAATAGAAGAAAGGTTTGAAAACTGTTTTTTCATGTATGATCTGTTGTATAACACAGAGTAAAAGACATAGTGATTAATTGTCATATAAACATGCAAAATACAAGTTACAATCACTCATGGTCAAGTCAGTTGACAGGTCTTAACAAGCAAGTGTCGGTAGGTGAGCAGGTTGCATTTTGTCCAGAAGTTCAGCATGCATTGGCATTAGCATGTAATGATTTGCTTTACAATGAGAAATTATAAGTAAGCAGCATGTATGAAATTCAATTAGACTGGGGGAGGGTATTGTTTATATCTCCACAGGGAAAATGGGACCAGACTTCAACCCAGTGCCGCAAGGTGTGAATGCAATATCCCGGCGTGGAGTAGGGAACCAGTGGAGAGGTCTGGGAGGCTGGCCCCAGCACCATAAATTAAGTGGATTCCTGCCCCTCCCCCCCAAAAGAAATTCAATTAGACTGTTTCTGAATTATGTAACAATAGATCAAGTGCAATAGATACTTACATTTTTTAATTCGTATTTGACACCTTCAATCTTTACACATTACGGATAACATGCAAAACAAATTTTATTATTGTAGATATAACAAAATTTGTGAGTATTTTTATAGATTTGCTTACATATTAACCATATATTTCTGTGTCTTCTAGTGTTTACTAATAAAATCATAGCTGGAGTTGGTACATGCTATTTAAAGTATACAGCAAAATATTTGTCATCTTTTTATTACAACATTAAAAAGGGGGAAGGAAGTGAGTAAAAAATTGTTAACTATTAACATTTATTTATATCTATTGAATCATCTGTATTAATTGGTAAATAAGGTGTGTGTGAACAAAGGAAAAGTCTTTAAATAAGAGCAAACTAAATTAAAACTACTAATAGATTTTTATTTATATATTGATGTATTTTTAAAATTAATTATTTCTTGATAAATTTAGTTTAATATTTGACTATTTAATATTACATGCACATATACAAGGCTGAGAAAAACACAAAACTCAGGTCATTATTTTCATTAGTATTTTAGTTTGTACTTTTGCTGTCTTACACAGAAATCGCTATATTCCTGATACTGTGGGCATTGTTTCTTTCTTTCTTCCTTTTATGAACACTATTTCAATAACACAACTATTGCAAAAATATTGGCTCCAGACAGTTGCACTTTTTAAATTTAATAATTTTAAAAAACATTTTATTAGCGGCTCATACAACTCTTATCACAATCCACACATATACATACATCAATTGTATAAAGCACATCCGTACATTCTTTGTCCTAATCATTTTCAAAGCATTTGCTCTCCACTTAAGCCCTCTGCATCAGGTCCTCTTTTTTTTTTCCTCCTCCCTCCCCGCTCCGCCCTCCCTCATGAGCCCTTGATAATTTATAGATTGTTATTTTGTCATATCTTTCCCTATCCGGAGTCTACCTTCCCCCACTTCTCTGCCATCCATCTCCCAGGGAGGAGGTCACATGTGGATCCTTGTAATCAGTTCCCCCTTTCCAACCCACTCACCCTCCACTCTCCCAGCATCACCCCTCATACCCCTGGTCCTGAAGGTATTATCCACCCTGGATTCCCTGTGCCTCCAGCTCCCATATGCACCAGTGTACAACCTCTGCCCTATCCAGTCCTGCAAGGTAGAATTCGGATCCTGGTAGTTGGGGGGAGGAAGCATCCAGGATCTGGGGGAAAGCTGTGTTCTTCATCGGTACTACATCGCACCCTGACTGACCCATCTCCTCTCCTAAACCCCTCTGTGAGGGGATCTCCAGTGGTCGACATTTGTGCCTCGGATCTCCACTCTGCACTTCCCCCTTCATTCATTATGGTATATATATATATATATATATATATATATATATATATATACACACACACACACACATATATATATATATATATATATATATATTGCATGATGCCTTATACCTGGTCCCTTTGGCAGCTCATAATCGCACAGGCTGGTGTGCTTCTTCCATGTGGGCTTTGTTGCTTCTGAGCTAGATGGCCGCTTGTTCACCTTCAATCCTTTAAGACCCCAGACACTATCTCTTTCGATAGCCGGGCACCATCAGCTTTCTTCGCCACATTTGCTTTATTTTTAATCACTTAAAATGTTTTGAAAACAGGGGAGGTGGGATTGGTAAAGGGGAGTTGTTATCAAGGAGTAAGGTCAAGTTGTCTGCAGATACAAGTCAGGAAATAGTTATATATCAAGAAGGCATTCTCACTGGACAAAAAAAACAATGTAATGGAGGAGAAAACAATGGGACTGACAGTTCCAGGGAACTGAAAGAGGGGGGATGGGGGAAAGGAAGTGGTGTTAACAAATCTAGGAACAAGGGAACAACAAGTGATCCAAAAGCGGTGGCAAAGAGAGTGTAAGAAACCTGGTTGTACTTGATTAAGGGCAATATAACCAAGAGGAATTACTGAAACCCAAATAAAGGCTTGGCATGATGATGGGACAAGAGGAAATTAAAAGGAAATAGAGGAAAGAATTAGGAGGCAAAGGGCATTTATAGAGGTTTAAATATATGAATGTACATACATAATATGTTTATATATGGACAGGTAAATAGATCTATGTGCATATATTTATAGGTTTGGTATTAAGGTAGCAGATGACATGGGGCCTCTACTCAAGTACCTCTCAATATAGGAACACTTTGTTCTATTACTCTGGCATTCCATGATGCTCACCTTCCCAAAATGATCGCTGAAGACAAAGTGGGTACATAAACAAATGTGGTTAATAAAGCTGATGGTGCCCAGTTATCAAAAGATATAGCACCTGGGGTCTTAAAGGCTTGAAGATAAACAAGCAGCCATCTAGCTGAGAAGCAACAAAGTCCACATGGAAGAAGCATACCAGCCTGTGCAATCACGAGGTGTTGATGGGTTCAGGTATCAGGCATAAAAAACCCAGAACAAAAAAAACATATGATTTTGAATGAGGGGAAGTTCAGAGTGGGGACCCAAAGCCCATCAGTAGGCAAGTGGACATCCCCTTACAGAAGAGTCGTGCGGAGGAGACTAGCCAGTCAGGATGCAGTGTGGCATCAATGAAACATACAACTTTCCTCTAGATCTTAAACGCTTCCATGACACCCCCCCCTCCCAACTATCATGATCCAAATTCTACCTTATAAATCTGGCTAGACCAGAGGATGTACACTGGTACAGATAGGAACTGAAAACACAGGGAATCCAGGACAGCTGAACTCCTTAGGACCAGTGGAGAGAGCGGTGATACTGGGAAGGTAGGGTAGAAAGGGGGGACCGATTACAAAGATCTACATATAACGTCCTCCCTGGGGGATGGACAGCAGAAAAGAGGGTGAAGGGAGACGTTGGACAGTGTAAGACATGATAAATAATAATGATTTATAAATTATCAAGGGTTCATTGGAGGGGAGGGAGGAAAAAATGAGGAGCTGATACTAAGGGCTCAAGTAGAAAGCAAATGTTTTGAGAATAATGATGGCAACAATTGTACAAATGTGCTTCACACAGTGGATGGATAGGTGGATGGATTGTAATAAGAGTTGTACGAGCCCTCCATAAAATGATTTTTTAAAAAGAAGAAGGCATCCTAGCCCAGTACAGCTCAAGTTCATAAGTCTGATGCTAGTCCATCAGTCCCTTTTCAGACCAGCATAGCCACATTCCGGTGACACAGAATGGTGAACTAGGAAGAGGAAGATCACAGGAGTATGTGCAGAGGAGAGTGGATCCAAATCAGTGGAAGCATGGCCAGATGCTGACAGCTCTCAGTGTTGTTAGCAGAGTCCCAGCAAATAGGAAGGCGAAGAAGCAGAGAGAAAGAGGGAGGTGACCAGTTGCCCATTCTTAAAAGCTGGCCACGTACCCCAAGGAGGCCTCATCGTGCTGTGATCCAATAG
Organism: Tenrec ecaudatus; assembly: GCF_050624435.1. Classification (NCBI taxonomy): domain Eukaryota; kingdom Metazoa; phylum Chordata; class Mammalia; order Afrosoricida; family Tenrecidae; genus Tenrec; species Tenrec ecaudatus. The sequence continues at coordinate 55,020,494 of NC_134538.1, read as the reverse complement.
ACAGAGTGGATTCCACCCTTACACTTTCACACCTCTTCAAATTGACATAAAGTCATGGAACTGCTGCATTCATCATCAACATTCAGTTGCCAAAATTTAACTGAATGCCTCCGTAGGTCATCATTATGTCGTTAAAGCAATCAACACAGAAGCAATTCATTGAATGACTCTTTGAAAACTTTGAATGAAAACAATGAAGAATTCAATAACATGTTGCTTCATACAAACGCTTGTTAGCTATCATATGGTGCCTGTTTGGATCTGTTTTATAAACTTCTTTGCTCAATGCTGGAGTTCATAGAAAACAAAGATGCTTTTTCACAAGCTAATTTGGTTTACTCAAAAATGGTTTAGCAAGTCTCTGAACAGCCTTTGAAGGGGTAAGGACTGCAGAGAGAGGGTGTGTGTGTGTGTGTGTGTGTGTGTGTGTGTGTGTGTGTGTGTGTGTGTGTGTGTGTGAGACGAATGAGTATTTGGACAAGTTTTTGGGGTAGCCAAGTTAGAGTGCAAACTCCTTGGACTTCAATTGCTATTCTCTACCCCACCCATACTCCACACCCAACGCACACCTATCATGGTGGTGGGCATTCTATTTTCATCTCTTTTCATCCATGTTTTAATCTCTTTTAAATTGTAGGATTGGGAGTGGTAGGGAAAAGCAGGAAAGAGGACAGGAGTAGACTAGCGGCAGAAGAGGAGGTGGAAGACATGGAGATGAAGAACAGGATAAACCCAGAGTTAAGGAACAATGGCCCAAAGGAGGTGGAAGAGTTGATCCTTGATAGTTGTTGGTATGTCAATGGGGAACTTGTGGGCCTGATTGACACTTTTAAAGAACTACAGAATTTTCCTCAGATATAAATATTATCTTTATAGGCCTATGCAACAGACTCTGGTTATTATAATTCTCTTTTTATTGACAACATGTACCAATTATTAGTAGATGAAGAAAGAAAATGGAAGTTGAGTGGAAAACCTGGGCTTTCTCTCTTACCTGGCATTTATATGGTGACATCCCTTACCCTACCAGCACTGGATCAGAGGAGAGGTTCTTAAAAAGAAGATTTAATAAGATCCAGAGCCCTGAAAGGGAGAAAGATGGATTTTTCTACTCCCACAAAGACTTGCAGTCTTAGAAACCCACAGACAGTTCTACCCTTTCCTGTGTGGTCACTGTTAATAAGGATTGAATCAATGGTAGTGAGTTTATTTTTTTGGTTTTGAGAGTCTTATAAGGAACCCTAGAAGTGTACTGGTTACATGTTGGGCTATTAACCACAAGGTCAGCAGTTCAAAACCACCAGCTAATAGACATCCCCAGCTGCTCCACAGAAGAAAGATGAGGCTTTCTACTCCCATAGAGAATTACAATCTCAGAAAGCCATTGAGGCAGGTCTAGTGTGTCCTACAGGGTCACTATGGATCAGAATTGACTCAATAACAGTGAATTTTGTTTTTTGTTTTTGTGTGTGTGGGGGGGTATCTTGTTTTGTTTTATTTTAAGTTCTGTAATGCATAACTAAAAATGGCCAGGATTCAGCTTGTCAATAGCCAAGGAAATCTCAAATGTAATTACAAATGTCAATCAACAGACACCAACAGCAAGATGACACAGCTGTTAGAATAATGTAATAAGGATTTTAAAGTTTCATCATAAAAAAAGCTTCAATAAGCAATTATGAACACACTTGAAATAAGTGGGGGAAATCTAGTTTTAGAAAAGAAATACTAGATATAACATAGAACCAAATGGAAATTTTAGAACTGAAAACAGATATAACCAAAATATAAAACTCAGTGAATGGGCTAAAGAGAAAAATGGAGTGGACAGAGGATACAATCAGGTAACTTATAAATAGAGCAATCGTACATGAATAATTTATTTTGAGTCTCAGAACAAGGCTAGCTACTATGAGGTAGAGGTAAAATATATCCCAAATGTCCAACTTTTCCAAGATGATATAATAACATCATTTCTTTTAATTTTATTAAAAGAACATTTCATTGGGGGCTCTTCCAGCTCTTATTTCAATCCACACATCAACTGCATCTAACATCATTTCTAATTTAAACAACTCATCCTCCCCTCAGCATTCTCCCTCCCAAATGTTTTATAATTCCCTGCAACATCTCACAGAATTCATGAATTACCAAGGAAATGGATCACTAGTGAAGATGCCGGCAAACCCCAAATCATGGGGGAACCATCAGTCTGGAGGAGACTCTTCACAAGTGTGAGGACGAAGGCTGGCAAATCCAAACTGGCAGGTCAGATGGTAGGTTGTTGGCTCATATGTTACAGACGCTGGTGAATCAGATTAAGTGATAACCTGCTGGCTCAAGTTTCAAAGACACAGAGAATAACAAGTCAGATCCAGGATCCAGACCAAAGGAGAGAACTTTGCCAGAGCATTCACATATATGGGACACGGGCCGTGTCCTCAAGGAAACTAAGGATGATGAGTTGACTCACAGCATCGAGTGAAGTGGTAACACAAAACACATGCCATTCAAGCCCTACTTTATTAATATAATGGACAACTCTGAAACAGGGCTATTGCCACAGTAGAGAGGCTAGAATTTATACCACAAGCAAAATGGAGGACAATATACAGAAAAGTCATATTAAGCAACTCATTTCACTGCAAATAAAAATTACACAATCTGGACAACAGAGGAAATAGCCTGAGAGACTTGTTAGGCCTGTACTATATGATCTGAAATCACGTCAGCAGAGTTCTAGGAGAGGAAAGAAGGAAGCAGATGGGGCTGAAAGAGTATTTGAAGAAATGAGGTCTTATCTTTTTTTGGGGGGGTGGGGTGGGGGGGTGGAAACAAAACAACAAGCAAAAAAGACCAAACTATAAAACAGAGGTCCTCAAACTACGGGTGTTTTGCCACCGCTGCCTGTCCTGCTTAGCAGTGCGCATGTGTGGAAGGTGCGCCACACTCTCCGACTCCCTTCCTCCTCTCAGTCTCCGGTGTGATCAGAGGAGTCATGAGCTTGCCTGTGCAGAGCCTGCGGCTGCCTGAAGACCGAGGTAAGAACAAGTTAGGATTTACTTCTGTTTTTCTTTTGAAGTTAGGAGGTCTATTTTTTTTTTTATTTTGCAGTTAGTAGGGCCATTTTTTTTGCGTCTAAGGGGGGACCTTCTTTTCTGAAGTTAGGAGGTCTTTTTTTTTTTAAGTTGGTTAGTTGGTTGGGGGTGGCTTCTAGGGGGGTTGCATCACAGTGCTAATGTAAACAGTCAGCGCTCAGTGCTAATGCAAATTGTCTGTGCTCAGAGGTAATGATAATTGTAAGTGCGCAGTGCTAATGCAAATGGTCAGTGGTCAGTGTTATCGCATGGGGGGCCCCAAACTGGTAATCTGCCTAGGCCCCCATGGGAACATAATCCAGCTCTGCAGACAACCGAGGAGTAGGGGACCCAATTTAATTGACAGTAAGTGCATTTATATTCTGATTGCTGTTCAGTTGTATGATGTTGTATGTCGTGTGCTGTGTAAGCCCCGGTTCACACTGTTGTGATCTCTGAGCAGTAGGAGTTCAGCCGTGTGCTTGTCTGGCTGAACTTGCATTAGATTCAGAAGGAAAAAGAGGCATACGTGCCTTCTCTTTTCCTGCAGTGGAATCTGGTTACATGGGTCTTCTCACCCACGCGATCAGCTTCCTGTGTGAGTTCACAGATGGCAGTGTGGTTCGCACAGGGTAGTGTGAACTGGAAAGGTGGTGGAGGAACCGGCTCTGTAATCATGCCTGTTCCCACACTGCACCAGTGTGAGCCTGAGGTAAAAGCGGTGTTCCACCAATATGGGCACTGGTGAGGCTGAAATGATGTGGACTGGCAATGATGTGGACTGAAATGATGTGGACTGCATTGATGGGCACTCATCAGACTGCATTGATGGGCACTGATCAAACTGCATTAATAGACAGTGCAGTCTATATGTCTCTGTGTGGGCAAAGTTATCGCTGGTATATTATTTTTGTAGTGCTATATATAGATTGGTATTTTACTAATAGCAATTTGGAATTCCTAGGAAATAATGATATCAAGAAAGAGAAAAAATTGACTCAGAGTGTAGGATATTTAGAGAACAGTGGACTTATGATTAATTTCTCATGCAGTACAAGGAAAGAGCTGTGTGTTTGATATGCCAGAATAGAGTGTCTGTGTTCAAAGAACACAATTTGCGCTGACACTATCAAACTCAACAAAAAGATAAATATGATTGTTTGGATGAGTGAGAAAAGATAAGATATTAAAACTGAAAAATACGTTGACAACTCAGCAAAATACTTTTGTGAAGCAGAAGCAGCTAAATATTTCATCCCTGTGAGCAAGTTTTCAAGTTGCCAAGCTAATAGTGTGCACTGGCAGACCATTCGTGGAGGGAGAATTGTTAAAGGATGCCTTCTTTCTGTTGCCAAAGAGATGTGTCCAGAGAAGGCCGATTTATTAGGACAGTGAATCTTTCAGGACCTACAATTACACGAAGGATTGAAGAAGTGGGAGACAATTTGCATGAGCACTTGGAAAACACTTTCCTATTTTAACTTGGCAATCGATGAAAGTAATGATGTTCGTGATTCTGCACCACTTCTCATTTTTTTTCATGGGACGAGAGACTATTTCAAAGTCAAAGAAGAGCTTGCTGCACTGCAAAGTGTCAAAGGAACACTGACAGGAGAGGATATCTATGAAAAGGTTTGCCAAACTGTGAATGGTTTGGAGCTGGACTGGGCTGAACTAGCCAGTGTTGGGGTCTAAGAAAGGAGTAATTGCTCCCATTAACCAAGCGATGGACAAACATAACCATTCTCATCCATTAGCCATACACTGTCTCATCCACCAACAAGCGCTGTGTAGTAAATCACTGAAGTGGGACTCTGTTATGAAAACTGTGGGATCTTGTGTTAACTTCATTTGAGCTAGTGCACTAAACCACAGGCCATTTCAGGAATTTCTGTCTGAGCTAAATGTTGCCTATGAAGATGTGTTGTACCACACAGACATCCGTTGGCTGAGTCGAGGGAGAGTTTTGAAACATTTCTAGGACTTACTTCCACAGATTACAGCTTTTCTGCTTTCAAAAAGCAAAGAAGTACCAGAGCTCAATGATGCAGAATGGAAATGGCACCTTGCCTTTTTGACAGCTATAACAGAGCTACTCAACCGTTTCAATGTGTAACTTCAAGGAAAGGGGAAGCTCATCTGTGATCGGCAATCACATGTGAAAGCATTTGAAGTAAAATTAGGGCCCCTCATCAAAGAAGTGAAGGAGGAACTTTTCTGCCATCTCCCCATAACTCAAAACTGTTAGCGGAAAAACCACTGGTTGCATTCCCAAACAAAACGTGTGGATTCACTGGAAAAGTGGCAAAAGGAGTTCCAATTTAGATTTAAAGAGCTTCATCTCCATGAACAGGACATACAGCTTCTCTGTAACCCATTTTCTATTGACATTGAAAATGTGGATACAATTTACCAACTGCAGAATTGTGACTCTCTGAAAGACGCATTCAAGTCAAGCAGCCTCCCTACTTTCTATGCATCTCTCCCCTCTGAGACATGTCCTCATCTCAGCAACCAAGCTCTCAAAATGGCAACCAGCTTTGGCAGCACTTATGTCTGAGAACAGACTTTTTCCAGAGTGAAACATCTGAAATCTCCAACCGGATCTAGACTAACTGATGCACACTTGCATCACTTGTTACTACTAGCAGTGACAGATATGGAACCGGACATTGACCCTCTCATTAGCAAAAAGCAGGTCCATAGTTCCCATTGAAATACTGGTAATTTTGTTGATTTAATTTTACTTGTTCTTCATTTTAAATATTGTATTTGTTCCTGTTTTGGTTTGTTTTTTCACTTCAAAATAAGATATGTGCAGTGTGCATAGGAATTTGTTCATAGTTTTTTTTTTTAACTATCATCCGGCCTCCAATGGTCTGAGGGACAGTGGACTGACCCCGCTTGAAAAGTTTGAGGACGCCTGCTCTAACACCTGTAGTGTGCAGTGTTGAATCCGAGTAGAAATGAAGACACGGATATGGGAAATGTGGCTTGACACCAGCGAATGGCTGACACTTCTGGCTGGTTGTCACCCCATTGGCTGCCCTGCCCTGCACAGACTTTTGTTCTCTCTACTAGCTAGGTCATAGGTTAGTAAGCACCAATGCACTTCCTGAAAGCAAACAAGGAAGAAGGGAGCAGACTAGCACTAGGTTCTCAAAACAAACTGCCCTAACAGGAAAGTCAAGGTGCTGGTCCTTGAGAAGGCGCACAGTGCCCTAGGGTCAGGGCCTCCTCCCAGAACTGCATCCAAGCCGTTTGCAGCCCAGGTGCCCGGAAACTCCCTTGCTTGTGAGGGGGTATCTGGGGTCCATGGAAACAATCCACTGCCTTCAGCCTTTGTTAACCCCTTCAGGGCCAACAAAAATCCACAAATTTAAGAAACTGAATGAATTTCGAATAGGAGAATCCAAAGGACACATCATATCCAAACCTTTGGAACATAAAGGGAGGGAAAAGAGGACGAGAAAAGCATGAACGTGGCATGCCAGAAATGACACCTTACCTATAAGGAAGCATTTGTTTCAGATGACAGAAAGCTTCTCATTGAAACTCTATAGGACAAAGGAAAAATTGTCAAGTGCTGAAAGAAAAGGACAATGAATTTAGAATCTTAGCATCCTCTGAGAAAGCATCCTTCAGGAATGAAGGTGAAATGAAGATGATCTCAGGTGACGGAAAACTCACAGGATTGTAGCCAGTACATCAGCCCTAAGGAAGAGCTAAAGGGTGGTCTCTGAACAGAAAGAAATGTATAGAAGAATGAATCTTGGAGCACCAGAAAGAATAGGAAATAACACAAAGAATAAAATATAAGTAAACAATTTGAGCTTTTCATATTTGATATTTGAAGGAACACAATAGCAAAACATGAGGTGGCTCCCCCCAAAATAGTACAGGTGCAGCCCCACATTATATTTCTATTAGAAAGTGCTATTCTGCACAGCAAAAAGTAACAAAATAAATTATAAGCATTGCAGCAACAAAAAAAATATTACTAAAAACAAGTCAATACAGAGAAGAGTGTCTCAAGATCAAGGTATACCTTGTCCCTGGCTGGTTTGGGTCCATTAATCAGCAATGTTTAGCAGACACTTAATTTCATCTTCTGGAATGTATTTCTTCATTTTATCCACAAGGATGCCATGGAAAATACCATCAGGCGATTTTCTAACTCCAGTTAAACTATAGTCAACATGTTCTATTTGTGCCTGTCAAAAATGCAGAAAAACCATGAATTGCTTCAGATTATGATTGATTCTAGAAGGCAATACCTAAATCCCTTTAAATTGTTCACCCAAAAATGGTCTTGAAAGCATCAGTAGCTGAGTGCACTAGATGTTTTACCAGTGATTCTTCAGAATCAGAGAGAATTTCCCCAGATCAATGCATGGCTAGACAGTATTTTTTTTAAATAATCATTTCTAACTATAAGGGAGAGGAGACCTACAATACCTGTGCTGTGTCCCAAAGGTGTTGCAATGCACCTGGCACGTGGGGAACTTTGACATAGCATTCATCTGAGTTCTAGCCCGGCCTTGTCCTCTCAGGTCTCTTCTACCCAAAGTGATTCCAAGTGTGTTTCCCATATACTTCAAGAAATATCAGTTATTGCTCAAGGAGTAAATTCTCATTGTCTTATAAGAATTCTTCACCTAAAACGGTTTGGTTTTGTTTGTTAAATAAGTATCTGTTTTTTTCTTTAATACTTCTATTAGGGTCTCTTACATACATTCCTCTAATGTATCAGGCACATTTGCACATATGCCACCATCATCATTTTCAAAGCATTCTCTTCCCACTTGAGCCCCTGATATCAGCTCCCCAGTTCTTCCGCCTCCCTCCCCGACCTGCCCTCTCTTTCGCGAACCCCTGACAGGTTACAGATTATTTTTTCCATATCTTACATCATCCTCTGTCGCCCTTCACCCACTTTTCCATTATTCGTCCCCCCGGGAGGGGGTTATAGTTGGTCCCTGTAATTGAATCCCCCTTTCTCCGCCCCCCCCCCACCCTTCCCTAGTCCTCCTGAGCTCTCTACTCTCCTTGTTGACCCTGAGGGTGTTCTCTATCCTGGATTCCCTGTGCTGCGGGCTCTTATCTGTAACAGTGTGCATGCTCTGGTCTAATCCCATTTGTAAGGTAGAATTGAGGTCATGATAGTGGAGTGAAGGAGGCACCAAAGAACTGGAGGAAGATGGTGTGTTTCATCAGTGCTATAGTGCACCCTGACTTGCTCATCTCTTCCTGTGACCCCTCTATGAGGGGATGCCCAATTGTCCACTCCATGCCCCCCTCCCAATTCACCTTGGGTATGGTTTTATTCTGGGTCTTAGATGCCTAATACCTGATCCAATCAACACCACGTGATCTCACAGGCTGGTGTGCTTCTTCCATGTGGATTTGTTGCTTAAGTAAGTGTTTTTATAATTAACTATCCCTGCATTCCTGTCCCATCTTAAAACCATTATGGAAAGTTATAGTAAATAATATCCAGAAACAAATGACAGTCATTTCAGTAAGAACAGATCAAACAAGCTCATTATAATGTCAATAAAAAGGTGGTTTCTGTGCTTAATGTCTGACAAGTTGATCTTGCTCAGTAGTCTTAAACATTACGGAAATGTGAAATCTCTTTACATTTTCATAATAAGATTTCCTATCACTAATATATAACTAGCCCAGCAGAGCTTTAATTTCCTCCTAATGGGATATTTAGAAATGTACCGGGTTATGGAGAGTTCAAAATGTACAGATTGTACTTCAGGGATTCCTAATCCAAACCCGGTGCCAGTTGACAGACTGGCACATGGAGATGTTATGATGTCTTCCCCACCAGAGCAGCACTGTGCAAAGTAATCAAGTTAGCTGAATTCTCTGGCCAGAGTTCCTTTGTTTGGCTCAGACCTGCCTGGGTGGATGTTAAATTGTCTGATTAAGAATAATCGCCTGATTGAAGATCTGTTGGATTTCAAACAGAGCAGCAAGGTTCTTTAATAAAGCACAGAACTGGGGAACAATTTTGGTACCAGCAGTTTCTTTGGAAAGTATCAGCCACCACTTGGTAACTTCTGCACCTTGCCCTCTATGATCACTTCACTGACATTCACTGAAGGGTACTGTTGGTCTTCTGGTGCATAGGGTAGGGTATTTTACCTTCTACATCTCCTTCCATAATCCAGGAAGTCAATTACTTAGGGTAACCTGTATGATAGGTGAGGGACAATGAGCTTTCTTTGACACAAAAACCTGTTCTCTTAACAGTTGTTGACACTAGCTGTGCTTTCACGTTTTTTTATTTTTATTAGTTGACTCAATTATAGCATCTCTCGATGTCAATTACTAGCATGAAGCACAAGTGTAAACCAATAAAGCTAAGATAGCGGTCGTTGTCTTCTGTTGTTAAGTGCCAGCAAGTCAGTTACAATTCATAATGGCACTGTGCAAACATGTAAAACATTGCCAGGTCCCATGCCACCCTCACAATTGTTGCTACGTTTGAGCTGATAATTGAAGTCACTATCTTACTGAGGATCTTCCTCTTTTTCACTGGCCCTCAACTTTACCAAATAGGATGTGCTTTCTAGAGACAGTATCTTCTAAAAATATGTCCAAAGTACATGAGACAAAGTCTCGCCATCCTTGCTTCTAAGGATCATTCTGAGTCTACTTCTTGCAAGATGGATTTGTTTGTTCTTCTGGAAGTCCCTGATACTGTCTATATTCTTCAGAAACATCATAATTCAAATAATGAAATCTTTATTCATTATCCAATTTCCACATGTCTATGAGGCATTTGAAATTCTATGGCTTGAATCAGTGTAACTTAGTTCCTTCAACACTTAAAAAGAAGTCTTATGAATTTATAAAGGTCTGAAGACAGGCATGTACATATGTAAATATATTTTATATAATGTTAGGGAAATAGATCTATGTACATATGTTTATATGTTTAGTATTAAGGTAGCAGTAAGACATTGGGCCTCTACTCAAGTACCCCCTCAATGTAAGAACACTTTGTTCTAATAATCCAGCATTCTGTGATGCTCACCTTCCTAGCATGATCACTGAAGACAAAATGGGTGCATAAGCAAGTGTGGTGAAGAAAGCTGATGGTGCCCAGCTATCAATAGATATAGCATCTGGGATCTTAAAGACTTGAAGATAAACAAGCGGTCATCTGGCTATCTTGAAGAGTCAACAAAGCCCACATGGAAGAAGCACACAGGCCTATGTGATCATGAGGTGTTAATGAGATCAGGTATCAGGCATCAAAGACCCAGAACAAAAAATTTTATCAGTGTGAATGAGGGGATGGCAGAGTGTAGACACAAGGAAGGTCACAAGGAAGACAAGAGCCAGTCAGGGTGAAGTATAGCTCTGATGAAATGTATAACTTCCTTCTAGCTTGTTAATACTTCCCCACCCACCCCCAACACACTATCATGACCCCAATTCTACCTTACAAATCCGGCTACACCAGAGCATGCACACTGATACAGATAAGTGGCTCAAAACACAGGGAATCCAGGACAGATAAACAACACCTCAGGACCAATAATGAGGGTAGCCATACCAGGATGGTAAGGGGAAGATGGTGAGAGAAATGGGGAACCCATCACAATGATCAACATATACCCCCCTCCCAGGGGGACGAAAAACAGGAAAGTGGGTGAAGGGAGACATCAGTCAGTTTAAGACATGAAAACATTAATTCATAAATTATCAAGTGTTCATGAGGGAGAGAGATGGGGGAGGCAGGGTGGAAAAGAGCTGATACCAAGGGCTCAAGAAGAAAGAAATTATTTTGAAAATGATGTTGGTAACATATGTACAAATGTTCTTGACATAATGTATGTATGTATGGATTGTGGTAAGAGTTTATAATAAAATATTTTAAAAGAAAAAAGAAACCAATAAAAAAGTACTGTGTTCATAAAAAAAAAAGGAGCCTTGTGCAAGTAAATTTGCCCAAAGCAAAAGGTCATATGGTTTCTTGACTGCTGCATCCTTGAGCATTTATTGTGGTCTAAGTAAAATTAAATCCTTGCAACTTCAGTCTTTTCTCCATTCATCATTATGTTGTCTATTGATCTTGTTGTAAGGAATTTTGCTTTCTTTATATTGAGTTGTGTATTAGTCTGGGTACCTTAGAGAAACAAATACACAGAAACTCATGTCTAAGAGAGTTTTATATAAAGGTTAAGTGCACATCAAGAAAACATCCCAACCTATTGCTGTCCAAGCCCACAAGCCCAACATTAGCCCATATGTCCGACACCAATCCACAAAGTCCTCCTCCATCTCACAAAACATACACTATGACACCGACTGCAGGAGGAAAGCTGAGTCATTGAATGTGTAAGAATCTCAGCGCTGGCAGGGGTCTCCACACAGCTGCTACAGCAACCAGGGCTGCATTGGGGTAGGTCCAAGTGGCTTCTCCTTGGGGATGCCTTGCAGGAAGTGAGCCTTGCCTGCTGAAGCAGGGAACTGGCTAAGGCAGCTGCACCCTGCTCTGACCATCACAAAGCAAGAGACCGAGAACTAGAAAGGTGAGGCTCACTGAGCCATTTATCCCTCCACACTTTAATTAACCCCACGTGTGTTTATCAGCCAGATTGGCACAATTAACTACCTCAAGTTGTAATGCATACTGAAGGCTGCAGTTTTTTATCTTTATCAGCAAATGCTTCAAGTCCTCTTCACTTACAGTAAGCAAGATTGTACCATCTGCATATCTCAAGTTGTTAATAAACCTTCCTCCAATTCTAATACCACATTCTCCTACATATAATCCAGCTCTGATTATTTGTTCAACATGCAGATTGAATAAACATGGTGACGCCTTTCGCCGCGGCACCCATCGAAGAGTCGCAGCCATGGCTGTGCGCTCCCCTATGGCTGTGGGCCTCGACAAGGGCCACAAGGTGACCAAGAACGTGAGCAAACCGAGGCACAGCCGCCGCCGCGGGCGCCTCCCCAAGCACACCAAGTTCGTGTGGGACATGATCCGGGAGGTGTGCGGCTTCACACCCTATGAGCGAAGGGCCATGGAGCTGCTCAAGGTCTCCAAGGACAAGCGGGCACTGAAGTTCATCAAGAAGCGGGTGGGCACACATATCCGGGCCAAGAGGAAGAGAGAGGAGCTGAGCAACGGTGCTGGCCGCCATGAGAAAGGCCGCTGCCAAGAAGGACTGTGCCGTGCCCCCCTCTCCACACCCCCAAAATAAAGTCTTTCCAGAAACTGAAATAACAAAAACATGGTGACACATGTTTATTGATATATGTGCAAATTTTGCATGAGCCCAATTAAGGTTTCTGGAATCCCATTCTTCGCAAGGCTATCAATAGTTTGTTAGGATCCACACAGTAGAATGCCTTGGTATAGTCAATAAAACTCAAGTAAACATCTTTCTGGTATTCTCTGCTATCAGCTAAGATCCGTCTAACATCAACAATGATATACCTTGTTCTATTTCCTCTTCTGAATCCACCTTGAACCTCTGGAAGATCCCTGTCAAGGCATTGTTGGAAGACTTTCAGCAAAAAGTTACTAGCATGTGATATCAATGATATATCTCTAAAACATGAGCATTTTGTTGGGTCATCTTTCGTTGAAATTGCTACAAATATGGATCTCTTCCATAAGTTGACCAATCAGCTGTCTTTGAAATTTCCTGGCATAGACAAATGAGTGCTTCCAGTGCTTTATCAGCTTATTGAAACATTTTAATTGGTATTCCATCAATTCTTGGAATCTTATTGTTGGCTAATGCTTTCAGATCGGCTTGAACTTCTTCATCCAGTGTCATTGGTTTTTCCTCACGTGCCATCTACTGAAATGGGGGATGTCATCTGGTACTATTGGATACACTGACACTGTGCATTGACTCTGTGTGTTATCTCCATCCTTTTTTTTTTTGATGCCTCCTGAATCATTCAGTATTTCCCTCCTGAATCATTCAGTATTTTGCCATATCATTTCTCAATATGGAGGAAACAACAAGTGATCTAAAATCAATGGCGAGGAGGGAGGAGGATGCCTGGTAAGGCTTGATAAAGGGCAATGTAACCATGAGGAATTGCTGAAACTGAATGAAAGCCGAAAATGATAGTGGGACAAGAGGAAACTAAAAGGAAATAGAGGAAAGAACTAGGAGGCAAATGGGCATTTACAGAAGTCTAAATTCAGACATGTACATATATAAGTATATTTATATCCAACGATAGGGAAATAGAGCTAAAACATATATTTATATGTTAAGTAATAAAGTAGCAGAAAGACATTGGGCCTCTACTCAAGTATTCCCTCAATGCAAGGACTCTTTTTTCTAATAACCTGGCATTCTGTGATGCTCAGCTCGCCAACATGATCACTGAATACAAAATGGGTGCATACAAAAATGTGGTGAAGGAAGATGATGGTGGCCAGCTATCAAAAGATATAGCATCCGGGATCTTAAAGGCTTAGAGATAAACAAGCAGCCATCTAGCTGAGAAGCAACAAAGTTCACTTGGAAGAAGCACATCACCAGCCTGTGTGATCATGAGGAGGCAATGGGATCAGGTCTCAGGTAGCAAAGACCCAGAATAAAAAAATCCTATCAATGTGAATGAAGGGGAGCGTGGAGTAGAAGCTCATCTGTAGAAAATTGGACATTTTCTTACAGAGAAGTCACAAGGAAGAGACAAGCCAGTCAAGGTGCAGTATAGCAGTGATGAAATATACAACTTTCCTCTGGTTCTTTAATGCTTCCCCTCCCCCACTATCATGAACCCAATTCTACCTTACAAATCCGGCTAGACCAGATCATGTACATGCTTATAGATAAGAGCTGGAAACACAGGGAAGGGAATACAGGACCTACAAACCCCTCAGGACCAATAATGAGAGTAGTGATTCCAGGAGGGCAAGGGGAAGTTAGAAGGAGAAAGGGAGAACCGATCACAATGATTTACATATAACCCCTCCCAAAGGTATAGATAACAGAAAAGTGGGTGATGGGAGACATTGGTCAATGTAAGACATGAAAAAATAGTAATGTTTTATAAATTATCAACAGTTCATGAGGGAGGGAGGGCAGGGAAGGGAGGGGAAGATGAGGAGTCAATACCAAGGACTCAAGTTGAAAGAAAATGTTTTGAAAATGATGATGGCAACAAATGTACAAATGTTCTTGAAACAATGACTGGATGGATGGATTGGGATAAGAACTGTAGGAGCCCCCAAATAAAATGATTTTAAAAAATTGTTTTCAATATTGAAACTGCAGGCCTGCTTTTTTTCCCCTTTGTTCTTTCAGTTTGAGATACCTTGAGCTTGTTATTCCCTTTAGAGTTCTATCTCTGGGGCACTACACATTTCATAGTATTTGGCTTTGTCTTCTCAAGCTGCCCTTTGTAATTTTCAGTTCAGCTCTTTGACTTCATCATTTCTTCCACATGCCTTAGCTCCTCTTTGATTAAGAACAAATTTCAGAATCTATTCTGACCTCCCCTTTGATCTTTTCTCTCTTGTCTTTTTAGTGACCATTTTCCTTTCTTCATGAATGATGTTCTTGATGTCTTCCCACAGCTCATTAAGTCCTCGGCCATTAGTGTTCAATGCATCAAATCTGTTCTTGAGATGCTCCTCAAAATTCGGGTGGGATAGAAAGACTCAAGGTCATATTTTGGCTTTCATGGACTTGTTTTCATTTTTTTCAGCTTTAAGCTGAACTTGCCTATGAGCAATTTGTGGTCTCTTCTACAGTGAACCGCTGGCCTCATTTTAGCTGCTGATATTGAGCTTCTCAATTGTCTCTTCCCACAAATGTAGTCCATCTGATTTCTGTGTATTATATATGGAGAAGTCCATGTGCATAGTAATTGCCTTTGTGTTGTTATAAAAAAAAGGATATTTGCTATGGAGTGTTCGGTCTTGCAAAGTTCTATCATGTGATCTCCAGACTCTTTTCTATCACTAAGACCATATTTTCTACCTACTGTGCTTTCCTCTGTTTCCTATTGCCAATAATTATCAATGCATATTTATTGCATGTTTGATCTATTTACAACTGAAAAAGTTGGATCACGGTTGAATGTGTAACCAACACTCCACCAAGGATTCTGAAGATGTTGGTAAAATTCTTTAACTTATTCAACACTAACTTTCATGGCTGGTACACATATTTGAATAGTACTTGCATTAATTGTGAGTCACTGAAAGAGGACAGATATATAAGGGGTACCGTCCCCCTCCCCCAATATGGAAAAAAGCTTTGCTGGCAGGACGTTCATAGTATCCCACGAGGGAAGCATTAAGCAACTCACTCCGGATAGTGCACCCAGTGGTGCACTGAAGAGCGTCTCTCTGGTCAGAGTGAATTTTTTTTTGTAAAAGGCAGTTTTTGCTCAAATCTCATTTTTTGTGATGGCCGATTTAAGAGAACAACATGCACCTGTGACATTTTGTTTCCTGCTCAGAAAAAAAAATCCACAGAAACTGTTGTGATATTGAACACAGCTTACAAGGACCCCACTACGGGAAAAACTCAAGTGTATTAATGGGTTTCTCATTTCAAAAGAAAAAAGTGAAATGATAATTGATGACAAACCTCATTCTGGACATCTGTCAATTCCCCCAAAACAAAAAAATTTGACAAAATTCATGCACTTGTGCTCAAAGACTGACAGCAGACCATTGAAGAGATGGGGAAGTTATCTGAACTATCTTGGAGCTCAGTTCCATTAATTTTAATGGAAGATTTAGGAATGAGAAGGGGTCTCTGAAATTTGTGTCTCGGCCACTGGAGATCCCCATGCAGAGGGATTTAGGGGAGGAGATGAGTCAGTCGGGATGCAATGTAGCACTGATGAAGAATACAGTTTTCCTCTAGTTCCTAAATGCTTCTTCCCTACCCCCCCCCCCATCATGATCCCAATTCTACCTTGCAAGTCTGGATAGAGCAGAGGATGTACACTGGTGCACACAGGAGCTGGAGGCACAGGGAATCCAGGGCAGTTGATACCTTTAGGACCAAGGATGTGAGTGGCAATACTGGGAGGGGAGAGGGAGAGGGGGTTGGAAAGAGGGAACCGATTACAAGGAACTACATGTGACCTCTTCCCTGGGGGACGGACAACAGAAAAGGAGGTGAAGGGAAACGTCGGACAGGGCAATATATGGACAAAATAATAATTTATAAATTATCAAGGGCTCATGAGGGAGGAGGGAGCGGGGAGCGGGGGGGGGGGGAAGAGGACCTGATGCAAAGGGCTTAAGTGGAAAGCAAATGCTTTTAAAATGATGAGGGCAAAGAATGTACAGATGTGCTTTACACAATTGATGTATGTATGGATTGTGATAAGAGTTGTATGAGTCCCTAATAAAATGTTTTTAAAAAAGAAATTTGTGCCTCGGATTCTGACAGACCAGCAAAAATAGCATCGACTGGAAGCATGCAGTGCTTTGAAAGAACAGCTCCAAAGTGACCTATACTAGAGAAGACCTATATGCTGCTACTCTGACAACCCTGAAAGCAAATATCAATCAAGCCAGTGGAAGATGCCATCATTACCTCACCCAAAAAAGCTCGACAAGCGAAATCAGAGATCAAGGTGATGCTCATTTGTTGTTTTGATGTGAGGAGGATCATGCATTTGGAGTTCATTCCACCAGATCAGACTGTTAATCAAGCTTTCTATTTAGAAGTTTGGAAAATATTGCGTAACAGTGCAACAAAAAAAGGACTGATTTGTAACATATAGGAGACTGGCTCTGCCACCGCAACAGTGCACCTGCTCACACAACCATCACAATCCACCAGCTCTTGGCAAAAACCAGTATGCCTTTCTTGTCCCATGTACCTTACTCACCTGACCTCTCTCCGGGGGACTTCTTTTTGTTTCTTCAAATGAACAGGGACATGGAACAGTAACTTGACTGTGTAGAAGAAGTGAAGAAAAAAATCAAGGGAGGTACTGCCAGCCATCCAAACAGATGAGTTTGAAAAACGTTCCAAAAATGGAATCCCAGATTTGACTAATGTATTTGACAAATGGTGAGTACTTTGAAGGTGATATGGTTGTTTTGCAAAAAAAAATTTTTTAATGCATCACTTAAAAAAAATCTGGGTTATTTTGGGTACCTCCTCATAATCCTATCACAGATAGCATTGTACTTCAAGATTGACACTGAAATGTCCTTTATGACAATGAATGCAATGGCTTTCCTTTGGACTGTGTCACTCAGGGCACAGTAAACTATATGATTTTCTGACTCAAACTGGCCAATACCAGTTCATTTCAGGTCACTCATGCCTAGGATAGCAAACTTTTTGTTTTTAATTAATTATTTTACTTGGAGGCTCTTACAAATTTTATAACAATCCATCGTTCAATTGTATTAAGCACACTTGTACATGTGTTGACATAAATATTTCCAAAACATTTTATTTCTACTTGAGCTCTTGGTATCAATTCCTCTAGCCTTACCTCCCTCCCCAACCCTCCCACCCTTGTTAATCATATATATATATATATATATATATATATATATATATATATATATATATATATAGAGAGAGAGAGAGAGAGAGAGAGAGAATATAATATATGATATAATATATTTATATAATATATAATAATTTATTGTTATTTCATGTCTTAGACTATCTGTTGCCTCCATTCACCCACATTTCTGTTATTCATCCACCGGCGGGTGGGTTATATATACCCAACCTTGTTATAGGTTTCACCTTTCTACCATTCCCCCCTCTGCACCCCCCAAACCCCTTACCCTCATGATATTACCACTCCCACTACTGTTCCTGAGAGTTTTTTCTGTACTGAATTTCATGTGTTGAGAGCTCTTATCTTTACCGGTGTGTGCACTCTGGTCTAGCTGGATTTGTAAGGTAGAACTGGGTCATGGTAGGGGTGGGGGTTGTCAGAGGAAGTATTCAGAAACTAGAGGAATGTTTTGTGCTTCGTCAGTGCTCTACTGCAACCTGGTTGGATCATCCCTTCCTTGTAATCCTTCTGTGGGGTGAGGGTTGTCCAATTGTCTAAAGATAGGCTTTGGTTCTCCACTCCAACCCCTCTTTTTTACATCAATATAATTGTTTGGAATCTTTTAATATCTAATACCTGATCCCGTGGACACTTCATGATCTCACAGGCTGGTGTGCTTCTTTCACGTGGGCTTTGTTGCTTCCCTCCCAGATGGTCATGTTTTTAACTTCAAGCCTTTAAGATTCCAGATACTATATTTTTTGATAGCTGAGCACAATCAGCTTTCTTCACTACAGTTGCTTATGCACCCACTTTGTCTTCAGCAATCATGTTGGGAAGGTGATCATCAAATAGTGCCAGGTTACTTGAACAGAGTTCCTGTGCTTTGTAAAGCCCCAAGTCTGTCTGCTATCTTAATACTTAACATATAAAAACATGTACATTGGCTTCTAGCCCTTTCATTATAAATTAATATATTTACATATGTACATGCTTACAGCTATACCTCCATAATTAGCTTTTGCCTCCTACTTCTTTGCTCTATTTCACCTTCCTCCTGTCCCATGATCACGCTCACCCTCTATTCAGCAATCAGTAGTTCCTCTCAGATACATGGCACTTGATCAAACCCCACCAGGCTTTCTATGCCCTCCTTGCCATCAGTTTTAGATTTCCCATTGTTCCCTTATCCCTGAGTTTGCTAGTTTACTTCCCCTCCCTGCTCCCTCCTCTCCCATGTCCCTTGGGTAGATCGCTGGTCCTGTTGTTTTCTCCTCAGGATTGTTTCTCCTACGTATCTTATATAGATAGACATGAGGGGGGGGGCATAGATCGTTCCAGGTCTGTCTGTTGACCCTTATGAGTGTTTTCTAATTGGGTCTAATGAGGTGCCAAGCCCTATACCCCAAGTCAGAAGTCTATTTTCAGGATTCCACGGGGACTTGGTTACTTTGCTCCCCTTGCTGCCCTGTTGCACTACCTTTGCGTTTCACCCCACTCTGCATGAGGCAGACCAGGCACACTTTCATACAGTGTCTCCAGTACTGTTCCCATAGCACTGTGCATCAGTGAGGGAATGTCATGTCTCTTGATGCAACTGGCCCTGTGGTCCTTTCTGTGCATTGTCTGCTCTGAGCAGGGATGTCACCCGGGACTTGGTGGGCCATGCTGAGATCCATTCTCTCTCTCTTTCCCTCTTAGTTCACACCCATGTGCTCTGGACAGACCCTCCACTCTCCCCAGGCTATACCTTCAGTTCTAGGATACCGATCCTTACGCATTCCATTTCACTTTTTGGCTACTTCCAATTTTCTAACGTTCCAATTGCCGATCATTAGCAGATTTCTGCAGCTGTTTCTCCTTACCTTGAGTCATGCCCCATCAGCAAATGACGATCCAAAAGTTTATCCTTTGTATAAACTTCCCACATGCTTTATCCCACTCACCTCACCACGGTCGACTTCACTGGGTCCTCCTCAGTTACCTTTTGACAGCCCTGGACCGGAGAAGCCCGTCCCTCTGGCACCATCTGTCTCTATTCATTAGGCCTTCACTGTCTGACAGTGTTTCAAAGCGATGCGTAAGGTATTCAGCAGCCACTTCCTGCAAAGTAGCCAGCCAATTCCTTCTTCGTTGTCTGTTCTTAGTCTGGAAGCTCTGTTGAAACATGTTCAATTTGGGTGAACTTAATGGCATTTGAAATACCAGTGACATAACTTATAGCAACACAGCCTCACACAAGCCACCGAAGCACAACAATCTAACCAACAAGTGTGCATTGAAAGACAAGTGGTGGCAGCTACCATGGTGAAGTTTATTTCCTTTTACACACTACCTCAACCCCTACCCCTCACCTGCCTGAAGGGGTATCCCCCTGTCCCCACCCTCCACAGGCTCTCTTCCTCTCTCTTCTCAAAGCCTCAAGGATTCCGAATCGTTACCAGGAATTTCCCCAGTCCTGTCCCTCCCCTGCTCCTGTTCCTTGTGCTCTGACCACAGGACTCAGTGGACACCCGAGACGGCCTGCAGATGTTTTCTTCACTATCCGTGCATAGTTCAACTTTGCAGGGAGGCGCTTTCATTCCAGTTTATTTTTTCTGTATTCTAAAATAATAAACCCTAAGGAAAACTGGGGCCTAAATCCCATTGCTTCCTTTGGCCAACGCTCTCTTTTCTTCTGTCACCAGATCAAAAGAAAGGTATTTCTTTAGCCCATGGGCAGAAAAATAGCTTGTGTAAAAGCTTCAGGTTACATGAAATCCAAGCAGCGATGAAGGAATCCTGATGACTTCATCGCTGAGTGTTGTAAATAGCATTCTTTCCCGGGATTGATGCGGGGCCACTCCGGGGTCAGGGACTCCGAAACTTTCTAAACAGATCTGCTTTGCGTGGTTCCCCGTTTGGATTGAGCCAGCTGCTCTGTGGTTTGAGGGACTGGGCATAGTCTGGGCATGCGGAGCTCTTTGTCATTGCTGACCACAGACTGCCCGCCCCTGCTGTTAAGTCTGTGCCAATCCCTCCCCACTCGCTCCTTTCCCCCCCTCCTTGCCCCTGGGGTAGCATCATGCCATGCCTCCAGGGCCCCCTCCAATGCCACACTGGCAACAAAGAGGCCTTCTTCGATGGCAGCAGCTTTACGCTGCCACGCGTTGTCCTTGTTTCCTGCCTGGTCTAATCATGTTTTAAAGGCGTCTCATTTCAGCCAGCAGACTACAGAGTCCTTGGCAGCAAAGTTGATGGTGGCCTAGCCTGTGGAAGGCAGTGGCCACGCAGGCGAGTAGGCCCGGGATAGCGCTATATCACCGTACCTGGCAGCACTCCCGCAGCTCTTACACCAATGGAGCCATCTCTTAGATGGCACAGACTTGATGGCCCTATACCCGAGTCAAATTAAAAAACCAGCACTTCCAAACCTGAACCGGAGGTGAATGGTAAAGCTGGGCTAGCGTGGATCGTGAATATAAGGGAAGTCTTTGGGAAATCAAGCAAGCCACCAGTTCCTTTGGCCACTGGGTGACACCAGCCTCTCTCACAACCAAGTCTCCACCGTCAGCAGTGTGCAGCTCATCCACTGTGCCATGCTGTGTCCCTGTCCCTGTCCATTGCATTGGGGTTCACATCACCACTGCCAGGGCACGCCTAGCATTGCTTCACACCATGATCATGCCTCCTCTCCCCAAGTAAGCCTTCCTTTCCCTCTAGTGTTTCAGATTGGCCCTCAGCAAGCATGATAGGTCTCTAACCACCCAGTCAGATCACCATTCACGCCCTGGATAGCCCCAACCAGGAGTTTTCTTCCAGCTAATTAGCCTAAAGGTTGGTGGCTTGAACCTACCCAGCGACACCCCCAAAAGAAAGGTCTAAAGATCTCTTTCATAAAGATCACAGTAACGAATACTCTATGTAGAGGCAGTTCTACCCTGCCCTATAGAGTTGCTATAAGTCAAAACTGACTTGATGGTAGTGGAATTGATGCCCCAGCGGGATGATTCTCTCACATCAATTGACAATGATGTCTCTAGGGTGAGCCAGAGACCTGTATAAACCATAGATACTAAATGATTAGGGCAAAGAATGTGCGGATGTGCTTTATACAATTGATGTATATATATATGTATGGATTGTGATAAGAGTTGTATGAGCCCCTAATACAATGTTTAAAAAATAATAATAATATACAGAGAGGGGAAATAAAGAACTTCTCTCAAGCTTGAAAACAAAACAAACAAACAAACAAAAAAAACCCATAGATAAATGAGTGGCTTTGAGGCTTGCACTTACTTCTAGCCCCAATCTAAGAACAATTTTGTTCTTTTGACCTGGCCCTGTTTGATGTTGGACCTGGTGAAGACATCACTGAAGATATGGGTGCAGTAGCAAAGTGTAGTGAAGAAGCCACCAGCCTGTGCCAGCCTATCTGAAAGGATAGCGCTTGGTCGGTCTCTCTCTCTCTCTCTCTCTCTCTCTCTCTCTCTCTCTCTCTCTCTCTCTCTCTCTCTCTCTCTCTCTCTCTCTCTCTCTCTGTCTTGGGGCCTGCCTTTAAATTTCCCCCTGCCAACCTCTTTAAAGTTTGGTTAGGATGAGCCTACTTTCTTGTATGTGAGAGCGTGTTCCTGTCCTGATCTTGTACATTCACCATTCTCTTAAACAGTCCTGAAGTCTGTCTGTTACTTTGCCCTGTATTAACAATGTTGGGAATTGGAAATGGAGAAGAGAACATTAATTTGGATATTTTACATGAATTAATTGACTGGATTCTAAAGAACAGGAAAAGCAGGCATGCAGTGTAATCTACTTGATGATATGTGTTGCAATTAGACATTGCCAGGCTTGTCTTCCTTCCAGAAAAGCTACCAAGGTCCTCTCTAGTGCTTTGCCACTGCACAGAAGGGGCCACACACACTAGACAGTGGAGCAAGACAGTAACTAAGCAAAGGTTAATAAGCCAAGTATACTTCGATCATGAAGCAGGTGATTTGAGGAAGTCAACAATCTCTCGTGACCTCATGATTCGAGGAAGTCGACAATGTCTAAGGGGGATGACATTGGATTTTATAAGGGTCTGGTAGCAGTACTCAATTGGATCACTTTATCCTCTACTGTGCTTTCCCATTATCCCTTATTCTTGCCTGCCAATTTGTCCTAATTGCAGCATAATGGTTGGCCTCATAATCCAAAGCCTATGAACTTCATTATCATATGGGACAATGCTAATCAATAAGTTTTCTGGACTTGACCTCTGAAATGGATACCATATATACTCATGTATAAACTGAGTTTTTTCAACCCATTTAAAAAAAATTTTATTGGGAACCCTTACAACTCTTGTTACAAACCATACATCAATTGTATCCAACATATTAGTACATATATTCCATTGTTCTTTTATAAACATTTACTTTCCATTGAGCCCTTGGGATCAGCTCCTCTTTTTTCCCTCCCTCCCCACTCCCAACCCTCGTGGCCCCTTGATAGATTATAGATTGTTAATTATTTTCAAATCTCACACCGAATGCTGTCTCCCTTCCCCTCTGGTTTCGGTTGTTCTTCCCCCTGGATGGGGGTGTGTAGTTATGTGCCATTCATTGTGATTGGTGGCCCCCTCCCTGTTCACCTCTCCCCGCTTCCCCCTACCCTTTTGGTATTTCTATTCCCATTCCTGCCCCTGGGTTCCATGTGTTGTGAATTTTATCTCTTTCCTATGCCTATGTACATGCTCCCATCTAGTCTAGACTGGGAGGGGCACTGGGGTCATGATAGCTAGCAGGGGTGAGGAGGCCTCAAGGGATCAGAGGTATATTGTGTGACCCTTTAGTTTCAGCACATGTTTAATGCAGTTTTTGTGGTAAAATTAGGTGCCTTGACTGATATTCAGGTTGGTTTATACTCGAGTATATACAGTATATCGGGCAATTTAGGATGGGTCATTCAAATCTCCAGTTGTCATTTACATGACTAGCTGAATGAATCAGGTGATGTTGTGTGGGGATGAGTCATTTCACCTGACCAGTGGAATGGATCAGAGTGGGGCAGGAGGAAAGTAAAAAGAAATAGAGGAAAGAACTATGAGGCAAAAATCATTTATAGAGGTATAAATATAGGCATGCATCTATAAATACATTAATATACAATGATAGGGATATATATATATATGCACATGTATTTATATAAGTATCAAGGTAACAGATGGACATTAGGCTCTACTCAAGTCTTCCATCAACACAAGAGCACTTTTTTCATAAACCTGGCATTCTGTGATGCTTACATTCCAGACACAATCCCTGAAGTCAAAATGGGTGCATAAGCAAATGTGCTGAAGAAAGCTGGTGGTGCTTGGCTATCAGAAGATATAGTGTCTGGGGTCTTAAAGGCTTGAAGTTAAACAAGCAGCCATCTATCAGGGAAACAACAAAACCCACATGGAAGAAGCACACCAGCCTATGTGATCACAAGGTGTCGACAGGACCATATCAGGGAGTCCCAAGACAAACAATCATATCGATGTGAACAAGGGGGGGAGGGGCTGGAGTGGAGATCCAATGCTTATATGTAGACAATTGGACATCCCCTCACAAAAGGGTCACAAGGAAGAGATGAGCCAGCCAGGGTGCAGTATAGCATTAACAAAACACACAACATTCCTCTAGTTCTTTAATGCTTCCTTCCCCCAACTATCATGACCCCAGTTCAACCTTACATTCAGGGCATGTACACTGGTACAGATATGTGCTCTCAAAACATGGAATACAGGACAGATAAACCCCTCAGGAACAATAATGGGAGTAGCGATACCATGAGGGTAGGGGGAATGTTGGGGAGAAAGGGGAAACTGATCACAATGATCGACATATAACCCACCCACCCACCCCTACCCCTAGGGGGACGAACAACAAAAACATGGGTGAAGGAAGACAGCGAACAGTGAATAATATGAAAATAAAAATAATTTATAAATTATCAAGGGTTCATGAGGATGGGGCGCAGGAGAAGAAGAGCTGATACCAAGGGCTCAAGTAGAAAAACATGTTTTGGAAATGATGCTGTCAACATATGTACAAATATGCTTGATACAATTAATGTATGGGTCATTATAAGAGCTGTAAGAGCCCCATAAAATGATTTATAAAATAATTCAAGATAGGACATTCAGACTTCATAGGTCATGCAGGCCTCTAGCTTATCCTGACACTTAATTTCTAATTTCTAATAATATGTGGACTTTAAATATCCAAGATGAAAGACTGCCAAGATGCCACACATGGGAAACTTCCTAAGATAAATACTTTTCATTGAAGAAATCAAATCCCTCCTTCATCATGTAACAAATGTTCTAAAGAGTGCACTATTAAATTTTTAAAATCATTTCATTGGGGGCTTGTACAACTCTTATCACAGTCCTTACATATATTCATTGTGCCGAGCACTTCTGTAAATATGTTGCCATCATAGTTTTCAAAGCATTACCTTTCTACTTGAGCCCTTGGTATCAACTCCTCATTTTTCCCCTCCCTCCCTCATGAACCCTTGATAATTTATAAATTATATGTTTTCATGTGTTGCACTGTCTGATGACTCCCTTTACCCCCTTGTCTGTTGTCCACCCCCCTGAGAGGGGGTTATAGTTAGGTCATTGTGAGGGATTCCTTCTTTGTCCACCCACCTTCTCCTTACCTTCCTAGTATGACTACTCTCAAGATTGGTCCTGAGGAGTTTATCTGTCCTGTATTCCCTGTGTTTCCAGCTCTTATCATTACCCATGTACATGCTCTGGGCTGGTCAGATTTGTAAGGTAAAATTAGGGTCATGATAGTGGTGGTGGTGGGGAGGGGGGCATTAAAGAACCAGAGGAAAGCTGTATGTTTCATCAGTGTCATACTACACGCTGACTGGCCCGTCTTCTCCCTATGCCCCTTCTGTAATGGGATATCCAATTGCTTACAGATTGGCTTTGGACCTCCACTCCACCCCTCATTCACCTTATGATTTTTTGCTCTGGGTCTTCAATGCCTGGTACCTGATCCCATCGACACCTTATGATCACACAGGCTGGTGTGCTTCTTCCATGTGGGCTTTGTTGCTTCTCAGCTAGTGCACTATTAAATTTAAATGTTCAAAAAAGGCCTTCTAAAACAAAATGTTTGTAAAATATACGATTTACTTCTGGATGATAACTAGAAGAAATGTATATGGATTTGTTTATTTAAAAGCTTAATTTTGATTTTATAACATGTGCATGCTTATGAATCAAACTGGTTTATAAAAAACTTTAGGATCAAGATCTCTAAGTTATCTAGTAAATAGTTTGCTCATTTTTTAATGCTTAAAGGATTATTATAAAAAAACTGTTATTACAAAAACAATGAAAAGGTTTTTTTAAATCATTTTATTGTGGGCTCATACAACTCTTTTTTTTGAAGTTGTAAACGTTTTATTAGGGGCTCATACAACTCTTATCACAATCCATACATATACATACATCAATTGTATAAAGCACATCTGTACATTCTTTTCCCTAATAATTTTCTTTTTTTTTTCTTTTCCTTTTTTACATTTTATTAGGGGCTCATACAACTCTTATCACAATCCACACATACACATACATCAATTGTATAAAGCACATCCGTGCATTCTTTGCCCTAATCACTCTCAAAGCATTTGCTCTCCACTCAAGCCCTCTGCATCAGGTCCTCCTTTTTTTTCCCCTCCCTCCCCACTCCCCCCTCCCTCATGAGCCCTTGATAATCCACAGATTGTTATTTTGTCATATCTTGCCCTATCTGGAGTCTCCCTTCCCCAACTTCTCTGCCGTCTATCTCCCAGGGAGGAAGTCACATGTGGATCCTTGTAATCAGTTCCCCCTTTCCAACCCACTCACCCTCCACTCTCCCAGCATCGCCCCTCACACCCCTGGTCCTGAAGGTATCAGCCACCCTGGATTCCCTGTGCCTCCAGCTCCCATATACACCAGTGTACAACCTCTGCCCGATCCAGTCCTGCAAGGTAGAATTCGGATCATGGTAGTTGGGGGGAGGCAGCATCCAGGATCTGGGGGAAAGCTGTGTTCTTCATCGGTACTACATCGCACCCTGACTGACCCATCTCCTCTCCTAAACCCCTCTGTGAGGGGATCTCCAGTGGTAGACACTTGGGACTCGGGTCTCTACTCTGCACTTCCCCCTTCAGTCACTATTTTATACACACACACACATATATATATTCTTTTTTTTTTTGCATGATGCCTTATACCTGGTCCCTTTGGCACCTCATGATCGCACCGGCTGGTGTGCTTCTTCCATGTGGGCTTTATTGCTTCTCAGCTAGATGGCCGCTTGTTCACCTTCAAGCCTTTAAGACCCCAGACACTATCTCTTTTGATAGCCGGGCACCATCAGCTTTCTTTGCCACATTTGCTTATGCACCCGTTTGTCTTCGGCGATCGTATCATGGAGGTGTAGTGGTTACGAGTTGAGATGCAATTTGTATGTTAAGCAATTCAAGACCACCAGCGGCTTCTCAGAAGAAAGACTGGGCTTTCTACTCCCTTACACAGTTAATGTCTCTGAAATTCACAGGGTCATTATGAGAAAGCATCAACTTGGTTGCTGTGGGTGAGTATAATATTGTAGATCCTCAGGAGAAGACTGCTGGTCAGAGGCTAATTAGCATAAGAAAACCCCTCCTTTCATTTGTATCCAATTCTAGGGCCAAAGTTTGTTGGGAAGGGCCCTGGAGGCACATTGGTGAGCCATTAAGGTAACTGCGAGCCCTCAGAAGTTGCACGTTCAAGAAACTGACTGGATAGCAGATGGACATTGGGTCCCCACTCAAGTACTCTCTCAATGCAAGATCACTTTGTTCTATTAAATTGGCATTCCATGACGTTCACCTTCCTGACAAGATCGCTAAAGACAAATAGGTGCATAAGCAAATTTGGTAAAGAAAGATGATGGTGCCCGGCTATCAAAAGAGATAGCATCTGGGGTCTTAAAGGCTTGAAGATAAGCAAGCGGCCATCTAGCTCAGAAGCAACAAAGCCCACATGGAAGAAGTGCACCAGCCTGTGTGATCACAAGGTGTTGCAGGGATCAGGGATGAGGCATCAAAGAACAAAAAAATCAAATTATTGTGAATGAGGGGAAGTGCAGATTGGGGACCCAAAGCCCATATGTAGAGAACTGGACATCCCCTTACAGAAGGATCGCGGGGAGGAGATGAGCCAGTCAGGGTGTAGTGTAGCAATGATGAAACATACAACTTTCCTCTAGTTCTTAAATGATTCCTTCCTCTACCCCTGTCCCCTCAACTATCCTGATCTCAATTCTACCTTTCAAATCCAGCTAGACCAGAGGATATACACAGGGAAGGATAGGAACTGGAAACACAGGGAAGCATCCAGAACAGATGATCCCTTCAGGACCAGGGGTGAGAGTGGCAATACCAGGAAGGTGGAGGGAAGGTGGGGTAGAAAGGGGGAGTCAATTACAAGGATCTACATATAAGCTCCTCCCTGGGGAATGGACAACAGAAAAGTACATGAAGGGAGATGTTGGAAAGTGTAAGATATGACATAATAATAATTTACAAATTATCAAGGGTTCATGATGGAGAGGGGAGCGGGCAGGGAGGGGAAAAATTAGGAGCTGATACCAAGGGCTCAAGTAGAAAGCAAATGTTTTGAGAATGATGATGACAATGAATGTACAAATGTGCTTAACACAATGGATGGATGGATGGATGGATGGATGGATGGATGGATGGATGGATGGATGGATGGATGGATTGTGATAAGAGTTGTATTAGCCCCCAATAAAGTGATTAAAATATATTTTTTTAGTAATAAAAAAGAAACCCACTGGGGCAGTTCTTGCCCTGTAGGGTAACTGTGATTCGGAATTGACTCAATGGCAGCGGGTTTATAAACTACATCAGGTTAGTTTATAATAATAATCCATGCAGGAAATTGTTAATTCTCATATTAAGCACATTATGCAACTAATTTAAATAAGATGTTATATCTGAAAGTTTCAAGTATTGCATAATGTAGTTCCTTTTGGTCTAATGTTCCCCCTGACTTTTGATTAAACTTGTTTAACTTTGGAAAAGTTTGAGAACGTCCTTCATAATACTTTATATATATATATATATATATATATATGTGTGTGTGTGTGTGTGTGTGTGTATTTATGTATATGTTTTACTGTGGCTTAACTTTAGCCATATGAAGTTTTGTCACTTACAGATAAGCCTTTGCTTTGTGGACCAGCTGTTTAACAAAAAAACTGGGGGGGAAACTAAAAAACAAAAAACCGGCAGATATGAACTTAATGAAAATATGGAACCCTGGAAGCTAAATGAGAATTTCTAAAACCGTGAAGGGTGACAGGGCACAGGAGTTATAGCCCATGCAAGTTGTCAGAGATAGAGCCTGGTACTGACTGTTTCCCTCAGTGATGTGAGACTGCCGTGGGCAGCTCGAGATTATCTCGGTAACTGCTCACAAAGGGCTTGCGACCATTTAATCGACTCAGAGCTCGGCGAAGCTATTATCCCCAGAACACTGTAGAAATCCAAGCATTTAGATGACTGTATCCATTTGTGCTTGATCTCGTTTTTAACGTTTTCTGGGTTGTTTTGCTTTTTGTATTGGAGCTTGTCTTTGCTGTATTTTGTCATTCTTGGTAGCTTTCTTGCCTCTCTGGTAAGTGTTTTTGTTTTTCAGTATATAAAGCCCAGGATAGGTAGAGCTATAGCGGCAATAGCAAGAGTAAGGGTTCATGGTGGCATGGGGCGGGTGGGGGGTGGGGAGGTTAAGAGGGAGGTGATATCAAGAAGGAAGAAAATGTTTGAAACCGATTATAGTAATGATTGGACAACATGGCTTGATACAACTGAACTATGGAATGGTATGATGTCTGAATTAGCTCCTAATAAAATGGTTTTAAAAAAAGATGTTTGTAGCTTTAAAACATTAGCGAGGAGCTCTGGTGTGTTCTGTGTTAAACTGCTACTGTTAAGATTCCTGCAGTGGGGAAAGCCTGGATTCTTGGCTTCCAACGAGAAACAAATTCACGCCAAAGCCTGGTTTGTGATCCAAATGAGTTTTTATAAAGGAGAGAAGTTTCAGACTTCACAGTTAAGTGAACAAAGGACTGCACCTCCACACTGGTGATCTGAGGAGAGAGGAGGGGGAGGGAGAGGGAGAGGAAGGAGGAGGGAGAAGGGAGAAGGGAGAGGGGAGAGGGAGAGGGAGAGGGAGAGGGAGAGAGATTGTGGTCCAGTTGGGCCAGCAGCTGGGGGGAAAAAGAGAGAGGGCCATCCACTAGGAGGCGTAGTCCACGGTACTGTTTGACCCCATTGGCTGAATTAAGCCCACCTGGCCTAGATTGGGCCAATCCCAGTGTACCGCCCACCTAGGTATACCGCCCTCCCCCCTGGCTCGGGCCTGAATTGGCGCATGTCCTTTAATCTTTATCAGCTTCCAACTTCTTGTAGGGGTCCCTAGGCATGGAGAGGAACAACTCCCTATCTCGCTACCTATAGGGTCAGCAGTTTGAGCACACCAGCCTGCTCCATGGGATGGAGATGAGGCTTTCTGCCCTCATGAGCATTTGCAGGTCTGCTTTCTGCCCTCATGAGCATTTGCAGGTCTGCCTTGTCCTGTGCTGGTGCTGGGAGCTAGAAACGTGGTGGCAGAAGCAGAAAGGCGTTTTAAAGGGTGTGAGTTATATCTCAGGCCACTTTACCTCACCAGCTTAACACAAATAAATCCCAAAGGTAATTTTGTTTTCTGGGTTTTAAGAGAATTTTCCAACCCTCAAATGATCATTTTACAGGATTAGCACTTTTGGTAAATTGAAGAAATTATATAAGATGATTTTTGACCTGCCATCTCTCTTCATCAATTCCCACCCAGGGAATTTAGCAGTGGATCCAGGGTTAGGGCTTTTAGCTCCTATGAGGAGCTGTGGTAATAGTTTTCTAAGAGTTAGAAACCTGTTGGCCTCACCAGATAGGTGAGGGGCTATCCAGAAAGGACAGTTAATTCTGGAAGCCCAGAGTTATAAGGGGACATCCTTTCCCAAACAGGTTTTATTTGTTTGTTTTTGCTTTTTAACATGTTCAAGAGACAAGAAGATTCTAGAAGTCTCTACCATGTTCTCTCCTCGGTCTTTTTCAGATGGCAAACCAAAGATGAATACCTCCAGACAAATCTCTGGGATACAAATGGAATACTAGGCCCAAAACAAAAACTGATATTTAATTGTGATAAGTAAGGAGTGGAAATTTTTGGCCTGAAAACATAGTGCACATTATGATGGCAAACTAGCCACTATTAACCAAAGCTCTCAAGCGAGCCAGATGCCATTGTAAAAGTTACAAGGGCCTATAACAAAACCTACTGAAGAAAAAAAAAATAAAACCTACTGATCTGGATCCTAAGAGTCCCACAGGCAAAAAGGTGTTAGGAGATATGCTTATAACTCAATCTGCCCCAGACATCAAGAAGTTCGAATGATTGGGGATAAGTTCAGCGACCCTATAGATCTCCAGTAAGTTTTGAGAAAATAGAGTGGTCTGTCTACAAATGAGGTATAGTAGAACTTTGTCTATGTCTCGTTGAACCAGCTCCTTAGAGATTAGGAGAGCGGAAATACTTTTTTCCAATTTGAAAAACTGAAACCACTACTACAGACAGACACAAGGGCATGCCAAAACCCTCTACAGACATTGGCTTCTCTAGATTTCTGTTACTGCCAAGGTTGCCTAATGACTGTCAGTGTAGGTCCATCATATGTTTGCCACCTGTTATTATAGCTCTTATCATCTTCTGACCTAGTCTTACAGTTTATCTTTTCCTTAGTGGTAAGTACAAAAATATCCAAATGCTGCAAAATCCAAGCATAAAATCCTAGGTACATCTTTCTCACCTAAAGAAACCAAAGTCTTCATTTGGTGGCCAAACCAGCTAAAGGACTGTACCTAAAAATTGTGCACCCTCCTGAGTCAACTGTCGATCGATCAGCCTCCCTTCTGATGGGTGAATCACTGGCAAGCACAATTTAATTATCTTCCTATGTGCTACATGTAACATGTTATAACTTTTCATATGAAATTATACTGATTAGCGCTTGCCTTTTAGGGGGATAGACGCTTGGATTAAGAATGCTTATTGCCATAATACATCCCAAGTTCAAGGAGAGTTCAGTTTAAGAAGCACATTAGTGAATGGTTAAATAAAAGGCCTGTTAGGTCTCTCTCATGGGAGAAAGATACCTCGGTCCTTAGCTTCATGAGAGAGAGAATTCACGTCGAAGCCTGGTTTGTGATCCAGGTGAGTTTATAGAAGATACAAGTGGCACAAATGCGTGGGACTGTGACCTGGCCACTAGGGCTGCAGTCCGGCTGTGCTGAACTGTGTGTCAAAGCCGCTGGGAGAGAGCCAGAGAGAAAAGTTCTGGCTTTTTCAGGGACCTCCTTTGGGAGGCGTAGTCAATAGTACTGGCCCATCCCATTGGCTGAATTAAATTCACCTGGCCCAGATGGGCCAATCCAGGTACATCGCCTCCCTAGGTCTACCACCCCGTCCTAGTCAGAATCTCAAACCTCGGAGCATGCGCAATGGACACTGTAGTCCCTGTGCTAGCTACTTAACAGCCCCAGTGTGGATCACCTGCTATCCATTAAGAAGACTTTTAAAGGCTTAAAAGCTGGACTCAGATGGAAATTGGTTGAGAAGTATAATTTGGAAGACTCTGATGACCTTGATAGATCTGAAATTGAGAAGAAGAAAAAAACAAGAAATCATTTAGTTACACAATAGTGTTTTTCAGGAAATTTACCATGAGCAAGAAGAATATGCGGAGCTGAATGAGCTGCCTCGATTTCATCCTGATATAGGATTCCATAAATGCATGAACTCTGGTGGTCTCCTCACTACTGGCTTGGAGCGGGATCTTCTTGATGCTGAACCCTTGAAGGAACTTAGCAGCAAGTGTTCTCTGGTATGTTCTGATGTTAATGGACAGGTGATTCATTTAAAGGGCTATTCTGTGGATAGTGACACGGAGGCCAAGGTCATTTCAGAGAGCAGCAGGTTATCACAGAGCTTGGAGAGAAAGATGAGAATAATCCACTACCACTGATATTCCTGTTTTATGTAAGTCTGACCTTATGGCTTATCTGATGGTCCCATACTACCCAAGGGTAAACTTGAGTGCTATTCAAGCCAGTATACCTTTAACACCAGAAGAGACGGTAAAGGTCATGGAAGGTGTGGCCCAGGATCTGCATACATTACACAAGACCGATATGATCCATGATGCACTGCATCAGAACAACACATTTGCTTTAAAGCTTAAACAAGGAATTGTTGGAGATTTTGACTTCAAATCTGTGAGTCAGCGTGCTTCAGTGAACAGGATGATTGGTAATTTGAGTTTGCTATCACCTGAGTTGAAGCTGCCTTGCCAAGTTCAGACCTGTATACTTTTCTTGTGGCTTTCTGTTCAAAGTCAAGCCTGTAAGATAAATGAAGATGGAATCCCAGAAGTGGATCAGTTTCATTTGGATGAGCATGTCAAATCCCTCCTTTTTCAGCTTGATTTCTTGTAGAAGCTCAGTGACGGCGGATCAAGTTTTGAATGCTGAACACTTTTTGCCACCAAAGGTGGCAAAAGCATTTCGAAACACAGTAAAAGATACTGGAGGTACCAAATATATAAAGGAAGATGAATTAAAGCTGGACAACTTGGATAACTATAAGGAAAAGGCAAGAACTGATGAAGACAACAACTTTGAAGAGCATATTAATGTTCTATTTTTTGTTGCAGATGTTTCTTTTAAAAGCCTTGTTTACTTTGGTTAAGTAGAGAAGAAGAAAAATAACAAGAAAAGAAATCTGGAACCAGTTAGGTGTGTTTTTGGTATTCAGGTTGTGAAAAATAAAAGATGTTTGACTGTGCTACAAGCACAAAAAGAATGCTTCTGTTGGGAACCAGGAGAGAGGTCGGAGGGGCCAACCCCCATCCCAAGTACATACACAGCCCCTTCTTCCCCCAGAAGAATTCATTTTAGAGCACAGCACTGAAGCTACAGCTCAGGGAAAGGGCCTCATCTGATCAGAGCACACAGGAGCAAATGAAGGGGGAGGGAGGGAGAGTGGAGCACATCCTGGCCCACCAAGCTCCAAGAACTATATTCCTGCTCAGAGCAGCCAATGCACAGACATGGCATCCCTCCCTGACCCATAGCATCACAGGGGACAACGCTGGAGACAATGCAAGAATTGTGCCTGATCTGACTCCACCACACCGAGGTGAAACACTAAGGCTGAGCAACAGAACAGCAAGGGGAACAGAGCAATGAAGTCCCTGGGGAAAACCAGAAATAGACTGTGGGGCCAGGGCGTGGCTGTTTTTTGTTTTTGTAGTTTTGTTTTCTTTTGTTGCTTTGTTTTGCTCTGTCTTGTTTTTGTACTTATTATTGTGTCTTCATGTCTATCTTGATAAGATAGGTGGGATAAACAACCTGAGGAGGGTATAGGAGGCTTAGTAGTGCTTGATCAAGGGCAATATAACCAAGAGGAATTACTGAAACCCAAATGAAGGCTGAGCATGATAGTGGGACAAAAAGAAAGTAAAAGGAAATAAAGGAAAGAACTAGGAGGCAAAGGACATTTATACAGGTCTAAATAAAGGCATGTACATATGTAAATATATTTATATATGATGATAGGGGACTAGATCTATGTACATATAATTATAGTTTTAGTATTAAGGTAACAGATGGACATGGGGCCTCTACACAAGTATTTCCTCAATGGAAGAACACTTTGTTCTTATAACCCGGCATCACCTTCCTGACACAATCACTGAAGACAAATGGGTGCATAAGCAAAAATGTTGAAGAAAGCTGATGATGTCCAGCTATCAAAAGATATAACATCTGCGGTCTTAAAGGATTAAAGATAAACAAACAACCATCTAGCTCAGAAGCAACAAAGCCCACATGGAAGAAGCACACCGGCCTGTGTGATCATGAGGTGTCAATAGGATCAGATCTCAGGCATTAAAGACCCAGAACAAAAAAATCATATCATTTGTGAATGAGGGAGAGTGTGGAGTGGAGACCCAAAGCCCATCTGTAGGCAATTGGACATCCCCTTACAGAAGAGTCACAAGGAAGAGAAGAGCCAGTCAGGGTGCAGTATAGCACCAATGAAACATACAACTTTCCTCTAGTTCTTTAATGCTTCCTCCCCCCTGCCCCCAACTATCATGACCCCAATTCTACCTTACAAATCCAGCTAGACCAGAGCATGTACACGGGTACAGATAAGAGCTGGAAACACAGGGAATCCAGGACAGATAAACCCCTCTGGTCCAATATTAAGGTTAGCTCTACCAGGAGGGAAAAAAATTGGAAGCTGGTACCAAGGGCTCAAATAGAAATAAAATGTTTGAGAATGATGATGGCAGCAAGTGTACAAATGTGCTTGACACAATGGATGGATGTGTGGATTGTGATAAGAGTTGTACGAGCCCCCAATAAATGATTTTTTAAAAAAGAACTGGAAGCGCAGGGAATTCAGAATAGATACACTCCTCAGGACCAATATTGAGAGTAGCGCTACCAGGAGGGTAAGGTGAAGGTGTGGGAAGATAGGGGAACTGATCACAATGATCTACATATACTCCCCTTCTAGGGGGGGAGGAACAAACAACAGAAAAGTGGGTGAAGGGAGACAGTGGTCAGTGTAAGCCATGAAAAAATAATAATAATTTATAAATTATCAAGGGTTCATGAGGGAGGGAGGGTTAAAAAAAGAAGCTGATACCAAGGGCTCAAGTAGAAAGCAAATGTTTTGAAAATGATGATGACAACAAATGTACAAATGTGCTCGACACAATGATGGATGTATGGATTGTGATAAGAGCTATACAAGCCCCCAATAAAATGATTTTTTTAAAAAAAAGAAGACTGCTTCTGCTGAACTGTCAAAATCCATAACAAATGCTTGTAATCTATGTAGTGTTCAATCTGCCACAAGAAATTCTATTTAAAGATCACTTCGTTCTGCCTCCCACTTTAAACTTTTGCAAGGCTTTACTTCTTGTAACTAAGTTCAAATAAACACTGCTTTAGCAACTTGGCTATCTCTAGCAGTACTGTGTTTGAACCTCATTTCAAGCCGAGTGAAATCGATCATTTATATGGCGCACAGTTAGGAAAAGAGATGCTCTATAGTATTGTACCAAGCCTTTCCTTAAAATTACAGTGAGTGGGGCCAAGAAGTTTGAACAAAATTTGAAACTACAGCTTTGCAAAATGAAAAAAAAAAGAAACCTCTTAATCCAACAGTCAGGTTTGGGTTGGTCATTTTTTAAAGTTTGAATCCCTGAGTGTGGTATCGTTAAGTGAAACAGACTTTAAGGAATTTATCAATCACCACGAGGGACGGGAGCACAGCGTCAAGGCTTAAATTCTGTTGCCAAAGTGCCCCATAACCATAGTACTTTTTAATTGATTTTCATT
Organism: Tenrec ecaudatus; assembly: GCF_050624435.1. Classification (NCBI taxonomy): domain Eukaryota; kingdom Metazoa; phylum Chordata; class Mammalia; order Afrosoricida; family Tenrecidae; genus Tenrec; species Tenrec ecaudatus. Next base: position 54,984,384 of record NC_134538.1, on the reverse strand, counting down.
AGCCCAGAAGTTATAGCACTTGTGCATGGTCAATATCCTTATGGCATACAGATAATATGGAAAAGGTAGAGGAAGACGTGCACAGAATTAGAAAATGGACCACATAATCACCCACTATAACAGTCCTCCAGACACCAGACTTGTTGGAGTAGCTCCCATGAGGTCAGTCAGCTTGCCATGGGATAGTACGAATTCCATCTACATTCCACTCACAGTATCTTTCACTGCTGCCGTACATGTAGTAGAGGAAAAAGAGCAGTGTGGACCAAGAAGCTCTGATGGATGCTATAAACTTTCCTTGAGAAGACAGAAAAGATGTTATCCAGTAGAAGACCAGCACTGGTTTTAAAGAGCCTGCTCTGGCTGCCGTTCTAAGCCCAGCCTGAAGTTCAGGATAGTTGTCAGTCTGCAGTCTTCAACCTGTGACGAAAAGGAACGGAAAGCAGTTGTTCTTCAGGACGCCACAGCCTGCACACAGAGCACTGCTCTCAGCCGACGCCTTGCATTAGTCCAAAAGCCATCTTCAGTACTCTCCCTACACACATTTCTAACCACTCAACTGCACGAGAAGCCAGGACAAATCCTAGCAAACTCAGAGAGAAATCGTGTGTTCACGGAAAAAGCGAGATACACCTGCAAACACACACATATAAGGGGAGGTTTGACCTGAAAGTGTTCTCAGAGTGAGAACTTATATGGAAAAGAGCATTTTCTCTCTTTGTCCTTTCGTTTCAGCCTATTAGACCAACCAAGTCCTTTCCTGACTGTTTTTATAATAAATATAGAATTATGAATTTCTGAGAACTCAAGAAGAAAATCAAGCCTTGAGTTTCGATATTGAAAGATACTAGGGCCAAAATATTGAATGATGCAGGAAGTATCAAAAATAGTGGAAAGGAATCAGGACTGTGTTTGTCCAGCATGCACAGTGCTCTTTAGGCTAACTATCTCCGCGGTCATTGTTAATTCTTTCTTTGTGGTTGGCACCGCTTCAGAGACCCATGCTGGGAGGAATATCCTGGTGCAGACGTGTGCGCTGGTTCTAGCCCCTGGAAATGATCACTGAAGACACGGGTGCAAGAGCAACGTGTGGTGAAGAACCTAGACAGTGTCTGGTTTTCATCAATAACACTTTCTGGGATCTTAAAGGCTCGTCTCCAAGTAAGCAGCCATCTAAGTAAGCAAGGAGTCAGGTACGTCCACCTAGAATAAGAACACCACCCTATGTGAACCTGTGCGAAGATAGCTAATAATAATATCCAAATCTGGAAAGGGGGATGGTTTTAGTGCCCAAATCCTAAATACTTGGGTTCTAGAAACTCAATATTTTGTAGAAACTCAAACAACCTGGATTGTGGTAACTCAAAAATCCAGTTCAAAGGTCACTACATGGGAAGAGTTGCCAGTGAATCCCCGCTACACAGTGGCTAGGAACAAGAAGAACCCAAAAGTAGGATGTCAAGCATTTTAAAGGCCATTTTAGCAACTGAACTAGACTGGAATGGAAGCTCCTGATTTCAGCCTGACCCCAATGTGAATTTACTTTAAACGTTCCGTATTCTCTGCTTTCTGTTAGGGGAAAGGCTTTATTGGTTTGTAGGATCGCTGTTAATGAATCCTTGCTTGGTATCTGTATAAGTAACATGGGACTGACGGAAACACAAAGAGAGTAAGGGAATTGATGGTTGTTGGGTGGCGGGAGGCGCATAGAGGTAGAGAGAGGTGAGAAAGGGGAAGCAATGTCAATGTGTAAAGGAAGAGGTGGGGAAACTACAAGGCTGATTGTGCTGAGGATTGCACAGCCCTTCTTAATAAGATTGAACCATTGAATTGTATGATGTGTTAATTATAACCAAAAAGCAAACCAAACTCATTGCCATCAACTCAAAGCCCGCTCATAGCAATCCTTTAGGACAAGGCAGAACTGCCCCTACAAGTTTCTGAGACTGTAACTCTGTGAAGGAGTAGAAAGCCGATCTTTTCCCCACAAAGCAACCTAGTGGTTTCAAACTACTGACCTCGCGTATTGCAGCCCAATGCATAATCACTCCAACACCAGAGCTCCTTATTTATAGATCTTAAAAGAAAAAAAAACCAACAACTGATGATCTGAAGGTTGCCTTCAAACTTTCACCCAATTTACAATAAAAATTAAATCAAAAAATGCGGAATGAAACCTCAGTGGAATGGCATGTATAAAGGAAGGAAGGAGGGAGTGAGGGAGCGAACCCCTAATGGAATTCTTTCTTGCTCTCTATAAAAAGGAATAGTGGGAAGATCCTTGGAAATTTTTAAACCAAACAAGAGGTTAGCTTTAATAAAGACAGTTTGTCTTGGACACTGTACACTCTCTGTTTCAGATCAAATTGACAACAGCGACTGAAAAGGTCAGGTAGAAAATTTAGGAAACAATGAGATTGTGTTAATGGGGTAGGAATTTGAACATTCAAGGAGAGAATGGTTGCACAAACTGAAGACTAATCAATGCCACTAAAAGATACATGAGGAAATGGCTGGATTTGCACATTTTGCTTTGAATACTTTCAACAACACTAAATGAAATAATAAAGTTTCCTATGTTTTTATCCTCTAAAGATTACAGACTCAGAAACACTGACGCGGTCACTATGAGTCCCCATTGAAGCCCTGTTGATGTGTGGGTCACACCTGGGGCTGCTCCCCACAAGGTCAGCGATTTGACCCCACTAGACTTTCCAAAGGGGAAGATGAGACTTGCTGATCCCATAAAGATGTACAGTCTAGAATGGACTCACTGGCAAGGAGGTTTTTGTTGTTGTTGTTCTTTTTAATTATTGGGGACTCTCACAGCTCTTATAACATTCCATACATCAGTTGTGTCAAGCATATTTGTACATATGTTGCCATCATCATTTTCTAAACATTTGCTTTCTATTTGAGCCCTCTTTATTCCCTTCCCCCTCCTGACCCCTTAATAAATTATAAATTATTATTGTTTCATATCTTACGCCAACTGTTGTCACCCTGCACACATGTTTCTGTTGTTCATCCCCCCCTGGGAGCGGGGGTTGGAGTGGTTATGCCTTGATCATTGCAATTGATCATTGCAATCAGTTCCCACTTCCTTCCATCCTCCCCCCACCTTCCAACTCCCCTCCTGGTATCACTCCTATTTCTGTTCCTGAGTGGTTTATCTGACCCAGAATCCATGTGTTGTGAGCTCTTATCTGTACCAGTGTACATGCTCTGGTCTAGACACATTGTAAGGCATTACTGGGGTCATGATAGTGGGGGAACCTCAAGGAACCAGAGGAATAGTGTGTGTTTCCTTGGTGCTATACTGACCCCTGATTGACTCATCCCTTCCTTGCAACCCTTCTGTGAGGAGCTGTCCCCTTGTCTACAGGTGGGTTTGGGGTCTCTGCTCCGAGACGCCTTGTTCTCAATAATATGGATTCTTTGTCTGAGGTCTTCTGATGCCTGTTACCTGATCCTGTTGACACGTTATGATCCCACAGGCTGATGTGCTTCTTCCATGTGGGCTTGTTGCTTCTCTGCTAGATGGCTGCTTGTTTAACCTCAATCCTTTAAGATCCAAAATGCTATATCTTTCTTTTAAATCATTTTCTTGGTGGGTTCTTATAGCCCTTATCACAATCTATACATATTTCCATTGTGTCAAGCACATTTGTACAAATGTTGCCATTATAATTTTCAAAACATTTTCTTTCTACTTGAGCCCTTGATATCAGTTCCTCATCCCCCCTCCCTCCCTCATGAACCCTTGACAATTTATAATTTTTTTTTATGTCTCACACCAACCACCATCTCCTTTCACCCACTTTTCTGTTGCCCATCATCCTGGGAAAGGGTTATATGTAGATCATTGTGATCAGTTCCCCCTTTCTCCCCGCACCTTCCCTTCCCCTCCTGGTATTGATACTCTCATTATTGGTCCTGAGGGGTTTATCTGTCCTGGGTGCCCTAGGTTGTAAGCTCTTATCTGTACCAGTGTACATGCTCTGTTCTAGCTGGATTTGTAAGATAGAATTGGGGTCATGATAGTGTGTGTGTGTGTGTGTGTGTGTGTGTTGGGTGGGAGGAGGGTGGGGAGTGGGTAGGGAGCATTAAAGAACTAGAGGAAAGTTGTATGCTTCATCTGCTCCCGTTTTTTCTTCAGCAATCACTCTGGGAAGGTGAGCATCACAGAATGCCAGGTTGTTAGAACAAAGTGTTCTTACATTGATGGAGGACATGATCAGAAGCCCAAAGTCTGTCCACTACCACAGTGTATTGCCTTATAAATATATGTACATAGGCCAATAGGCAGTGAGGTTGTATTTTTAGTCAGAAAAAAAACTTTGTGATAGTGGGATTTTATTAACAATAGTAAGAAAAAATGAAATATCTATGATTGACTTTAAGATTTATAGAAGAAAATTGTAAATTATTCAATTAATAGAGAGATATAATAATACAGAATTTTAAAATAGGCCAGATATTACACATTTTAGGTTTTGTGATTCATGCGGTCTCTGCAATAACTACTCGGATCTCCCACAAAGATAGTTGTAGGCAGCACATAAATGAATTAACTTGGCTGTTTCCAATAAAGCTGCTTTTACAAAAACATCAGCAGGCAAGATTTGGTCTCTGTGGCCCATAATTTGTACAAATCCTTACTAAAAATATTCTTTTTTCCCCTAATATATAATATCAGAATGATTATCCTGTTTCTAAAGAGTTTCCTCTTTAGAAACTTTTCCCGCAGATAAATTTTTAGGACTTGCATCACTAGACCGAAATTATAAAATATTTTACTTTATGGTTTTGAGACATTGCCACATTGCACTCTTAAGTGATTGTTAAGAATTTCAGTGTAACCAATTATTCCTGAAGATAATAATTTCACACTAACATCACTAGTATTAAGGAAATTATTTTAAGTTTATTATGTTTTAAATAGAATTCTGATCATGACGGAGGGAAGCAGTTTTCTTTCTTTTTTTCCGTGTGTCAGTATTCTCGAATTCCCATGTTCATTCACTGAAGTGGGTATTATTTTTTAAAGGAAATGTGCTATGTCATTCTTGTTAACATAGGCAATTTCATCTATTTAAGAGTTCTTTACCTCAAATATTCTATTTAAAGATGATCTGTTTATGCTTACTTTAAATAATGTACTTCAAAGGCTATATTTTACTATGATGAGATTTTGTTGTTTAGCTGCTAAGAGTTTTATGAACATAATTGAAGTTAGGACTCCCATAAGCAATATCTGCTGATAGGTTTCAATGCATTCCACAACTATGTTTGTGTTAGATGGGGTTTTCTAGAGAAACAAAACCAGGACACTTATGGGTTTAGATAGATAGATAGATAGATAGATAGATAGATAGATAGATAGATAGATAGATAGATAGATAGATAGATAGATAAATTGATAGATGGAGCACAAAGGAATATAACCAGTAATTAGTCCACACAGCAGTACAGAGGGCTCAGTTCAATTCACTTCTATGGAACAGTTAATATACTGGAAGTCCTTCAACTCACAAGGGCTGCTGGGTCCAAGGTCAAGGGAGCAGACAGCTGAGTCTTCAGTAGAGCAATGCAGGCAGTCTGGCCATGGGCAGCAAACAGCAGGGCAGGTGACCAAAAGTCAGCCAGATGACAGAATCTGACAGTCCCAACCTCAAGCCATGTGTCCACCAGCAGTGTGGCAAACCAGGTCTTGAAAGGAATCTCAAGCTCTAGTTACATGATCCACAGGTTGGATGCCCTACAGGTAGTGTAGCTCCCAAGTTAAGGCAGAGAACTAACTAAGGCAACGTCACACTGGCCCAATCACCAGAGAGCAAGAGAGAGAAAGGCGGGGCTTGCCAAGTCATTTATCTCTCTGCCTTCCAATCAAACTGCGACCTTATTAATCCCACATATTCCTATTGGCCAGGTTGGCACAATAAACCTACCTATCACAATGTTAGAACACAAGTACTAGCTATTCTCTAATCTCTTTCTTAGTTTTCCTTTTGAGAATGTCCAGCTTCCAAGGATGGTTAACAAGAAGAGTTGAAACAGAGCAATGGGGTGATAGTGCTGTCGTGCATAAGAAGGCTACTCTATTATTAGTAATTGTTACAGTCAATGCAGATCATCTGGGTGATTCAAACTAAATTTTACATGTAACTACATCTACTCATTTTTTATCACTTATCTCATTATACAAGATTTCACATTCATGACTAGAGTAAAATTTGATTCTCCAACTATTTTGTGCATTAACCACACACATCTGGCAAGTAGTGGATAGCAAGAGGTGTGTCATTGTGGTTGTTGTTGTTAGACGCCATCTAGTCATTGCTGACTCACGGTGACCCTATGTACAGCAGAACAGCAGGACGCTGCTAAGTCTTGTGCTATCCTCTCAATTGTTTTTGTATCTGAGCCCAATGTTGCAGCCACCGTGTCACTCCATCTTGTGGAGGGCCCTCCACTTTTCATTGGCCCTCTACTTCACCAAACATGATGTCCATCTAAGGAAGGACCATCATCACCTCTGACCGTTTACCATACTGTATTGGCATACACGTTGCTGCGATGCTGAGAACCATGCCACCATCCCTTCACAGAGCAGCAGGGTCACCCCTAGTGAGCAGGTTACAGCAGAGCATCCAGGTTAAAACAGGCTAAAAAGAAAGACCGGAATGTCTAGTTCCACAGTCAACCAAGAAAAATGCTTCTGATCACAGCAGAACATTCCCCAATAGATTGCTGGAAGAAGCTAAGATACAAATGATTAAGAAGGGTGCTGGGTCAGACAGTGTACCATTCTGTTGTACGTGAGTTGTTCTGAACTGTAGTCAACTCAATGGCAAAAACAGACACAACATCTGCTACATATTTAATCTTCACACAAAAAAGCTTTTAGGATGAATGTTTTATTAACATTCCATTTTACATGGAGATACCAGAGGTACAAAAGACATGTTAAATCACTTTCCTCAGAGTATAACTTTGGTCAAGACAGACCTGGATTCCCACACTGCATGGCATCTGGTGGTCAGCCTGTGAGCCTAGGGATAGGAGATACTCTGAGCCTCTGGGCAGACAATGCTGCATCCACAGTCAGGGTTATTTCTTGTTCTTGTCTTCTCGATCATCCCAGGAGCAACTTGTCTCCTCACTTCTAAATCAGTTGCTCCAACTATACAGTCATATATATATATTTTAAATTTTGGCTTCAAATAAGAGTAAACCTCTTTGTGCGGTGCTAAAGTGTTTTCCCAGGAGTCACAACCAGTGGATCCCTAAGAATCCATCTATTTGTATACAGTAGCCAATCTCTTTGTTCGCTAAGTGATAGTTTTCCTTCAAACCTTAATTCTCAAATCTGTCCCTAACACAGTAAAAATTTCTGGGCTGATTATACTCCCATTAAATTTAACTTTTTCATGACTTTCCACGCTGTATAATAATGTGTAGTGGCTAAAGAAATTCCATCTTCACCCTCCTATAACACATCTAATTATTTTTAAATGTCGTTTTGTTAGGTAGCTAGCATCGGGGATGGGAAGTCCATTGACGCATGCCCAGGAGAGCCAGCATAGGACAAAGCTGGATTTTCCCGCCGGTGGGCGCGGATGGGCGTTACACCTGGAGCAGCCCATCTGGGCCAGGTGACTGCAATTCAGCCAATGGGAGCGACCTGGGGTCGTTCACCACGCCTCCCTGGGAACCCTTTAAAAGGCAGGGACAGGAAGGGAGAGGGTCTTGTCTGGTCGTCTTTGTGGGAGGAAACTTGGGAGAGAGATCTTTGCGTGACCCTGAGCAGTCTCTGCCAGGCCGCACGGTCAAAAGGAATCTTTTGGGTGCCGCGTAAAACCTGAAGCTTCTTTTAACCCTCATTAAATTCACTTGGATCACGAAGCCGGCTTCGGCATGAAATCTTTCTCATGTGGAGTCAAGGACCGAGGTTGGAATTTAGGCTGGAGAGAGAGACCTTACAGTTCGTCAACTTAAACTTATGATGAAGACCTGTGTTAGAGAGTAACAGTTTCATGAGTTTTCAATGGCTGATTTTTGGAATTAGATTGCCAGGTCTTTCTTTCAAAGCACTTTTGGGTGGACTCAAAGATCCAGTCTTTACATTAAGAGGTCAAGAGCTTTAAACTTTTTGTGCTACTAAGGAATTCCACATAAAATCCTAAATCCCTTCTTCTAGATCGCCTTCTCTCCTCTCCTCTCCTCCCATGAGATAGGGCCTGGCTGCTCCTGTGAAGTTTACCTCTGATCTCTAGGGCCTAAAAAAAAAAATCCAATAATCATTTTTGTGTTATGAGAGTCCTTCTGGAGAGCCCCATGGAGCTTTTCAAAGCTTACACCAACTCACCAACACCATACGTTGATCCAGCAATCAAATAGAGTTGTGTCTGGTGTCTGCTCAGAGCAGGCTGACTGGTTTTAATTTCAAGAACAGTTTATCGACAATCTACTCCATATTTTGAATGAAGTTCCCACTTTTCTATTTGACACATAATACTGCTTAATGGGAAAACTGGATGCCAGCACCTTTCACCTCGCCCAAAACTGTCGGGAGGTAGTCCTTGCTAATCTCATCCCGGGACCTCTGCGTCTACCCTGTTGAGCACTGAAGGGTCATCTATTGAGCCTTTAAAAATAGGTATCAATAACACAATCTAAACAGTTATGTTTAATTCCGGCTGCACAGTAAAATTTCCTGTGTAAACATAAGCAGGCAAGAACTTAAAAAGGAAAATCTTTGCTCAGCATTGATAGCATTCTGAGTCCTCGCTCTACCCCAGAAGTTTTGTAGTTTGTTTCTTGTTTTTCCAGAAACAAAAATGGAATATAAAGGATGAGCATGTTGGAGTAGTTAGGGATTACGCCAACTATGTACTTCTGGCTAAGGGTAGAGTTAAACCTGTCAGTCAAGTCGCAGTCTGATGACACCTCCTTGATGTCATAAACTTTTCGTATAGGAGCAAAGCCAACAGAGATGATCTTGCTACTTGGCCTTCCTCCCTGGCAGGACTTTACTAGGACTCTCTGCCTGAATCCAGGGGTGGACCCCATGTGGGCCACATGACCATGAGAGTTGTCAGCACCCTCCTGCCATGCTTTAACCAACCTTGGGATCTATGTGATGCTGCACCCATTGACCTGTGATTTTCTGCGTTGCTTGCATGAGACTACGTGATCCTGAAAGGGGACTTATGGACTAGCATCAGACTTAGGGACTTAAGCTGGACTGAACTGGGATGACTCATTGATAAATAATTACTTCTTAATATAAGATCTTTCTTATACCTAGATGAGCATCACTGGTTTGTTTCTCTAGACAACCTGGCCTAACACACATGTGGAAAAGAACCAAGTCACAAGGCAATGGGATTCTAAATAAGCAGCTTATAATTCTTTGCTCATCTGTGTAGTCCTGCATTTGCTAGCACTTGAAGGCAAAGAAGAGATCCAGGTTACACATATTTAAATTTTTGACAACAGAAACCAGATGCCTCCAGTTGTGGAGACTAAATACTTCCTGGAGTGGAATGCACGCAGCAATTGATCGCATGGCTCCTTAGAGCAGACAATAAATTCCACTGGGCTTTTACAAGAAACATTATTGAATTTCTTAGTTTAAAATTCCATATGGACAGTGAACAAGCCAATAAACTCTACTTGACAGCTGGGCTTGGTGAAGACTCAGCTAGCTGACGTCTGACAACACAGGAGTGCATCTCAGAGAGCCTAGAGGATGGGGTGATACTATTTCCTCAAGCTCAGCTCCATAAAGAGTCCATCTCTTGTTCAGACAAACAAAAAAAGAAAGAAAAATGCACGGCCACAGAGTCAATTCAAACACATAGTTACCTTAGAGGACAAGGTGGAATTGCTGCAAGGTTACTTACAGGAGCAGATGGCGCCAACTTTCTCCTGACTCGTGGGTTTGGACCACAGACTTTGCAGTTAGCAGTTCAACACTTAACCCACTGAGGCATCAAAGCTTCTTTCAGTTCAAGCAGAGAAAGTTAAAGCTTTGGATTTATCTTCCATCAGATTCAAAATCATGATCCATTCTCGATATCAAAGAAAATATAGAGTCAAACGTGTGTTTTAGGAAGATGACTAGTTGTATTATAGATTATTAATTAGGGTGAATGGGGAAGTGATGGAGGGGAAAAATCAGTTAAACAGATGTTGAAAAAGATGACGTTAAAGGTGGAATAAACTGTCAAGGAATTGAGAGAGGAGGGGATTTATTGGCATTTACAAAATAAAATCAACAGAATAGAAACCAGTGATTAACGAGATGAGACAAACATAAAACCCCAAAAGACAAATATAAGTAATGATTCTAGTCTAGGCCACTGGGTGAATTAACTGTATTATGTCAAATTAACGGTGCATAGAGTCAATTTATGGAGCAAGGAAACACTATTTTATCCAAGGAATGCAGTGAAATGTATAGATGTTGTATCTAAGGGGACGGAGTTGTGGCTGAAATAAAATCTGGATGTACTGAGTGAAAGAAGAAAGACTTGAGAATTGTTGGGACCATCCAGGGCGAGTGTGAAGAGGGGGGAAGCAGAAGAGAGGACCAGGAATGTGGGAACAAGCCCATTCCTGGATTCCCAGCATCAAGGGAGATTAGAGGGTTTAGATACAGTAAACTCATTTTCAAATGGGATCAGAAGAGTTTTCTGTCTGCCCTCACCAAGTACAGATTCCCACAGTGGTTTTTCAGACGTCTCTGAGGGGGGAACTTTGATGCTGCATGTACAGTTAATACCATCTTGGGGGACTTCTTAGTGGGGGGTTGCTTCTTCAGCCCACAGTCTAGATCTTTATGGCCTTAGAGCCTCCATACACTGTATCTCTAAAGCCTTCCAAAACATAATCTCTTTTTTTCCTAAATAGTATTTTCATTGTAGGAAAAAAAAGAGAAGAAAAAAATAAAGAAAGTTATACTAATTCATCAATTCTTTTTAAAAGCTCCTTTAAAAAATGAGCCCATCCAGAGAAGGGGGGGAAGGGAGACTCCAAATAGGGCAAGATATGACAAAATAACAATCTATAAATTATCAAGGGCTCATGAGGGAGGTGGGAGCGGGGAGGGAGGGGGGAAAAAAGAGGACCTGATGCAAAGGGCTTAAGTGGAGAGCAAATGCTTTGAAAGTGATTAGGGCAAAGAATGTACGGATGTGCTTTATACAATTGATGTATGTATCTGTATGGATTGCGATAAGAGTTGTATGAGCCCCTAATAAAATGTAAAAAAAAAATTCAATCCCAATAAAAAGGCTAGCAGCCAAAAAAAAAAAAATGAGCCCATCACTAACCCACCCAAGTGGAGGGTATTGTTTACATCTCCACAGGGAAAGAGGGACCGGACTTCAACCCACTGCTCCAAGATGTGAGTGCAGCATGCCAGCGTGGAGTAGGGAACCAGTGAAGAGGTCTGAGGGACCGGCCCCAATCCCAACTACATGGACAGCCACCCCTCCCCCCAGAAGAATTTGTTTCAGCCGCAGCTCAGGGAGAGGGACATGTCTGATCAGAGCACATGGGAGCAAATGTAGGGGGAGGAAGAAAGAGTGGAGCACATCCTGGCCCACCAGGCCGTGAGGATGATGTTCCTGATTAGAGCAACCATTCAACAGAGAAGAACACATGGCTGGCCCCACTATGAGACACGACATCCCTCACTGACCCATAGCCCTACAGGGGACAACACTGGAGATACAGTGTGGGAATTGCGACCAATCTGATCCCCCCACACCAAGGCAAAACACTAAGGGTGTGCAACAGAACAGCAAGGGGAACAGAACAACAAAGTCCTCAGGGAATACCAAAAATAGACTTTGGGGGCAGGGCTTGGCATCCTATCAGACTCAACCGGAAAACACTCCCAAAGGTCAACAAACAGTCTTTGAACTAACTACAAGCTTTTCTTTTTCGTTGTTGTTGTGTTGGGGTTGTTTTGTTTTGTTTTTTTGTCATTGACTTGTTGTTTTGTTTTCTTTTGTTGCTTAGTTTTGCTCTGCCTTGTTTTTGAGCACAGGTTTGTCTAAATAAGATAGGCTGGATGAACAATCTGGAGGAGAAAACTGGACTGACAGTTCGGGGTGGGTGGGTGGGGAACATGGGAGATGGGGAGGTGGGGGAAAGGAAGTGGTGTTAACAAACCGAGGGACAAAGGAACAACAAGTGATCCAAATCAGTGGTGAGGAGGGTATAGGAGGACTGGTAGGGAGTGTAGCTGAGAGAAATTACTGAAACCCAAATAAAGGCTGAGCATGATAGTGGGGGATTTATAGAGGCCTAAATAAAGGCATGTACATATGTAAATATATTTATATATGATGATGTGGAAATAGATCTATGTACATTTATTTATAAGTTTAGTATTAAGGTAGGAGATGGACATTGGACCTCCACTCAAGTAATCCCTCAGTACAAGAATACTTTGTTTTATTAAACTGGCTTTCCATGATGCTCACCTTCCCGACACAATAGCTAAAGACAAATGGGTGCTTAAGCAAATGTGGTGAAGAAAGCTGATGGAGGTCAGCTATCAAAAGATATAGCATCTGGGGTTTTAAAGACTTGAAGGTAAACAAGCGGCCATTTAGCTCAGAAGCAACAAAGCCCACATGGAATAAGCACACCAGCCTGTGTGATCACAAGCTTTCAAAGGGATCAGGTATCAGGCATCATTGTGAATGAGGGGGAGTGCAGAGTGGGGACCCAAAGCCCATCTGTAGGCAACTGGACATCCTTTATGAAAAGGTCACGGGGAGAAGATGAGCCAGTCAGGATGTACGGTAGCAATGATGAAACATACAACTTTCCTCTAGTTCCTAAATGCGCCCCTACCCCCCCACCCCCCACTATCATGATCCGAAATCTACCTTACAAATCTGGCTAGATCAGAGGATGTACACTGGTACAGATAGGAACTGGAAACACAGGGAAGCCAAGACAGTTGATCCCTTCAGGACCAGTAGTGAGAGTGATGATACCAGATGGTGGAGGGAGGGTAGGGTAGAAAGGGGAATTAATTACAAGGATCTACATATAACCTCCTTCCTGGGGGGTGGACAACAGAAAAATGAGTGAAGGGAGACATCAGACAGTGTAAGTTACGACAAAATAATAATTTATAAATTATCAAGTGTTCATGAGGGAGTAGGGAGGGAGGGGGACAAATGAGGAGCTGATGCCAGGGGCTTAAGAGGAGAGCAAATGTTCTGAGAATGATGAGGGTAACAAATGTACAAATGTGCTTTACACAATTGATGTATGTATGAATTGTGATAAGAGTTGTATGAGGCCCCAATAAAATGATTTAAAAAAACAAATAGGAAATAACAAAACAAAAAATGCTCACACAAAAATGAGCCCTTTAAAGTACACATTACCTTCATTGAAAATATTCCAACAATGTTTTAAATGATCTAAAGAAAAAAGATTTTAAAATCTCCAAAATTTGAAAGCTAAAATTCAGTCTAAGGCTGAAGGATAAAGTTTTCCTTTTCTACTGACAGGACTTCTGTAATGAAACTTGGATATTAAAACTATCCAAAGAGAAGTAACTATGAAAAAACACTTCTTCTATCAACCTCTTTTTCCTTCTTTTTTTTTTGAATAAGGAACAGCATCGTGATTTTCTAAACGTCATAAATTATTCTGATATGTTTTAGTAATGCAATAACCACATGTTAATATGACTAAAAGTTTTATGTGTTGTTCTTGGAAAAAGTTTCATTTTGAACTTGCATGAATATATTGTTTCTTAAATATCAGATCCAAAAAATCATATTCAACAAATCAAACATATATCAAAAGATATAGTCATTTTTCTTATAAAGTGTCCCACATTGTAACAATCCTAAATTTTAAAACTTTGTATTAGATTCAAGGAAAGCTAGTTAGTCTTTAAGCAAGTTAGAATGACACATAAAAAGGACAGCAAGAGCTAGTTGATTCCATCTGGCCAGCAGACCTGCAGTACGGCTCAGGAAACCCTCACTCCAGGGGCTGTAGGCTTGGCTATTAAAGTTTCTTGAGTGTCATGGTATTGGAATGTTCACACATCTTACACATCTTAAGAACCAGTTTCTCCAACTGTTGAATGCACTTATAAGTTATTTGGTATCACACATAAAAAAGAAAATTGGTTTTGAAGACTGTCTCACACACACACACACACACAAACAGAGAGATGGATGTGATTTTCCAAACTAACAATAAGATTTTTAAATTACAATATGAATTTCTCTAGATTATAGGTCTAAAGTATATAACTCCCCACATCTAAGATTTAAGTAATCAGATGTAGCAATCTGAATCTATATTAAGCAGTGTTCCACAATTATTATTTAAAGAAATGAAAGGGTGGAGGAAATAAACATTTGCTTTTTTTTTTCTCAATAGACCAGAAACCTGTCTGGTTCTTTACGTAATTCTTATAATGTTAAAAGACCAGAATTATCATCCTGATAAAAAGCACTGCACAGAGAGTCAAGGGTATATAAAACTAAAATCCTTAGTTACTTAACATAGTTTATTATATACATATTATCTATGAGGAGGCTTCAAACATTTGTGGGAAAATTGAATTAAAAGATAAGGGAATTTTTCCTCAAAATTTTTCAAGCCCCCTAACAAATAGAGCAATATATACTAACATATAGTATAATCCAGAACTGAAGCCCACTGAAATTGAGCCAAATCCAATTCATACTAACTCTATATAGGTTTTTTTCTAAGAAACTCTTATTTTTAAATTATTTGAGCAGTTTTATTGACATATGACTCATATATCATGCAATAGTTTAAATGTATTGAAAGAAGGTGTGCAATTACCAATACTCTCAATTTTAGAACATTTTTGTTTTTCTTGTGCGTGTAATTAGTTACTCATTTCCCCAACCTGCAAAAATTTAATCCAGTTATTGTCTCCATAGATTTACCTATCCTGAATTTCATGTAAACAAAAATAGCAGTAACAAAATCAAACATCAAAAACTTCCGTTGAAAAATATATATCTACCTGCTTGAGGAGTTGCCACTGTTTTCTTAGAAACAATTTTACATAAACTTGCATACAAAACATCAGTGAGAAAGGGTTCTAATTTCTCCACATTTTTGACAACAGTTGTTATTGTCTGTCTTCTTTATTGGTAGTTATAAAGTAACAGCTTATAGTAGTTTTCCCACATATTATACAATTTAATTTTTGATCATATCAAGATGTGCGCAGTCATCACAGAAGTCAATTTCAGAATGTTTTTTCTTGTACTCCTTGTTTTTAGCTCCCCATTTGCCTGCATTCTCCCCTGCCATGCTTCTATCCCGTTAGTGTGTGTGTGTGTGTGTGTGTGTGTGTGTGTGTGTGTGTGTGTGTAATGTCATGGGTCACTTATACAGAAAACCATACAAAACATAAGCATAAAAAAATCATACAAAGGAAACAAATTTAAACAAATAAAAGCCAACAGCAATGACTACGCAATAAATAGAAAACCCTCAATGATAGTCAAGATAGATAACCCATCAGAAACAGTAACAGGCGTAATGGATCCCTGAGGGCTCAGGAAGAGAGAGGGAGGAGGATGGGAAGCTAATAACATTGATGACTGTATAACCCCACTTGGTGGGGCCAAAGAACAGAGTTGTGTGTGAATGGATATATTGGATTGTGTAAAATATGGGGAGGGAGGAGTTAGGGGATCTGATATCAATTTGTTCAAGAAGAAAAAATGTCTTGAAACTGATTGTGGTAGCAATTGTACAACATTGCTTGATATAATTGAACTATGGAATGTTATAGTTGTAAGAGCTTCCAATGAACTGATTTTTAAAAAGAAACCAAGAAAACCCTAAATGAAAGAGAAGGCAAAAAAAAAAGGGAAAAACTGAAATAACTTCAAAAACAAGTCAAAAGGAAGATCAAATGATAAGGTGGTACAATGTATATTAAGTACATCTGCCATATCGATTTTACAATGCTCTCTGTCTCATTGTAAGGCTGTTCACATGCCTCAACTATGGTTACAGGCAATTCGCTAATTAATCCATGTGGAGATCCTTCTAATGGGCTTTGGGCTTCCACAGTCATAGCCTTCTGCAAATCAGGTGTTCACAATTTACGTTCTGATACTGTTCCATCCTTTGGATTTAGGTTGTATTATTTTACAATCCTTGGATCACACAGGCTAGTGTGTTTCTTCCATGTGGACTTAGTTGATGTCTCACATAGATGAATGCTGGTTTAAAAGACAAGCCTTTTTTAAAAAAAACCATTTCATTAGGGACTCATACAACTCTTATCAAAATCTATACATACATCAATTGTGTAAAGCACATCTGTACATTCTTTTCCCTCATCATTTTCAAAGCATTCGCTCTCCACTTAAGCCCTTTGCATCAGGTCCTCTTTTCCCCCTTCCCTACCCGCTTTCCCCTCCCTCATGAGCCCTTGATAATTTATAAATTATTATTTTGTCATATCTTGCCATGTCTGACGTCTCCCTTCACCCCCTTTTCTGTTGTCCATCCCCCAGGGAGGAGGTCACATGTAGATCCTTGTAATCGGTTCCCTCTTTCCAGCCCACTCACCCTCTACCCTCCAGTATCGCCCCTCACACCCCTGGTCCTGAAGTTATCATCCGCCCTGGATTCCCTGTGCCTCTAGCTCCTATCTGCACCAGTGTACATCCTCTGCTCTATCCAGACTTGCAAGGTAGAATTCGGATCATGATAGTTGGGGGAGAGGAAGCATTTAGGAACTGGAGGGAAGCTGTATTCTTCATTGGTACTACATCGTACCCTGACTGACTCATCTCCTGCCCTAGACCCCTCTGCAAGGGGATTTCCAGTGGCTGACAAATAGGCTTTGGGTCTCCACTCTGCACTTCCCCCTTCATTCACTATGGTAAGATTTTTTTTTCTGATGATGCCTTATACCTGATCCCTTCAACACCTCGTGATCACACAGGCTGATGTGCTTCTTCCATGGGGGCTTTGTTGCTTCTGAGCTAGATGGCCACTTGTTCACCTTCAAGCCTTTAAGACCCCAGACGCTATATCTTTTGATAGCCAGGCACCATCAGCTTTCTTCACCACATTTGCTTGTCCACCACTTTGGTTTCAGCAGTTGTGTCGGGAGGGTGAGCATCATAGAATGCCAATTTAATAGTAGAAAGTATTCATGCATTGAGGGAATGCTTGAGTAGAGGCCCAAGGTCCTTCCGCCACCTTAATACTAAACCTACAAATATAGGCACATAGATCTATTTCCCCATCCTCATATATATATTTGCATGTACATGTCTTTGTCTAGACCTCTACAAATGTCCTTTGCCTCCTAGCTCTTTCCTCTATTTCCCTTGACTTCCCTCCTGAAAAGACAAGCCTTTAAGTCCCTAGACAATATTCTTTCTGATAGCTCAGCACCATCTAGTTTCTTCACCACACTTTGCTATATAGCACCCATATTTCAGGTGATTTTTTTCCTGAGGGTGAGCATGAAGCAGGGCTATGTTCTTAGATTGTTCTTAGATTGCAGCTAAAATGAAATGTGATCCCTAATTCCATTCATATGTCTGTGGTGTATACATCTCTGGTTAACTTTAGAGACATCGTTATCATTTTAGGATAAGAACATTGCAAATCCCCTCCCCGGGGGCATAAAATAAGAGTTTCATTAATTTATCCAATGTTATAGACTTTAAAACACTGTCTAGAAAAAGAAATTCTACAAGTATAGGCCAGGTTCAAACAGCAATACCTGAATTATTGACTTACACAGATGAAACTCCTAAATGAATGGACACTATTTTTATGGATAATGGGGGTTGATGATAGGGTAAAAATTTCAATAACACTAATTTTAAAAAGCAGAACCATGTCATAAGAAAGCAAGGAGGGCATGAAAATAGTAAATCTATGGTCTCAGGCCACCATTCATTGGGCACCCTCAAAGGAAGGGATCCAAACCAAAGTCCAATAACTGACAATCCCATTGCCTTGGGATGGCAGCCACCTGCTTCCGCAAACACGAGGGCATTTCAGCCTCAAGTCCAATGGTGTGTATCAATTCCATAACTCTGCTACGGGTGAGGTAGAGGTAAAACCCAGTTCACTTAATGGGTTTCTGCATCCAATTCTTCTGGTGTGGCCTATGAAAGATGTTGTGCACATTGAAAGAACAAAGTCTCAGTAGTCTATAGCACATGGCCTGGGTCATCAAGGGCTGAACAGAAATTAAGTCAAAGCATCCAATTAGGAACACAGTACCAGGCACAGTCTCCACTTGGTACTATGTAAGTATTGTTAAACATTTTTTTTTTCTGATAAGAGGTTACTATTGCAGTCTACTCACCAACAGTAATATAATCACCTTTTCCGAGACAAACATGCCCCTCTTCCCCATCTTAACTCGAATTTCCTCTAAGGTTCACGGCCTCTCCTTCAGAATACTCCATTGGGTTTGGGTGATTTTGGGTTGGGTTTGTTTTTCTTGATTTAGGTGGGGGCAGGGGGAGGGCGCTTAGAATGGTTAACTGCTATTGCTTCGACATCATGGTACAACTCTTAGTGGTGTGTGAGCTGCTGGGTCAGGCAGGGTTGGTTTGCTCTGGTTAGTGACATGGGCAAGATCTGCCTGGAGTTGAAAAACACAGGGAGAGGGGTTGAGATGAGTCAATAGGGAAAGTGGCGAGGTAAGAGAAAAGTGAGACTAAAATAAAAGTAAAGATAACGGTAATAAACAGCTGTCTGGATAGGCCAACACTTTTGTGAAAATGAAATAGGAAGAATGTAATTTAAGAAGCATAATCAAAATGAACAGATTTCATGGAAATATATTTCACAAAGAAAATGAGAGAACAGAAAGGGAGAATGGGTGGATTACAGGAAAGGGTGGAACAAAACAGAAAAGAGACAAAGGCTGGGTTGTGGCTTCGGGGTGGGTGCTCAAATTCTGTTGCTATGGCAGTAGGAATGTGAGCTCCTGTGAGCACTCAGCCAGGAGGGGGATGGAGGAGAAGGCCACCCCTGGGTGGGTGTGCCAGGATCACAAGCCTGCCAATTTTGGCCTGGGGGGAAATGCCTATTTTTAGGATGGTGGGATTGCATGCAAGTGGACAATGGAAAAGAAAGGGGGAGAGAACTGGAAAAAAAAAATAATGACTGTATTAGAACAAGGGTACAGAAAGCAAAGCAAAGAAAGTAAGAAATAAAACTGCCTGTGAGTGGGAACTCCTGTTCCTTTGGTAGTTCATTACCTGGTGGAGGTAGGGCATGTTTAGGGGGAAGGACATTAGGGAACAGTGCCACAAACAAAGAGGAAGGTTGGAGGTGCTGGTGGTGAAGAGTGTAGGTGAGTGCTATTACGCCTGACCCAAGCTGTCCACGCCATCAGCTAGTCACCGAGGCACAAGGTTGACTAGCTAGGTTGCCGCAGGGGAAAAATCATCTAAGCTGGAGAGCAGCAGAACCCACAGAAGCAGCTCATGCTTTCCATCAACAGTAAAAGGGAGTCTGTCAGCCGGCATTGCTACGCTCCCACTTTAAGAAACGTGGGTCTGCGTGGCTTTTCAGTTGAGTTTCTCACTGCCAGAAAGGACAGGATATCCTGCCCAATGGAACGTCGCTGGTAGCTGCTGAGATCTTCCCATACTTGTTACCTGATGGCCATATTCCCGAAGACAAAGACTGTAAATCTTTACAGGAGTAGACAACCTCATCTCTCTCCCAAGGAGCAGCTGGTGGTTTTGAACTGCTGTTCCTATAATTAGCAGCCCGACATTCATCCCAATCACACTGGAGTTCCTTAAATACAGATTATGTCTTTAAATACTAATTTACATGTATAATTCTATAACATGATTACAACTAATTAATAAGTACATAAGATAAATCAAGTAAAACTCAATGCCATCAAGTTGATGCTGACTCATAGCATCCCTAAAGGACACGGTAGAACGACTGCTATGAGTTTCCAAGACTGGGACTTCTTATGGGAGTTGAAATGCTCATCGTTCTCTATATGTGAATGATTCCATTTCTAAAATAACTAATCATATTAATAATAAATGGACCTGTGAGGAAATTTGAAGAGCACTTGGTCTTACTTGTTTCATACCTGACTCTACATATGCTATTAAAAGTTGGCCAGACAGCAGGCAATTCTGCACTCGCCAGAATACAAGTGTGGGGGAGAATGGAACCCCAGGAATATAAAGGGTGGAACCATTTGGAAAGGCATCTGGTGTTATCTTCTTTGGATACCATGTAACATCATTCTAGTTGTAGGCAGGGGATTTCAGGCAGCAAGCAAAAACAAATATGTTCAAAGCAGCACTGCTTATAAAAGTTCAATGTTGGAAAAAACCTAAAAACCCATCAGCATCAAAATGAACAGAAAACTAGGTGGTAGGTTACTGAAATAAATGAACTGTTCAGAACAAAGTGGAATCCTCCAAACATAACAGACTGGGGGGAAAACACAGGAACACAGGCAAATAAGTGGGAGGTTCCATTCATATTCAATTCTGAAATATACAAAGTTAGTGTAAACTCTTCGGGGTAAATATTTAGTTAGTGAACTACAAAAAAATAAAACAAAAACCAGATTGTGGGGGTTTGGGTGTGGAAGGAACACTTTTTATGCGACACTAGTTTTTGTTGTGTTTAATTGATTTTTAAACTGTATATTTCATGCTTTCTAAGCTGCATGTTGCATTCTGCCTTTTATAAATTAGACCCATTGCATTTCTCTGCCAAAGGAAGTTTGTTTTAGCTGAGTCTTTAAAATGCTTGAAAGTTTCCTCTTAAATCAAAGTGATGTGTCCTTTCTAAGATAGCAGGGTAATGTGAAGATGTAGCGCTCCAGCTGACTCTCAGTATCCTCTGCACAGAAACCTCTGACCAGCACAGTTTCCGACTTGGATAAACAGACACGCTCCCGGAATGAGATGGTCTGGGAGATAGGTGGTGAGAACAAGGGCAAACTGGGACTTGGAAGATAAGCAATAGTATGTATGTTCAATTTTTAATTCTTATTGCTGTAAAATATATACAAGGATAATTCAAAAACTATTGCTACAAAATCATAGGAAACTTTTAAATGATAATTTCAAATGTGAAATTATATATATATATATATATATATATATATATATTTGTTAACATATCCTATATCTCGGTCTCTACACTTCTACAGGCAGTGATTACATCCCTCTAACACGTCTCCAATGAGTTCTGTGCTCTTGAACTTGGACTGCATCAAAACACAGTAATTAGGGCAGCTTGGAGGGACTCACATCATGTTGGTTTGCAATATTCTTTGAGGTTTCGGAGTAAAAGGAAGTTTGAAAAGTCAAGATTGGGATTGTAGGATGGGTTGGTGGACTGAGGATTACCCATGAAATTTTCAAAGGAATTAATGATCATGATGGGGAAGAAATTTCTCAGCACAACTTTGCTGACCTTTTTTCTCACAAATGTTTTCTTAAAATTTCTTATTACTAAGAAATTTCCTATTATTATACTCCACGATCATGCTTTTGTGATATAAAAGAGACAAAACTAATAAGCCAGTAGGCAGATATGGTGATGGCAAGACATGTGAAGCAGAGGTAGATGCCAGCACACACTGAGATGATCCCAATGGAACCAGGAGGTAGAAGCTGAAGAGATAACATCTTATCTCCAGAGCTGACAGAGAGAAAGCCTTCCTTTAGAGCTGGTACCCTGAATTTGGACTTCTTTCCTCCTAATAATAAGAAAATTAATTTCTACTTTGGAAGCAAAAAAAAGAAAGAAAAGAAATTTCTGATTTTAAAGCCACTGGCTTGGGTTATTTCTGTTACAACAGCACTAGTGATTTAGACTTTGGCCAACCAACAAGATGAGCCTCGTTCATATTCATGACCATTCCAAAGGAAAAATGATCCAATGGAATGTGAAAATAGTATAATAATAACATTAATAACGCATGCAAGTGAAATTGTATGAAAGATCATTTTTCAATGGTTGCAGAAGTACATCGGCAAAGAATCGGCAGAAATCGGAAGAGGGCGTGGGATGAGGAATACTGCAGCTGATGTGACATTGATTTGGGTTCAGACATTTACCTGTGTTTGGTTGACTATGCAGAGGCATTCAAATATGTGGACCACAGCAAATTAAGAACAACATTGTGGATGGAAATATAAGAGGAGTGTGGCATCAAGACTGGAGAAATACTCATTAACAATCTGTAATATGCAGATGATATATACGTGATTGCTGAAAGCAAAAAAACTTACTGATGCTTACAAGTGCTTACAAGAAGCACTTACTGATGAAAATCAGATTACGGCCTTCAGTGTGGATTACATCTCAGCATAAAGGAGACAAAAGTCCTCATAACTATATCAATAAATAACGTCATGATAACTGGAGAAAATATTCAAGTTGCTAAGCTTTTCATTTTGCTTGGATCCACAATCAATAACCATGGAAGCAAAAGTCAATAAATGAAATGATGGATAAGCAAATCTGTAAAACATCTTTTTAAAGTCTTCAAAAGCAAAGATGTGCCTCTCTGATGGCTAAAATATACCTGGTTCATAATGGCATAAACAAACTGAACATTGAATGAGGGAGACCAAAGGAAAATGGATGCCTGTGAATTTTGGCATTGGCAAAGAATATGAACTATATGAGCATATGAACTCTCGTAGTCTGAACTTTCAGAAAATGATTCATCTGTCTTGAAAGAAGTATACGAAGAAGAAGAGGTATACAGCTAGCATGCTTCTCAGAAGCAAGGATGGCGAGACTTCATCTCATATATGAGGTACAAGCTCCTAGCTTTATTTGGTAGACTAGAAAGCCAGTGGGGGGAAATGAGGTCCTCCATAAGATGCACTGACCCCGTGACTGCCACCGTGGGCTCAAACAGGTGCAGAGGTGAGGATGGCACAGGACCAAGTAGATGGTTTTCCTTTTGTACATAGAGTCATTATGAATAGGAACAGATTCAACAGCATGTGAGAGACACTGTCCTCTCAGTGTGTCATACTGTGGTGGCTTGCATGATGCGTTTCAAATGCTAGCAGGGTGGGTAGATTTCAGTCAATTTTCCAGAATATGGTACACTAGGACTAAAAACCTAGTGATCTTCTAAAGATCAGACAATGAAAAGTTTATATAGCACAATAACACTGTCAAAACCATTTGCTTTGGGCACATCATCAAAAGGATCAATTGCTGGAGGAAGATGTTATATTTGATGAAGTACAGGGTTAAAGAGACCCTCAGTGTGATGGTGTGTTAGTACAGGTAGACTAGAGAAACAAATAATGAAGATGGAGAGTAGATGTTTGGTTGACCTCTCCCTCATGGTAATTATCCTTCTTGGCTAACCAGAAGTCAGATAAGTCCATGCAGTTTACTAGGTTGTTTCTGGAAGAATATGGGAAGTTAAAATTTTGATTTTTTTTTGTGGTTGTTGACTTTGGCTATTCCTGTTAGAGATGATGAAAATGAATGTTGTTCATGTATATTTTGAGATCAGGGATAGAAATTGCATCCTTGAATTTCTCAGAAACCATGGAGCTTAGGGAAAATGGTTGACATCAGGTCAAAATAGCTGACAGAAAGCCTGGATCTGGTTTGATGCTGTCAGAGGCCTAATCCCATATTTTTGTATCAATAGAATAGTTTAGATAAGAAGTAAGATACATAAGGATTTAACTTGACTGTTTTCAGAATTTAGTTTAGTATCTGATTCTACTTTGTTTATAGTGGCTTCTTCTGCTTATTATACTTAATATAAGGATTGATAGAAATGATTATTGGGAAGTATAAAAACAGAGAGCTTGTAAACCCACTTGCATGGAGTCATTAAAATGTGATCTTTACATGGGTCTAGGATATGGAGTACTCAAGACGTTTGTATTCAAAGAGACTTGCCTAGGGCACTGTTGACAGATTGGAGAAAGAGAAACTCTGGCATTTTTAATCTTGAACTAGTGGTTTTTGTCAGAAGCTGGAAAAAATCTGGAACCCTGAAGAAACTCTCCGCTCTAGGACTGAACTGTTAAAGGGAACCTGTGGGCAAGCTGAAATGCTTGCTAGGTGACCACCTGGATCCACTTGTTGAGTGGAAGTGGGAGAAAAGCAGCAATAGAGAAACGGGTTGAGTCTGGCCACTGACACCCATGGACCTGGTTCATAGGAAATAGAGGAGAAGATGATAGCGGGTTGACTGGTCTGAAGTTCATGACCTAGCACAGGGGGATAGCCTTGAGAATTTGTGATGGGACCATGGTCTAAAGACAAAAGCAACGTCCTGGGAAACATTGCAGCTGAGAAGACACATGGAGCTAAGCTAATATTGGCATATAACACACATGTGAATGCATTGTCTTTTTACAATTTTTAAACTATTAAATGAGGGGGGTTTTTGTTTGTTTGTTTCCTTTAATCAAATGTTAGCTTATCTGGTGAAGAGCTTCCATATGCGGAAGTCATCAAAACACTTCTTTCCCCCAAAGAACAACTTGCATCAGATATTGAAGTCTCAAGAAAAAGATATGTGCCCACGCTCCCTCTAAATCATATACTAGCTGTTCTTCTGTGTCCAGGCGGAGACAGAGCCTCCACTAGGGGCCTGTCCATGGCATTGACTACTCAGCATAACCCTGCCCAAAACGCTCTCCCACATGTGTCCCTAGACATCATCCTGGCTTGAACCATCTTTAAGGGATCCAGGGTGCCTTACTCAGCAAAGCAACAACTTTCCACAGATAGAACCTGCTTTTCTGTTTGTTTGTTTTTATTCTAGCCCCAATTTTCTATTTGACCTCTATTTTTCATGAAGGGGCCATCAGTGTTCTCTGTATCTGTTATGACCCACAGAGCGCTATCACTCAAACTCCTTGCTAACCAGTCAATTCCAAATCACAGTGATAGTTTAAGATAGAATTATAACTGTCCCTGTCGATTTCTGAGATTATAAATCTTCACAGAAGCAGAAAAGGTCCTCTTTCTCCCAAGGAGTGGCTGGTGGGTTCAAACCACTGCCCTTGTGGTTATCGGTGAGGCCACGTAACCCATCATGACACCAGCTACACTGGGCCAAACTCTATCCCCAAACTCAGGGCAGCCCACCACGGTTTCCCTGCTTGTGCAGAACCCTTGTGTGATCCTTAACATGTTTCTATGCTACACTTCCCATATGTACATACGCTCACACTTTCACTCCCTCCGCAAAATGTGCCTCGGAACAAAAGGGATGTATCTGCTGCCTTTTGTAGACTTGAAGACAACTCTAAAGACTTGACATGGATCTCTCGATCTCCTCACTACACCCACCCCTCTATGACTCTTCCTCTCTAGACCACCTCCTCCTGTGGGGAGGAGCGTCTCCCTTATAATAGAAATCACAGCAGCTTGACCGACACTCAGGTCACTGCCATCTCCATTGTACACTGACACAAGTCTACCAAGGATTTTCCTCCACAAAGACGAGAGTCTCCCGTCATGGACCTTTTTCATCAGTTGCTAAGAAAATAAATGATGTTTCCATCCTGTTGAATACATAAGCATCAGAATCATTTCATCTTACCTCTTCTATACTTTTCTAATTTTTTTTCACTTTTAAATGAAGCATGATAAATGAGAAAGTTGTGCCTCATGCTGGAACGCGAAATAGCCAGACACAAAATAAGTAAATTAATTTTTTTTTTTAAATAGCCTGGCCCTTGAGTGTTACCAACTAACTCTTCACCGCGATCCCACTGGCACCCTAGGACACCCAGGGACAGAAACACATTTTACCAGCTAGCACTTTGAATCGGCATCCTGGGAGAAGACCTGAGCTGCCCCACTGTTCTTTCTGAAGCAGCATTTTTCTCTATTTAAAGCTTTTGTTTACACAAATTCTTGTACATGCGCAACAAGTTAGCACTATGGCCAAGACTTGTCTCGAGCAGAAATGTAATTAAAACCACGTGGGGCTCTTTACCCTATTGGCACCTCCTGTAATCACAGCAAATTTCAGTATCACTTGGCCGATTCCCTTTGGATGCTGGGTCCCCGCTGCGCCGGGCGCGGAGGGAGGAAGCCCTAGCTGGAGCTAGCGAATAAACTCCTTTGCCGCTTGTGCATCTCAACGGGTCGGGATTATTGCGTGCGCCCAAGGTGAGCTCGCCTTCCTTCCCCGAATCTAATATTTGGGGACTCGTCCCAGATTGGGGATTGAGAGCACGGGCCCTGCTGGACGCAAGGACCGACCTTGAGGTAGGAGGGTTTTTTTTTCTTTTCTAAAATTCTGTCTGGAGACGTCTATGAGTGGCGCCGTTAATTGGGACCAGAATACGACCGAGGCGGACGCGTCAGAGCGGCCACTGGTCGGGTTCAGGGTGGGAGACGTCCTCCTATTCCCCTGGTAAGTCCCGCTTAGAGTCCGGACCTTATCGTGACTCAGCACTTTTTGCCAGAAGCCATGTGGAGACCCCACCATTCTAGAGATGATTTCCCCTTCACCGACTTGGCTTTTGCCCTACTTTGGGGCTCATTTCGTGTCTTTTGTGAGATGGTGGAAGATTTGTGGATTGTTGGTGCACATAGTATAATGTTGGAGCTGTGCGCTTTGGCAGCTCTGGGGAGGGAGGTTTTCTTGATGCGCACTGAACTTTTAATTAAACTGCTCTTCATACACGAGTTTCTGTGGATTTGTTTCTCTAAAGTTCCCAAACTACCACACTCATGTAGCTGTGCGAACCTTCCTTCACTCATGTCTTTACCCATATTATTTCCTTGACCCTCCACATTTATCTCGAGCCTCATGACTGCCAGAGGAGTTTATTTGACATGCGTTGAAACACTTTATTGGGAAAAGTAGCTGTTTCACCACAACTTTCCATGGGAAATGGCTTTTACTTCCGTATCATTGTGATTCAAGCAGTTCCACATCTCTCAGCTCCAAATGTATCTCCAGGATGTTCATGACTATGAAGGAAGAGGCAATTCTTCTGGTGCTTTGCAGCCTCTAGTGAATGTGGCCTCAAACAGTCTTACTTTTATCAGCTCGACCCTTAGCTTATCAACTTGCTTGGATGTGAAGGAAAACAGAAAACCCTGCATTTCACGGGCTGCCCTTCAGTGTTGCCTCGCCCAGAGTTACGTTTGTCATTTCTAGAATGCCCCCAGCAATTGCTTTTTCTTTGGTCACAAGCATTATCAATTCCCATTGTCAGTAGGTTATGGAAAACTTTGAATCCTGCAGGTTCCCGTTCATAATAATTACATTAAACAATGGAACTTTATGTATCTTCCTGTTTTTCACAACAGGTTTTGCTCATTGACATTGCTAGCTTTTTTCATCCCAAATAGCCAATAAGCACAGGTGGTGTTAATTGAAGGGCGGAAGGATACATGCCTTTGTCAGCTTAGCTTTGCAGGTTCTCGGGTATCTTGCTTTTTGAAAGTCAGTCCAGGGTGAAGATGCTTTAGCCAGTTAACTGCTATTGCTTCCAAGGCTGCCATGCACCAAGACATCTCTGAGCAGAAGCCACAATGTCTAAACGTGAAACAGCTTTGGGTGCTCAACAGCTGTATGGAGACGCCAACCAACTCTAAGATTATTTCCCTTTCACTGACTTGGCTTTTCCCAGCAGTCAGCCTCATTACATCTCTTTTGTGAGATGGTGGAGGACTTTGTGGATTCAGGAGGGGCATATGAGATAATGAAAAAAAAAATTCAGTATCACTGATATCACTGTGATCAGGAGGAACTGGAGAGACTGGCTCTGAGATGCCTTGAGATAGGAATGTTTAGTAAGATGGGGGTCATTTACAGAAATGGAGCACTACTGCTCCCTGGTTGAGAGCCTCCCCAAGCAAACCTCCAACAAGAGAAACAGTGTAAATCTCATGAGGTGGTCAGAAGAGCCATTGGAAACTTCATATCAAGCAGGCAGGCACTTCAGACAGTGCTGGTTGGTCCTACCATTGTAAGTGGGGGATGACTGTAACCCTGAGAAGACACAGAGTTCACAGGCTCCATTGTCCTTGGTGAATTGGAAGGGTAGGAGTGAGTCACTGAAGACAGCCTGTCAGCCTGAGAACATGGCCATCCAAAACGCTATGGAGCAGCACAGTTCTACTGAGTCACCACTGAGTCAGCGTCCATTTCAAAGCACTGTTTTGTTTTTATGGTTGCTGTTGCTGTTTGCTTGTTTTTTCCTTTCCTTTTTGATTGAATGTAGAGTGGTGCAAAAACAAAAAATATATATTTATTATCTGAAACAACATAGAGAGTGAGAATCTGGTGTCAGATGCCTTGGTTCGAACCTGCTTTCTGCCACATAGCTGCATAAACCAGATCAACTCATTTCTCTTCCCAAGCCCCAACTTTTCTATCTGTTACTAGGAATAGTAAAGGTTGCTTTGCGGAGTAATTGTAAGAATCAGCAATAACTTACACTGGGAACTGAGATGGTGCTTGAACGGTGCTGAATTGTCTCAGTCTCTTGACTTCATTTTTAAAGATAAAAAATCTGTGAGGTCAACAAAAAGTGCTGTACAGAAATTTAAACATAAATTATTTAGGGTGTGACATGACTGCATTACAGGTTTGGATTAAATAAAAACAACTTCAGTGACTGAGCATTTGGAGACAGGAGACTTTCTTTTTTTAAAACATTTTATTAAGGACTCATACAACTCATACAACTCTTACCATACATACATCAATTGTATAAAGCACATCTGTACATTCTTTGCCCTCATCATTTTCAAAGCATTTGCTCTCCACTTAAGCCCTTTGCATCAAGTCCTCTTTTTTCCCCTCCCTCTCTGCTCCTCCCTCCCTCATGAGCCCTTGATAATTTATAGATTATTATTTTGTCCTATCTTGCCCTATCCGGCATCTCCCTTCACCCCCTTTTCTGTTGTCCATCCCCCAGGGAGAAGGTCACATGTAAATCCTTGTAATCAGTTCCCTCTTTCTAGCCCACTCACCCTCTACCCTCCCAGTATCGCCCCTCACACCCCTGGTCCTGAAGGTATCATCCACCCTGGATTCTCTGTGCCTCCAGCTCCTATCTGCACCAGTGTACATCCTCTGCTCTATCCAGACTTGCAAGGTAGAATTCGGATCATGGTAGTAGGGGGCGGGGGGGAGGGAGGAAGCATTTAGGAACTGGAGGGAAGCTGTATTCTTCATCAGTGCTAAATTGCACCCTGACTGACTCATCTCCTGACAGGAGACTTTCTATGAAGGAATAAGAGGTGGGCTGGAAAAAAATCTTCAAATTTTAGAAATGGTAGGAAATGCAGAGATGACTTTCATAACACACAAGCTCTCTACTCTCTAAGAACACTACACTCTACTGAGAAATATCCACTTTAGTTGTGGTAGAGTGTATCAATCAGGATTCTTGGAAATTAAACTCAAGAAGAAAAAGCATCTAGTAAATACATATGAGGACATTTTGCATGGAAATGGCAGTCTAGGCAGCCACACTGCACAGACCCTGTACAACAAAGAGAGCAAATAAAACAAATCAAATGCGGGTGATAATGGTAGGACCTGGGCATCAGAACAAGGGTAGAGAAGTTGTTCAAATATTGGGTGGGAGATGCTAAAAAGTGTGAAGAGAGGAGACAGATGGAAAGGGCTAGCTGCCATGGGACTGTGCAGCCACTTTGAACTTTTGCAAGGACTGTTTGAGCAGGACTGTGACCTAAACACTGACTCCATTTGTCAAGAAAAGCACAAGCTCTCACTTTGTTGGCTGGCAACAGAAAAGGTATAATCCACCTTTTGTTCCCCACATGCTTTTGGTAACCAATCATAGCAATCAAAGCAGAAAAATTTTTTAAATCCAATACACACTCACAGAATGCAGGTCAGATAAACCCCCAGGAACAGAAATAGGAGTAGCAATACCAGGTAAGGGGGAGATGGGGAGTGGAGGGGAGGTAGGGGGAACCAATCACAATGATCCAGTGATCGACATATAACAACACACACACACACACACACATGATAGGGCAGTGGTTCTTAACCTGTGGGTCATGACTCCTTTGGGAGTCAAATGACCCTTTCACAGGGGTCGCCTAAGACCATTAGAAAACATGAGTATTAAAAAAAAAAAAAAAGAAAACATGAGTATTTCTGATGGTCTTAGGAACCGAGGCATGGCTCCAGGCATGTCCGCCCACATGCAGATATGCCCACATACAAGCACCCACCATGATAACATTATCCACCAACCCTATCACATACACCCGGTACAAATACAGGTGTATGTGACAGGGTTAGCACCATAATGTACTTATGCGGACCAGTCACACATGTGTAGAGAGCAGTTACTGTGTTGAAAGCAGCTACTCTGTTAAAAGCAATTAGTGTTGAAAGCAGCAGTATTGGAGGTGAAACGACACTTCATGAATTATAATTACTGGGTAAATGTAAAATATTGTACTGTAAAATCATCAACTACTGCAAAAAAAAAATCTGTACCATGGGAACTTAATCTGGATGCTATTGGTCTTTTATATTCAGCTGTGTTTGATGTGAATACTGCCCCCTTGTGATAGTAACAGGTATGTTAAAAAAAAACAACAGAAAGTGGTAAATCAGAGGAAACTTTAATGAACTGTATTGATTGAACTATGCCACAGATAATCTTTTGTATTATTAAAGCTATCGATATATATTATTTTCATTAGCAACTGACCCATGACAATGGGTTGTGTAGAGAAAAACGTTAAGAAAATATAGTGAGGATTTTTTACAGTATGGTTTTACCTCAAAAACTACAGCAGGAATTGAGAAACCACAATGTGTTATTAGTTGTGTAATTCTATCAGCCAAATCTATGAAACCAAACAAACTAAAGTGCCATTTTGATAGCAAGCATCCGAGCTTTGCCTGCAAGGATACCAACTATTTTAGAAGCAAAACTGATGGACACAAGAAAGCCAGACTTAACACTGGTGACAAGTACCACAAACAAAACATAGCAGCCATAGAAGCTTCATATTTGGTGACACTCAGAATCACCAGAGCTATGAAACCTCACACCATTACTGAGGATTTACTGTTGCCAGCAGCCAAAGACATTGTTCAAGTTATGATCTGAGACAAATTTGTTACAAAATCGAGTGCAATTTCCCTATCTAATGACACTGCCTGCAGAAGATAGATGATATGTCTGCTGATATTCTTGATCAGGTAATCCAGGAAATTAAATCTGCTCCACTTCCAATATTTAGCACCCAACTTGATGAATCTACAGATGTGGCAAACTGTTCATTTACTGGTTTCCATGAGGTACATTAATGATGGTGACTTTAAAGATGAACTTCTTTTTTGCAGACCTCTTGAAACGAAAACTCCTGCATGTGATGTATTTGACACAGTTCATTTCTGAAAGAGCACAAGATCTCTTGGGAAAGGGTTTGTGGTGTTTGCACAGATGGTGCTCGAGCTATGTTAGGATGTCGATCTGGATTTCAACATTTGGTACTGAACAAGTCACCAAAAGTCATCAGAGCTCACTGTAAGATTCGTCAACAAATATTATCAACAAAGACGCTGCCACAAAAGTTACAAGAAGTAATTGAAAGTGTCATAAATTCTGTCAATTTTGTAAAGGCGAGCACTTTAAACAGTAGACTGTTTTCACAACTGTGCAATGAATTGGATGCGCTGAATAATGCTCTGCTATTTCACACTAAGTGAGATGGTTGTCAAGAGGAAAAGTTTTAAAACGTGTTTTTGAGCTTCCTGGTGAACTCAAAACCTTTTTTCATCAGAAAGCAAGACCGCAGTTTGAAATACTTCAACGATAAAAGTGAACTGCAGAAAATAGCTTATTTGATTGACATCTTTGCTTTCTTGAATGAGTTAAATTTCTCACTACCAGGACCAAATGCAACATGCGTCGATTTATCTGAAAAGATCCGATCATTCCAAAAGAAACTTCAGCTTTGACCAAAAATAAAAAAAATATTGACGATAATAAAATTTACATGTTGCCTACATTATCTGCTTTATTTGAGGAACATGACATTGTACCAGACAAAAGGATTACAATGATAATTTCTGGGAAAGAACGCTTAAACCTGCTTGCAGATGAAATTTCATTGTACTTTCAAAATCTACCTAACACCCCATTTGCACTTGCCAGAAACCCATTCACAGTGAAATTGAAGATGTACCGGAGACAGCACAAGAGGAGTTCATTGAACTTATTAAAAGTGATGCAGTGAGAACTGATTTCTCTACAATGCCAGTTAAGAATTCTGGCTCAAGTGTTTTCAGTCATATCCTGTTCTGTCTGACTATGTTGTACCTTCTCCCATTTCCAACAACATATCTTTGCAAATCAGAGTTTTCCAGCTTATTGGTTATCAAGTCTAATATAGAAGTAGACATGTTGTGGAAGATGATCTTAGTTGTGTTCTTGAAAATACTGCCCCCCAAATTTCTGATCTAGTAAGAAAGAAACTATCTCAACTTTCTCACTGATGCTGGCTTTTACTCATACTGTCGCAAAATACAGCAATGTAGTTTATTGTTACTATGTTAAAACTGTTGCCCAGGCTATACCATGCTTCAGGATGAAATTTCATTTATTTGTAATTAGAAATAAATATTTCACAATATAGAAGCCCATATTTTGTGATGAATAATTATGCTTTAATTATGTTTAATTTGTTGTAATGAAAATATATCCTGCATATCAGATATTTTCATTATGATTCATAACAGTATCAAAACTAGAGTTATGAAGTAGCAATGCAAATAATTTTATGGCTGGGGGTCATCACAACATGAGTATCTGTATTAAAGTGTCATGGCATTCAGAAGGTTAAGAACCACTGCCCTAGGGAGAAGAACAACAGAAACTGTGGGGGAAGGGAGATAGTGGTCGTTGTACAATATGAAAATAATAATTTATAATTTAACAAGGAGTCACAAGGATGGGAGGGAGGGGGAAATGAGGAGCTGAGACTAAGGTTAAAATAGAAAGTACATGTTCAGTAAATAATGATGGCAACATCTGTTCAAATATGTTTGATACAATTGATATATGGATTGTTATAAGTGTTGTAAGAGCCCCCAAGACAATGAATGGCCTTATGAAAAAATTAAATACACACTCCTGATAAAAACACTCAAAAAATCTCTTACCAAGGGCTGAAACACATTCATTGTGGAAGAGACATTTTCTTGAACAAATGTTGCTGTCCATCACTGCATGGGAAGAACTGAAGGAAATCATGCTAAGTGAAGTAAATCAAGCACAGAAGGACAAGTGCAACACGAGTCCACTGAGGTAAGCTCAAAAAAACAGGGCACAGGGGAAAAGCTTATATATATATACACACACACACATACAGACATACATACACACACACACACACATCTGTGGGGTGATGGAAAGCAACAACTACAGCAGGGGTCAAACCCAATCCAGGGAGATATATATATAGATATAGATAGATAGATAGATAGATAGATAGATAGATAGATAGATAGATAGCAGCCAACTAATAAGAAGGGGAAAGAAAGAAGAAAAAATAAAGACATGGGTAAGTGGAGAGCAGGGCAGTAACCCACCCAAGAGGAGGGTATTGTTTATATCTCCACAGGAGAGGGAAAGAGAGACCAGGCTTCGACCTAATGTGCCAAGACGTGAATACAACATAGCAGCATGTACCAAGGAACCAATAGAGAGGTCTATGGGGCCAACCCCAATCCCCGCTATGTGGCACACACCCTCAGAAGAATGCACTTCAGAGGACAGCACTGGGAGTACAGCTTCAGGAGGGGGACACATCAGATTAGAGGACATGGGAGCAATGAAAAGGAATGAAGAGGGAGGAGCAATGAAAAGGAATGAAGAGGGAGGAGAGGGCATCCTGGCCCGCCAAGCCCCAAGGGTGATGCTCCTGCTTAGAGCAGACAACACACAGGGAGGACTGTAGGGCCAGCCCCGCCATGGGACACAGTGTCCCTCACTGAACCATGGCGCTGCGGAGGACAGCACTGGAGACACAGTGCGGGATTAGTGCACTGTCTGCCCCATCACACTGGGGCGAGGCACTGAGGCATGCAGCAGAGCAGCAGGGGGAGCAGAGTGATGAAACCCCTGGGGATACCAAAAATAGAATTTGGAGACAGATTATGACACCTCATCAGGCTCGACTGGAAAACACTCATAAAGGCCAGCAAGCAGACCTTGAACTCTTTCTAGGCTTTTCTGTTTTTGTCAGTGGCCTTCTTTTTTGTTATTGTTATTTTGTTGCTGTTGTTGGTTTGTTGGTTTTGAGTTCCTTTGTTGTTTTATTTGGCTTTTCCAGGTTTTTGCACTTTTTTTCTCAATCATTTTATTAGGGGCTCATACAACTCTTATCACAATCTATACATACATCAATTGTGTAAAGCACATTTGTAAATTCATAGACCTCATCATTCTCAAGACACTTGGTCTCCACTTAAGCCCTGGGCATCAGCTCATTTTTCCTCACCCTCCCCCCTCATGAACACTTGATAATTTATAAATTATAATTTTTTCATATCTTACCCTGTCCGACATTTCCCTTCTCCCACTTTTTTGTTGTCCATCCCCCAGGGAAGAGGTTATATGTAGATCCTTGTAATCAGTTCCCCCTTTCCATCCCACCTTCTTTCCACCCTCCCAGTATCACCACTTTCACCACTGGTCCTGAAGGGATCATCCGCCCTGGATTCCCTGTGTTTCCAGTTTATATCTGTAACAGTGTACATCCTCTGGTCTAGCCAGATTTGTAAGGTAGAATTAGGATCATGATAGTGGAGGGTGGGGAGGAAGCATTTAGGAACTAGAGGTAAGTTGTATGTTTCATCATTGCTACACTGCACCCTGACTGGCTCATCTCTTCCCGGAGACCCTTCCGTAAGGGGATGTCCAGTTGCCTACAGATGGGCTTTGGGTCTCTACCATGCACTCCCCCTCATTCACAATGACAATGATTTTTTGTTCTAATGATGCCTGATATCTGACTTCTTCAACACCTCGTGATCACACAGGTTGGTGTGCTTCTTCCATGTGGGTTTTGTTGCTTCTGAGCTAAGTGGCCGCTTGTTTACCTTCAAGCCTTTAAGACGTCATATGCTATATCCTTTGGTAGCCAGGCACCATCAGCTTTCTTCATCACATTTGCTTATGCACCCATTTGTCTTCAGCGATTGCATCAGGGAGTTGAGCATACAATGATATGTTTTTTTTTTTGCTCTTTGATGCCTGATAACTGATCATTTCGGCACCTCATGATCCTGCAGGCTGGTGTGCTTCTTCCATGTGGGCTTTGTTGCTTCTGATCTAGATGGCCGCTTGTTTACCTGCAGTTTTTGCACTTATTAGTGTATCTGAATGTCTATCTAGATAAGATAGGCGGGATAAAAAATTCAGAGTGGAAAAGAA
The DNA here is from genome assembly GCF_050624435.1 of Tenrec ecaudatus. Lineage (NCBI taxonomy): Eukaryota > Metazoa > Chordata > Mammalia > Afrosoricida > Tenrecidae > Tenrec > Tenrec ecaudatus. The sequence goes on along the minus strand of NC_134538.1, from coordinate 54,948,895 downwards.
TGAGACCAATGGTTCAGGAGAGAAGGGAAGGTAGGAGAAAGGAAGGTTGGAGGAACCAACCCAGGGAAACACATGAATTAAAAATCAATGGAGGAAGGTCACAGTATGCCTAATGGGGCTTAATTAAGGGCAATGTAACAGCAAGGAATTACTAAACCTGAATGAAGGGCAAATGTGATGGTGGGACATGAGAAAAGTAAAAGGAACTAGAGGAAAGAACCAGGAGGCAAAGGACATTTATAGAGGTCTAAATACAGGCATGGACATATGTAAATACATATATAACAATAGAGGAAAAGAACTATGTACCTATATCTATATGTTAAGAATTAAGGTTGCAGATGGACATTGGGCTTTGATTCAAGTATTACCTTAACATGAGAAAAATTTGTTCTAACAATCTGGCCTTGTGTGATGCTCACTTTCCCAACAAGATCGCTGAAGACAAAATGGGTGTATAAGCAAATGTAGTGAAGAAAGCTGATGGTGCCCGACTATCAAAAGATATAACATCTGGGGTCTTAAAGACTTGAAGATAAACAAGCGGCCATCTGGCTGAGAAGCAACAAAGCCCACATGGAAGAAGCACACCAGCCTATGTGATCATGAGTTGTCGATTGGATCAGGTATCAGGCATCTAAGACCCAGAACAAAATCATAACCAAGGTGAATGGCGGGAGGTGGGCGCAGCATGCAGTGGAGACCCAAAGCCCATCTGTAGACAATTGGACATTTCCTCACAGAGGAATCACAGGGAAGAGATGAGCCAGTCATGGTGCAGTATAGCACTGATGAAACATACACCTTTCCTCTACTTCTTTGGTGCTTCCTTCTCCCCATTATCATGATCTCAACTCTACCTTACAAATCAGATTAAACCAGAGCATGCACACTGCAACAGATAAGAGCCTACAACACCGAGAATCCAGGATAGATAACCCCCTCAGGGCCAACAAGGAGAGTAGAGATACCAGGAGGATTAGGGGAGGGTGGGAGAAGAAAGGGGGACTTGATTACAAGGATCAAGTAGAACCCAGGGGGACGAATAACAGGAAAGTTGGTCACGGGTAAAGAAGGAAAATGTAAGATATGGAAATAATAATCTATAACTTATCAAGGGTGTGTGAAGGAGGGTGGGCATGGGAGGGAGGGGGAAGAAATGGAGAGCTGATATCAGGGGCTCAAATGGGAAGATAATCCTTTGAAAATGATGATGGCGGCATATGTGCAAATGTGCTTGACACACTGGAGGAATGTATGGATTGTGATAAGAGATGTAAAATCCACCAATAAAAGCATTTTAAAAAACAACAGCAATAAAAAAACAAATAGTGCTGTCAAAACAGGATATGTGTGTGCAGAAAAAGGAAGCAGGCTCATATCTCACTTCATCTTCAAAAAGATGATCAAGAAGGGTCTAAAGACAAGAGTGGACAACCTAGAACTATAACAATCACCAAAAAAGCATAGAGACAAATTTAGGGGCCTAGATCCATGACATAAACACACTATCAAACATAACTGAAAACATACAAATAACAGAAGAAAAACTAGAAGAAATCATAAAATCAAAGAGCTGAACAAGATGAAGTAAAATATTATAATGAAATGTTCAAAGACCTAGAGATAGGAAACCTAGAGAGAAGAACACCTTCAGTAAATCTTCAATGGAAAGAACTGATGATAAAATTCAAGCCTCGAAGTTGTGATATTGAAAGAGTCTATGAGCAAAATCTTAAATGACGCAGGACGGATCCCAACCTTCTTCTCATTAGAGTACATTTTAAACTTAGAATATGGCGTCTAGTCACGAACTTCTTCCACCCACTTCAATAGCCTTTTTCTGGACTACATCGAATGGAAACGACAGCTGTGAAACCTCTCACGTTCTGAGCACACTTCACACTACCCAGATGTGGTAGTTTCTTTCCCTTGCTTACGGTGTCCATGGTAACCACTCTAGCCAGTCTCCTCTTGGGTGTGCATTGCCTGTTCCAAGGGAATTATTGTCTGCTAGTCTTCCTCCTCCATTTGCATACCTCCCTTGCAATCCTTTCCCCATTCACCATGTGTTACAAGTCAACCATATGGTGCCACTCCCCTGCCCAAAGAACCCTCCAATCACCAACTACCTTACGCTTTAGAGCTTAAAGTAGAATGGCACTCCTGCCTATACATATGAGAACTGGGCCTACTGTCCTCTTTCTGCCTTTCTTTCCCCATTGTCTCTCTTAAACCCAAAACCTCTGAATCAGTTCAGAAGAGCCATACCCTCTCAGATTCTGTTCTCGCCCACTGCCTTCCAGTGGATTCTAATCCATAGCTTTACAGTAACGACAGCCTCAGAGTCACCGTTGCGCGTCTGGGTTTGAACTGCCCATCTTGTGGTTAGCCGCCCAGGGTTTATCTCACACCACCACTGGGGATCTTTTCTCACATGGTCAAGACTTCCTGGTTCCTCTCTTCTCTGACCACAGTTTAGATTCCCTTTTGTCTGGCAAACTTAACATTTCAGATGAAATCACCTCCTTGGAGAAGCCTTTGATCATCTTATCCTGAGAGAGGCAGTTGAACAGCGTGCATTCCCACACCATGCCCATCCTTCCCAGTACTACTCAGAATTCTAGCTCTCCTCTTTATTTCTAAATGAGTCTTTCTCTTTATCAACTGCCCATCTAGAAGGTGAGGTCATGAGGAGGTCTGGTTGGTCCTGTTCTCAGTTATACCTCAGTGCCCCGTAAGAGGTTGGACATAGAACAAGACCTTGCAAGCAACCAAGAATATTTTCAAAGTGCACTTAAGCGTGAATCCTAGGTCTGGCTCCCTGTAGCGGCTCTCGGAACACCTGACCCTCCCTGGGCTAGTATTGTCTCATTTGTTCCATCCCTTCTCCTAGATACCCTCGTTTGACCAAATTTAAGAAGATCTAAGTCTGTGATGGGATTCCCAGGATGATGAGCTAGATGGAAAGTCTAGGCACATGCCTCTTTCAGTGATCTAATAAAAGCAAGCTAAATAGATTGCAGAAATCTGTCTTCTGCAGGCGTCTAAGGCACTCAACAGAAATGTAGGTGTCCCTGCATGATGAAAACAGGCTTGGCTGCTAATTGAAAGCTCATGTCCCTCCAGAAGTGCTGTGGAAGAACGATGGGTCAGTCTGCTCTCAAGAATCAGTCACAGAAAGTTCTATGGAACCTAGTGTTAATGCTGATACATGTAAGTTTGCCATTGACTTGAGTTTCCTCCTGGCAACTGGTAAACACAAATCTAAGTTAGAAAGCTAGTATAAAACCTAATTGCCTCCTTGTTACACTTTTATTGAGACTTGTTCAGGTGTGCATAGAAATGTACCCTTTATTTCCCATTGCTAGTTTTTCAAATGCTTATGGAAACAGGTGGGACCTCTTTCTTTGGGCAGGAAGTCTCAAGGGAGCGGCCCTCTCCACTCCTGCCCTTTCTGCCCCAGGGACACTGCCACCCCCAGATCGCTTTGCCTTTTCTTGGGCCCTTTTGCACTTACCCCTTTGATGTGCCTCTTCTCATTTGCTTAAAAAATACAAGATTCTTTCCATCAGAAATCCAGAGGCCAGCTGGTGGCCTTGCCCTTTGGATGCAGAAGGATTGAGAAACTCCTAGCAAGCTCTTTAGGCAATTAGCCTTTATTGCTTCCCATCAGGAAGGTGATTGTCGCTCAGCATAGATGGGGTCACTGACTTCATGGGGAAGGGAGAATGGCTGTACTCTTCAATCCCTTAGTAGAAGAGGGGGAAAAAATCCAAATGTTTAATGATTGTATTTCCCTTTTTGAGGATGAACCATCAATGTGGGTGGAGTAAAATAAAATTAGGAGGTTAGTGGTCCTTCTATATGATTGACATGCTTTAATCTTCTATGTTGAAATCCTTGTCGATCCACAGGAAGCTGCAAACATAGTACACAGAGGGTCCGGTGAGCCTTTGCTTACTGTCCTTCACTGGCTACATCTTAGGTACCGAGAGTATACATGAAAATTAGGAAATGAACACTGATACAGTGTGTGCTTATACTGCTACACTACTGGACCCCATTGTTTAGCATTGTGAAACCACGACCCAGGTCCAGTTATTCTGTCACCTCCCCTTTGCTCTCCCCCACCCACCATCCCTAAGCTCTGGCAACCACTAATTTGTTCTCTAAATACCATTGTGGAAGACAAGGAAAAGATACATTCATCCGGAGCAAAGGGCATCAAGATATATTTCACCAAAGAGGATATACAAATAGCTAATAAGCTAATGAAAAGTTCATCTGTATTGGTAGCATTATTATGAGGATGGAGACTAAAAACACAAAGAGGTACTCCCACACATCTATCAGAATGGTTAAAATAAATTTAAAAATAGTGACAACACCAAAGGCTAGTGAGGACACAGAGAAACTAGATCTCTCGTGCATGACTGGTGGGAATGTTGAATGGGGTTGCCAGTCTGGTGTTTACTTTTATCAACGTAAATATGTTTGATGGTTATTCTCTAAAACAAATCTCTCCCAATTAGTCCATGTTGAGAGTCTCAGGTAACGTAGTGTTTCCTACCACCCAGGGCTTCTCTAGACTCCCCGGAAGAACATTAAAAGTAAAATGCCAGCCAAGCCTTTTCCAAAGTACCTGGGAAGGTCAGGACCTGGGAAGTACTAAGGACTCTGTAGGAGTTCTAAAGGGCAGTCAGAGCAAAAATCACAGGGTCCTAGAACATTAGGTTGAGACATAAGTCCCCTTGGAAACAGACATCACCCGTCGCCTTCTCCCCTACTCTTATGTGTCTATGGCCTCTGTGCCAGCCCCCTAAAATGCCATGCCTGTCATCTAGTTGGAGTTGCTGAAGGTAACCCCCCGAAGTGCCTGGTCCCACTCTAGCAGATTGCTACCCACTTCTCACTGCCACATGCTCCTCTCTATCCCTCACTTAAAAATCCATTGAGGAGATGAGCCACTCAGGGTTCAGTGTAACAACAATGAAACTTAAAACCTTCCTCTAGTTCTTGATCCCAATTCTACCTTGCAGACCTGGTTAGACCAGAGGATGCACAGCAGTGCAGTAAGGATCTGGAAACACAGGGACGGATGAACCCCCCAGGACCAGCGATGAGAGTGGCGACACCGGGAGGGAAGGGGGTATAGAAAGGGAGAACAGATCTTGGGAATCTACATGTAACCTCCTCTCAGGGAGATGGGCAACAGGAAAGTGGGTGAGGGGAGATGCCGGGCAGTGTAAGGTACGATAAAATAATAATTTATAAATTATTAAGGGTTCATGAGGGAGGAAGAGGGGAAAAAAGAAAATGAGCTGATTCCAGGAACCCAAGTAGAAGGCAAATTTTGAGAATTATGGGGCAACAAATGTATAAGTGTGCTTTACTCAATTGTTATTTGTATGGATTGTGATGAGTTGTATAAGCCCCAATAAAATGATTTATTTAAAAAATCCATTGACACCTCCTCTACTTGCTCCCAAATCTCACCTACTTCCACATCACTGAATGTACTCATTTTAATTTTAGTTGATTCCAGAAACCTCACTCTTTCCTACTAGACTGACTTCAAAGGTAAACCATATCATACTCCTCTGCCCACCCTTTATGTCTAGTACCAAAAAAGATGCTCGATTAATGTTGTCGCATTAAGCTCAGCACTTATGAAGAGGACAGTGCCTGTGTTACAACCAGTACATTGTGAAGGCTTTTCCACATAACAAACTAACGTGTTGCTATGGAAAACTCAAATATATATAGTTTTATAAGTTAAAAATATATAGTTTTAAATATAGAGAGAAATATAGTTTTAAAATTTAAAAATATTATCACGATACAATCTTACCTCTTGTAAATATATTGGTGATATACCTGTCTCAACTTTGTGACCTCAAGTCTGCATGTTCTAAAAGAAAGTGTTGAATTTTGGCTAAAAATAAAATGAGCACCAACAAAGAAAGCAAGACACCGGGCAGGAGCCTAGGAAAAAGTAACTAAGGGCCAACTATGAGTCCACCTCTGGATGGCACCAACCTAGCAAAAAGGTCCTGTCTCTCCCATCCTAGAAGCACATGAAAATGGAAGCTGTGCCACCTGTGTTCCCAAACCAGCATGATTGCCCATTGCTGAAAGGTTTCAGAAGGACTTCTAGCTAAGACAGACTAAGAAGAAACGACTAGTCACCAAAAGGTGACTAATGAAAACTCTCTGGTTTGCAGCAGAGCACAGCCCAATATCGTGCTGGACATAGGAGTCCCTCCAAAAGCACTCAAAATGCATAACAGCCACCAGGACGGACTTGAGTATTGCAGTGAGCATAGAAACGTTTTGTTCTGTTGTACAAGGATATGGACTCTCCACAGACAACTTCTTGAAACAATCTGTTTCATTTACAACCTGTACCTTCAAGCAGTTCCAGTTCCTATGACCCTACAAACAACAGAAATAACCACTGTCCAGTCCTGCAGCATCCTCACCATTGTTGTTTGAACCCATTGTGAAGGCCATTGTGTCTATGTAGCCATTGGAAGGTCTTTGTATTAGTCTGGGTACTTCAGAGAAACAAATCCACAGAAACTCATGTCTAAGAGAGAGTTTTACATAAAGGGTAAGTGTGCATCAAGAAAACACCCCAACCCAGTGCTGCCCAAGCCCATTAGTCCAACATTAGCCCATATGTCCGACACCGATCTACAAAGTCCTCCACCATCTCACAAAACACACACACTGACACCCATTGAAGGAGGAAAGCCAAATCAAGTAGTGTATAATCATGTCAGCACTGGCAGGGGTCTCCACACGGCTGCTTCAGCACCCAGGGCTGCATCGGGGTAGGTCCATGTGGCTTCTCCTCATGGAAGGTCTTGCAGGAAGTCACCCTTGACAGCTGAGGCAGGGCATTGGCTAAGGTAGCTTCACCCTGGTCCAACCATCACAAAGCAAGAGACCTGAAAACTAAAAAGGCAAGGCTCAACAAGCCATTTATCCCTCCACCCTTCAATTAACCCCACATGTGTTTATCAGCCAGGTTGGCACAATAAACTAACTCAGTCTTCTTCCTTTTCACTGGCTCCGTACATTACCAAACATGGTATCCTTTTCCAGGGACATATCCAAGGTATGAGCGGCATCCTTACTTCGATGGAACATCCTAGTTATATTTTGTCCAAGAAAGATTTGTTTGTTGTTCTGGCAATCCAAGTTACTTTAAATCTTCTACACTAACACCATAATTCAAATACAGCCACTCTTTTGTGATCTTTCTTATTCGTTGTCAAACATTTCATATGTAGGTGAGGTACTTGAAGATACCATGGTTTGGGTCAGATACACTTTAGTCCCGAGAGGGGCATCTTTGCTCTGTGACCCCAAACTCAGAACCATGAAGTTGATTGCATCTCATAGTGTCAGGGAGCCAGAATAGGGACTAAGGGGTGGTGGTCTCCCCAATGCCCGCAGAGGGCCACAACAAAGGGGTTGGAGAGAAATCAGGCACTTTAATTAGACACCTATGGAAAGATCCAAACTGAGCATGCTCAGACACAAGCTCCCTAGGCCCAGGCGGGAGATCCACCTGGGTACACAGACTAGGCCCAGCCACATGACATCACTCAGGTGTGTTTAAACTCAGCCAATGAGGTCAGCCAATACCTTCAATCATGCCTCCCCAGCCGGGTGAGAAAAGAGCCTGCCCCAGGAAGACCAAGCCTCTTGGACGCCTCTCCTGTCCAGGTAAGCTCGTGCAGGTGGGAGGGCACAGGTACACACACACACACACACACACACACACACACACCACACCCCCCCACCCACCCCCAGGCGTTGGGGCCCAAGCTCTCTCTCGGGGCACTCTCTTGGGATTTCTTCCTCTTGGCCCCTGTGATTTCTTGCGAATATCTGAAACTTCCCTTTTCCTCAGAAAAGTCACGTGGGTTTACAAAAGTGCTTCTGCCGCATGAATTCTTTCAGCGTTTCGAAGCAAGACCTGAGGTGTAAACCATCCCCCAGAAACCTAATAGCAACCCTATAGGACAGAGCAGAACTGATCCTGTGGGTTTCTGAACCTCTTAATGCCAGCAGAAAGCTTCATCTCGCTCCTGAGCATTGACCTGTGAGCTTGAACTACTGAGCTTTCTGTTAGCAGCCCAACAGTAATCCGCTCTGTATGCCCCCGTGGTGCTTCTCCATGGCCTCTTGACTGCTGCTTCCAGGAGAGCGGATTGTGGATCCAAGTGAAATGAAATTGGTGACAATTTCAGTCTCTTCTCTATCATGCTGCTATACAATTAGGAGGATGCTTGCTTTCTTTACATTTAGTTGCAATTCCTACTGAGGACTGTAGTCTTTGATCTTCACCGGCAAGTACATTATGACCTAGTCTGCCTAATAATTACAAGGATCCCTGGGGCTAGCGGATGACCTGTTGGTCTGCCAGGAGCCCTGGTGGTAGAGTGGTTGCATGTTGGACTGCAAGCCTCATGGTTGGCAGTTTGGAACCGCCAGCAGCTTTATGTGGGAGAGAACTGTGCTTTCTACTCCTGTAAACCGTTCTCGTCTTGGAAGCCCACAGGGGGTCACTATGAGTCAGCATTAATTTGACAGAAGTGAGTTTGGTGATTTTGAGCCTCTCTGCTGGAGAGAGATGTGGTTTTCTGCTCCTAAAGATTTACAGCCTCAGAAACCCCAAGGGGCAGGTCAACTCTGTCCTATAGGGTTGCTATGAATCAGAATTGATTTGATGGCAATGAGAATAGTAATGACAGCAACCACCACATCATGGGTCCTTACTACTTTTAAGAATGGTGCAAGGTTTCACAAACTTTTTGTATATGTCATTTTCAAAGTTTGGGGTCATCTTTAAACATGCTACACCAGTAACAAAAGAAGTGTCTGGGTAGACCAGAGCATGTACACTGGTACAGATAAGAGCTCACAACACAGGGAATCCTGAACAGATAAACCTCTCAGAACCAATAATAAGAGTAGTGATACCAGGAGAGTAAGGGGAAGGTGGGGGGAGAAAGGGAGAACCAATCACAATGGTCGACACAGAACCCCCTCCCAGAAGGAGGATCAACAGAAAAGTGGGTGAATGGAGACAGTGGTCAATGTAAGACATGAAAAAATAATTATATATTATCAAGGGCTCTTGAGAGAGGGAGGGGGCGGTGAGCTGACAAGGGCTCAGGTAGAAAAAAACATGTTTTGGAAAAAATGATTGCAACAAATGTACAAATGTGTTTGACACAATGGATGGATGTATGGATTGTGGTAGGAGCTGTAAGAGCCCCAATAAGATGATTTTTAAAAAGAGAAAGAAGGAAATGAACAAAAGGGAGAACCAAAATGTATTGGAAAATAACACAAGTTAACACAATTAAGAATTGTTATAGTCAGGTGCCTTCAAGTTCTTTCTGATTTATAGCGATTAACCTCATGAATAATTAGTATAAAACATTTCCTGACCTTGCAGTATCCTCACACTTGGTGATACAGTTCAGCTTGTTATGGCAACAACTGTGTCAATCTACCTCGTTGCGGGTCTTCTTCTTTATGTAGGGATTGGCTTCTCCTGATTACACGTCAAAAGTAAGAAAGACAAGGTTTCACCCTCCTGACTTCTAAAGCGCTGTACTTCTTTCAAACAGATGTATTGATAGTCCTTGATATAGTTGATAATTTCTTCACCAGCACCATGATTCAAATGTGTTCATTCCTCTTCAATCTTCTCTTTTTATTGTTCAGTTTGCAGATGAAGCAATCAAGACCAGTCTGACTTAGCTCAAGCCCACCTTTATCATCAAAGTGACATGCTTGTTCATTCATTGCATTAAAGAGGTCTTTTGCAGATTTTTTCGAGGCAATACATTGCTTGATTTCGTTTTTGCTCCTTCCGTGGGCTTTTTATTGTGGGTTCAAACAAAACTGAGTCCTGACAACATCAATCTTTTCTCCACATATCATGATGTGGTTTATTGGTCCATTTGTGAGTTGTTTCCTTTATATTGAAGCATAATCCACACCGAAGGCACAACTAATCACAGGGTTTAATATGAGAGATAAGGATATAATCTTTGATCTTCATCGGTAAGACTTTAAGTCCTCCACTTTCAGTGACAAGGTTGTGTCATCTGCATATTGCAGGCAGTTAATTAGCCTCCCTCCAACCCTAAAGCCACATTCTTCTCCATAGAGTTCAGCATCTTGGATGATCTGTTCAACATACAAATTAAATAAAAATGGTTGAAGTGTTCGTCTCCGACAAGCAACATCTTTACTGATTTGAAACCTTGCAGGACCCCTTTGTTCTGTTGTTCTATGTGCAGGCTCCACATGAGCACAATTAAGTGTTTTGGAATTCTCATTTTTCTCAGTGTTATCAGTAATTTGATATGACCCATACAGATAAATGCCTATTGATTTAAGCAAAGATCCACCTGACATCATTAATGATCTTCCTCACCTCCTTTCTGATGCAACTTGAAATTCTCTCAGTTCCTTGATAGATGACTACAGTTGTTTTTAATTCTCTCCAACAAAATTTTGCAAGCATGTGATATTACTTATATTGTTCAATAATTCCTGAATTCTTTTGGATCCCCTTTCTTTGAAATGCACATGAACATGAATCTGCTCCTTTCAAATGACCAGGGAACCTTCTTCCAAATTTCCTGGCACCGTCAAATGACTGTTTACAGCATTACATGCATGTATTGAGACGTCTCAATTGGCATTCTGTCCATTCCTTGAGCCTTGTCTTTCACAATGCCTCAGTAAAGCTTGGCATCTTCATTTATTATCATAGGTTCTGCGTCATAGTCTACATCCCCAAATAGAAGAACATCAACCACTCATCTGGATACAGTGATTCGGAGTCTTCTTTCCATCTTCTTTGATGCTTCCTATGTCACGCTTTCTCTCTTTTTAATCTGAAGAGTTCTTCAATATGACTATTTGTGGTTTGAATTTTTTCCCAATTCCCTCAGCTTGAGAAATGCCACGCATGTTCCTCTCTTTTTTCTTTAAAATCTCAGGTCTTTGCACATCTCATCATAATATGAAGATACGTCAATACTCAAAAGAAGTTCTGCTACTTGGATTCTTTTCATATATAAACATATTCATTCCAAGCAAAATGTGTTTGAACCTGTCTCTGCAATCAGTGGATTCCTTAAGTAACACACTTCTCTTAGTCTTATTAGGCTATCTTAAAAAGAAAAATATCTGATCGATACAGTGGTTTCCAAGGTTCTCTGTACACACAGCTAAATTCCAGGCAGAAAGGTCAGCTCAGATGACGACTGGTTTTGGAGATTCCAAAGAGGTAATTTTTATAGATTTTTCTCAAAGGCACAGGATAATAGCAAGGGGTTATTCTGAAAATGCATAAGAGAATTGAAAAGTGATTGGTAAACAAAAGGCCAGCATTGTTGTGCCTAGGAATTCCCCCCATTATGACAAAGCACTTGCTCGGTCTTCAAAGGTAGCAAGGATTATCTAAGAATTTGGGAAACATTACCCCATCTACCCTACAACACTTGTCTTACTCTTTTAGGGTGTTTGTGTGTGTGTGTGTGTGTGTGTGTGTGTGTGTGTGTGTGTGTGTGTGTGTTGTTACCTATACTCAAATAACTTTGAAAAGCAGCACGATTGGGTCCCTTGAGAATGCCAAAACGGCCGTTTTGATGTGGTATAAATTGAAGAGAGTGGAATTCTTCCAGGAATGGTTAGAGAGTTGGAAACAATGCCTTCAGAAGTCTGTATTCCTAGATGAGAAACAATATGCTGAGAAGCAACAGCTTCACATTTTGATATTTTTGTGTACTCAAGATTTCTATAATTCTACAGCAATATTTTTTACTTACTTGCATTGATCTTAGTCTTCTGAAGGGTCTCCTCAAAGTCTTCCGTTCAGCTCTCTTGTTTGATCATTTCTTCCTTTTGTTTAGCTACTTCAATTTCAAGAGTAAGTTTCAGTCGCTTCTACCATTTGTTTTTGTAAAAGTTAAGTTTAAAAGGAAATTAAGATCATAATACTGCATTTAGCTTCTTGGGGGTACAACTCAGGTTAATGTCAAATTTTTCAAATTAAAACAAATCTGAATATGTACATCTTAGGGAAAAGGTAAATAAAAGAGCAAAAAGAGTCACATTCATCTTTACTCTTTGGTCCTCTTCTCTCTCCGTGAACTGTACCTGCATTGTAGCTCTAGGTCATGTAGAAACCAGGTGAAAAAACGGAATTATTTTAACTTATGTGCAATATTTAAGGAATTTTTACAGAATGTATAACTTTCACTCTGACTGAGGCACCATTTCCCCAGCTGCGTTCTACACATATAATACAAAGGTGCCATTCAGCAAGCAGAAGCTGAGGCTGAGCAGCTTGCTCCAGGTCATGTAGCAGTTAACGTGGGGATTTAGGTCTGCTTTTCTTCTGCTGCCAAGTCTAGTTCCTTATGTTCAATAGAGGAATGTAAATTTCTAAGAAAAGCCAGAGAATCAATTAGCTAACGGTATCATGTTCTTCTTTGTAAGCTAGCTTCAATCCTTCCTGAAACAGAATAGGCATGCATACATACACGCATACTTTCGCCAATGAATTATTGTATCAAACCTTTCTCCCTTAGTTCCCATCAGGCAAACTATGTGCACGCTCCTCAAACTTTGACATCAGAGAATTGGAGGAATGGGGATATTTTTCTCACTCTTTATTAGGTGGGTGCTTGCAGAACAGCTGAGAGATGAGGTTAGCAAAGGTGATACCACAAAAACGAAGCAGCATACCCCGCACAACTGCCTGTTAGGCCCCTCTGCCGATCCTTCAGAGCAAGGGCGAGGCTTACCTATATCTATCCCAAAATGTCATTTCCATGCAGGCACTTAATTACTGTGCAGAATGTGGATGCATGGATGGATGAATGGATTGATATATACATGATTAATAAAGGAAATAATTAGAAAATTCAATTTGCTCAGAACTGTCCATTCAACATCAAGGTATCATCAATACTCATCAAAGAGCAAGTTTTGAACCATAACCTAATTTGAGAAACGAGATCGATATGCTCATATAGCACAATCTCTCTCCCAACTCCCACTAGAGCTGGCCTAGGTGAGGGGGAAAAGTCATACTTAAGTTACACTGTTTGTTGAAATAATTTGCAGAAGCAATTCTCTCTTTCTACCTACCTGTTTCTCTATTTCTATCTCTGCCCTAAATAAAGGAACATGCAGTGAAAACTATGGAGCAGAATGTTGTGAATATTGCTTGAATCCCTCTGAACTGCTGAGAGATCACCCCATACCTGGTCCATGATCTGCAATACACTGACACACTAGACTTCCTACCACTTCCTCTACTGGTTGTGAGGATTCTTTGTGGCCAGCCGTCACTCCCCTGGGAAGTCCCTTGGAAGTACTGATCAACCCCCTTCACATGTAAGCCCCCCAATGTGTGTCACTGTGCAGATTTAATTTTGAAAATGATCAAACAATAGAATGGATATCTATTTGTTTTATAATAGAGATTAATGTGTATTAGCTCTCTTGACACTTTTAGCCAAATGCAAAAATAAGCCAGGTGTTGTCAAGCGGATTCTGACACTTAGTGACCCCTTGCGGGTCAGAGGAGAAGTGCTCCACGGGTCTTCGAGGTGGGCGGTGTTTTTCTCTGTGGGATGTAGAGTTGCTATGAGTTGGAACCGACTCGATGGTACCCGCAGTTAGATAATAACCTGTAAGGTCAAGGTGCTTCTGAGCAGGCTACACCCAACTTTGGGGTAGCTAATCACGATCTGGTCCAGATTTGTTTTTCAACAAGTCATCAATAGCATTTGTGCAAACTAACACTATTCAATGCCTTACACATATAAAATGTTTTATTGTTGAAGCCATTTGAGTATACATGCCTATGGTAATATATAGGGTTAAAAAACCTCATTTCCAAAATGACCTCAGTTAACATCCTACATAGAGAACATATATAGTCTGATCATGAACTTATGTAGTCTGCCACCCAACTCCGGACTGGACAAAGATATGGGAGTTGAGAAAAGCCACTCCCATGTGAAGTGTGTCTCTTTCTGCATTTCAGTTTCCTTCTCTGTAAATACTTCTTCCACGTTATTGCCTTTCTGCAATCTAGACAAAGGAGCTTGAGGTGTGTTTAAGGGACCTTTTTTTAGGGCAGGAGGTATTAGAAGGTCTTTAGAATATCAGAAGGGGGTGTTTAAAAAGTCTAGATCAGGGCTTCATTACATTCTGTCCATCTATAACTTCTACCTCCCCCTACCTTATCATCCTCAGGTTTACTTCATGTTTTGGCCAATCCCAGCAAGAAATGCTCAGTTCAGAAACTCTGACTAAAGAAGTGATTCAGGACCAATATTGAGAGTAGCCATACCAAGAGGGTAAGGGGAAGATGGGGGGAGTTAGGGGAAACCGATCACAATAATCTACCTAAAGCCCCCTCCCAGGGCGATTGGACAACAGAAAAGTGGGTGAAGGGAGACATTGGTCAGTGTGAGAAATGAGAAAAAAACAAAACAAAAAGATAAATTACCATGGGTTCATTGGGGGGTGGGGGGTGGAGCTGTAATGAGAAGCTGATACCAAGGGCTCAAGTAGAAAACTAGCGTTTTGAGAATGATGATGGCAACAAATGTACAAATGTGCTTGACACAGTGGATGCATGGATGGGTGGGTGGATGGATGGATGGATGGATGGATGGATGGATGGATGGATGGATGGATGGATGGATGGATGGGTTGGTGGATGGATGGGTGGATGGATGGATGGGTGGATGGATGGATGGGTGGATGGATGGATTGTGGTAAGAGTTGTATAAGCCCCCAATACAATATTTTTTTTAAAAATAAGTGATTCAGATAAATGTCTCTAGAAGCCACACAATTTAACAGAAAAATGAGTGTCTTCTAGCAACTAGTAATACAAATCCAAGTAAAATTTTAACCAAAGTCTGGGCTTAGGTGAAAGTTGAACAATTTGGGAAGTTGACGGACGTCCAAAATGAGGTTTGTCATCCATCAACATTTCACCTTTTTTTTTTTCAAAGATGTTAAGGTTATTTTGTTGTTGTTTTTTTAATCATATTATTGAGGGCTGGCACAACTCTTATCACAATCCATACATCCATCCATGGTGTCAAGCACATTTGTACATTTGTTGCCCTCATCATTCTCAAAACATTTGCTTTCTACTTGAGCCCTTGGTATCAGCTCATTTCCCCTCCCTCCCTGCTGCCCCCTCCCTCATGAACCCTTGATAATAAATAATAATAATTTATTATTATTTTGTCATTTCTTACACCACCTGATGTCTCCCTTCATCCACCCAAAAAAGACTTGCCTTTGCCTTTTTTGAAAGGAGAAAATCACTCATACACTTGAGTTTTTCCCACAGCAGTGTCCTTGAAAGCCGTGTTCAACACTAGAACAGTTTCTGCAGCATTTTTCCTGAGCAGGAAATAAAATTTCACAGCTGCAGGCTGTTCTTTTAAATTGGCCATCAGAAAAAAACGAGGTTCAAGAGAAACTGCTTTTACAAAAAAATTCACTATGACCACAGGGAACCTTCTAAGTGATGCCACTAGGTGCACTACCTCAAAGCAAGTTGATTGATGCTCGCCCAGTGGGGAAAATGTGCACTACATAAGCTCTGCCGAGCAGACCTTTTCTTTTCTTTTTTGGGGGGGTGATAGGGGTAGGGGTGGAGGGAGGTACCCCCTCATATTCTCATCCACCTTCCCACATCTATTCAATTTGCAGGTCTACCTAAGTGTCTACTTATAGATGCTGTTTGTTATTTCTATGGTTGCTGGATTGTGTGTAGGATGGCATTTAACTTTGTTGTCTTTTAGTCTTTTGTACCTCCCAGGAATTTCCTTTGCTACTGGTCATTTTGTGATACCTTGTTGTAAATTGTCTCTGCCTTCAGCCTCATTACTGCATGTACATTGTCCATCCTCTAGCCAATGATTTACACTCCTCTCTCCTCCTATCCAAGGTAATTGTCAAAGAATTTTCTTTCTATGTATAACTCTTTTCTTGTTTTGTTTTTAATAATAGTGGTATAATACACTATTTATCCATTTGCAATTCACTTTTTTCATTCAACATAATGTCCACAAGGCTCATTGGTGCTTTGCAGATTCACCATTATTCTTTAACATTATATAGTATTCCATTCCACATAAGTACCACAGTTTGTTTATTCATTTCTTCCATTGATGGAAAATTTAGGTTGTTTCCAGATTTTTGTTATTATGAATAATTCTGTGATACACATGAGCATGCGTATATCTATGTCATGACTCTTATCTATAATACACACCTCATACTGGGATGGTCGGGTCATACACTATGTCTCTTTCCAACTTTTAAATGATGTCTCAGGCCATGTTCCACAATGGTTTTGCCATTTCACAAACCCACCAGCAGTGGATGAGAGTTCCAATCTCTCCATACATTTGGTAGTATTTGCTAATTTATGTTTGTTTTTTAACTTTAAACTTTGTTATTACTAATAGGGTGAGATGGTATCTCATTGTTGTTTTGACTTGCATCTCGGTAATGACTGCTGATCACAAGCATTTCTTCATGCATTTCCTGGCCGACATATCTTCTTTGGCAAAGCTTCTGTTCATATTCTCTGCCCATTTTCGAATTGGGTTCATCACTATATAAATATTCAATATCCACTATTAATGAATCTTGGCCTGCACCCTTTCCTCAGACTTTAGGAAAGCGTGTGCCTTTGGGAACAACACCCAATTCCATCAATGAGAATAGACTGAGTTATTCCTTACATTCAACTATTTCCTGGTATGAGAGTTTGGTTCCTGTGAATGCTAACATGCAAATAATTTTTTATGTTAGGGCGTGGTTCCTGTGAAAACCTCAGGAATCCAAGAATTTTGTTGAAACTCTCTAATTTTATGTGCTTTGCATCTATTTCAGGGATTGGAATATGGAAATATAACATTGCACTACAATGGTGCCATTTTACAATTTGTGGGTCACTCGGTGATGGTGCCTGGCTGGGAAAGGAGGCTGGCAGGGGAGGAACTGGGTTTATGGCACTTCCTGGCATATTTTAAAGATCAATAACACCAATAAAAATCTTGGGCTTTAAGGCTCATTTAATTATTTTTTCAGAATCAGAAGGGAAAACATGTATTAAAATAGCTATTGGGGGAAAGGAGAATTAATTTTGATAGTTAATATGAAATGAGCATCAGAGGGAATTCCAGAAAAGCTAGGTTCCTTGAGGAGCAGAACCAGTTACACCTCTCTCACTCTCTCTCTATATATATAAAGAGGAAATTTATATCAAGAAAATGACTCCTACTGTTTCAGAAGTGGGTGGGTCTAGTCTAAGTCCACATCAGAGAAATTCCCAGGAAAGATTTCCAACCATCCAGGGGTCCTCAAACTACGGCCCGTGGGCCACATGTGGCCCACCGAGGACATTTATCCTGCCTGCTGGGTGTTTTTGCCCCATTTTTTTACTTCAAAATAAGATATGTGCAGTGTGCATAGGATTTTTTTCATAGTTTTTTTTAATAGTCCGGCCCTCCAACGGTTTTGAGGGACAGTGAACTGGCCTCCTATTTAAAGACTTTGAGGACCCCTGGTATCCTTAGGTGAGATGAAGATTAGTTGAGACCTTAGAGAGTAGGTTCAAATATTAGGTCACCAGGATTAAGAGAAAGGATTAATAGAAATGGGGATGGTAACTATTGATGAGCTGAAGTGATCACTCAATGACCCAATTCTAGCGTGTCTAAGGCATATGACATAGATTGACCTTCATTACCATAAAGTTGAAAGTAAGAGGAAACAATGGAAAGATATTCATAATTTTGGAATTTTGCGTCTTTATTAATCTTACATTTAAAAGGTTGAAGCTTTCTTCTCCCATAAACAGGTACAGTCTCAGAAACGCACAGAGGTAGTTCTATTTGTCCTATGGGGTTGATGTCAGTGCGTCTTGGAAATTGATTAGTTTGGGGTTGGTGTATTTTTTTTTTGGCCAAACAGCATCACAACCACTTCAAGGGACTTAATATCCCCAACATAATAACCACTTAAAGCCTTTAACACTAACTGAAACTGTACAAAAACTGATTACACATTTGGTTTAAATTTGAGTTTTATTATCTTAAAGCTCAGGGAAAAGGCAGAGAAAATATAAGAATATGGGAAATTTCCCATTTTGCAAAAAGTATTTATGTAGAACCCTAAGTATTGAAACCTCACAAATACCCTTTCAAGAAGTCATATGACTTTTACAGATGAAAAAATATTGAGACTCAGATTCTAAATGGCTTTCTTAAGGTTCCAGAGATGATGAGTGAGAACACTGGAGTTGAAGCCCAGGCATTCTTAGGATTAAACCCCATACTGTTGACCTGGATTCCTTTCCACCCCTTAAGTTAGATGTGCTCATCTAACCGCTTCCCCATACCGAGTCTCAAGTCAGAGGCGTTAGGAGATTTTCTTTGTGGGAGCAGAACTGGGCAAATACTCAACTTTGATCACCACAAGCATGAGATGTTTCAGAAGAATCTTGTTTTATTTTATAAAATTTTGGTAAATTGGGCATTTAATCCATAATTCATACATGGTTATTTTGAGGTTTTGTGTTTAAATGATTTTTAGAGTTCACTTGAGAAAAGTTTAAAACATTTGCACAGAACATCTGGGAGCCTGCTGTCTTAGGAACTTTTTATGGGACTGTTAAAGGAAGAAAGGGGTCATCCTAAAACCTAGTGTACTCAAGGGGCCACAGTGGGATTGACCGGTCCTAGCATCTGGCAGGAAGTCCAGCTAGACTAGAAAGTACAAAGGCTACATTTAGATGGCCCAACTTTGCTACTTCAAGATGTTGCATCTTGGCTACAGGACCCCCTGAGGCCTCAGTTTCTGGTCTGTACTATGAGTTAATAACTCATCCCTGCTCTTCCCAGGCCTGCCCACTTCACAGGACTATTGAGAGGATCAGATAAAGTGAATGCATATAAAAGTGCCTTATAAAGATGGTATAAGACTCAGGGCAGTGACCTTCTATGGTGAATGAGAATGAGAACCCATCAGGGGGTGGAGACCCCTGTCTACTTCACACAGGTGAAGCAGGTGTCATGATGCTGGGTCGGCATGAGTGAAGTCTCAGGAATGGGGGCAACCAGCAGAGAGTGTTGGCTCTCTGGGTTGGGGCAGGGCCCTGTGAGGCAAGCTTACTCCATCCTTCTGACACTCATAATACCATTACACAATACCATGGTATAAAAAGTGTCCCACCCATTTGAAGACTTAGGACCATGGTCTATAAACAAGCAAATCAATTGTCATACTTCACAAAACTTGTGATACATATTTATTTGGACTCTTAAAAGCTTATAAATGACTATCTAAAGCACAAGGGCAAGTTTCTATGCTCCAGGTCTTAAAAACTCGTGAAAAAAGAAGCTTAGAAAAATAATTAATTAATTAATTTTTTTAAAAAAAAGAAGCTTAGATGAGCCACAATTTCATCTCTAGAGGACCATCACTGACTATTCTAACTCGAGTCACTATAACTGCTCCCAGATAGAATGGTAGAAAAACATGGAGCAAAACTCAAATTCTTACATTTAAAAAGCCAGACAACTAGAAGAGTGGCGAACAGAGAACCCACCGAGACTATTGCCTTGAGACTCTCTTTAAATCTAGAACTAAGCCTATCCCCTGGGATTACCTTTTAGCAAATAGCAGAGGGGCTGACAAAATGAAGGCTATTTATTACCTGTAAGGTCAGCGCCCTACTGAAAAACCATCTGTAGGAGGCCAAGTCATCAATTTCTCATAATCAAAAAAGAAAAGACTAGAAGACAGAAAACCTAGAACAAGCAACACGATTGTAGACAAATGATAATTTAACTAATGTCACTTAACAATTTATGTGAAAATAATCAAACAAGATACTTATTTGCTTTGTAAACTTTCACTCAATGTGCAATAAAACATTATTTTACAAAAGCGGGAAGATAGATGCCATACAGGATAACACAGGAGAAATTAGTAGAGAAAGGTGTTCCTACCTAAGCCTGTCTTAGCTCCTAAGTAGCCAAAGGGAGGGGAAATAACAAGGAAAAGTCAGGGTCAGCATCCAGGGAAGAAATGTAGTGTTGCTGATGTACCCACACTCCCCTAGACATAGGCTAGTAGCAACTCAGGAACTCCACCAGACAATGAAGGCAACTAACAATAACAAGTAGGACTCCAGAGGCTAGTGTCAGCTTCCCTTCTTAAGATTTCTTAAGGTGGGATAATGTGGATCTAAAAATTGCTGAAAATACCTAAACCAGAATTTGGGGGCCATCAATGGTCTGAGATGGGAAGTGGAAAAACCTGGAAGCAAGAAAAAGCAAAGGTACTCAGTATCCGTCTAGCTGAAGAATACATAGTAGTCAGGTTAAGGTGTGGAACAGAAGTGGACAGACACATCCACAATCTGCCCAGGTAATTAGCATAAGGACCAAGTTACGTCTTTTTTGCTGGTGGAAGAACATCTCTTTCTAACTGAACAATGCTACTCACTCACAAATATTCTAATGAGATGTAAAAGATGTACAATTCAAAAAACCAAATAGGAAGAACACACTCAGCATATCTTAAACTGAAAGGACCCAAGTAAAAGTTCAAGCCTCGAGTTGCAAACTTAAAAGGGCAAAATTTTGAATGATGCAGGAAGCATCAAAAGAAGATGAAAATATAGCAGTTGGTATAAAATATGAAAATAATAACTTATAATTTATCAAGGGGTCGCAAGGGTGTAAGGGGGGTAGGGTTGGTAAAAAGAGGAGCTGATACCAAGGGTTCAAATGAAACGTAAATGTTTAGGAAAAAATGATGGCAACATGTGTACAAATATGCTTGATACAATTGATGTATGGATTGTTATAAGAGCTTTAAGAGCCCCCAGTAAAATAATCTTTTAAAAAGATGAGGTGTTAACAAAGACAGGGACAAGGGAACAACATGGGACCCAAAATGGTAGTGAGGGGAGAGTGGCAGGCCTGATAGGGAATGATCAAGGGTAAGGTTACGTAAAGAAGAGGTTTAGCTGTAACCCAGGTGGGGACGGAGCATGGTAGTAGGGCAGGAGGAAAGTCAAGGGATATGGAGGAAAGAGCTAGGAGTCAAAGAGCAATTATAGAGGTCTAGACAAAGACATGTACATGCAAATATATATATGAGGATGGGGAAATAGATCTATATGTCTATAGGTTTAGGATTAAGGACCTTGGGCCTCTACTCAAGCACTCCCTCAATGCATGAATACTTTCTTTTATTAAATTTGCACTCTACGATGCTCACCCTCCCGACACAATTGCTGAAGCCAAAGCAGGTGAACAAGTAAATGTGGTGAAGAAAGCTGATGGTGCCCGGCTACCAAAAGAGATAGTGTCTGGGGTCTTAAAGGCTTGAAGATAAACAAGCGGCCATCTAGCTCAGAAGCAACAAAGCCCACATGGAAGAACACACCAGCCTGAGTGAGCGAGTGATCCCAAAGGGATCAGTTATCAGGCATCAAAGAACAAAAAATCAAATAATTGGCTGCACACCTCCATGATACGATCGCCGAAGACAAACAGGTTCATAAGCAAATGTGGCGAAGAAAGCTGATGGTGCCCGGCTATCGAAAGAGATAGTGTCTGGGGTCTTAAAGGCTTGAAGGTGAACAAGCAGCCATCTAGCTCAGAAGCAACAAAGCCCACATGGAAGAAGCACACCAGCCTGTGCGATCATGAGCTGCCAAAGGGACCAGGTATAAGGCATCATGCAGAGTGGAGACCCAAAGCCCATTTGTCGGCCACTGGAGATCCCCTCACAGAGGGGTTTAGGAGAGGAGATGGGTCAGTCAGGGTGTGATGTAGTACTGATGAAGAACACAGCTTTCCCCCAGATCCTGGATGCTTCATCCCCCCAACTACCATTATCCGAATTCTACCTTGCAGGACTGGATAGGGCAGAGGTTGTACACTGGTGCATATGGGAGCTGGAGGCACAGGGAATCTAGGGTGGATGATACCTTCAGGACCATGGGTGTGAGGAGCGATGCTGGGAGAGTGGAGGGTGAGTGGGTTGGAAAGGGGGAACTGATTACAGGGATCCATGTGTGACTTCCTCCCTGGGAGACGGATGGCAGAGAAGGGAGTGA
Source organism: Tenrec ecaudatus (assembly GCF_050624435.1). Lineage (NCBI taxonomy): Eukaryota > Metazoa > Chordata > Mammalia > Afrosoricida > Tenrecidae > Tenrec > Tenrec ecaudatus. The sequence goes on along the minus strand of NC_134538.1, from coordinate 54,926,661 downwards.
AGGGAGACTCCGGATAGGGCAAGATATGACAAAATAACAATCTATAAATTATCAAGGGTTCATGAGGGAGGGGGGAGCGGGGAGGTGGGGGGCAGGGGGAAGAGGACCTGATGCAAAGGGCTTAAGTGGAGAGCAAATGCTTTGAAAATGATTAGGGCAAAGAATGTACAGATGTGCTTTATACAATTGATGTATGTATATGTATAGATTGTGATAAGAGTTGTATGAGCCCCTAATAAAATGTAAAAAAAAGATGAAAATGATACATAGAGTCATTATACCAGAAAGAACTGATTGACATTCCACCATTTCAAGAACTGTCATATGAGAAAGAACCACAATATAGGGAGTTCCAGCTGCACTGAAAGCATTAGCCAAAACCAAGGCTTCGGGAATTAATAGAATACCAACTGACATGTTTCAGCAAGCTGATAAAGCGCTCACTTGTCTGTGCCAGGAAATGTGGAAGGCAGCTATTTGGCCAACTGACTGGAAGAGATCCATATTTGTACCCATTCCAAAGAAAGGTGACCCAACAGCATTTGTAAATTATAGAACAATATTAGTGATATCACATGCAAGTAAAATGTTGCTGGAGATCATGCAGCAACTGTTGCAGCAGTAAATTGACAGGGAGCTGCCAGACCAGATTCAGAAGACAAGGGATGTCGTTGCTGATGTCAAATAGATCTTGGCAGAATACAGCAAATATCAGAAAGATGTTTACATACTTTCTTGACTATGCCAAGGCATTCTACTGTATATATCATAACAAACTTTGAATAGTTCTTTCAGAAGAATGGGATTTGCAGAACACTTCATTGTGCTCCTGCGGAACTTGTATATGAATCAAGAGACAGTTGTGGAAACAGAATTGGGGACTGATGCACGCAGTAAAACCAGAAAATATGTGCATCAGGGTTGTGTCCTCTCACCATACTTATTCATTCTGTATGCTGAGCAGATCACCAAAGAAGCTGTATTATATGAAGGTGAAGTTGGCATTAGGATTGGGAAGGATGCCTTATGAACAACCTATGATATGCAGATAACACAACCTTGCTTGCTGAAAGTGAGGAGGACTTGAAATACTTGCTGATGAAGAAGAGCAAGGATTGCAGCCTTCAATGTATATTATTACTGTCCAGATCAAAATTCGCACACCTGGGCCAATAGCTAACATCGTGATGATAAGCAGAGAAAAGATTAAAGTTGTCAAGGATTTAGTCTTGCTTGAATCCACAGTCGATGCTCATGGAAGCATCAGTCAAAAGATCAAATGAAGCAATGCATTAAGTAAGTCTGCTGTACAAAGCCTCTTTAAAGTGTTGAAAAGCAAGGATGATATTTTGAGGACTTAGGTACAGCTGACCCAAGCCATGGGTTTTTTTTTCTTTTTTTAAACAGTTATGTGGTTTGGGGGAGGGCATGGTATTTTCTTTTTCCTTTTTTATCATTTTATTGGGGGCTCATACAGCTCTTATCACAATCCATAGATATATCCATTGTGTCAAACACAGGTATGCATATATTACTATAATCATTTTCAAAACATTTTCTTTCTACTTAATCCCTTGATATCAGCTGTTCATTTTTCCCCTCCTGTATGAACCTTTGATAATTTATAAATTATTATTTTTCCATGTCTTACACGGATCAATATCTCCTTTCACCCACTTTTCTGTTGTCCATTCCCTGGGAGGGGCTTATATGTGATTGGTTGCCCCATTTGTCCCTCACCTTCCCCTTCCCCTCCTGGTATCGCTGTTCTCATTATTGATCCTGAGGAGTTCATATGCCCTGGGTTCCCCGTGTTTCCAATTCTATCTGTAGCAGTGTACATGCTCTGGTGTAGCCAGAGTTGTGAGGTAGAATTGGGGTCATGATAGTGGGGTGGGGGGAGAAGCATTAAAGAACTAGAGGCAAGTTGTATGTTTCAGTGATGCTATACTGCACTCTGACTGGTTCGTCACTTCCTTGTGACCCTTCTGCATGGGGATGTCTAATTGCCTACAGATGGGTTTGGGGGTCTTCACTCTTCACTCCCCCTCATTCACATTGATATGATTTTTTTATTCTGGGTTTTTGATGCCTGAGACCTGGTTCCATCAACACCTCATGATCACTCAAGCTGGTGTGCTTCTTCCATGTAAAGTTTGTTGCTTCTCAGCTAGATGGCCGCTTGTTTATCTTCAAGCCTTTAAGACCCTAAATGCTATCTCTTTTGATAGCATGGCACCATCAACTTTCTTCACCAAATTTGCTTATGCACCCATTTTGTCTTCAATGATCATGTTGGGAAGGTAAGCACCATGTAATGCCAGGTTATTAGAACAATGTGTTCCTTGCATGGAGGGAGTACTTGAGTAGAGGCCCAATGTCCATCTGCTACCTTAATACTTAAAATATAAATACATATCCTTTATATATCCTTATATAAAAATATATTTACATATGTACATGCCTATATTTAGACCTCTATAATTGTCCTTTGCCTCCTAATTCTTTACAATATTTTCTTTTACTTTTCTCTTGTCCTACTATCATGTTTGGGGGCCATGGTATTTTCAGTTGCCTCATATGCATGTGAAAGTTGTAGCTTGAATAGGGAAGACCATAGAAGAATCAATGAATTTGAATTATATCAAAGATTATTAAAATAACTATGGAAATCCAAAACAACAACAAATCTTTCTTGGAAGAAATGCAGCCAGTATCTCACTGAGAAGCAACAAAGCCCACATGGAAGCACACCAGCCTGTTTGATCATGAAGTATTGATAGGATCAGCTATCAGGCATCAAAGAACAAAAAAATCATATCATTGTGATGAGGGGGAGTGCAGAGTGGATACCCAAGGTTTCTACAAAGGAGATAATGGAACTTCATTTATTATTGTCATAGTAACTCAATAGTTTTAAGTAACTAATGTGTTTCAGTTCAGGACAGTGTATTCTCGTTAGTGTTCAGATTGTCACAGTTCTGGTCATAGGAATTCTCTTCAAGTGGTTTTTGATTCTATTGACAGGTCTCTAACAATGTCAACTGTTGTTGTTGTTGTTGTTAACGTTTATGGAGTCAGCCCCTAACTCATGCCAACTTCATATACTACAGGAAGAAATGCAGATCCCTCTATCAGTCCCAGATCAGTGGTAGATTGGATTATTGTGATCCACAATGTTTTGATTGGTTGGTTTTTGAAAGTAGATTACCAGACCTTTTGTCTGGTCCATGTATCATTTTATTGGGGGCTCTTACAGCTCTTACAACAATCCATCTAGTCCATCTTAAGTTGAAATCCCCACTGAAGCCTGTTCAACTTCATCGCAGTACCCAATCCACCACTAACATGATGGTGACTATGCATGAAGTATATTGGCTGGGAACGAAACCACATCTTCAGAATGAGAACCAAGCACTCTACTACTGAGCCACCACTGTCAGGCAGTCTCCTTTTAAAAAAAAAAAGAACAAGGTGTTCTAGGCATAACCTGTACATTTCTTCTTCAGACCAAGACTTAGTGATTTCTCTAACATTTGGGCTTCTTTGTGAAAGGTGGTCATTTGAGAATACAATCTCAATACAGTCCAATTACTTGAAGATCATTTATACCACAATTAATGTTTTTGAACTAGACTAGTAAACTGGAGGCAACATTGACAAATGTAATCCACTGGGTCCCATCCTCCAAAATGGTAACTCGGTGCCTTTCAGGTAGATGTAAAGAATGGTGTGGTGAACACGCTCCTAAAGCACTCTTACTGACAGCCTTAAGAAATTAGTGTCAGCGAGGGAAGCTCCTCAAAAATCAAGGAAGGCTGTTGGAGAGGAAAGTTTGAAGACTTTCCGTTTGACCCTTCCAATGACCCAAAAATCTAGGATCACGCCAAAAACTACTGTACGTGCGCCCTTCTGCCACACAGCGTAGTCCGTATGAAAACATTTCTCTCTCCTTGATAATTTTCTGGTTCCATTCCCCTTGGGTGGCAAATAAAAGTGGATAGTTTAGCGATTCTTTCAAAACACAATTTTCTTGTCATCTCAAACCACTCTGGTTGAAAGTCTAAATATATCTTCAGAAAGAGATGCAGAAAGATTTTTTTTCTCATACAAAATTCTCCAAAAAATAAGGAAGAAATCTTGGAATGAAAACCCATTCATCTTTTGTGGTTTGGCTTGATGAAAATCTCAGTGGAACATTAAACCCACACATTCATCTTGGGTGGGAGGAAGGACAATAGACATGTGGGTTGCGAAAGAACTTCTCAACATGCTAGAGACTTTTTCATAACTCTCGGCTCTACAAGTTTGCCTGGGAAATTATAGTTTTGTAGTTGTTTCTGTTTCCAACGGGCTTTCTTTTATTTATTTACTTTGCTATTTCATAATCTTGCTACTCGCTTAGTATGATATTGTCTAGAGGATGAATATAGAGACAAACGGGACCCTCTCATTATGAAACCTCAATGAAATGAAGGTGAATTTAGAGATTAAAATAGGTCAATGAAAGGCAAACCTAGCCAGAAAGCCACTCTCCTACCCTGGAACAGGCTTCCTGGGAAAACCCACTGCGTCTCGGGAATAAGGACATGTCCTTGTCATTGCAGGAAGTAATTTCTCTCTTAACAAGGAAAGGACAGTTCTTTGGTTGGGTTGGGTTTTTCTCCATTACGAAATCTGGAAAGCAGAAGAAAAGGGGCCCTGAAACAATAGCCCCATCTCTAACAATGAAAAAGATTTGATTCCAGGGCTGTGAGTTTCTCTGGGGCTAGGCACTGGGGGCTGATTATTGTGTTGTTGTTTTATATTCTGGGTTATGAATGCATTGAAAGCCGTGTGGAGCTCAGTTCTATATGGACAAACAGTGGTGGACATTAGTCAGAATTGACTTAAAAACAACTCCTCCTTCCACTAAATACCTTACAGAGTACATACTGTGTGCTCAATAAATGCTGAAGCAATGAATTGGTCATTGAATAAATGACTCCTCATCTCATCCACTATTAGGTGAATTTGGTGATGGTCTTCTCAGAGTATAAATGTTCATTAGTGTCAGGCATGAATACTTAGGTAACACAGTGTGCATTTTAACGTAGCTGTCATAACACCATAGTTTTCAAATTACCCTTCATAACCAGGAATCTGCTTAGAGAAGGTACTCCTGCTGAAGAAAGTCAAGCCAGGAAGCATCATGGCCAAGGTCACTTGGTTGACAACTAGCAGGCTACAATTGCTATGTTGGAGTCTGTGATCTTCCTGTTGCTGTATTCCTGTTGCTCTGTTGCTCACTGGAAAGGCGAGGTCTCAAGCCAGGGCAGAGATAGAGATTGAGTATTTCTTCCTTTTTATACTAAGGAGCATTGGTGGCACAATGGCTAAGTGATCAGCTGTTAACTGAAAGTTCGGTGATTCAAACCTAGTAGACACTCTCAGAGAAAGAGGTGGTAGTCTGCGCGCCATAGAGCCTTGTGAATTCGATGGGGACGTTCTCTTGTGTCCTGTAGAGTTGGTATAAATCAAATTTGGCTCAACAGCAGTAGGCTTTTTCCCCTTATTCTAGTTGTCAACTATTTGAACATTCCAAAAGCTTGGTTGGCTAGAAGAAAATCACATATATATTTTAACTTTTTTCTTATTGCAAATAACTTGGGGGGTTACCTACCAGATCATCGTAATTGCATTCACCATTTTAAACAACTTATCAAGCCCTCCAGTATCTCTGTTTCCTCTCCCCCTTTCCCCACAAAATTTCCCTCTTAGGTAGAATACATTTTTAAATTTTCACAAACATCCCTTTTGGTCAATTTCCAGCTCGAATTCAAGAAGACTTAGTTCGTCTTGGCCAACAGTTCACTGAGAAGCGCTCCCTGTGCTTTGACTTGTGTCCAGTGCTTTGTGGGTTTTTAATGATAGTGCCGGTGAGAGCAAGGCCCAGTGGCTGAGCAGGAGAAAAGGCAGCATTTATCCTGGTGGCCATATCACCATCCTCTATTTATTTCCAGCCTTTCCAAGCCTTTGTTGTTATGCAGGCTCCTCTCACAAACAGGATCCAAACCCACATGGTCCCTGAACTCTAGGATTGGCTCCTATTGCATCAGTAAGACCGCTGTCTCAGGGGGGTGCAAAGGGCTCGCAGGTGGTGGTTCCCTAAAGTTGAGTCAGACAGCCTTCACTGATCGTTACCTCTTGAATCTCATGTGGTTGACAGATTTGCAGATGCATTTCCAAAAAAGAGCTAGACTTAATTGTTGTAACCTTGTGTTAGTCTGGGTGGACTAGAGAAACAAGTTCATAGATACTCATATGTGTATAAGGAAGAGCTCTATTAAAAAAGAGCAATTGTACATTGAGAAAACATCCCTGCCCAGTCTAGATCAAGTCCCTAATTCTGATATTATCCCATATGAGACTAGTCCATCAATTCCTCTTCAGATTTACACAGCCATGCAATGATGCTGAATGTAGGAAGATCACAGCACAGTGGGTGGGAAATCTTGTGGATCCAGTGGCAGTGGAAGCATCTCAGTGCTGGCATGAGTCTCCTCCAGCTCCAGGGCTGTGGCTCCACCAGCGTAGCTCCATCTGGCTTGTCAGCAGGAAAATGCAGCAGAGATTGTGTATCTGGCCTCCAGTGAGCTATTTATCTCTGAAGCACCTTCAAATGAGCTCATCAAGCTGCGACCTGATTGACAGGCTACACTCAACCCCTTCATTCATAATATTCTCAATTTGGCACCAGATAATGTAACTACCACAAACTTTTTGTCTAATTTTTAGAATTTTGAAAAGTTTTCTCTGCTTTTTTATTTGTTTACTTTGGGGAAAGAACAGAAGATACTATATATACTTGTGTATAAGCCGAGTTTTTCAGCACATGGTAAATGCAGTTTTTGTGGTAAAATTAGGTGCCTCGGTTGATATTCAGGTCAGCTTATACTCGAGTATATATGGTACATTGCAAACCTGAAATCAGGAAATTGAAAGACGTTGCTCTGGGAAAATGTGCTGCAAAAGATCTTTGTAAAGTGTTAAAAAGCAAATAAATATTGCAAATCCTCACTCCTGTATCTATGATTAAGGAAATCTGAGGGTGCAGTTGTTAAATATTTTCCTGATAACCAAAAGGTTAGCAGTTTGAAGGCAAAGTCACTATAAGGGAGATACAACTTGACATCAGCCTCCATAAAGATTACAGTCTTAGAAACCCTGTGACCATTGTACTCTGTACTAGGGGATTGTTATGCTTGACTCGGTAGCTATGGATTTGTTTTTGTTTATATGTGTGTATGTATACATAGAATGTATAGATAGATAGATAGATAGATAGAAAGAAAGATATATAGATTCTGTGATAGGTAGGTTTATTGTGCCAACCTGGCCAATAGGAACATGTGGGATTAATCAAGTTGCAGTTTGATTGGAGGGCAAAGAGATAATGGCTCTGCAAGGCCCGCCCCCTTCTCTCTCTTGCTCTCTGGTGACCAGAGTGTGCTGGTGTGTGCTGCTGCTTTAGCCAGTCTGTGCCTCAACCTGTGAGCTACACCACCTGTGGGCCAAACCAAAAAGTGGATTGTGTTGCTAGAGTTTGAGGTGCCTTTGAGACCTCTTCGCCACACTGCTGGTTGATATATAACTTGAGCTTGAAGTTGGTGGATCCTGCCACCTTGCATTGCTTGAGTTCAATATCCCATCCAGGCCTGCTTCGCTAAGCGTCCGAGCTACTGACTGTTGGTGACCCACCCTGACGCCTGCTTCCTAAGGGCAGACTCTGCTTGCCTTGCCTGAGGAAGGACTCTGCTGTCTGTTTCCTTAACTTTGGATGCAGCGGCCCAGGTGAGCTGAAGGACTTCCAGTCTATTAACTGTTCCACGGAAGTGAACTGAGCTGAACCCTCTGTACTGCTGTGTGGACTATTTAGCTGTTGTATTCCTTCTTGCTGTCGAAACCTATCTATACACACACATATATATATATGATTATATATATATAAAATCATATATATATATAATCATAAGTGTCCTGTTGTTGTTTCCCTAGAGAACCCAGCCTAACACAGATACCTGTGGTTATAACACTATTTTGGAATGGGGGTTTCTTCATTATATTAGTTTCTCTGTTATATTATTTCTTTGTTACTTGGGGCGAGTCTTAAATCACTCTCTGTGGAAACATCAAAGAAGATTAAGTAAGCAAGAAAGCACAAACAGAAGTGGAAGATACACACCAGGTCATCAGCAGAAAACTGAGGAATGGAAGTTGAAAAGAAAAAAGAGCTTTCCCACAGTATAAAGGTACCCTTCTCCTGGGTACCATTCCATGAATTCACTTGTTTAACCTCCTAAACTGTGAGAAAATAAAGTTCTGTCAATGAAAGCCACCACTGTGATATTTCTGTTATAGCAACACTAGATAGCTAAGACTGCAAGCCAATTTGACTAGTTATCATACCAACTGTGATAGTTAGTGTCCAAGTCAACGAGACATTCCTGGGTGAAGGTAGGAATGAAGCCCAACCTATCAGTTGGGTCACAATGAGATGACACCCCTTTGTAGGTATGGTCTTTCATATACAAAAGAGATTCTAAGCAGAGTTGACTTCTTGGGGGCCTTCACCTTCTGCTGTAGCTAGATCCTGTGTCTGCTTTCTCCATCTCCTGTTTCAATGCCTGCTCACCCAGGGCCCATCGGCAGACTATCACTGGTGGAGTCGTTTGGCCAACTTCAGATTCATTCATCAGCCTCCCCCAAACCACCACCACTCCCTACCCCCCCAAATCCCCTACACTGCCCCCAAGTGGCTCCTGCTTTGCTATCATGCTTCCTGTTCATCCATTTCTACAGCTACATGGGTCAGGAGAAACTGGCTTGAATTGTACTAGACTGACTTCTATAACTGTAAGCCATCTTGTCCTATAAATCTCTTCCTATATGCAAACATAAATACAGGCCTCACTGGTTTTGCTTCTCTCAAGACCCTTCTCCCCTAAACATTTGGTACCAGCGGAGTAGCAAAACCGTAAAGATGAGACTTCTTAGTTCTCAAATCTAATGAGGCCTAAAGGGCACTGAGAACGCTGCCTTTTGCTCAGTAAGTACAGCTCAGTGTGTCACTGTTAGTAGAGAGCCCTGTTCATCCATGACAGGAAGTGGCAAAGCTAATGCTGAACTAGCGCCCGCAGTCAATGAGGTGTTGCTGAGACGTGAGGCTCTGGGTGATCGCCACTTTGATATTTTCTACGGATTTTCTGTCAGGATGAGAAATATAGGGAAGCTGGTTGCTTGGTATTTCTTGCAATAGACAAACCGATCAAGGAAAGCGATGAACTCAGAGCTTTGGATGCCCAGCTCAGATGACATGAAAGAAAGCCTCATCTCTTCTAGTAACAGAACTGATACTGCAGAAAACCAAACCCAGGATCTTTTCATAGGAGTAGCTGAATTGCAGTACCATTTTGATTCTCAACCCAGAGAGGTCTCTGATATTAGAGTGAGAACAATGATTTGGAAGAATTGGGACCCTGAAACCTGGGATGGGGATATATGGGCTGATGATCTAGAACAGCGGCTCTCAACATATGGGTCCTAACCCCTTTGGGGGTGGAACGACCCTTTCACAGGGGTCACCCAAGACCATCGGAAAACATGTATTTCAGTTGACACCACTCCTCTATCTCCAGGTGGTCCACCCACATGCAGCTACACCCACATACGAGTACGCCGAGTGAAGACTGTTACCCATGCTACACCATGCTTCGAGACAGAATTTCATTTATTTGTAAGTAGAAATAAATATCTCACAATATATAATTACATGATGTTTTGTGATTACTCACTTTCTTTAATTAGGTTCAATTTATAACAGTGAAAATACATCCTGCATATCGGACATCAACATGACAATTCATCACTGTAGCAAAATTACAGTTATGAAGTAGCAATGAAAGTAATTGTATGGTATGGTATCCCCACAACATGAGAAACTGTATTAAAGGGTCATGGCATTGAGGACGGTTGAGAACCACTGATCTAGAAGATGGAGACATTGAACCTTGAGATTCTATTTAACCTTTCCAGCCACCAGCACAAACCCTCCCATCTGGTGAGATTAATCCACTCTCAATAAAACCATTATCCCCTCCACCCACATTCGAGGCAATTATCCCAACTATGCATGCTGATGTGGCACCTGGGCCTATGTCTGGTGCACCGCATGAGACATGACAGAGGCTACTGCTGAATGTGCTAAGGAATCTCCCTGCCCACACATTGTTGACTGTGGATCCACAACTTGACTTAAGTCACAGAGTCCCCAAAGGGGAATTCCAGATGGTGACCCAGGAAGACGTGTTCTATACTCCTAAGGAACGCTAGAGAATATGTATGAGGAAGGTTTTTAAAGGTGTAGGATAAGGGTGCAAGGAGCATAAGCTTGGATCAGTCTGAGTTTATCAATGTGGGCCCATTGGATTCTTCGTTCCATGTTTCAGCTAGAGAGGCTCAGAGTTTTCTTTAGCTCTTTGAGCATTCTAAATACTTGTGTTCACGTTCTCTTTAGTTAGTCCAATGTCTGTATTTTCTCAAGAACTGTTATTGTTCATGCCTTTTGTCCTGTGTACTCTTCCGGTTTTGTCCTATATATTTGGCCTGTGTTAGACCACCTTGACTAGGGAAACAAATCCAGGGACACGCATATGTGTATAAGAAAGAACTTTATATCAAAGAGTAATTGTATATTAAGAAACCATCCCAGCCCAGTCCAGATCATCTATAAGTCCTCTATTAGCCCATAAGTCTGATACAAGTCCATAAATCCCTCTTCAGACTAATGCAGCACATGCAATGATGCAAAATGCACGAAGATCACAGGCCAGTGGGTGCAAAGCCTTGTGGATCCTGTGGTGGTGGTAGCATCTCGGTCTTTCACAGATCTCAGTGTGTCTCTGGCAGCTCTCCACATGACTCAAGAGCAGGAAGGTGAAGCGGAGAAAACGAGGCTTTCACAGGGCTCAGTAAGTCTCCGTATGGCTTATCAGCAGGAAAGCAACAGCAGAGAGAGAGTGGAAAGTCCCAGAACCCTCATGAGAAGGCCACGCCCACAGGAGGCCTCATTAGACTGGGACCCAATTGACAGGCTAGGCTCCACCCCTACACTTATCAAGTTGACATGAAATTCTGTAAACTACTACAAGGCTATATTTGTCTCTTTGTCTGCCTCATTTAAAAAAAGAAAAAAAAACTGGACACTTTCACTATGAAAACTTGCAAAAATTGAAACCTATGTAAGGTGGGAACCTGTCAGAGAAGGCAATTACACATATTATCTCCTTGAATGGGCAAGAGGAAAGTGGTAATGCAGCACACTGGCAAAGATGGGAAATTCATGAGACCCAGAGAACACAAAGCTGGCTCTGTATTATGGGGCTACTCTGAAAATCAGATTATAACCTCTCCCTAATGTTTGTTATTTATGCTTTCTGTAGTAGCTGTTTGTTTGTTAAACGGCTTTTCTGAGATAATTTCATAAACGATGTATTTTTGTCATGTATGTCCACTAAATTTTTATTCTGTTGGTTAATGTTCCACTAGTGATTCAGTGGTGATTTCCTTAAATGCCTGGACTTGCCTCCTTCTTCAAAAACAACTAAACCTCCTATATATTTATTCTGGACTGAGTTTTAGTTAGAACACACCTCCACGTTGAGCTAGAGAATTTACAACTTCGTCTTACCTTTATTTCTTTCAAGTACACAACTTAAGGTCAGCCAGAAGTGAGAGCTTAGAGCCTTCTCTGGTCTTTTCTTGTTTTAACATTTTATTGTAAATTATGTAACAGTTTATAGAGCAGATCATGAGTTTTATGTTCAATAACTCACACATTTTGCTTCAGCTGTCGTATATAGTTCCTTCCATCCACTGTAATGACTGGTAACTAAGATCGCCAGGAAACAAAGATGTGGCTATATTCACACGCTCCACTAGAGCAGAACTCAATCTCATTCAGTCTGGTTTGTGAGCAGATAATGCACTCCAAACTGGGATGATAGCCACAAATATATGAAATCCAGAATTATTATATAGCACATAAAGGATTATAGGTGAAAGGGCCACATTAAGAATGTATTACTCAAGTGTCCATGCATCCACCTGAATAATGAGAGGCCAAAGGAAGAGAGGGGTAAAGGATGTGTAAGGAGGAAAAAGTGCAGAATATCGGAACAAGATTCCTGTCTCCAAATCCAAGAGCTCATTCTCTTCAGCAACCTGGTATATAATAAAGCTTTACTCTCATGAACACCGCCTGAAGAGACTTACTGAGATTCCTCTAGGAATATGGTGGCTGACCAAGAGTGTAATCAAGGTCCGGGGTACATAAAATAAAACATATTCAGTTAGCCACATTATACATGTCCATCTCAGGCTAGGGAGCAGATGAATTTCTACAGAAGCTGTATATAAAGGCTCGTATTTCAAACACAACCATATTTTAAGTGACAGAAAATTTGTATTTCAAGAAAGCCCTTTGGTTAGCTGTCATGCACAACTATAGCATCCATTGACCGACGACCAGTTCCTAAGCCTCAAGGGAAAGCATCACTGAAGTCTGGGTCATACTTACAGCCCCACAACCGAACATTCAGTGTAACACACAACACAGACCCAACAAACACTTTAAAGAAGTCACTACCAGCCAGAGTCTGCACTTGGCCTGTATGTCATGTGTCCATCTTCATGCATAATTTACTGCAAAACCTCAGTGCTTTCTGTCCTGCACAATCCATTAAGAACATATTTTACTTACAAGCATCTGGAAAGCCCCTTATGAGCTCAGGTGTAATCTGCTAAGAGCAGCAGACCAGGGGTCTTCCCCTTTAGTCCACATGACTCCCGTTTTTCTCCAATGCAAAGATGCCAAAGTAATGAGGATTAATTCTATTCATATGGTCCTGCTTTCCAACTGAATGGGAGCTTGTTCCTGAGCCAAACAGAGCCGGTGAGGTGAATGTCCTGGAAACCTGAATTATAGATACAGACACTTGAAGCAGGGGGGCCAGTGAAAACCAGGCAGGACAACAGGTATTTTTTAAAAGCAGGAGGAAATGTACGCATATACGTATACATCACATACACAAACACACGCAGGGACGATGAAGAGGTCAGAGGAAGCTTTCTTAGACTCTCCTTCTGTCCCCAACTAAGCTGCTTTACACACCTTGGTGTTCCATAGTTCTAGCGGTACTTCAGGGTCTGCATCATTAAATCTTATGTGTGTGCAGAGAGAGAAATGGGGATCCAAGCTCCAGCTCCTATCACTCTGAGGGACAGCTGGCATTTATTCTCATTATTTTACCTAGTCTGAGTGCTCTTTCTCAGCTGCTCCAAAAGCTTTCTGCCTCAAACAGTATATGTAATGCTGGCACCAGCTTATTCGGGGATAATGTGCTTGCAACTCACAGGAACAATCCGCTTTACCCAGAAGCGGATGACTCGCACTTGGAAGAGAGCAGAGTCCTGGGATCCTGGTGGCAAGTCTCAGTCCCGTACAAATCGAATCGCTCGGCTCCTTGCATTCAAGGCCTTCTGCAGTGCCTCCTGCACCAACGTTCCCCCAAAGAAGCTCCCTAGCATGCCCCTTCTGGCTTCCTCATGTCATTCACACCTCCCCACTTTGCTCTTCATCTTTGTCCTGCACAGAGTGGCCAAAAAGAAAGACAGGAAGAGAGCCACAGGTCCACATCTATGGATCCTCCAACGCAATCAGAGTCTTCCGAGCGGAGTTCCCAGTAAGAACCCCTTCCCTGACCATCCAGTCACTCATCTCAGACACTGTGATGCTAGCTATCCGACACTGATGTAGAAACGGTGATTCGGGTTCTTTGTAAAGAATCACGTCAGTTGAAAAGGTAATGAAAACCAAATCAAAGCAATTGCCGAATCGCTTCCAACTCAGGGCAACCCAAGGAATCCCGAGCAGGATTGCACTCCAGCAATAGACTGTGACCTTTCCGAAGCACACCACAGGCCTGGTTTTCTTTGTTTATTTAAGCTTTGGGTTGGTTTTGAAGTACTTCTGAGTTGCTTCAAACTATCAACCTTTCTGTTAGTAGGCCACCTCTTAACCATTTGCATTACCTGTGATTCCTTGAAGTGGTGATAAATTAAATCATAACCTTCTATGGGTGGAGAGTATTGTAGCTCCTTGACCTGAGTGCTAGGGCTCTACATTTACTGAACAAATATGAATTGTTGTTGTTAAGTGCCACCAAATAAGTTCCAACCCATAGCAGCCCTGTGCCCAAGGGAACGAAACACTGCCCAGTCCTGCGCCATCCTTACAATCGTTCCTGTGCTTGAGCCCAGTTTTGGAGCCACTGTGTCCCTCCATCTTGCTGAGGGACTTCTTATTTTTCACTGTCCCTCTACCAAGCGTGGTGTACTTCTCCAGGGACGGGTCTCTCCTGACAACACGTCCAAAGTATGAAGACTCACCATCCTTGTCGATTTGTTTGTCCTTTTAGCAGTCCGTGAGGTTTCCAGCATTTATTGTACAGGTTCAGTATTTCAGGTTCTGGGCAAAGAGGAACCAAGAAGCCAAATAATATATATGGTCATTCCTCTGAAGAAGAGAAACAGCCAAATCAAAAATGGAGTGGAGATGCTCAAAGTCGGGATCCTGAATGGCCAAGGAAATATAAAAACATGTCAAATATGAAAACATGTCAAAACCTATCAATCAGAACAAAGTGAATTGGAATATGAATGAGATGCCCTATATTCTCCAGCTTGGCAAGCATGATGAAGTGTGACAGTACTAAACATTGACCTTTTAGGGGCGACATTCAATGAGAGACACTTGACACATTGTGAGGTAGAGGGTAGCATGCATAACTTCAACAATTTTAATCCGATACATGGGAGGGCCTTCAAAAAAGTTCATGGAAAAATTGCCAAACCCTTGGAAGGCCACTCTTATGGTTGAAGCAAAACTCTTGTATATCCACCCAAGGAGACATTCCCAAGAATCTTTATTGCAATAAACAGTTGAAACAGTTTCTTAAGAAACGTCCTGTATGGGAGATATACTTGTAATGATACTATTATATGTAAAATTGTCCTCAAGAAGCAATGTGGTGTGCTACAATAGAGTGGAAAGTAATTTTGTGTGATCCTGGAGGCACAACTGATAAGTGGCTTATAAAAGGCAGGTAAAGCTTTGTCAGCAGAGAAGGAAATGGAAAAAAGGAAAGAAGGAAGGAAGGAAGGAAGGAAGGAAGGAAGGAAGGATGGATGGAAGGAAGGAAGGGAAAAGTGTCCCAGGAAAAGGGACAGTGCATACAACTATATAGGGACAATAAGGAGCATATGTGAATGCAGAGCTCATCGTGCCTGAATTAGCAAGATATGGTAGAGGTTTTTATGGGGTGAGACTAAAGGAAAAGGTGTTGGCAACCCATAAGAGGAGACCAAGAAAACATTGGCTGCTAGACCCGTATTAAAACTTTATTCCAGTAGCCTCCAGAAGAAACAATCCAAAGTTTTGAAGTGAAATTCTCAGATCATTATATTTTTTTTAAATGAACACTAGTAGTGGTATGAATGAAGAAGTGAGGTGGTAGCCACGAGAAGACCAGAATTAGGTGAAGGTGGTGGAGCCCCGATACGGACATGGGCAGGGAGAATGTTGTGGTGGTTGTTGGGTGACATCAAGTTGGTCCCAGTCCAGTGTGACCCTATCACAACAGAACAAAACACTGCCCGGGCTTTTGCCAGCCTCACAATCATCCCTACACCTGAGACCATCAATGTAGCCACTGTATCGTTTCTTTTCGTGGTGGGCCTTCCTCTTTTGGGGGCACCTTTACTTTATCAAACATCATGTCCTTCAGGGACTGGTCTCTCCTGATATCATGTCCAGAGTATGTAAGATGAAGTCTTGCCATCCCTGCTCTAAGGAATTATCTAACTTTACTTCTTCTAATATCTGTTTGTCCTTTTAGCAATCATGGCACGTTTAATACTCTTCTCCAGCACCACGATTCAATTGCATCTGTTCTTCTCCAGTCTTCCAGTGTCCAACATTCCCTTGCCTATGATGCAATGGAGACTACCTTGGCTCGGTACAGGCCCATCTTAGTCTTCAAAGTAATATCTTTGGTCTTTAATACATCACTACTGTCAATTTGTCATATTGTGGTGGCTTGTGCGTTGCTGTCATGCTAGGAGCTTTGTCACTGGTATGGCAAATGCCAGCAAGGCCACCCAACATGGAAAGGTTTCAGTGGAGCGTCTACACTGAGAACAGACCACATAAAAGGAGTTGACTCCCCACTTTGGAGGAAGAAGCTGTTTGAAAACCCTGTACATAGCTTCGAAGCATTTTCAAGTGCTCTCTAGATTGTTGACGAGGGAGAATGTACAAAGAACAAAATACGGTGGATGTTTTCCACTACAGTTGACTCCACCGTGACCTATTCCATTCTGCCATCAACTCAATGGCAACTAGCGTCAACAGAAATAAGTCCAAGTGGGATGCATTGCAGTGGGAGAGACCCAGGCTATTGTCTTCTCTGTACATTCTCCCTGCCATTTCCATCTCAGGGCTCCACCATGTTCACCTGGTACTGGTCCCACCACTGCTACCACCTCACTGACTTCTGGGGGTAACCAAACACCAAGAAAGATGATTTGGTGCCTTTTAAAAGTCAGTATCGACGGACTTCTGGGAAGATGGCGACGGAGTGACACACACCAGAGGGACTCCGCAGAATCCAGCCCAGGAGAGTTGCTCAGAGTGAAATTCAACGCCACTGGATCGCAGGAGGTGCATCATAAAGATAAGTAGGCACAGATCCACGGGGTTTTGAGGGGCTGGGGGCTTTTGGCTTACCTCAGTGGAAGCCGGCTGGGGCTCGACCCTAGTCCAGTTGCCGGATCTGCCCAAGCCGGGACCATTTGGAGCCTGTAGCAGGGCTTGGTCTCAGCACAGCCACAGTTTTTCCCTATCTGCCTCAGGGCAGGAACAGGACTCTTGCGGCTCCACCGGCAGGGATCGGGGTTCATCTACATTGTTGCTTCTGTTTGAGTCTCTGCTTTATATTCCCACACAGCCTTGGAGGGCTGCGCAGGGGCTTTTTCAAGGCACAGCCGCAGCCGCAGCCGCGCCGCGTGGTCTGAGCAGGGAATAAACCCAAACCCCCACAGCTTCATAGGCAGGGATCAAGCTTCAGCTACACGGCGGCGTCTGTTAACATCTCTGCTCTCTGTCCCCCCTCTCTGCTCTCTGGGGGCGGCTCAGCAGTTTTCTTGCGACCCTTCTTGGGGCTCAGCTGCGAACTATCGCTGGGGCTTGGGGCAGGGAGTAAACCCTTGTAGATCCACAGGCAGGGAGTGGGACTCAGCTACATAGTTTCTTTTGCTTCCCTCGCTTCCCTGTACCCCTGCACAGTCTAGTCTCACTTTTTGATTTTCTCACCCCCCTTGTTCCTGCCCTGCTCTCTCACACTCCATTGCGGACTTACGGGGCACTCCCATTGCCCTAGGGCATTTGCGCCTGGGTCACACCCAGCTAGGTGAGCTCCACCCTGCATAGATAGCCCAAGGCTAGGGTAAGGCCTGCTTGCTCTCCAGGGGATACTCCTCAGACTTCTCACCAGGGAGTTCCTGCCTGTGTACCTGGGGACATAAGGCAGCTCAGCCAACACTTATCAATATTCAAACCAATAGCGGGAACTTCAGCCCAGCCTCTGCAACACTGGTGCAGGCAGTTGATCTGCCATCTGGGGCACTCCCCTAATAGGGAAGCCACAGGAAGATAAAGTGGTAGGTTAATCCCATAGCAAAATCAGCTGTAGGCAGATCGAAGAAGAATTCCTATAAGTCTTCCAGAGAGAGACTAGAAAATGGCACCTGGTCCCTCAAAAACAACTCAACGCAAACAGCCATCACCCCCAATGACCTCAACAAAAAAACAAGAGAAACAAAAGGCAAAGGAAGAAGATGTCCTGAACATAACAACATACATAGAAGAAGCAGACATTGAGATGCCATACAAAGAAGCTCTCAGAATGGTGCTTGGAGTGATGCAGAATATGAGGGAAACACTACAGAAAAAGGATGAAATGATAGAGGATATAAAAGACACATACCAAAGGAAAATACAGGAGCTTGAGGAGCAGGTAACGAAACACAATAGCAGAATCATGTTCCTTGAGAATCGATTGGAGGAATCAGAGAACCGCATCAGTGGCGTGGAGGACAGCCAAGCAGACTTTAATAAACGTGAACAAAAATCTAATAAGAGCATCAGAGAAGCCGAAGAAAACCTAAGAGCTATGTCTGATGCTATGAAGCGGAACAACATTAGAATTATTGGCCTACCGGAGGAAGACACAACAAAGAAGTCATCTGCAACAATAGCGAGAGAATTCTTGGAGGAAAACTTCCCCAGCCTAATGAATGAAAACCAAGCAACCATCCAGGAGGCTGAAAGAACACCAGCACGAAGGGACCCCAAGAAGAAATCACCAAGGCACATAATAGTTAAACTTTCAAACTTTGAGGAAAAGGAGAAAATCATGAGAGCAGCTAGGGAAAAGCAAGCAATCACATATAAAGGTTCCCACATAAGGATATGCTCAGACCTATCAGCAGAAACTATGAAAAAAAGGAGAGAGTGGAGTAACATATTCCAAAAATTGAAAGAAAACAACGCAAATCCAAGAATACTCTACCCAGCCAAATTATCGATCAAGATCGATGGAGAAGTAAAAGTCTTCCCAGACAAGGAAAAACTCAAAAAATACGTTACAACAAACCCAGCCTTACAAAAGATCCTCGCCGACTCAGTATGGGCAGAAGAACAACACTCACCAAGCACAAATAAGACACCAGCACATAGAACAACTTCACCCAGAGCACAACAAAGAGAAAACAGACCCCAAGATAGCAATGACTTAAGGATGGAAAGAAGTCAAGAATGATACACACACAAAACACACACTAATGAGAAAGGAAAGTAGGAAAACTCCCAACACAAAAAGTATAAAATGGCATCACAGAGTCCGCACATGGAGATAATAACCCTGAATATCAATGGCCTGAACTCAGGCATTAAAAGACTGAGACTTGCAGAATGGCTTAGAAAACACAACCCATCAATTTGCTGCCTACAGGAGACACACCTCAAGGCTACAGACAAAAATAGGCTGAGAATCAAAGGCTGGAGAAGGACCTACCAAGCAAACAGCAACACAAAAAAAGCAGGGGTTGCAATCCTTATCTCGGATAAAATTGACCTCAAAGTGCAAACCATAAAAAGAGATAAGGAGGGACACTATATAATGCTCAAGGGAATGATAGACAATGAACCACTAAGCATTGTAAACATATATTCCCCGAATGAGAGACCAGCTCAATACGTGAACCAAACACTCCAAAAGATTAAGAAAGAAATCACAGACTCGACAATTATAGTGGGTGACTTCAACACACCACTCACTGAGAAAGATAGATCACAGGGAAAGAAACTCAACAAGGAGACTAGAGAGCTAAACTCCACAATTAGACAATTTGACCTAATAGATATTTACAGAGCTTTTCATCCAAATACAAAAAATTTCACATTCTTTTCAAGTCCTCATGGCACATATTCGAAGATAGACCACATGCTGGGGCATAAGGCAAATCTACATAAATTTAAGCACATTGAAATAATACAGACCTCTCTCTCTGACCACTGTGCCATAAGACTGGAAATCAACAAAAGGAAGACAAAGAAAATAAGAGCAAATAATTGGAGGATGAATAACTCTCTACTGCAAAAGGAGTGCATACTGGTGCAGATCCGAGACGAAATCAGGAAATTTCTCGAAACCAACGAAAATGAGCACACGACGTACCAAAACTTATGGGACACAGCAAAGGCAGTCATCAGAGGAAGGTTCATAGCAATACAAGCACACCTGAGAAAGGAAGAGAGACTCATGACGGATACGCTGACACAAAATTTACAAAAACTAGAGCTGAGTCAGCAGGACAACCCTACTAATAGCAAAAGAAAAGAAATTATAAAAATCAGGGCTGAGATTCAGGAGAGGGAAAATAAAAAAACTATGGAAAAAATATCGCTAAAAGTTGGTTCTTTGAAAAGATAAACAGGATCGATAGACCATTGGCAAACCTAACCAAAGAAAGGAGGGAACAAATCTCAATAGCAAGAATAAGGGATGAAAGAGGGGTCATTACAACAGACCCTAATGAAATCAAAAGGATAGTTACACAATACTATGAAGGATTGTACTCCAATGAATTCAACAATTTGGAAGACATGGACAAATTCCTGGAAAAACAATCCCTCCCTAGACTATCCTCGGTGGACATCAAAAATCTCAACAGACCCATCGCAATAGAAGAAATAGAAAAGGTTATCAAGGGATTACCAACAAAAAAATCCCCTGGACCAGATGGATACACTGGAGAATTCTACCAAGCATTCAGGGAAGAACTAATACCAATCCTACACAAACTTTTCCAGAACATAGAAAAAGATGGCAAACTCCCAAACTCCTTCTATGAAGCTAGTATAACTCTGATACCCAAACCGGGCAAGGATCCCACAAGAATCGAGAACTACAGACCGATATCCCTAATGAACATTGATGCAAAAATCCTTAACAAAATACTAGCCAACAGAATACAAAAGTATATAAAACAAATAATTCACCATGACCAAGTGGGATTCATACCAGGGATGCAGGGATGGTTCAACATACGAAAGACCATTAGTATTATTCGTCACATTGACATGAAAAAGTATAAGAATCACATGATAATATCAATAGACGCAGAAAAAGCATTCGACAACATCCAACACCAATTCCTGTTTAAGACACTAGCGAAGATAGGAATGGAAGGAAAGTTCCTCAAGACAATACAAGCTATATATGAAAAACCAACAGCCAAAGTGGTAGTCAATGGAGAAAAGACTAACACAATCCCACTGAAAAAGGGAACCAGACAAGGATGCCCCTTGTCTCCACTCCTAT
Source organism: Tenrec ecaudatus (assembly GCF_050624435.1). Classification (NCBI taxonomy): domain Eukaryota; kingdom Metazoa; phylum Chordata; class Mammalia; order Afrosoricida; family Tenrecidae; genus Tenrec; species Tenrec ecaudatus. The sequence continues at coordinate 54,905,620 of NC_134538.1, read as the reverse complement.
TTAATATTGTGCTGGAGGTTTTAGCTAACAGCATAAGGCAAAGAAGTGACATCAAAGGTATTCGTCTGGGGAAGGAAGAGGTGAAACTATCATTATTTGCAGATGATATGATCTTATATATGGAAAATCCCAAAAGTTCCACAAGGGGAGTACTGGAAGCAATAGAGGAGTTTGGCAGAGTGGCAGGATACAAGATCAACAAACAGAAGTCCATCGGACTGTTATACACATCAGATAAGACCACAGAAGAAGAGATCAAAAAGGTGGTACCCTTCACAATAGCCAAACACAAACTGAAATATCTAGGGATACACTTGACTGAAAAAACAAAAGATCTATATAGGGAAAACTATAGAACACTATTACAAGAAACCAAGAGCGACCTCAACAAATGGAAGAATATTCCGTGCTCTTGGATTGGGAGACTTAATATAGTTAAGATGTCAGTTCTGCCAAAGGCACTATATAAGTTTAATGCTATCCCGATACAATTACCATCATCTTTCTTCAAAGAAATGGAAAAACTGATTACCAACTTCATATGGAGAGGGAAGAAGCCCAGAATTAGCAGAGAACTCCTCAAGAAGAAGGACACCGTGGGAGGGCTTGCTTTACCTGACTTTGGCACATACTATACAGCCACAGTTCTCAAAACTGCATGGTATTGGTACAATGACAGATACTCAGACCAATGGAAAAGAACTGAAAACCCAGAAATAAAAGCATCAGCATACACACAGCTGATCTTTGCCAAGGGCCCCAAAAAGATCAAATGGGAAGCAGATGCCCTCTTTAACAAGTGGTGCTGGAAAAAATGGATATCAACATGCAGAAAAATGAAGCAAGACCCTTATCTCACTCCATGCACAAGAATAAACTCAAGGTGGATCACAGACCTTGAAGTTAAACCCCAAACTATTAGGGCCATCAATGAGGGAATTGGGACCAACTTGAGAACTTTGGCGCAGGGAATACACAGGCTATCAGAAATAGGGAAGGACACAAACACAGAGGAGGCACAAATCGACAAATGGGATATACTGAAGATAAAACACTTGTGTACATCTAAAGAATTCACCAAGAGAGTAATAAGAGAGTCCACAGACTGGGAAAACATCTTTAGCAATGACACATCAGACAAAGGCCTTATTACTAAAATCTACAGTACTCTGCTAGCTTCCAAAAAGAAAAAAACCAATAGCCCACTTGAAAGGTGGGCAAAGGACTTAAACAGAAGTTTCACAGGGGCAGAAATCCGAATGGCCAACAAACATATGAGAAAATGTTCCCGATCTTTAGCCATAAGAGAAATGCAAATTAAAACAACAATGAGGTACCACCTGACACCCTCAAAGGTAGCCCAATTCAAAAAATCAGAAAGCAACAAGTGTTGGAGGGGCTGTGGGGAGTCAGGAACTCTCATCCACTGCTGGTGGGACTGTAAGTACGTACAGCCACTATGGAAATCAATCTGGCGATACCTAAAACAGATGGAAATAGAGTTACCATATGACCCAGCAATTCCCCTACTGGGCATATACCCAGAAGAGGCAAGAAACAAACCAAGACCAGACATCTGTGCTCCAATGTTCATTGCGGCACAGTTCACAATTGCAAGGAGTTGGAAGCAGCCCAAATTTCCATCAACTGACGATTGGATTAAAAAACTGTGGTATAGACATACAATGGAATACTACGCATCACTAAAGAGCAGTGATGAACGTATGAGGCACATAGCGGCATGGGAAGAACTGGAGGAAATCATGCTAAGCGAGGTAAGTCAGGCACAAAAGGACAAGTACAACATGAGTCCGCTGAGGTAAGAATTAAAAAAAAATTTTTTTTTTTTAAAGCAAAAGTGGCACAGGGAAAAAAGCTACTATATACAAACATTTTAGGGGTGAAGACGGGGTAGTATGAAAGAGACCAGACCAAAACCAGGGATGTACATGGTAGACAATGGTGGAGGAGGTGGGGAAAGGAAAACAAAAGGATAAATACAAGGAAGAAAAGGGTAGTGGGGTCATAGGGCATTAATCCACCCAAGGGGAGGGTATTGTTTATATCTCCACAGGGAAAGTGGGACCAGACTTCAACCCAGTGTCGCAAGGTGTGAATGCAATATCCCGGCGTGGAGGAGGGAACCGGTGGAGAGGTCTGGGAGGCTGGCCCCAGCACCATAAATTAAGTGGATTCCTGCCCCTCCCCCGAAAAGAATTTTTTCCAAAGGACGACATTGACTCTGCAGCTCTGGGAGATGGACATATTTGATCAGAGCACACGGGAGCAGATGAAGGGGCAGGAGGAGAGAGTGGAGCACAGCCTGGCCCACCAGGCCGTGATGATGATGTTCCTGAGTAGAGCAGCCAGTCCACAGAGAGAACAACATGGCTGGCCCCACTATGAGACATGATGCCCCTCAGTGACTAAGGGCGATACAGGGGACAGCACCGGAGACACAGTGTGGGAATTGCACCTGACCTGATCCCACCACACCGAGGCAAATCACTGGGGGAGTGCAGCGGAACAGCAAGGGAATGGAGTGGCAAGGTCCCCAGGGAATGCTGAAAGTGGACTTCGGGGCCAGGGCGTGGTGCCCCAACAGACTGGACTGGAAAACGCTCCTAAGGGCCAGCAAACGATCCCTGAACTAACTACAAGCTTTTCTCTTGTGAACTGTTTTGTTCTGTTCTTTGTCAGTGGTTTGTTTTTGTTGTTTTGTTGTCTGGTTGTATACTGTTGCTTTGTTTTCCTCTGTCTAGTTTTCGTGCATGTTAGTGACTCCACAGGTCTGTCTGAATAGGACAGGCTGGATGAACTATCTGGAGGAAAAACAACGGGACCGACAGTTTTGGGGGGACTTGGGGTGGGGGGGTAGGGGGGGTAAGGAAGTGGTGTTAACAAACCCAGGGACAAGGGAAAAACATGGGACCCCAAATGGTAGAGAAGGGGGAGTGGCAGGCCTGGTGGGAAATGATCAAGGGTAAGGTTGCTTAGAGAAGAGGTATACTCTAGCCCAGGTGGCGATGAAGCATGGTAGTAGGGCAGGAGGAAAGTCAAGGGAGATGGAGGAAAGAGCTAGGAGTCAAAGGGCATTCATGGAGGTCTAGACAAAGACATGTACATGCAAATATATATAGGAGGATGGGGAAATAGATCTATGTGTCTATATTTATAGGTCAAGTATTAAGGTGGCGGAAGGACCTTGGGCCTCTACTCAAACACTCCCTCAAGGCATGAATACCTTCTTTTATTAAATTCGAACTCTATGATGCTCACTCTCCCGACACAACGGCTGGAGCCAAAGTGAGTGAACAAGTAAATGTGGTGAAGAAAGCTGATGGTGCCCGGCTATCAAAAGAGATAGTGACTGGGGTCTTAAAGGCTTGAAGATAAACAAGCAGCCATCTAGCTCAGAAGCAACAAAGTCCACATGGAAGAACACACCAGCCTGAGTGAGCGAGTGGTCCCAAAGGGATCAGTTACCAGGCATCAAAGAACAAAAAATCATATCATTGACTGCACACCTCCATGATAGGATCGCTGAAGACAAATGGGTGCATAAGCAAATGTGGTGAAGAAAGCTGATGGTGCCTGGCTATCAAAAGAGATAGTGTCTGGGGTCTTAAAGGCTTGAAGGTGAACAAGCGGCCATCTAGCTCAGAAGCAAATAAGCCCACATGGAAGAAGCACACCGGCCAGTGCGATCACGAGGTGCCCAAGGGACCAGGTATAAGGCATCATACAAAAAAAAAAGATATAAGTGTGTGTATGTATGTGTATATATGTGTATATGTATATATATATCATATTAAATGAAGGGGGAAGTGCAGAGTGGAGACCCAAGGCCCAAGTGTCGACCAACGGAGATCCCCTCATAGAGGGGTTTAGGAGAGGAGATGGGTTAATTAGGGTGTGAGGTAGTATCGATGAAGAACACAGCTTTCCCCCGGATCCTGGATGCTTCCTCCCCCCAACTACCATGATCCGAATTCTACCTTGCAGGGCTGGATAGGACAGAGGCTGTACACTGGTGCATATGAGGGTTGGAGGTACAGGGAATCCAGGGTGGATGATACCTTCAGGACCAAGGTGTGAGCGACGATGCTGGGAGAGTGGAGGGCGAGTGGGTTGGAAAGGGGGAACTGATTACAAGGATCCACATGTGACCTCTTCCCTGGGAGAGGGACAGCAGAGAAGGGGGGAAGGGAGACTCCGGATAGGGCAAGATATGACAAAACAACGATGTATAAATTACCAAGGGCATATGAGGGAGGGGGTAAGGGGGAGGGAGGAGGGGAAAAAAAAGAGGACCTGATGCAAGGGGCTTAAGTGGAGAGCAAATGCCTTGAGATTGATTGGGGCAGGGAATGTATGGATGTGCTTTATACAGTTGATGTATGTATATGTGTGGATTGTGGTAAGAGTTGTATGAGTCCCTAATAAAATATAAAAGAAGAAAAGAGAAAAAAATGATTAAGGCAAAGACTGTACAGATTTGCTTTATACAATTGATGTATGTATATATATGAACTGTGAAAAGAATTGTATGAGCCCCAATAAATTGTTAAAATTAAAAAAAAAAAAAGTCAGTATCATAAGATGATGTGAATTATGCCACACGTCAAGACTCTAAAAACAAAAAACAACTAATACATGAATTTGAATTAGATGCTCTTTCAGGGTACAAGAAAAAACAAACAAACCAAAAATCCTATAGGTGTAAAACACATTTTTGGATTAATTGGGGGAAATTTGGATACATACCAGATATTAAATAATATTATTGAATTATTCTTAATATTTTATGTGTGATAATATTTTCGTTATGTAAAAACTGTCTTTATTCTTTGTTCAGGCACAGTCAACTTTTTAGGTCTATAGGATCACACATTCTGTAATTTAATTTTATGTAGTTCATAGGAAAAAGATAATTGAAAGAAAGAGAATGAGAAAAATAGAAAGCAAATATGTGAAAACATTGCTAATTTTTTTAATTTCAGGAGTAGATAGAAAATTCAGGTGTCAATCTGAAATATTGAAGGATTCTATTGCCACGATACTGATTTATGGGTGAAGCATCAAAAGAAGATGGAAGAGAGAGGGGGCAGGGGAGGGAGGGGAAAAATGAGGAGCTGATATCAAGGGCTCAAGTAGAAAACAAATGTTTTGAGAATGAAGACGGCAACAAATGTACAAATGTGCTTGGCACAATGGATGGATGTGCGGATTGTGATAAGAATTGTACAAGCCCTCAATAAAATGATTTAAAAAGAAGAAGATGGCAGGAACACACAGTCAGTGTATCGAAACAAAAAACTGGTTCACACTTAAGCATTTCAAGAGGTGTCATAGGATCAGGAACCAATGGGATTGAAGGAAGAAACCCAAGTGGCACTAAAAACATTAGTTGGTGGAAAAACTCCAGGAATCGAAGGAATATCCATTGAAATGGTTCAACAAGCTGATAAAGGACTCAAAACACTCCCTTGTCTATGCCAACTAACTGAAAGAGAGTCATCCAAAGAAAGGTGGCCCAACAGAATGCTCACTTTAAAGAACAATATCATCCATGCCACGTGCCAGTAAATTTTTGCTGCAGGTCATCCAGAAACTGTTGTAGCAGTACATTACCTGGGAGCTGCCAGAAATTCCAGCTAGATTCAGAAGAGTATGTGGTACCTGGGGTATCATTGCTAATGCCAGGGGTAGCTTGCCTGAAAGCAGAGGATAGAAGATTTACTTGTGTTTTATTGACTATGTCAAGGCATTTGATTGTGTGGATGCTACCAAATTATGGATAACCCTGCAAAGACTGGGCATTCCAGACTGTGGTATTGTGTTCATGCAGGACCTACACATGGATCAAGAAGCACTATTTTGGGCAGAACAAAAAAATAGTGTATGGTTGAAAAGGTGTGCATTAGGATTGTATCTTTTCACTATACTTACAGACTTCAATCTGTATGTTGAACAAATAATCTGAGAATCCAGAGTACCTAAAGAAGAATGTAGCTTCAGGATAGGAGGAAGCTGCCTTAAGAAATTTAGGAGAAAAAGTTATTCTGAAAGTTAGGAGAACTCAAAGCATTTGTTGATGAAGAACAAGGACTAGAGCTTTCCGTTTAGATTACAGCTCAATGTAAACAAAATAAAACTCCTTGTAACTGACCAATAAACGATTTCATGCTAAACAGAGAAATAACTACGTTTTTAAGGGCTTTATTTCCGTCATGGAAGCAGCAGTCAAGAAATCAGATGACCACCCCACCCCCACATACCAGCTAGGCAGACAGCTGTCCTTCCCCCCAGAAGAATTTACTTGAGAGGAAGGCACTGAAGCTGCAGCTAGGGGAGAGGGGCATGTCTGATCAGAGCACATGAGAGAACATAAAGGGGGAGGAAGAGAGAGTGGAGCACATCCTGGCCCACCAGGCCTGGAGGACGATATCCCCTCTCTGAACAACCAATGCACAGAGTGGACAATGTGCCTGATCCCACTACGTGACAGGCTGGCCCTTGCTGGCCCAGGGCCCTAAGGGGGACACCACTAAAGACTCGGTGTCGGGACTGGCCCAGACTGACCCTGTGACACCGAGGTAAACCACTAAAGGCACGTGGAAGATCAACCATGGGAGCAGGGCAGGGAGCCCCTGAGGGAGTACAAAGGACAGACTCTGGGGCCAGAGCATGGTACCCCATTGGACCTGACTGAAGGACATGCCTAGAGATCAAAAATCAGACCTTGATCTACATACAGGGTTTTTTTTCTTTTTAAAATTTTTTCTTTTAATTAATTTATTCCTTTATGGGTAATTGGTTTTCTTTTTTGTTGTCATCTCTGTGTTCCCATTCATCACCTATCATCTTGCTATGGCTTGATTTTTGGTGCATATTATTATCTCTACAGATATTTCTAGATAAGATAGACTGGATGACTAGTCTGGAGGAGAAAACAATGGAACCAATGGTTCCGGGGAACAAGGGAGAGGGGGAGGAGGGGTCAGGGAGGTGGTACTGACCAACCCAGGGACAGAGGAGCAATAAGCGATCCAAAATCAGTGGCAAGGAGGGTGTGAGAGGCCTGGTAGGGATTCAGCAAGGGCAATGTAACCGATAAAAATTGCTGAAACCCAAATGAAGGCTGAGCATGATAGTGGGACAAGAGGAAAGCAAAAGGAAATAGAAGAAAGAACTGGGGGATAAATGGTGTTTATAGAGGTCCAAAGACTGGAATGTAATATGTAAATATATTTATATAAGAGTGTGGGGAACCAGATCTATATCTATATATTTATAGGTTTAGTACTAAGGCAGCAGATGAACATTGGGCCTCCTCGCAAGTACTTATTCAATGCAAGAAACACATTCTATTAAATTGGCATTCCAGTATGCACACCTTCCTGACGCGATTGCTGAAGAAAACGTGTGCATAAGCAAATGTGGTGAAGAAAGCTAATGGAGCCTGGTTAGCAAAAGATATAACATCTGGGGTCTTAAAGACTTGAAGATAAACAAGCGGCCATCTAGCTGAGAAACATCAAAGCCTACATGGAATAAGCACACCAGCCTGTGTGATCACGAGGTTTCGAAGGGATCAGGTATCGAGCATCAAAGAACAAAAAATCGTATCATTGTAAATGAGGGTGAGTGCAGAGTGGGGACTCAAAGCCTATCAGTAGGCAACTGGACACCATTACTGAAGGGTTGTGGGGAGGAGATGAGCCAGTCAGGGTGCAGGGTAGCAACAATTAAACATATAACTTTCCTCTAGTTCTTGAATACTTCCTCCCCCCCACTATCATGATCCCAATTCTACCTTACAAATCTGGCTAGACCAGAGGATGTACACTGATACAGATAGGAACTGGAAGCACAGGGAATCCAGGGAGGATGATCTCTTCAGGACCAGTGGTATGAGTGGCAATACCGGGAGGGTGGAGGGAAGGTGGGGTAGAAAGAATCTATGTATAGCCTCCTCCCTGAGGGATGGACAGCAGAGAAGAGGGCGGGGGGAGATGTCGGACAGTGTAACATATGACAAAAAAATAATTTATGAATTATGGCTTTATGAAGGGGAGGGAGGAGGATAAATGAGCAGAGGAAAATGTTTTGAGAATAATGATGGCAACAAATGTACATAGGTGCTTGACGTAATGGATGGATGGATGGATGGATGGATGGATGGATGGATGGATGGATGGATGGATGGTGATAAGAATTGTATGATTCCCCCAATAAAATGATTTTAAAAAATCAGATGACCCAGCTGTGAAGCACAGGAAGAGTAGATGCATAATGAGAATAACAAGGGATTATAGGGAATACAGGAATGGGGGTGGCTCATGGGGAGGTTAAGGGGATCTCAGGAGTAAATAAATGGTGAAGACAGGAGGAGAGAGGGAGCACTAGAATGAATTGTGATTTTATAACTCATCTTGGAGGTGATTTAACCACAGGAGGGGGAATATTCTTTAAAAATGTATGTTGGGTGTTTATACAATTCTCCTTGATATGTTAAATGGTTGAACTATTCAATTATATGATATGTAAATTACTTACCAATAAAAATGCTGGGGAGGGAGAAATCAGATGATTCATTGCACTAAGCATGTGCTGCCCAAGACCTCAAGTGTTGAAGATCAAGGTTGTCACTTTAAAGACTGAGGTATACCTGATACAAATGGTGGTATATTCAATTGCCTCATAAGCATGTGAAGGTTGGACAATGAATAAGAAAAACTGCCCAAGAATTGATGAATTTGAATTGTCGTGTTGGCAAAGAAGATTGAAGCTGCAACAAACTGCCAGAAGAACAAACAAATTTCTCTTGGAAGAAGTACAGCCAGGAAGCTCCTTGAAAACATGGGTGACTGTCTCATGTGCTTTAGACATTATCAGAAGTGACCGGTCCCTGGAAAAGGCCATCATGCTTGATGAAGTGGGTGTCAGCAAAAGGGAAGGAGCCCACCGTCGAGATGGGCTGACAGTGGTTGCAACAAAGGGCTCACACATCTTAACAATCGTGAGGATGGGGCAGGACTGGAGCATTGCATTCTGTTGGGCATAGGCTCGCACCTACCAGTACGATCAGGAGATCACATTCACAGTAGTCATATAATGTACATGTTTGAAATTTCCCATAATAAAAAATAGGGGGAAGTGACTGAAGAAAACAGTCTCATGGACATGAGTATAAAGAGTTTGATGAAGAAAGCTTCAGACAAGAAATCAGCAGGGCAGCTGTTCAAAGCCACCATTCACTCCAAGGGATGAAGGGGAGACTGTGCGCTCCAGGACAGAGTTAGAGCTGCAGACGCTGCTCCTAGGACGGCGATGAATTAGAACTGACACCACGGCAATAGGTCTGGGTTGGTTTACGTAAGAACATAAAGTTAAGAGGATAAGTAAAAAAATAATACTTCAGGGATTTATTGTAAACAAAATATATGTAGAACCAGCGGATGGGTTTGGGCAAACCCTCTCAGTGACAAACTTCTCTTGTCTCGTTAGGGAGACTTCAAAAGAAGAAGGAAAGCAGTGCTTTCTGAGCACATAGCGCGACCAGTTAAATTCAAGACAGAGGTCAACTCGAAAGTCTATGGGGACTGTTTTTGAACTCAACAGGGCTAAACTTGACCATTTTTCTTGAAGGACACAGAATGATCACAGAGGCTAATTATGAAGAAGTTTTAAGAAAGATGATAAGCTGCGTTAGTGAGGAAACGGTCAGGGAAATGGCGCTGAGGAGTTTCACAGGGGGGTTTCCCTCAGAACAAGGGCCTGTTTCATCTTTCAAGGTGGTCAGGGCTGTCCTCTGAGAATTTTTCCTGCAAGGAAACCTTACCTCATCCATCCCCCAGCCTGGATCTTGGTCTTCAGACTAAGTCTTCAGACTGCTTTTTGATTCCAAAACTCCCAGGACATTGAAAACATGACTTGAGTCCCACGAGAAGAAGGCCAGAATTGCCATGTATATGTGGTGTCCATCAAAAAGCACAGAATTCCCTGGAAGACTTGGATGGAAACTCCACCTTCTGAGGTGTGTAGATCTAGATGGATAATTTGCTGAGAAACATTAATATCACATTTGGTATCTTTGGTTAATAAAATTTTCTATGATTTTTGTAGCAATACTTTTTTTTTTACTTATCCTTGTAGATATTGTCTATCTAATGTCTTGCCTGGTTAAATCTCCACAATTTATTTCTAGTTTCCTTTGTGACTTAGTTTAGAAGCATGTTTGAAATATAGCTAAAATCTGAAAATAATGAGAAAGGAAGGTGGCAGTGCCGATCACTTACAAATACCATTTCTTTGTAAAGATGTAAGAGTCCAAGGGCAAAATGCCTAATTAAGGTCACTTCATTCCCCAATTGTCCTAATGCCAGCCAGATACAGAACTTGTAGCCATAGTAACCTAAACTTGGCTCACTCTATTTTTGAAACTTTTGAACATAAAACTATATTTTTAAACAGATTCTTCTAAAGCTACCAGTGCCTGAAGGCACTTAGACACAAGCGTTTTTGTTTTTAAGTTTCCTTTAAGTGACAGCCATAGCTAATGCCAAAGTGGAGGGATAGAAACATTCCATGTCCACTGGGGATCAGACGCTTGGGGAAAAAAAAGTTTCTGCTTGACATGACCTTAAAAAAATACTGAAAACATCTCGGTTTTTAAAGAACTGAGCAAGAATTAGAGCAGTGACCTGCTTTTTAACTTCAACATCTCTTGGCATTGCTTTTCTTGGATGACTGGCTTTATTAAAAGCTCAATTTCCCTTCAGATTTCCTCCTTTGATGGTAAAGTCAAAGGAAACTACTGCGACCAAATGATGTGAAATTATTATCGTCAGCCTGGGACTTGAGGCTACATGTCCTCATAACAGAAAGACACCTTCTGCCTCCTTAGCTGGCCAGTGGCACTGGGCTGAGAATGACTCACAGCAGCACAGCGACTGAGGGTCAGAATTACCATCTCAATCCCACCCAGCCAAGAAGGACACTCTCTAAGCCCTTTACAGTTCCACATAAATAAAAAGGGTTGATGAAGTGGTCCTGTGAGTTGATTGCAGGGCTCACCAACTCCACATCTTCGGAGGTGGGTAAGCTATGACGATCTCAGTCACTAGCAGGGGGAGGACCCCAGAGCCTTCTCCAAGGCCTCATACAATGCTTACCTTGGGGAATGTGGGTTTTCTTGGGCTAAAACTTGCCGTTTTCTAAAATAAGCCTTTAATCCTGCTGTTTGTGTAATGTCTCTTGATTTTTAAAGGTCGGCAACCAAATCAATTAAATGTAAAATAAGCCTTGATGTAGAACAAACCATGTGCATAAGCTAAATGTAGCCTGAAGAACACTATTTGCAATCTCTTCAGTTGTGGCCTCAGTTCAAATACTCAACATTGGCCCTCCTGAAGAGATCACTGAGGATATGGGGGCTATAACAAAGTATGGTGAAAAAATCAGATGGTGTTTGGCTGTCAGAATGAATAGTGTCTGATGTCTTAAAAGTTTGTCTCATTGGGCCACCTCACGCATACTCCCCCAAAACAATAGCACCTCGCCCAGCTAAACAGTCATTCCATGATACCCACCTTCCCGACATGATCACTGAAGACAGACGTGTGTGTAAGCAAACGTGGTGAAGAAAGCTGATGGTGCCTGGCTATCAAAAAGATATAGCGTCTGGGGTCTTGAAGGCTTGAAGGCAAACAAGCAGCCATCTAGCGCAGAAGCAACAAAGCCCACAGAGAAGAAGCACACAGCCTAAGTGAATACAAGGTGTTGAATGGACCAGATAGTAGACACCAAGGAACAAAAACAATCAATGTGTGATCACCTTCCTCACATAAATGCTGAAGACAAAGGTGTGCATAGCAAGTGTGGTGAAGAAGGCTGATGGTACCCGGCTACTGAGAGATATAACGTTTGGGGACTTAAAGGCTTGAAAGCAAACAAGCGGCCATCTAGCCCAGAAGCAACAAAGCCCACACGGAAGCAGCACACCAACATGGGTGATCGTGAAGGGCAGAGGAGACCAGATCTCAAACAACAAAGGCTGGGGGGGGGGCGGGGGGGGAATCACATCACCGTGAATGAGGGGGAATGCGTGATGGGGACCCAATGCCCATCTCTAGATAGCTGGACATCCTTGCAGAGGGGTAGTGGGGAGGAGATGAGTCACTCAGGGTTCAATGTAGCAACAATGAAACTCAAAACCTTCCTCTAGTTCCTGAATGCTTCCTCCCCTCCCAATTATCATGACCCCAATTCTACCTTGCGAACCTGGTTAGACCAGAGGATGTACAGCAGTGCAGTAGGGATCTGGAGACACAGTGAATCTAGGATGGATGAACCCCTCAACCCCAGCGGTGGGAGTGGCGACACCAGGAGGGAAGGGGGTGTAGAAAGGGAGAACCAATCTTGGAGATCTATGTGTAACCTCCTCTCTGGGAGATGGGCAATGGGAAGGTGGGTGAGGAGAGACGCCGGGCAGTGTAAGAGAAGATATATAAAAAAAAGTTTGTCTTACAGCACACCCAGTCTGTGTAATCAGGAGATGTCAAAGGGATCAGGTATAAGGCATCATAAGAACAAAAAAGCATATCAACTTGAATGAGGGGGGATGCAAGGTGGAGACCCAAAGCCCATCTGTACGCAACTGTACATCCCCTTACAGAAGGGCTGCAGGGAGGAGATGAGCCATTCAGGGTGCAGTGTAGCAATGATGAAATATACAACTTTCTAGTTCCTAAATTCTTCCTCCCCACTCACTATCATGATCCTAATTCTACCTTACAAATCTGGCTAGACCAGAGGATGCACACTGGTACAGATAGGAACTGGAAACACATGGAAGTCAGTGCAGATGATCCCTTCTGGACCAGTGGTGAGAATGGTGATACTAGGGGGATGGAGGGAAGGTGGGGTGGAAAGGGGAAACCTATTACAAGGATCTACATATAACCTTCTCCCTGGGGGATGGACAACAGAAAAGTGGATGAAATGAGACATCAGACAGTGCAAGATATGACAAAATAATAATTTATAAATTATCAAGAGTTCATGAGAGAGGGGGGAGTGGGGAGGGAGGGGGAAAATGTGGAGCTGATGCCAGGGGCTTAAGTGGAGAGCAAATGTTTTGAGAATGATGAGGGTAATGAATGTACAAATGTGCTTTACACAATTTATGTATGTATGGATTGTGATAAGAGTTGTATGAACCCCTAATAAAATGAGTTTTATGATTAGGGCAAAGCATGTACAGATGTGCTTTATACAATTGATGTATGTATGGATTGTGATTAGAGTTGTATGAGTCCCTAATAAAATGTTAATTAAAAAAAGAAAAGAAAATTATTTTTAAATGATTTTTAAAAAGAAGAAAAAACTGATTACAAGGATCTGCATGTGACCTCCTCCCTGGGAGATGGACGGCAGGGAAGGGGGGCAAGGGAGATTCTGGATAGGGCAAGATATGACAGAATGACAATCTCTAAATTATCAAGGGCTCATGAGGGAGGGGGAGGAGGGAAGGAGGTGGGAAAAAAAGAGGACCTGATGCAAAGGGCTTAAGCGGAGAGCAAATGCTTTGAAAATGATTAGGGCAGGGAATGTACGGATGTGCTTTATACAATTGATGTATGTATATGTATAGATTGTGATAAGAGTTGTATGAGCCCCTAATAAAATGTTAAAAAAAAGAAAGACAAAGTTTGTCTTAAAACAAGCAACCATTTAAGTCAGGTGTCAGCTAAGACCACACAGAAGAAGCACACCAGTCTGTGTGGCCCAAGGATTGTAAAGAATAAAATCCAAAACTGGAAGAAGGAAGAATATTAGAACTTAAATTCTGACGACCGGGCTTACAGAAGGCTATGGATGACAAAATCCATTGTGAGGGTCCTCACATGGATTAATCCTCCAATAAATCCCTTTGACCATAGTTCAGGGGTGTGAATAATTTTGCTATGAGGCAGAAATGTTATAAATTGGATTATGGCAGATGTAGTTACATTAAAATGTACCACGTTATCATTTGATCTGCCTTTTGACCCATTTGAAGTTTGTTCCAATTTTTAATATTCTCTGATTTCTTCTCAAATGAGGTTTTTTCTCTTTTATTTTGTCAGTATTGATTTTTTGTTTTGCATATTTTTCTTTATAGGAAATAACAGTATTTTCTGTGTTCTTTTGGCTTGAGATCTCTTTGTGTTTTATTTTGTAATTACTGTTGGGGGAGTGGTGTGTGTGTGTCTTTTTATATGAAACTCATGAGAGATAAATGTATAGAAACTGTGACTGGATTAACAGTTTCTTAGGGTTATGGCAAGGGAGTTTGTAGAGAAATTGGAATAAATAATAATGAGTACAAGAATGGGGGAAATGTTAAAAATGTGGTGATGATTATACAGCTCTTCTAATGTTTAAACCATTAAAATGCCTGTTATGTGAATTAAATGTCAATAAGGGAGGAGACGAGACAGTCAGGGTACAATGTAGCAAAGATGAAACATACAACTTTCATCTAGTTCCTAAATGATTCCTCCCCCACCCCATGCCCACCCCACCACTATCATGATCCCAATTCTATCATACAAATCTGGCTAGACAAGAGGATGTACACTGGTACAGAGAGGAACTGGAAACACAGGGAATCCACGACAGATAAACCCCTCAGGACCAGTGACAAGAGTGGTGATACCTGGAAGATGGAAGGAAGGTGGGGTAGAAAAGGGGAACCGATTACAAGGATCTACATATGGCCTCCTCTCTGGAGGACAGACAACAGAAAAGTGGATAAAGTGAGACATCGGGCAGTGTAAGACGTGACAAAATAATAATTATTTATAAATTATCAAGGGTTTATGAGGAACAGGGAAACAGGGAGGAAGGGGGGAAATGAGGAGCTAATACCAAGGGCTCAAGTAGAAATGTTTTGAGAATGATGATGGCAACAAATGTCCAAATGTGCTTGACACAATTTGGATATATGTAGGCATTGTGATAAGAGTTGTATAAGCCCCAATAAAAATTTTAAGAACCTATAATAAATAAATAAAGGAGCTTATAGGGCATCTATTTTTTTAAAGATCATTTTATTGGGGGTTCTTACAGCTCTGATAACAATCCATACATCAATTGTATCAAGCATATTTGTATATATGTTGCCTTCGTTATTTTCTAAGCATTTACTTTCTATTTTAGCTCGTGGTATGAGCTCTTCTCCCCCTCCCACCATGACCCCTGGGTAAATTACAAATTATTCATATCTTACACTGACTGCTGTCTCCTTTCCCCATGGTTTCTGTTGTTCATTCCCCTCAGATGGGGTGGTGATGGTGGTGGTTATATATCAATCATTGCAATTGGTTACCCTTTCCTTCCCCCCCCCCCTTACCCCCTTTACCCCTATCCACCTGGTATCGCTACTCCCATTTCTGTTCCTCAGGAGGTTCTCTGACCTGGATTCCATGGAATGTGAGCTCTGATCTGTACCAGTGTAAAGGCTCCAGTGTAGTCCAAAGTGGAAGGTAGACCTGGGGTCATCCTAGTGGGGAGTGAAGGAGCCTCCAGGAACCACAGGAATATTGTGTGTTTCATTGGTGCCGTACTGCGCCCTAGTTGACTCATTCCTTCCTTGTGACCCTTATGTGAGGGGATGTCCCTTTGTCTAAATAGGGGTTTGGGGTCTCTGCTCTGATTTCCCTTGTTCTCAACAGTGTGTGTTTTTGTTTGTCTGTGATCGTCTGATGCCCATTTCCTGATCTCATTAATACCTCATGATCGCACAGGTTGGTGGGTTTCTTCCATGTGGGCTTTGTTGCTTCTCTGATACATGGCCGCTTGTTTAACTTCAAGCCTTTAAGACCCCAGATGCTATCTCTTTTGATAGCCGGGCACATCAGCTTTCTTCACTACATTTGCTTATGCACCCATTTGGCTTCAGCAATCATGTCGGAAGGGTGAGTATCACAGAATGCCAGATTTTTATGACTAAATGTTCTTGCATTGAGTCAGGGCTTGAAGAGAGGCCCAAAGTCTATCTACTACCTCAATGTATTGCCATATAAATATATGTACATAGGCTAATATCTCTATTTTTATGAATCAATATATTTATATATGTACACACCTATGTTTATACCTTGATCCATAGCTTTGCTTCCTAGATCTTTCCTGTTTCCTTTTACCTTCCTCCTGCCCCACTATCATGCTTGCCCTTCTTCTACCTCTTAGTAATTTCTCTCAACTAGAATTCTGTTGTTCCAACACCCACAGGATCTCACCTCATTGTTGATTTTCATTCCCTAGTTGTTCTCCTGCCTATGGCATTGTTTGCTCACTACTTCCCTCCAACACCCCCACCTCCTCCTCCCCCCCAAATCCCTCCAGGACCATTGATTCGGTTAAATTAAATAAATAACTAGCAAAGAAAACTGAAAAAAACATACATAATTCCAAGTCTGTGCTGGGAACGGCGCCTCCTAGCCTGAAGTCTATATGTGGGGCTCCTCGGGGGCTTTTTTGTTTTGCTTTGCTCCCATTGTTGATCATTATGTTCCCTCTTGTTTGACTACTGCCCACCGTGAGTCCCCAGTATTGTCCTCTGGCTTGGTGTGCTCCAGCGAGGGGACATTATGTCTCAAGCTGTTGTTGGTCTTATGGTCCTCTTCATCTGAGTAGGGACTCCCTCAGGCTTGCTGTGCTGAAATGGGGTCTAGACACCCTCATGCTCTCTTTTTCCCTCTTGGTTTGCTTCTGTGTGGGCGTCGCAGGCCAATGCCTCTCCCCACCCCCGCCCCCCACCCCCATAAGTGTCCTGTTGTCCTTGGTAGCACATACTTCGAGGCAGGGGGTCAGTTGGCTCTAATTTGGGTCATCTTAAGAAAGTAGTATGGAAAGAAAGACCAAGATCTTGATCAATGCATATATATATATATCGAAGTCAGAAAGATGAGGGTTTGAATATGGTCCATTTTGCACTAGCTGTGTGAACTTACCTGGTGGGCTATGGATTGAGCTGTTAAACACAAGGACAGTGGTTCGAACCCACTAGTCATTCCAAAGGAGAACGATAAGGCTGTCAGATCCCCTAAAGATTTAAAGCCTTGGAAACCCAAAGGAGCAGTTTTACTCTGGCTTACAGTCTCGCCATGCTATATAAAAATATATAACACCATGCTTTTATGTGTGTTCAAATCATCAACAGAAATTTGTAAGATTAGATAGTCAATTTAGAGGCAGTGAATTTAGTGTTTGGAGCTTTTTAAAAAGAATTTGATGCAAGCTTAGATAACAGGTTCCATTTTTCTGTAAAGCAGAGATAGCTCTATCTACTTTATAAGGTCAAGATAGCGATCAAACAAAATAATAAATGTAAAATATTCCGTATGATGAGACTTGACCTATCTTGGATATTCTATATGAAATGGCTACTACTATGGTTGCTCTGACATTTAAAATCCAGTCAGCGATTCTTTTTTCTTTTACTTTGTTGTTGCTTTCTTAAGAAAGAGAAGGCAAATATGAATCCTAAAAACAAACCAAAAATCCTTCCACGTTATCATCTTAGGGAGACTGCAATTGAAGACATTTAGTTTGAAGCTCAGAAGACTAGGCCCTTGGCAGGGGGCCAGGGGAAGGAGATCACAGCAGTGACAAGAGGCTGCAAGAACCCTGTTGAGATCATCAAGAAGGAATCATCTCCCTGCAGGGAAATCACCGTAGTACTTTACACTTGGCCTCAGTTCTGCCGTCCGTCCTGTGAAAAATAAGGTGCCTCATGAGAAAAAGATGATTTCTAAATATTTTCAAAGTTGAATGTGCTGGTGTCTCTCAAAAGTGGGTGTTCTAATCTGAAATCAATAGCTTTGATCCATGTCTCAGTTTATTCTTTCATTCCTTCATTTGTTCCTTTATTGAAGTGCTTTCTCAGCAGAGTATCTGCAATGTGCATGGCAGCCCCACGAAAGCGGACATTCAACTCTCAGGTGGCGAGGGTTTGAAGTCTGACTGCTGTTCTCCATCGGTGTCTCTTGACCCAAACCTCAGATTCATCATCTGCACAGTGGAGCAAAGATGATGTATCTCAAAGGTGGCTGTAAGGGTTCATAAAACAAAGACCAGAGTTACCCACCACAGTGTCTAGCACACACTAATCCTTCAATAAAAAGTGAGCATTTCTATACTTTTTATTTGCTAACACTGTGCTGCAGAATTTTTACAGTCTGATAGACAATGGTCTGAAGATATTTAAAGATATATACTTTTAGAGGAGTATTTTTGTATATGCAACTAATGGAGGGCTTTTTATATTAACAAAAAATTGAAACCTGCTGAATTTCATTGTTGCTTTAAATAGCATTTGAGCATCATTTTCCATTCCCTTCTCTTGAGCCCTTGGATTGCGACTCAAATGTGTTAAGCTGAGTTCTCTAGAGAGGAACAACCAAGAACAGCATATGAGTATATAAGCAGAGAAATTTGTGACGAGAAATATAACTCGCAGAGTTGTAAAATTGGTCAAGTAGAGTTTAGTTCAGGCCCATGAGTCAGATGTTAAAGCTGGGGTCTTTTCCTGACTCACAAGGTCGCCCAGGCTAGCAAGCCAGGAAGTCAGAAGACCACAAGCCAGTGGCCACAGGGGTGAATCAGCAGATCAGCTGTGAAAGCAGATCACAGATAGCTCCTCAGCTAGACAAGAACTCTGCAGGCAGAACTCCCAAGTTCAATGACCTGGAGGTGTATGCAACAGATGCAGAATCCAGACCAGCAACAACAGAGAGTCCTTCACAGTAGCTCTCTTATGGATATCGAATAGGCCACACCCCTCAAGGAAACATCCTCGGGCAGTGAACTGAGTGCAGGGTGGCACTCTACCCACCTCGTCTTACATGCACAGCCACACTGACACAAAACCTAACTAGATGTCACAAGTTTGCATCATTCCTTCCAAGTAGTCCCTCAAAACTCTCACTTTCCTCTGTCCCCAAACTGGCCTCTCCAGCTTACCCACTTCAAACTGTCCCCCCTTCCGTCTCCTATTTTCAAAACATTCACCTGGTTGGATAATCCTCGTAGGGGACTCCCCATCCATCGTCCGCAGCATGAAATATGGCGGCCGCCACTGCACTGGAGCGTCTGTGTGTGAGCCCAAGCACCCATTCTGGGCTTCCTCCCACTGGCCCTCATGTGATGCCCTGCTGATCTCTCCGCCAGAAAGGCTTTCTCGTCTTCTTTCTCTTCCGGACCCAACCTGATCACAAACATGGAGGTGTCCTGCAGTCCCTCCAACACAGGAGAATCCCAGTCATGTTGTCGGCAGGGACTGGCATTGTATACATACCTTCCTCAGGGCGTTTTTCACACTGTATTATTTGTTGATGTATGTCTCCCAATCATTTTACAATTCCCTAAAGATCAGAGAGGACGCTATACTTGTTTAAATAGTCTCAACATTGTACATAGGAATTTTAGGCGAGGGAGGGCAGGAAGTATGTGGAAAGGCGAGCTAGTCGGCAAATTTGCTAAGCCATTCTGCATTAGTTGATTGATGACAAGAGACAGGTTAGAACTTACCCCTTTTTTCGCTATAAATTGCTTCTATGTTTAAACCCAAATCAAATCCATTCTGTCTAGTCAATGTCAACTAATAGTGGCCCAATAGGACAGAACAGAAGTGCTTCATGGGGTTTCTGAGACAGGCACATCTTTATAGGAGTCTTTCTCCCTTTGAACAATTGGCCTCTGTTAACAGAACATTTAAATGCTCTGATTTGATTTAAAAAATATTAACATAAATGGACAAATATTTACACAGAGTGTAGCTTGGGTATATCTGGTGTTTTGTGCATAGTAATGTAATTTTTCATCAAGATGCATAATTAGCTCCCTAAGGAGCTCTGATTAGGCAGTGGTTATGTGTCAGGCTGCAATCCCTAGGACCACAGCTAGAAGTCACCAGCCACTCCAAGAGAAAATATGGGGCTTTTCTGCTCCCATAAATGGTTAATCTCAGAAATTCACAGGGGGCAGTTCTACCAATCCTGTAGGGTGTCTATGAGTCAACATCAACTCAATGTCAGTGAACAAAGTCACTCACTGGCTTAAAGGTTGGCTGCAAACCACTTGGTAGTGTCGAACCCTATCGTCTGCTCTACCCGCTGCCTCACCTGGAAAAAGATGAGGCTTTCTGCATCCTTGTGATAAAGATGAAGCTGTCTGCACTTGTGCATAGAAACAATAGACTAATGAACCATGCAAACATCAGCCGCTATTACCCTAAAAGTAGAACTCCATGGTGCCCAGCTACTACCACCAACTGTTCTGAAAAGGATCACATAAGGACGTTATGGTTACAGTGGGAGAGAAGTGTGGAAAAAAACTCAAAATCATAAAAAGATGAAGCTTTCCACTCAAGTACTCCCTTGTTGCCAGAATACTTTGTTCTATTAAATTGGCATTCCATGATACACACCTTCCTGACATGATTACTGAAGACAAACCTGTGCATAAGCAAATGTGGGGAAGAAAGCTGATGCTGCCTGGCTATCAAAAGATATAGTGTTTAGGGTCTTAAAGACTTGAAGGTAAACAAACGGCCATCTAACTGAGAAGCAACAAAGCCCACATGGAGGAAATACACCAGCCTGTGTGATCACGAGGTGCCAAAGGGATCAGTTATCAGGCATCAAATAACAAAAAAATCATATCATTGTGAATGAGGGGGAGTACAGAGTGGGGACCCAAAGCCCATCTGTAAGCAACTGGACACCCCCTTACGGAAGGGTCTCAGGGAGGAGAGAAGCCAGTCAGAGTGCAGTGTATCAACAATGAAACACACAACTTTCCTCTAGTTCCTAAATGCTACCCCCTTCCCCCACCTATCATGATCCAAATTCTACCTTGAAAATCTGGCTAAACCAAGGTTGTAAAGTGGTACAGATAGGAACTGGAAACACAAGGAATCCAGGACAGATGATCTCTTCAGGACCAGTGCTGAGAGTAGCAATACTGGGAGGGTGGGGGAAAGGTGAGGTAGAAAGGGGGAACAGATTACGAGGATCTACATATAACCTCCTCCCTAAGGGATGAACAACAGAAAAGTAAGTGAAGGGAGATATCGGCCAGTGTAAGACAAGACAAAATAATAATTTATAAATTATCAAGGGTTCATGAAGGAGAGGGAAGCGGGGAGGGAAGGGAAAAATGAAGAACTAATACCAAGGGCTCAAACAGAAAGCAAATGTTTTGAGAATGATGATGGCAACAAATGTACAAATATGTTTGGCACAATGATAAGAGTTGTATGAGCCCCCAGTAAAATGATTTTTTTTAAAAAAAGGTGAGACTTACTGGTCAGTAAGAAGTTAGTGGAACTCCTGAGTCCATGACCCTTAGTCACCCTTCAGGTGTGGAAATTAACTCACATGACTCAACTTTTAGCCCCCAAATAGAAAGGTCTATAAGAGGAACCATAACATTAAAGAGGTACACACACCTTAGAATCAATCATTTCAAATAAAATAGGCAATATTTACCCCAAAACAAAGTTCAGTATAGTGTTTTAGTTTTTTTAAGAGTAGGGAAAAAACAGAAAGGAGTGGAATATGTAATATTACTCTGTAGATCTAGCAATCAATGGCATGAAACAAAATGTGTCTGCATGATTGGATGACAAACTGATCCCTTCTATAAATCTTCACCCAATTCACCAAAAGAAGTTAAAATTTATCCTAGCCAATAGGATGAAACACAATTTCAAAAAATAAAACTTCATGATCTAGTAGAATTCATACTTGGTAGGCAGGATGGTTCAACATTAGGAAGATAATCATTGTAAACCACCATGTAAATAATACAAAGGGTAAGAACTACATGGTCATATCAATTGATGCAGAAAAGACACTTTAAAAACGCCAACACACATTCTTGATTTCAAAAACACTCAGCAAAAGAGAAATAGAAGGGGAATTCCTAAACATAATAAAGACCAAATCTTGGTCCACAAGGAAAAACTGAAACCATTTCCTCTGTGAATGGGAACCAGACAAGAATGCCCTTTATCACCATTCTTATTCAATACTGTCCTGAAAGTTTTAGCCAGAGCTGTCAGACAACAAAAAGAAATTTAAAAATCAAAGGCTTCTAAATTGACAAATAGGAAGTAAAACTCTAAGATATCATTCTAAACATAGAAAACTCCAAAGCCTTGATCCCCCAAAAAATGTATATTAGAAATAATTGACAGATTCATCAACGAAGCAGGGTATAAGAGTAACATAAGAAAATCAATCAGCCATTGGAGCATACCGCAACAAACGACAACCCTGGGGACACACCGAGGGGAGTGAGTCCAGTCTGAACCCCCCATAGCACGGTGAACCAAGAAGCGAACATAACAGATCAGCAACAGGAGCATAACAAAGCTACAAAGCCCCCGAGGAGCCCCCAAAATAGACTTCAGGCCGAGAGGGGCAGTTTTTGGAATTTCCCCAGGACCAGTGGGAAGATAGTCATAAAGGTCGGTGCACAGACCTGGAATTATGTATGCTTGTTGTCGTTGTTGTCAATTGTTATCATCTTTTTATTTTGCCCTTTTTTTCAATCTTTTGTTTTCTTTTGTAGCATGATGTACAATAGCCACATAAAATATGAAATACTTAGCGAAAAAACCAAAAGGCACCTACATAAATAAAAGAACGGTCTATGTTCATGGATAGAAAGTTAGCATTGTGAAAGCGCCACTACTCCAGAAAACAATCTTTAACTATAATGCAGTTTTCATTTAGATTCCAGCATCATTCTTTAAGCACATTGGAAATCAAATCACCAACTTTATATGAAAAAAGAAAGAAAACAAGGATCAGTAAAGCACAACTTAAGATGAATAAGGTAGGGGCCTGCTATTGGTACAACAATAAATATGTAGGTCAATGGTGCAGAATGAAGACCCAGAAATAAATTTATCCACCTACAGACAATTGATTTTTAATAAATATCCAAAATACATTATGTGACAAAGAGATAGTTTCTTCAAATGGTGTTGGCCAAAGTGGGTTTCCATTTGCAGACGAATGATATAGGACCCATATTTTACACCACATTGAAAAATAAAAGGAACTCAAGATGGATTAAAGACATAAAGGTAAACCCTAGAACAAAAAGATCATCAATGAAAAATAGGGACAAACTTAAGAACCCTAAAAAGTGACATAAGCACACTATCAAACATAACAAAACACATAACAAAGACAAAAGAGATGACTAGGACCTCATAAAAATAAGACACTGTGCCCATTAAAAGACTTTATTGAGTTTAAAAATAGGTCACAGACTAGGGGAAAAAAACTTTGGGCAATGTATTAAAAAAAATCAAAGGCTTAATCTCTAACCAGGACTAATCTCTAACATCTATAAAAAAAACTGACATCTCAATGAGAAAAAGACAAGTAATCCAGTTAAAAATGGCCAAATGACATGAACAGACAGTTCACCGAAGAAGACATTAAAGTGCCCAATAAATAGCTGAAGAAATAGTTGCAATCAATGCTATTTGAGAGACACAAATCAAAACAATGAAGAGATACGGCGTCCCACCAGCGCTGACAGCAAAGTTCAAGAAAAGGAAAATAGCAAATGCTGAAGCGGGAGCGATGAGATTGAAAGCCTCAGACCATGCTGGTGGGACGCTGTTGTGCATGGCACTTCTGCAAACACCTGGGAATCGAAATAGCATTGGAGCCAGCGATTCTATCACTTGGTATATACCGTAAAGAAATGAGTGCAACACGGTCACATATATTCACCCTCGTGTTCGTTGCAGCACAAGTCAAAATCGCAAGAAGAGGGAAGCAGCCAAAACTCCTATCCGTGGGAGAAGGTTAAATCAGTTTGGGTACAGATGCACAATGCAAACTACGCATCCTTAAAGACCTGCAAAACATACCCTGACATGGGTGGATTTGAAGGACGTTATGCTGATTAAAGTTGCTCAATTACCAAAGGATAAATATTGCTTGAGACCATGCTATAGTTTAAAAAACAAGCCCAGATCCATGGTTTCATACCAAAAGAAACGGGCTTTGATGGGCACCGGGAATGGGCACTCGAAGGAGAGATGCAGGCATGGGCTCGATCGAGCAGGGGCGGCTGACTGCAGCTAGCCTAGTTTCATTCATAGAATTTTTAAAGGATATTATCCAAATAATTATGGTTTCATTTGTTTATACATGTATATTTCTGGATCTCGAGTAACTTTTTTAATTGTGAGGGACAAGATTGGCTCTTCTAAACAAAAAAAGCACCGGGCCTGAAAGATCTCTCAGCCTCCTCTCTCATGCCTTTAAGGCCCACAGAGGGAGGAGGGAAGAAAAAAACTGGCACTGGGGGAGCAGGGTCCTAATCCACCCATAGGGAGGGTGTGGTCTATGTCTCCACAGCAAAGGGAGAGAGGACAGTTCTCACTGGTGCCCCACCCTCCCGGCCGACGGACAATGCTAATGGGACAGACACCCAATAGAGGACTGCAAGGCCAGCCCCAGCTCAAGTGATGATGTCCTTCTCCCCGGGGGCAGCTATACAGAGGGCAGTACTGAAGATAAAATCCCCGGGAGAGGCCAGTCTGCCCTGTCTACATGGGAACAAACGAAGGCGGGAAAGAGAGAGCGGGTACACCCCACCCTGGCGCACCAAGCCCTGAGGACTCTGTTCCTGGCCCGAGCAGCTAACTCGAAGGGAGGACTGCAGAGCGGGCCCTAGTATGGGACATGACGTCTTCTCCCTAGGTCACAGATATACTGAGGGCAACACTGAAGATAGAGTGGGAGGAGGGCAGCCGGTCTGACCTCCCTGCAGTGAGGCAAGCCAAGAGGGGAGCACAACAGAACAACTATTTGTTCCAAATCCACGAAGCCTCCGAGGAACCCCCTAATGTACACTTCTGACTTGGGGGGTGTGGGGAGGGGAGGCACATGGCATCTCATCTGGACTAGGCCAGCAGTTAGACCTGCAACTATTTATATGTCCTTCTTTAAACTTTATTATTTTTTATGTCCATCTGCATAAAATGGACAGGTTAAGCAATCCCAAGGAGACAGAAGTGGGACCTACGGTGGAGGTGGGGGGAAGAGGAGGAGATGGGGAAAGGGTAGCAGTGAGCCAATCACATCAGGGGCAGGGGAATAGCAAGGAATCTAAAGTCAAAGGTGAGAAGGGTTTAGTGTCCCTGGGGAGTTTGAACAATTGTAATATATCCGAGAAGAATTACCATGAGGCTAATGAGCATGATAGTGAGACAGGAGGAAAGGAAAAAGAAAAAGAAAGAAAGGAAACAATCTGGGAATAAAAATTACATATATAGGCATAAATATGTATATATGTAAAGATATACTCATCTTCCAGACACGATCGCTGAAAACCAAACAGTGCATACGCAAATGTGGTGAAGAAAGCTTATGATGCCCAGCTGTTAAAAGATATAGTGTCTGGGGTATTAAAGGCTTGACGTCAAACAAGCAGTCATCTAGCAAGGAAGTAATCAAGTCCGCATAGAAAGAAGAAGCATGCCAGAGTGTGTGATCATGAGGTGTCAACAGGAAAAGGTATCAGAAGTTCAAAATCAAACAATCAAACTGACATTGAGGAACTTAGACGAGGTGGAGACCCAACACCCATCTGTAAGACAATTGGACAGTCCCTCACAGAAGGGCCACATGGAAAGGATGCTATATCCAGGGTGCAGTAGAGCACTGAGAAAACACACAACTATCCTCCAGTTTGTTAAAATTTCCTCCTCCCACTATTATGGCTCTAGTTTTACCTCACTAATCTTGCTAGGCCTGCGTATGTACATGAGTGCAACCAAGATGGTTCAATGCATGAAAGGCAAGATAGATTATCCCTTCAGAAACAGTAAGGGGAGTATTGATTTCCTGAGGATATGGGAAGAGAGGGAGGAAAAGGGAGGGAGGGAGGGGGAACAGATAGACTGTATAACTCGAAGGGAACGAACATCAGATTTTAAAGAGAATAGATACATGGAAAAGTGTATGTTAAGGCAAATAATAAAAAATATATATAGTATACTGAAGGTTCAAGGGCTGGGAGGGTGGGAGAGCGAGGGGATAAAGGGGAGCTGATATCAAGGAGCTCAAGAAGAAAAGGAAATGTATTGAAAATGATGAGGGCAGAAGAATAACAGAAATGTGGGTGAAGGGAGACAACAGACCGTGTAAGACACAAAATAACAACACTAATATATGATTGATCAAGGGTGCACGATGATGGTGGGTGGGTGGGTGGGTAGGGAAGGAAGGGGGTGGGGAGAAGAGGTGAAACCAAGGGCTCAAGTAGAAAGAAAATGTTTGGGAAATGTTGATGGCAACATATGTACAAGTGTGCTTAATACAATTGCATGCTGGATTGTCATGAGATTTGTAAGAGCCCCCAACCCAATAAAATGTTAAAAATTTAATTTAATTTTAAAAAGAAAATGATGGAGGCAGCAATTGTGTAATTATGCTTGATCTAATGGATCCGATGATTGCAATAATATCTGTTGGAGCTCCTTATGAAACGTTTTAATCATTTTTTAAAAGATTGACTCTTCTGTCTTGAATGTTTGTCAATGCCAGGGCTAGAGTTCAGACAAGTATTAACACGAGTGAATGAGAAGATAATATTCTACATGTGGTGGGGGAGTTACAAAGGCAAGTTAATGGGACGTTTGATAAGTTGCTAAATTTTGAATAGAAAAATAAGGATCTGAAATGGAAAACCCCATCTAATTCACAAAAAATCTTTTTTTTTAATTTAATGTTTTAAATGTGAAGGTTTATAGTCTCAGAAGTCCTAAGGAGCAGTTCTACTCTGCCCTGTAGGTTTTTATGAGTCTGAATCAACTCAGTGGCAGTGGGTTTGGATTTATATAAATTATTTAATGATATGTCTTATAGTTTAGTACCTTAAAACAACAAACATGTGTTATCACACAATTTCTATGAGGCAGGCAGTTAGACAAAGTTTAGCTGCATCGTTTCAAGTTCAGTCATTTGAAGGCTTGTCTGGGGTAGAGGATCCACGTCTAAGTTTACTCCCATGGCTGTAGGCAGAGGGCCTATTTCTTGCAGTACAATCCACTCCATAGAGATGCTCATGATGGGGCAGGTGGCTCATCCCAGAATAAGTGGTCCAAGAAAGAACCCAATCAAGAAGGAAGACACAGTACTGTTTTATGTCCCAGTCTTCAACATTATACAGTATCACGTATGTCACATGTTCGTCATTAAAAGTGGGTCAACAAGTTAGGACCACAGGGTTGGGAGAAATCTAGGTCGATTGGCATAACGTAGCCCACTAAAACAATGTTCTACATCTCACTTTGGTGAGGCGCAACTAGGATCTTATAAGTAGCCATCTATGGGGCAACTATTGATCTGTCCTCATCCAGAGAGAAGAAGGCTAAAGAAAAGATTCCATGAAGCAATTCATCCCAAGAGCTAAGGTGCCACATGAAACGTGGCCTCCACTATGTGGAGACCAGAAGAACAAGATGGTCTAGTTACCATTAATAACCTTTGCAATTAGGATCCCAACAGAAGATCCTGAACAGAGAGGGAAGGAAAAAACGTGGAAGAAAATGCAAAAATATTTTTAAAAAATTCAAACTTACTGCTCTGGTAAATAGAGCTGAAGGAATCCCCCCAAAGTGTGAGCATCCCCTTCAAGCTTGAAACTGATCCCACCCCAATGATCAACTTTCAGTTAAATAATAGGCAGGCCTATAAAATAAATAATAACACCAAGGAGGAAAGTATTCTTCAATCCAAGCAACCAAACATGACCAAAAAGGCAGCATTAGCCAAAACACAAAGCTCAATAGGCAGAAAGAGAGAACGAAGGACAAACTGTAATGGGAAATCCAGGTAGAAGGAGGAGAGAGTATTATTACATTGAAAGGTTGTGGGCAATGTCACAAAAGAAAATGTATATAATTAGTTGAATGGAAAACTAAATTTCTCTGTAAATGGACATGCAAACTGAAGTTTTAAAAAGAAGAAACTGAAATAATTTTTTTAAATCAGATATACCTTTTAGACCAAAAACAAAATGGGTCACATATCTAGCCCATGCTCAAAGGGAAAAAAATTGAGATCCTACCCTTTTTAGAAATTAATATCAAATAATTTGTAGACCTATATGTAAAATCACCACAACTAGTTTTCCAGGAAAAAGAAAATGTGTGTTCAATGAAATAGCAACCTTACAACTCAAGCTTAATGATCCCAGATTTCGAAAACAAATCTTTCCTTCATCCCTTGCCCACCCCCCTCCCATCTTAATTCCTATGAAATCAAGATGTATGTTTCAAATCACACAGTCTGGTTTCATGAAATACAAATGGGGACTGCTTCTTCAAATAACTGGATGCTTGGAAATCATTGTGTTTGTTATCACAGCGTCTCTGGGCAACATGCTGATGGTTTGATGCTTTGTGGATAGCCTCCTGGGCTCCCCAATGCCCAGGGTACTTGTGTTTGCCCTTCTCCTCTCGGTGTCATGCTGACTGGGATGGGAACTGTCTTGTCTTTGTTTTGAGGTTCTCACAAATGGAAAGAAGAGTTCTCTAAGGCCTGTGTGGCTCTGTGACCTTGATTCCATGCCTTGGGATTCCAGAAGTACCCAGCAGCTGCTCCTTCCTTCCACACAAGGTCAACTGGTGATGCTGGTTGTTCCTAGACAGAAGTTTTCACGGGATGAAAGGCATCCCCATTCAATTCATACCTCACATGCCACGTCATGCGCCCTCTGAGTGGGGTGTGCCCAGACAGCGTCTCCATTTCCAATTAACTTGAAGGCAATGTGGACCGGCAGGTGACCGGACTCCAAGGTGAGCACCTGCTGCACCTTTGGGAGATTGGGGAGTGGCCCTGGTATCTAAAGGCCTCCGCGACGAGGCCCCATCCCTTGCTGAACACTGCCCATGCTTTCACCTTTCTCTGCTGCCTGGGGAACTCCCCAAACTGAGCTATTGGTGATTCCTGTTGTAGCCATTATCCAGGGGCTCTCGGTCATGGGCCCTGGCATTAAGGGACTTCCTCTTACTCTTGGCATCTGAGAAAATAACCCTTCACAGCCAACACAATCAACTTCAGAACATTTCCCTCTTTATTGTTAGCTCCTCATTTCCCCACACCCTCCCCTGCCAAGCCCCTGAGTAATCATTAATCCGTGCCCCTAGGTAACTATTATTTCCTCTATAGATTTTTCTATCCTGGATTTCATATACAGAAAATCATACAAAACACAAGCAAATAAACACCCAACAATGACAAAACAAAATGGATAAAAACCCCAATCAAAAATCATGTAAAAAATATTAAAAACAAACAATGTTAAAATGGGTCTACAGGAAGATCAAATGATAAGGTGTTACATTTTGACCTAAGTACATCTGCCAGAATGATTTCTGTCTGTTACAAAGCTCTTCCTGTCCCTGGGCTATGATCAGAGGGGTGTAGCAGAAGAGAAGCAGCGCCTCTTCTTAAAGTAAAGTCCTTCTTTCCGGTCGTTCAGGCTGCCGTACTTACAGAAAGTGGTCTGGGACAGTTCTGCAGCTTCAGGAGATCATCATGACGTCTCAACCATTCCTCATGCTGCCCTCCCACCGCCGCCTGTCAGCAAGGAACTCACGCCTCCCTCAGAGGGCTTTACCTTTGCTTTCCCTGTTTCATATTGTAGTCTCCTTAATCCAGGCGGGGTACCTACAAATGGATTTCGGACTTCCAATGTCATCTATAAACTTCTGTAAACCTGGAGTTCAGAATTTAAGCTCTGAAATCGTTCCCTCCTTCAGATTTGGATTTTCTTATTTACAGTCCATGGATCATATAGGCTGGTGTGCTTCTTCCATGTGGACTTAGTTGACACTTCACTCAAATGGCTGCTTGTTTGAAGCCAAGCCTTTAAGACCCCAGAAAGAATTCTTTCTGATAACCAGTATCATCTGGTTTCTTCATCGCACTTTGCTATAATGCCCATGTTTTCAATGATCTCTTCATGAAGGCAACCATCAAGCAGGGCCATATGATAAGAATTAATTGTTCTTAGTTTGGGGCTAGAATTAAGTGCAAGCCCCAAATCCAGTAATATAGCTATCGTTTATATATGTCTCAGATTCTCTTAGTCTGAAAGCGCTGCTGAAACTTGTTTCCTTTGGGTGACCCTGCTGGCATTTGAAATGCCAGTGACACAGCTTCCAGCATCACAGCAACACACAGGCCACCATACTATGACAAGCTGACATAAGGAACAGACTAAGAACAGACAATGGAGGATTTAGCTCCTTATTTTGAAAGACGTGAAAACTTGATGCATAGCTTTGAAACACTGTCTGATCCTGAGACCTGCAGAATGAACGTTGAGCATTGTCTGAAACAGGGTTGAGGACGGTCCACTCGAGTCCTAGGGCACTAGAAAAGTGACTGAGGAAGAACGGCTTTCTCTGAGTGGACTAGTCGTCGGAATGGGAGTGGAGTAAAGCCTGTGGGAGGAGGTCCTTCAGGATCTTCATTTGCTGATGGGGCATGCCTCAAGGCAAGGAGAAACGGCTGAAAAAAATCTGCTACTAATTGGAATTTGGAATGTGCGAAGCTGAATCTAGGAAAATTGGAAATGGTCAAAATGAAATGAAATGCACAAAAATCGATATCCTAGGCACTAGTAAGCTGCATGGACTCATTTGATTCAGACAATCATATCTGATTTCCTAGGCCAGGAAAAACACAATCAAGATGAACAGCGTGGCCTCATTGTCAAAAAGGACATTGCAAAATCACACATGAAGTACAATGTTATAATATGATTAAATCTATTTTACTTCAAGGAAATATAATCAATACAAGTATTATTCAACTTTAAGCACCAACCACAAAAGCCAATTGAAGAATGCTACCAACCGTTGCCAACAATTATTGGCAATTAGAATGCAAATTTGGAAAAAACCAGGAAGGAACAGCAGTTGGAAAACATGAACTTGGGGATAGAAACAAAACTAGTGATCACATAATTGAATTTGCAAAACCAACAATTCATAGCAAATAAATTTTTCAACAACACAGAAGGCAACTATACATAAGGACTTCCCCAATTGGATCATTAAAAATTCACATTGATGACATCTGTGGGAAGGGATGGTGCAGAAACTCAATTCCAGCTTTTAAAGCAAAGGCGGGGGATAGCTGTGGAACAGCTCAGTGATTGCTTATGTTAGCTCAGAGCAAAGCGCAAGAAAATTCAAACACGTCCTCCAGAACCGAAATACGAGTCTATCCCATCTGAATTTAGAGAACCTCTCCAGAACAGATTCCACACCTTGAACACAAATGACAGAAAACCCGATGAGCTGTCAGAGGACATCAAGAACACCAATCATGAAGAAAGCAAGAGGCCATTAGAAAGGCAAGAAAAAAAAGAAAGGAAAGATCAAAGTGAACGTCAAAAGAGACTCTGAAACTTGCTCTTAATTGTCGAGGAATTAAAGCAAATAGAAGAAAGGATGAGGCCAAAAAGCTGACCAGAAAATTTCAAAGGGCATGTCAAGAAGACAAAGTCAAATATTACAATGAAATGAGCTGAGACCTAGAATAAAAACCCTCGGGAGGACATGCACATCATATCTTAAACTGAAAGAACTTGAGGGGAAAAAGCAAGCCTTGTGTTGCAAGTTTAACAGATTCTATGGGAAAAGGATTGAATTATGTAGGAAGAATCCAGAGAAAATGGAGCCACTGTATCAAAAAGAACTAGTTAGCATTCTACCATTGTAGGAGGTAGTATACGAGTCAGAATCAATGGTCCCGAAGGAAGAAGTCCAAGCAGCACTGAATGTATAAGCCAAAAACAATGCTCCAGGAATTGATGAAATGCCCGTTAAAATGTTTCAATAAGCTGATGAAGCACTGGAAGCACTCACTTCTATGCCAGGAAATTTGGAAGACAGTTACTTGGTCAACTGACTGGAAGAGCTCCATATTTTTGCCCATTCTAAAGGTAGAAGAACCAACAGAATGCTCAAACTATAGAACAATATCACTTGCTATCCCAAGTAACATTTTGCTGAAGATCACCAACAACAGGTGCAGCAGTACGTTGACGGGGAGCTTCCAGAAATTCAGGCCAGACTCAGGACGCAGAACAAGGGATAACCCTGCTGATGTCGGGTGGATCTTGGCTGAAAATAGAGAATGCCAGAAAGAGGTTGACTTGAGTTTTATTGACTGTGTAAATGCATTCAACTGTGTGGACCATAATAAATTAAGGATTACCATGAGAAGAATGGGAATTCCAGAACACTTCATGGTGCTAACGTGGAACTTGTACATGGATCAAGGGGTGCTTGTGCAAATGAGGTAAGGGATACCCCATGATTTAAAATCAGGGAAGCTGAGTGCCAGGGTTGTATCCTCTCACCTACCTATTCAATCTGTATGTGGAGCAGAGAAGCTGGCTTAAATGAAGAAGAATGGCATCAAGATCGGAGAAAAGCTTATTAAACAACCTGAGATATGCAGATGACACAGTTTGCTTTCTGAAAGCGAGGAGGACGTGAAGCACTGGCTGATGAAGGTCAAGGATTGCAGCCTTCTGTGTGGATCACAGCTCAATGTAAAGACGACCCAAATCCTCACAACTGATGAGAAAAGGAAATCACACATGTATTGGTAACCATTACACCACCCGGGCTCCCGATGAGGAACATGGGAATGGCGTGATACATGGAGAGAAGGTTGACACACTCACGGATTTCATCTTGTTTGGATCCACAATCAATGCTCATGGAAGGGGCAGTGAAAAGATCAAAAGATATGTTACATTAGGTAAATCCGCTACACAAGACCTCTTCAGAGGATTGAAAAGCAGGTATGTTACTTTGAGGACTAAGGTGAGTCTGGCCCACACCACGGTATTTTCAGTGACCTCATATGCATGTGAAAGTTGGGCATTGAATAAGGAAGACGAAGTCCACATTTGAATTGTGGTGCTGGAGAAGACTGTTGAAAGCGCCATAGACTGGTAACAGGACAAACAAATGTGTCTTGGAAAAGGTAAGGTCAGAATGCTCCTTAGAAGCAAGAATGGTGAGCAGCTGTCTTACACACTTGGAACATATTGTCAGGAGAGCCCTGCCCCTGGAGAAGGACATCATGGTTGGTAAAGTAGAGGGGCAGCGAACAAGAGACAGTCATCAGAGTCTGCAACAATGGGCTCCGGCATTGGGACAATTGTGAGGATGCACAGGACCATGCAGTGTCTTATTCTGCTGTGCATATGGTTGGTATGGATCAGAACCATTTGGACGGTACCTAACAAAACCAGTTCACTTTAGATACGTCATCATCACCTGAGGACACGAACATTATAATCACCCCACCACCCCCCAGGGCAGAAGGGGATCCTGTGGATCCAAATCAAACCCAAACTCACTGCTATGGAATTGATTCGGACTCAAAGCGACCCTCTAGGCCAGGATAGAACTGCCCCTGTGAGTTTCCATGACTATACCTGTTTCCAGGAGTAGAAACTCATGTCTTTCTCCTGCGGAATAGCTGGTGGATTCAAAGTGCTAACTTAGTGGTTACCCACCCAACTCATAACCCAGTCCACCACCCAGCTTCCTGATTCTAGTGAGTGTCATTAACTCAGCCAATAGTGTAGATTTTAAAACACTGTTGACAAAAGCAAATTACCCGTGTATTGGTAACCATAAAACCACGAGGGCTCCCAATTAGGAACATTGCACAGGGCATAATCTGCCCTTGGGTTCTAGACAAGTATTGTTAAGCTTTTCTAATCAGTGGGATGTTGCTTCGCCTGGTGTGTTCACCAACAGAGGTGTAGTTGCCGGCTCTGAGACCTATATGGCCCCCATCTTGAATGAACACATTCAGGGTCACTCTTGCACACACGCAGAGCACCAAATAAACAAAAATTTTCTCACACATTCCTAAACGAGATTCAATAAAGTACCAAGTCTTCTTGTTTACCTCTCCTTTTCATATCTTTCTCATGGAATATGGTGCCACATATTTTCATTTTTGTTGGGATTTCACTGTTTTATATGATTGTGGTATTTATATAATTGTTAGTCAATTTGAGAGAATTAAGAGTAAAGGAGTAGAGTCTAGCCTGTCTATCAGGTCATAGCCAATGAGGCCTCAGTGTGGACAGGGCCTTCTCCTGAGGATTCTGGGAACTCCTGTATTCCTCCTTGGAGGTGGGAGACACACACTCTCTCTCTCTGCTCACTCCCTGAGAGACATTGCAGCTGACTCCCTGCCCTGCGAGACTTCCCTGTTGAGAAGACACATGGAGAGAGGCTGATGGAACCAGACCACTAGAGCTGGAGAAGCCACATGGAGACCCCTGCCAGCACTGAGATACTTACAATGCCACTGGACCACAAGATTTCCCACCCACCGGCCTGAGTTCTTGTGTTCAGCATCATTGCATGTGTTTTGTGAGTCTGAAGAGGACTTTATAGATTGATATCAGACATATGGGCTACTATTGGATTTATGGACTTGATCTGGACTGGGTTGGGATGCTTTCTTAATGTACAATTACTCTTCATATAAAGCGTTTTCTTTTATGCATATTCATATTCTCTGAATATGTTTCTCTAGTCAACCCAGAGAATGACTAACACAATGAGCTCAAAGCATAGTGCTGAAATTCTGACTAGTATTCCTAATTAGAAGGTTCTGATATGTCTTATAGAAAAAGCATGTATGTGAGATATGTGTCATTCAGGTATGAGTTAGTACTGTGGGCTATGAATTCAATGTTAATGAATCAATATTATGAGGGGAGTAAAGGATATTGCTATAAGATCTTATAAATCTTTATTTTTTAAATGTCAAATGTGAAGCTGTTGTTTTCTTTCATCGTCTCCATCTAAGTCTCCACACTTCTGAAGGTGGTGATTCCATATCTCTAACGCTTCCCCAAATAATTCTGCCCTCTCGATTTCCACCAAGTCAAAATGGGGCTTGGGTATTCTTGAGGGCGTCAAATCATGTTCCTCCCTTATGTTCTTTGAGGTTCTGGAATAACCAGAAATTTGAAGAAGCAAGATCAGCATTGCAGGGTGGATGGGGTAAGGTTTCCCAAAGCAATTTTCACAGGACCATCCTTCTACCCACAAAGAGTGAACAGGTGCATTGTTATTGGGGTGGAATTATCACCACATAACTTTCCTAACCTCTTTCTCACCAGTGGACTTTTCAAATTCTTAAAAACATCTTCACAACTAGCCCCCAGGATTACCCTGTATCCTTTGAGAGAATCTCCCAAGATTGACCCCTTGGGAATCCCCCACTACAATAGTTGCTACACTTTCTGCTGTGAATTGAACTGGCCCAGCAGATACCCTGAGAAGCTTCCCCTCTGATCAGACCTTTTGTGGTGAAGGCACCCTCACCAGATTAAGACAAATGCATGACTGCAAGGATTCATCTGCAGCCATCCACTCATCGCACGGATCCGCGCCAACAGACTTCATTTGGCATAGCCTGTGCACGTGTGCTTTAGAATACTAGTTGCAATACTTTTGAAACTTGCCCTGGTGACTAGTACATTAAGTTTGAGCAGAATTGGGAGACAGGCGAGGCTTCCTACTCCCATAAAGAGTTACAGCCTTGGAATCCCATAGGAGCAGTTCTACCCTGCCCAAAAGGTCACTATGAGTCAGCCTCAACTCAGTGGCAGTGATTTGTTTGTTTCATTAGTTGGATTTAATAATATATCACTCCATATTTCAATCACATCAAGTAGAATGTACAATTGTTATTAAAATCAGTTTCCAAACATTTTTTTCTATGTGAGCTCCTTGACATCATCTCCCTTTACCCCACCACCATCAGTGTACCCCCCTAGTGTTAGACAGGGTTCTCTAGAGAACAAAACCAGGACCCATGATTTTATGTAGATAGAGAGATACAACACAAAGAAATAAACAGCCAATTAGTCCACAAAACAGCACACTCACTTCTGTGAGACAGTTAATATACTGGCAGTCCTTCAACTCACGAGGGCTGCTAGGTGCAAGTCAAGGAAGCAGACAGCTGAGTCTTCTGTAGAGCAACACAGGCAGTTCAGCCATAGGCAGCAAACAGCAGGGCAGGTCAGCAACAGTCAACCAGATGACAGCTCAAGTGATGTAAACACCAGCAGTGTGGCAAAGCAGGTCTCAAAGGAACCTCAAACTATAGTGACGCAGTCCATGAGTTGGGGGTCCCACAGGTAGTGTAGCTCGCAAGTTGAGGCAGAGAACTAGCTAAGGTAGCTGCACACTAGTCTGATCATCAGAGAGTAAGAGGCAAAAAGGTGAGGCTCACTGAGCCATTTATCTCTTTGCCCTTCAATTAAACTGTGATCTTATTAATCCCACATGTGTTTAGTGGCCAGGTTGGCACAATAAACCTACCTATCACACTCTTCCCCCCGAAACCCTCTATTCTACTTGTTATGTCCATAGGTTTATCAATCCTGGGTTTTATATAACAAAAAATGGAAAAGCATATAACATAGCTTCAAGACATAACACCATTGACATAACACCTCTGAGATATACTCCAATATGAACAAACAAATATCGAAGAAAACAATACAAACCAAAAATACAGAAAATATTGGAAACCAGATCAGGTCCAGCCCACATCACAGGGGTATCTACTGACAAAGTTTTAACTGTTCAGGTCAGATCTATGCATTTGTTTGTTTTTAAGTTTTAAGCAGATAGGGACTCTGGTGGTTTAGTGGGTAATGCACTGGGCTGCTAACCACAAGTTGGGTGGTTCAAATCCACCAGCTGCTTCCCAGGAAAAAGACAACCTCGCAAACCCACAGAAACAGTTCTACTCTGTCCTATAGGGTCACTCTGAGTCAACAGTGACTCAAGAGTAGTGAGCTGAGTAGTATAAACAGAAACACAGATAAAACAAAGTTATATATTAATTGACTGACAAAAATCTTGTGATCAAAGGTGCACAGGAATCTAACCCTCTATTTCTCTTAGGAGCAATTCTCGGTAGTCACTAATTTAAACTTTGTGGAAAATTCCACAACCTAACTACTACTACTAATGATAATCAACTATAAAATACTCTTACATGCTATTGAATGTCTGTATATATGTGTGTGTGTGTGTGGATAACTAGATACATGTGTACACATATATGCACATGCACATACATCATACATACATATTAGTATTTGCACAGAAAATTCTACAATGACACAACTAGAACAATTAGGAGCTATAATCTCTGAGAAGTTAGACTGCACATGTAGCTTCAAAAACAAGCAACTATTTTTATTTTGTATCCGTTCTTTAACATTTGCATATCTGATATGTGTAAACTCTACTTCTGTCACAATCAAATAAAAACGATTTAAAAACCGGCCCTCTTCTAAATCTCAGTGTGAGAACAAACGTATCCTGTGGGTGGCCCATGTAAAACCTGTGCTGTCCACAATAGTGTGTCCACACTGACCAGAGGGCTGAACTGTGATATAGTTTGGGGAAATTTAGAAGAACAATTCAGTGTTTGCTCGCAGAGGACTCAGGGATGCTCAGAAGGAAAATGTAAACAGTTTCAGTGAAGGGACTTGATTTACTTTGTGCTGGGAAAATGCGGCCAACTCAGAGAAAGGAATTTCAAGGGCTCCAAGATCCCTGCCAGGAATCTGTGTAACTCAGTCTAACGGTTGAATAAGATGAAACAGCTGCTTTTGATTTTAGAAAATTCTCCGAGCCCAACTGAGACCAAACTTAAACAGAGTTATTTCTGAAGTTGAAAGAGCCCTGGGTCTTTTCAAACAGCCGGGAGCGTATTCATGGCAGCTCCTTCTTCTTATACAACTTTCACTTCCTCTTTCCTGCAGAAATTGAGTGCTGAATATTAATCCACATGGATCTTATCTCAGGCACTTCCTGATCATAACGGTTGAAAAAAAATCCTGATATTTTTCAAATCCTTGTAAATTTCAAAGAAAACTCCAGAAGGGTCTGTGTCTAAAGTGAGATCCCAACCCTGGAAAAAGTGAATAAAATAGTTCTTCCGTGTTAGGATTTGGCACCCTTCACAGTGTTTGGACTGAAATGTGTTTTTGAAAGAAGAAAAAGAAAGAAAGAAGATACAGAATAACTCGTTAAAAACCAAAGTTGTTTGATGCAAAGATTTGCCTCTCCAGTTCTCTGCCCCAATAACCTTCCTTTGCTCAATCCCAAATCCTCTTGATTTCCACCTTCTTTCTCAGTCAGTCTTCTCTAAGCACAAATTTGTCCTTAACTGAGAGGGTTGAACTTCCGAACACCGTCACCCAGGACGCAACTTCACGTACTGTTCCATGGTTCTTTGTTTGACTTGTTCTTTGTTTCACTGCTGACTCACTGTCCACCTACAATGACCCACAGTCCTAACGACTTCCACTGTCCTTGAGGTTCTAGGGGACCAGCACCAATAATTGATATCCAACTTTTCTTCTCTAGGAAAACGCAAGTCAATAAAAAAACATGTGCCTCAGGAAATGCTGGGCTCCTCCTCATTCCAAGTGGATCCATCTACAGTTGATCTTGATTTCTTTAGGAATAAGTGTGGGACAAAATTCTGAAAGAATAAGATAAGATAAATCTGCTATACGGGCTTTTGTTGTTCTCACTCTTCCTTTTTAAGCAACGAGGGAACACATCTTCGCTCTTGTGGCTTTTGGCCAACATTATGTTAGGATGTGCAGCCTGTGGTCCATGTGAGGACCAGCTGGGGGTGTTCAAGGAGACTTGGTATAATTCCGCAGATTGGTAATGTCTGTTGACTCTCATTTTCTCTTACTTAGGGATGGATCTGAGGAGTCCTGGTGATGTAATGCTTACATGTTGGACTGCTAACCACAAAGGCAGCAGTTTGAAATCACCAGCTGCTCCTCCGGAGAAAGTCAAGACTTTCCACTCCTGTAAAGAGATACAGTCTCAGACACCCACAGGGGCAGTTCGACCCTTTCCTATAGGTCACTATGAGTCAGGGTTGAATCAATAGCCATGGGTTAGGTCAGTTATAGTGTGGACGGGTCTAGTTGAGAAATCAACTGACAAATCACCTGTTTTGTACAGACCAGAGGACAGGCACCCAAATGGAGGTCACTGAACAGAGAGAAATGGTGATAAGGAACTAGCAGTTAGCCAACAGTGTGGAGTGAAAAGCAGAGCTTTCCAGGCTTAGAAAATGTTGGAGTCTTGCCTGGTGACAGAAAGCAACAAAGGAGTGGGAGGTGTACATTGTGTTGAGGAACTACGTGGCGTTCTTCAGGTTGAGACGAGAGGTGAGTTCACAGAAAGACGTGAGGCCTCAGAGGTGGGCAGGTCACATCAGGAAGGATTCCGTGCAGTGTTCTAGTCCCCTCTTATCAGGCATAATTAACTCTTAAAAACATGTTAATTTTTTTATTATCTGCTTTTGTTTACAAAGACAAACTTGGGCTAAGGAAAACCATTACCCATTTTCAGAACAAGCTAAGATTTTGACTTCGCATTAAAAAGAATAGCCCCAGATGTGTAAGCCCTCTGAAACAGAATTATTAGTAGCTTATTTTGCCACAAGGCCAGCTTTGCAAACAGCCTGCGGTCTCCATCGGCCTTCAAATGCACTTTCGTTCCACAGAAATGTGGTGTGTCCTAGGTTTTGTGGCGGCAACGGAGATTCAGTTCTGGTTTCTACGCAGGGGAGCTAGTTCAATTCCTGGCCAATGAACCTCATCCTCAGCTACAACTAGTCTGTCCTTTAAGACTTACCAATCATTTTTGGTGCAGAATAGGTTTTAGTGGAGCTTCCAGGCTACCGTGGACTAGGAATAAATGCCTGGTGATCTATTTCTGAAACTCAGCTAATGCGAACCCTGTGGGCGGGCCATGACCATTTGTGCTCAGGGGATATGGAGCTGCCACAAGCTAGGGGCCAACTCAAAGGCTGCTATAACAACTGTCACAGGAAAGAGTCATCCCTTCGAATGTGAAAGGCCGTTTTGTTCTCGATCAAAAGAAAAAGCACAGTCGGGCTGATGGCTTTCTGAGACCGTTCACCTGTAGCTTAGCGGGGAAGGTTTTTGTAGGGCAAAACACAAGACAAGCATGGTGACACCACAGAGGTACAAACTAAATGACAATGAGTAAGCATTTTATAAGATTGGTTAGATAGCATGCCAAGACCAAACTACCCTGGGTCTTCTGGGGTCTACGTGGTTTGCAACCTGATGGACATTTCATGTTGGCAAGACTTGCTCAAGCTAAGCCAGTTTCCATGTGTGCTAGTTAATGATATTTGGGAGCTTCAAATAAAATATGCAAAAACTCTTTGTAAATTAAAACTCTAATATTACATACTTTGAGAAGAAGTGCTAAAATTAAATTAAATTTAAATATAGCTATAGATTAGTGTTCTTTGTTTCATAGGTTGTTTTCCCTTATGTTATATATCTTTGCTCATTACAGTTTTCCAGATAACTGAGACAAGGATTATTATCTCAATACTATACTAGGAGGCACTGGCTTAGAAGGAAAGGCAAAAGTCCATCTTACAGTGACTGCCAGCACTAGACAGTAACTGCAACATTTCCCCTATGAGCTAACTGGCAAGAGACACCAGCCAAGGATGGTATCCTTTAAAAGCCCAAACAAAATGTAGTCCATGCTCTAAGATACAGAATTCCTACAAGTGTTGTCTAGTTTCCGTCTAAGCCTGATATATTTTTTTGGCTACATGCCCTAAATGGAGGTGTGCGAGTAGGTGTGAGTGTGTATGCATATATATTGTGTTTGCATGTATGTGTTTAGAGTGTGGGAAAGAGCCGGTTCTTATAAATGCTACAAGGCAGCCGCTGCTTAGCTCGTATATTTCTAGTCTCTGATTTCTAGTCACTCTCCCTCCATCACCATGTGAACTTGCCATGTCAACAGCGTCTCTGGCTGATGTTTATAAGTACCTGGGGTGCTGATCTCAAAACTTCACCAAATGTACAAGTGCCGTGGAAAGCAAAACGGTGCTATCTCAAACACGGGGAGTAGAAATTCCATATGATCCAGAAATACACCTGTTGGATATATCCCATAGCATGAAGAGACACAGGTACGCTCATGTCCATTGCCGTATTGTCCACAGATAGCAACGTGGGAACGACTGAAATGTCCATCAGTGGAATAAAGAACCTTTGGCACGCACACACACAATGGAATACTCTGTGTTGCCAAAAATAAATGCTGGAACATGAGTCATCTCATAGCATAGGTGGAGCTGAAAGACATTATGCTGAGTGACATTAACCAATCACAAAAGGACAAATAGTTTATGAGAGCGCTTTTATAAGGGAAAAGGACACGAGACAAAGACTGGCATTCAAAAGCAAACAGACGATGAAGGTCACTGAGAGGGCGGGGAAGATAAAGCAGTAGATTAGAAGGGTGACAGGAGTTCACTTGGGACAAAGGGAGGGTGATAGGTCCACAAGAAGAACAAGAGTAACCAGGGGAGAGGGACAAGGGAGACCACAGGAGGAGTGGGCAAGTGGTTCGAATTGTTGCCCACAGAGGTGATGATCTGAAATATAAACCCGCACCGAAGTCACAATAAATAAATCACACCAACAAGAAGGAGAAGAAGAATCCACTTACTAAAAAAGCTACTTCTAAGGTCAACCTGTAAGGCCACAGAAGAGATGCCTCTGAACCCCTGCCCTTCCTTCTCGAAGATGTCCAACCTTTTCTGCCGGGGCTAATTCTGAAGTTGGGTTTTCCAATTTCCTTGATAGTAATATGGGGGGCAAAGTTTGATTAAGTTTAATTGATGACATTTTCTTTGATTCATATAATTCTTAGAGTGTTTTAAACTCCAAGTGCCTGAGGTGGCTTTTCAAAGTTCATGAAGGAAGAGAGAGGACAAGATGACTGCTAGATAGGAGGTGCAGGAACATCTCCTCAGAAACTACCAGAGAAGGTCCACTAGGAGAGCGACATTGCGCTTCCTGGCTGCAAGAATCTCAAAACCAAGCTAAGGAGACCAAGCTGACAGACTCCCCTTTCCCATTTTACCAATGGCAGGAGCCCCTACTGTGAATCCCACTACTGCCCAGAGCAGATGAGTTTCCCAGACCCCAAGACAACACACCCTGCCAGACCTCTTACCTGCCTGGGAGACACTCTGGGTGGGTATCCAGGAGCAGACACATTCAGTACCCAAGCAGAACTTTTCTCTTTCCTTTGCTTTTATTTTTCTTGTTTTCTTCCTTCTTTCCTGCCTTGGTCTCCGGTGCCCTCCCAACCCCAATTGCCCCACGTCCCCTACACAACACACACACAAAGTAACACTGCCAAAGAGCAGGACTCCTGACTTGCACCTCACCCCTCACCCATGTTATATTATTTTCTTTAGTTTTTGTGCTTTTGTTCTCTTTGATTTTTTAGAGTTCTCATTCATGTCTTCTTTCAGGGCCCACTTTGGCTGCAGCCACACCCTCCTGAGAGCATCTGTTCCTCCCACGCAAAGACAGGGATCCTGGCACATCAACTCAGAGGGGACTTTCTCCCCCATCCCCACCCCCTCTGAGTGCGCGGCCACGCCCATGTGCGGGAAACTGAGGACTGGGAAGACGGGCTGTGAGGACAAATTCTTTATTCTCGTATTTTAAGCAGCCTGGCAGGCCAGGATTCTGGGAGACCTTCACACTTGTGGGTTAGAGAGGAGTCCCAATCATATGCTCAAAACTAAGAATGATCCCCACAATATCTCCCCATCATAGTGCTGCCTTACAGTGACCTCTTACAAGCGCGTGGCTGATTGCCATTTGGCCAGCGGCGTGAACTAAAGGAGCAGACATGTCCATTGCTATCCCTGCTCAGGGAGCTGTCACTTCCCTACCTGCCCCCAGCTCTTGTGTTAGGTTATTCCTCCAATGAACTCAGGAGCATTTAGGGTTGGGGTATGGCCTACTTTGTCATGTATGTAGCCACCTGTAATTAGCGGGGCTTGTATGGCCCAAGTGTATATAAGATGAAGATAAAAATAAAATCTCTCTGCTCAGACGTGGTTCCTGAAGCCATGGTGGAGGTGAGCACCCCAAAACTTTGTCTGTCTCTTAATTCTTCCCTTCAAATACACAGTCATCATGTAGAACCCATCGACCCATCTAGATGTGAGGATGGATCACACACCCATATTCTCAATGACATAACAATGTAAATTAGCAGACTTCTCTTTTGTCACTCATCTCCCTTTGCATTCACCTATTATCTCTTTCTGGTCTAGTTTTCCTTGTGAAACATACTTCAGTGGAACTTACTACTTCTGTTACCCCTCTTATAATATAGCTTCCCATTATTTTTACAAATTTGTCCGTCTATTCAGACAGCCACTCATTATTATTATCATTACTTTTAATTTATTCTCACTCTTTCCCCCTCCCACAGACACCTTCCCCACGTACCCATCCGGCTCCCCTTTACTCCGCTTCACCTCTGTATATTTTACAGCTCACGTTAGGCTTCTACCAGGTCACTAAACAGAACCAACTGCCTCAACATGACCCAGCAGCATACACACACTAATACACACCAAAATGCTAAGCAAACAACAGTACACCACAGAAAACACAATTATAATTCACGAGGATGCACTCTGAAGAATAGATCATGAAAATATGGAGAAAATAACTCTTTGAGAAGATGAGATAACTCCAAGTAGGGTAAATCCCCAAAGAAAAACATCACGACATATTACACAAACTATACAATTTTGAGGACAAAAATACTCCTGAGGGCAGCTAGAGAAAGAAAGAGTTTCTCCACAAATGAAAACTCACAAGGACAAGGTCAGACTTCTCTGAAGAAGGTATAATGGCAAGAAGACAACTCAGTGATATACCTCAAATGCTGAAAGAGAAAAACTACCAACCCCAAATCCTATGTCACAAAAGTTATCCCTCAAATAAAAGGGGAAAATAAAAGCATTTCCACACAAGGAAAAACAAACTATCCACAAAACAAGGCCAGAATTACAAATAATTTTAGCTGGATCACTATGGACAGAGAAGCAATAAAAGCACCAGTCAAATGAGATTATCAGACAGATCAACACCAGTCAGAAATTAGTATGATGAAAACATCATTCAAAACAACACAGAGAGGAAGAGCAAAGACACCTATAAGCCAATATCTACACTCAGTAAAATCACAAACACAGCAAAGTAACAGCAACAAACCCACATATATCCATAATAACACTGAATATCAATGGATACGTGAATATCAATCAAAAGACAAGAACTAGTAGAGTGGATTAGGGATAAAAAATACCCATCTGTATGCAGCCTGCAAGAAACACATCTTAAACTCAAAGATAAGACTAGACTAAGAATCAAAGGATGGTGAAAAATCTACCAA
The DNA here is from genome assembly GCF_050624435.1 of Tenrec ecaudatus. Taxonomy (NCBI): domain Eukaryota; kingdom Metazoa; phylum Chordata; class Mammalia; order Afrosoricida; family Tenrecidae; genus Tenrec; species Tenrec ecaudatus. The sequence continues at coordinate 54,861,132 of NC_134538.1, read as the reverse complement.
GCCAATAGCAACCATAAAAAAGGTGGGAGTAGCAAAATTAATCTCTGATAAAACAGATTTCAAGGCAAATAACATAGAGACAACAATGGACACTTTATAATAATAAAAGAAACAACATATCAAGAGCATGTAACATTTATAAACATACATGCACCCAATAGATGATCCCCAAAATACATAAAGAAATGAACAGCTCAAAAATAATTGTAGGAGACTTCAACTCACCATTCTCAATGAAACACATGCCATTAGGAAAGAAATTAAATAAAAAGAAGAGCTAAGAAACGCAATCAACTAGCTCGAACAGAGCACACCACCCAACCAAAAAAACACAATATACAGTCTTCTCCAGTTAACATGATACACACTCTAGAACAGATAATTTATTAGGCCATAAGAAAGAATCAACAAATTTAAAAACATTGAGTTACTACCATCCATCTTCTCAGATCACAACACTATAAAAGTGCAAATCAAAAATAGAAAGAACTGGAGCATAAAGACAAATATGGAGACTGAACAACATACTACTTAAAAACAACTGGGTAATAGCTCAAATAAGGAATTGTGCTAAGAAGTTCCTAGAAATAAATACACTCCACTCCCTTCTTCGTCTTCCTGCTGACAAGCCAGTTGTGCTATGTGTAGACATGTGGAGACCCACACCAGCTCTGAGATGCTTTCACCACCACTGGATCCACAAAACTTTCCTCCCCCTGCCTGTGATCTTCTTGCATTTGGCATCATTGCATGGCTGGGTGAGTCTAAACAGAAATTTATGGACTAGTATTGACATATGGACTAATATCGGACTTATGGACCTGATCTGGACTGGGCTGGATATTTTCTTAAGATACAATTGCTCTTTGATATAAAGTTCTTTCTTACACACATATAAGTGTCTATGAATTTATTTCTCTAGTCAACCCAGACTAACACATTAGCGAAGAACAAAAAATCATCTACAAGTAAAGATGAAAAGCGTAACATTAAAACAGACACAAATGAAATTAAAAGAATAATACGGCACTACAAAAGACTGCATTTCCAAAGTTTGATAATCTAGAAGAAATGGACAAATACCTAGAAATACTCAAATTACCACAGACTTATGTAGCAAACCTGGACAGATCCATAACAAAAGAAGAACTAGCAAAGGTTATCACGAGACTTCCAAACAAAAAAAGCCCAGGGTCAGATGGCCTCACAAGGGAAATCTACCAAGTCTTCAGGGAAGTGTGGTCACTAACTAGACACTGACCATTCGAGAGTATATAGAGAGACAACAAACTTCCAATCTCATTTTATGAAGCAAGCATAACCCTGCTTCTAAAACCAGCCAACAACCACACAAAGTCAGAAAACTACAGACCAACATTCCTTAAGAACATAGATGCAAAAAGTCTCAACACAATTCTGGCCAGTAGAATCCAATAACATAACAACAACAAAAAAGAATTCATTGTGACCAAGTGGTATTCATACAAGTGATACAATGATGGCCCAACATTTTTAAAAAAAAGAAGAAAAAAGCAAAGAACAATCAATATAAACAAGCTAAAGAAGAACTACATGATCATATCAATAAATGCAGAAAAAGAATTTGAAAATATCCAACACCCATTCCTAATAAAAGCAATTAATAAGATAGGAATAGAAGTATGGCCGCTACATAATTTTATGTCAATTTGAAGAAATATAAAAGTGTAGGGGTGGCATCCACTTGTCAATCAAGTCCCTGGGCATGTCTGTTTATGGGCGTGGCCTTCTCATAAAGAGGACCTGGGAAACCTCCCTCTCTCCCTGCCTTCACCTTCCTGCTTGCTGCCCCCTGAGAGCTGCTTGAGTCCTGCCACCTTTCCACTGACCTTGGATCCTTGCCACGTTGCACCCACTGACCTGTCATCTTCCGGCACGCGGCATCATTGCATGTGGCTGCGTGAGTCTGAAGAGAGACTTATGGACCAGTACAGGACTTGTGGACTTGAGTTGTATAGGTTTGGGGTGTCTTTTTGATATATAACTACTTCTTGATATACCCTTTCTTACAGATATATACGTCACTGAATTTGTTTGTCTAGCCTATTTGGCCTAACACAAGAAGGGATAATCCTCAATATAATAAAGCCCACGTATGAAAAACCAACAGATAATATTATACCCAATGAGAAAAAAACTGAAAGCATTTCCCCTTGAAACAGGAACTAGACAAGAGTTCCTTATAACCACTTGTTTTAAACACTGCACTGGAAGTCTTGGCCAGAAGCATTCAACAACACAAAGAAATCAAGAGAATACAATTGGGCAAAGAAGAAATGAAGAGCTTGCTATTTTCACATGATATGATTTTATATATAAATAACCACAAGGACTGCCCCCCAACAAAGACTGCTGGATACAATTAAGAGATTTGGTAGAGTAGCATGAAAATATATTAATAAACAGAAATCAGTAAGATTCCTATATGTCTGTGAAGAGAGCTCTGGAAAAGGCATCAAGAAAACATTACTATTTGTAATATCCACAGAAAAAGATTAAATATATAGGAATAAACATAATCAATGAAACAAAAGATCTGTATAGAGAAAAAACTATTAATTTTGAAAATCATTTTATTAGGGGCTCATACAACTCTTTATCACAATCCATGCATACATCAATTGTGTCAAGCACATTTGTACATTCATTGCCCTCATCATACTCAAATGAGAAAAAAACTATTATAAAAATCCAAAAGGAAAAAAAATCCAAAAGAGACCTGCACAAAGTGAATGAAGGGGGAAGTGCAGAGCGGAGACCCAAAGCCCATTTGTCGGCCACTGGAGATCCCCTCACAGAGGGGTCAGAGGAGGAGATGAGTCAGGGGTCTAGAGGAGGGTGTGACGTAGCATTGATGAAGAATACAGCTTTCCTCCAGTTCCTAAATGCTTCCTCCCTTCCACCACCTCCCGCCCCCACTATCATGATCCGAATTCTGCCTTGCAAGTCTGGATAGAGCAGAGGTTGTACACTGGTGTAGACAGGAGCTGGAGGCACAGGGAATCCAGGGTGGATGATACTAAAATAAAAGGTTAAAAAAAAAGAATAAAGCAGCCAAAAAAAATAATAATAAGAGACCTGCACAAATGGAAGAAGAACCTATGTTCATGGATTGGATGACTTAGTATTGTAAAAATGTCAACACTACCTAAAGCAATTTACAAATACAACTCAGTTATGTTCCAATTTCCACCAGTCTTTAAAGAAATGGAAAAACTAATTATCAACTTCATATGCAAGGGGAAGAGACTCAGAAAAGCAAAAAATTCTCAAAAAGAACAAATTTGGAAGTCTTGCACTACCTAACCTAAAAATCTAGTACACATCCACAGTAGTCAAGACAGACTGGTTCTTGTAAAATGACAGATACAGAAGCCAGTGGATCAGGACATAAACCCCAGAAATAACAGCACTTGCCTACAAACAACTGGCTCCAGGAATTTATGAAATATTAATTTAAATGCTTCAGCAAACTGATGGAGCACTGGAAGCACTCACTGGTTTATGCTAAGAAATTTGGAGGACCACTAGTTGGCCAACTGACTGAAAGAGATCCACATTTGTCCCGATTCCAAAGAGAGGTGACCAAGCAGAATGCTCAATCTACAGAACTATATCACTGATATCGCACACAAGTGAAATTTTGCTGAAGATCATCCAACAGTGATTGCAGTGGTGCATTCATAGGGAGCTGCCAGAAATTCAAGCCAGATTCAGAAGAGGATGCATAACGAGAGATACGATTGCTGATGTCAGATGGATCTTGACCGAAAGCAGAGAATATCAGAAAGATGTTTGTTTACTTATGTGTTTCTTTTTTCTTTTACTATGTCAAGGCATTGAATATGTGAACCATAGTAAATTATGGACAGCCTTGAGAAGACAGAATTTCAGAACACTTCTTTGTGCTCATGTAGAACTTATACATGGATCAAGAGGCCGCTGTAGAAGATATTGGTGCTATAACAAAGCGTGGTGAAGAATCTAGATGGCTTCTGGCTATAAGAAAGATAGTGTGTGGAGCCTTAAAGTCTTTTCTTCAAACAAGCCACCACTAAGTGAGGTGTCAACTAAGTCTTCATGGAGTAAGCATACCAGCCTTTATGATCCAAGAAGAGGAAATAATATAATCAAAATTTAAAGGAGGGTTTGCCATCAGATCTTAACTTGTGAACATCTGGTTTGCAGAAGGCTATGGACTACCGTGGAAGCCAAATCTCGACTTGCAGGTTCCCCAAGTGGATTAGGTCCCTCTGCCCATAGTCCATGGATGAGAGTAGCTTTGATATCAGGCAGAAAGTATCATGAAGTCGGTCCTAGTAGATACAGTTATGCTAAAATGTAACACCTTATCACTTGATCTCCCTTTTGACCCATTTAGAAGTTGTTTCTTTTGCTATTTTAAAGTGAAGTGGAACTATATGTGGCTATCTATGGATATGACCATGGACCAGGGATGCAAACAGGCTTGCTATCATGCAGAGTGCACTGGAAAATGAATTAGTACAGATGCAGTTAGGTTAAAATTTAACACCTTATCATGTGATCACCCTTTTTGACTCATTTAAAACTCATTCTCGTTTTCAATATTTTATATTCACTTTTTGATTGAGGTTTTTCCCATTTTACTTTTTTAAATTGTTGCTGTTTTTTTGTTTCGTTTTTTCATATATTTTTCGGTCTATGAAATCCAGGATAAGTAAATCTATAGAGACAGGAACCGGGTTAATGACTTCTTGGGGGTGTTGCAGGGGAAGTTGGGGGGAAATAGAGAGCTAATAATAATACAACAAAGAAGAAAATATTCTAAAATCAATTGTGGTAATGATTTTACAACTCTTCTTGATTTGCTTAAACTATTGAATTGTATATGTGCAAATATGTACAATATTATGTACAAATAAAGAGTGAAAAACAAAACAATGCTTATTCCATGACACTTCTTACAACATGGATTAATCTGGAAGGTATTAAAAAAATAAAACTAAATCCATTGCCATCTAGTCAGTCAATCAATAGTTCATTGACAACTTCCATCATCTTTTAAAATAAATTTTAAATTTTATTTTCTTAAAAACATTAACACCCCTATTCCCCCTCTCCCCCCAAAAAAGAAAATTACCTACCCGCCTAGAAGTGTGTGCTACAGAGGACAAAACTAAACCTACAGGTTTGGGAAAGAGGCCGGCCTGGCATGCCCATACAGAAGCAAACCGAAAAGGAAAGAGAGAGAGCAAGAGACTAGACCCCATAGTGCCACACCAAACCCTGAGGGATCCAGGAACTGCTAAGGCACTGAGAGGACTGTGGGGCTGACAACAGCTCAAGACATGATGTCCTCTGGTTGAAGCATACCTTGACAGAGGACAATACTGGGGATGTATGGCGGGGAGTTTGTCTGGTCTGAACACCCGCGATAGGGTGAACCAAGAAGGGAACATAACAGACCAGCAATGGGAGCAAAGCCAAGCCACAAAGCCCCTGAGGAGCCCCCAAAATAGCCTTCAGACTAGGAGGGGCAGTACCCGGAACCCACTCAAGACAAGGGAGAGAGTCATAAAGGTCAGCGCACAGACCTGGAATTACATATGCTTTCTCCTGGGGGGTTTTGCCAGTTTTCCCCCCTTTTTATTCAATCTTTTGTTTTCTTTTGGTTTTGTCTCTCTTATTGTTGTTTTGTCTATCTATAGAAGATAGGCAAAAAATAAAAAGATAGGCATGAAGAAAAGAAAAAAAAAAAGATAGGCATGAGAAGCAAGCCCAAGGAGAAAGCAACAGACCAATAGTTCCAGAGGGACTTGGGAGGAAGGTGGAGGAGGTGGGGAAAGGAGCGGTGGTCAAACAATGCCACAGACAGGGGAACAATGAGGGAATTAAAAACAACAAGGAGGAGGACACAGAGATCCCAGTGGTTTGGGAGCAACAGCAATCTAGCTGAGAGAAATTGCTAAGAGGCAGAAGAAGGGTGATGGTGGGGCAGGAGGAAGGTAAAAAGAACCAGAAGAAAGATCTAGGAAGCAAAGCTATGGATAGAGGTATGAACCCAGGTGTGCACTTATGTAACTATATTAATTCATAAAAATAGAGGTATTGGCCTATGTACATATATTTATATGGCAATACATTGAGGTAGTGGATGGACTTTAGGCCTCTGCTCAAGCCCTTCCTCAACGCAAGTGTACTTTGTTCTAATAGTCTGGCATTCTATGATGCTCACCCTGCCAACACTAATGCTGAAGACAAAATGGGTGCATAAGCAAACCTGGTGAAGAAAGATGATGGTGCCCAAGACATATGGGAGCTGGGGTCGTAAAGGCTTAAAATTAAACAAACGGCCATCTAGCAGAGAAGCAACCAGCCCACATGGAAGAAGCACACCAGCCTGTGTGATTGTGAGGTGTTGACAGGGTCAGGTAACAGGCATCAGAAGACCCGAAACGATATACTTATTGTTTATATGTATATATGAATGTATGCATGTATATGCATAATATGTATGTTTATATACATATATTTCTATGTGTGCATATATATTATATACATACATATATACATATATATATATATATATGCACACACATTGTTGAGAACAAGGGAGGTCAGAGCAGAGACCCCAAACCCATCTGTAGACAATAGGACATCCCCTTACAGAAGGGTCACAAGGAAGGGATGAGTCAACCAGGGCACAGTATAGCACTGATGAAATACACAATATTCCTCTGGTTCTTTGAGGTTTCCTCACCCCCCACTATCATGACCCTAGTCCTGCCTTTCAGTTCTGGCTAGACTGGAGCATGTACACTGGTACAGATAAGAGCTCACAATAAGTGGAATCCAGGTCAGATAAACCCCTCTGGAACAGAAATGAGAGTAGTGATACCAGGAGGATAGGCAGAAAGTGGGGGGAGAAAGGGGAAAACAATCACAATGATGGATGCATAACTTCTCCCCCACCCCCAGGGGGACGAACAACAGAAATGTGGGTGATGGGAGACAGCAGTCGGTATAGGATATGAAAACAATAATAATACATATTTTATCAAGAGATCATGAGGATAGGAAGAGGGGGAGGGAGGATAAGAAGAGGAGCCGATACCAAGGGCTCAGATAGAAAGTAAATGTTTAGAAAATGATGATGGCAACATCAGTACAAACATGCTTGCTGTATGGAATGTTACAAGAGCCGTAACAGCCCCAATACAATGAGTTTAAAAAAACAAAGAAGTTTTCCATGTGAATTGAGAGAAGGCTTGCAAGCAGATCATCAGTTTTATTTTCAATGATTCATGCACATTTTTCTTCATCGCATTTATTGCATTCCTTTAGTAAAACACTGCCATCCCACCTCCTCCCTGTTTGCCCCTCTACTTCCACCCCTTCTGAATTTGTCCTCCAGTAATTGCTGCCCCTTTGATGGTAACTGGCTGCCCCACTGTCCTAAGGTATGCGCACCTCCCTGGGGTCATTGTTTTTCTAATAGACCTGGCTGCTCTTTGGCTGAAAATTGAGACATGGAGTTCAGTCCATTCCCGCACCGGAAAGGTGACAAGGGGCCAAAGTCTCAAGGTTTCTACCAGTTTCTACCCAACCAGCTTAAGTGTGGTCTCTTTGGGGATTTTGAGTTTTGTTCCACATGTCTCTCCTACTCTATCCGGGACCTTCTTCTCTCTGCCCCCCACCCCCACCCCAGCAACCCCGACAGTTTTATTAGTATATAATTCACATATCATACAGTTCAAAAGTTCAATCCAGAAGCGTCGCATCCCGCTTTTCTACAGACCTTTCTCTTTAGTATATGAAGTGAAGTTACATAAATACAGAGCTGAGAAAAATTTAACAATTAGTATATTACTCACTATAGTGTCTGAGTAGTACTTGATTCACTGTTATTACGAAGTGTGCCTTCCCAGCGTTAGGAGCACTTGAGGCATTTTGGTGGCTGCCCCAGGCCAGGCCAGGCCAGTATCTGTTTGGTCCAATTCCAAGGCTGGCTCAGAAGCAGGACAAACATGTAAGAACTCTTCCCCTTCTAGGATTCACTTCTCAGGAGAAAATGGGACCATTTCCCAGAAAACTATAACGTTATGATTATACTTTTTAAAACCTGTGGTATGTGAGGGAACTTTTAAAAGTTCATTTTCCCATTCCCAAACCAAGGAAACCAACCCAATCTCGGCCACGGAGTCGCTGACAACTCTCAGTGGCTCTATGGGAAGGACAAGGTAGAGCTGCCCTTTTGGGTTTCCAAGCCTGTAACTCTCTGTGGGAAGTGCTCATAGAAAGCTTCATTTTCCTCCATCCGAGCGAGTGCCCACCGTGGGGATAGCACCACCAGGACTCGTGTGTCACCTTCCGTTGGCTGTGATTCCATTTCCCCCTGAATTTTTCGTGATGAACCCTCGCATTGTTCAAAGGACATACAGCATGACTGGTAGAAACGATGTAACAGAAACGGAAGCCATTGCAAAATGCACTGAGCAGTTAGCAGGCCTCAGTCTAGCCTCGGCGCAGATAGCCTAGCAGAAAGCTTGCTGTCGAGATGTTACTCTGGTACAAGAGCCAAAGAGTTTCCGGAATAGGGCATCTGAAGAGAGCGGTAAAGGGGCTGCAAGGTAAAGCTGGGGACATGCCCACGTGGTGGATCTGTAAGGTGCTTTAGCGCCAAATAAACATCAGAGTGTCTGGGAGGGATTTTTCTTCTCTAATCCATAATTATTTAAATGCAAGACAAGGCAGAACCATAATATTCCAGGGAAATGGCCAATCTGCTTTGGTCTTTATTTCTATGTTGCAGTCTTGAAGTGCAGAGAAGAGAATTCAGAGCCTCCCTCATCGCACCAGTTCCTCTGGAGATTGGGATCTTATCACACAGGGTTCTTGTCTGTCCGCTTGTCCTACATTCAGTTAATCAGCAAGACCAGCCCAGGCTAACACCACTTCCTAAATGACTTACCGGGCTCTGTTGATTGAGTTCTTATTATGTGTCTTTTATACCCTGCTACTAACCAAGAGGTTGGTGCTTCAAACTCACCAGCTGCTCTGGGGAAGAAAGATGCGGCGGTCTGTTCCAAAAATAACTTATAGTCTTGAAAACCCTAGAAGGTTCCTATGAATCACAATTGTTTCAATGGCAGTAGAGTTTTAAAATCATTTTATTGGGGGCTTACAGCTCTTATAACAATCCATGCATCAACTTTATGAAGCATATTTGTACATAGGTTGCCATCATCATTTTCTAAACAATTTCTTCCTGTTTGAGTTCTTGTATTAGCTCCTCTTTTTTCCCTCCTCTCCCCATCCTCCCACTTTTGTGAACGCTTGATAAATTATAAATTATTATTGTTTTCATATCTTACACCAACCGCTGTCTAACTTCACCCACATTTCTGTTGCTCATGCCCTTTTGGTGGGGCGGGGTGGTTGGTTGGTTTTCGCTACACTTCATGAATGTAGCCTAATGCAATCCTTTTAAAGAGTGTATGAGTTTAGTTGCGCTATCCCCGTCTTACAGATTAGAAAACGGAAGCTCTCAGAGGGGTCTGTGATGGGGCTGTAATACTATTATTCAAGTGTTCCTGAAGTCAAACGTCTTGATCTAACTGTTCCTTGGGCTGATCTCCTTGGCACCATTACTAGCAATGTGAGTTGGCTCTCACTTCCCTTCTCATCTCATCTAGGCCACCTCTCCCTACCGGCTTTCTCATTAAGTCACTGCCATTGGTGCCTACTCAGAGTGACCCTAGAGGGTCGGTGAGATAAAGTTCATTGTGCCAACCTGACTGATAAACACATGTGGGGTTAGTTGAAGGGTGGAGTGATAAATGGCTCGGTGAGTCTCGCCTTTCTAGTTCTTGGGTCTCTTGCTTTCTGATGGTCAGACCAGGGTGCAGCTGCCTTAGCCAGTTCCCTGCTTCAGCTTGCAAGGCTCACTTCCTGCAAGATATCCCCAAGGAGAAGCTGCATGGACCTACGCCTGGATGCAGCCCTGGGTGCTGGAGCAGCTATGTGAAGACCCCTGCCAGCACTGAGATGCTTACACGTTCACTGATTCAGCTTTCCTCCTGCAGTCGGCATCATAGTGTGTGCTTTGTGAGATGGAGGAGGACTTTGTGGATTGGTGTCGGACATATGGGCTAATGTTAGACTTGTGGGCTTGGGCGGCACTGAGTTGGGATGTTTTCTTGATGCGCACTTACCCTTTATATAAAACTCTCTCTCATCCATATGAGTTTCTGTGGAGTTGTTTCTCTGAAGCAGGCGTCCTCAAACTACGGCCCGCGGGTCACATGTGGCCTGCCGAGGATATTCATCTGGCCCGCCAGGTGTTTTTGACCCGTTTTGTTTTTTACCTCAAAATAAGATGTGTGTAGTGTGCATAGGAATTTGTTCAGAGTTTTTTTTTTTTAACTATAGTCCAGCCCTCCAATGGGTCTGAGGGACAGAGAACTGGCTCCCAGTTTAAAAAGTTTGAGGACCCCTGCTCTAAAGTACCCAGACTAACACAGCAGGGGAGACTGTTCCTGGGCGTTTCCAAGATTGTAACTCTTTCCAAGAGTAGAAATCTCCATCTTTCTGACTGGTAGTTTTAAACCGCTAACCTTGCACGTAGCAGCCCAGTGTGTCACCGCCACACCAAGACTGGCTTTACACCGGTCTTACTCGAATGCCATCCTACCAGACATCACACTCTTTCAGGACCTCCTCTTTGTGCATGCAGTCTGAAGCTCCTCCACACATCTCCCTGTAGTAATATGAACCTGGCACATCCTTCTCCTCCATGCAGCTGTTCCAAGAACCCTTACCAGCTGTGCGCTTTGTGTACATGATCGTCCTTTGGGATATCTGAGTCAGGGCCTCCAACACATACCAGGCCTTTGGTGAAGGCTTGCTCACTTTATGTATGCATGAATGAATAAATGCTCTCCAGAGCATCTTTAAGCCCACATCCCTGGCCACTAAGCGGAGAATTTGGCTGGAGATGTATGAAGGAGTCCCCAGCATTCAATTCACCCCTCTGGACCCTTTCTTGTGGAATATTTCTGTGATCCATCTGCCAAGATGCGCCTTCCTGTGGGCTCTTCATGTCTCTCTCCCTGCACTGGGGGAGCGCCAGGCCAGCTTCTTTTATACTGCTAAGCCTTCAAGCCTTCCAGCCTTCCCCAGTATGCACTTTCTGGCTGCTTATTAAAGTGGGTACTACCCTGTTGGTATACCCTGCCAAGTTTAGCATTCAGTTCGATTTCTATCTGGGAGGTTGTTTTTTTTCCACTTTAGTTCCTATCTGGTGTGCTATCCTGGGATTACAGACTCACTCTTACTTGGTTCTGCCTTTCAGAAGGGTTTAGGGAGAGCAGCCATGGGACAGGCTTCCTCCTCCTCAGAGCCCGCAGAGGCGTGCTGTGGTTTCTGGCCCTGCAGGTGGTGCTGCGCGCATGGAGGACATGCCATGGGTTTGATGTATAGATGCACTCTGTCTCTGCAGTGGTTCTCAACCTTCCTCATGCTGCGACCCTTTAATACAGTGCCTCATGTGGTGGTGACCCCCAACCAGACCATTATTTTCATTGCTATTTCATAACTGTCATTTTGCTACTGTTATGAATCGGGTGACCCCAGTGAAAGGGTCGTTCAACCCCCAAAGGGTTCGCGACCCACAGGTTGAGAACTGCTGGTCTACGGCACTCTGGGATATTACCCAGCCTTTTTCTTCTATTGCTGAGTGGGGAAAAGTCACTATCCTGGGTGGTCCAGATGGACACTGTGTGAGTGGTGAAAAAGTAAACTTGTCCAAGACATCCAAGCTTGGCTATGCTCTTGGTTGTCAGTCATGGGGGTGGGGTGGAAGTGGGGAAGTGGGGGTGGAGTTTGGTGTCACTGTCACCAACGCCATCTGAGGGGGGGACAGATGGTCTGCTTCATTTCCAGGTTCTGTTGGGCTATGCTTTTGTCTTCCGGATCAGGATCCTCTGTGCTCAGAGCACGTTCATCTGGCGGTGACAGTAATAAACTGTTTCCCTAACATCGTTTTCTGCTCAGAGTATCACATTCTGTTTCGTCATCCACACCTCCCTTGACTCCCTTTGGCCATGATCCTTTTCCAGGCTTTGTTTATTTACAGTGGCTTTGAGTCAGAGGAGCGGTCATCGTGTCTTTCAAAGAATGTCCCTTCACTGGGTTTTATCTGTTGCCTTTCTCACGATTACACTGGGATAGGAAGCCACAGAGATGAAACACTATCCTCAACATAGGAAACCCAAAGTACATTCTGGTACTATCACTGAGGATGTTGCCCTTAAGCATCACTAAGAAAGCTTGTGCCAGGTTTTCCTACTTCAAAGTGATCCCCTCCCCAGACTCCACTTTTTGGAAGAAAGTCACTATACACAACTCACACTTATGAGTGGACATGAAGCTCTGTCTACTTGTATGTTTGTGTGGTGGGCCAAGAGGTATCTCTCGAAACAATTTGCAATGCTTCAGTAGGGAGGATTATCTGTCTTTCTCCCACTGACTTACGGATCTTACTAAAATATAAGGTAATCTTAGATTTAAATCATACACCATGCGAAATTATAATCTGCATTGGCCATCAGGAACTCTCTCAAGAGACTCGTGCGTCCCTTTGATAAGTCCTTTTGGTGTCTGAGTCTCTCGTCAATCTCCAGCACTCAGATACTCCAGGTTCAGATTGTATGTCCCCTGCCCCAGCCTTAGAAAGAACATCATCCCTGTGTCCAAGGAGGGCTGGTTTTACTAAAAAGGAAAATGTTCATTTCAAAGGAAGATGGATACCATTGTCTAATGTCTGGGAACTATGAAAAGAGCCTTGCTGTGGAAGGGAAGTTGAAAGGTCTGTCTGAAAAGGCTGCCAATAGGCATGGAAGCCAGGGCAAGTACCAGCCACCCTGAGCGCGGTTTCCTCAACCGTTAGATGATGGCATGGCTTTCAGAACTTCTTTTCCCCTCTCACAGTTTAGCGTCCTCTGTATTGGGCTGCTAACTGCCAAGTCATCAGTTCAAACCCAGCAGCCTCTCTGAGGGAGGAAGATGATGAGACCAAAGATTTACATCTCAGAAGCCCTATGCACAATGACTGTGAGCTCAAGTGAACTTGACGGCAGTGGGTCCTCCTGAACGTGGCAACATGGCAGGATACCCTGATGGGTATGAAAAGAATGTTAACAATTCTAAGCCACTAAACTACATTTTAGCAACTCTGTTGGTAGCGTTTCTGGACCTCTGAAATGTGCTCATTCCTATTTGTCATCCATCTGTTCCACACACGCATTCTTGAAGACTCACTATGGATTGTGCACTAAAGTTGACGCTGGAGATACAAAGATACATAGCCCTGCTCGGGAGGAACTAGCAGGAGAGAATATTGAGGGTTCTTTGGGGGTGTATAAAGGAGGGAGGCGAGAGAGGGGTTCTCAATCAGCATGAGAGATAGCTGGGTGGGGTGCAAGACAGAACATCCCTGAAGATAACATGTAAGTGAATGAATGGTAGACTTTGTAGACATGTAAATACTACTTGGAAGTAAGAGACTGAGACAAGAAGGAGGAGACGTTGTCAAGTTGCTCTCTTTTCCCCAGTAATAACTTATTGTTGCTGGCATATGGGGTTATACATTAGGCTACTTACCAAAAAGGCAGCAGGTCAATGTCACTAGTTGCTCGGGGAAAAAGACGAGACTTTCTATTCCTGTAAAAAGTTTCCATCTGAGAAACCACAGGGATCTCACAGGGCAGTGATTCTCAACCTTCCTAATGCTGCAACCCTTTCATACAGTTCCTCATGGTGTGGTGACCCCCAAACCATAACATTATATTCGCTGCTACTTTATCACTGTCATTTTACTACTGTTATGAATCGGGTGACCCTGTGAAAGGGTTGTTTGACCCCCAAAGGGGTTGTGACCCACAGGTTGAGAACCGTTGCCATAGGGTCTTTAAGAGTTGGACTCACTGATGACAAAGAGGTTTTGGGGTTTTGTTTTTTTTTGAGTGACCTGTCATCTCCCATTTGCTGCAGACAGTGAAGCATGTAGAGATAAGCTCATGTATCCTGACTCAATTAGGAATGTGCTCAACTGCAAAGAGCAGAAAACCTAACTCACGAGGGCTTCCGCAATCATCCTATCAAATGTTTACTTAATAAGAAGTATAGCGTTGGACTGCTTAAGAACGTTCAGCTGGTCAACCCTGTATTTTACAGTCCCTTTCTTTCTGCTCTGCCATCACCAAGAGCTTGTCTTCATCATTTTAGCCTCAGTGTTCCGAGGATCACCTCTAAGCATCACGCAAGCACCACAGACTCAGGGCAGAGCTTCCCTAGTGAATCCCTGCCTTTTACCTGAGCAAAGAGGGTATGTCTTCTTTACTCCTTTAGAAAAGAAGACATATGGGTCAGTTGAGCAGGTTACTCAAAGGATGGGTTGCTCTTGGTAATTAACAATGGGGCATCAACCCATCTGTTTCACATACGGAAAGAGTACTTTTATATCCAACAGCTAGTTATAGTCAAGATATTTCGGCTTCTGCGTTCCAGTTCCAGGGCATATCAAAGCATGAGGTGATACGCTGCCCTGGACTATTCCAGGAAGACATATCAGACCCAGTTGCTGGGACTGCTTCTGCAGGGCAGCCGTGGTCTCTCAACGTTCCCTTCTGGGATTGCCTCGGCTGCTCAGAGTTGCTTTGTCCAACAGCTACCCTCCATGACTGACCATGGGGATTATAAAGACCCGGGTCCTCGGCTCTGCTTGGGACAGCCCTGCAGTTCCATCTCAGTGCCTGTGCGCCTAGAAGGGTCTGCTCACATCATCACGTGCCTACTTCTGCTCTGCCCTATTGGATTTCCTATAGTGTCTCACTTCCACAAGTATTGATCCCAGAGAACCCCTGATGATCTCCAGCTTAGCGTTCACTCCTGGGGAGACTGAACAGTAATGCCAGACTCCTACTGTGGGCCTGTGAAGTAAGTGGCGTCTAAGAATCCATGCACACAGGGTCTGGGTATAAGTGCATGTTCTGTGACAAGGGGAAATTGAGGCAGCCTGGCAGGGACTGGTGAATACAATGTTCATTTCTCTGAGCTGCAAGAAAGAACTGACTATGCCTCCGGTGTGTTTGGGACAGATGGAAAGGAAGGAACAAGTAAGGTGTACTAGTAGTTGTCTCAACCAGTACCCGTTGCTATCAAGTTAGCGTAACACACGGCGATCTCATGTGTATCAAAGGAGAACTAGGCTCCAGAGGGCTTTCAGTGGTTGTGTTTGGAAGCAGGTGATCAAGCCTTTCTCTGGAGGGAGCGCTGGGTGGATCTGAATGGCCAACATTTTGTTGGCAGATGAACACCTGAACAATTTGCATCATCCAGGAATTCAAGGGGCACAAGAAAACAGACATCCACTCCCACTTCTTAAATTTCGTAAGTATATCTTTTATAGTATTTCCTATTTGGAAAGAATTGATTTTCAGTGAAAGGAAAGGAGAAATGACACAATAATCAAGTCATTGGCCATATACTTCCTGGATCTAGGACATAGAAACGGGCTTTTGCCCAAGGGGAGACACCTTTTACAACAGGGAGGAGCTGCTCAGAGGATTGGTGAGAATGGCTGAGTAATGAACCCCCCACTCTCTGTCTCCTCCACTCACGCTTATCTGGAAGATTAGGAAGAGAGGGGCCACCCCTGCTTGTCTTTGAACTTAATTAGTTCTAGGCTTTTTGTTTTCAAATTTAAGGTCTGTTGGCTATGCAAGAATGGAAAGAGACGCACACACCCCTGATAATTGCTGCACGCCTTGTTTTTGTATCACTTCTTGGAAAGCCAACTTTGTGGCCCATAGGGTGGGAGGCTCTGGGTGTGGCATGGCTCCCTGAGCCCAGCTACGAGGATTGGTCTGGCTCAGTGACTTCAGGCATATCTGTAGGAGGTGGGGCCCCTGCGCTTCTGAGAATGAGAGAGCCACCACTGGGCTTATTATAGCGCTTGGAGGAATAGCTGGTTCCTGGTTTTCTTCTGAGGAGCCCTGGTGGCGTAGTGGCTATGTGTTGTACTGGAAACCACAGGTCAGCAGTTCAAAACCAACAGTCTATCCACAGGCGAAAGATGAGACACTTACTCCACATGTAAAACAGTTACAGCCCAAGGGGCATTTCTACTCTGTCCCAATGAACCATAATTGATGAACTCCATGGCAGTGGGCCTGAGCCCCTGGTAGGGGCTGGCGATGAGGAGCGGGGGCTGGGGAGGGAGGAGGTGTTTGGCAGTTCTGTCCCTGAAGCGCCAGCACTTCCTGGTGCCTGCACCCCAGTATCTTCGGCTCTACTCCAGGTGTTGTTTTTTTTTTTTTTTTGACTTAATATTTATTTATTTTTCTTCTTTTACATTTTATTAGGGACTCCAACAACTCTTACCACAATCCATACATATACATAAATCAATTGTACAAAGCACACCCATACACTCCCTGTCCCAATCACTCTCAAGGTGTTTTTAAGGCCACTTGGCAGATCCCATCTCTGGGTGAAAACAAAGAGCGAGGCGCCCTTTTCCTGCCATATCTCTCGCGCTCTCCCAAGATTGGGAATGAGTAACTTTGTTCTTTGTGGTGCCTCCCCACGTCTCGTTTCTGTCGTCGACAGTTCTAGGAGCATGCGTGTGTTTTACCAGGTGGCCTACACCTTGTCCGGTCCCCAGATGTTCTGCCCACATCCGCCGGCTGCACTGTCAGCTGCCAGAGGGAAAGTCCGCTTCGCTCCCGGTGCGAACCTAACGCAGTAGTGGGTGCACTCCCGGCAGGGCTAGCGGCAAGCCTCCGCAGGTTCTCCTCCCGGTCCCACAAGCCCTAGCAGCGGCGGCTGTCGCCAGAGCCCAGCAATAACTTCTCTTCTCGGACTGCCGGCGGCCAGCGACCCGCAGCGCCCGGCCCCTGGGTCGCGGCGCGGCTTTGTTCGGGGACGAGCCAGGTGGGCCGGCCTGGCGCCCGCCGCGGAGGGGCCGGCGCGCCGGGGAGCGGCCGCGGCGATTGCCCGCGCCGCCTCGAGGGGGCCCTGCGGCGGGCGCGGGCCGCGAGCCAGGGGACGGACGGACGGGCGGGCGGGCGCGCCGCTCTGCGCTCACTCGGCTCCGCGGACCTCGCCGCCGGCCATCGCGCCCGGACTGCGCCGCGCTCGCCCCCCAGGTACTGGCGGCGGCGCGGGCCGCGGACACGGGCGGGCGGGCGGGCGGCCACGCGCCGCCACCCTTTGTCTCGGGCCGGCAGCCTGCGCCCGGGGCGCGCGCGGGGACGGGGCTCGGGGCGCGGAGAGCGGGGCGCGGGGTTCGGGGACCCGGGCTCCCGTGGCGCCAGAACGCAGCTCGGGCGCGGGGATCGGGCACGGGGCGCGGGCCTGGGCGCCGCTCGGCCGCGCGGAGCCGCCCGCGGGGCGGGTGCCCGGGGACTGGCGGACTTGGCTCGCGGCGGACGGCCCCGAGCGGCCAGCGGCGGACCTCGGCGGGGCTGCTCTGGGGGACGGGAGCCCTTCTCCCGCTCTTTTCCAGAGCGCTGGGCGCGCCCGTCGCCCACTCTTCCTTTTCCTGCGCTGGGCCGGGGAGGCGGGGGTCCGGCGGCGGGGAGTCGGAGCGGGGGGCGGGGTGGGGGAGCGCCGGAGCCACCTGTGGCACGTGCCTCCTGGCACAGGGGCTCAGCCGGTGACAAGCAAAAGGGGGGTGGGGTGGGGAAGGGCTCCCTGGCCCGCCAGGCCTCCGACCCTGGGGTCTCTAAGGATGTGTGGCACTGAGGCCGGCCAGCCAGCCCAGGGGCCACTTGTTTTAAGATTTGAAACGATGTGTGACTGGAAGAGACTCCAGAGGTTGTCTATAGATTACGACAATGCAACATCGTGGTTTTAAGAAAAGAAAAAACAGCATCACTTGGGATACAAGGTCAATGGCACTGTGGAGAAGAATTCCAGTTATGTAGACGTTTCTCTGTCAGCGTGGTGCCCACACCACATTTAGTTTATCACAATGGTTCTTCCCCACTCCCCCTTCCCCCGCCCGCCCCTGGTGATATTAACACGTGATTATTGGAGCCCCTGGGAGTGAATGCAAATGTTATCTTCAGTCATGCTCATCAGAATTGAACTTGTGGACATCCTGGTGTGTTTTCTTCAGGCTCTTGGTTTGCGCGTGTTGTTCTCTCAGAAGTGCTGGAGCTGTTTGTTTTTTTGAGGGAGTTTTGTGTCCTGGTGATATGGGGACTTCCCTCTTTCCATACTGGTAGGTTATGTTTGTAAGTACCAAGGAGTATTTCAAAAGGCTTTTCGGTGCCAAGATCCTGCAGGTCCCCGGTGGGGCAGGCCTGTGTCATGCAATGGCTGTGTGGTGTGTGCAGCTGAAGTGGGGAGCTGGCCTGGGGGACCTGCACACTCAATGACCCCTTCGTAAAATCGTAACAGCAATTTGCATAGTGAGTCACTGTGCTCCATCCAATTTTGCAATTACCCTCTCCAAGTGCACCCCTGGAGAAAGTTGGGTTTACTGCTCTACTCTGCAGACGTGAACACGGTGGCAGACACAGGCTAAGTATCTAGTGGAAGATTCTGAGATGCACAGGGCACCTTGGAAGGCATTCTAGGCCAGGGCTGGATTCCGGAGCCACACAGTGGCCTTAGCTGTGGATGCCTAAACTCTCAGCAGCAACTGATTCATGATTCCTTTAAAAACCAACAAGAAGATCGACAAACTCGCACTAGTAGTAGGAAATGTGTATTAAAACTTTGGAATGTGATGCTTTTAAATCGAAGTACTTTGAATATTCTTGCATTTTACAGGAGCATAAAGGCACACCTAAGGTAAGACTTCTGGGCTACTTTAAGTGCTGTTAGTGGGGATAGTAGTGATCAAGTAAAGAGGCAATATAGCAAGATAAGTGATGAAATGTGCCCAGAGGAAGGATTTCTGAAGCACCACTCACAATGATAGCCCATCTGTCTAGGGTTCTGCACATTTACAAATGAAGAAAATGCTCAGCAAATTTCTGGAAGCTCCTTAACAGAGGATTGGCCGACTGGGACCTGAATCAGAAAACTGTCCTCTATCATTTTGTGTCTCCTCCTGGCCCCACAATATTTACTTCCCCAGGTGGAAAGTGCCAGAGCCATGGCGGTCCACCAACAGCTGCAAGAGGGCGAAAGACAGGGCTTTCTGTTCCTGTAAATAGTTACAATGCTCCAAAAGCCGCTGGGGGTTGCTGTGAGTCAGCACCGACAGGACAGTTTTGGTGGAAAGAACAGTAAGTTCCCGGAAGAGGAGGAAGGTAGAAAGGGAACCAGTCAAACACTCCCTGGCCGAAAGTTACTTGTTATGTCAGAAGACAACTGTTGGCGAAACACAGTAACTAGGTGGATTTCTCCGGGAGAGGTCTTGAGGGAAAAAGTGATGGTGTGTGTTGAATGTGGGTGGGTCTGTCAGTCTCCACAGGTGGTGACAGAGTCTGATTGAGGCCTTGCTGGTTCCTGATGCAGACCTTTGCCTCCTGTCAGAGCTCAAAGTCACTGCCATCGAGTTGATTCCGACTCCTAGTCACCCTAAAGGACAAGGTAGAACTGTCCCTGAAGGTTTCCTGTTCTTTATGGGAGCAGAAACCCCCTCTCCTATGGTGCAGCCAGTGGTGTTGAACTGCTGACTTTGGCGTTAGCAGCCCAATGCCAATGGCTCTGCCACCAGGGCTCCACTTTCCTCCTGTTGGACTCAAGTAAGTGCGAGGTTATTGACCAGCCCAGACCCCTACCAGCAGTGACTATAGGGACCTGGAGCCAATCTGTAAACCCCGAGCCCTTTGAAGTCTTCCCTGGTTGATCTAGAACAAGGTATTTGGGTTAATTGGTTACTTTCACTAGCCTCTGGTTTCCTCAAAGAGCCCTGGCGGACTAGTCACCAGAAAGTTGGTGAGATGAGGCAGTGTGTTTCAGAACAGATCGACAGCCTTGGGGAGCCCCTGGAGCCCTCTTATCCAGTTCTATCGGGTCTCCATTGAACCTGGAATAGCCCATAGCAGTGGGGCTGCTGTCTAGTCAGAATTAATGTTTTTCCTAACAGTTGACAAGCATGCTAAGAATAACCAAGGTCTTCAGCATCTTTTTTGTCTAGTGACTGCTCTTGGGCCTTCAAAAATACAAACGACCCAAAGCTCACTGTCATTGAGTTGATTCATAGCGACCTGGCAGGACAAAGTAGAATGGCCCCTCCCTATCAGTTTCCTTTTCAAAATCATTTTATTGGGGGCTCTTACAGCTCTTATCACAATTCATACATACACCCATTGTATCAAGCACATCTGTTGCTATCGTTTTCAAAACATTTTCTTTCTAAGTGAGCCCTTGATATCAGCTCCTCATTCCTCCCCCACCCCTATCAGCTTCTGAGGCTGGAAATGTTTATGGGAGCAAAAAACCTTCTCTTCATTCTATGGTGTGGCTGGCTTCCAACCGCTGACCTGGAATCAGCACGACTAGTGGCCCACAAGATCAGGAATCAGCAAAGGGTGGCCCTCAAGCCGTAGGCAGCTCTTCCTAGGTACGTACGTGGCTGTGAGGTACGATTGGAGGGGGGGGGAAGGACATTATTTCAGGTAATGGCGATTTCATTTGTTTATAAAACTATATTTATGGCTCTTGCATAATTGTGAGACAGATGGACTGTGCCATCTCAATAGTTGGCCGACCCCTGTCCTACAGGCCGGTTCCATCTTTTAGTTCTTCCGGCAAAGTAGTGCGGTCGGTGTCTGTGGCCTTGTCTTTTGGGGGATCTGCTGGTCCACAGCCGTGGAACTGGTATTTAATTGCAGGACTGCTTCAAGGATTATGTTGTCTAGCTGCCTTAGAAATACCTCCCTTCCCCCCTCCAGCCAAACCCACTCACATGGGATCAGTGGGTTACATAGTAACCCTATAGAGACTTTTCAAGCCTAGAAATCTTTATGGGAGCGGACAGGCTCATCTTTCTCCATTAGAGTGATGGATGGCTTAGAACTGCTGACCTTGTGACTAGCAGCCTGACCCCGCACCATGAGGATTCAATAAAAATTGCTCACTACCAAAATGCTCCTGAAAATGAGTTCATTTCTACTAGATTCAGAATGTGTTTTTGAACTTTATGTTGAGTCTCACAGCTAGATGCTGACCTGTGTCATTTTAGGGCTGAGCTAAGGGGGACGGGGGTGTATTCCCCTTGCTATCAATCCATTTCTTTTAAAGGCAGAAAATGAAAATATCCCAATTTCTTGAACTTTTTCTGTTTGAGTTCTGCTTATGACATCCAGCATTGTTATATGAGGCGTTGTGTGAACTTCAGAATCAAATTTGGTGTCTCTGATGTCCAGTATGACCTTGGAGTGGGTCTGAATCAAGAACTAGGATTCGCCCACTAGTGGGTTCCAGAGCTCTTTCCTGTTCCTTACACCGTCCGGTGATGTCTAGGCTCCCACTCCGTGCCAAGTCTGGACTTGGCCCCGCTTTGTGTAACCAGTTCCCGTGCCCAGTGGCCCAGACTACCCTCTTCCTAAAAGGTGGAGGCACAAGAATCACTAGTGTGTGTTGCTCTCCAGTTTGGGGACAGATGACAGAATGTGCTAGTAGGCCTCAGAGTCCCGCACTGTGCCAGGGAGGCAGCAGATAATGACCTCTGTTGTTAGGTGTGGTCACGTTGGTTCTGACCCATAGCCACCCAGTGCTAGCTTCATAATTGTCATACATTTGAGTCCATTGTTGCAGCCACTGGGTCAGTCCACTGTGCAGCCAGCCACCACCTGCCTGTCATTGGAAGCTTGTGTGTTGCTAGGATGCTGAAATCCATTCAAATCAGCGCCTCACTGCCAGCGAATCAATACTGACTCATAGCGACCCGAAAGCACAGGGTAGAACTGACCCCATGAGTTTCTCTGACTATAACTCTTTACTGGAGGAGAAAGCCTCGTCCTTTCTCCTGAAGAGGGGCTGGTGGTTTTGAACTGCCAACCTCGACGATCACAGCCCAACAGGTCACTACAATGTCTCAAGGGTTCCTTAGACCAGTGGTTCTCAACTAGTGGGTGAGACCCCTTTGGGGGTCGAACGACCCTTTCACAGGGGTCACCCGATTCATAACAGTAGCAAAATGACAGTTCTGAAGCAACAACGAAAATAATTGTATGGTTGGGGGGGTGGTCACCACACCTGAGGAACTGTATTAAAGGGTCATGGCATTAGGAAGGATCAGAACCACTGCCCTAGACGTTAGAAAGAAAATAAAATAAAGCAGCACATATATTTTTTTATGTGAAGAAAGTAGGGATGCAATATAGTATAGTTTGTTTCAAATGGGCATAATTAATTAAAAAATTATACTTCAGGAGTTGCAGTGATTGGGAAAATTCCCACAGGTGGAACATTGTCCACTCCGTAGGGACTAGTTTTGGGAGAGAAGTCTTCCTCTCTTGTCCGCATCTGTGTGGGCCTTTACAGATATGCCCACAGGCTTGGCAGGCAGATTTTGAAGCTTTGCTCAGTGTGTTTCCGACTAGCCTGACAGCTTTGCCGGGAATGTTTTTCCGGTTAGCTGTCAGTGAGCTGGCCCGGGATCCATGGTGACCCCGGGCAGGAGGGGATTGGATCATTGTGATCTATAACATTTTCATAGGCTGAGTTTTTTCAAAAGTCGACGGCCAGTCAACCTTCGTCTGGAAGGTCCAGGTCCAGCACCGTAGAAACATGCATAGCTCCGGTGACAGAAATGTGGTGGGTGCGTATGAGGTGCTTTGGTTAGGAATCCAACCGACATCTCCTCAGTGGAAGGTAAGAACCATATCATTTGCTGGAAGCGATGCTTTCCTTTGAACTGCAAACTACCCCATACACGGTGCGTTCTGTACCCCTGGCCTCATTTTAACGCATCCTCGCAAGGCATACCTCCTGCCTGCCTGTTTTGAAAGAGGGCCTAGAGCGAGCTCAAATCTCGCGTGGAGATCCTAAGCGCAGGCTGGACGGACGGACGGGGCCTGTCTGTGACCGAGCCTGTGCTTGGTGGTCCGTCACAGAAGATGAAGGACCCTGAGGTGTCCCCGACCTAAGCCTGTCAGTAGTGAAGGTGGCCTGGGGTGGGACGCCTGCCCAGGTGGCCATCCAGGGGACCCGTACACGCTGGGGTTTTATAGTCACCTTGGCCCTCTGCTTCCTGTCCCCTGAAGGAGGCGGCCATCCCAATGCTGCAACTGGCCGGTGAAGGAGGCTTCACGAGTGTGCGGAGCACACCCCCCCCCGTGAACAGCTAGCCCTCGTGCCTGTCACGGCCTCTGTTTGGGACCTTGAGACCTGCCTTTTCTTCAGCTCTGCTCTTCCTCCCTTGGCTCTAATTATGGCACGTGTTTGCACCGCCTCCCCCTCCCTTCCTCTTCTCCTGGGAGGAGAGTTAATAACACTTAATACACCTTTTGCAGCTGGATTTTTGATTTGAATAGGTTAGGCAATGCCTCTTGGAATCCCTAGCCTCTCACCACGTCCGTCCCGGGGCTTCATTCCTTCTGCCCAGCCAGACCTTCCCTGAGGGTGCCAGACCCTCTTCTTGGGTGGGGGTACGGTGGGGGGCTAGAAGGCATCTGCCTCTAGAATGGGGCTGGGCAGTAATGACAGGGGGTTGCTGGCTTGGGGCCTGTTGAATGGAGATTCTATGGCTCCGAGTA
Source organism: Tenrec ecaudatus (assembly GCF_050624435.1). Lineage (NCBI taxonomy): Eukaryota > Metazoa > Chordata > Mammalia > Afrosoricida > Tenrecidae > Tenrec > Tenrec ecaudatus. Next base: position 54,837,385 of record NC_134538.1, on the reverse strand, counting down.
TCAAACAGAGAGGGAATCCCTTAGCTTTCGAATGTGCACGAATGCAGCAATTTGCAGTAGTGTCGGAAACACAGCGGTCTCAGGAAGTGACTGTGGCCATGGCTCCCAGTGACGCCGCTGAGGCTGTGTTTATGTTTTTATAGGAGAGACCTGGTCCTTCTTGGGAAACAGCTTATTTCCCACTTGAGGATTCAGGCATCCCAAGCTTGCGCCCTGCGCCCGGAGCACATCTGCAGTCCGTTGCCTTTTGTACTTGGGAGCGCTTTCTCATAAACTGAGCAGGCCCACATGTGGCCACATCAGCCCTGGGGCCGTGCGGGGTCTGTGTAGTGTACACATTGCTCCTGGAGCTAGGCCAGAGCCCCTGCCATAATGCACAAAAGGCCTCGATTGATGAGGGACCGGCATTCCTCCGCTTTGTCATCCATCACCTTCTTTAACTAGTGCCCTGAGCATTTACCCCTCTCAGAGTTGGTCCTTCTTAACATAGATCAGAGCTGCGTTCCAGCCCGCGACAGAGGGGTGTGAGGAGAAGTGGGCTCTGGCATTGCACGGACAAGGTGCTTTCCACAAGTCGCGGGGGGGCTTTTCCTCACCTTCCTCTCTTCTCCTTTTGTTTGCCCGGGGCCACGGCAGTGGGCTTAGGAATAGACATCATCATGGTACAAGTGCTGTACACCCCACATCGTACATAGTCTTCTGCTTGACCAAAGGGGGGGGGCTGTGCACTCCTGGTTGGGTCTGGGGACCCGTGGACTGTGAGGCCTGGTGAGGGAGGAGGAATCCATGCCTGTGCCCCAGGCTACTGCACTTTCCAGGGCTTGCCGAGTTTTCATAGCCTGAGGTCCTGAGAAGAGGCAGGTTCTCCTGCTGCGAGCAACATTTCCTCATTCTTGTAGCTGTTATACCCCCAGGTTGGCAAGTTCTGAGATAGCAGTATTGAGGTGATAGCTTGCCAGCAGACAGAGGTGGCAGACGGTTTCGCCCTGATAATCCAGTGGGCAGGTGTATTTTCAGGTTAGCTCTTCTGGAAAGATCAGAGTACAGAGTGGCCAGCGGAGGAAGAGAGAGCAGAAGAGCCCTACTCTGAAGGAGTGACAGACTGGAGGGTCTGCCCGTTGCCCAGGGACGTGTTTTTCTCTTGTTTGGCACAGAAGTGAAGAGAATTTGCCATCTCTCTTGTTCTGGAAGGCACCCTGGTGGTGTAGTGGTTATTCATTGGACTGCTAACAGCAAGGTCAGCAGTTTGAAGTCATCAGCCTCTCTGAGGGAGAAAGAGGGGCTTTCTACTGCCATAACGAGGTACCGTTTTGGAAACTCACAAGACCAATTCTACCCTATCTATAGGGTTGCTGGATGCCCTCATCGGCCCGATCAGCAGTGAGATTGGTTTCATGTTTGGACTGTTTTGGAGAGGAGACCTGCAGTTTGAGCTCCTAACTTCAAGGTCAACAGTTTGAAACCACTGACTGCTCTGTGGGAGAAAGATGAGGCTCTCTACATCTCAGAAAGAGTCGCACTCTCAGAAACCCGCTGGTACAGTTCTACCTTGTCCTGTAGGTTTACGATGAACGGGCATCAAGTCGATGCCCCCGAGTGAGCGATTGCTGTGGAAGTGTGGGAAATGAACGAATCAGGGAGAAGCCTTTGCTTCTTAAACAGTCTTTTCATGTATTGGACCTTCTACCACAAAATAGCTTTCTTGTTTTTCTCTTAGAAATGTGCTCCAGAAAACACTAAGGAAGTGGGCAATTAAAAAAATAATGTCAGCACCTGAGAAGCCAATATTTTAGTGGGTTTCTGCGTGGGATGCATTTTCTATGCCGTTTTAATTGACCACAGAAGAAAGATTAGACTTTCTGCTCCTGGAAAAGATTCACGAGCTTGGAAACTAGTGGGGGCACCTCTACTTTCCCTTTTGGGGCCACTATGCATCAGAATAAATTTGATGGCAGTGAGTTGGGTGTTTGAATTTTTCTGAATTTTCCAAGTAGAGTCTATGGTGCGTGCATGTGTGTGTGTGTATTTTGAGTTCATTGTGGTGGTTCATGCATGTCCTAGTCTGTAAGGCGCTCTTCATAGCATATGATTTGATAGTGGCATCAACACTTGAATGGTGTAATGGGTTACGCGCTGTGCTGGGAACCATAAGGTCAGCATTTCCAAATCACCAGCTGCTCCGAAAGAGGAAGCTGAGACTGTGCCTGTAAGGAGTTGCAGTCTCAGAAGCCACAGGGCCAATTCTGCCCTGCCCTGGAGGGTTACAATGAGCAGGACTCGACTCGATGGCAGTGCGTTTGGGTTCGGGTTTGGATGTGGGTACTTGGATCCACAATCAATGCTCATGGAAGGAAGAGTCAACCAGAAATCGAATGACTTGTTGCATTGGGCAAGTCTGCTGCCCAAGACTTCTTTAAAATGTTGAAGAGCTAGGGTAGCCCGGCGATGACTATGGGGCTCCTTACCCATGCCGTGGTCTTTTTCAATCACCGCATATCCGCGTGACAGTGAATAGGGAAGACCAGAGAGGAATGAATGCATTGTGGTGTTGGCGAAGACTGTTGAAAGTAACAGGGGCTTCCAGAAGAACAAACACATCTGTCTTGGAGGAAGTACAATCAGAATGCTCCTTGAAGCGAGGATGGCGTCTCTTGTACTTTGCCCCATTTACATTGGACAAGTCTCCAGGAGAGTTCATTCAGTCCCTGGAAAAAGGCATCATGCTTGGTAAAGTAGATTCACTGCCATCGCGTCGGTGCTGGCTCATAGCGGCTCCCTGAGTGAGGTTTTCTAAGACTAACTGCTTACAGGAGTACAAAGCCCTTTCTCCCTTGGAGCGGCTGGTGGTTTGGAACTGCTCACCATGTGGATCGCAGCCCAATGCTTAACCATTATACTACCGGGGCTTTATTTGTAAAGTCGAAGGTCAGCTAAGAAGAGGAAGGCCATCAAGGAGAGGGATTGGCACAATCGATGCAACAGTGGAGTTAAACCGTACAACAGTAGTGAACATGGCACAGGAGGGGCAGCGTTTTCTTCTGTCGTACACAAGGTTGCTGTGAGTTGGACCCAATTCAGTGGTCCTTAACAATATATGGGTGTAAAGTCTTTGGGTGGTGCGAAGGGTTAACACTTTCAGGTGCATGCCAAATGATTGAAATTCACATCTGCCCAGAGGTACCTTGGAAGAAAGGCTTAGGGTGTCCATCCTCTCCCCATGCCCCAATAGTCTTATTGGTATATACTTTACATATCATATATTTGATTGTTCAATCATATCAAGAATATGGGCACAATCATCAACACCATTTCACAACATTTTGTTCTGGTACTCCTTGTTGCTAGCTCCCCATCTCCCCCTAGCATCCCCTGCCATGCCCGCAGGCGATCATCAATTAAGTTATTGTCTCTGTAAACCTACTTGTTCTGGATTTCACACTCCAAAAATCATACAGAACACAATCAGGAAGCAAACAAATAACCCAACAACAATGACTAGACAAAACATAGAGAAACCCCAATCAAAAAGAAAATAGAAAATATACAAAACAAACGTTAAAATGGGTCAAAAGGGAGACTAAATGATAATCATTATATTTTAACCTCACTACATCCGCCATCATTGACTTTATTTTTTTTCATCATTGACTTTATAATGCTCTGTCTGATAGCAAGGCTTTCACATCCCTGGACTCTGGTCAGCAGGCTTTCCTCAGAGGCTTAATCCATATGGGGACACTGCAAATGGACTTTAGGCTTCCACCGTCATCCACAGTTTTCTGCAAACCAAGTATTCAGAATTTAAGCTCTGGCACCATTTCCTCCTTTGGATTTGGATTTTCTTATTTACAATCCTTGGATCACATCAATGTTGACTTAGATGATGCCACATGCAGATGGCTGCTCCTTTTAAGACAGGCCTTTTAAGACCTCAGCTGCTGTTCTTTCTTTTAGCCAGCACCATCTGGCTTCTTCACCCCACTTTGCTACAGCACCCATCTCTTCAGTCATCACTTCATGATGGCGACAGTGAGCGTGTCAAAAGAACTAGACTGGGACTAGAATTAAGTGTGAGCCCCCAATCCATTCATGTATCGGTTTATGTCTTTTGTGTATTTTAGAGATGTCGTTATCATTTTATGGTTGAGAACATTATAGGTCATCCCTCTGGGACATGAGGTAGTCCTGATAGTGTCATTAACGTAGCCAGTTGTTTAGCATTTAAGACACTGTTGAGAAAAGGAAATTCTATGCGTATAGGCCGGCTATGAACTACAATACATGAACTGTTGCCTTGTGCAGATTAAACTCTGAAGCAACTGGACATTATTTACACAAAGTCCAGGGGTTGGAAATAGGACAGAAGTTTCAATAACTCTCAGGGAATGTGCTTCTGAAAGCCACCAAAAACTCTGTGGAGCACGCTTCTTCTCCGACACCCATGAGGTGGTTCTGAGTTAGAATCTACTAGATAAAACCTTTTTAGTATTGTTATTTAATTTTATATGGCCATAGCAAAATATACTAAACCTCTTTCCAGTAGTAATATACATCCTGTCCCTGTCCCCTATTCCAGCTTCCAGCAGTCTGCCTTTAAAAATACAATCCAATTTTGGGGAAAGATTGTCTGAACCTTCTGGCATGTCATCTTTGAGTAAACCCTAGTTCTGTCCTTGGAAGCCTGATCCATGTGGAAGAACAGACGCCCCCCACGCCCATCCCGGCTCCTTGAAATATCTGATAAAAGTGTGGCTGAGAACAAGTATACTCTCTGGATCCTTGCAGTGTTCATCAATGCCCCCTGATGTGAGACTGGACTGACTGGTGCAGCCTCTTGGGGAAGCCAGCCCCACTCTCCAGCCTCACCGGAAAAGAGAGGGGACCTTCTACCCAGCTTCTCTGACAGATTGTGTAAACTTTAATGATTAATGGAACAAGAAGGCAGGAAGAATGTCTTTCATTTTAATAAAGAAGAAGGGAGGGGGGAAGCCTTAGGGCTTGCCTGGTTTTATTTCCAATTAAAAGGGTCTGATTTTGTTTCTGGAGAATGGTTTTAATTTGGATAAATGGTTCAGTCTGGGAACTGCATGCCAGAACCTATGATCTATGAGTGTAATTATTCAGGGTTTCCTGACTGAATAACACAAATGGGCCCCGTTTTGGCTCAGTCTCTGGTAATGGAGTTTAAAGCCTCAGTGCCGTTGGTATGAGACTTTCTCATGAGCCAATTTGTAAGCTTTTCTAATCAGTAAGCGAAACTTGCCAGGGACCAGCAACATGCACAGAGTGCAGCCGGGATGCCTGCTGGAGTCTGGTTAATTTTTCATTGTGAATTAGGTGGGGGGTTACGTTGCAGATCATCAGCTTTGTATTCAACAGTTGAAACTACTCACCACTCCCCTCCAATAGCTTTCCCCTCACCCACTCCTGGATTTCTCCCTTTTGTGCACTACTGTCTCATGTCACCCAAGCGCTCACCTGTCAACAGTGTAGCCACTGCTTTATCGTACTCCTTTGCCCTCCCGCCTTTGGCAATCTCCAAAAATCTGTTTCCTTTGGTATGAAAGGCCCCACCCTCCCTGATAACAGCAGTCTCACGTCCGATTTGCTCTTTGGCGATGTGCGTCTTCCACTCAGCATAATGTTCTTCAGGACTGCCCATGCAGTGAGGTGGCTTTGTGCTGTTTGTTTTTTTTTTAAGTGAAGCATAGACTGATTAATTTTTGCCCTCTAAAATTGCGTTCACAATTCTAAGCGAGGAACGGAACAAATGAGGCCAGAAGGGAAAAAAAGTTTACTTAGAGCATTTTGGACCAGAACGACTGGCATCTTTTCCAATGCGGACATTTGCAGAAGCGATGGGACCTGGAGCTGGGGCTGGAGGCGTGAGGAGGCGAGGCTCGCGTGGCAGGCCTGGGGAGAGGACAGAGCACTGGTGTACTGGAGGGATGAGGCGGGGCTTCTCTGGAAAGGCATACTTGCACTAACACAAAGGGCACCCGCGATCCTCAGAACTTTTGGCGAGAGATGCGTCCACATCTGGAGACCTTGCGGCAGACTTCCTTGGCAGGGAGGTGCCTAGGAGAAGAAAAGGAGTTTCAAGGGGGCATAAAGGGACATTAAACGATACTTTTAATCCAGAAAAACTGTCTTCAGGCCTTTAACAGCTTTTCTTGCTGGTAATAACAACTCAGGTCCGCTGCTCAGAGTGGTCAGTGTGAGCATCTGTGAACTACAGAGAGACTATGAGTGAAGATCCCTGTCAAGTAGGAAAATAATTCATGATCATGCGTGATAAATCCTAGACGTCTCATTGCTCATCAGTAAATAGGTACCTGGGACCAACTTAGGTTTTCTATTGTCCTAGGGCAAGGGCAGGGGTTCTCACCTTCCTCATGCCGCGACCCTTTCACACAGTTCCTCAGGTTGTGGTGACCCCCACCCATGAAAGTATTTTTGTCGCTACTTCGTAACTGTAATTTAGCTATGGTTATGCATTGGGCGACCCCTGTGAAAGGGGCATTTGACCCCCAAAGGGGTCACGACCCACAGGTTGAGAACGGCTGTCCTAGGGGGAGGTAGAGGTGTGATGAAGCCTTGTTAACCACAATTGAGTCGTTGCTGACTCATGGTGAACACATTCATGTCAGAGGAGAACTGTACTCCAAAAGGTCTTCAGCAGCAGATTAGCCTTCCTGCCTGCTGAGGTGCCTCTGGCTGGCTTTCTGTCACCTAGGCATTCCAGAATGCTTGTTAGCCATGCTTACAGCCACCCCACCCAGACCCGCCTGATCAGAATTCCTTGGGGTTGGGCTTTCAGGAAAACTAGGAGTTTTCAGCTTGTCAAAGATGGTAATAGGCTATCTTGGAGACTGTGAATTCACTCTCTGGATGGTGGTCAGAGTATCAGTAAACTGTAAACCCGGGAAATCTTGTAAACTAGGTGGAGAGGAGGCCTGAGTGGCTGGGGCCATCAATGTCTGTGGCATTAGGGATGCTCTGTATATCCATCCATCCATTTGTCTAACCATCCATCCATCCACACACCTACCTCCCTATCTTGTCTCCTGCTCCATCTCTTGGCCATTTGCTTGTGTGTTCGCCATCCATTGAGGGAGATGGCTCATGAACAGATGGGACAAGCTGTGTAGATGCAGCTGCAGAGAGAAGCAGAGGGTGGAGGTTGCATAAGAGACCCCCGTGTTGGAGGAGGAGGATGAAGAGCGGGGCTTGGAAATGGAATGGGCAGAGAGACAGGCAGAAGGTCAGCATGAAAGCCAGATGAGATGGGCTTCCTCGAAGCCCAGAGTGTTGCTCCACTGCTTCTGTGTCCTCAGAAACACAGATGGAGGTGCCTAGGAGAAGCTGGAACCGGGCCAGGGTATGCAGGTGGGTGGGGGGGCTGAGCAGAAGGGGAGATCACAAAGGGGGAGATGAAGATCGCCGGCCACAGAATTTCTCCACGAATGCAGTTTGTAAAGAATGGATGGGTTCGGGCCAACGAGGAAGATAAATGAAATGGATATTAATAATCTACACTACCATGCTCCCAAGGATCCTGCGTGGTACAGTGGGTTAAGCATTGGGCTACTGAGTGCGAGGTCAGCGGTTCTCGGCCACCAAACTTTCTGTACGAGACAGGTGAGGCGGTCTGCTTTTTAAAAACATGGCCTTGGAAGCTCTCTGTGGAGCAATTCTACTTTGTTTTGTAGAGTCTTGTGTCGCAGAGTCACCTGGATGGCAAGTTGATTCTGACCGACCGGATCCCTAAAGTGCCAGACAGGGCATGAGGAAATGCGTAATGGACTTTAAAGCATTTGGTTTATTGCTAGAGACAATATGACCGTGTAACAGCTTCGAGTGATGCAGCTCACAGTTCTCACACATTAGGCAAAATGCCTGCCCGTATTTTTCATTACCTCTAGGGTTTTGCGCCTTGTCTTCACCATCACAACTTCAGTAATTTCTTAGACGTCTCTGGAGTCCAATCGCTGGACGGGTTGAAACCAAAAACCTGCCATTGAGTCCATGTCAGCAGGCAGCGACAGTCCAGCGAAGAGTACAACTCCCCCATCTGATTTCCAAAGCGGAATTGTCTTTATGGAAGCAGACTGCCACGTTTTTCTCCCATGGAGTGCCTGTTGGATTCAAACTGCCAACCTTCTGGTTAGCAGATGAGCGATTGTTACAATTGTTTCTTTCAGAAAGCATCCACTCAGCCTCACTCCTGATTGTTGGTGGTGTGAGCCCTCCATGATCTTGCTGTGGCCGAAAGGGCAACTTTGTGCAGCCAACCCTTCTCCGGGTGAGGTGACACTTGGTACAAGTCAGCAGAGCACATGCCCGGGGGAGCTGCATTCCTTCTCGAAGAGCCCAGGGACAATTGCCAGCAGTTGCTGTAAGTGTGGCCGGATGCGATGGCCATGTGTGTGCCAAGCCAGATATTCAAAGGCTGGGTTCACGATTTGTCTGCTATGAGTTTCCAAGCACCTTTGTGCAAAGACAAGCACCCTAGCCTGTTAGCTGATGCAGATCCAGGTGGCTGAGGATGCTCACAAAGCATGTGGCAATGTTGGCCTTTGCCCTCGACATCTTCCGGACCAAGAACGTGCCAGACTTGCTGCTGCTAAATTTCGCTCCGCAGTAACTTCCACTCAGGTTTGGTGTTTTGGTGCCAAGCTGGGTTTGGGCAATGAACTAATGCGACAGAAACTTTTGGTCAACTGGGATCACCTCAGTCCCGTATCCCTGGATCTCCTGGATGGACGGCCTGGCCTTTTATTCGTGCATGCTAGCTCCTTCCACTGGGGTTTGTTTTTTTATTGTAATGTGTGTTTAAGGGGATGAAAACACCAGCTTTTCCAGCTCCCCTGGTGCCAGGTGGCATTGTGCAAATAAGAGCGCCTCAGCGCGGGGTGGCTGGGGGTTGCGTTGGCCCTGCCCGTGTTTACTCGAGTGGTGGAGTGCAAAGGCAGCAGGCCGGAGTAGCAGGTGCCAGTGCCATTTACTACCTGTGTAATCTGGGGCAAGGACACAGCCTCTGATGGGTGCAAACTGAAGTCGGTGTTAAGGAGCTCATGAATACTTAGTCACAGTGCGGAGCTGCGGCTTAATGGAAATTTGGTGTCATGTCTATGAATTTTATTTTATCTTTGGTTAACTCATCTTTCAGGGAGGGTTGACTCCAAAAGACACCAGTAGCGGATCTCTTAGGTTCCCCGACTCTAACCCCAACAGATTGAGAAGGCGTGGAAACTGTAGGGTCTCCTCATCCCTCCCCAGGCCCCAGGCCCCTGCCTGGTTTGCTCTCCGTTCTCTAGGGCTGTCTGGCTGGGACTGTCTGTCTGGGACTTGGGCCACATTCCGTGATTGTACCCTTTGCATGCATATACTTTGGGACAGATGAGTGTCATGTTTTTTTGTTTGTGTCTCTTTCTCTTCACAGAGGAGAAAAGCCAAGGCTTCTTCTCATTTTTTAGCATCATAAGAACTTTGAATTGCCTAGAGTTAGCTGTGTGGCCTTGGATGGACCTGATGTCACTTATAACCTCATTTTTGGGAAAGCAGTTGGGGGCGGGCTGGGCTAGCTCGTGTAATGTCCCATGCAGCCCTAATCAAGCTGTAGCAAAAACAGTAAAGCCATTATCGCATAGAACGAGGAGATCAGCATTCAAAGGGGAACAATCTAGAAGTTGATGCTTTGTCAGGAGGGAGGGTAATACTTACATATTCCCCCAGTGTTAGTTTTTTTCAAGGCCACTGATTTCTTTCTGGAAGTTTTGGATTGCAACTCGATTCCACTAACTTTCCGAGAAGAGTAGTTTGTTTACTCTTTACCTTATAAGCCCCAGGGTCTTGCTGACTTATTTTCTTGGAAATGATCCACAATGGAAATGATTGTATGATCGAAAGGTTACTAAGTGTTTGGAATGCATTCAGGCTGTGACCTGTGACCGTCATAACATACGTAAAGGCCTTGCTTTACTCTCCTCTGTAGCACAAAATAAAATAATGTCATTTTTTGGAGTGAGTGTGTCATAGATTTCCCTCAAAATTCCGAATGCAAAGTTTCCATCCTGCAGGAATGATTTTTCTGTCTTAAAACGAATTCAGTCTTGAAACAGACCCACCAGTAGCGTGCAATCTCCGGTCTAATGTTGAATTTAGGGCTTTTGTTCTCAAAAACGTAGGGCACAGCAGATGCTTGTTGGGGACTGGGTCTCCCCTTCCACGTCTCTGCTTTCTGCTTAGGCTATCCAGATTCTTTATTTGGGACTGGCTGCATTTGAAAAATTGGCCCAATTTTGAAGAACGGCTTTGATCTGTTGTATGATACATTCAGTGCCTAGAAGCACATCAACTCACTGCTCAGATAAGAAAGGATGGTGCGATTGCAGACCACATTGTGATTAGTGTGGGCTTTGTTCATCCGACCCAGTGGGAAGATAGCGTGCCTGGGCACAAGGGTATCTATCAGCGGATCTATCTCTTCTTCCTCAAAGAAGCTATGGTCCTTTGCAGGGCCATTATCTTAGAGCAGTTGGCATTTGGCCTGGGCCCTCGGTAAAGCATGTGGCATGGTTTCCTATCGCTGTATAGACACGGCTTCTCCCATCATCTGTCTGGGTTTCCCTAACACGCTGTTCCTATTCCATCTGAATGCATACGAGTTTGAGCTGTGTGAGATTCATATACCTCAGGCTGCTTGCTGTGAATGTAGTGTTCATCATACCTGAGGGTGGAAGAGGCAGGCCGGGATGGGAGTGGCATTTATTATTTACTAGGTTTCAGGCCTGTGCTGGCGGGTTCATGTGCTTGTTCCTTTGTTCATTCATTCATTCATTCATTCATTCACTAACTCCTTTCTTTCATATACAGCAAGCATTTATGAAGTGTCAGTATGTCTCAGATAGAGTGAACTTTCCCCAAACTCTTCAGACTCAGACGGGTGGAATCGGTCACTCCACGTCTCAGCTCCCAAATGGCAGGACAGGAGTTGTAGACGCTGCTTTCTTCCTTCTTGATGTTGCTTTTTGGTTTCAATTTTGTCCATTTGCTCTATTTGCTTTCCCTCTCTCATTTGAAAATGACTGTAGATACTATGGACTTTATTCCTGAGTACAGGAGCATAGATTTCTAAGAACAAAGGCCTTCTTCTAGGCCCTATGTCCTTAAGACGATGATCACCTACCACACGAAGCATTTTCAAGCTGATTTACTGGCATCAGCTAAGACCCAGTCTGTACTCAAACTTTTCTAATTATCCCCAAAGTAGTTTCTAGCTTTGCTCTGATCCACTTGTGGTTTGCTTATTGTCTTTGGTTATGGGACGGTGTTCTGAAATATAAGATGGCTGTCTGCTCTCTTTATTTATTTTTAGAGGACAGAATAAATAATTTATTCCAAAAGATGGCAGAAATAAATTCATTCCCAAAATAGAGTTTGGTGTCGTTCCATCACAGCATAGACAGATTTTCCCTCTGAATAGGGTCCCCTATTGTCCCCGTGGGATGGCTTCTGCCCTGAATCCATTTCCGAACAGGTCGTGATCCATTGCTGACTCGCGTGCAATGAGCGGGTAGAGGGCCATCTTCAAAGTCATCGGTTCCACGAAGAGAGCAAGGTCTCTCCTCAAGAAGAATGCCTTCTACTTCAGAAAAGCACTCAGACATTTTGCAAAGCTGGCACAGTTAAGTTGAATTAGGTACAAAATTAGTTGATGTGTAGAAAAGGTGGCAGGTGCCTCTGGGGAGATTTGAACCACTAACCTAGTAGTCAAGCAGTTTGCTTTACCCAGGGCTCCAAAGAATAGCCTTTTCTCTATGAGGCTGCTGAACGGTTTCAGAGGAGTGGGCAGTCCGTCTGATATAAAACGAGTGAAGCATTGCAGTGTCACACTGAATTTTTTTCTAGTTCTTTAAAAAAAAATCATTTTATTGGGGGCTCGTACAATTCTTATCACAATCCATACATACATCCATTGTGTCAAGAACATATATATGTACATTTGTTGCCATCATCATTCTCAAAACATTTGCCTTCTACTTGAGCCCTTAATATCTGCTGCTCATTTTCCCCCTCCCTCCCCACTCCCCCCTACCTCATGAACCCTTCATCATTCATATATTATTATTATTTTGTCATATATTGCACTGTCTGACATCTCCCCCCCGCCCTCTTCTCTGCTGTCCCTCCCCCAGGGAGGAGGCTATACGTAGATTCTTGTAATCAGTTCCCCCTTTCTACCACACATTCTCTCCACCCTCCAGGCATTGCCACTCTCATCACTGGTCCTGAAGGGATCATCTGTCCTGGATTCCCCAGGTTTCCAGTTCCTATCTGTACCAATGTACATCCTCTGGTCTAGCCAGATTTGCAAGGTAGAATTGGGATCATGATAGTGGGGGAAGGAAGCATTTAAGAACTAGAGGAAAGTTATATGTTTCATCGTTGCTACCCTGTACCCTGCCTGGTTCATCTCCCCACAACCCCTCAGCAAGGGGTGTTCGGTTGGCTACCATTGGACTTTGAGTCTCCACTCTGCACTCACCCACATTTTCAATGATATGATTTTTTGTTCCTTGTCACACTGAATTTTGTGTTGGCAGATAGAAGAGCGACCTGAAGTTTCAGAGCCAGTGTTCTAGGTTGGGCACCAGCAGAGGATGGTGCAATCCTGGGAAGCGTTTCATTTAGCTGTGCGTAAGGTTGCTGGGGGTCCAACCAGCTGGATGACACCCAACGACGGCACAGCCTAGTCAGGTTCAAATAGTGACACAGTTGCTTATTCTCCCGGGAGCCCTTACACCATCGGCCTTTCCTCTCTAAACCCCAGTACATGCAGAGTTCATTAGGTTCAGTAGATGTTTATTACTCTGTGTAACCAGGGCAACCAGAGATAGTATGGGCCTTAGGCTTAATTTAATCAAAGAGCTCACTGTTCATTACCTTCTCTCTTCTCGGCCACTTCAGGCGTCCCTCTATTCTAAGGCTGATTTTTTTTTTTTTTTTAAGATCACAGTTGACTGTCAATTTTCCTCATTTTATTCCAGCGGGAGCCTCTGCCTTTTCTACAGACGCTCAATAGAAAGCCTAAGTCCATCCCCGTGACAATGGAAACCTAGCACTGACTAGCCAAGCTTCGATTGCAGGAGCTTCCTCAAGCCAGTGACAGGGACAGAAGAGGAGGATAGAGTTGGTTGGTTTGCAAGTGGGAAACCAGCAATCTACCAACAGTGTTATTTTGCTTGTTTATTACCTCAATCGAGAGCTGTCGGAATACACAGAAAGCCTGAAGCTCCTGCCAGCACATAAATTAGTACTTAACAAAATGTGGCCATTTATAATAATATATCCCCTTTCTCTCCTTCAGGAATCAGGGAAGGTCTTGTGTGAGTCCATTTGAGTGGTCCCTGAAGGGAAGTTGAGTTTCCATAGGAAGGGCTGGCGTTCCGTAGAGAAAGAGTTCTTGGGACCATACTGCTTGGCCCTTGACTTTGAGTCCTCTTCCAGTTTATCAGCCTATGACTCAAGAGCTGATCATTTCAGGCTTTCCTTCGTAAAGGACTGTCTTTTAGGGTAGGGATCCATGAGATGTTAGGGACAGTAGTACCGTGTCTTCTCTTTCATTGCTAGAGTGCTTCTCAGTAGAGAACCCAGTTTTGCATGGGTTTTTGTTTTTTTTTGGCGTGTGTGTGTGTGTGTGTGTCCTATGTCCAGTTTGCACCTCTGTTAACTTTAGAACCTTTAATTGGCCGAGGTTTCAGTAGCCCTTGAAGGGTAAGTCCAAGCCCAGAGGAGACTGTTTCTAGCCAGCTCCTCAGAGAAGAAGCCACGACCTGCTTGCGCTGACCTCCAACTGCTTGGTGAAGGTCATGCAATTGACAGGGGCCTGGTCGTGGTCAATGACCAGTTGCTATTAGTGGCTACTGATTGAATTAGTCGTCAGGAGATATGAGAAGTAGCGGGCTCGGGCTTCATGGGCAGCACAGAAGCAAGCTAAAGCTGTAGCGTAAGTGTCTTGGGCCTGGAGTGTAGAGTCACCTCACGCTGGGTGATTGGCTGTGTAAGTGGCCATTGAGTTCACCTCCTGAATTCTTGGAAGTGGTTAGTTTTGAAATCTACCTTCCCTGTGTGGCACATAGATAAGGGACATAACCGGCCTTGATCTTACGAACACGATTCTCAGCTGTTTTCTGGTAAATAGAAAAGAACAATGACATTCCTTGTGCTTAGCGTACCAGACTGGCGTCATCTGTACGGACGCAGGATAGAACGTGGCTGAGATCGACCCGACCACGAGCAAACACTATCTCCGTGGATATGCACGTGGCCACGTGGTTAGATTTTGCCGCTAAGTGGAATGTGCCGTTTACATGGGACCCGCATCCTCTGTTTACCTTTGAGTTATTCTAAGTCACGTTCTTGAAGTCATCGTCAAAGAATTATAAATGGTGCTGATAAAAATAACTGCAAATAGTGTAAATAAGGATGTTCTTTGCAGAATCCTTTTGGGAATACGTGGCTGGCTTTTTCATTTTGAAGTTTCTAGCTGTCTGTCTGTCCCAAAGGAGGCTTGTTTGTCCGTGGCGCCTGCTTCCTTACAGTGCCCTTCAGGCGGCAGATGAAGGTCATTTTGTTAGCAGTGCTGAAACAGAGACACATTTGAGCAGAAAGCTGTGTTGCAGTTGCGTGTGAATGCCTGCGCAGTCTTGAGATCTTGCTGAGACTTGATCACCTTCTTATCCTCTCCGCAAGCCAAGCCAAGCCACTTGACTTTGGCAACTGTATCAGTTATCTGTTGTTGTGAAATAACCAGCAATTGCGGTGGATTACAAGGACGAGTTGTATTTCTCAGGATTCCGGGTTACTGCTTTAGATCTCTGCCTGGTTTGGTTCAGTGAACTCAGGGTTAGCTGGGAGCTAGGCTCTGCCACAACGTCTGGGCCATTGGGTTTCTATCCGTACGGAGTCTCGTGTGCAAGACTGCTCTTTCAGCATCTTACACCCAGGCTCCAAAGCGTTTCAATGGAAGCTGTGTGCCCCCTGAAGACTAGTTTCTGGGACTTGCTTACTGTGGCTCCAAGCAAATTATATTGGTCCAAGCAAGATCAGTTCAGATTCAAAAGGTGGGGCATATGTATTGGGATTTATGCAAAATTACGGGGGTCCCCTGGTCAGAGATGGTGATAGGGGCAGGGTCTCTCGGGTCAGAGGGCACTTGAAATGCGATTGAGGGGAAGCTGCTTTCTCTGCGGGGAGTCAACCCTAGGGATGTCAGAACAGACTAATGCACTGAACACTAATGACAGAAGGAAGACCCGAAGAGCTGTGGGAGGCCACGATGAACTTCATCTATGGAGGAAGCAGAAGGCTGTTGAAAAGACAGGAAAGAGAGAAAAGTTCGATGTGGGCATCCAAAGAGATTCTGAAACTTGCTCTTAATCGCAGAGTAGCTCAAGCAAGTCGGCGAAATGACAACATCAAAGAGTTGCACAAAAAACTTCAAAGGGACAGCTCAAGAAGGCAAAGTCAAGTTTTAGTCAAATATTACAGTGAAATGGCCAAAGACCTAGAGTTAGAAAATGAATAGCAAAAGGGAAGAACACACTCATCGTATCTTAAACTGAAAGAACTCATGAAAATATTCAAGCCTTGAGTTATGGGCAAAATATTGAATGTTGCAGGAAGCATTCCAAGGAGATGGGAACCAAGCACAGTCACTGTAGCAAGAAGAACTGGTGGACATCCCACCATTTCAGGAGCTAGCATATGAGCAAGCACCAAGGGCGCAGAAGGAAGCATTTCAATCTGCATGAAAGCATTAGACCAAAACAAGGCTCTAGGAACTGATGGAATGCAGACTGAAATGTCTCAACCAGCTGGTGAAGCACTGGTAGCACTCCCTGGTGTACTCCAGGAAATTTGGAAGACAGCTACGTGACCAACTGAACAGAAGAGATCCATATCTGTCCCCATTCCAAAGGAAAGTGACACAACAGAACGTGCAAGTTGTAGAGTAATATCGTTGATATCACATGCAAGTGGAACTTTGCTGACGATCACCCAACAACAGTTGCAGCTGTACATTGACAGGGAATTGCCAGAGATTCAGGCCAGATTCCGAAGTGGACATGTAACAGGGGAGGGATATCATTGGGGATGTCAGATGGATCTTGGCTGAAAGAGATACATAGAGAATACCATAAAGATGTTTGCTTATGTTTTATTGACTATGCAAAGGCATTTCACTGTGTGGATCATAACACCCTCTGGGTAACCTTGAGAATGGGAATTCTAGAACACTATCGTGCTCACGTCGAGCTTGTACGTGGATCAAGAGGCAGTTGTACAAACAGAATAAGGGAATACTGGCTTCATGGTTTAAAATCAGGAAAGATGCGTCTGTCAGGGTTGCATTTTATCACCATACTTACTCAATCTGTATGGTTATATGAAGAAAATGTGGCATCAGGATTGGAGGAAGGCTTGTTAACATGCCGATGACCATCTTTCTTGAGGAGGAGTGAAACATTTGCTGGTGAAGACCAAGTATTGTAGCATTCAGTCTGGATTTACCGCTCAATGTAAAAGAGACCCAAATCCTCACCACTGGACCAATAGTAACAACTAGATGAATGGAGGAAAGATTGAAATTGTCAAGGGTTTTGTCTTGCTTGGACCCCTGCTGATGGATGCAGCAATCAAAAGATCCAAAGACGGGTTGCATTGTGTAAATCTGGGGCACAAGACCTCTTTGGTGTGTTGAAAAGCGAGGATGCTACTTTGAGGACCAAAATGTGCCTGACCCACGCCATGGTATTTTCAGTGGCCTCAACTGAGTGTGAGAGTTGGCGATTGAGTAAGCCTGAAGAAGAATTGATGCATTAATTTGTGGTGGTGGAGACAATATTGAAGGTACTGTGTACTGCTTACAGAACAAAGGGATCTGACTTGGAAGAAGTGTGGCCAGAATGCTCCTTAGAGTCAAAGATAGTGAGGCTTCGATCTCAGTGGTGGAAGTAAGTGTCCAACATGCTTTGGGCGTGTTGTCAGCAGGGACCAGCCAAACTTGGTACAGTAGGGGGGCAGCTCAAAAGAGGAAAGCCCTCAAGGAGTTGGACTGGCACGGCGGTTGCAACAAAGGGCTCAAGCATAGGAGCAACTGTGGGGATGGCATAGGACCAGCCAGTGTTTCCTTTGTCTGCATCGGGTCTCCATGGGTAGGGACTGACTCGCTGGCACCTAAGGACAACTTCAACAGCAACAACCATCCATTCCCTGAGGCAGACACCTGTCTGTCATTCCAACTCTCCCTGATTGCTCCTGTGGCTGCCATCCTTTGTGCTTTCAGCAGCATTGTACTCACAACACCCCAGAACTTCTGAATTCAAAGGTTTGGTGGGACCTGCAGTGTGTAAGTCCCAGGTGGTCATGATGCAGCCAGTCACAACTGTGTGCCAGAAACTTCGAGGCCCAACGCTGCTGCTGTGACGTGGGGCTTTCCTTGCTTGGGGCAGTTTCTGACCATTTTGATTATGAAACTTATGACCAATCTGGACACAGCGCCCCAATGGATGCATATCTATATTTAAGTGTGCATTAGCTATCACCTTTGGAAAGTCAAGTGGGAGGGCAGTCTAAATGGACCTTGCGATATTCACTTCCACCTCTCCACACATAGCTTCTCCTGGACTTCCACTGGACCCTTCGCTCCAGGATCTTTCCCCTGGTTTCCCCATGTCCTGGGCAATGAATGTGCTCCTGGGGGGTGGTGGTGGTGCCATATGAAGCTCCCATTCTTGGACTAAAGCACAAGCCCCCAAAAGGAGGCTTGGCCTGACCCCATGAGCATGATTTTCCCCCAGGAAGGTACTGGGGGAACTTCCAAAGCAGTACCCAGCAGATGGGGCAGGCCCAGGAATCATGACAGGAAACAGCACTTTCCGGGGATGTCAGCCACCCCCTCCAGCTTGCTTGCAGGCACGCCTTGTTCTTCCCATTCAGCCTGCCTGCCCAGTGAACTTTCTGGTGAGGGTGCAGGCGCCAGCTGGAGCCTTCAAGTTGGTGAGCTAGAGGCATGTTTGAGTCCGCAGCTTCTAGCACGAAGAAGAATCGCCCAGTCTTCTCCTGACCGTATGTGCAGCGCTGGTCTTTTCTAGGGAAGCTGGGTCCCTCAAGGGCCTGAACCCTCAGGGACGGGGTGTGGTGTCCTCTGAGGAACAGCCAGCTCATCTGGAATGAGGGTGAAGACTTGGAGCTTTGCTTTCAGCTGTCGGGTAAGAAAAGAACAGAAAAACAATCGAAGCAGCCTAGCAGAGCATTCCTCTTGAAGATCATTTCTGAGGTGACTCAGGCACTTGCTCCTTTTGATTCTTCTATCCTCTGGGCTTGTGCTAGCTTGTTGATATCGGGACAGCAGAATTCTCTTCCCTTTTATGTAAGGAAGCCCACACAGGACTCTGCCATCAGGCGACTTCTTTCATTTTTCTCTGCGGAAAGCATTGCCCGGTCTGCAGAGCAGCTGGGAGAGTAGACCCTCCTGTTGGGGTAGATTCTGCCTCAGGGGAGTGTGCTTGCTACCCTCCTCCTACCTGGGTCTCCTGAAAACAGACATGGTCTCAGGGGAACTCCACAAAGCCTGCTTCTGAACCACCGATACCCCTTAGTGTCTTCCTAATTGACGTTTGGGATGGAACAATTCATTATCGGTGTATCTTGTCCCAGGAATTGCACAGTACATCTTCCTCCGCCCAGCAGATGCTAGCAGCCACGGTGATGATTAAACACCACCACCACCACCACCACCAACAGAACAATAGAGGCCTACCACTTCCAATTCCCCACTCACCTTGTGCTCCCGATGCCAGAACGCATGCAGATGGGGTTTGCCATCTCTCTCTACTCCTAATAGCACTGGAGTAGAGTAGGCCGGGGTGGCAGTGGAGAGCTCAGCCCAGCAGCGCATGTTACCCTGGAAGGTCGATTTTCTTCAGGGCCTCAATATTTACTTGGGAAGTGTGTGTTGTGGGGTGGTCTACCTTTTCTTACTTTAACTAAGAACTCTCGATTCAGACCCACTTTCCTTAGCAGAATGACTGGGCTAGCAAAACAAAGTCAAAGGAGCAAACAGGAGGATAGAGTCGGGTGAGGCTGACCCACGATTTCCAGGCTCGAACTATATACTGACTTCAGTTTTCTGTCAGACCCAGGGAAGGGACCTGGTCCAGGAACATCACCTCTCCACCGTCATCATCTCGGGGGTGTGGTGTCACAGGTTTTCCCAACCCACACCTTCCATGTTCCCGGCAATGAGCAGCATCAGACCAGTCCTCCAGTGAGTCTAGAAGATTCGAAAATAATTTGGAGACTACCCTTGGTTTGATGGACAAAGAAGATTTGCCAAAAAAGACCATATTTAAATTTCAGAATCCCCTAGTCTCCCAAGCTGGGAACCTCTCCCTGCCTAATAGTCACTGGGGTTTATTTTCCTAATGAAGGAATTGGAACACAGAGATATCACAATAGTCCCTTCATGCACAAGTGCCTCCCTTTATCGGTAGGTCTGTGTATGTGTGGTTGGATTTCCCAAATGGAGGCAGAGAGAGCCTCTTTTTGTTGTTGGTTTTAAAAAAATTTTTTGCTTCCCTCCGGCAAATTGTCTTCACACTCAGGGCCTCTTGGCTTGGCCTCAGACTGTTCATACATTCTTAAGCATCCTTTTTGTTTGCAAACTCCCTGTTATTTTGTCAGACTCTAGCTTGCAGTCAAAATATCCCAAGGGCAGGGGGTGGGGGAGGTGAGAAGCAGTAAAAGAAAAATGAGATGTAACAGGGGCTACGTGCAAATGAGTAAACAGGAGTGTCCTGCGCCCGCTCTTCCCCGTGTCTGTGCAAGGTCCCTCCCTCTCTGCTGTACTGGCACTCACTGAAAAAGCTGCCTCTCTTCTCCCTACAGAAGCATTCTCTGAATTTCTTCTCAGAACTGTACATACCATTTTGTAGCTTGTCCGACCTGCCATCCTTCCTTCGCATGCATCGTTTTTTTCACCCTATCGTCTCTGCACACTTGAGAGTTAACGTTGTTGTTAGCTGCTGTCGGGTTGCCGGTCCTCACGGGGATCCCGTGTAGGCAGGAATGAAATGCTGCCAAGGTCCGTGCCAGCCCCATGATGGGTGCGGCTCATTGTGGTCCGTAGGGTTTTCCTTGGCTGATTTTAGGAAGCCGATCTCCAGGCTTTCTCCTTACTCTTATTCGGGAAGCTCTCTGGAAACCTGTGCCGCATTCCAGGCACACACGTCTCCAGTGATGGATGTTGGGAGCTCCGCATGACGCGCTCTGGCTTGGATGGAACCCAGGCCTCGGCATGGAAGGTGTGAAGTCACATTGAACTGCCACTGGCCCTGTAGTTCTGTCTAGCCTTGGAGGGAAGCTCAGTGAGCCCTTTCCCTCTTAGACGTGGTATTTCAGGGCAGTTGAATGAGAACCACGTGAAAGAATGATGGGCATCTGTAACGTTAATTAGTGATAGGGACAGGGAGTTAGCCCAAATTGGCAGGCCTGGGGGCTCATGTAAGATCTGCGGAGGAGGTTGAGCCTGTGCAGGCGGCCTGAGGCACCAACTCATCCAGCAGGTTGGAGAACTGTGAGTCCAGAGTCGAGCAAGGTGATCTGTTTGCCTTTGATAGAAACCTTGGATTTTATTTTTGAGGGGTAATTTGTAAATCCTTTGGAGGATTCCGTGCTAGGGTTTTAGGTCCTGCCTTGAATTTTCAGGAGCTCAATCTGTCACTTCAGTGAATTTCCGAGCATGGAAAACGAGAGGAGACATTGTGATGCTGGTCCTTTTCTCGGTGGTGCGCCTGGGACAACAGCAGGGAAGATGATAGGAACTTTTCCTCTTCAGAGCCTGCTGTGAGGCACTGGGCATGTGCCAGGGAGAAAGAGAAAGATTCCCAAGTACTAAAGTACTGAGCAGTTGGTTGTGTTGCTGGAGGAGAGAGGAAGACTAGGAGGGAAAGGGGAGGAGAGGGGAGGAAGGAACCCAGGATTTGTGATTTGGAGGTCGGGGTTAACTTTGTCCCAGGACAGCTACACGGAGCCGTGGAGGAAGTAGGAGTCCGCAGAAGTCCAGGGGAAGAGTGGAACTAGAGAAGGAAATGTAGCCTCTCCCAAATGACGGGGTGGGTCTGAAGACGGCAGGGAGTGTGTGCACACACTGGGAAAGAGCCTAGCACCCTGGGTTCTTGCAGGTGTCCAGGAGAACATCTCCACAAAGGAGGCATGAGAGAGATGGCAAGATAGGGGAGAGCAAGGACACAGGGTCATGGCAACCCAGTGGAATGGGGAAGTGCCGCCGAGAATGTGAGGGAGGCGATGATTCAGGATCACTCCTCGGTGACTGGGAGGGCAGCTTTGGTGGGAGGGAGATGGTTGTCATGGATTCTGGAATGAAGGGTGACAGGGAGTGGGGGCAATGATGAGAGTCAATCTTAACAGTACGGGGAAAGAGTGTGTTGGAGTCGTGAGATTAAAAAAATTGTTTAAAGGATGATGTGCATTCTAGTGTATATTACATTATTGAATTGTATTGTATATTATATTATTGAAATTATAGCAAGGAAGGGAACATTAGAGTTGATCAGAAAAGAGGGGCCAACATGTATTTTGGGGCCTGGAGCAGACTGCTGTGCCCTTGGGATTTGACCTTAGGTTTCACAGCTCAGATGCTGGGAGATCTGCCTTTTCTGAACTCTAGTTTGCTCAGAGGTAGAAGGTAGAGGGCTTGTTTGGAGCATGGTTGTGTGGTGTGTAGGTGCACAAGGAGCACAGTTCAGACACACTGTGGTGGCGGACTTTGTCTCCTGTCTGGCTGCATTGTAGATTGCCCTAGTCTTTCCAGGACAACAAGTTGATAACGGCCATGGCTCTGACCGTGGTTTGTGCCTGTCTATTTCATGACTTTATTGCAGAGTAGGTGTGTTGTGTGGATCGTTAGGTTGACCCTGTGACCTTAGTGACCCTGTGTTCTGGTGATGTAGACCTCAAGTCCCTTCACAGTCCCAGTTCTCCTCTCTCCCCACCCTGCCCTGGAGAGTTTAGCTGATGCAGATCCCAAATAGACAACTGAATGCCTCCCCCGAAGTCATTCTGACCTCCTACTTCCCTGACCCTGTCCTCTCTTGGCTCTGTCCTTTCCTTCCCAGACTGCTCCCAGCTCGGTCCTCCACTCACTACTGCTCTGACCACCAGCACTTCACCACAGTGCTGATCCCCTCTCTTCTGAGCTGTTTCAGAGGACGCTTGCCACAACCATCCTGCCTTTTGCCCTCTCCCATCGTTTTCTTTATGGGTTTCTAAGCCCCTTTTCTGCTAGGGCTAAGTCTAACCATAAGTCTGTCAAGACCTCCCACCAGGAATCCCCTATCCCCTGGACCATTGTCTAGACTGTAGACTACCTTCTTGTCCCTGCCCCTTGATAAACAGAGAATGAGTGAGTGAATGGGCGGAGGAATGGATGAAGCTGCCCGCTCTGTCTCCCACTCACTATTTTCCTCAGCACCAGGACCGGACCACAACTCTGATCCCCTCTCTGTTGGACTGTTTCAGAGCAGGCTTGCCACTACCGTCCAGTGCCTTTACTAGAGCCTGGCCTTTTCTTCTCCCACCTTTCTCTTTCTGGGCTTCTAACCCCCTCCAGGGCTAAGTCTGACCCTGACAGGAGGCTTCTGTCTAGCCTATAGGCCTTATCTTCTTGTTCTTGTCCCTTTGATAAACAAACCAGTAGGGAATGAATGAGTGAATGGGCAGATGAATGGTTGATGTGTGTATTTGTAAGTCAGCTAATCAAAAATTCAAAGGGCAGCAGATAACAGGCTCAAACCTCCTTGTGACCCCAGGGTGTGGCTTCTGAATGACAGTAGCCTTAAAATGTGGCCTCTGTCCTTATTGATAGTAATTACTAAGTTCTATAGAAGATGTTGTCAGCCTTAGTCTTTCCTGAGAAACACAGCAGTGACAGAAACCCTGACTTCCCAACACCCAGTTGATAACATGAAGGCATGTGATGTCGGCCTACAGTGAAAAGCAGTTGTCAGAGACGGAGCAGTCAGTACCCTACTTGATCAGAGTGATTGATCCCTGTTCTGAATGGGGACCCGGGGGCTTGCAGGATTAGCTGGCACCATCCTGCCAAGGTGGGAATGGAAATGGATTTTTCTCTGCTTGAGTAACTTTCTTTTCTTTAAATAAAGTAGAATAAAGGATATTGGTACTATGCTATGGGCATATTTTAGGGATCTCTCTCTCTCTCTCACACACACAGTTGTTGAAATTATATACAGCAAAACAAATACCAATTCAATGATTTCTGCATGGACAAGTCAGTAACGCTGATTATGTCCTTCAAGTTGGGTAAGAGCCATTCTTACCCTTTGTTGAATTGTTTCTCCTCCGTTACCATAAACTCACTGTCCAGGAAGCATTCTAGCTTTTCATTTAAGTTGTTGTTGTCAGTTTGATCCCATATCATTAGTTCTTTAAAAAACGTGACCATGGCAGACCTTTTTGAGTAGTTTAAACTACCTTATGATGTTAAGAAGACTTCAGGTGATATTTTTGGGTTAAGGTTTAAAGATTACTTTAGGCCCATCGTTTCAGGTGTTCATCCAGCTTCATGGCTCCATAAGGCCTAGAGTCCCTGAGATTTTGAAATTCTGGTCTGCAGTCTATAAAATCTTTTATCAGAAGGTTTTATTGGGATAGTCAGACACCCATCAATTCTGATCTTCGAACAAAGGGCTCAGTTCTTGGAGGTAATTGCCTATGTACTCCACTTCCTCCTCTTATTCTTGACCCACCTTCTCTGTCTGGTGGTCCAGACAAATAGAGTCCAACTGTTTTGCGTTTAGGTGGTTAATTGTAAGCTTCTAAGACCTCAGGCACTATGCAAAGAACTGGGAGATGATGGAACAGAAGTACTGAAAACTTACATATCAACTATCTCATTAACTGAAATGTCTTATGAATCCAAGACACAATGCCTCCAAACCAAGGGATCAAATGTGATGTCTCAGCTGTTGCTCTCTCTCTTTCTGTTACAGTATGCTCACCACAGAACTTTTGCTAAGTTAATCTTTTTTCACTGTTTCTTTTCCTTTTTATTTTTTAAAGATTATTTTATTGGGGCCTCTGACAGCTCATTGAAAATCCATACATCAGTTATATCAAGCATATTTGTACATATGTTGCCATCGTTGTTTTCTAAACATTTATTTTCTATTTGAGCCCTTGGTACCAGCTCCTCTTTTTCTTTTTTAAATTTATTTTATTGGGGGCTCTAACAGCTCTTATCACAATCCATACATATTTCCATTTTGTCAAACAAAGCTGTACATATGTTGTCACCATCTTTTTCAAAACATTTTCTTTCTACATGAGCCCCTGGCAGTGTATTTCTATTGACATCAATTACACTGGTTGGTTAAACAATCCTACTCTTAATACATGCGATTTCGTGTGACCGTGTTGGTCTCTCCTCCTAGCCACGCTGTGAGAACACGACAGTGCCTGGTTCTGCGCGCCCATTGCTGGAGCCTCGTTCTTCTCACCGAGAGTCGCCCTCTTTTTCACTGACCTTTTACTTTGACCACGCATGGTGTCCTTTTCCAGAGACGAGGCTCTCCAATAACATGTTCACGGGAGAGGAAGTCTCGCCTTTCTCCCTCCTAAGGAGCATTCTGGTTGTGTTTCATCCACGGCAGGCTTGTTCTGGGCATTCCATGGTACTTTCAATATTTGCCAGCACCGTAATGCAAATGCATGAATTCTTCTTTAGTCTGCTAGTCATCGTCCAGCTTTCACATGCCTGTGAGGTAATTGAAAATATCCTGGCTTGGGTCCGGCACAACTTAGTCTTCAGCCTGAGATTTGTGTTCTTCACACTTTAGAGCTGTTGTGCAGTGCATTTGCCCGATGCAACAAGTCCTTTGATTTCTTCACTACCGCTTCCATGATCATTGGTTACAGGACCAAGCAAAATGAAATCCCAGCTAACTTCAGTCTCTTCTCCATTCATTGTCATGTTGTCCATTGGTTCAGTTGCAAGGTTTTGCCTTTTTTTTTTAAATTGAGTTTATAATCCATACTGAAGGCTGTAGTCCTTGGCCTTCATTAGCAAGGTTGCTTCCAACAGCTTTGAATTCTATACATTTGCCTAGTCTTGTCTTTTTAGATAAGTGAGGTCATACAATATTTGTCATTTTGTGATTGACTTATATCACTCAGTATGACATCCTCAAGCTCCATGCAGTATGTGTTATTTTATGAGCTTGTTGGGTGTCAAGTTGATAGCTCTCCATCTCTAAGAAGACAGAAAGCATACTTGGCCTCAGCAAGCCTCTAGAGACCCTTCTGGCTGACTGGCTTCTCCAGAGGAAAACCTGACTCGCCCAACCACGAAGTCCTTAGTAGGCCCTGGAACGAAAACACCGACTTGCATTGGTAATAATAAATAAGCAATAAAGAACGTTTGTTTGGAAAAACAAAGGAAATTATCCCTTGTTTAAACTGATGGAAAAACTCAGCTTAGGCAAAATTCTCATATTATTTTTCTGATGTTTATTAAAGATCTGCTTTCGTAGCTCCTCAAACACTCGTGGCCTCTATAGGAGCTCCTCTAGTGGGGAAAAGAAGAAATACTCAGTGGGCATTAATACCAGAACCTATTCACGAAGGACCGGTAACAGCTAGTAATCATTTTATTATTCCCTTATCAGATGTGGAAACTGACTCATCAGATGAGGAACTGAGCTGATCTTATGCTCCTAGGCCTCTAAGGTGTGACGGGGTATTCAGGGTCCACCTTTGTACCCACTCTTCCGCATGCCTCATGGCTACATCACTCCAGGCCACTGCTGTATCCCCAAGGCTCATTACCCAGGAATTCTCGATTTCAGTGCACGCTGGAATCCCACCAGAGGGAGGAGGGGCTTTGTGAAGTGAAACCCCGGTTTGAGTTCCCCTAAGATTCTGCTTTAATGGTAGTGGGGAGTTTGGCCATGAATATTCTTTCCATAGCTTTTTTCCCAGAAAGTCTAAAGGTATGGACAGGCAAGGAATTGTCTAGGTTGATTCCAGGTGGGATATTGACTGCAATATCAGACTCTAGTGGAGGAGGTCCTTATCCAAAGCTTCAGGTATCCCCTAGTGCAGTGGTTCTCAACCTTCCTAATGCCGCAGCCCTTTAATACAGTTCCTCATGTTGTGGTGACCCCAACCATAATATTATTTTCGTTGCTACTTCATCACTGTAATTTTGCTACTGTTATGAATCATAATATAAATATCTGATAGACAGGATGTATTTTCATTGGTACAAATTGAATATAATTAAAGCATAGTGATTGATCACAAACACAATATGTAATTCTATATAGTGAAATCTTTGTTTCTAATGACAAATAATGAAATTTTGTCTTGAAACATGGTGCAGCCTGGGTAACAGTCTTCATGCCAGGTACTCGTATGTGGGTGCATCTGCATGTGGGCAGACCCGGCTGGAGATGGATAGAGGAGCTGTATCTCGGTTCCTAAGACCACCGGAAATATGTTTTCTGATGGTCTTACGTGACCCCTGTGAAAGGGTCATTTGACCCCCTAAAAGGGTCGCGGCCCACAGATGGAGAACCGCTGCCCTCGTGGTTATCACATACAGGTCTAAGCAAAGGGTTACTGTGATATTTGGGTGCAGAAAGGCATTGGGGAGGGATAAAGGAACTAAGCCTTATGGGATGAATTTTAAAACATTGTTCACCACGGTTTGTATCTCATTGTTCTTCACCTCACTGTTTGGGCAGACCACTGTCCAAGGCAGGGGCATGGTTGCCCAAGGCCTGCTGAATCTCTGAGAACTGTTGAAGTAGAGTGTTTGGATTGATCCCAAGTTACGGTTTCAGAAAACCTTACGTTCGTGTTCTCACTGCCTCTTAGCATTCTGGTAGGTCAGAAGCAGCGTAGACATTTGAGGCCCCTGTTTGTAGATTCATAGCTCTCCCGTGGCAGGCACGGCATACTGCGCAGGTTAGTCAACTTTCTGGGCCTCAGTTTCGTTGTCCTGAATAGAGGAGAGCTCGCCCTTCCTAAGCAGCCAAGAGTTGTCAGCTGTGTGTGCAATCCAACACACACACACACACACACACACACACACACACACACACTGCAGGGCTGAGGGCAGCCCAGCAGGCCTTTAGTATGCTGAACCACTTTTGGGTTTTCTGCTGTGTTATATAAAACTCACTCTTTTTAAATGATGGTAACACAATACATAACAAAACATTGGCTATTCCAACGCCTTTATAGGCATAATTTATAACATTAATTGTGCCTATCATGCTATACAACCATCACCCTGTCCATTTCCAAATTGTTTCATCCTCACCCTTAACAGAAGCTCCATCATCCTGCACTGTCCCCTGCCCCTCCCCCAGTTCCTTTCAAGCCCTGATAGCCACTAATACACTTTGGCCTCTCTAGATTTGCTAATTCTAAAGATCTCATGTAAGGACAAACTGACAGACCTGTGGTGGTCTTATAAATAGGATCGTATCATATTTGTCCCATTGTGATGAGCTTATTTTACTCAGCATGCTTGCTTCCAGATTCACCCGTTTTGAAGCAGATGTCGGGACTTCTCTTTCTGGCTGAATAATAATCCATTCTAACCATGTACCACGTTTTGTTTGTCCTTCCATCAGTTGGCAAGCATTTGGGTTGTTTTCATCTAGTGTGCATGCGCTCACATCTAAACGACGCGCAGGTATCTGTTTGAAGCCCTCTTCTCCAGTCTTCTGTGCTCAGACCTCGGAGTGGAACTGCTGCGTCATGAGCTAATGCTGTTGAACTTTTCGGGAATTAAGTATTTTATATGATGCTACCAAGGAAGAGTTTGCATGCCAGACACAATGTCAGCAACTGGGTCTGCTTCTTCCGTACCTGGAGGAGCTATCCCTCATTTTCGGTGACCCCTGGACTAGTTTAAGTTTTGCTTATAAATAAGCCCCGTGGTGTCAATAGATGCTTGCTCAGGAGTAAATCTAGACTTGTCACCATCCTCTGTCTTTCCCTGTTACTTAAAGAAAACATAGCTAACAACTCCTGGTCCTTTCTGAGGCTCCCCAAACTCCCAATGGACGCCATTGAGTCAGTGCTGACTCATAGAACCCCCCTGTGCGTTTCTGAGACTGTAACTGTTTATGGGAGTTGAAAGTCCAGTCTTTCTCCCACGGAGTTGCTGGTGGCTTCGAACTGCCAATCACGTGGATCACAGTCCAATTCATAACCACTACACCACCAGGACTCCTTAGGTTCTGGGGCTATGATGAAAATGCTAGGGGAGAGTTTATTTTACAGATGAGAAAGTCTAAAATCAGTGGTTGTATAGTGTGGCACAGAGACGTTTGGAGTAGATGTGGGGGGCACTCTTGAGGCCCTTGGCTCTGGGGTGACTTAGTTTTCTGACCGTGGGTAAGTCTATGAACAGGAGAGTGTAGGGTATGCGTGTGTATCCACGCATGCAGGTTTGCATATGTGTGTGTGTTGTATGTGAGAAAGAAGATTTCTCTGAGCATCTTCTGAGCTTAGACTTCTCTTTCCCTTTTTCATCTTAATGTGCAGTCAGAAAATTTCTTTTAAATTTCCTCTTCTCTTTTGACTGGTTTTAAATCCACCCCTTTGCTTTCTGCACAGAGTGCTTTCCCAGCGGGAGAGTGAGTGAGACTGTTCATGTACACCAGGGTCTTCCCTCGCGCTGCCAAAAGAGTGAGTGTCCTGTGCTTGTGGCCCTGGAGGTGCAAACAACAAGGGCAGTAGGAGGCAGCAAGTAGTGTTTCTTTTGTACAAATTCTTTATTTAAGTTTCAGGGTTAAGGCTGCGGCCTTTACGTTGACGTACACCATACTTATCGCCGCCCCGTCGAATGGACCATCGTGACCCTAGAGAGGCTTCTCTAGTGTTATAAATCTTCATGGGAGCCCACAGGCCCATCTTTCCCCTCCAAGTTTCTGGTGAGCTTGAGCCTCCAGCGCCTACCTGAGGGCACCCCTAGGGCTCCTTTGCACCAAGACTGGAGTTTGTCGTCCTGGGGTGCTGATCCCCTTTCTCGCCCTCATTCACCATTCCTTGCCCAGGACCTCTGCCTGCCAACTCCCAGGGCAACTGAGAAAACAAGGCACTTCTCCTGCTGGGAGGGGCGCCCTGCATCCCCCCAGCTTTCTTCCTCCACCTCGTGAAGGCAGGAGGAGGAGACGGAGGAGAGCAGTTCCTCTGATGCTTGGCGGCAGCACTGAACGGTCTTGCAGGCCATTTCTCTTGCTCCGTTCTGTGTGTTCCTTAAAGCAACCGTTGCTGTTTTGAGCCCGGAAGTGGGGTAAGTAAGCACATATTATTGAAATTTCATTTTGTCGGGGAAGCATTTTTTCTTTACTTCTCCAAGTCAGGCGGCGGGGAAGGAAATACAGGAGTGGGGAGAGCGGAGGGGGAAATGGATCACAAATGCTTATTTCCTTAGTGTCGACAAAACCATTCAGCGAAGGATGGAAAAAGGCATCATGTGTATCTTAAAAAGGAACAGAAAAGTTGTGCTGTAAAATGAGGACACTTGACACAAGCAAGAGTCCAAGACTCGAGGCCGGGGTTTCCCTGGGGCACGGCTCTCGCTGATCGCTGACACAGCGGCTGAGGCGTTCCCCGGGCTCAGCAGAAGCTTGTGCTCAGAAAAGAAATCGCCGAATCCTTATAGCCAGGGAGGACATTTTAGTGAAATTAGACAGATTATATGGCATTTCCTTGAGGTGAGAGGAGCCATCAATCCCACAGGCCTTTCTTGAGCCCCTGCTTCGATTTCGATCAGAAAGAAAGTGAGGTTCTTCCACTTGAGTCCAATCCTGTTTCCGCCCCTGAGGAAATCTTGTGCTTATCCCTGGATGGCGGTGGCTGTTAGGTGCCACCGAGTTGGTTTCGACTCCTTGCACCCCGATGGATGGCAGACAGAAAGACTGCCTGCTCCTGCGCTGTCCACGCAATTGTGCTATCTCTGAGCTCATTACAGGGCCGCTGTGAGTCAGCATTGACTCCGGGGCAGTGAGTTTTGGTTTGAGTTCATTGTGGCAGCCCCTGTGACAGCCCAGCTTCACCAGGGCCTTCCTCTTTGTCTCGGCCTCCCCACGTTTTCTTCTCCAGGCACTCGTCTCTCCGGAAAACACGTCCAAAGTATGTGAGGCGAAGTCTTGATGTACAAGCTGTGAATGTATGAACTACTCACCCCAAGACTGGAAACGCAAATCCACTCAAAGAGGGGCTCCTTGGAAGAAGGGCCAGATGAAGTCTCATTGGACGTGGGTCCAAAATGCCTGAGCAGGGAAAGAGTAAGGAAGGAGGCACTCGTGCAATTTTAGAAAAGATTTTCATCAGTTCTGTGCCTGAGTCCACGGTACCCAAGAGCCACACAGGGCAGCAGTATCTGGTAACCGGCGCCTCTAGCCTGCCAGGCTGGAACAGAAGCTGAAGTCAAGGTTGAAGATTTCTGCTGATGCCAGTTTGCAACAGCTCAGTGATTTCAGAAGTCCTGTAACATGAAGATATTAGTGTTCCATGGTTAGATATCAATGGGCTTTAAAAAAGGTCTTATTTGGAGTGGAGAAGCACTTAGGGGCTCCCCTCTTACTCAAGTACTGGAAGGCCATGGAAAGGAAGAGTGATGGGGGATGGGTGTGGAGGGTGGTGGCAGTCTTTTGCCAATGATTTTTGGGGACCTGGACTGTAGATGATGGTACTAGGAGCAAACTTGAGAGATGTAGTTTGTAGTCAACGTCTTCATTTCCTTCATATCTCCCTTCTTCCCTCCTTTCATCCATTCATAAAACTTTATTGATTTCTTAGGAAGACCACTTGTGTTGTCAGTTTGTTGTACTGTGGTGGCCTGTGTGTTGCTGTGATGCCATGTCACTGGTATTTGAAATAGTAGCAGGGTCACCCAACGTGAACAGGTTTCAATGGAGCTTCCAGACTAAGAACAGACTACAAAGAAACAATCAACTGCCCACTTTGGAGAAATCAGTAGCTGGAAACCTTGTGGATAGCATCAAAATGTTGTCAGGTAGGGAAGGCTTACTGAGTAGAAGCAGAATATGGACAGAGATCACACCAGAAGGTGATCCCCCAGGTCAGAAGACACTCAACATATGATTGAGTAAGAGCTACCTTCTCAAAGTAGAGTCTTAACTTTGACAGAGTGAAGCCCGGGAGAGTAAAGTCTGTAAGACCTCATTTACTGATGGGGCACAATTCAAGAAGAAACAGCTACAAAAATCTACTAATAATCGGAACTTGGAATGTATGCAGTATGTACCTAGGAAATTTGGACGTTGTCAAAAATTAAATGGAACACCTAAAGATCCCTGTCCTAGGCTATTGTGAGCTGAAATGGACTGGTACTGGGCATTTGGAATCAGAAAATCATATGATTTACTGTGCTAGGAATGATACAATCAAAAGGGATGGCATTGTATTCATTGTCAAAAGGACATTTCTAGCTCTATCTTGAAGTACAATGTTGTCTGTGGTCGGATTATATCTATCTGTATTTAAGGAAATTAAGTCATTATAACCATGATTCAAAATTATGCACCAACCATTGAAGCAAGTGATGAAGAACTTCAAGAATTCTACTAAAGTCTTCAGTCTGAAATTGATGAATCAATCAAAATTAATGGATAATTCTTGGCAATCAGAATGCAAAAGTTGTAAATGAAGGAACAGTAATTGCAAAGTATTGTCTTGATGGAAATTAAACTGGAGATCACATGACATAATTTTACAGGGCCAACAATTTGTTCATAGCTAATATGTTTTTTCACAAACACAAAAGGTGAGTGTAAACATGGACTTCTTCAATGGGAATACACAAAAGTCAGATTGACTGCATCTATGGGAAGAAACTATGGAAAGGCTCAATATTAGCAGCTAAAGCCAGGCCAGGAGCTGACTACCAATTGCTCAGGTTGAAGCTGAAATCATGGGAGCAAACATAGGTCCTTGAGTCCACCCCACCTGAACTTGAGAACATCCCAAGAAGAGAGTTGATGCACTGAACACAGAAGACCGGATGATGTGCTGTGGGAGGATGTAAAAAATATATAATTCATGAAGAAAGCAAAATGTTAAAAAGATAGGAAGGAAATAAAAAGATCAAAGGGGATATCAGAAGCTTGTTCTGATCTTGCCCTTAATTGTCATTAAGCCCAGGGAAGCAATGACGAAGTCAAAGTGTAGCTCAATAAGATGACATCAAATATTATAATGAAATGTGCAAAGAACTAGCGTCAGAAAACCAAAAAGGAAGGATATGGTCATCAGATGTTAAACTGAACGAACTCAAGAAGAAATTCAAGCTTAGAGTAGCAATGTTGCAAGATTATATGGACAAAATATTAAAAGGTGCAGGAAGCATCAAAAGAAGGTGGACATAATACACAGAATAACTGTAGCACAAAGAATGTCAACCTTCCACCATTCAGGAGGTAAGCAAGAACCAACCATACCGAAGGAAAAATTCATATGTACTGAAAGCATTAGCCAAAAACCAGGCTCCAGGAATTGATGGTACACCAATTGAAATGTTTCAACAAACTGATGATGTATGCACTGGTAGCATTTAGGAAATTTGGTAAGCCAGGAAATTTGGAAGACAGCTACTTGGTCAACTGATTGGAAGAGATCCATGTTTGAACCCATTCCACAGAAAGATGACCCAACAGAATGCTTATATTACAGAATATTATCACATGCAAGTAAAATAAGATTATCAATAATGATTACAGCAGTACATTGACAGGGACGTGTCAGAGGCTGCGTCTGGATGCAGAAGAGGTCGTGGAACAAGGGGTAGCATGACTGATGTTGATTGATCTTGGCTAAAAGCAAACATACCAGAGAGATGTTTCCTTGTGTTTTATTGACGACGGCAAGGCATTCAACTCTTGTGTGTCATAACAAACTCGGGAAGAATGGGAATTCCAGAACACTTGATTGTTCTCCAGCAGAACATGTCCATGGATCAAGAGGCAGTTGTGTGGACAGAAGGTAGTGCTGCAGGGCTTAAAATCATGGAAGGAGTGTGTCAGGGTTGTGTCCTCTTATCATTCTTATTCAGTCTGTATGCCGACCAAATCATCAGAGAAATTGGATTATCTGATGAAGAATGTGGCATCTGGATGGGAGGAAGGCTAATTAACAATCTGAGATATGCAGCTGACACAACCTTGCGTGTTGAAAGCGAGGAGGATTTGAAGCACTTGCTGGTGAAGAACAAAGATTGTAGCCTTCTGTATGAATTACAGCTCGATGAAAAGAAGACCCCAGTCCTCACAGCCGGGCTAATAGGTTACATCCTGATAAACAGAGAAACGGTTGGGGTTGTCAAGGAGCTCATCTTGCTTGGGTCCACAATCAATGCTCATGAAAGCAGCAGTCAAGGATCACACCATGCCTTGCACTGGGTATCTTTGCTACGCAAGACCTCTTCAGAATATTGGAAAGTCAGGATGCTACTTTGGAGGACTAAGGTGCACCTGAGTCAATCCATGGTATTTTCAGTGGCTTCATGTGCCGGTGAAAGTTGGACACCGAATAAGGAAGAGTGCAGAGGAATTGCTGTGTTTGAATGATGATGTTGATGAAGAATGTTAAGAGTGCCCTGGACTGCCAAAACAACAGACAGTTCTATCTTCGAAGAGGTATGACCAGACGCTCCTTGAGACCAGTATGGCAAAACTTCCTCTCCTGGACATTTTCTCAGGGGAGACTAGTCCTTGGGAAAGGACATCATGCCCTGGGAAAGGACATCATGCAGGGCATCATGCAGGGTAAACTAGAGTGGGGCAGTCATGATGACAGTGTATGACTGGGCAGTGTTTTGCTGAGTTGTAACATAGGGTCGCTATGAGTTGGGACTGACACGATGGTGCCTAACAAATGACAGATGAGGAGCCCTGGTGGGGTATGTGTTGGGCGGATAACCCCCCTGAGGCTTCTTGGGAGGAAGATGATGCTTTCTCCTCTGGTCCAGAGTTACAGCCTTGAAAACCCACGAGGGCAGTTCTACTCTGTCCTCTAGGGTCACTGGGAGTAGGAATCAACTCGATGGCAGTATTTTAAGTTCTGTGACAGGTACTAGTGCCACCTTTGAAAACTGGAGAAGATCAGAATTCGGAAAATACTCAAAACATATCGCACCACCTTGGATTATTTTGGAAGAATTAACCCAGTGTTATTGCATTCCATATTTCCATGCAAGCATTGAGCCTCGAATGTGTTTTTTTCCCCTCTTTTTAGTCATTGTGTTGTTATTGCTGAGTTGTGATCATGTCCTTACATTTTCTTGTCATGACTTTCCCCTGGAGGTCGTTCTGGATTATAAAAGGCCCCAAGATGTCACTGAGTCACTGTCCCCGAAGTTCTAGGCCTCCAAACACAAATGGGTTTCTCACCTGTGCTCTTTGATAAAGTAGCTTGGCAGCAGATGGCTCTTGTGTCTGTAACTTATTACGAGGAATAAATTGGCGGACTGTTTTGAGAGACATATATTTAAAACAACAAAAGCAGATTATAGGTTTCTTATCAAAAGCCAACACAACCACGTGATTTCTAATCTGAGTGCCAGGAATGAGCCTTAGAGCTCCTGTGCCCATGGCCATCAGTCAGAGGAGATCCATAGGTACTTGGGGGAGTAGTTGTTGTTCGCTAGAATTAGATTCCTTTTTGGTCTCGTGAACCCCAGGGTGAGAGTGGTGATAGCTTCAGTCTGTCTCATCAACGTGTCCTCATCAGCACCTTGACAGTGTCCTAGTGAGCTTTTCATTCAATTCATCGGCAGGATTCTGGAATTGGTCCTGTGTTCAGTGTTGAGTTGGAGACCAGTGTGATATAACTTTTATTCAAGGAGCCTGCAGTTTCCTGGAGGAGATGGGTGTGTTTGTAGAAGAGTGACAGATGTTGGTAAAACGGAATATTTGAATAAGCTGTAGAAAATAGAGAGGAATAATCATCTGACTGCGGGAGAGGGACATAGGGAATTGGTGTCTCGGTGAGCTATCTGTATCGAGAATGGTACGTTTCCGGTCAGGAGATGGGTTTTGCTGTGGTTGAAAGTTGAAGAAGAGCTTTGCTATTTGGTCCTTTGGATGGAAATCTGGTACATGCTGTCAGAACCTGAAGGTTCCCCGGAATCCAGGACTGTAGATCTCAAGGGCTCTGATCTAGCCCATCCCATCTGTTAGACTTTCGGAATTGCAGGTGTGAGGTTGGAGAATTGTATCTCCCTAATTATGGTCATCGGACACACACATGTGTTGACTCTAGGGGTGAGGTTAGGGGGTTCCTGTGCCAGGTGTGTGTTGGTAAGCCAGGGACTCCTCTCTACAAGCTGGAAGGCCCTAGTAGTCATTTCCTCCACGCTCCCGGACGTTCAGGGGTTTTCTCTGTGTACCCCACACAAGTGAGGAAGTGTGCTCAGAGTTTCAGCATGTATGCTCACGGAGCGGAGCCTTTTCTTGAGCTTAGGAGTTACAATGGCAAGAGAATGTTTCTTTGCAGGAGCTCAGATCTCTGCAGCCGACATGTGGAAGTCTAATAGACATGTGACAAGAGCTCTTCCTCTGTGGTTGTCCCCACCCACAGAACTTCCTCTTGTAAATGTAGATACCCGTTTGCTTTCCACGTTCCTCCCTTTTTCTTCATGTCATACACTTTCCTCTCTGTCATGATCACCTCTACCTCCTTCATGTTAGGTTTTGGGTATAAAAATATTTTTCATAATTGATTTACTTTTTATTAAGAATCTACACAATAGAACAGACACCCATTCAACAATGACTACAATTCAGGCATCATTAATTATAATCTTGGAGTTACGTAACCATTCCCATCTTCCTTTCTGAGTTGTCTCTTCCCCATTACCCTTAACTCTCAGTTTCTTATCAAATCTTTCAAGTTACTGTTGTCAATTTGACCCTGTTTCTAAACCAAACAGAACAAAACAAAACAGAAAACAAGCTCACTGGCCCACTGCCATTGAGTTGATTCTGTTTCACAGTGACCCTGAATAGATAGGTCTTAAAAAAGAGTACAAGGCAGGCATTCTTTACAAGTTGAACTGAACTATTGTGTTTTTAAAAAATTTTTAAAAGCATTGCTATTACTAACACAAATATGACCAAATAATAGTCTTTCCAAGATTTGTTGAAGATAATCTAAATAACATAATTGAGCATTTATATTTAGGAAAGGAAATTCTGACTTTGTTTTTATTTTTCAATATTTATTTAAAGTTATTAATTGGGAGTTGCTACATATATCATTCCGTTAGTTCAATCACATCAAGCAGTATTGTGCAATTGCTGCCACACTTTCCAAACATTCTTTTTCTTCCCAGATTCCTTGACATTGCCTCCCCGCCAGCCCCCTTCTTCTATTTGCTGTCCCTATAGGCTCATCAATCCTGGGTTATTTGGTTTTAAGAAGACTCTAGGGGATATTTTTTGAAGGTTGAAAGTTTATCTTAGGGCAACAGTCTCAGGAGTTCATCTACCCTCCATATATTTAGAAATGTGGACTTCCATGGGAATGTGAGGTTCTCTTTAGCATTTCCCCTTATTTGATCAGGAGTCCTCTGTAGGATCTTTGATCAAAAGGTTCAGCAATGGTAATCGGGCACAATGAATTTCTGATCTCATGGCAAGGATGCAGTTGTTCATGGAGACAATTAGCTACACATTCCATTTCCTCCTCCTCTTCTTGACTCCCTTTCCCCCTATTTGCTCCAGGAGAATAGAGTCCAATTGTGCTTTGGAGGCGCTCTTACAAGCTTTCAGGACCCCAGGCACTAGGCAGTGAACAGGAGGTTGAACACATTAGGCAAATTAACAAGGAAGCCCATGAAACTATGACCTAAAGCTCCAGACCAAGGAACCACATTCCAGGAGGTGTTTGGTTGTACTTAGGCAGCTCTGCAGCTTCTCTCTCTGTTTTTACCATTGTTGTAAATCTTAATCTGTCACACTCCTTTTGCCTGTTCAACTTTTTGGGCTTGTACAACTTGTTGACAATAATTACCGTATCTGACTGTACAGCCCTACTCTTAATCAATAAAAAATGTCGGTCACTTTGACTTGACTGAACCCCTGTGCTCCATAAGTAATGAACTGCCTCCTCTCCCATTCCCTTGCTGTTTCTTTTCCCTCGCATCCCTGGTAAATGCTAATACACGTTGGTCTCTATACATTTGTCTGTTGCCGTTTTTTCTATAGGCGATGTTTCATACACCGTTTGACCTGCTCTGATTCCTCACTTCACTGGCATGTCTTCATCCTCCAGCTCTACGATAGTCTGATTTATCTCCCTTATGGTTTACATCGTATTCCATCGTCTGCCCGGATCATCTTGCTTTTTCGTCTTCTGTTGACGGGTATTGAGGTTGTCTTCATGTTGGAGCTCCTGTGAACGGTGCTCCAGAGGGGCCTCTGAGTTTCTGCTTTCAGGTCTTCTGGGAATATATTCAACAGTGGGATTTCTAGATAAAACTACATATAAAACTAAATATAGTTTTTAGTTTTAGATTTGTGGAAGGACCACCCCTCTCTTCCAGTGGATGTACTCTTTTGGATTTCCACAACCGTTATTTACTTTCAAATGTTAGCTCTCTTAGTGGGGGTTAAATGATAGGCCATTGCGGCTTTGATTTGCATATTTCTAATGGCTAAATGACCTTGCCCATCTTTCTGTGTCTTTGGTGACTGCTTGAATGTCTCCACACTAGGTTTTTAATCTTGTAAAGCACCAGCCCCAGAGGGGAGAACAGCATGCTGCATGTGATTTGTGGGAGGAGAATGGCCTTTGCTTGAGGAGGCCCAGCCCCCTGACCTGGGTGGGGAGGCTTGGGGAGGGGGGTGTAGCGACAAAAAGTAATGCCCACAGAATTGATTCTGATCCATTGTCAACCTCCCGTGTGTCAGAATGGAACTGTGCTTGCAAGGGCTTTTAATGGCTGGTTTTTCCTCAGGTCTTTCTTCCAAGGCATCTTGGTGGACTTGAACCTGAACCTGCACCCGCACGCCAGTCACCTCACCATGTGCACCCCCAGGGACTCACCTCTGGTCTGGAAGGCCGCTTGTGTCTCCGTGGCTTTGTGCTTTGCTTTTGAAATCCTCGCCTGGCCCCGGACCTTCATCAGGACTGGGCTTCTAGTTTTTCTTGGTGGCAGAAGCAATTTCTTGTTATTTTATTGACTCTTTCCCTGCCACACAGAGTGGTTGCTGGGTGGTGTAGATTACAGGTACATGTTGACCATTGCAGATGTAGGCTGAGCGGACTACATTATTTTGAAACTGTGAAGCCTTTTCTTCTAGTGGTTTGAAATCCTAGTGAAGCCGAACACAGAGGTAAACGGGTTGGCCGTTCCCGTGAGCTGCAAACTAAGGTTTTGCGTCTGTAACTTCCCTGGAAGGCTTTCTGTAGCCACTCTTCCTGTGTTTGGCTAAGAAGCTTTTTTCCTCTTTCTCTGTGCTGTGGTCTGGGGAGGGGGAGGAGAAGGCTAATTCATGTCAGATGGGGGAAGCTGCGCGGAGACCCTGCGCTCCCTCGCCTGGCTTTTGTTCACAGCCTCAGACTTCTGCCAGGCAGGGTAGAAGTGGATGAAGCGCGCCAGGCTCTGGGCTCAAACCAGGCGGCGACCTAAAGAGTCCTTTCAGGCCGCACTGAATCGAACTTTCTTTGGGGAGCCCCGATTCACAGAAGCAGAGTAGGGCAATTCCTGCGCTCCGAACCTGGTTCCTGAAGGCTCTGCGCGCTCCCTGCAGCAGTGCTCAAGCCTGATCCAAACCGGAGCCGGGAGTTCTGGGTCGGCGGCGGCCTGGGGGTCCGGCAGCCTCCGGGATGCTGCGGCTCTGCGCCCTGACCCGTGGACCTCGGGCGTGCTCCCAGGAGCCCGGGCGGCGACTGTGGAGGTGCCAGGTGAGTGGCAGGCGGGCAGCGGGCTGGCTGGATGTGCTCTCTGTGTGCGGACACATGGACACCGCGAGCGGTCGTGTGTATGCGTGCGCGCCACGGGGAGAAGAGACGTGGGGCTTTAGGGAGGTGCACCCATAGGAGAGCCCACAAAAGGTGTTGGGTGCTCTAGGCGTGACTATTTGTCGCGTCTTTTAAAAACTGGTGTGAAACTTTTTCCTTGGAAAGGCAATGCGGGAATGACCTTTTTAAAAAAATCATTTTATCGGGGTACAACTTACCACAATCCATCCATCCATCCATCCATCCATCCATCCATCCATCCATCCATCCATCAGGTACTGTTTCTTGAAGGGAAAGGAGACTTCACGGCACCGATATCCCTGAAAGGTTGGGTAGTGAGGTATTCGCGTCTTCAGGCCAGCGTGTTTGCCTTTAACTTCATCGGAATAGCCTTCCCAGGGTTAAGATCGGTCCCAGAGCATGAGAAGAATTGCTCCAGGAATATTTTCTCGACGCTGAATAATCAAGCTGGCATTTATTTCATGTTTGTTTTCTTCCATCAAATATTTTGAAACATCCTGCGGAACAAGAAACCATCAGAAGGTTAGCTATCACATCTGACTTGAATCGAGTTACATTCCAGTGTGCTCTTTAACACCCAGAGGGCTGGCTTGGAAGCTCACGGACCTCCAGGGGGCTGTGCGGACCTCCAGGGGGCTGTGCATGGAGGCCTCCCCCGGGGGCTGTCAGAAGGAGGGTTCTAAGTTGGACTGGGGGCTGTTCCCCCTCCTTCCTGTGACCCCCCCTCCCCCCAACTCTGCTGAAGTGGGAAGTTTTTGCAGCTCCTTCATTTCAGGGCATGGTTGTCTCGGGAAGATAGCTTTGTTCAGTGTCTGCCTCCATTGAATGTTAACTAAAGATTTTCCAAGTGAAATGTGTACCTAAATTGTCTTCCTGCAACTGGGCCTCCACATTTCTTTGAAGGAGACCAGAGTTTGGCTTGTGTTGGTGTGGCCTGGAGCGTTGTGTTTTCACCGTTTTGCTGCTGCTACTGCACACAACTTGGTTCTGAAAACCTAGCCGCCATCTGTGCAGTGTTGCGTTTCTACAGAGTAGTCCCTTGCTGAATTTCCCAGAGATATTTCTTTCTGAACAGAGATCTCACCTCTACCCCTCAGGCAATCCTTGTGGAACCAGCAGTCTTACTGGCTACCTTTCCAATGTTTTGCTCCTAACAATTAAATGCAATTTAGATTCCTGAACTGAGCCTGCTAAAAGCTTCAGCATTGCTGCCACCGCCCCCCACCCCCCACCCCCTGTGCGCTCCTCGGCCCCACCTCTTTGGGTGAAATGAAAGCAGAATATAAGGTGAAAACAGAGGCCTTCTAATCCTGTCTGGTCTCCTTTCACAATAGCGATGTTATGTACAGATGAAGCGCGAGCAGATGTTATTACACTATCTTAAATGAATTTCTCAGCGTTCCAGCGATCAGCATGGCTTAAGCTACAAACAGGGCCTCTGCTGTTTCCTTCTTTGCGTCTTCTAGCTGTGGACCAGTGGGCAAGGAAACTGGAGTAAAACAGTGTCTCTTTCTCCCTGATTGGGGGGGAAAAAAAAGGTATTTGTAAGGAATAAAAGGTCACAGTATCCCTGCTTGGCCCGAAATCTATTGCCGGTTCAGTGGTTTAACAAATACTAATTGAGGGTCCAGTGTCCACTGTCTGCCAGGCGCTGTGGACGGTCGGGCCTTGGAGTATGAAGTGGGTGGAGCCCAGTCGCCTGCCTTTAGGAAATCACCCTGAGCCCTGAAGACAGAGGCCTTAAACAAATGACAATACCTGTACTTTGAGGAGGTTGTAATAAAGGGCCTTGCTTGTTAGAGACTGGACCACATGCGAGGGGCCTGCGAGTTGAGCCTGAGAGCCCTGGGGCACAGTGGTTTATGTATTGGGCTTCTGTGGTTTGAAATCACCCCAAGGCGAGGCCTTGTGCTCCCGTCAACATTTACAAAGCCTTTCGGGGTCCTCGCTTTTGCTGCCCCTCTGGGTCACCAAGCAGGATGCTCTGTTTCCCAGGTTAGTCCCTCTTGACAACTTGTCCAAAGAAAGTGAGGAAAAGTCTTAGCATCCATGCTTCAAAAGGGCATTCTTGCCAGAAAGATCCGCGTCCTCTTTGTTTCATTCGCATATGCACCAAGTAGCAGGGTGGCTGGGTTCTGGTCTTTCTCCTCCTGGTTGTGGAGGGAGTGCTAGACTGCCTGCCTCCGCGGCTGCGTGTTGTACAGCCCCACCGGGAAGGGGTGAGGGTGCCAATATTGCTGCGTGCTCTGTACCATGTATTATTATTTCTGACTTTTCTGCCAAGGCCCATGTGAGGGAGTAACACTGTTTTGATTTGCATCTCTTGAATGGCTAGTGATTATGAACATTTCTTATGTTTGTTGGCTACCTGGATGCTTTCTGTCTGTCTGTTCATGTCCTGATCATTTTCAGATTCGATTGTATTTCTCTTTCTTGTTGAGGTGTTGCTGTTTTCTAGACTTTAGAGATTAGTCTTTTGTCGAATGTATCATTGTCAAAACCCCCTCCTCAGTTGGTTGGTTCCCGTTTTCACTCTTTCGATGGCCATAATGTCTTATTTTTAGGATATCGGAGTCATCTATTTTGTTTTCTGTTCTGTCTATTTGATAATGTGTTCATGTCATGTGTTAGGGCTCTTAAGTTTATCCATATCTTTTCAATGATGATCCTTATAGTTCTAGGTCTTTCATACATCCTGAGTTTTTGTGTAGAGTGAACTGAGTCCTGTCTTATTCTTCTGCCAAAAAAAAAAAATCCAATTGAGCAAGCATCATTTGTTGAAAAGATTATCTCTTCCCCACTTGATGCTTTAAGCCCTTTGTCAAAAATCAGTTGTCTGTAGGTGCATGGGTTTATTTCTGGGTTCTCTATTCTGTTCCAAAGGTCTATGTGTCTATTTTCCTACCTGAACCAGACTATTCTGATCAATGTGGCTTTGTGTACTAGATTTTTAAGTCAGGGGGTGAGAGACTTCTTAATTTGTTCCTATTTAGTAATGCTTTGCTTATCTTAGGTCACTTTCCTTTGCATATGAAGTTAGTGACTTGTTTTTCCATTTCTTTAAAGAATGATGCTG
This sequence comes from Tenrec ecaudatus, assembly GCF_050624435.1. NCBI lineage: Eukaryota > Metazoa > Chordata > Mammalia > Afrosoricida > Tenrecidae > Tenrec > Tenrec ecaudatus. The sequence goes on along the minus strand of NC_134538.1, from coordinate 54,795,171 downwards.
GAATCTGGATCAGAATTGAGTTATATTTATAGATTGCTTTGGGTTGTCTTGACATTTTCACGATATTAAGTGTTCTTTTCATGAACATGGAACATCTTTCCATTATGGAATATTTTTCCATTCGTGGAGGTCTCTTCCGGTTTCTTGTAGTACTGCTTTGTACCTCTCTTTGTTCACGTCTTTTGTTCCTCTGGCTAGGATGATTCCCAGGTATTTTATCACTCGTGTTGCTGATGTAAATTGTATTGTTGGACCCCCCCCTTTTTTATAACTATTTTCTGCTCTAATATTTATTTTTTGTTTTCTTTTGAACCTGAGTGATTCTTTTGTTGCTCTTATTCCAGTTGTTGAAGATGTTGCCTTGGGGTGTTGATTCTGGGTCTTTTTTTTTATGTGTATACTCGTTGTTATAAATTACTCTCTGAGATTACTTTTGCTGTGTTTCACAGATTTTGATATGTTGTATTTTTATTTTAAGAAATTTTAAATTTTAATTCTTTATTTCTTCCATTACCCAGTAATTGCTAAGCAGCATATTGTCTGGTTATCTTGTATTTGATTTTTTCACCCTTGCTTTTCCCATTGTTGATTACTAATATTAGCATTGTGATCTGAGAAAATGCTTTCAATATCTTGATATTTTAAAATTTATTAAGGCTTACTATGCATAGGAACATATGATTTCTTCTGGAGAATATTCCATGTGCACTGGAAAATGCATATATTGTTGTTATTGCACAGTGTGTTCTGTATATGTTCAGGGAGTTATATTGTGTAATTTTATTGTTTAGTTCTTCTGTGTATTCCTCCTAGTTATTTTATCCTTCCTTGAGAATGGTGTTTTGAGGTTTCCCATTATTGTAATATTGTCAACATTTTTCTTCAACTCTCAGAGTTTGTTTAATGTATTTTGAGGATCTTTCATTGGATACAAAGATGTTTATTATGGTTATGTCATCTTGTTCAATTGTCTTTTTAATCATTATGGAATGTTCCCCTTTGTCTCTCATGTTTGATTTTGCCTTGAAGTCTATTTTACCAGAGATTAATATTGCTACTCCTCTTTTTAAAAATGTTTCTTTTAGCTAGATTTTTGTTTAATTCTTTGATATTAGTCTATTTTTATCTTTGTATTAGACAGGGTTCTCTAGAGAGATAAGACTAGATTGCTGATAGTTTTATATATATATATTTATAAAGATAGATATATATCACAAGAAATAAACTTTTAAATTATATACAGATAGATAGATATATAATACAAGAAATGAACAGTTAAATTATAATAAAGCAGTACAAATGGCTCAGTGCAACTCACTCCCATGAGAGGGTTGTGAGATACTAGCAGTCCTTCAAGTCTTGAGAGCTGCCAGGTTGTCCTCTCTAGAGAGAGAGCTAGGCTATTCCAGCACAGGCAGCAAACAGCAAGGCAGGTGACCAACTGTCAGTCAGGTGACCAACTGTCAGTCCCCACCCAGCTCCAGAGATGTAAATTCCAATCATGTGGTCTTAAAGGGACCTCAACTTACAGTGACACAGTCCACAGGCTAGGCGTCCCACAGGTAGTGTACCCTGTAAATTGAGGCACAGAACAAGCAAGGAAGCCGCACACTGGTCTGATGATTAAAGAGCAAGAGACAAGAAAGGCAAGGCTCATCGAGCCATTTATCTCTCCACCCTTCAATGAATCCCACTTGTGTTTATCAGCCAGGCTGGCACAATAAACTATCTCAATCCACCCCTTGCCAACCTGGCACCTGTACACAATTCTTTAGCCATATATACTTAAATAATTCTGGACATTGATGAAATCACACTTATACTTATCATCATTCGTCTGTCATACATATAAATGTAAACACAATGAGTCCAATTGTATCTGATATATCATACTTGAACAAAGGAAGGATGTGCAATAAACATAAAAAGAAAATACATTGACAATTAGAAACCTCGCTTTTGCAATTGATCACATGGTTGTAATTGATAGGTAATACTACCTTCTACTGTATTTAAGATAAGTTTCTTGTAGGCTGCATATTGGTGCAGACTGTTTACTTATCCATTTTGCTACACTGTCTCTTGTGGTGCATTTAATCCATTTATATTCAGTTTTGATTATTGATATATATGAACTTTTCTTGTTATTATACAATTTAATGCTTTAATATCATAGAACTTTGTAATATTCAAAATAAGAACTTGGAAATACAACATATACATAAATACAACATGAGAGCTGTTTTTATTTCATCTGAAGGAAATCTCAGTGCACTAGTAGTGTTTGAGCAATTTAATGCACATCATTTAAGCAGATGAACCTCAGTAACACACTGTGTTAGTCTTGGTTGCCTAGGGAAATAAAACCAATGACATGCATGTAAGAGGGGGAACCCATCCCCTCCCCTCCAAATGGAATAAAGTTCCACTAAGTGGAGCTTCGGTAGTACATATTTTTCCCGCTAGGCAAGCATTGAGCAACCTACTCTGAGTAGTGCACCCAGTGGCATTGCCTGGGAAGGTTCTCTCTGGTCACAGTGAATGTTCTTTCGTAAAAGCAGTATTGCTCAAACCTTGTTTTAGTCAGTGCCAATTTAAGAGAGCAGTTTGCGGCTGTGAAGTTTTGTTTGCTGCTTTGGAAAAATGCCGCAAAAACTGTTGTGATGTTGAATACAGTTTACAAAGACAGCACTATGGGAAATTTCAAGTGTACAAGTGGTTTTCACATTTCAAAAGGTGAAATGTTGATAGATGACAAACCTTGTTGTGGACATTGTCAACTTCCTGAATGGATGAAAATGTCAACAAAATTCATGCACTTCCGCTCAAAGACCAATGACAGACCATTGAAGAGATGAGGAAGTTACCTGGATTATCTTGGGACTCAGTGGAAGATGCTACTGTCACTTCACCCCCCAAAAGCTTGTCAACTGAAATAAAAGATCAAGACGATGCTCATTTTTCTTCTTTTTTTATGTGAGGGGATAGTGCATTTGTAGTTCGTTTCACCAGGTCAGACTGTTAATCAATCTTTCTATTTAGAGCAGTGGTCCTCAACCTTCCTAATGGTGCAACCCTTTCATACAGTTCCTCATGTTGTGGTAACCGCCCCCCCCCCCAACTATAAAACTGTTGTTGCCACGTCATAACTGTAATTTTCCTACGTTTATGAATCAGGTGATTCCTGTGAAAAGGTCGTTTGACCCCCAAAGGGGTCTCGCCCCACTAGTTGAGAGCTGCTGTTTATTGGGATATGCTTTGTGAAGGTGGGATAGACTTAACAGGACCACCGTACATGTGAAGGACATCAAAGGAGGCTGGATCCTGCCAGATGTTCAGTAGTACCCTCTGATGTGGCCTGAAAGGGTTGCCGGACCATTGGTTACAGGGAGGCAGGAGTTGCCATCTATCACTCAGCCTTGCCTCCTGCAGAGTTCCAGCAAAGTCTCCACAGAGCTGCTGTAGCCTGTGGCTGAAGCACCTGTGTGGCTAAAGGACAGGCTTCCGTCCCACCCCCTTTCTTCTTGCTTGTGTGTGTGCTTGCGCGTGTATCCAAGGTTCCTTCTTTCTTCCTCTGGATTTTGGTTTTAAAATGCAGACACACAGGGATGAAACCATCCTTCACAAACACCAACCTCAGGAGAGGGTCTGAAGAAAAAAATAGTGGCCAGTTCTGATTTTGAATTTTGGTGTTTGTTTGAGTCCCCCACCGCCACCCCTCACCATTCATTTGTTGTTTGGACAAATTGAAAGCAGGGGAGGAAAGGACAACAGGGGGTTCAATCATTCCTACCTCCCCACAATCCTCTCCGTTACCATCTGCTCAGCAAGGAGAAGTTTCAAAAAATAAACGCAGTGTCTCAGAAACAGAGCTCAATGCCTGCTCATAGGAAGACACAAAGACAGAATGATACAAAGAAGTAAGCAATGCACAGATCCAAAGGGCCCTCTTATTCTTAAAAAAAAATCATTTTATTGGAGGCTCATACAACTCTTATTACAATCCACACATACATCCATTGTGTCAAGCACTTTTGTACATTTGTTTCCCTCATCATTCCAAAGGGCACTCAATTTTTTTAAAAAAGGAAAGTGCATTTTTATTAACTAAATGACATACACTTACATAAAATGATAGCTGTCAAAAGAAAATCTTATAAATTGGTTAAGGTACCACTCTAGATATTGTTTTTTTGTGCGCCAACATTTTTTATCTTTTCAATTTACAAAGAAAGGGGTTTAAGAGAATGTCAAGAGCTGGGGAAAAAGCATTGCATGAGGAAAACTCACATTTGGTAGTTGTAATACAAAGTTACAATTGTAATAGATTTAGGTTTTCAATCTTCAACCCGTCACTTTACTGATAAATCTATATTTTCATGAAAATATTAGTCAATGCAACGTTTCTTTAAAAATCATTTTATTAGGAGCTCATACAACTCTTTTCACAATTTGTACATACATCATTTGTGTACAGTACATTCATAATATGTTGCCATCATCATTCTCAAAACACCTGCTTTCTACTTGAGCCCGTAGTATCAGCTCCTCATTTTCCTCTCCCTTCCTGCTCCCCAACTCCCTGAACCCTTGATAATTTATAAATTATTATTATTTTATCATATCTTATACCATCCGATATCTCCCTCACCCAGTTCTCTGCTGTCCGTTCCCCAGGGAGGAGGTTATATGTAGACCTTGTTACCTGTTCCCCCTTTCTCCCTCATCCTCCCTCCACCCTCCTGGTATCGCCACTCTCACCACTGATCCTGAGGGATTCATCTGTCCTGGATTCCCTGTGTTTCCAGTTCCTATCTGTGTCAGTGTACATCCTCCGGTCCAGCTGGATATGTAAGGTAGAATTGGAATCATATAGTGGGGGGGAGGAAGCATTTAAGAACTTGAGGAAAATTGTATATTTCAGCATTGCTACACTGCACTCTGACTGGCTCGTTACCTCCCCGCAGCCCTTCTGCAAGGGGATGTCCAATTTCCCCCAGATGGACCCTGGGTCTCCACTCTGCACACTCCCTCATTCACAATGCTATGATTTTTATTTTTTGGTAGTTGATGCCTGATACCTGATACCTTCAACACCTTGTCATCGCATAGGCTGTGTGCATTTTCCATGTGGGCTTTGTTGTTTCTCAGTTAGATGGCCTCTTGTTTATCTTTCATCCTATGGGATCCCAGATTATATTTTGATAACTGGGCTCCATCAGCTTTCTTCACTGAATTTGCTTATGCACCTGCTTTGTCTTCAGCGTTCGTGTTGGGGTAGACTGGTGTTCTTCTTCCGTGTGGTGTGGGCTTTGTTGTTTCTTAGCTGGATGGCCGTCTGATTGTCTTTAAGCCTTTAAGACCCCAGATGCTATATCATTTGATAGCCGGGCACCATCAACTTTCTTCACAGCTTTTTCTTATGCACCCACTTTGCCCACAGCTATTGAGTCCGGACAGGCCAGTGCGCTTCTTCCATGTGGGTTTGTTGTCTCTGGGCTAGATGACTGCTTGTTTATCTTCATGTCTTTAAGATGTCAGGTGCTATATCTTTTGGTAGCTAGGCACTATCAGCTTTCTTCACCATATTTTCTTGTGCACCCATTGTCTTCAGCAGTGACTTCAGGTGCTATATCTTTTGGTAGCCGGACACCATCAGGTTTCTTCACCATATTTGCTTGTGCACCCATTGTCATCAGTGATTGTGCTAGGCAGGTGAGCATCTCAGACTGCCGAATTATTAGAACAAAGTGTTCTTGTGTTGAGGGAGTACTTGTGGATGGGCCCACTGTCCATCTATTTTCTTGCTACTCAACCTATAAACATATGTATATAGATCTATTTATCCCTCGTCATATATAAACTTATTTACATCTTTATATGCCTGTATTTAAATCTCTCTGACTACCCTTTGCCTCCTAGTTCTTTCCTCTATTTCATTGTACTTTCCTCTTGTCCCACTATCATGTTCTGCCTTCCTTTGGATTTTAGGAATTCCTCTCGGTTACATTGCCCTTGATCCAGCCCTGCCAGACCTCTCACATCCTCCTTGACACTGATTTTGGATCACTTGCTATTCCCTTGTCCTTGTTAACACCCTCTTCCTTTGCCGTGCCTCCCTTACCCCATTGTCCCCCAGGAACTGTCATCCCGTTGTTCTCTCTTCTGGCTTGTTTATTCCGTCTATCCCTTCCAGGTAGACATGCTATGTACTATCAAAAGACTGAGTACCATGAAGCAACAATAGAAAGTAAAACAGTAGCTACAACAACACACACACACACACACACACACACATACATGAATAGTTCAGGGTCTGTTTGTTTTCCTTCACAGGTGCTTTCCAGCCAAGTCTGATGGGGTGCCATGCCCTGGCACCACCTCTATCCCTGGGAACTTCATTGCTCTGCTCCCCCCGCTGCTCTGCTGCATGCCCCCAGAGGCTGGTTTCGGTGTGGTGAGCTCATGGCAGACACAATTCCCGCTGTGTGTCTCTAGTGTTGTCCCCAATGGTGCTATGGGTCAATGAGGAACGTTCTGTCCCGTGGTGGGGCCAGCCCTGTGATCATTCTGTGCATTGCTGTTCTGAGCAGGAACATTGTCCTCAGATCTTGGTGAGCCAGGATGTGCTTTACTCTTTTCTTTTTTTCCCGTCCCCACTTGTTGGCTCCTGTGTGCTCTGAGCAGACCAGTCCCTCTCCCTCTTTTTGAGCTGTAGCTTCAGTGCTGTCCTCTGAAGTAAATTCTTCTTGGGGAGGGTGGTGCTGTCCACTTAGTTGGAAATGGGGCCGGCACCTCAGACCTCTCTATCATTCCCTGCTTCATGTCAGTGTGTTGCGTTCTTGTCTTGGAGCTCCGGGTTGAAGTCTGGTCCCTCTTTCCCTGTGGAGACACAATCAACACCCTCCCCCTGTGTGGGTTTGTGCCCTGTTACCCCAGCTACTCATACCTTTTTCCCTCCTCCCTTTTAATGGGCTACCATGTGTATCCCTGAGTTTAGTCTGGCCCCTGCCATATTACCTGGGCCTCACCCGGGGACATATATATACAGCATCTTTTTCCCTATGACCCCAAAGGGCACTCTGAAGGAACAAAATGCATCATAACTACTGGGAAAGAGATTCAAATGAATAATTATAGGCATTTTCAATTGATAGTGAAAATTAGCGAGAGAGCTAGGGAAAGGAACAGAAAAAAATATAGAAGAACTCAAGAAAACACTACAAAAGCAATCTGACAAAATAAATGCAAAAATAAGAAACTATACAAAACCTCAAAAAGAAGTTCAGATTAATACTAATAGGTTAATTATATCTTGATTAAGACTAAGATAGTAGAATTAAGCCTGAAAGAGCCAAACAGCAGAATGGAAACAATAGATCTAATTATTGAGTTAAAAACAAATCTCTCATGACCCATCTACAAGCACATAAAAGAACAAAGCAGCCTGAGGAGCATCTAAGAATTACGTGGGACACAGTCAACAAGAGGAGAAAATCCACAGAGAAAGTAGCATGAGGACTGCTGGAGAAATACTTCTCTAACACTTAGAAAGTGAGACATTGATTATTCAAGAAACTGCAGAAAATTACACGGAGTATTGACTACAAGACAACATCATCATGTCACATCGTAGTCAAACTTCCCATATCAAGGACCGAAGGAGAATCCTAAGAGTAGTTCAGGAAAAATGAAAAATTGCCTATAAAGGAGAACCAATAAGCACAATTTCAGATTTTTTTTTTAGCAGAAACCTCTTCAAGGAATACTCAAAGTAAAACAAAATTACAAGACTGAAATTAGGGCGTCTGCGATCTCATCTCATAAGACAGACATTTATGAAGTATTAGAAGGAATAAGTTAGATACAAAATGCTCTAGAAAGACGAAGTCAAGTAGGGTGCAAGAGAGGCTACCCACTCTTAATCTTGGGAAGAACACAATAGCAAGCAAGGTAGCCTCAAAGATGACGGGAACTTATAGTAAAAGGAATGGGGGAGTAAGAGCAAAGGCTGAGTAAACAGTAAAATAACAACATAGAAAAATGAGAAAATACGCAAACAAAAGGATCCCGGCATAGAAATTTTTTTAGGAAAAAAGACATCAACACACATAGAGCAAATGGCAACATTAAATTCATGCATCTCACATGAAAGCCCCCAAATCCATTTGCAGGGTTCCCACGCGAATTACGCCTCCAGTGAATTCCCGCCGACACAAGAGAGAGTGCATTGGAAAGTAGACTCGTGCAAATGTTGTCAGGTTAAGATGGAACACTTTACCATTTCTTCTTCTTGACCCATTCTAAATTTGTTCTAGCTTTTACATTTTCTGTTATCTTTCAACTGAGTTATATAGTGTAATTCGGTTGTTCCTTTTGCTCTTGTATGATGTGCATGAACCTCAGGATAGGAAAGTCTGTAGACATTAACTGGATTAATTCCTGGGCTTTGTGGCAGTGAGGAAAGAGCTAAAGGAGGAGCTAACAATAAGTACAAGGAAGAAGGAAACATTCCAAATTAATTGCCAAGTTTTCAAGCCTGTGCTTAAACTATTGAACCTTACGTTATGTAAAGACTGTTACCCATGCTACTCCTTGCTTCAAGACAAAATTTCATTTATTTGTAATTAGAAATAAATATTTCACAGTATATGATTACATATTGTTTTCTGATTAACCCCCGTGTTTTAATTATGTTTAATTTGTAATACTTAAAATATCCTGCATATCAGATATTTTACATTATGATTCATAACACTAGGAAAATGACAGTGATGAAGTAGCAATGAAAATAATTGTATGGTTGGGGGGTCACCACAACATGAGGAACTGTATGAAAGGGTCGCAGCGTTAGGAAGGTTGAGAACCATTGGGTTTGTGACCAGGGGGTTCGCCTACATTCTCGTAGTCGGCTGCTCCAGGAGCTGGCCCTCACTGTGGAAGGTACCACCAGGCTTCTGGTTGGTCCTTTGAAAGTTCGTTGCTCCTTTTGATTTTTTTATGTGGGTTCTTTTTTGTTGGTGTTCAGCTCACTTCTTGCTCATGTCTCAGATTCCGGTCAGTATCTGTTTTCTCCGCATATTCATTGAAGCGAGATTGTGCTGTGTGCCTCTTTATGGTGTCATTTGTACCAGGCTCTGGTTGGTCTTTCTTGATGTCAGGTGTCCAAAGTCGCGTGTCCTCACTTTTAAGGAGCACGATTTCTGTCCTCATATCAAGACTGCCGTTTTCAGTGCATGTGCCCTTATATGACAATATTGATGAGAACAACCAAAGTACATGAAGACATGGATTAGATGACAAGATTGCTGTTTGAATGCTGAGAGACGAAATGATATTAAGACTTGAAGTGGTGAAAATGAAAATCTTGGAGGAGGGTGGGACTGGAAGTGGCCATAATGGAAAACGACAACTAACCAGCCTTGCCGGAGGGTGCTTGATTGGCCGAGGAAAGCTGAGGGCGGTCAGTCCATGCTTTCACCTTGGAATGACCTGTTAGAATCCAGCTCCAATCTGTGGGCAGTTACTTGCTTAGAATAGGTAGATAATTTGTTTATTACCTGCGTTAGTCTGGGTAGAGCAGAGAAACAAATTCATAAACATACCTATGTGTATAAGAGAGAGTTTTATATGAAAGGTAATTGTACATTGAGAAAACATCCCAACCCAGTCCAGTCCAAGTCCATAAGTCCAATATTAGCCCACATGTCTGACACCAATGTATAAAGTCCTCTTCAGATTTATGAAATAGATGCAATGATGCCAAATGCAGGAGGATCACATGCCAGTGGGTGGGAAGTCTTGGAGATCCAGTGGCATTGTAAGCATCTCAGCCTACAGATATTTACATGATGATTCTTAACAGTAGTAAAATTACAGTTATGAAGTAACTGGCAGGGGTCTCCATGTGGCTTCTCCAGATCAGGGCACTGGTGTAGTTCCACGTGTCTTGTCAGCTGCAATGTTTCCCAGGGAGTGAGCAGAGAGAGACGTGTCTCCCGCCTCAAAAGAAGAAATACCGGATTTCCCAGAATTCTCAGGAGAAGGCCATGCCCACACAGAGGCCTCATTGGTTATATCTTGATTGACAGGCCGGACTCCATCCCTTCACTCGTAATCCTCTCAAATTAACACCAGATTATGAAACTACCACAATACCTAATAACATACTTCAAAACACAAATGTAAGAAACTGTAAGAAAAACTGGAAAATGTATATACAAAGTAAAATATTTTACCCTATTTATATTAATTGATAGAACAAGTTATTAGACAGTAAACATCGCTGTACAGATGATTTACACATTATCAAACAATATGGCCTAACTGACATTTATAGAAAAGTTGGCTCAAAAAGTACAGAAAGGCAGTTGCTTTGAAGTGCACATTGCTTTGTTATAAAACTGACATGTGGTTGTGCCATTCTCCCCAGGGCCTTGAAAACAGTTTGTTCGGTCCGTTCACTCTCAGGAGGGCAGTGGCAATGATTTTTCTAGTCAGTTTTGAGTCAGTTTTTGACTCCTGATGACCCTGTGTGTGTTGGAGCAGAACTGTGCTCCGCAGGGTGTTTAATAATCGATTTTTGGGGAAGTAGATAGCCAGGTTTAGCTTCTGAGGTTCTTCTGGATAGACTCATGTGGCCAACCTTTCATTTAGGGGCCAAGCATATTTACCATTTGTAATTCCCCCCCCCCCCCAACCCACGCACGATTCCAACTAGCAGTCGTTTAGTGTGTATACCTACCACAGGATATTTCTAAATCTAAACAATGGTTGCAGAAACAATTTACCACAGAAAAAAATATTGCCTGTCTCCAAGAGACCAATTCTTTATAGGCATAATATTTTTTCAAGTACCTTATATACTAATACCACATCTGTGGTGATAATCGTTTCATTGAATCTATTATATTTTAGTTAGTAACAGAATTCCATGTCAAATATCAGCCAAGAAGTCAGCAACAATGATTGGCATTTGCTTTCTAAAGCAAATTGAATTTCTATACAATTATCAGATAAAGCGGCAAGCCCTGACTACACAAATATGAATTTGGAAGATCTTTGGTTAATCTCTTCTTATTTCTATGACCTGTCATTGTATTAGTAGTACTACCACCTCAGGAGGTGTCTTAGATGCCTTAACTCAGACTGATTTTGGTCAAAGTTGCAGATATCGATTATTCTGGGGCATCTTGGACAAAGGAAAAATCATCAGCTTCTTTTTAACTTAATTGTTCTCCTTGCTTATGTTTTTGGAAAAGTGCTAGGCATTCTGGAAGTACACATGAATTGCTTTGTCATACTAGTAGTTGGTTGTAATGCTCACGTCTGGAAGCTTGTTTAATGCAGTGTCACATTAAGTAAGGCCCTTAAATGCTCCTCGCAAATTAGCAGAGGGGATCTAGAGGTCCTGTGACTATAAACTTCCATCAGGATTGTCGAAAGAAGAACACCCGGCTGGGTGGTGAGGGTCTGCCTGGGGAATTTTACTGTCACCAAGATGATTTCTCGTTCCCTTTTTCCTTGGTAACATTCCTATTTTAGCACTTTACAAACTCCCCTGGATTTATTATCCAGGATGAAAGAAAACAAGATAGACTATGAATTGAAAGGTTGATAACATTTCCCCTTTACTTTTTCAGCCTGGAGAGCTAACCACGAGGACACACAATTTTAAGGACAAGACCTTTAAGAAATCCAAAATCTGTGGAATTTGCAAACAAATTATTGACGATCAAGGTATCTCTTGCCAAGGTAAGTCTGTGTTTGTATTTTTCTTGCTAAAATAAAGTAAAAGAAATCAAATCAAAGCAAGCAAACAAAAAAGAAATGAAAACACTCTTTTGGTAGCTTAGAAAAAATACATTACGGAATTGCCCTCCTTAGCCTCTATTTGTGGTAGGAACCAACCTTATTTATACAAATACATGCTCATGTGAAAAAATTTCCAGAAAGAACAAATCTACTTATAAGGTTTACTATCTAAACTCTTATTAAAGTTTACAAATGACACTTTTATTTCCTACTGAGACCAGGGTTGATTTTGATATGTACCTTTCAATATATTGTTATGAAATGGCTCCTATCACTAAATGTGTTAGGATTTGATGTTTAACTATCAGGTAATTGGTGGTGGGAGCTTACTAATAGTTTTGAGACTATAAATTTGTACAGTAGAGATGTGACTATTTTGTTTGTTTCCCTTGAGCCCCTGGAATTAGGGCTGGAGAAGGGGTGCAGTGGGGTACATAGTCACAAAGTGGGAGGCATTTTCGGATGCTGTGGCCCTTGGCGAATGCTTGGTGTTGTTCTTTGGTATTCTATAATTTATGGAGCTTTTAATTTCTTCTCTGGAGAATTCCCAAGGTCTGGCTCCTGGACTTCTGTTGGGTGAGGCTGCCTCTTCCTCTCTGTAAACTGCCAAGTGGACGGTCCTTGATGGCCGTTTTAGATGACCTCGGCTGTAAAAGGAAAGTGTAGACTAGTGAAACTTGAGTGGGTATAGATAGTGTGGTCAGGACTTTCTAAGAGTCTCTTGGAATTCCTTGAATGTTAAAGGCCTGGGTCAGGGCAGGAAGGCATGTGCGCTGTTAATCTCTGAAGAGCTATTCCTAGGTGGGCCGTCTGAAGGGACCTGCCCTTTGTGGAGCACTGCTTTATCACCTCTCTCTCTCCCTTTCTTACTCTCTGTGGTTCCCACTCCGAGGCCTGTCCTTGACTTTGGAGTAATGGGGGAGAAGTCCACCATTCTACTTACCTCCCTTATTCTGTTTCAGGGTGGGCTTCTCAGAACATCGCTTTCCTCCTTTTTTGCCCTGGACACGGTCTTCTTATGAGTGGGGCTTCTGAGCATCACCGCACCCTGTGAGAGTGAGGCTGGTCATGTAGAGCTGAAGCGTCACTTGTGTGTGCACATACAAGGCAGAGATCGGCTCACCCCCGATCAGAGTCCTGAGTGATCGGCTGAGGCCCCTCCCCACTCCATCCCACAACCTGCAAACTCACTCAGACGCAGAGGGGGGCCTGAGAGGGTCCCACTGTCCTGTGGACACACAGAGCTCCCACACAGGACTTGGCTTTCCATGTGACCAGGCGGGGCGCTAAAGGGAATCGTACAGCATCAGTGCTGGGACAGCCTGGATTATGGCTGCGCCTTTGGCCACCGTAGTGCGGCGGGATGTTCTGTGCAGTTGCCGGCCCGAGAGAACCAGGTGTAGCTATTGAGGGCAGTCGCAGCTCGGCTGTCATCATTCCAGCGGTGTCCTCAGCCTGCCTCATGCCGCAGCCCTCCAATACAGTTCCTCAGGTGGTGGTCACCCCCAACCATAACATTATTTTCGTTGCTACTTCAGAACTGTCATTTTGCTACTGTTATGAATTGGGTGACCCCTGTGAAAGGGTCGTTTGACCCCCAAAGGGGTCGCGACCACAGGTTGAGAAGTGTAAGTGGCGACCCTGGAGGGAGGGCGCTAGGCGTGAATGGTGACCTGGGGCAATCACTCAAGGGGCGCAACACACCTCCTCCTTTCCCTGTGCCATCTCTGTTGGTATTCCCAAGGATGGGCCGCCCGCAGCCCGTTAGCTATTGAAATCATCGGCCTCCAAAGCACAGACCAGATTTAGGCGACAGTCATTGATATGGAAAACTCTGTGAGCCTGGTAGGTTTCTGGGCTGGTTTCCCTCGGTCCTGGTTTCTCAATGCAGCGAAAGCACTTCTGTAAATCCAGGTCACTTTATGAGGGAAAGGGAAGTTTCGGATCTCTGGAGAGCATGCAAGGCCACATGGCTGGCCACACGGCTGGCCACACGGCGGGGCCTGTGGGAGATTTCCCAACTGAAAATGGCCACTGCAAGGGAGCACGTAAAACCATGTGGAAGATGGCCAGAAAGTGGGGTCCACAGAACCAAAAGAGGAGTTCTGGAACCACAAAAGGAAGCGAGGGAGGGAGGGAGGGAGAGAGAGAGAGAGAGAGAGAGAGAGAGAGAGAGAGAGAGAGAGAGAGAGAGAGAGAGAGACCCGAGAAGGCACTAGCAGGTGCACAGTGCACAGGGGAGAGATCCCACACTCAGACCTGCTAGTGAGTACTGAAAGAGAGGGGCGGCTATTTACCCCCCTCTATCCCCACAGGGGGGCCGGGCAGGACAGGCGTGCTTGAGGGTATTGGCCCAGCTTAGTCGCTGAGTTCAGGTGCACCTGTGACGTGATGGTGCCAGTGTCTAGTACATGTCTTAGTTAACCTGCACCTGTCTGCGGTGACCTTAGTCTGTGCTTGGCCAGCCCTGGATTTTCCCCCAGAAATCTCTAATGCGTGCCTGATTTCTTTGTAACCCCACTATTGTGGCAGGGACACCTACTTTTTGTTTCGCGTAAGCATTTGGTAGAAACAATCTCCTCTATTGCTAATCTTGCTACCTTTCAAGCCCACGTTTGGGGACCACCCTGACCTCACCCCCTGGAGCTGTTGTGAATCACCTGTGTCATTTCCATGCATTGCTTGCCAAGCCCGTGCTGTGAGAATGAGACAGGAACTGCTGCTTGCAGAGCTCACTGAGGTCTATAAATGTTGTGTTAAGGAGGAACAGGCCTACCTCCCCCCAGAAGAAGGCCCCGCAGAGGCCAGCACTGAGGCCACCGCTTGGGGAGACGCCGTGTCTGGCCGTCACATGGGAGTGGACTGCAGCCCCGAGGATGATATTCCGGCTCAGAGCAGCCAATGCACAGAGGTCCACAGGGCCAACCCCACCACGAGACATGACGTCCCTCACTGACCTATAGCACAATGGGGGGGCCACACCGCAGACATGGTGTGGGAATTATACCCTGTCTGACCCCAGCACACCTGGGCAAAACACTAAAGGCGTTCAGCAGAGTAGTAAAGGGAGCAAAGCAGTAAAGTCCCTAAGGAATACCAAAAATAGACTTGGGGACCAGGACATGGCACCCCATCAAACTCTACTGATTTAAAATCAATGGCAAGGAGGGCGTAGGATGCCTGGTGGGGCTTGATCAAATAATGACAGTAGTGATACCCACAGGGGTCATCCGTTTCATAACAGTAGCAAAATTACAGTTATGAAGTAGGAACAAAGATAATGTTATAGTTGGGAGGTGGGGGGTCACCACAACATGAGGAATAGTATTAAAAGGTCGTGACATTAGGAAGGTTGAGAACCACTGCTCTAAATAAAATGGTTTTATTCCCCAAGATTTGTTATTTGGACTTCAAGTGCACTATATTGTCTCATTTGAATATTTCTCTTTCTCTAGTTGGTAGAAATGAGGTCCGAGTTAGAGCTGCCCCAAATATCCTTTTTCAGACCTCAGTAGTTCTGTTTTTAGCCACTCTACAGGAGAATGACGAGGCTGTCTGCTCTCACAAAGATTTGCATCTCAGAAACCCATAGATGGTTGCTATGAGTTGGGATTGATTGATGGAAGTGGGTTTTGTTCTGTTTTTTAAGGTTATTATTTTTGGGGGGGGGTTGGGATATTTCCAGTTCTGTTTTTCCTACTAAAATAATAGTTATTAAAAAAAAACCCAAACAAGCCAGTAAATGAAAATGCTATGCTCCTAGCACACTGAATTAAGCATGGCCAATTTATTTTTATACTCGACAGCTGGAAGGGTATGTGGAGTCTCCTGCCGCTTCTCTGGTGCGTGTCGGAGCACTCCGGCAGGGACTCCTTTATATTCTCCTGGATCCTATATTCTCTGCTTCAAGAAGAGCTCTGTTTTGCAGTACTTTCGAGATGCAGAATGTGAAATATTATGGAGGACTAACAGGTGCTTGTCACCAGGGTGTGGGCACGTGGATGATGACTGTGTGTGCGCCGGTGCTTGTGGGTGGACACTATCCCATGGAGTGAGAGCCCTTCTGGGATCATTGCTCCACTCAGGGCACTTTGTACAGTTCGGCTGCTCTACACCCTACCCTATCTTGAGAGAGAGTGGGAGAGACAGGGAGAAAGAAATGGTTTTCTTTTGGAAAGAGAAAAAAGGGAGTGGACAGTGGCTAAGATTTATCAGAATTTTATTATGCTTATCTTGCTGTGTATTGTCACGTTGTTTTTAGAAAGATACTAAGAAGTGCTAACTTCAAGCAATGTTTTAAAAATTAGCATGCATCACGAGAATAATGAAACTGTGTCAAGACCGGGGGTTCGCAAATCAAAAAGGGAGAGTATGCTCAGCGTATCTTAAACTGAAAGAATTCAAGAAGAAATTCAAGCCTTGAGTGGCAACATTACAAGAGTCTATGGACAAAATATTGAATGATGCAGGAAGCATCAATAGAAGATGGGAGGAATACACAGTTGATGTAAAAAGAACTAGTCGACAGTCCACCGTTTGAGCAAGAACCAATGGTGCTGAAGGAAGAAGCTCAAGCTGCACTGAAAGCATTGGCCAAAAACAAGACTCAATGACTTGATGGAGTACCAGTTAGCATTGGTTCGCAAGCCGATAAAGCATTAGAAGCACTTACTCGTTTATACCAGGGCATTTTGAACACAGCTACCTGGCCAACTGACTCGAAGGGCTCCATGTTTGTACCCATTCCAAAGAAAGATGCCCCAACAGAATGCTCAGATTATAGAACAGCATGATTAGTATCACATGCAAGTAAATTTTTGCTGCAGTGCATGCAACAACAGTTGCAGCAATGCATTGACTGAGAGCTACCAGAAGGCCCAGATGGATTCATAAATGGAGGTGGAACAAGGGATATCACTGCTGATGTCAGAAGGCTATTGGTTGGAAGCAGAAAGATGTTTACTTGAAGCATTTGAAGCTGAAGATCGAGAATTGTGACCTTCAGTGTGGCTTACAATTCAATGTGAACAAGAACAAAATTCTCACAACTGGACTAATAGGTAACATCATGATAAATGAAGAAAAGGTTGGTGTGGATTTTTCTTTCTTGGATCCACATTGACGCTCATGGAAGCAATCGTCAAGAGATTAAAAGATGCATCGCATTCTGTGGTACTTTCCGCTACCCCATATGCATGTGAAAGCTGTACACTGAAGACCGGAGAGAGCCAGTGCATGTGAACCGTGGTGCTAGAGAAGAACATTGACACTGCCATGGACTCTCGGTCTGTTCTGAAAGAAGTGTGGTCAGAGTGCCCTAAGAGGCAGGACGGTGAGATCTTTGGACATGTTTCAGGAGAGACCAATCTTTGGAGAAGGACATGGTGTTCCGTAGAGTGGAGGGGTGATGAAGGAGAGGAAGGCCCGCTAGGAGATGGATTGGCTCTGGCAGCAACCATGGGCTCAAGCACAAAAACAATTGTGGGGATGTTTTGTTCTGTTGTACATAGGTCGCTGTGAGTCAAAATTGACTCAAAGGCACCTAAAAATAACATGGAAACTTTCAAGCATACTCATAAATAGAGAGCCAAATACCACTGGGCCCATCATTTTGCATGAATGGGTGCCAGCCTTTGGCCATCTTGTCTTTGTTAGACTTTTAATTTGCCATAAAGAAGCGAGATCTTGGGTGTTTTCTCCCTCGGTGGTGTAATTGAGGCCTCCTTTGGCCTGGAGACCTGGGTGTGTGGTGTTTGCTCAACAAGGACATGTGATGACTAAGCGCAGGCTGTAGTTTTGCAGTGTAACATTTGTGTTGTGTGTGCTGAGCATTCAGCTCTTTTAAGGAACTGACTGTAGCCCTTTCTTCTCCCCCCGCCCAATGACACCAAACTCACTGCCAAAGAGTTCATTCTGATTCATCTCGATCCTAGAGAAAGGGTAGAACTGCCCCTGTAGGTTTCTGAGAGGAACTCTTTTTTGGGAAAAAAAAAAAAAAGGTTTTATTGGCATCTCATTCACATATGACACAGTTTAATAGTTCAATCATATTAAGCATTGCGTAGCCTTCATCACAGTCCATTTCAGAGCATTTCTTCTGTCTTGTTCGCATTATTAGCTCCCCTCCCCAACCTCTCCTGCAATATTTCCACGAAATCCCAGTTATTGTCTCTATAAATTAACCTATTTTGGATTTTTTTAAAGATCATTTTGTTGGGGGCTCTTACAGCTTTTATAACAATTATATCAAGCATATTTGTACCTATGTTGCCATCATTATTTTCGAAACATTTACTTTCTATTTGAACTCCTGGTGTCAGCTCCTCTTTTCTCCCTCCCTCTCCCCTACTCTTATAAAGAAAAGACACACAAAACACCAGGACACCAAACCAAAAACTAACAAAGGAAAAAAAGCAAAACAGAGAAAAACATCAATCCAAAAGAAAGTAGCAAATATTAAAAAGTAGAACACATCTTAAAAAGATCAAAAGGAGAAACACATAATAAAGTTTTAAATCTGAACCTACCGTAACTCCATCTGCAATAATCTACTTTCCAGTGTACTATGCATGATAGCTAGTTCTCACATCCCTGGTCAGTTGATGCTCAATATATGTCGTTACCCTGCAAATGGATCGTAGCTTCCACTGTCATCCACAGTGTTCTGCAAACCAGATGTTCACAATTTAACCTCTGATCCGTCCTTTCCTTTGGATTTGGATTATATTGTTTAGAATCCTTGAACCACACAGAGTGGTGTGATTCTTCCATCTGGACTTAGTTGATGCCTCACTTAGATGGCTGCTTGTTTGAAGACAACCCGGTAAGACCCCAGACAGGTGTTAGAACAAAAGTACAAAACCAGATGAAAGTAAAATAAAGCAACATTCAAACCGCCTTGTAGCTGGTGACCCCTGCTCTTTTGGTAATATCTTTGTGTGTGCATGTGGCTGCTGGGAGGAGGTAGGAGATGGGGACGGGGTTGGGAAGGGCACTGGAAATCAAAACAATAAAGCAGGAGTGTGGGGGAAAGCTGAAAAGTGAAGTTTGGGTACTGCTTCTACCTGCACCTACCTACCCAGCCAATCTACGCTTTACCACGGCCCCTAGGTGTCTGAGGTCAGAGGTTGGCATGCTGGGTTGCCTCAGGGCTTCAAAGAAGGGACTGTGCTGGGGAGGTGTGGCACTCCAGGGCGGCTTGTTCAGCTGGTCAGGGGTAAAGGGCAGTCGACCAACAGACTTTGCTACGATCCTAGTTTAAAAGCGTGCATTTCTTGCTGCATAGAAGTGCAAGACATCTTTCTCAGAAGTGCAGCCTCTATGAAGCTGCTGAGGAAACCGTCCCGTCCTTGTTACCTGGTGGTCTTCACTCCCTGGTGGAACTTCCTGACGTCTTTATCATTTTGCAGTAGAGAGCCATAGGAATCATCTCAATCCCATGCTGTGAATTGTATCTGTTGAGAGCATCATTCATTTAGTCAATGATAGAGAGTCTCAAAGTAGGAACCCTGGAGTGTCATGGTTGCACATTGGGCTGTGATCCACATGGTCAGCAGTTCGAGACCACCAGCAACTCTGAGGGTGAAAGACTGGGTTTTCTATTCCCATTAACAGTTAAGTGTTGGAAAGACACAGGGGGGTTGCTATAAATCAGTATTGACTCAATGGCAGCGAGTTTGGTTTTGGTTACAGAGTTTAAAACACTGTTCGAGAAAGGGAAATTATACACGTATAGGCTAGCTTTTCAGACCGAAATACATGAGTTATTATTCACTTGTACAGGTTGAAAATTTAAGCAACTGAATACTGTTTACATGAGGGTTGGGTATGGAGCAAAACTTTCAATAATACGCATTCACATAGACAGTACCATGCCTGCCTAACTAATACATGAGATTTTACCTTTTTAAAAATAAAAATAACCAGATCTTACCTCTTTATAGGAGTAGAAAGCCTTGTCTTTCTCCTTCAGAGCTCCTGGTGGTTTCAAACTGATGACCTTGTGGTTGGCTGCACAACATGTAACCACTACGCCACAAAGGCTCCTTTTCCCCCCAGGTTGAGAAAAATTCTAGGTTAATCTCGGTAGGTTGGCCGGTCAGATTCACCCAGATGCCTCGGACGATTTGCTTGGTCGTCTCCCAAGGGCAGCTGACACTGCCAGCGACAGCACTCTTTGAGTACAGCTTTTTTTTTTTTTTTTTTTTAGAAAACCATTTATTAACATGACAGTAGATGATTTTCACTTCTCTTTTTACAATCAGCTTCGTCTTTCTATTTCTCACTTCCCTCATCCCTACAGCTCATTGTCCCCAGCAGGAGGCTTTCTGGTTCCCAGCATTTGGGTCCTTGTGGATTGGGGGTTTACTCTGAGCCCCGAGCCAAGACTATGAGCTCAAGCACATGCTCTTCCTCTCTTGAAGGTTGGAACCCCAGCACATTAGCTCCCGAGAGACCAGCTGACTTTGGGGGAACATCGTTCTGGATCTGCTGGCGGTGTTCTAGGTACCTTGGCCATTTAGCTTTGCTGTCAGTTTTCTCAAACCTTGAATGGATCTCCTGACATGAGCTTGATGGAAGACAACCAAGGTCCATGAGCACGTAGTGGATCAACTTAGAAGAGTAGGGGAAGGCTCGGAACAGCGTTGACCCGAGGAGAGCTTTCTGGACAGTAGCAGCTCACTCACTTGCTGGGCCAGTACCTGTGTCTTAGCCTATTGACCCGAGCTCATTCACCAGGTGTTCTTTCAGTCCTGTGTTGGGAGGCTGGTGTGTGCATCATCCGTGAGCTTTCTTGGTGCCTGGGCTTCCTTGGTGGCACTTGCCTGTACATCCTCTGCACCTGACTGTGGTATCTGCTGGCTTTTCTCTGCCCACATTGCCTCATAAAAGCAGTGCCCCCCTGCTCCAGGCGCCCAGGCGAGTGGGCCCAGGGGGGACTCTCTCTGCAGGATGTTAGCTACTGGCCCCTTCCTAGCAGCTGCATGGGAGGAGGTGTTAGTGATAGCAGGTGTTTCCCCAATGCCTTGGTTGCCTTCTTTCTGGGACGGGCTACGTGCCAGGAACATTTCTGAGGAGTAATGCCTGGGACACACACAAGAAGGATGACACCTGTCCTGTAGAGGAAAGAATGTGGCCCACCGGGGGACCGTACACACACGGTGTCTGAGATGGGCTCATAAGGCCAGAGGTGGCGTCAGGGCAGGAGAGGCAGCAGTTGGGCCCCGCTCGCCTGCTTTCTGGCAAGAAGGGAGCTGTCTGTGCCTCTGCTTTCCAGGAGAGTCTTTTCATAGTGCTCCATTAGTCACGTGGGCCTCCTGTTCTGGACACTGGTAGCCTTCATCTGGATGGCAGATGTCTGTTTTTCTCATTGTGGTGTTTGAAATAGGCTGCGAGAATTCAAAACCGCGTGTCCTAGCTAGGCACATAACTATACTAATTAGTACACAGAAGCATTTTGAAGATAAAGTGTTTCATTTATTGTCTTTTATACATTATCTCTTTCCTCATCTCAAAAGTGATTTAAGTTGTTTTTATGCGAAGCATTAGGGAGAAGTTCAATGATGTCTGAGCCATCCTGTCCATCCATCTACGGGAACACAGGAAGTGCTGACACACTGGCTGGACTGGGCTAAAAGTACCGAGGTCACTGCGTTGGGATGGCTAGGAAATTTCCTGGAGGAAATGAAGCATGCCTGGGCCCTGGAAGTGTGTATGGAATAACTGTAGAAAGGGCTGATGGCAGGCTGAATGTGCGAAAACGGAGTCTAGCTATGCCAGACTTTGGGGGAGATTCACACTGCATCTTAGGCGAAAGTGTGCTTGCAGGTCAGCATGCGTGATCAGCAGCGTTGTTCTCAGCCCTCTGGTCAGATCTCCTCCGTCTGCTCTCTGTGGGCTGGCTTCTTTATTCCTTGCTTCTTTCGAGAGAGGCCTAAGGCGTTTTCAGCAATCAAGGACATCACAAGATGATGGTGTGGGATAGAAGCTGAACTGAGTGTCATGGATCTGAACTTTCACGGAGAGCAGCTGAAAGCACATATATGGAATCCATGCAGAGAAATCTGAAAATAACATTTGTAAGCAAAAGCAAAGAAAATGCTTCCCAAGCGTTTGTCTCTTGCTGCTTGTAATTTATCATGTTTGCTTTGAAAACAAAGTTGAGGTGTAGGGATATTCAGATCGCAAGTTTGTGGAGAGGGAGTGTGACCATTTTTGTTTGTTTGTTTCATGCTTTTTTATAATTGCTCATTTTATTGAGGGCACTTACAGATACTATAACAACCCATAAATCAATTATCTCAAGCAAACCTGTACAGATGCTGCCATTGATCATTTTCAAACAGTTTTTTTCTAAATGATCCCTTTGATATCAGTTCTTCTTTATTTCCTCCCTCCCCCAACCTATCACCCTTGTGAACCCTTAATCAAGTATCTATTATTATCATCATTCCATATCTTACACACCAGCCAGTGTAGCTCTTCACCCACAGTTCTGTTATTCATCCCCGTCGAGGGGGTTATGCATCCATCATTGCTATCAGTCTCCGCCCCCCTCCTCTCCCCTCCCCTCCATTCTCCACTTCCCTTCCCACACCCTTGTGGAATCGTTACTCCCATTACTGTTTCTGAGGGATTGATCTATTCTGGATTCCATGTGTCAAATGCTCTTTTCTGTACCTATGTACATATGCTGGTCTAGCAGGATGTATGGGCATGAACTGGGGCCATGATAGGGGGAGAGGAAGCAGGGGGAGAGGAAGCATTAAAGAACTAGAGGGATGTTGTGTGTTTCATTGGTGGTGTACTGCATCCTGGATGAGTCCTCCCTTGTATGAGGGAATGTCCAGTTATCAACTGATGGCCTTGGGTCTCCACTCTGACCCCTCTTCTAGATAACTATATGATTGTTTGTTTTTGATCTTCTGATACCTGATCCCATTGAAATGTCATGATCACACAGGCTGGCGTGCTTTTTCCTTGTGGGCTTTGTTGCTTCCTTGCTAGATGCCAGCTTGTTAAAGTTCAAGTCTTTAAGACCCCAGACACCATATCTTTTGATAGCCGGGCCATCAGCTTTCTTCACCACATTTGATTATGCACCCATTTTGTCTTCAGCAATCATATTGTAAAGATGAGTATCACACAGTGTCATGTTATTAGAACAAAATGTTCTTGTGTTGAGGGAAAACTTGAGGTCCAAAATCCATCTGCTACCTTAGTGCTTTACCATATAAATATGTATACATAAACCAGTACCCTTATCTTTATATATTAATAGATTTACATATAGAAATATCTATACTTATACCTCTATATATGGCTTTTACTTCCTAGTTCTTTTCTCTAGCTCCTTTACTTTCTTCCTGCCCCATGCTCTCAGTAATTTCTCTCAGCTACATTACAGTCCATCACTCTTAGGGACTCGGTAGCCTCCTTGCCATTGATTATCTGGACAGGCCATCCATAAAGTCAGCAACAGTATGCACCAGTTCACAGGCTCAAAAATCTCCATCTGGTCGGGTTCTGGTCAACTCAATGTGGGCTGCCTCACTCAGCCTCCGCAGGGTGCCTATTGGTCGTCTTGCCGCTAGACCACGAGATCTCACCAATACTCAACAAGCCTAGCCCCCTCATGCTAGGTCGTGAACTTTAGACCAGTCAACCCTCTCGTCTTCTCTTTTTCCTGTAAACCAAGTCCACAGGTGTCAGTGGCCAAACTCAACCCGTCTCTTTATTGCTGCATTTCTCCCACTTCCACTTAACAAGTGGATCCAGGTGGTCACCTATCAAGCTTCTCAGCCTGCTCTCAGGCTCCCTTTAACACTCAGTCCTAGAGGGGAGTTTTCTCCATAGTTCCAGATTTTTCCAGCTTCTGACAAAGACCACTGGTTCCTGAGTACTCCAGAGCACTGGGTGGGCATATCTTTTATCCAGTTTCTATACTGCCCACTTACAACAACCCAGTGCTCCATGGAGGCAATCATGTTTTCGACCTGAAGAATCTTCATTCCAATTAGAACCTTGTGAAGTCTGCATCCATAGGCAAAGTCAAATGCTCTAATTTTTTCAAAGTAAACGCTTCAGGCCCCGCGAGGCACTCAGCTAAGTATCATCAAGAGGCCGCTGAGAGACTTTCATTATTCCTAGCTGGGGTATCCAGGCGGTACAGGCCTGCTTTGAACACTCTGATTTTTCAAAGTAAACGCTTTGGGCCCCGCGGGGCACTCAACACGTAGATCCACATGCCCCCTTCATCTCACAAAACACACACAATGATGCCCACTGCAAGAGGAAAGCCGAGTCAGTGAGCATGTAAGCATCTCAGCCTGCTGTGTGTGTGTGTGTTGGGGGCGGGGGGGCTGGAAGGGGAGAGGAGGAGGTGGAGGTGGGAGGAAGGGAGCTGTGAGACAACAAACTCAGGGACAGGGGAATCTCAAGGGATCTAAACATCATCGGTCCTGTCAGCATTGTTTATCCTGCCCATCTTATATAGACAGACACGATTTTTTTTTTTAAGAGAGAGAAAAGCCTCTGCGGAGTTCCAGATCTACCTGCTGACCTTTGTGAATGTCTCCCAACTACTGAGGGTGGCCTTTTAAACAAAGATTCTAATACTGTGCCTGTTAAGTGCTGTGCACTCAGTTCTGACCCCCTAGCCACACTGCGCCAAACAAACGAACGCTGCCTGGTTGGTATCTGCACCATCCTCACAATGACTGTGTTTGCGTCCATTTTTGCACCGGCTGTGTCATATCCTCCCATCGGCTGTGTCTTATCTTCCCATCGACTGTGTCATTTCCTCCCATCAAGAGCCGACCCTCTACTACACTAAGCGTGATGCCCTTTTCCCGAGACTGCTTTCTCCTGGTCAAAAGCATCGGAGTCCAGGTTGTGCCTTCTGTGCTTTTGAGGGTCATTCTGTTTGTACTTCTTCTGAGGCAGCTTTGTCTGTTGTTCCGGCAGTCCACAGTACTTTCAGTATTTTTGGCCGACATTAGGATTCAAAAACCATTCTTCTGCAGTTGTCCTTATTCATTGTCTAACTTTCACAGGCATATGGGGTGTGTGCAAATGCCATGGCTTGGGCCAGGTGCACTTTGGTCCTCAAAGTGATGTCTTTGCTTCTTAACACTGTAAAGATCTGTTGATCTTTTGTAGCAGCAGGTTTGCCCAGGACAGTTTTAATTATTGGATTCTCACTCCCACCCTGCTGTTTCCGGGAGCGTTCATTGTGGATCCAAGTAAAATGAAGCCCTTGAAACTTTAATCTTGTCTTGTCTCTCCTGGCGTTGCCTGTGGTCTAGTTGAGAGGAGTTAGGTTTTCTTTACTCCGAGTTCCTGTCCATACTGATTCTCACCAGCACATGTTTCTAATCCTCCTTACTTGGAGCAAACCCAGTAGTGTTATTTGCATATTGCAGATTGCTACTAAGCTTTTCCCCAATCCCAAGGTTGTATTCTTCTTCATCAAGTCCAGCCCTCAGATTACTTGCTGAGCATGTAGATTGAGTAATATGGGGAAAGGCTACGTTGCTGACACAACTCTCCTGATTTTAAATCCTCCTTCTGTCCGAGGAGCACCGGGGAAATGGAGCCTGGCTGGTGCACTGGCATTGAGACGAGGCCTGGTGCCATGGAGAAGCGTGTGCTGGAGGTTACGAGTTAGGCTGTGATCCACAATTCAAGATTACCAGGCGCTCCGTGGGAGAAAGACTGCGCTGACACCTGTCAGTCAAAGTTCCGGCCTCAAACCCAGAGGGGCAGTTTTATCCTGACCTATAGGGTCACCGTGAGTCAGAATTGACTCAAAGGCAGTGATTGAGTTGTTCTATTTGAAAGACCCTCTCTTGTTTATGTATAAGATTGGTATGCATACAATGATGTGTTCTTTTCAGTGTTATCCAGTTTGTTGTGATTCATATAGTCAAGCGCATTTACAAAGTCAATGAAATACAAGTAAATACCTTTCTGGTATTCTCTGCTTTCAGCCGGGATCCACCTGACATTGGCAGTGATATCCCTCCTGCCACATCCTTCTATGAATCTGACTTGAACTTCTAGTGGCTCCATATTGATGTATTGCTATAATGTTTTAAAAATTATCTTCAACAAAATTTTACTTACGTGACATCAGTGATATTGCTCAGTCATTTTGCCTCCTATTTGTCATTATTTTTGGAGTGGACATAAATATGGTTCTCATCCAGTTGGTTGGCCAGGTAGCTGTTTCCCACATTTTTGGCAATAGAAAATTTAGTGCTTCTTGTGCTTTCTCAGCTTGTTGAATCACTTGAATTGGTATTCGGTCAACTCCTGTAGCCTTATTTTTTTGCTTATTTATTCAGCGTAGCTTGCAACTCTATGTTCAATACCATTGGTTCTTGATCATTTGCTACCTTTTCAAATAGTTGGACTTTAACCAAGTGTTTTTGATTCAGTGACTCTGCATTTCTTCCATCTTAAAAATTTTTTTCGGTGGGAGGAGGGTGCTTCATGTATCACCCAGTATTTTGCTTATAGATTAATTCAATATTATGTCAATTCAAGCCCTGAAGTTTTACGTTGGGTCTCTCCACCTGCAATGTGCCGCGTGTGTTCTTTCTTTTTGGCGAAGCCCATTGATGGTGTCGAGAACGCATTTGCAATGAAGAAACACTGTGTCCAATATGTAGCTAAATCTCACCAGATCAACTTGGCTACTGTTGAGTGCATTCTCACTCTCATCTGCCCCATGTACAAGCAGAATAGCACAATGCTCCATTGGGCTTCCCTGTTGTTATCCTCCTAGCAGCAGCTCCCAGGCCTGTCTCCCCCGGCACTGCTAGGCTAGTTTTAGATGCCAACCTTTATGCTGAATGTCAAGTGCAAGCCATCTGTGATACCCAGGGACCAGTACATAGAGTGTATACAGTGAAATTTAGCTATTACTCTTATCATTATTCTAAGAATTTCTCCTTGTATTGTAATGTCTTTGTTGTAGTGGTTAAAATTTTAGGGTCTCTATCTAGCCATTAGCCACTTGTAGCAACTGAGCCTTTGGCATGTGGCTGATTGAAATTGAGAAGCGTTGTAAGGGAAACAGTGGACTTTAGTATAATAAAAAGAATGTAAGTATATCATTACTACTTTTACAATAATAGTCACATGTCGAAATGATAGTACTTTAGATAATACCCAAGCCAGGCCCACTGTCATATTGAGTCAATTTTGACTCATATTTCAGATGTATGGGGGTAAGTGCAGTTGCTCATTAACCTTAGTATCATCTCTTTTACTTTTTAAAAGCATAGATACTAGAGAACTCCAAATACACTCATGACTGGCATTGTGCTTTTAGTTTGATGAGGCAGTCAAGAATCAATTTGACCTAGGTTTAAATGCTGCTTAAGCAAACCTGAGCCTTGGGGTCTCCCAGGGTGCTGGGACTCAAGGAGATGCCCTGGGTAAGGTAGCCTATACAATTCCGTCCAGCATGAATCCCAGCCCCTGGGAAGAATCTCAGCATTACTACTATCTCACAAAGAGGCAAGTGGCTCTGTCAGTTTCCCAGTGAGACGCTGGGAGCCCCTGCTCCCATTCCTCCCACGCAGGGTGAATGGGTGAGAGACTAGATCAGCGGTTCTCAACGTGTGGGTCATGGCCTCTTTGGGGGTCGAATGACCCTTTCACAGGGGTCGCCCGATTCATAACA
This sequence comes from Tenrec ecaudatus, assembly GCF_050624435.1. NCBI lineage: Eukaryota > Metazoa > Chordata > Mammalia > Afrosoricida > Tenrecidae > Tenrec > Tenrec ecaudatus. Next base: position 54,767,663 of record NC_134538.1, on the reverse strand, counting down.
GGAGCAAAATGACAGTGATGATGTAGCAACTGATATCATTTTATGGTTGGGGGGTCACCACACACGAGAAACTGTAGATGAAAGGGTGGCGGCAGTAGGCAGGTGGAGACCCGCTGCTTCAGATAAACGCATAGGCGCTTCAGTGGCAGCCCTGCCTCTGCTTCTGCAGCAACTGCCGGACGGTCCAGCACCTCTTCCTTTCTTTTCATGACTATACAGGCATGTCTTTAGGATGCTTTCTCCTGTTTTAAAGCACCCTTGTCACCATGGCTCGGGTGACACTGTAATTACCTAGCAGGAGGGATCTGTCCCGTGTGATTTCCCCGGTTCAGAGGCTTTGTTTCACTGACAGGGCTGCTGGCTTCCGAGCCCTTGGATGGCCTCACTGAACTTTTTATCGAGAACGTTTTCCCCATGGCTGCCCGCCTGCACGTTATGGGGTACAGCCCAGGCATAAATTCTGCAAATGCACCCTCCCCATAATTCCCCTTTTTGTTCTGTAACAGTGCTGATTGTGAAATGATTAGCTAGCTCTCCCTGTGTCTGTGGGCCAGCAGCGGTGTCTGCCATCGGAGTGGAAGCGCATGCGTGTCAGGGTGGGGTGTGGTGGTGGGGAGACTTGGCCCCCAACAGATGTGCCTGTCCTGTGCTGACTGTGTCCTCACCAGTCTTCCAGCATGTCTTTCTCAGTCCTCTGTTGAATAGCTGCTACAGCTCTGCTATGATGCTCTCAGTGAGCAGAGCCCCCCAAGAGTTCAAAATTTAGGGGCCAAGATACATTCGCCTACAGAACCACTGTCAGTGTGATGCGTGCTCCGTCCAGATGCTTGCAAGGGGACAGCAGGAAGGGACAGCTTTTGAGGCCAGGGCCTGGCGGGAGTAGCTCCCAATGTTAGACTGAGACTGAACCCATGCATTCAGCTTCTGCACTTACCTATCTGCTTCAGTGCACTTCCCAAACAAGCTTATATTTAAATAAGGCAAGTGACGTGGACACTTGTTGAACTTGGTGCCCGCAACTTGACCAAGCACTCAGGGAATGTGCAGTCAGTGTAAGTTGCCCGAAAACCTAAATGATTTTTCCTGTGCGGACAGATGTCTGGCTCATGATTATTCTTCTCTGGCAAATCCATGATAAATAGTTTAAAACACTATTTCAACTGCCGTTCCTTAGTCTTTCAAGCACAAAGAAAGGTAAACACATAAACACTGGGGTCTCGTCTAGAGCCGAACACAAAGTGAAGCTGGATTTGTGTGAATTGGAAAGTTATCGGTTGCTCTGTTGCCTCTCTGTCCCGTTGGGGCTTTGTAGTCTGAGACCACAGTTTTCTGAGTGCTCCATTCTCTTATCTTTTGTTTATTTTGAAAAATGGTAGTGAACATATATGTAAAAAAACGTGGCCTGTAAACAATCTTCACATATACAATTCACTGATATTAATTGCACTCATCATGTTATTTAAACATCACCTTTATTGTTCCCAAAGGATATTGTCACCTTAAGGGGAAGCTCTGTGTCTCCTAATTTTGCAGTCCTTCTCTTTGTAGGTTCTTTGCTGAACAGTTTGAGGTAATAAGTTTCCCACCCCAAAGGTCAGCCCCCACCCCCACCCCCAAGCCCAGCCAGCAGTAATTTGCTCTGTTCTCCCAGAAAAGGTTCTGACTCGTCCACGTTCTGGAGACACAGGCACTTACGGTGCTGCGGGGACTCACAGTTTTCCCAGAAACCCAAGAGGGAGAGGCAGACACATTCCCCGGGCCACATTTCTTCTCTCAGCCCTCAGTTGGAAAGTAGCCTGCCGTGCACGATGTTCTGCTTCTTCTCCGATAGTAGCGGCGCTCTTTGCAGTTGTCCACGGTCTTCAAGTCCATATGCCTCCCTTTGGGAAGGCCTCCCCTGACGTGCCGCACGCTGGCTCTCTCAGTCACCCTGCACGGACGCTTTAACCCGCTGGAGTGTGGAATGAGAGCCTTCCTATTTTCTGGGTCCACGATTGGAAGAAAGGCCTGGCTGCACATTTCCTGCACCCCCGCCCCCGTCCCCCCAGCTGTTTTGTAACAGCCTTTCCATTTTTGGTTTTCACATGGATCGTCTTCGTCCATTTGGCTGAAGGTGTTTGTTTTTGTTTTGTTTTCAATAACTTTTAAAGTAGTGGAGCCAAGGTGATAGATCCACATTTGGTGTTTTTTAATACCCATGATTTAGTGTGATTCTGTGATCATTGACTTTCACAATTTTATTCAGATAAATTGCATATGGTTTTTCAGGAGTCTTGTGTGACTGGCGACTAATGTGGAGAATCACAGAATTTCTCCCATAATTCACTGCCATCGAATAGATTTCATCTCTTGCAACCCACTAGGGCAGAGTAGAAATGGCCCTGTGGGTGTCTGAGGCTGTAACTCTTGATAAGAGTAAAGAGTCGCATGTTTAAGTACTCCGGTTCACCTGTTCTTACAATTATCATATTTTATGCAAATAGCTTTCAGATTTTTAATATATATATACTTGCCAACTATGCAAAAACTGTTATTTTTCTTAGGCACAATATATGTTATGTCTGTGGATGCCTTATTTGGAAGAAACAAACAGAAAACCCCATGTGATTTTGAGTCGCCTGAAGCACCACTAATAAATCCTGTGAGGACCCCTAATTCTAGAGGGTAGACTTCAAGACCAGACCCTCCCAGAGGCTCAGGAGATGTCTGCTTGGCTTTGTGTAGATAAATAGGTTCCTGAATACTTGCTTTGTCCCTGGGTAGCTCCTTGCTTCCAGATCAACTCTCTGTGACTGCGGTGTGCAGGGCACAGACACAGAAACAACTACCCCCCCCCCCCATTTCTGCTAGTCCTGTAGGGAGATTGAGAGGCTCTAGACGCTCCCAGCCACGAACACAAGGGTCCATTGAATGCCCACAGATGCCATGCCCTCCTGATATTCATGTGGTGATCAGTGGTACCCACAGCTGAGCAAAGTGGTACACATAGCCCAGCTCAGAGCTCCAGTGGGTCCTATTCTTGGGCAGGATGTGGTGTGGAACCAGCCCCCAGCCCTAGATGTACATCATGCGCTCATAGAGTTTCCTGAATAAGACCTTGGACTCCTTCAGGAAAGGTACCTCCAACTTCCTTAATTTTTTACTTTTTTAATATTCCATAGTCCCTACCTGGATGTGTTCTAAGTAGATACATAAATCGTCTCCTTTGAATTCTTAGCTGAGATGGGAAGTCTTTGGACAGTGAGCAGGCACATATAGGACTCTCCAAGAAGGAGATTCCAGGTGGTGGCCCAGAATATCTTGGCATCCCTGGGGTTTCCTGTTCAAATTTTTTGTTCATGCTGTTAAGCTGTGGAGGGCTAGCTAAAGAGCCCGTGAGCAGCCTGCGCTGGAGGAAGCGCTGGGCCAGGGTGGCAGATACAGTGGGAATAGGCGGAAAGGGACTCTGCAGGAAGCCAAGCCTCACTGCCGGCCCTGCCCTACCGTATGAAAGGCGGATTTGGTGTCCTGACTCTCATTTATGGACCTTATCTGTGGGGATTTTAGCTTCCAAACAGGATGCTCTACACGGAGCCAGTTGAAGAGATGGTGCAAGAGACACTTTATCCACTCAGCAAGTCTTGGGCTTGCCCTGATCCAGAAGCGACCTCTGCCAAGGGCATACAGAATCGTGACCTCATGGATGGACTGATTGGCCGAGTGATTGATTGTGGTGAATTCCCCAATAGTTTATCCATCGTAGTTGCAAATGTTGACTGGCCTGACTTTCCACCATCTCCTCACGCAATGGTTGCTCCTCTTCTTGCCCTTCAAGCCTTTCCTGACTCCACATGTAAAGTGTCGGCCAATTATCCTCCACCTGCAGCTTTTTTTTTCCATCTACCCTGCTTCATTTCTTTTTTTTTTTTTTTTTTTGCCACTCTCCGTCTGGTTACTTGTTTTCTTGGTCTTTTGCACTGGAATGCACAATTCATGAGGACATTTCCATTGTTCCCAGCTGTTTCCCAGAGTCTAGCCCCCTGCCTCCTACAGCGGAGTTGTGCAGTACATATTTATGCAGTTCAGGACGGTGTCCTTCATGAATACCTCCGAATCAATGACTGAGTCAAAGGGAAAAAATATTTAGTGCGTTCAAACTGTTGGTTAGCTTCCTCCACAAAATCTAATGGGTTCAAGATGAGTGAAAAACCCTCTCAGGTTTCTGAGGCACATGTTCCTTGCCCCAATGGAGACTGATCTGAAAGAGAAAATTCTAGTCAGTGGACAAGTTTTCCCTGAAGATTTGTAATTACATCTTACTTCTCAGCTTTCTTTTGTTGCTGGGGGATTGCAGTACATTTCTGGCCTGCGTCCCTTGTACGATGAGTATAGCGATGGAAATGGGGCTCACAGGCGATTGTAGAAGGGCCTTGTATTACATGATAAGGGCCCCTTGTCTTCTAGGAAGGAGTCCTGGTGAAACAGTGATTGGAACGCTCCGCTGCTCGCCAAAAGGTCCTGCATTCTGCACCCGAACCACACCAAACTCACTGCCATAGCATGCCACTTGCTCGGAGTAGAAAACCTCATGTTTCGCCTGCGGAGTGCCCGGTGGTTGCCAACTGCTGGCCAGCACAGAGCCACGATGCCGCCAGGGGGTCATCTGCTTCCTTAAAGAAGCCCCGGGGGCAGGTCTCTGTCCTACAGGATCGCTGTGACTTTAAGGGAACGTGACCGCGGTCGTTCGGTTTGGTTTTGTCTTTAAAAGGCATTTGTCAGATGCTGTCATGATTAAGGAAAAGAAGTTGTACGTAGTTGATCAGTTTAAATTTGGATAAAAGCATTTTGAGCCAATTTTTATACATATATGTGTATATACTATATACGTATATGCGCATGTGCACATAAAATGACTTTGGTAGTTGTTTTTGGTAGCATTCTGAAAAGTGGGACTAGAAGCTGGCTTGCTGCTCTTTATGTAGACATGTGGACACAGGAGTAGCGGTGGGAGGGGGGGAACAGGCCAACTGAAATGGAAGCAAGAGGCCTGGCAGGATCAGTGTCCGGTTCTTCTGCCACGTGCAAGCCTTTTATGGCCCTCAGTCTTGTGGTCTTACAATGTACTCATTTAGTCCGTAACCTCTAGGAGGACCTCCCTTTCGTAATACGTTACATTCAAACCCAAATTGCATTAAACCAAATCAAAACCCCTCACCCGCCGCTATGGAGTCGACGCTCCCTCATGACCACCGCCTACACAGTGCCCCACCCGGGTTACAGTGACTGATGGTTTTCGAAGTTGATTGCTGAGCCTTTCTTCTGAGATGCCTCTTCATGGACTTGAACCTATAAACTTTCAAATAGTTACCAGCCTTTATCCCAACCTTGAGGAACCTAGTCTACAAGGGGACTCGGCCCTGGAGGAGCTCTGAGTTTGGGGGCTTGGTGGTGGGGAGTATGAGTTGGGAGGTGCCAGCCCACCCCCCCACCCCCTACTAATCACAGGTTCAGTAAGCACAATTGCACGGTTGAGATATATAAATATTAAAATCATCTAGAGCATGAGAGATAGAAGAGAAAGTCAAATAATGGATTCAGACACAATTCATGGTAGCATGCTCATCTCTTGGGTGGCTATGATCTTACCAGCCAGGTCCGCGTACAGCATGGACTGAGAGGAGGTGGGGTGGAGACCCGGCAGGAGGCTCGAGGACCGGGCAGGAAGCTGGAGGACCCCGCTTATTGTTAATCAAGCATTTTTTTCTCTTAGGGGGGCATAATTGCAGGCCAACACATGTCCCAGGAAGGGGCAGGAAATAGGCATACACATCATAGGAAGTGGATGTATGATAGGCATAAGCGTGACAGGAAGGGGGTGAGCTGGGGATGTGCCCACAGCAATGGGAAGGTCTAGGGGTATACATGTGACAAGATGGACGGACCTTAGATTCATCATGGCAGCCTGGTCTTAGTCATCCTTGGGCGGGTTTGACCTCTCTGTGGTCTCCTACAAGGAAACAGACAACTACTATCCTTAACAGAAGGGAGTGAGTCCTATTTGTTGTGGGATAAACAGTGGTGTCTGCTTGGTTTAGATGGCTGATAACCCCTAGGGAGAATAATTCTAACCTACTTCTGATGGCCTCAAAGTGTATAGTCATTCGCAAGCAGCTAAGTTTGGCATATATTTGGGGGAGACAACTTGGGAGAAATCATTCTGTTTCCACAGTGGGGGTCCTGCCTTCAAGAAGTTTCCATTTGGGATGCGGTCCTGATGTCCGAGCTCTGAGTCTGTGGAGGATTCAGCCATCAAAAATGTCACAGTTTATGTGAAGCATCTTGCCTTTAGGGATGTCGCAGTCCCTGTGTCCTGTCCATCAATGATTCTGGATAGAGGCTTGAAGATAGCTGGGCAGACTGGCTCTATTATTTGTGCTTCTTAGTACTTGCACTGTTAGAAACTGAGACCGCGGTGATGGTTACGACCAGGGGGCCAGTTCATTGTCCTTGAGACTGTGGAAGGGCCGGACTGTAGTTTAAAAAAAACCCCATGAACAAATTCCTATGCACAATGGATGAGTTGGCTGCTAAGCAGGACAGGCAGCGGTGGCAAAAACACCCAGCCGCATGTGGCCGGTGGGCCACAGTTTGAGGAGCCCTGGTTAAGACCAACAGCATATTGACAAGCGACTTGGCAAAGCTGTGAAGACGTGTGTTGGGAGGCTCCGCTGCTGTGGAAGTCCTGTCCACTTGGCTTTAGAGGCCAGTACTCAGCAATCACAGAGCCTTTGGAGAGGCTGGTGAGCTTGAAGGTCGATCCTGGGAGAAGCAGAGGGTAACAACTAGAGATCATGTATGATATGGCACATACATAGAGCGTGTTTCATAAAAATTCGGACACTTCTGTATAGCAGTGACCCGGTTCCCGAGGCCTTTTGAGGAATAGCATTTCCAGCAAATATGCAAAACTGTAGAGTGTTTCAAAGTCAGAGAATGCTGACATATTTTTCGGAGTGGGAGGCAGAGTCCTTTAATCGGACTTTGGAAACCCCCATTTGATAAGGGACCTGGTGAGTGCTTTGCAGACCCGTTGTTGAGACAAAGCATTTGGACCGACTGGAGCTGCGTGCCGTTGATTCCAGGAAAACTCACCAGAAATGTCCTGGCCATGGTCCCATGTAAGACCTGGCTGTTTAAGCTGTGGGTGAAAGGAGAGCTGGGCTTCTAACCGGAAAATGCTTTCAGTTAAGAATGTTGAGAACTCTTGCCTGATAATTCTCAACTTGTAATTTTTGCCAATTGATGGATGAAAAGCCGCATTTCATTTTTATAAAAAATGTTGTTATTTATGCATGTGAACACTTAAAAGAGGAATGTCTCTAACATTTCTGTTTATTATTTAGTACGCTGGTTGTTCAGCAACTTTGCTGATTCAAAAATAGGTTATTTTTCTTCTTGATTTGAAAGAACTCATTGTGCTATGAACATTAATCTCTCTATGAGTTAGATTAGGCCGAAGCTCTGTCACTGTGTTCTGGTGTTTGACGTACACAAACATGTATTGTGCCACATAATACATATATTCCACACACATGAGGAGGCTTCAAAAAGTTTGTGGAAAAACATGGTTTTGTTTAATTTCATTAATATATGCAAGGGAACTTCAAGACATTTGTGGAATAACTCCATTATTTTTAAAAAGTAATTTTTAAGAACTGGGAACTAAATGCGGAGGATTCCGTTTCTGACCATCGGTTTTGTGTTGAACAGTTTAAGTTACTGTCAGCCCCTCGAAGTTAGCCCTCCTCCCTCCTTTGATTTCTCTCTCGCTTCATGTGGATGATGAAAGCCCTCACCCATGTTAACAGCTGTCCATCCCTAGTCGAATGCTCATTCCCTCCCCTTAGCCTCTCTTGTTCGGGAAGCAGAAAGGAAAAGAGTTCGCAATGGGACTGGGTGGGAGGTGAGAGTGGAGGGAACAGTAAAGAAAGCAGCGAGTGGCTCATTCATTCGTAAAGGGGCTGGCCCATCTCTGGGTGGGCGGTGGGCAAGCCTCTGGACCAGGAATGCCTTCCTGGGAAGAGGGAAGTTACACCTCACCGGGAGCCTATCACTGATGGGCGTTTTGGTACACTTCTGGGAAAGCAGAGCTAGCGGTTTGATTCCTGCTCCAATTGCAGTGCTTTTTGAAAGAATCCAAAATGGCCATGCTATGCCACTTGGCAGTTTGCCCTCCTTGTTCCCTCTGATCATCCTGTTTCTTCCTCACATCTGTATTTGATCTACTTCTTTTCCCTTTTCCTGTCGGCTCTGTAGTCCACAGTTGTCATCCTCAGCCACTTGATTTAGCTTCTTGGGTCTTTCCTGTAGGGGTCTGGGTAATGTATCTATCTGCTCTATTTACCACTTTGGATCCTCTTCAACTTAATATGTTGCAAATGTTGTCTGTGGTCTTTTGATCTTAGATACTTCAAAGTTTGGTTCTACTGATCTACCTGTTCATTTCTGTCACTTGTCATTTAAGATTTTGTTCCTACTTTGATAATAGCTTTCCTACTCAACGTCACAAACACACCACCCTATATTGTATTCTAATACTGATAGAGATATTCTTTCCTTTTGATCCAGTTCGATGTTTGATTCATTACAGATTATGTCATTGGCTTTCCCGCGGAGTAAACCAGTTTTCCCTTGAAGGATTGATCTTCTTCCCTTTGAGTTGTGATGACCCCTTTGTCCTGTGCCAAGTTCTAATTATAATGGTCCCACTGGGAGGTTTTATATTTTATGAACTATGTTTTATACGCTCCATAGAGCTTTAGAACTTTTGACTTTGCATATTATAATTTTAACATTAAAATTTCAGAAACTTTGATTTTTAGTAGCGACCTTGTATTTAATTTTTTCATGTGTATACATATGTGTAAAGTTATATATAATTTATCATTTAGGCAACTTGGCAGGGATTTATCTTTGATATTGTGTGTACCAATGATAGCTGGAGGGGCTAAGAGGGGACATTACCTGTCTGGGACAGGAGACACTCTTGAGGAAATAAGGGGCCGACCGTGATACTTTAGTGCCTCAGATTCCCTACTTTTCCTTTATATGCATTTCTTCTATATTCGCTATATGGGGTCAAGACTTACGTGAGCTTCATTGTTGTATCATATTTGGAAGGCTGGTATTATAACAAGAATAGTAAACACCTTTGCATCTAGTGTATCAACTTTTCCAATTGTGGTCACATGTATGTACCTAAATATTTTCCATTTTAACATTCTTCACATTAATCATGTTTATTGCATTGTTATAGCGATTTCAGGACTTCCTTTCTCTTCGTGGATGAATAATATTCTATTTTATGTGTGTAACACATTTTATTTACCTATTAGTCAGTTTATAATTTATAATCTTAATTTTTTAGGTTCTTTTTTTAACAATTGTTTTATTAGGGGCTCATACAACTCTTATCACCATACATACATCAATTTTGTAAAGCACATTTATACACTCATTGATCTTATTCTCAAAACATTTGCTCTCCACTTAAACCCCTGGCATCAGCTCCTCATTTCCCCCTCCCTCCCCCACCCCCTTCCCTCATAAACCCTTGGTAATTATTATTTTGTCATATCTTGACCTATCTGACATCTCCCTTCACTCACTTTTCTGTTGTCTGACCCCCAGGGAGGAGGTCACATGTAATCCTTGTAATCAGTTCCCCCTTTTGAACCCACCCTCCCTCTACCTTCCCAGTGTCGCCACTCACACCACTGGTCCTGAAGGGATCTTCCACCCTGGATTCCCTGTGTTTCCAGTTCCTATCTGCACTAGTGTACATCCTCTGCTCTAGCTAGATTTGTAAGGTAGAATTGGGATCATGATATTGGGAGGGGAGGGCAGCATTTAGGGAATAGAGAAAAGTTGTATTTTTCATCATTGCTACCGTGCACCCTGACTGACTCATCTCCCTGAGACCTTCTGTAAGGGGATGTTCAGTGGCCTACAGATAGGCTTTGGGTCTCCACTCTGCTCTCCCCGCCTCATTCACTATGATAAGTTTTTTTGTTCTGATGATGCCTGATACCTGATCCCTGTGACACCTCGTGATCTCACAGGCTAGTGTGCTACTTCCATGTGGGCTTTGTTGCTTCTGAACTATATGACTGCTTGTTTACCTTCAAGCCTTTAAGACCCCAGACGCTATATCTTTTGATAGCCGGGAACCATCAGCCTTCTTCACCACATTTACTTATTCACTCTCTTTGTCTTCAGTGGTTATGTCAGGAAGGTGAGCAAGTATCTCCCAAGGAAAGCACTGAGTCCCACTTTCCCCTTCCTCCTCACTCCTATCAAAGCCAAGCTCACTGCCACTGAGTTGATAACAACCTTGTGTACAGCAGGGTAGAACAACTCCTGTGGGTTTCAAGCCTGTAACTCTTTACAGGAGTAGAAAACCTCGTCTTTCTTTCACTTCGCTCCTAGTGCGCACTAACAAACTTGGATCTGTACATCCTTCCCTGTTCTGGACAGTTCATATATATAAGTAAGATCATACAATATTTGTCCTGGTGGGACTGACTGGTTTTACTCAACATGACATTTTAAAGATCTGCCTGTGTTATAGCTATATCAGGACTTCATTTCTCTTCGTGGATGAATAATATTCTATTTTATGTGTGTAACACATTTTTATTTACCTATTAGTCAATTTTGATACACTCCATAAGGTTTTCAGGGACTAATATCTCTGAAGTCTATAGCCAGCTCCTTCTTCCGCAGTCTGTTCTTACTTTGGAAGCTCTGCTGAATCCTGTTTATTTTGGGTGACCCTCCTGATATTTGAAATGGCAGTGACATCACTTACAGCATCACAGCAACACACACGCCACCACAGTACAACCAACCTGACAGACACTGCATGGATGTTTAGGCTGCTGCATCAGCTTTTGAAATCAAACCCCGTGGGTGTGCTCCCCATTCCACTGAAAGCCAGGTAGTACTTGCAGGCTCTGTGTGTTTGAAGCTCGCTCCCGCGCTTATTTGCTCTGTCACCTGGGTACATTACCTCACCTCTGGACTTCGGTTTTCTATCTGTAAATGGTAGTCTTAAAATGTGGCTTTCTTCTCGACTAGCGTGGGTATGTATAAAGCAGTTGGGGCAGCATCAACGGCTCTGGGGCAGCTGGAGCGCCTTTGTCTGCCTGTCATAGAGTCCGTGTTCTGAGGCGGGACACTTCTGTTATTGTTGATTGTGAGATGCCACTGAGTCAGTTATGCCCCATAGTGAGCTGATGTCGAACAGAATGCAGCACTGCCCAGTCCCTGGGCCATCCTCACGGTTGTCCCTATGCCTGAGCCCGTGGTAGCAGCCACCGTGTTCGTCTGCCTCTCTGAGGGCCTTCCTCTCCTTTGCTGCCTCTCCAGTTTGCCAAGCATGATGCCCCTCTCTCAGGACTGGTTTCTCCTAACACCATGTCAGATGTCTGGAAGACGAAGTCAAGCCATCTTTGCCTGTAAGAAGCACTCTGGACATACGTTTTCTGAGACAGATTTGTTTGTCCTATTAACTGTGCTTCAATACCACAATTCTAAAGCACGGATTCTTCTTGGAAGTCTTCCTTATTCAGTGTGTAACTTTCGCATGCATATGAGGCAATGGCTTTGGTCGGTGCACCTGAGTCCTCAAAGTAACATCCCTTGCTTTGCAGTACTTCTAAAGAGGTCTCGTACAGCAGACCTATCAGGTTCAATGCATCTTTTGATCTCTTGACATCAGCTTCTATGAGCTCTGACGGTGGATTCATGCAAGACAAAATCCTTGACATCTTCAGCAGCTTTTTTCTGCTTCTATCATAGTGTTACCTCTTGGTCCAGTTGTGAGACTTTTAGTCTGTTTTATATTGTGTTGTAACCCATGCCGAAGGCTGCAATCATGATCTTCATCAGCAATTGCTTCAAGTTCTGCGCACTTTCAGCAAGCGAGGCTGTGCCATCTGCATATTGAGGTTGTTAATGAGCCTTTCTCCAGTCCTGATGCCACCGTCTTCTTCATATAATCCAGTTTCTCTGATGATGTCACTCTGCATAAAGTTTCACATGAGCACAACGAAGTGTCGTGGATGAATGGAATTCACATAGTTAGTTTTTCCTTCGTAAGAAAGGCCCAGATGGGTAGGCTTCTACACTTGTCATGTGATCCCAGCTCTCATCTCCATTTCTTCCATTAAAATGGCAAATATCAGGGGCCAACAGTCTGTAATGTTATGTGAAAGGACTCTTAACAGCCAACTTATAAATGGCCAATTTATTTAAGGATGAATTACGGCCACTGTCTTCAGAACAGCAACCAGCAAGTATTTTATTTTTTTCAATGGCGACACTCAGTGCTAGGAAGAGCTCAGTGCAATGACACTCTAGTGTATTGTTGGCTAGAGTCTTAATGGGATTAATCTACCTTACCTGTGATTTGGCAATAGATGTTGAAAAGCATACAAATGATACCACTACTTGGCATAGGTATTCCTCACCTTTTCTTGATTCTTAAAAAAAATAATGCATGCCTACTTATTGACGTATTCACAAAAGTATGGCCAGCGTGCCTCTTCGAGGCATGGATGGTTGTCTCACCTACTTTGGACATATTGTCAGTAGAGATCAATCCCTGGAGAAGGATTTTGTGTTAGCCAGGTGGACTAGAGAAACAAATTCATGGACACTCACTCATGTATGTATAGGAAAGAGCTTTATATACAAGAGCAGTTGAATATTGAGAAAACATCCCAGCCCAGGCCAGATCAAGTCCGTGAGTCCAATATTTAGCCCATATGTCCAATACCAATCTATAAAGTCCTCTTCAGTCTCACAAAACACATGCAATGATGCCAAATGCAGGATGGTCACAGCCTGTGGGTGCAAATCTTATGGATCCAATAATGGTAGAAGCAGCTTATCGCTGGCAGGGGTCTCCACGTGGCTCCTCTAGTTCCCAGGGCATGGGGTCTATCAGCATAGTGCCATGTGTCTTGTCAGTAGAATGTTTCTCGTGGAGTGAGCAGAGAGAGTCTCTCCAGCTTCCAAGGAGGAGATCCAAGATTTCCCAGAACCCTTAGTGGAAGGCCAAGCCCACACAGAGGCCTCATTGGCTATCACCTGATTGACAGGCTAGACTCCACCCCTTCACTCTTAATCCTCACAAGTCCTAAATTGACACCAGATGATGTAACTACCACAGATGTCATGCTTGGTACAGTAGAGGGGCAGAGAACTAGAGGAGGGCCCTCGGTGAGATGGACTGGTACCGTGGTTGCAAGCACAGGCACCGTTGTGAAGTTGGCACGGCACAGGTGTGGGCAGTGCATCCTTCTGATGTGCATAGGGTTTGGGACTGACTCAACGACACCTACCAAAAAGAAGACAAAAGCTAATTTAACTGGTTTGTTAATATGCTATGCAAGAAGATAGCTTAGAGGTGCTTTGAAACACCAGATTATTTTATGATTTTCCCCCCTTTAATGGCCCCTGACTCTCTGTGGCAGAGTGCGCTGTCCACCATGAGGGTGCTGCACCAGGGTGTGCTTGCTCTGACCATTACAATGACTGTGCACCGCAGCATAGCAAACCCCTCTGGAACTTGTTGCCTTGAAACAATGGACACCCTGCCATTGCTTATCGTTTCGTTGGCCCAGAATTTGAATTTAGCTTGCCTGGGCATTCTGGCTTAGGGTATCTCTTGAGACTGGTCCTCCACAGGCCAGATGGAGACTGAAGAATCTTCTCCCAACGTGGCTTACTTGCCCTGCAATGTTGGTTCTGCTTGTTGAGGGGAGGCTATGTTGTCTTTCCATATGGACCTTTGTACAGAGCTGCTTTGGTATCCTCATGATATGGTAGTTGGCTTCTCTCAAAGGGAGTGGTCCAAGAGACCATGGCAGGGGTATTTTTATGAGATCACTCACCATCCCTTCTGTTATACTGCATCGTCACTCAGACCAGCTCTGATTCTGTGTGGAAGAGACTACAAAGGTATGCATGCCTGGAGGTGAGGCTCAGTGGAGGCCATCTTCCAGGCTGATGACCACCTAGATAAATGGTGACCCAGCCTACCGTCGCTGGAGCTGTCTAGCTCCTAGGATTCCGTGTGTGTGGAGAGAACACCAGTTGTGCCCGGAGCAGGTTTCACTGGTTCGCCTGCTGGTTATTTTTAACTGTCTGTCTCTTCAGCTCACTTCTTTCTTCTGGCCTCTGGCCGTTCTTCTGTCCGGGTTTGAAGCTCCTTCCACCAGTGCAAACACTCCTGATTTGAAACTCATTCTCAACCGTGGCGCCGTGTGCTAAGGGGATGATGTAGGGTAACTGTTCATCTTCATGAACAGCCTCAGTACTTCAGAGGAATAGGGAGATGGTTTACAAAATAGATCTTGCCAAGAAAATAGTTCTCACACATCTATAAGGGAAGGTTAAAAAACACTGCTGGGCTCTCGCCAAGTTTCTGTATATATTTCGTCTTTATTTATTGTGTGTATTTTATTCTCATCCTCTTCTCCACAAACCCTTGAGATCTCAGGATCCCCGCCCCTACTTCACAGAAAGCAAAGTCTAAGTAGGTAGCGAGTAAGGGTTTCTGAGGCTCAGGGAGCTTCAAAGAATGGAGCCAAGATTTGAGGCCTGTGTGCTTGACCTGCGGAGCCTTGTCCTTCCAGGATGCACACCTTGAATGCACATTTATATGTACTTGATAGCATCCAAGCAGTTTCTTCTATTGAGTTCACTGTGACCCTGTGAGAGGAAACAGAGTCAGCACGGCTCCCCAGCCTGCCCAGGGGCTAGAGCTAGAGCGTGGCAGAGCCCAGGTAGGACAAGAACATGGATTCCCAAGATCATGTCCTTTTGCTGATCTCACAGCTGCCTCCTTGGGTTAGAAGTTCAGCTGGGGGGAAAGGAGGGAATTTCGAGACTCGCACTTGGAGCTTGCCCTCCAAGTGCAGCTCAAGGAGCTCATGGTGGGATACTGTGTTGTCATTCTTCCTGTCAATTGTTTCTTAGCGCTGTGTCTCTGCCTGAACATGCCAGGGCAGGGACAGGGCCTGCATGCCACACTGCCAGGTCGAAGGGCAGGAGAGGGAAAGCACACTGTGTCACTGGAATTGGGGACAGGGACAGACAGGGCCTGTAAGGTCCCCACAAAGCTGGAGACAGTCACAGGTCCTGTGAGCTGCTGCCAGGACTGGGGACAAGGCCCAGGCCTGTGACCCATCACCAGGCCCGGGGGTGGAAGCCTTCTTGCCTTGGCACAGCTGCAGGTCGGGGTGGAAGAAGGCCCATGAAATCTCCATCCGTTCCAGCTCAAGGTCTGCATTGGGAACACATCCAGGCAGACCCACGATGTGATTGCCCACACAGCCGCCCTCTGCAGGTTCTCCCTGCGGGAGTTTAGGCATGGTTTTATTTTGACAGTCAGATCCTGGGTTCTCCAGAGGCAGAAGGGGTGCAGACATCCCGCGCATGATTTTCTCACGAACTTACAGGCTCCTGCCTCAATTCTTATGGGACATTGACAGGTCTCTATCTTTTCTCAGCGATAAGCTATACTTTCTGGGCCCCTGCAAATGTCTTTCACTGCCCAGCTCCATTGCCTGCCTACTGTGGGGTCACATTCGGCAGCACACACCCCTTCAGAAATGACTGCTGTCAACCCCCCTACCAACCCGGAATGCCCCCAATCTCACCCAAACCACCCTGTTTGCAGCTTGGTTCTCAGGAAACGCCCACGGGAGCCTCCCGTGTAAGTGGTTTCTACTGGAACGACTGCAAGTTGGTTCTCGGACACGACGCTTGCGTCACACTTTGCTGACGCTCTGGTGTTCTGGCTCTGCAAGAGGACCTTCTGCGGGGCTGGGGGGTTCTGGAGATGTACTAAGTCCGGTGCCCGAACTGCTTAACACACACATTCTCTCTCTCTCGTTTCTAGTCTGCAAGTATTCCTGCCACAGGAAATGTGAAGCCAAGGTAAGCATGGCCCCTCTTTTCCCACGGGGCTTTTCAAAGCCTAATTGGCCTTTGCGGAATGACATAGAGAAGGGGTCTGGCGCCTGTTTGGAACATGGCCACTGAAACGAAACTCTGAAGGGGAAAAAGAGAGCTAGCAGATACATTGTGATGGGTTGTATACATTTTTGTCTCAAGTATGAGCCGGGAGGCTAGGAAACCCATGCTTCGAAGTATACAAAGTAATCCTCAGGAATCTGATTTCAGATAAGACTGGAATAATTTTCCATTGGCCTCGTCACCAGCATGTTCTCCGCGACCACATTATGCCCTTTTGTTTTTGTTTCACCAGTTTCCATCGGCCTGCTTTTTAGAGGCAGGAGGGAGGTTGGGAACGGAGGTCTAGGATGCCAGGCTGGCTATATGGATCTTTGGGAAAATGGCAGGGAGGCTACATCTGACCTCCTCTCCCTACTGAAGGGAGCAGGAGAGTCCAACTACACACGCAAGGCAGAGGTCAGACCCGCCTCCACCCTCCAAATTTCTTTTACCCTATTTGATGCCAACCGCTCCTCCCATGGCAGTCTATTCCTCTGCCGGCCGTCTACCACTTAGAAAATCCATTGAAGGGCTCACACAGAACTCAAACCTGGTTAAGGGGTCTCTAAAAGGAGGGGAAGGAGCCCTGTGGCGTAGTGGCTGCTTCATTGGACAGTGAACTGCAAGGCCAGCAGTTTGAAACCATCGGCTGCTCTGTGGGAGAAAGGTGAGGCTTTGTAATTCCATGAAGAATTACAGTCTTGCAAATGCGAAGAGGTGGTTCCAAGCTGTCCGGTATGGTTGATATGCGTCAGAAGTGAGTCAATGGCAGGTTTTTTGGTTTGTGTGTGTGTGTGTGTGGGGGGGGGGTATGTTAACAAGTCACAACAAGCTAGGATAAAAAATATTAAGGACACAGTTATTAGTCCCCAGCAACACTTGTCAGCCAGCAGCCAGATCGCACTCTCGTCCTCAGCCTCTTAGCCATGTGGTCCCTAGGCTTCTGTCCCCACGGGCCAGGAAGCCCACCTGCTGCTCTGTACCATGGTTTCATAGTCTCAGCACTGCTCCTCTGCCCTGTCTCACGGACTCCGTTCCTCGGCCTCTGGTCTGGGCCTCCACTCCTTTAGGCAGAGATCTTGGACGTGCATGGCTGACTCTTCCTCCTTGTTGGTCCCTGGATTCCCTTTCCATGTTTCTGGGACAGTTCTTATACACAGGGGAGTGGCAACTGAAACGGCCCAGTCCTCTCTATCAGTACTTCACATACCCTGTTCCCATGGTGCCAACAATAATTTGATGAGAGACATGGATCGAGATTTCCCTGTACCATATTAACTTTCTCATGGAAGAAAGTTATTCCTAGAGAGTCTGGGATTTTTAATCTGTTACTGACTTCTAGTGATCCTGAGGTTAGGGATATAATCTCAAGCTTGAATAGTCACTGAGGGGTTTGCTTTGCTTACTGGCCTTGCATCTGTCTAGCACTCAGGACCTTGGTGTGCTAGCCTGCATTTAGGGATTTTCTTAGCAGGCAAGTGAAATGACAGAAAAACGCACCTAGAAAGGTGCAGGCACCCCATCTTTTCCTAACCAGATCCTAGCAGTTGCATCTCTTATATTTCTAGATCTTGATGTTGGCAGGCAGTAGGGCCTGAGCCTCTCAACCCAACCCCATTTAGGCTGATACCACATATCCCCCCAGTGGCTTTTATCCTAGGGATCGAGGATTTTATAGACTTATTGGGGTATGGACCCCACGGGTCAGTTGTTCTGAGACTTTTAAACTTGGTCTCAGATTCTGAGTAAACGATCCTTCTGGAAACCAATTTCACATTTTGGTGAATGAGTTTCCGTAGGAAGTCCTGCCCCCCTGCCCCACCCCCAGACATGCACCCCATTTGAAAAACCATAGGCATTGCAGAGATCAATGATTTTTTTCTTTTAACTTTTTGGTTCTCAGGATTTTTCCCTGTGCAGATGTAGAGAGGACAGGCAGCATCACACGCCTCCTGGGCCACACCCAGTCCCCAAACCGCCACTAGTTCACGCCTCTTCCAAACTCCTCCCACGCCGCCTCTCCTTCGAGATGTCACGGGAGATGCATTCCGAATGGTATTCAGAATGCGGGACCTTCTGACAGGGCTTCACAAATGTGGCAGTGTTTACTTTCAGTCTCATTGTGGGGAAGATTTCCCGTTTCTTGCTCATACTCATGGGCATGAGAGATTTCCAACTGTCATTTGTTTTGGGTCCCTTTTGCCCACATTTCATAGCTCAATTGTATTCTTTTAATATATGTACATACACACACACACTGCTGTGGGTTGAATATGGGACTTGTGAACATGAATTTGAATATAAACATGGGACTTTAGGTTCCCATTCAATAATTTCTATACAATTTGTTTAGTGACATTGGTTGTACTTTTTAGAATGTATGAATATTCTCATTTCATTTCTGGTTGTTCCATTTCCTTAGTCTAATGTATCTTCTGTACATTTTCATCTTTGCTTGAAAGTAACTGTTGGCCATTTATTCTCATATTTTCCCCCCAAAATCACATTCCTTATAGGTAACATTCATTATTTCTGAGCTGATTGGTTATTTAGTTGCAAGGTTTCCTTAGAGGTTCCTTTCAATTCAAGGTTTGATGCAGGACTTTGAACTTGGCTTCCAGTTTAGTCATGGCAGACAAAACAAAAGCAGTTCATCTGTGGACTCTTGGACGTGCTTCGCCTGTAGCTGAGCACCGTCCGCTTCCTAGTACTCTGTCCAACCAGAGAAGGCGGAGACCCCTCGTGTTCATTCTACATGTTATGGTTTTGATTGTTTCCTCCCAAAGTAAGTATTGTGAATCTTGACATTCATGTCTGTGGTTGTATTTCACTTGTCTTTGTTATGCCAATGCGACAGGGTGACTGTAGGCTTTTAAAAAAATTATCGGCGTAGAATTCACATAGGCAATTCAATAGTTCAGTCACACCGAGCAGAGCTGTACAATCATCACCAATCAGTTGTAGAACATTTTCCTTCGCTCTTGTACTCGTCGTCATTAGAGCCCCATTTCCCCTTAACCTCCCCGCCACACCCCCAGGATATGTTACTGTCGCTATAGTTATTGTCGCTATAGCTACTGCCTCTCTAGATTAAAATAGTTACGGCCTCTCTAGCTTTACCTATCCTGGATGTCCTGCACAGAAAAACACATTTAAAAAAACAACACAAAAACCCAACCAACCCCCCAGTCCTACTAGCAATAACAGTGCAGAACAAATACAAGCCTCTATCAAAAAGAAAGCAGAAAATATTAAAAACTAGAGCAAATTTAAAATGGGACCAAAAGGGAGCTCAAATAATAAGGAGTCCACTTTTAACCTATTGGCACCTGCGAAACTTCACTTTGCGATGCATTCTGCATAAGAGTGAGGCTATTCACATACTTGGCTTATGGCCACAGAGGCTTAAGCTACGTGTATTTCCCCCTCACTTTTTTATTTTCAATTACTGAAACAATTTTCAAATGGGTCCGAAAGGAGATGAATGATAAGATATTACATTAATAATTGACTTTGCAATGCCCTCTGTTTGATAAAAAGGCTGTAACCATCCTCAACTATTCTCAGAGGGATTCTCCGGAGGCCCGGTTTGCATTCGGACTCTGCAAATGGTCTAGACGTTCACGGTCAACCATAGGCTTCCTCAAACCAAATACTCATGGTGTTGGCTCTGATACCATTCCCTTCTTCATATTTACAATCCATGGATCACACATGCTGGTGTACTTCTTCCATGTGGACTACATCGACACTCCACTTAGGTGGCTGCTTGTTTGAAGACAAGGTTTTAAAACCCCGGACAGTATTCTCTCTGATAGCCAGGCACCGTCTAGTTTTTTCACCACACCTTGCTATAACACCCATCTCTTCAGTGATCTCTTCATGAGGGTGAGCACCGAGCAGCACCATGTCATAAGAACTAATAGTTCTTAGCCTGGGACTAGAATTAAGTGCAAGCCCCAAATCCATTCAGATATCTATGGTTCAGATTTACCTCAGAGACATCATTGTCATTTTATTTTAGAGACCATGATCAATCATCCCCCTGTTGCATAAGGTAATTCTATTGACAGTGTCATTAATTTAGCCAATGGTAAAGAATTTAAAACACAGTTGAGTAAAGGATGCTGTACAAATATAGGATGGCTGTGAACCACAATCCATGAATTGCTGATTTGTAAGATTAAACTCTGAAGCAACTGGACACTATTTACACAATAATAGGGGTTGGTGATACTGTAAAACTTCCACGCACGCAATTTCAATAATATTTACTCACAGTGGCAAAGCCACACCAGCTGTAGGGTGTTGTAAGTTCATCTCTTGAGATATAGAAGAGGTTAAACAAGAACGCAAGCCAGCAGAGATGGGGAAAGAAATGCCAAAGCACACGAAGAGCATCCGGGATCTGAAGTTCACAAGAGACCAGACCCTTCCCCCAGAGCTCATAGAGAAAACCTTCCTCCAGGGCAGTGCCCTGAATCTGGATCTCTAGCCTCCTGAATGATGAGAAAATCGATTTCTGTTTGTCAAAGACATGCACTTGTAACATTTCTGTAGCAGCAGCTCTACATAACCGAGGTGGGGTCTCTGTGGCATCGGAGAAAGGCGGAGGTTGGGGAAACGTTGGCTCCAGCTGTCTGTGGCTGTTTGGTTCTCCGTGCGTTCTCAGGCCATTGGAATGATCTGCCCAGTGAAGGGGCCTCCGATCCAGCAGAGGCAAGAGAGCTCCTTATCTTCAGTTCCCAGTATAAAGCTTCGCTTGTTCAACGCATTCACGACTGCTTCAAGTAATAAGCTGTGCGCACCCTCAGTGTAAAAGCCCTGGCATAATGTAATATTTTAATACTCCTCTCACTGCAGGCCTTTTTCTTTGTAATAAGAAGAGAGTTGTTTCCAAAGACAGGGTAATATTCCTTTCTAAACTTTTTTCTTCAAGAAAACCACCAAAAACGCACGCATTTAATTTTACTTAGAATGTTCGTTCTGTTCGTTGTTATTTTTTCTTCACTCTGTTCCCTTGAGCACAGGAGGTGTTGCTTTAAAGCAACAACAGCAACATCGACCCCCAAAACTCAGCTGCCAGTGAGTCAATTCTCACTCACAGTGACCCTTCGGGCCGAGTCGAGCTGCCTCTGCTTGTTGCCCACACGGCAAATCTTGATGGGAGGAGAAAGCCATTTTCTCTGGCTGACCAGCTGCTGCTTTTGAACTACTAACCTTGTGGTTAACAGTCCACCATGTAATCCCCTACGCCACCCGAGTGGAAGCCGTCAACTTTGAAAGTCTGCAGGAGCATATATGCTTGTCTGCGAAAATGTCCTCCCCAGCACGCTTACTCCTATAAAATATGTGTAGTATTTTCTTGTCTGTGCTCTCGTGGGTGCTTTGTCTAACATAGTTTGAAGAACTATACCTTTCTTAAGGATAGTAAGAAAGACACGGATAACTCCATTTTCTGCACACAGTGTAGAAGGAGAATGAAAGCTGTGTGGTGTGGCATGGGGAGAGGAGGGGAGGGGCCTGGTGTTGTGAGGGAGCACATGGCATTTGTGAGTCTCCTGATAAAGGAATGCCTTCGGACTTTGGTGTCAAGTGTAAATAACATGGCAACAGTATTGTGTTGTCGAGTTACAGTTCATGGTACAGTGACAAAACTGCTTGGTCTTGTGTCACCCTCAAGATCGGTTGTGGATAGGATCACTTTGATCTCTAGAGTTTTCACTGGCTAATCTCTTGGATTAGTCTTGCTTCCTAGTCCTTCTAAATCAGAAAGCTCTGCTGAAACCTGGTCAGTGTCAGAGGTAACATGGAAGGCTCCACTGAGAGATGGATGTGCATGAGGGTCATTGACAAGGAATTGAATCCAGTACTCCAACACTGAAAGTGAGATTTCTACCAATGGACCACCGTTGGTCCCCATTTAAGGACGGGAAAAATTGGTTTCCTAGGCCATAGAAGTCATTTGAGCACAGATTCTCAGATGGAGAGATTGGGATGAGACTGGGTGAATGAAGTTGGCCAGCTTTGGCTGGAGAAGAAGGCACAGGAGGAGAAGGAAAAGCCAGCCCGTAGAGTTGGATTTGAAACTGACTGTGTCCTGTAATCAGGACACTGTCTGCTCGGGTGCCTTCTCTGCCCTTCACAGAAGTCAAAGCTGTCAGGGTGAATGGGATCAAGGTCCAGCCTGTATGCCACTGTGCACTAGCGTGCCCGGGCCCAGGGCTGCTGCTTCCCAGTTGGGACACTTTTCTTCTTTCGTGAACATTCACTACCATTCTAAGGAGTTGTTATCCAGTCCTTCAGGAAATAATGGGGTAGGCAGACGTCGAGGAGCTTGGTCAAACACAGGCAGCCGGGCTGTAGGTGAGAATGATGCCTTTGGAGTACCATTCTAGTAGGGGCACTGCCTCAGGGCTTCATCTGTTCCAGAGGCCACAGCTGGGACTTCCCAGGCTAGCTTATATATCACCAGTACACAAAAGAGGCGTTGTGCCCAAACACTGCAAAGTATGATAACATGGGTCCATAAGTGATTATATAATGACCCACTTGCTAGGTCTTCCTGGTTCCCCTAGTCATCTGCCTGAAGATTCCGCCCTGGGTTACCGTCTGTCCTTCATGAAACAGCCATCACCTTCGACTACATGTCAGCAAAGGGTGAAACTTCGAGGAGAACTTTATTTTTCTGGTTCACCAGCAACCATGTCCCAAGACTACAGCAGCTGCTGGTGAAGGAGACGTGGGGGGCAGAGGGGTGCATGGGAGAGGCAGATGCCGCCTCAGGGATTAGACCCATCTAAATTCGTTTCTCTTGGTGGCCTTTTACATTACAAGTTAAGAATTCGCTGAATGCGAAAATTCTATCGCTTTTCCCACAGGAGTGGCGGGGGAGTCTCTGAGAAGGATCTGGCTGCTCCATGGAGAATTACTTTGTTTTGGGTGAGGTTGCCTAGAACAACAAAATAGCCAGGTACTTATTGGTGGCTGGAAGCAAGATAAACTATTCTTGTACTTTGTTGTTGGAATTTAGGAGTTGCTGGGAGTTCGTTTAGGAAGTGGTTGGTTTTGTAAAAAAAACTACTAAGGTTCCATCTAGTAGTCCCCATTTCCCTTGGGACCTCAATATTCTAGCTTTCATTTTAAACATGTATAAATGGAAGCAAAATATGTTCCTTGACCCACTTAAGACCACTCGTTTTAAATGTTAACTGTGCTGAACCTGCCATGTAAACGTATCCTTTTCAGGAGCATATAGCATTACTCGCAGGACATGATGGTGACATGCAGATCTCAACATAATCACATGGACAATTTTACAATCAGTGGACACGCGGACTTTACTCATGCAGGTCTTTTTTTCTCACCTACTGGACTCCCTCTGGAGTGGATGGGGACGAGATGAGGGAAGTGTCTATTTAATTTCCCTGTCTAAATATGAAGGGGTTTTAAAAAGTCCAGGGAAAAAGGAAATTATAAAAGATACTGGATTTTTTCCCAGTAACTTTTGAAGCCTCTTATCTTATTGCAAAATCAATCCTGGTACTAGAGTTGTATCATCAGAAATTTATCTCCAGAGATAACAAAGGCTGGAAAACACTGTGGAACTTGAGTGTCAGGAAAGACGGGGGTAAAGACCATTAATTCTCATAGTCCACCAAGATTTTTCTTGAATTCTGCCACCTTAGGAAAGAGAAGAGGGGAGGAGCCCTGTCTTCCTCCCCTCCACTCCGTCTAATAGTGAATATTTCACAGATGTGCTTTGGGAAAGGCTTTTTATCATCGCTGGTTCATAACCAGCCTGTGAAGTACTATACTCCCCACTTCACATATGAAAATAATAGAGTTCCGAGATGAAAGTGTATGCCCAGGGTATTACAAATGGTCAATGTGCTTGGCTATCAACCCCAGAGGTAACTCAGAAGAAGGGCCTAGAAATCTACTATTGAAGACCTCAGGGAGCCCAGTTCTATTCTAACACACAGGAGCAGGAATTGACTTGATGACCTTTGATTAGTTGGAGAATGTCGAACCAATCACTGTAAGTCTCTGGATGTAAGTCTATACATTTCAGCTTCAAATCTAGCTGACTTTACGGGGCTTTAACTGTATGTGTGAGTGTGTTTAATTTAAGGAAAACTCTTATTAAGCCTTAAAAAAGACAGAGACACAGACACATCATCCAGATGAGGGAAGCCATTCGCAGGAGAGCAAAATGGCCTCTAAAGGTTTATTGAGAACATTTGAAAGGCAGCGGCAGGGAGAATGAAAAAACAGTTCACAGCTGGGAAAGCACACAGGAAGGCTTAATAAGACAGCACAGTTTATAGAAGCCCAGAAATACAGGTTCCTAATCCCAAGAGTGCTTACCTTTTAGGGAGTCTCTGAGGGTCCATGGTAATGAGCTTGCTTATTGGTTTATTTATTTATTAGTTTCATTGGCATATACTTCAAACATCATACACTTCAACAGTGTAAGCACATCTAGAAAAGTTGTACAATTATCGCCATAATCAGTTTCAGAACATTTTCTTTGCTTTTGTGCTCATCATTATTAGCTCCCCATTTCTCCCTAACCTCCCCTGCCATAGCCCAATCCCGTTACTGTCTCTATACATTTACCTATGTTGGATTTCATATACAGAAAAAAATTTAAGAAACACACACACAAACTAACAAGAATAAAAATTAAAACAGATAAAAATGATAAGGTGCTAAATTTTGACCTACCAGAATCTGCAACAATCCACTTTCCAGTGCATTTTGTATGATAGCAGGCTGTTCACACCACAGGTCCATGGTCAGAGGGGATTCACCAGAGGCTTCATCCCTATGTATTTCCCCTTAAGCTTTTTTTTTTTTAAACTGTAAGAACTTTAAAATGGGTCCAAAGAGAGACCAAATGATAAGATATTACATTTTGACCTAAGTATGTCTACCATAATGGATCTTGCAATCCTCTCCGTCAGATAACCTGGCTATTCACATCCCTCAGCCATGATCAGAGGGGAATTCACCAGAGATCTCATCCACGTGTGGACCTTGCCAAGCGAATTTGGGCTTCCACTGTCACCCATCGCCTTCTGAAAACCAGGCTTTCCCATTTCAATTCTGATACTATTCCCTCATTTAGATTTGGCTTATCTTATTTACAATCCTTGGATCACACTGGCTGGTGTACTTCTTCTATGTGGACCTTGTTGATCCCTCATTTAGATGGCTGGTTGTTTGAAGACAAGCCTTCAAGACTCCAGATGCTATTCTTTCTGCTAGCTGGGCACCATCTAGTTTCTTCATCACATTCCTGTTGCATTCATATCTTTTTAAAAAAATCATTTTATTAGGGGCTCATACAACTCGAATCACAATCTATACATACATCAATGTATAAAGCACACTTGTACATTCTTTGCCCTCATCATTCTCAAAACATTTGCTCTTCACTTAAGCCCCTGGCATCAGCTCCTCATTTTTCCTCTCTCCCCCTCCCTCCTGAACCCTTGATACTTTATAAATTATTATTATTGTTGTCATATCTTATACTGTCCAACATCTCCCTTTACCCACTTCTCTGTTGTCCACCCAAAGGGAGGAGGTCACATGCAGAACCTTGTAATCGATTCCCCCTTTCCACCCCACCTTCCTACCACTTTCCCAGTATTGCCACTCTCAGCACTGGTCCTGAAGGGATCATCCGTCCTGGATTTCCTGTGTTTCCAGTTCCTATCTGTACCAGTGTACATCCTTTGGTCTAGCCAGATTTGTAAGGTAGAATTCAGATCATGATAGTGGGTGGGGAGGAAGTATTTAACAACTAGAGGAAAGTTGTATGTTTCATCGTTGCTATACTGCACTGTGACTGGCTCGTGTCCTCCCCAGGACCCTTCAGTAAGGGATGTCCATTTGCCTACAGATGGGCTTTGAGTCCCCACTCCGCACTCCCCCCCATTCACAATGATATGATTTTTTGTTCTTCGATGCCTGATGCCTGATCCCTTCAACACCTCCTGGTCGCACAGGCTGGTGTGCTTCTTCCATGTGGGCTTTGTTTCTTCTGAGGTAGATGGCCACTTGTTTACCTTCAAGCCTTTAAGACCTCAGATACTATATATTTTGCTAGCTGGGCACCATCATCTTTCTTCACCACATTTGCTTATGCACCCATTTGTCTTCAGGAATCGTATCAGGGAGGTGAGCACACAATGATATGATTTTTTGTTCTTTGATGCCTGATAACTGATCCCTTTGACACCTCATTATCATATCTTTAGTAATCTTTGCATGAAGCCAAGCATTAAGCAGGACCATGTCATAAGAACTAATTGTTCTTAGATTGGGGCTAGAATTAAGTGCATGCTCAAAATCCATCCATGCATCGATTGCTTATATATGCCTCTGGTTCACTTAAAGAGGCATCATTTTAATTTTATGTGGAAGAACATTATCACTCATCCCTGCTGGGGCATGACATCCTTTGCTATCAAGTTAATGCTGGCTCATAGCAACCCGATAGGGTAGAGTGGAACTGGCTCTGTGAGTCTCTGAGCCTACAAATCTTCAAAGGAATAGAAAGTCTCATCCTTTCCCTGTGGAGCTGGCTGGTGCTTTTGAACTGCTGACCTGGGAATAGCAGCCTACTTTGTGGACCACTATGCATTTTTAGTTTATCCAATTGTATAGAACTTAAAATACTGTTGAGAAAAGGAAATTATATGAGTATAGACCAGCTGGCTATGAATAACAATTCATGAATTGTTGACTTCTACAGATTAAACCCATAAGTGACTGGACACTATTTACACAAACATCAAGGTTTGGTGATATAGGGCAAATCTTGGTTAATATTCATTCACAGCAGGAGAGCCATGCTTGCCAGGTTAATACATGTCATAATGAAGCAAGGAGAACATTAAAATAATAAGTGTATGGTAGTCTGGGCCACCATTTATTGGTCACCAAAGGAAGGTCTGAACCAAAGTCCACGACTACTATTTCCATGCCCTTGGACTAGAACCCTTCTTCTCACATAGGGAATTTCAGCCTTAAGTCCAATGGCTAGAAGAGAGGTAAAGCCCAGTTCATGTAGTGGAGTTGCCACAATGAGTTTTTCTGAAAGATGTGCTCGTCAAAAGGACAGAGTCTCTAGTTCCAGCATTCTATAGCAAACGAACTGTATCACCTACCACCACGCATGGTCTCCCCTGGGCTTCCACATAGCCTTTGTTACATGTTTTTTCCCAACGGGAGGTTGCCCCTTCTCGCTTTTCTGCCAACAGAGATGTAATTGCAATCTCTGAGACATAGGAAGGGGGTAACCCCCCAACCCCCAAAGAAAAAAAAATCAGAATCCAACACTGCTCCCCCACCAAGCTATGTATTTAATTTTTTTACCAAACCACCTTGTCACCTTCAAAGTACTATCGCACTTAATACATTTATCAAATCTGCAATTCCATTCTTCATTTTAATTTTGATTCCATTCTTAGAAACATTTTTCAAACTCAGCACCTCCCTCATTTTCTTCACCTCTTCTAAGTTATCATATTGCTGCCTTTTAATGTCCCCTGAATTCACAGAAAGAAAAAGAAGTGACATAGATTGAGGTCAGGTGAGTAAGGTGGTGGGGCACGAGAAGCATGCTGGTTTCTGGCCTAAAACTGGAGCACTGAGATGACTGTGTGAGCAGTCTGTGTGTGCATTGTTGTGGTGACAAAACCAGTCCCCTGCCTGCCACAAATCAACCCTTTTTTTGTCATACAATATTACGCAATCTTTTCAGCACCTCTAAATAGAACACTTGATTAACAGTCTGACTTTGTGGGATGAACTCCAAATACTATCCCTCTCACATAAAAAAAAAAAAACAAACCCTAAACCAAATGAGTATCGTCTTGATCTTTGATTTTACTTGATGAGAGTTTTGGGGACTAGGTGATGATGGCAGTTTCCACTGGCTTGATTGATGGTTAGTTTCAGGTACTAAGAATAGCACCATGTCTCGTCACCAGTAATGACCTTGTGAAAAAAACCTGGGTCACTTTGGATCTGTTCTTTCAAAGCATGGCATGTTTCCACTGGACACTTTTTCCCCTGGCCTGTCAGAACGTGAGGCACAAATTTCGCAGTAACCCTTCTCATTTCCAAATCTTGACTTTATTTTTCAGTAAGGTTTCTTTTTCCCTCTGGTGGGAAGTCTGTTGGGTTGGGGGTTACCTTAGCCCCGTTGTGTGTAATATTCTCCCTCTCCCCACATCTGGAGCAGTGGATGCTATCTGAGAGGAATTCTTGTCTGTCGAGGAGGTTTTTAATAGGGACATCTAGGAGGGGTGATACAAGATTCAAGGGTGCTAGGTAGGCTATCTCCCTCCTTGCTTAGGGAGCTGGGTTAGATGCATACATGCCCTGGAAGCGGTGGCCTGCCTTTATCTGGGTACTTATCTCATGGAAGTGGATTCAGATAATATTTGTCCTTTTGTGTTTGACTAGCTATGCTCAGTATAATGCCGTACATGCTTGATGGTGCTGGATAGTGTTATTTCCATGTTTTTAAAAATGTGTTCAAGGTGTTTTCTGTATTGACAACCCCATCTTCTAACTCCCCTCATCGAGACCCCCAAAAGGATGACATTCCAGTGCTCTGTAAACTCACCTGGGTCTGACCAGGGTGGCAAGAGTCTCCAGCAGACTTGCTCTTCATTCTACTTGTCCCCATCTGCTTTAATTTCCTGGTGACTTAAGTCAAGAGTGATTGTTTTTGTGATTGACTCTTGGAGAGCTGACTGGGCAGTGTTTCCTATACATGATGTTGCCTGCGCACTGAGGTGGTCATATCCCCAAATGTCCTCATTCTCTCGTTGATGGTCAGTGGAGGCGGCTCCTGAGCAGCTCAGTTGGGGCTGTCCTTGGTCTTCTGTGCTGGTGTTGCCACAGTGTCACTTAGGCTTTTCAGCATAGCTACTAGGTCCCAAAAGGAGGATGTCAGGAGGAAAAGGTGGAAGCTGCAGCTCTTTTGCTCTTTTGCCTTTTTTTTT
The DNA here is from genome assembly GCF_050624435.1 of Tenrec ecaudatus. Lineage (NCBI taxonomy): Eukaryota > Metazoa > Chordata > Mammalia > Afrosoricida > Tenrecidae > Tenrec > Tenrec ecaudatus. The sequence goes on along the minus strand of NC_134538.1, from coordinate 54,738,564 downwards.
AAAGACAAGAAATTATTAAATCAACATAATTAAGAGCAAAAATACAAAGTGGCCTTGGTTACCTTCAGTTCAACCACAGCAAATAAACAGGCTGTTGAAGATAAACTGAAATATGTGATTCTTGCTCTGGGCCATGAGGCGGTGAAGAGACTGCACAGTATTCGAATACTTTTCTAGAATCAGCTATCTAAATTTATGTATAAAATAAATATGTCGATTGTGAGATGGAATTCACCATTTTTTGTGACAAGTGTAACATGATGAATGCAACCTAACCTCAATCCCAAGCAGACTTTAGGGGAAAGGCCATGATTATATTTCCTGAACAGCCATTTCTACCCCAAATTTAAAAGCTTCTTCAGTCATTTAACCATGGCTAATCGTTTACTTAATTTAGGACTGTCCAACTAAAATATTTTAAATTCGTGATTCATGATTTGATTTCTGGTGTATGATATCAATTGAAATATGGTACAGGTAAAGAACATTCCTATGTTAAGGTAAATAAGGCATTGGCCAGCTATAACTCAGTAGTAACTTTTTGAGATAAGCTATAAAGTGTGCCCTTTCTCCCTTCTTCTTAATGCCAACGAAGATCATTTTTTTGTTCCAGGGATGTACCTTTTGCAATTCTCCAAATACTCAGGGCGTCCTCTCCCCAGAGGACACCTTTGATCTGATGGGCATCCTTATAAGTGAATCCAGGGGCTTGCTGGTCTTTTGCCCAAACTAAACCATGCAAGTTTGGATCAGTCTAGTGTTTGCCTCCTCTTCCCACAGTGTGGTACTGGGCACACTTCTGAACAGAAATCTTCTTGGTCTTACCACCATGACCTCTTTGGAATTCACTCTGGTTGCGCATCATTGGATCATTGAGAAGTAGGACATCTCGCTCTCTAAATCCAAGGGCACCCTCTCCCCCTTTCCCCATGCTCTCTGAAAGCCTAGCTTCAGAAGTTACACTAGATTCTCTTTGGGTAGGTCATAGGGTAAGCCCAGATTCAAGGACAGTGTCGTTGCAGAAGGTACTGTGTGATGCTGCTGTCTCTGAAAGTACAGTGAAGTAAAACTAAATATTGTGCAGGGGTGTTATTTCACCGCTCCGTTCAAGTATTGCAAATGTAAATGTTCACTTTTAACTATTATCAGTTTCAAATCTGATCATGGCAAGCTGGTCATGACTTAATTGGTAAACGTGGCTCTGAAATTGAGAGTCATTTCTATTTATATTTCTTGTAGAAATAGATCCAAAATTATACTGCTGCTGAAGTGTTGATTCCTTGACGTTTTAAACTGGTAGCTTTAAAGACTCGATAAATTAAATGTTAACTTTGATCTGTCTACATTTAAGTTGGATGCTTGAGTTTTTCTGCTGGTCCTTTAACAAACCATTAACATTTTATCAATTATTTTGTGCAATCGTTTTTGTTTTTTTTAACAATTTATTAGGGGCTCATACAACTCTTATCACAGTTCATACATATACATACATCAATTGTATAAAGCACATCCATACATTCCTTGCCCCAATCATTCTCAAAGCATTTGCTCTCCACTTAAGCCCTTTGCATCAGATCCTCTTTTTTTTTTTTTTGCAATCATTTTAAAAAGATAAGTCTGGAGAATTTGATACCTACTTGCCTAAGAGTTCTAACTTTGATTTTGGTTTTGCCCAGTTTTTGGGGTAATCGTGGACATTGCCCAGGTTATTTCAACCCTGTCGGCCTTGGTTTTACCCACTGTAAAACGGGTGTTTCCCATGATGCACACTTCCCTTCTCAGCCGGGTCTCACCATTTAGCACATATTGAGTCTAAGGACGGTAGTATTACGGGTGAGCGATTCTCCTGTGTTCCATTGACAACACTTGGTGGTTGTGGATGCAAGTTCTTCTGAAAAGTGAGCTTTTCAACCATGTTGAGAAGAATTACTAGGTTACGGTTCCAAGCATAGAGACCTTTGATTTCTGATCTGAAACAAAAATTAATAATGTAGTAGACAGTTACAGAGAAGGCAACGGTAGTTCAGTGATAGATATTTTTCTTCTACGCAGGAGATCCAGGTTCTATTCTGTCAAAAGTACCTCATGCTCAGTTAGCACTCACACGTCGGTGGAGAATTGGTTTTAGCATGAAACAGAACAAGTTTCAGTGGAGCTTTCAGACTAACATGGACTAGGAATGAGGCCTTGCAAACTGTTTAGGAAAATGAGTCAGTGAAAACCTCTGAATCACAACAGTGCAGTATACAACCAGTCAGAGGGTGGCATGGGACAGGGGAGCATTTTGTCTCCTCAAGACAGGGATTGACTTACAGGCCACTAACACTAACGACAATTGAGAGAGCACGGCGTTTGATTGATTTAATTCCATCATGCTCCCGCCAGGGGGACTTCTTGGGTGAAACCAATGAAGACCCAGGCGTGGTCACCTAGGCTGTCTGAGGCATGGACCTATATTGGTTGTGGGGCAGGGATGCCAGTTCTTAAGTCTTTTGGTGACAAGTGTGGTTAGTGGTCAAGTAGGAGCTCCTGATGGGAGTATATCTGAGAAGAGGGCACAAGTCTTTTTTCTAAAAAGGACTAAAAAGCAAAGAAATCCCTAGTGGCTCTTTTGTGATTTGTGCAGGGGACGTTAAGCCATGAGAACTCAGGAGAGCCTAGACGAAGAACGGGGGTTGCCGAACTCACTGTGCTTTTAAACTAGATCGCAAGCGTAATCATCACTTGCGGTTGGCTAGCTTTAAAGAAAATATAATGAAATCATTCCCGTGGCATTTCTCTGTTGTTTTACTACCCCCTTCCCTCCCCCCTTCCATGCGTGGTTTACAGGGTTGAGGCATAGTTCTATTTATAGGAGGCATGCTTTCTCATGGGGACTAGGGCGGCCTACATTGGGCTTTACTGCTTAGCGGGATAACAGAGTTTACTGAGCAATGTGAACCTCATTAGGGATTCCAGGGTCACACCTGACAAAAGGGTATACGGGGGCGAAGTTTAGGAGGCACCCTTATGGGAAACAAAGTCAATAAAGTCTTGCATGTTGATGTCTTGAGCCACAGCTTCTGTGGCCACCATCAATTTGGCGTTGATTGTCTGCACTAGATCTTTTGTCTTTCCTCACTGGAGCTCTGTCCCCCCCCCCCCCCCGCCAATATTGCGAGGAGCATCTTCTGATGGGCCTTGAATGAATAACAGGGTCTCCGCCAACTGCAGCCCTCACACTGGGTCCCGCCCAAGTTGGACCACGCCTGTGCTACCTCTCCTGCTTTGCGTTGTTGGTGGGCATGCAAAGGAACACGGCTCTCATGCCATCGGCACTACAGAGACAGGCCTTTCCTCTCCTCCTAGCGCCACCCTCCCTTCTTCAACTACCAATAATTAGGATCAGAAGTCATTCTAAAAGCACCGTGTCGTCTCTCTGTCTCATTTAAAGCGTGAACACCAACAATGAAAGACAACTCTAAAATAATAAGCTTGCCTTTCAAAACCTACCTTCAGCCCTTTCCCAACCAAACCAGCCCTTCTCTGTAGAGAGCAGGCAGGCGGCCCTGTCTTCCCTGGACACTGTAAGCTAGTGAGCAGTCCCCCTCCGCAAGGTGTCCTCCGGGTCTGCTCCAGAGCCTCAGGGAGAAAGAGCCAGGTGACCTGGAGCTCTTGTGTGGGATTTGGAAAATCAATGGGTGCACACTTGTGTCCATATCATCGCTTTGCTCCATACGAATCGATTATGGAAAGATGACGCTAAAGTAAGCCCCTCCACATTTTGCCCAATTTATCTTGAAATTCAAAGGATAATGATAAAAATAACTCCGTTGAGTGACTGAACTTGTTCACAGAGGAATGCCCTATCCCCGGCTTCCCTGTGCTGTATTGCTTCTAATTCATCTGCAAGCCGAGGCCAGTGATGCTCACTCTTCTCTACCTCTGACTCATATTTTTCTACATGATTGGTGCGAACAATTAAGTGCCGAGCTACTAATCAAAAGTCGGGGTTTCAATCCACCTAGAGCCATGGTTCTCAACCTTCCTAATGCCGCGACCCTTTCATACAGTTCCTCATGTTGTGGTGACCCCCAACCATAAAATCACTTTTGTTACTACTTTATAACTCATTTTGTGACTGTTAGGAATTGGGCGACCCCTGTGAAAGGGGAATTTGACCCCCAAAGGGGTCACGACCCACAGGTTGAGAACCACTGATTTATGGTACCTTGGCAGGAGCCCTGGTGGTGTATTGGTTAGGCATTGGGCTTCGATTTGCGAGGTCAACAGCCCCAAACTAGCAGAGGCTCCTTGGGAGAAAGACGGGCTTTCTACTCCTGTAGAAATGTTAGTCCTAGAAACTCACAGGGGGCAATTCTCCCCTGTCCAATAGAGTTGCTATGACTCAGTATTGACTCAATGGCAATGAATTTGAATTTAGAATTTGAGAAGTAACTTGAAAGAATGGCTTAGAGATTGACTTCCCAAAAATTCACTTATGGAAATCTGGGAGCACCGTTCTACACATGGAGTCACCAGGAGTCTGAATCAACTCAGTGTTAACTGGTTTGGGGGTTGATTTAATGTGTTTTTACAGTTGTTGGTGGACATTCTTAAGTTAATGCACTGTTTCAAGATGTGCCCTGCCAGTGGAGCTGGCCAGCTGTGGCTCAAGGTGGAGAATAACCTGTGAGCAGAATTATGTGGAGGATAGGTAGCACAGAGTGGCAAGACACCAGCCTCTTACTGTAGTGACCAGACATGTAAGAGCAGGCTACAGAGGTGAATTGCTTCCAGTTCTTTCTCTCATGCACGTTTCTGTGGTGTTCCCTGAAGCTCACTCATTTGACCTGATTAGAACGTCGGATGATTCAGAAAAAGTTGAACTCCAATTTACCTTTGTGTCCACACTAATGGGCAGTGTATCAGCTAAACACGTGCTATACTTAGGGAAACTGGTGGAAACGTCACTGGTTATATGACTGCTCTAAGTCCTGGAAAATAGGCATTAGTTTTATTGTATTCATGAAAGCATCCAAGGCACTTACAGAATCAAACCACAATCCCTCTACTGAAGCTCCAAGAAAGTAAGCAAAAAGGAAGGACTCGGTTTTAAAAGCTTTTCTCACCTCAGTAAGGAACAATGTGCCCTCAGCACCTGGGCTTCCACCTCCGTGGGGGATTGTGTGATGGGCTGGCCACCCTTCGGAGGTCCCAGGAATCGGAGGAGGCGTTGTGGGAAAAACCTTGTTGACCGAGACATTATCAATTCAGGATAGTCAAGCTTTGGTTGCACAAAGACACATGCGTGCACGACACACACACACACTCAAAAGTCTTCATAGGCATAGACACTTGTACATACGCAGAGAAATACATGTAGATACATATAGTCACAGCCGTCTGCACACACAGGTATGGAGAAATAGGCACACGGCTAGGCACTCAGCCAGATACAGACACGGAACTACTGGACACATAGACACAGGCTCCAAAGCACACACACTCACATACACACAGGTCCACAAAGGCTTGGACACACACATACAACTATTTATATGGGTACAGATAGGCATATGTCCATGAATAGAAACAGATGTACCCACAGCATTAACAAATGGGGGTGGGGTGGGGACGATCTGCGCCTGGAATCCTTATGACTGGGAGGGAGCCCTCCCACATCCTGCCTTGGCTCTGTGGATTTGTTGACTTGGAGATAAGGTTAATCGCACCAGCAAGCTCCAGGTGTAGGGATCAGAAATGACCTTGTTTGTTTGTGGCTGCTCCTTGGTAACAGTAAATCAGGTGACTAAAATATAGCCATGAAAAAGTCATAAAGGACTGCTCCCTCCAGAGAGCTGCATCCGCCTCCCATACGAGCACTGTTGCGGGGGCCCTGTGCATTTCGGGGGCTCTTGGTGCCTCTGTCGAGGAGCCCAGCTCGGCGCCCCATTCTCGCCCCCGCTCTCTGGTCACCTCTAGCCCGCCTCAGCTCCTGGGGCGGCCTTTTCTAGTGAGAGGACGTTCCTTGGAGAAGGGGGTCATGTATGGCACCCATGTGACAGTCTTTCCTCTCCCACGATCTGCACATGCTGTTTGACCGTGCTCAGGTTTCTCAGCCATAGGATGGTGCTTGCTCACTAGCTCCTGGGTTCTTTGGATGTGCCATGGGAATGACAGGCAAACATTGCTGGGTGTGTTGTATGTGTTGGTGAATGGTGTGAGTGCGCAGAGGTGTGTTGTACGTGTTGGTGAATGGTATGAGGGCGCAGAGTGGTGAGCGTGGGGGCACTGAGGGAAGGAAGCCAGCCTGTGTCTTTTCTGTCCCTCAGCTCACACTAGGTGCTCCCAGAATCACTTCTTGGGCAGTGACATGAGGTCCTGGGGGCTTGCCCTCTTCTGCTGGCCTGGTGCTAACATGCAATTGAGTGGTTCATGGGAGAGATTCTTTGGAATGGTCTCAGGTAATTGAGCAGCATTGAGCTCTGTGCCCAAACTGGAGTCCTAGAGGGCGCTGCCTGGTTTTAGCTCCATCTGAAATATGCCCCTGAAGGCCCCCAGGATCCTGCATCTGCTCTCTGCTGAGTGACTTGGGTTCAGCAGCACCAGGGGTGTGGACAGGGTCTGCAAGGTAGAGAGGAAGTATGGGGACGATCAGGCTCCAGAATGGAGGCTCTTGGAACTTGCCATTGAGTTGCTTCTGACTCATAGCGACCTTATGTGTACACCAGAACAAACGGCGCCCTGGTGCTGCGCGTTGTTATAGGCTGTTGTCCAGTGAACGCAAGCTCTTGGTGACCCACTGCACAACAGAATGAATCGTTGCCTAGTTCGGCACCATCTCACAGCCATTCGTTCGTGTGTTTGAGTCCATTATTGTGGCCAGTCTATATTTTGAATGCCTTCCAACCTAGGGGCTCATTTCACTGCGCTCCATCAGACAAGAGTCTCATATGGCCTATAAGGTTTTAAAACATAGAATTTTAATTTTATCTTAATTTCTGTTGTGTTTCAGTGTGCTTGAAACTATCTCATGTGTCACAAAAGAATTCCTCTTTTTATGGCCACTCAGGCAACAACTTGGGTTTCCCCCTTCCTGTGTTTTAGTCAGGTGTCTTTAGGGGCTTGGTTGTACTTCTTGTTTCTCCGTTCTGAACCATTACTCTACATACCTGTAGTTCTACCAAACCAAGATGTTCTGATTGCCATGGCTGTATAAGAGGTTTTAAAGTTGGAGAGGGAACGACCTCCGACTTTGTTTTGTTGTTTACTGGTGCTTTATTTCTCCTGGGATTCTTTCCTTTCCATACGAAATTGGTAATTAATTAGTATTTCCAAGTCTTTGAAGAGTTATGCCAAAACTTAGATCAAGCTTAAATTTATAGAGTGCTTTCTGTAACAGAGAGCCGTAGTGGTGTAGTGGTTACATGTTTGGCTGCAGTCCACAAGGCCAGCAGTTCTAAACCACTGCTCCGTGGGAGAAGGATAGGGCTGTATTAAGCCTTCTTATGCATGAGCATGCAATATTCTTACATTTATGTCTCCTTTGGTTTCTTGTACAAGTATTTTAAAGTGTTTTGTGTGTCTTTTTCCCCCTTTAGTTAGATTTATTCCTAAGTATTTGATCTTTTAGTTAATTATTGTAAATGATATTGTTCTTTAAATTTCCTTTTCAGAATCCTTTTCTCTAATACACAGGAATCGAATTGATTTTTGTATGTTGACCTAATTTTCAGTTAGTTCCAGCAATTTTAAAATTGATTCGTTGGGGGTTTCCATCTATAAGATAATATGATTTGCAAATAAAGAGAGTTTTGTTTCATCTTTGCCAATTTGGATATTCCTCTAATATTCCTCTGAGGTCTTAAAGCCCTGGCTAAGACTTCCAGACCTATGTGAAGTAAGCGTGGTGGTAAAGGGCAACCCTCTCTGGCTCCCGTTTGGAAGGGAAAGTTGTAAATCTCTCTCCATTAACTGAGATGCTAGCCATTGCTTTTTTGCATATGGTTTTTATTTTGTTGAAGCATTTCCTCTTTACCTATTTTAATAGTGCTATTATCGAGAATGTATGTCGAGGTTTAGCAACTACCCCTTTCTGCTTAAATTAATATAATCATATGGTTCTTTTCCTTTATTTTGTTATGTGATGGATTACGTTGATTGTTTTTCTAATATTGAACCATCCTTAAAATACCTGATAAGGAATCTCATTTGATCATGATGTATTGTTTGTTTGTTTGTTTTTGAGGTTATATTGAATTCTGTTGACTAGAATTCTTTTGAACAGTATGATCTTCATATATTCCCTCTATTCATCGGGGATATTGGTCTACACTTTTCAATTCTGGTGATGTCTTTGCCTGCCTGAGGTGTCAGGGTTACACTTGCTTCCTAAAGTTGTTTGGTAGTATATTGCCTTTTTCTGTATTCTGAAATAGTTCAGAATAGTTCACTAATAGGATTGGTGCTAACTCATCTCTAAATGGTTGATAGAATTCCCTAGTAAAATCACCTGGTCTTGGACTTCTTGATATTGAGAGAATTTTCATGATCAGAGCTAGTTCTTCTTGTGTTATTTTTTGTTGAGACAATACGTAGGAGAATACACTCCAATCCAGCAGTTTTTACATGCACAATTCAATGACATTGGTTGTATTCATTGAGTTGTACAATTCTCGTCCTCATCTGAGTTGTTCCTCTCCCATTAATGTAAACACACTGTTCTCTTAAGTTCATATCATGCAAATTTTCAACTTATAGCAACCCCATAGGTAGCCTAGAACTGCCACTGTGGGTTTATGAGACAGTCCATCTGTATGGGAACTGATAGCTTCATCTTTCTCCCGCAGAGCAACTGGTGGGGTTGAACTGCTGCCCTTGTATTCTGCAGCTCAACCCATAACCCGCTGTGCCACCAGGCTCTCCTGTAGGTAGATCCTAGAAGATCACCATGCTCAAGGCAGACATCCTTTACAGGCTCATCTAAACTATTTTTTAGTTTTAGGAAGACTTCAAGGATTACATGTGGTTTAAGGTTTAAGTGTTACCTTACAGCAGCAGTTTCATGGGTTTATGTAGTCCACATGGCTCCAGAAATACTAGCGTTTATCGAAATTAAAACTTCATTCTGTATTTACACCCCTTTAATCAGGATTCATCTATAGAATTGTCAGTCAAATTCAGTAATAGTAGGTGGGCACCGTCTAATTCTGGTCTCAAGTAAATGAGAACTTTATTCGTGGTTGCAATTAGTCACTAATTCACAGTTTATCAAATACATAAATAAGTATCCAAGCAGCACAGCCGAAGCAAAACCCACTGGCCTGGGGTTAGTTCAGCCTCACCTCTCCCAAGGAGCAGGTGGCAGTTTCACACTGTTGACGTTTGCAGTTAGCCGCCCAAATAAAACCCTCTGTGCTACTAGCCCTCCTCCTGATTCTTCCTCTGCTGTTGCTACAGGCAAGTAGAGACTAACTGTTATGCCTTGATGACTTCTGGGAAGCAGGCATTGTTTGAAGAACCAGGAGGTAGACGGAAACCCAGGTGCGTTATAAGGCCAGGTTTTGTTTCATGAGACTTGCTGCAATCTCCTGAAGGGAGCAGTACTCTACCCTGTCTGCCCTCGGGCCCTGCCCCTTCCTATTTCTGGGCTCTGCTATTGCGCAGTTGCTTGACTTTGGTCTTCCATGGTTGTTTGTTCAGGGGAGTAGGTGCCTCACCACCAGTGTTAATCATTCACTTTATAAGCTTATCCATTGTTTGGCTGAAAGGTGATCCCTGAGGGTGGGTTCAAGTCCAGGTTTGAGGGATGTCTAAGAGCTGCTGTCAGGGTTTAACCAGTCTCTATCACACCAGTAAGTAGGAACTGTTTGTTGATTGGGGGGAGGGTTGGAATACTTGGGACAGAGCTTCTGATATCCTAGCAACCCAAACCACTGCAGCATGACATGCCAGATGGGGGTGGGTTATTGCACTAGGCAGGAAGAGCATCCTTTGATTTTTAACACGTTTCTTTTAAAAAAATAGTTTCAGAAAATATTGATTAGTATTGAAGAGGGATATTCAGTCCGAGTGGTTACACATTGGGTTGCAATCCAACATATCGGCAGTTAGAAAACTGAGCTCAGGCTTAAGACCAATCACAATATCAACCAGAGAGGGTTAACCACTTGGCTTGCCTCCACCCTCCAAAGATTTTGTTAACCCTGTGTCTTTCCAAAGTCATTTGCTTGTTCATTGATCACTTTATCTGTTCATTACACTTTAGTGTATAAACAAACGAAGATGAATTGGTGCCTGCTGCCAGGGACTCTCCATGTACGGGGCAATAGACCACCAACTAAGTGGACCGTAGAGTGTGTCAAGGCCACAAAATAGAGGGGTCAGTGGTGAGGACTCATGGATGGGGGTGGCCTTCCATGAGAGAGGGCTATCACCCTAGGTGAGAATACGATCAGTGTTCTGCTGTACTAAGAATACTTCACAGAGAGATGGATGGTTCTATGCCATCTACTGTGAGAGGTAAACAAATGTATAAATAGTTGTCATAACAAGAACAAAGGTCACCCTTCCTCCCACTGGAAGCCACATGGCAGATGTCGGTTCCCTCGGGCTTTCCCTTCTTTTGTACTTTCCAGAAAACTACCTATGAATGGTGGCTCTATGGGCCCAAGAGAGGGGGAGAACCAGGAGAAAGCTATGGAGAGGCAGTAGCTCCATGGGAGCTAAAGCCTGTTCATTGAGAGCCAGGGGTCCTGGTGTGCTTTCCAGAGGACTCCTGGCTCTTTTACCCATCCACATTTCAGGAAGGACTCTCTGAAAGTAGTGAACTCACCCTGGGCCCCCGTGAGGAAGGCACCACTGTTAACTCAGTTTCTCACACAAGAAAACAGATGCCCAGGGACATTAAAGCAGAGTTACTACCCGGACAACCTGACTCCGTGCTAATGGCGTCATCCCTTTTGGCTCAGCTCTCTCGGTGTAGTTAGCTCTGTTTGTCTCTCGTGCCTAAGTGGAGGCGCTCTCTCTTCAAAATGGTTTGTATTTTTCTTGCTTCTTGCTCTGAGTTCTCCACAAAGGACAGTACAGTCAAAAGAAATTCCTTCCCACTGCATCATGCATGAAGGATCCCCAGTGGTGTGATAGGTCATAGATCAGGCTCTGTCAGCAGTTCAAACTCATCAGACACTCCTCAGGAGAATGTTGAGGTGGCCTTCCTGCTCCTGTAAAGATGTACAGCCTCCCAAACCCAAGGGGGCAGTTCTATCCTTCCCTCTACGGTCACTGTGAGTCAGAGTCAACTTGATGGCAGTGAGGTTTTTGATTCTCTTTGGTTTTGGTCTTCTAAGCCTACAACAAAATGTTGCTCTTGAGTTGGTCCCAACTCATGGGACCAACCGATAGCCAGGCCTGCTCCATCCCCATAATTTGTTATTGAACATGTAAGCCTTTCATTGGCTGCTCTTTGGAAGTACACCACCAGGTATTTCTACTTAGTCCATCTTAGTAGGGAAGCTCCACTGAAGCCTGGTTAACATTGTAGCAAAACGCAAGCCTCTCCTGAGAGATGACCTTTGACAGTTGAAGAGGTTCATGGAGTGAAACCTGAATCTCTTGTGTGGAAGGCAAGGTGTCTACCACTGGGTCACTACTGCCCCCTGGAGAGCCTTATAAAGCACAGGGCAAAATACCTGCAACCGATATTATACCACACCATCTAGACTGTGTGCAGTTCCACTATGGGAGTAGTTTTAGAAAAGGTTATCTGTTTGAATGCAAGGCCTGGTTTGTGGGGCTGGATTGCTGGCATCCTGGTGAGGAGGACCTGACTGCGTGAGGACCCCAGGGGAGTGCCACCTCCCTTCTTTGGACCCTGTTCCCCAGGCTCACCAGACAGGAAGGTAGGACCCCCAAATATGTTCTTTCCAAAAGTTAAAACAAATTTGAACTCCAAGCTCCAGGTGTTGCCACCTTTGGAGTTCTAAAACTTTGCGACTGCGAACCTGGGTCAGGATGGTTTCAGTTAGGGGAACTTGGATTATTCTATTATTCTGCCAGATTTTCTCTTGTACTCGTTTGCTCATCACTGTACTTCTCTCCTCAAGGTGGTGGCCCCCTGCTGTGTTCCAGTCTCCTGTGAGCAGGTAGGTCCCTTGCATTGTTCAGTCTATTGCACCATCCTAGAGGAGGAAATGTCTGCCTTTAGTCTGTATGCCTGTGGAAGAATGGCCCTAACTTTGCCATCTCTGGGGAGTGCAACGTTCTCTCCTGGACCTCTTTGTGTCCATTGGCCTTCATTCTTAGAGCTTCCCACAGGGAACTGAGACCACCCACCCTGTACTAGCCTCCCGCGGGCTTTCCTCAAGAGGAGAGAATTCATCTGTACAAGTAATGACATAGGTTAATTTCCAAAAATGTGAAGATAATTCATAACCCATCTTTCCCATTTGGTCATATCTGATGCCAGTCACTCCCTTGGCGCTTTCCCTTTCTGACCCCAATCACCCAGAATTAGAGAGGTGGACACATGGTCTTCAGAAGTGTATAGACTTAGGTGGAGGATCGGTCTTTTTATTTTTTATGTTTTCATAAAGGTTTCTGTGATTTTGTAGCAGTACTTTTTAAAATACAACTTACAACGTTCAACAGGACTGACAGTTCACATATATCTTGAACATAATAAATATATTCTGGAAATGTTCCTCCCTCCCACATTTCCTTTACTAAGTTTCCATTAACATCAACATAAACCAAAAACCCAAACTCACTGCCATAATTCAATGCTGGCTCATAGTGACAGCCGCGCCCTCCCCTACCCTGCCCCCCGTTGGGTTTTTGAGACTGTTAATTGTTTATGAATGTTGAAATTCCAGTCATTTTCCTGCAGAGCTGCTAGTGGTTTTGAACCACCTTGTAGATCACAGCCCAACCTGAAACCACTACACCAATATGCATTGTATATATTTGCTGACTTTTTATTTGTATATATTTGCTGACTTTGTTTTTATTCCTACTTTTGCTAGTCTGATAGTTATAAATTCCAAGGGAATATCTTATTTTCCCTTTGTTTTTGTATGAAAACTCTACTAGATTAAGAATTCTTGGGTAGCAATTCTTTTTGCTCAGCATCTTAGGCATGCCACTCTGATCGCCATGTTTCTGGGGAGAAATCTGCACTGATTCTTAGTAAAGGCCCTTGGTGTGTTGTGTTTTACTCTTGCTGATTTCAGGATTGTCTCTTTGTATGTTGTTTTCAGGAATCGCAGTGAGCTGTGGTGGGTGTTTCTTCTGCTTGAGGGTTGTATAGCCTCCTGGACTTCCTGGTTTAGTTCTCTGTTGAGGACTGGAGAGACTTCGCTCCCCAGATTGTTTATCTGCATTATTGTTATCACAGTTTTCTGGGTTTCCAATAAGTATAATGTTAGATTTCCTAATCAAACCCATGTTTCTATTTTAGTTTGTTTTCTTTTTTGGTTTTCTCTTGTTATCTTCAAGATTTTCGTAAGTTCCATTATTTTGTCTTCTAGTTGCCCTTCCAGTACTTCTTTTCTTTCTTGACGTTTTTAGTTTCCTTGGTGACTCACTTTGGTCCTCTAACTGTTGCCCAAAGGGAGCTGGTTTTCTTTTTGATTTTTGCTTTCTTTAAACCTATTTAGCACCATTATCTGAACATAATCTTATTTTTAGTAATCTGGCCTGGACGTGTAATATTCCTTTTCTTCATGGTTTGCTTTGAATTGGTTCATCTTCTCCTGTGACTTTTGTGTGTTTAAAAATTTTTTTTTTATTATTGTTGTTGAACTTGGGACATCTGGTTATCCTTTTTTTTTTTTTTAGTTTTCAAAATGTGTATTCTGGAATTTTCCCTGATTGGGTACCTAGATATCCCAGCAGCTAAATTCCTGAGGGCCAGCTGAGAGACTGGGCTCACACCCTCCAGGCATTTTGCTTGAGAGGGATGTGTGTCGGCCCCCCTCTGGAGACTCACAACCAGAGAAAGCCCACGGCAGGGCCCTCTGTCCCTCAGTCTCTGTGGGTCAGAATGAGCCCTGTAGTAATGAGCTTGGTTTTATCTCCTGAGAATGACTTGTGGGTACTCTTATCTTTAGTTGTTGTTTTGCCAGTGGAAACCAGTTTAATCTAGACCCACTCTCTACACGGAGTGAGGCAGGGGTGGAGACCCTGGGCTGAAGAGCCAGGAGCCCCTGACTGGCACTCACCATGGGGGCGGGGGGACCCTTTGTTTTAGTTTTCACTACTAGAAGTTCAGTATGGTGTCCTGGGTGTGCACCAGGTAAGCAGTGAGACCCTGCTTTCCAGTGGTGAAGGGGGTGGCCATCTCTTTCTCTTGTGGACGTATCTGCCTAAGCTCTCTCACCGTGGCCCTCTGTGCTCAGGGAACCAGCTCTGTGGTGCCCCTCCAAAAGAGCTCCCTCACCCCAGTGTCCTTGTAGTACCTCCTGGTCCTTGCGTTTGCCCATTTGGGGCCTCAGTGAGATTCCAGAACCCTCCCACAGAGCCACATTCGCTCAGCGTCTTCGAACTGTGCAGCCTGCAAACTCCGTGGCCTTTCAAAATCCGGCTTCACACTCCTCAGATGAATGCCTTTGCTTTGGTCCTTGTTTGGAGTTTGGCCTGAAAATTGCTGTGAGAAGTAGTTCTCCAGTGTTCGTAGACAGTGTCTCTTAACTTAGGTGCCATTCCCCCCCCCCCCCCCCGCCATCTCCCTGCCTCTTGGTTCAACTGGGCTCTCCAACACCTCTCTGTCTGTGGAGGCTTTTAAGTGTTGTTCAGTGGTTTGGCTGCCGGAGTTGGAAAGGGGGGTATCCACTCACTTCACCAACTTGCTTTACTTCTCCCTAGGACAGTGGTGCTCCACCTTCCTACTGCTGCGACCCTTTCATGCAGTTCCTCATGTGGTGGTGACCCCCCACCCTAAAGTTATTTTTGTTTGTACTTCATCACTGTCATTTTGCTACTGTTATGAATCGGGCGACCCCTGTGGAAGGGTCGTTTGACCCCCAAAGGGGTTGCGACCCACAGGTTGAGGACCACTGCCCTAGGGCTTTCGGGATTTGGTATTTGGGGAACCAGGTCCTGAAGACTCTCATTTGAGGCATCTCTCAGTGGTCTCAAATGTGCAATTGTTCAGTTAGGTGGGGTACATGGGAATTCTCGTGAACACCTAGCCTTTTGGTGTCATGCTGTACCAACTCCCAATTCAGCCTCTCTCACCTTGACCCAGACAGGTTCTCCTTTGTTTATGTTCCCCCTTACTCTGTCCTCGCATGTTACTAGAGGTCAAGGTCAATCAGTCATCCTGCTAGGTAGTCAGTGATTTTCAGCATCTGTTAATGGTACACTCTAAACTGTGGCCTCGCTGGTTGTATTAGTGTTCAAAGGCATCGTAGTTCCTTTCATACAAGCTCTGCCAAGCAGACTGTTCCTCATCAATCCATCACAAATCTGTACCCCTTTCCCAGATGTGGGCATTGCTTCCATCAAGGGGTGTCACCGGGGAAGCCATTCCTGCTGTGAGCCTGTGGGTAGCTCTGGGAAGCCCTTTTGTATGGGGAGGAGGCCATGGGTCTCTCAGCTGGCCACAGGCAACTTGCTTGGGAAGTCGGCCCCTGCAGAGGCATCTCCTTCATTGGAAGAGACCCGTGTGCTTCTTTTCTGGGACCATGTGTGGAGCGCTGTAAGCTAGCTGGGAGGCAAGAGTGAGGGGCCGCTCCGCTGTCCCTGCTCCCAGACGGATTGGGGTTTGCTTGACCTTTGTTGTTCCTTGTGTTAGAAAAGAGGTTGGAGCATATACTCGCTGAGATGGGAGCCAGCTGTTTGTTGTAGTCATGCCGGTTGTACTTCTTTTGGTTTAATTGATGTGAAGGAAAATGGGAGGTGTCTGTGACAGGTCACATTAGAAATCAGGCTAGATGGACTGAAGCCAGAGTTGGAAACCAGGGTCAATTTCTGTGAGCCTGTTATTTGTGTAGCCATGCCATGTGTGTACATGAGTCTACACACGTGGGTGTGCCGTGTGTGTGGGAACTTTATTCTGTATGGTTTTCATGCAGTCAAACAGAGGAAGTGGTCGTGAGCATTGAGATTAAAACAACGAGACGCCTGAATATTTAGAAGATGCTGCTATCTTTCCTCTAGGCTTGAATGAGCGAGCCATTTAAAGGGTTTTTAATTATTTCAGAAAGAATGCGTGTCAAAATCCATCGTTTGTGAAATGGCAAAAGACTAAGCTTTATCTTTTATTCTTTTGTCAAAATTAGATAGCAACAACACCTTTTAAACAAAACCTCAACGTTTACATGCATGACAGTATTGGCTGGGGGGCTTATTGAAGAAGACGCTGATGTCCAGGACCACAGCAGAGGGAAATACGGCGCCATCTCAAGCTTGATACTACCACCAGCCTTTCCTGGACAAGCCCAGTCCAGCTTGCATCCAGATAGTTAACACCAGACACAGAGACACCCACGGACCATAGTGAAGTCTTCAGTTGGGTGCTGGGCCCACACGTACATGCATGCCTGAACCTCCTGGTGCCCCCATCAAATTTTGTCTATCCCTTGTTGAAATGAAAGTGTATCAGGCCTACAGAGACCTGAAAGTATCTTTGCTCCCAGATCTCTCTGTTCCAGAGGCAGAGAGTCAAACATACTGTGGCTATAAGTTCAAGTATCCAATTTGGACAAGAGATCCAAACTTACTAGCTGGGGTTCTGGCAAGAGCCTGTTGAGACCCAGAATCCGACCCTATGCCTTGAGAGGATGGAGATGTAGGAACAGTGGGTCCTGATGTCTGAGGAGGAGTTGGGGTTGAATGGATCCTCGTTGCCTCGGCGGCATCCGAGGAGGCAGCGGCGAGTCCTGCAGTCACCGCACAGGTGTGCTGCTGTTGCTGCTGCTGACTGGCCCGTTGTCTCTCAGCATATTGAAGACTCACAGGAAGTCCGTCCATAGTCCACTCTTTGGGGAAGTGGCAGGTTGCTGATGATGACAAGGATGTAGACGGAGTCGCTGTACCCAGGGGTGTCCTATCACGCTCCCTGAGCTGGGTTAGTTAGCAGTTATGCAGGTACTTAATCTCTTAATTAATTATGTAATACATCTTTTATCAGTTTCCTTTATGAAGTGTAGGGAGCTGTTTGAGTTTGGGAGCTGGTTGGTGAAATATTTGAAGCCGTTTCCTGAACACGTCTGAGATTTTTTTTTTCAACTCTGTATAATCACCTTTGTCTGACATTTAGTTTGTTTTTCTACCTGCTCGACTTTCTCTTTGAGGGAACAGACTAATTACGGAGGAAGAAGAGCAAAGCTTATGGGCAACTCTCACTGTTAAGCTTGTGACTAGATACGAAAATGATACGTAGTGCAACGTGGACCTTCGCCGGCACAGTTCCAGTGCCTGTCTCGCTCCTGTTACAAGTCAGGCTGGAGCAGTTCTTCTTCGCTGGGCCCATAGGTCCATCTCCCTCAACCCCCGGACCCCTTGTGCTCCTGCCCCGGTCAGACAAGTGTTACAAAGTCTCTTTAACACCAGTAACTACTCAGGGTAGAAGAGTCTGCAAGCCAGCCTCTTGCCCCAAGGCACTCAGTTGGATTCATTCCGGGCCAGGAAGCCCAGTGATCTGTCTGGTGCTCCCTCTGTCCCTGCCACTTCTCTACGCCCACCTGATTGCAGTATCCCAGAGGATGCACTCGCCTCAGCATCCTGATGGCAGTGAGATCCCTGTTTCCGCTCCCCAGATGGCTCCCTTTTGACCTTTGGCAAAGTGTAGAATGGCCAAACTGACCAATCTCCAAGAGGAGTCTCAGACATCTTATTTGCATATTCCCATTCAGTCTTGGTTGGGGTTGGGGAGGGAGAAGGGCTGTACGCAGGAATTCAAATGCCCCACAGAAAGCTTGTGACTAACGGAAAGAAACCTTGCCCAGCCCTGTGCCGTCTTTGCCGGCTGTTCCATCTGTGGGATGCGCCTGCCCCTTGCTGCTGCCCTGGCTGCTCTGTGCAGTCCTGCCCCTTGCTGCTGCCCTGGCTGCCCTGGCATCGTGAGCTCCTTACCACCACGGGCTCGCCTGTCAGCATGCTCAGACAGTGGTCTGGGCGATCCCGAGGGGTTTCCTGGTCTCATTGTCAGAAGTAAACATCTAGACCAGTGGTTTCCAACCTTCCTAATACAGTTCCTCATGTTGTGGTGAACCCCCCCCCCCCCACACACACACCATAAAATTATTTTTGTTGCTACTTTATCACTGTAATTTTGCTCCTGTTATGAATCGGGCAACCACTGTGACAGGGACGTTTAATCCCCAAAGGGATCGTGACTTACAGGTTGAGAATCGCTGACCGAGACCTTTCTTTATAGTCTATCTTTTTAAAAACAGTTTTATTGACATATATTTCACGTACCATACAATTCAGTGGTTTAAATGTATTAAAAAGAGTTATACGGCCATAGCCACAGTGTTAGACATTTTCTTCCTTCTGCTACCTTTTATTATTAGCTTCCCACTACCTCGCCCCACAACCACCCCTTTCCATAACCCGAAGGAAATATTAATCGAGTTGCTGCTTCTGTCGCTTTAACTGTCATGGATTTCATATAAAGAAAATCATACAAACACAACAAAATAAAACAGAAAACCTCATTCCAAGTGAAAGCCAGAGATAATAGAAACTAGAACAGGTTAAAAATGAACCAAAGGGAAAACGCATGATAATATGTTCAATTTTAACGTATCAGTTTCTGCCCCCATCTACATTCCAGTGCACTCTGTCTGAGGGCAAGCCTTCACATCCTTGGTCGGTGGTCCTGGGGACGTCCACAGAGGATTAATCTGAGTGTAGACTCTGCCAATGAGCTCTGGGCTTTCACTGGGTGCTCAGAATTTAAACTAGTGCAATTCCCTGCTCCGATATTGGATTTTATGATTTATAATCTTTGGATCACACAGTCTAGTGTACTCCTTCCCTGTGGATTTAGCTGACACCTCATTTAGCTGACACCTGCATATTTTAAGATAAAAATTTTAAGAATGTAGATACTATTCATTGTTGTTTTTTTGACACTATTCTTTCTGATAGCCAGGTGTCATCTGATTTCTTTACCACACTTTGCTATAGCACCCCTATCTTCACCCCTTCATGAGGGCAAGTATTGAGCAGGACCATATCACAAGAATTGATTATTCTTAGAGTAAAACTTTCAATTAAATGTGAGATCAAATATCTATTCATGTATCTAAAGTTTATATGTGGATATAATCAGCTTGTTGGGAATTAACTTAAGTAACCTCCATGAGACAGAGTCTGGAAAATGAACAGGTGGGAAAGCCAGGCCTCCTCACAAGTTCACGGCCTTTCCCAGAAACTCAGGTGGTTTCGATCCTCCAACACTGGAAATTGTTAAAGGGCTACATGATGTGATTAATCCTTTCTCTGCTTATGCTTCATAGACGTTTCTCCTGTGTGTCTATTTGTCCACAGATTCCTCTCATTTTATGGATACTAGTAATTCCCTTAGGAGCTCTGGTGGCAGAGTGGGTAATGACCTTGTCATTAACAGAACCCACTAGCCACTCCAGGGGAGAAAATAGAGGCCTTCTGCTCCCATGAAGATTTACAGCCTCAGACACCCCCCCCCGGGGGGCAGTTCTAAGCTGTCTTGTAGGGCGCCTGAGTCTCGAGTCCCCAGCAATGAGTCGGGCATTTTGGATCGGTATCTGGGCACGAACCCTCCTTGCCCGTTCCTCTCCCTTTTCCTTCCGACTGTGCTTTCTCTCCAACCAAGTTCCAACAAAGAGGAAGATCTTTCATGCGGTAGACTGACATCATGGCTGCAACAGTGGACTCCAATATAACAACATTTATGAGCACAGTGCAAGGCCAGGCAGTGTTTCATTCGGTTGTACACAGTCAGTACTTGTACACAGTCAACAGGTGTACACAGTCAGTACTTGTACAGGGTCAGTAGTTGTACATGGTCAGTACTTGTACTGGCTTTCCCACCTGTTCATTTTCCAGACTCTGTGTACAGCCCACAAGGATTCGTTATGCTCGAGTTCCCTAAGAAAGGAGGTAATCCTAAATAAATGTACAAAAACAGCAATGCTAAGTGACACACATATCAAAGAAACCCTCTCCTTCTACCAGGTTGCCAATCTTTGCCAGTCAGTGCTCACTTCAGCTGCTGCCTACCTCCTTTGCTGGTGGACGGCATACCAGATAGAGTCATGCATAAGCTGAGCTTTTCAGCACATTTTTAATGCAGTTTTTGGTGGTAAAATTAGGTGCCCTTGCTGATATTCGGGCCAGTTTACTCTTGAGTATATACGGTAGTGAAAAACTAACAACCTCGAGCATGTTCATTTGGTGTTAGCTTACAGCTATGCTGATTACTACACAAGCTCTGGCTAAGAATTAAAGCCTTCACCTCTGCACGAGATCTGCCTTTTGCTACAGGCCCGTGTCACACGTGAACGATGTGTCTCTGTCCTACTTTTGCTCTGCAAGAGGTGGGAGTGCAGGGGTGTCTTCTGATCAGTTGTGAGTTGCTGCAGGGCAGGTGCCAGACCTCCCTTGGTCCACAGGCTCTCATCTATTAAATGAGAGAGTAGGGGCAGGTCCAGGGCACGCAGCCGTTGTCTCTCGGCTTATCCCATGTCCAGGCTGTGCTGGGGTGATGAGGTTAGCTCCCAAGGTGTCCTCCAGCGGAAACAATGCGTAGTCTCCCAGTGCTAAGATAGGCAGCATCTCCCGCTGCTGTCAGGCTCTGAGGGAATGAATGTCCACAGGATTTGCTGAGTGGAAGGGTGTTGTGGATGAGGGAAACTAGATGAATGCTCTATGTCCCCAGAGTCCTTGATGGTGATCTCGTGGACATGTTGTTAGGTCCCATCAGGGTGGTTCTAGCTGAGCGACCCCATGCACAACAAAACAAAACACTGCTTAATCCTGCGCCATCCTCAAAACCGGTCTTAGAGGTGAGCTAGTGGGGTAGAGGTTACACGTTGGGCTGAGATCTGTATTTCCAAATCACACTGCTCCTTGGGAGAAAGGCAGTTTGCTATAAGTCGGCATCAGCTTGATGGCAGTGAGGTTTGGATGCAGCCACTGTGTCAATCCATTCTCGTTGATGGCCTTCCTCTTTTTTGCTGCCTCTCCACTGAGGAAGCAGGACGTCCTTCTTCAGGGACTGGTCTCTTTTAACAACATGTCCAAAGAATGTGAGACAAAGTTCCTCCATCCTTCTCTCTAGGGGGCATTCTGGCTATTTTCTTCCAAGGCGACGGTACTTTGAGTAGTCCTCTCCTCCACCATCATTCAGATACATTGACTCTTCTTCAGTCTTCCTTCCTTAGTGTCCCGACTGTCACATGCATCTAGGCGATTTCACATGAAAGCATGGCTGGGGTCAGACACACCTTAGTCCTGAAAGTAACATCTTTGCGTTTTAACCCTTTAAAGAGGACTTGTCAAGGAGATTTACCTAGTTCTATGTATCATTTGATCTTTTAACTGCTGCTTCCAGGAGCATTGCTTATGGATCCAGGCAAGACAAGATTCAAAGCCTCCGTCTTTTCTCCGTAGATCATGATGTTACCAGCTGG
Organism: Tenrec ecaudatus; assembly: GCF_050624435.1. Classification (NCBI taxonomy): domain Eukaryota; kingdom Metazoa; phylum Chordata; class Mammalia; order Afrosoricida; family Tenrecidae; genus Tenrec; species Tenrec ecaudatus. The sequence goes on along the minus strand of NC_134538.1, from coordinate 54,716,959 downwards.
TTCAGTTGTGGGTACTCTTGTTTTCTTTACATCGAGCGGGAATCCTCACTGAACACGGCAATCCTTAATCTTCATCAGCAAGTCCTCCTCCCTTTCAACCAGCACGGTTGTAACGCCTGCCTATCTCAGGTCGCTTATAAGCTTCCCTCCAGTCCTGTTGCTGTACTGTTCATAGAATCAGGCTTTTCTGATTTGTTCAACATACAGGTTAAGTAAGGATGGTGAGAGGATGCAATCCTGATGCGTACTTTTCCTGGTTTCGAACCATATGGTGTTCCCTTGTTCTGTTTGGACAACTGCCTCCTGATCTGTGCACAGCTTCCACGTGAGCACAGTGTAGTATTTGGGATTCCTGTGCTTTGGAAGGCTATCCATCGTTTGGAATGGTCTGCGCAGCGGAGTGCCTTAGCATTGGCTCATCTTCTGGCACTATCTCCAGTGGCGTTGTTCTGCTTCATGAGGCTTGTTGGTATCTGACTGTATTTCACTTCTGTCCATGAGGTTTTTTGTGGCTAATTCTTCAGAAGTGAATCGCCTCTTGCTTTTTGGTAGTCCGTTCTTCATCTGAAAGCTTTGCTGAAACCTGTTCCCTTTGCATGACTGCTGGCATTTGAAATACTGGTGACATAGCTTCCAGCATCACAGCCACACACAAGACAGACAGACAGACAGACAGACAGACAGACAGACAGACAAGTGGCGACTGGTAGGAATAGCAGCAGCTGTTTCATCAGCGCCCTGCCGGCGGGGTGCGAGCTGTGAGAAGGGCTGGGTGCGAGCCACACAGGGGGACTGGAAGCCCAGCAACTGCTCCTTGGGTGGAAGACGATGCTCTCACTCCTGTAAAGACTCATAGCCTTGGAAACCACAGCAGCCGTTCCAGGACTCAGAAGTGACCCAGTGGTAGTGAGTTTAGTGTTGAGATTATTTCAGCAATTGACTAGGGAACAATACATGCTCATTTTCTGATTCCTCCAGCCCGTGAAAAAAGTTAACATGGAAGAGTAGCCCAGACCAGCATAACAGACGCTTGTGTTAGCAGAGCATTTAAATTATCTGAGTGCATTTTACAGGCAAGGCAGCCACTTATTCCAACACACATACACCCATGCCTCCTTCTAGAAACAAGCAAACATGTGTAAAATTATACTTAAAAGAGAAATATGGAGGCATGAAATGCCTCTTGCCGGTTTCGTGGTTCAGCTTTTAGATGAGGATTTCTCCAAGTTACTTATCAGTTGCCCTTGAGTTGGTTCCAACTCTTGGCGTCGTGTGTTCGAGAGGGGAACTGGCCCATGGGATTTTAAATGGCTGATTTTTTGGAAGTAGATAACTAGACCTTTCCTCAGAGGCTTCGCTGGGTGCGCTCAGTTCTCCAATCCTTCCAGCTGAGCATTTAACCATTTGCACTACCCAGGGACTCCCCTTACACTGCGTATGGATTGATTGATTGATTCATCCATCCATCCCTTTCTTCATGGAGACACTTTATTCAGGAAAGGAAAGGACGTACTGAAGCAGTAGAGGAATAGAGGAGGAGTACTACTATAGCAATAAGGAGAACACTAACCAGAAGATCTGCAAAAGCCCCTTGCTTCAAGTTGACTTTGTATGTAATTAGGAGTCAGCTCCATAAGGTTTTCTTTGGCGGTGCTTCTGGAAGTAGATGTCCAAGCTTTTTTGTTGAGGTGTCTTTGGGTGGATTCGAACCACTAACTTTTTGGTCAGTAGCCATGCATACTTAATTGTTTGCATTGCTGAGAGACCCCATAAGATCTGCAAGTCTGCACTAAGCATCAGTTTTCTTTTCTCTGAAGCTGGGTGCTAGCTAACAGGGTTCTGTGGTATCCTCCTGCTCAGATAGACCTTGATTCTCTCCGCATTTTAGAAGTTCATGTTACTTGTGGTATCTTTACCCGATACCTACGGCTGCCTCATTCATCAGAACATTGAGAGCACCTATGAGCTTTGGGGATGTAATTTGTGGGGTCCAGGGATTTGATGCAAATCAAATCCGGGCTTCATAGATTTCTAATATGAGAAACAGAAGTATTGGTTCTTGGTTTTCGGGGCTCTTCATAATTTATTGTCTTAGTCTTTTTGTACAGTATTAGCAGATTAATTTAAAACAGTCACTTCCCCTAAACAATGGGGAAACAATATTTGTAGAATACAAATCGTTTTTTGTCCTTATGAGAAACCACATGTGTATTTGTGGGGGGCGGGGAGGTGAGGGTGTGCAATTGTTCAGAACTGTGGGAATCTGGGGTGGGGGGAAGGCCTCATCCATCCGACCATCAACCTCAGTTCCAGTAGTGGAACATATGCTTCCCACAAATTGTATCAAAATCCATATCACCTCCAAAAATCTTATAATGTTTTTCATTCAAAATGCCTTTCATTACTGAAAACATGTGGTTTCAATAACAACAACAAAATAAAATAGAGAATAATTTCATCCTAAAAGAGTTAAAGAAGAATCTCAGCTGATTAATGTTGAAAAAGTGGTAGAATTTCATTGGCAACATTTTTCTAGCCTTGGTACCTGAAGGTTGGCTGTAAGCAATGACCAACAGCCTCTACCCATGCACCACATACCACCAGCCTCAGGCCAGACCACAGTTCCATCCTCTGTGTCTTTGCCACACAACCAATCCGGCATCAGACCATGTCTCAGACCCATCTACAATTTACAGGAAGTGCTCAGGCCAAAGTACTGTGTCAAATAATATCAGAGTAAAACCTAGCATTTAAAAAAACTCATTTTATTGGGGCTCGTATTAGCTCGTATCACAATCCATTCATCCATCCATCAAGCACATTTGTACATATGTTGACATTATCATTTTCAAAACATTTTCTTTCCACTTGAGCCCTTGGTCTCAGCTCCTCATTTCTTTCCCCTCCCTCCCTCATGAACCCTTGATCATTTTAAAATTACGTTTTTCATGTCTTACACCAACCGTTATCTCCCTTTACCCACTTTTCAGTTGTTCATCCCCCTGTGTGTGGGTGGTGTTGGTGGTGAGGGGGCTGCTATTTGTGAATCCTTGTGATTGGTTCCCCCTTTCTCTCCCCACCGTCACTCCTGGTATCGCTACTCTCATTATTGGTCCTGAGCGTTTTATCTGGACTGGATCCCATGTGTTGAGAGCCCTTCTCAGTGCCACTGTACACGCTCCGGTCAAGCCAGATTTGTAAAGTAGAATTGGGGTCATGATAGTGGGGGGAGGAAGCATTAAAGAACTAGAGGAACGTTGCATGTTTTGCCTGTGCTACACTGCACCCTGACTGGCTGGCCCATCTTGAAACCTAGAGTTTTTACCAGACAAAAATATTCCGTTTTGTTCAAACAAATTGCAGGAAGAAGAACCTGTATTGTAAAGGAAATTAAGAGATATATCTAGTAAATGTCCTAAGACTTTGTTTTGAATGCGCAAGCAGGCATTAGGAACAAAGAATAACTCCACGCCTACTCCTCCCCTCCCCCCCAAAAACCCAGAAAGTATGTAACAGAGAGATTTGAGCTAAGGAAATATTTAATATTAGGGGATTTATTGTGGAAAAAATTAGATATGAGCCTACTATTCCCCCCCCAAAAAAATCTTTATTTTTTTAGTGTTCAAATGATGTAATGTCTATGTTAGCTTTATAATAGTTTAGTAAAAGGGAAGGTGATTTATCACCGGACTTTGGGGTCCGAGTTGGCAGTTGCTGAAGCCAGGTGGATGGATGGATGGTAATTGTGAGCTCAGAATCCTGCTTTGTCTGTTTCATAGGTGCAAGGTACAGCGTCCTGTGGAAAGCACAGAGCTCAGAGGTGGCCCGGAACCTTGCCCAGTGATCAGTAACTGTTTGCTGATTATTGCTTAAGTCAGACCCTGGTGTTTTCCATTGATTGCCTTAGTATCTTCTTGTGCCTCCACACTGCTGCCTGGTCAGTCTTTCCTGTGGCTTGTTCACATGGGGAAACATACTCAGCCAGGCTAGACTGTGTGCTAGATGCATTGTTTAGCAGAGAGACTGCTGTACGCATCAACATATGCTTCCAACATGTCTAAGAATGGAAACATTTATCAAAGCCTTAACAGTTATTCAAAAGTGTTGTTTCAAATCTACAGTCATGCCATCCCCCACCTCTCTGGGAAAAACCATACCTCCCTTGGTAGGAAGAAAGACTTTAGTATGGATTGTTCATGGGAAGAAATAGGCCAGGGCAGATTTTGACTCAATATGATGAAGAACGGTGGGAAATCTGGACAGTAAATGTTGTGCTTGGACTGCCTTGTGCGATAATGAAGCAATTCGAACACAGGTTTGCTGGGTTCCTGCAGATGTCGTGCCTCGGGTAACTGGGAGCTCGAGTGCACGTGACATCACGGAATGTTTCACTGAAGCGGCCACGCTGTTGAGTAACAAGGTCGTCCGAAGCAAGCATGCTCCATCCTAGTTGTCCCGGACCAGCGCTGTTTGCACGTATATGGGCATTTAGAAATACAAATGGCTCATCCCCACCCCAGATCTACTGAATCCGAAAACCTGGGGTGCATTCTCCCAAACTGCCTTTAACAAGCTTTCCAGGTGACTGTGATGCAAGTAGAAGTCTAGAAATGGATTCCAGGGGACATTGCCTTCAGGTGCGGGGTGGGGGGGTGAGTTTGGGGTGGGGTGGGGGGCCCAAAACCGGAGGCTGCTATCCTGAGAGGTCTTGCGGCCCCGGTGTTTGGAGGTGTGTCTGTGGAAGTCTCGGGTGGGGAGTCTGAGGACCCAGGTTGCTCTGGGTATGGAGTACCTTTCCCCTTGAGGACCGCTTGTTCTCCGATTCTTTTCTCTCCTCCGTCCTGGGCAGAGCATTCTCTGTGTGCCTGCTCCACACGCCCACTTCTTGGTGTAAGCCATTGGCGAGTTAGTAGAAAGTGTCAGGTGGGAGATTCCTAGACGACAGCCTTCTTCAGAAGATAGCGAGACGGAGGGAACCATATTTGAGAAAGAAATAAAATTAGTAACGAATAACCTTCCGAAGCAGAACGGATCAAGCCCAGATGGTTTCCCTGATGAGATCTACCAAACATTTAGAGAAAATTAATTCCAGCCCTCAACTTTTCCCTTAATAATAGAAACAAACAAATGAACAAACAAATAAAGGGAACATTTCCCACCACATTCTAAGCAGCTAATACTAGTCTTATAACAAAATTGGACAATGGTATTATGAGAGAGATAACTGTAATGTGTCTCATGAACTTAGATGCGAAATTGAGTTGTCACCATATTCTCTATTTTCTGAACTTCATCTCTCTGGGTTCTCATATCAGTTGCAATGGCTACACAGAAACCCACAGAAAGAGTTAACATTTCAGGTCTGTTAATAAATGCTTATAGTGGCATGCCACTCTGTTGTAAGCCTCAACCAGAGGCACTCGGCTCAAGCTCCGTGGGCCCGCAAGCTCAGCTTCCTGAAGTAAGTGCTCAGACACACCCCACTCTGCAAGTCAGCCTCCTGCACAAAAGCGCTCAGCTTCTTCACACTTAACTTGCTCCGAGGGTTGGAAGGCCCTCATTCTGTCCAGTGCTCTGTCTCCTGGTCCTGCCACGGCTCATCTGAGGGTATAACTGTCATCTAGATCCAGGAGGTTCACTGCGCAGGCATCTTGGGTCCAGAGGACACACCCCACTCCTGGCTATTGCTGGTAATGAGATCCCTCCTTCGCTTCTCAGAGGGCTCATTCTATACACAGGAGAATAGGTAGCACTCCAGGGAATCCTGTGTAATTACTCACCTGAGACTGAAGCCTATCAGTATTTACCCCACCTTAATAGACCCATGCAGGGAAAGGTCCTCTGGGCAGGGGTAGAAACTTTGGCCAGAGGAGCCACATTAAATAATTCACTGCCCCTGAAAAAAAAAACAAACACTGACATCTAATGCAGCTGTGTGTAGAAATAAAACAACATGTGCAGAAGACACGAAAAATATAGGATGCAATTAACAAATGGACACCTGTAAGTCTGCCTCTCAGTTTAAGGGGTGTCATGGGCAATTTAGGTAATGACATCTGTGTGGCTGTGGGCGCGGGCGAGACTCTGAAGCCGGGGATTCTGACAGCCCCACCTCAGGACCGCCCCAGTGTGATGGCAGTCTGCCCCCTCGTAGCCCTGCCTGCGTACTGCATGAGCTTAATCAACATGGCCTGGGTTAAGAATGGCTCAGTGACCTTTAGAGTTCCTGTTATCACTGGCATTTGAAGTGGATCCACCTTTTATTTTGACATCCAGGAAGCAACGTAGAACTCGGTGAGCACCTGCGTTTGTGATTGCTTACTTACCGTATTTATTTTGAATTTCATTCCAGTTTATTGAATTTATTAAAAGGAGGCGGAATCCAAATGAATCCAGGAAGGAAGGAAGTGGCGAGGGATAGAGAGGGAGGTGGGAGGAGCAGAATAAGGGTAAATAAGGGAGGCATGGCGTGGCTTTGGGTGGGAACCAGGTTAGAGTTTGACCCCTGCCCTCTCAGGATCTCAAGACTTTTTTTTTCCACCCCAGGAATAGCCCAAGAGGTGGAAGTTCAGCCTTGACCGGCAGACAGGCAGGCTAAGACGTCATCTATTTCTGCCCCAGGGAGCTGGGGTGGCAGCTAGTTTTCCACCAGGATGTGCATGGTCGTTCAGCCCTGCTCTGTGGAAGCCGTGCCTGGTCAGCTTGCTCTGGGGCAGTGCCGCTTGCTGTACCCAGGCCCTTGGCAGAGAGACTGGCCCTCCTAGCCCTGGGCAAACATTGTCCTTGTGCAATCTGGATAAGCGGATAAGAGTACCTGTGTGTGCTCAGCTTTATCGTGGAACCCTAAGGCCACGTCCAGCTCTTACTTGCTGTTGCCCTTGAAACTCCTACTTTCCTGGTGCCTTTCCTCTGCCCCGCGTGAGCAGATGGAGGAGGCACTTGCCCTGAGCTCACGGGAGGAGGAAGGTCGTAGAAGGCGCAGCAGCTGGCCACGAGGAAAGCCCTTCGCTGCCTGAGTCTTACACCGTGAGTCTGGGGATGCATAGGTTTGGGTTGGTCCCCAGCAGGATTCAACCTGCCATGCACGGGGCTGTGACACCTGTTTTCTATTTCACTGTGGGGGGAGGGAGCACTGTTAGTGCTGTGTTCAACCCAGTCCTAGTCCTGTCAAACTGGGCTCTGCTAGTCCGAATTTGGGATGTTGAGTTTGTGTGTGTGTGGGAGGGGGGGCAGGCTCACAGGTGTCATCCCCCCTGGCTAATGCCGGCCTGCCTTCTGGCTTGTATTTCCTCCTCCTCCTCCTTGGTAGCTCAGACCTCATGGTTCCACATCGTCTGTCTCTTGGCCTGGGGTACAGCTTCTCAGAGCATTTGGTTAAATATGATCTGAAATCAGAATGAAATATTTTTCTTAGAGATGAGCATAATTAGAAAATGACATGATTTCCATTATTCCCCCACTCAGTGTATTCTATTGGGCTCATCTCAGTTAGATGGCTACTCAGGTTTAAGAGCATAAGGGAAAAAAATCAGACTGGGCTGTCCTGATCATTTTCTCTAGTATTCTCATTCTGGAAGGGTTGGCCAGACCCTGACCAACCCTGACTCCCATCTTCCTCTGTAACTGGGCGCAGTGATGCCCGGCGACGGGGCCTTCTAAAATCCAGGGGTATAGATGCCTTTTAGGGAGCTGTGGATGCCAGACACACAAAATCATTGAATGAATAGCTAATATTTATTTAGCACCTCTTGTGCGCCAGATACTGTGCTAAGCTCCTTGCAAGCGTTTCCTTATTTTGCCCTCCCAACCATGCTGCTATTAGCTCCACTTTCAGGGGAGGAAACTGAGTCATGGAGGTTGAGTGAAAATGCCCAAGGTCAGACATGAAGTAATATAATAGAGCCAGAATTCAAACCCAGGAATTGGGATCCTAAATCATGCGTGCTTAGCTTGGACATCCTGCGGCCTAGGAAATGAATGACTGACAAGCACACACCTTTTAAGTGTGTCCTTTGAATGTGATTGGCTCCTTTCAAAAGGGAAGAAGAAGAAGAAGAAGAAGAAGGAGGAGGAGGAGGAGGAGGAGGAGGAGGAGAAGAAGAAGAAGAAGAAGAAGAAGAAAAGCTTGCATTGTTTTGCCTGAGGAAACAAAAACAAATAGGCAGTGTGTTCCAACTGTCCTGTTGCTCTTTCTCTTCAAAGCCCAGCAATTGTGGGCTGTGAACTGCGTCACCAGACGTGGGCCAAGCCCGGCTTCCTTGTGTATCTAGCTCCAGTTACGCAACTCCAATTTGGGGATGTAGTTACAAAGTGAATGTCAGGGTCTGTTAGCCCCACTCAGAACAGGGCCCAGTTGGCAGCAACTCCAGGGGAAGCCAGCGTTCTTGTTGCATCAGTATGCCTTTGCCAACCTTCTTAGGATGGTATCGACTAAATTTCTTTTTTTTACTTTCACCCAAACACCACAGGCAAAGGCGTTTAATTTTGTCCTAATTCAAGAATCCTTGTGTTATTGCTCACCATTTGTCGGCAGCTCCAGGTGAGCTGGGCAAGATATAGGGCCTGTCACTTCTGGCTGTCACCAGCGGGGGCTGGCATAGCGTGGAGTATTTGCCTTTAGTTGACATGCCCGGGGTAAGTGATTGAACTTCATTAGACTGAGGCCATGACAATGAAATCTTGACTCGCAGCGTAGTGTTGGAGGCGGTGCAAGGACACTTGAGACGGATGGGTTTGGCTCCAGACCACCACAGCAAAACAGTTATTGTAATGAAGCGAGTCGTGAGACATTTTCGGTTTCCCAGTACACGTAAAAGTTGTGTTTACGCTGTACTGTATTCTGTTCAGTGTTAAAGGGGATTTTGAAAACTTAGAAATATTGCGAGAACTTCCAAAATGTGACACAGAAACACATAGTCAGCAAGTGCTGGTGGAAAATGGTGCCGAGAAATTGATAAGATTTGCTCTATGTAGTTGTCATAAACCTTCTGTTTGTCTAAATTAAAAACAACAACAACAACAATATTTTCAAAATGCAGTAAAGCACAACAAAATAAGATAGATCCTTGGACCTGGTCAGGCACAGAATAGTGACTTCAACTCAGCAGAAGAAACAACAAAAACACAAAACGATTTCCATAGCTTTGTGTCACTGAGCCAGCTCATTAGGGTGTCCCGAGTTTTCTGAGGTTAAATATTAACCCTATTGCTGTTTAATTGGCACTTTTTCCCCTAACTTAATTTCCCAGGTCAATTCATTCCTTATGTTACAACTTGGTTAAAGAATAGTTTGTACTTTTCATCCGAACCTCTCTTTAATCTTTTCTTTTCCTTTTTAGTTGGGACTCAACTCTATTTTTGGTAGCAGTCCCCTCTTTCCTATAGAGTATGAAGGAGCTTTACAAAGTTCCTTGATTGAGGTAACGGATTCCGACTCCTAGCAACGTGCAAGACAGGGTAGAGCTGCTTAATCAGGAAAAGTGAAGCTCCCCTACTCCTGTGAAGCGTTCCAGTCTGAGAGACCTTGAGGGCAGTTCTCGTCTGGCCCACAGGTTCATGGCCATCAGCATCAACCCGATGGCAATGAGTTTGGCTTGGCTTTGGCGATGTTAAGCATCCATGGTGGTGCTGTGGAGTAAGCATCAGATTGCCAAGTGTGAGGGCCATGATTCTGATCCAGTAATCCCTTCTTTAGGAGAACAGTGAGGTTTTGTGATCACAATGACCTGTCTATAATCCCCTCCCATGGGGATGGACAACAGATAAGAGGGTAAGAAGAGACATCAGACAGTGCAAGACATGGAATAATAATTATAAATTATCAAGGGTTCATGAGGGAGGGGGGAGAGAGAAAAATGAGGAGCTGATACCAATGGTTCAAGTAGAAAGAAAAGTTTCTTTCTACTTTGAAAGAAAATGATGATGGCAACAAATGTACAAATGTACTTGACACAATGGATATATGTATGGTTTGTGATAAGAGTTGTATGAGGCCCAATAAAATGATTTTAAAAACCTCAAAAACCGAAAACAAGTTTCTTGGAAAATTCCATTATCTATTAATTCCTCCTTTCCCATATACTTTTTGAAGACCTTTAATATAAATATCTTTTCTACGAAATTAGCAAATCTGCATCACTTTTTACATTTTATGTTAAGATCTTCAGGGTGGTTGGCTTGTATGATATATCGATTATACCCATCATTCAAAGAACATTGAAACAAAATATCCAAATAAAAGAATTGCCATCCTGCTAGAGGCTAGGATCTTGATTACATGCTGCTCAGTATTTTTGAAAGAACAAACGTATCAGAGACAGCTTGGTGTGACTTAAACTTGGTGCTAGTCCATGCTGTGTGATGTGTGGCTAGTTATGCAAGTGCTTTCCGATCTCAGACGTGTGGAGAGCACACCCATAGCCAGAACAGTGGGAGGGAAGAGGTAACAGTGCCCGTGAAGCGGGACGGTGCGTGTCAGAAACCAGACATTGCTTAGTACAGCCATCCACCCCTTATGCTAGCCAGATTAATTTTAACATCAATCTCTTGTCACCACCGACACCTCTCTTGAGACACAAACGAGAAATCTGAAATGTGAGGGTATATTTCCTTGGGGAGGGGTGACTTGGAGACATTTGATAGCTCTGAGGGCCCCTGCGACTGGGTGAGGGGTTAGGGGTCTCATTGGAAGGTCAGTGGCTCAAATCCTTAGACTTCCATGGGAGAAAAGCTACCTGGTCCCACAGAAGGCCCCAGAACCTTTGTGTTGGAGCTCTATGAGTTGGGATTGGGTTTGGTTTGTTTGATTTGATCAAATCTCTAAAAGGAAACCTTACCCCCCCAAAAAAGGCAGGCTGTCTTGTGTAACGCCTTCCACCAATCTAGGATGCTGATTGGGAGGGTCACCAGGGGTTCAGCATAGAAGACACATTTGAAACATGGTGCGCACTGTCCCAATTTTAATAACTGGTGATGCAGTGACTCCGTCTGGTGTTTTTGTGTATCCCATGGGGATTGAACCTGATGGCTATTCCTACCCGTGTTCTGTGGCCCCCTGCCCACCTGGCTCAGGATCTCAGACCTCAGGACCGTCCTTTGGGTTTGCTACATGCTGAGCAGTGGATTCCCCTAGAAAAGGAGCATGCAGCAACAGGAATGTGTTTTATAAAAACAACCAAGAACCAAAAACACGGGAGAAAACTCACTGCCCTCCGGTCAATTCTGACTCATACCAACTTGACTCTCTGGGTTTCAAGGCTGAAAAGCTTTCTGGGTGCAGAAAGCACCCCATTTTTCTTCTACGGAGCAGTGGTGGGTATGAACTTCTGACCTTGTAGTTAATAGCTCAACACATAATCCACGATTCCACCAAGACTCTGAAACATGGGAAAGCTAGCTGGAAATCTGTAAGAAGTAGGAATAACGACTCTGCCGTAAAGGTTGAGAAAACATGGTTGGTGTTTTCCTTTTCCCATGGAACAACCTAGAGAGGAGGACATCTTTAATCGCCTCCGATAGAGGAGCTAACTGCAGCTAATGCGCTCTAGCTCTAGAGTTTAGAGCTAGCAGATGCATAATGATACTCAGGTCTGCCTGCGTCTGTCACTACTGCCCCATTTTACAAACACTTGATTTGTCTGAATAATCAGCTAACAATGACTTAGTTATAAAAATCCTATTGACTCTTTACTTGCTTTTGTCAGAGAACCCAACCAGACTCTGACCTGCAGAGGGTCTCATCCAGGAGCTGGGGTCCCCGCCACCCTGCACATCTGTGTACCTTCCCTCGCGTGCACTTTCCCTTTACCCCTCCACCTCCAGCCCCTCTCACAGCTGTGAGTATGCATGATTGAGTGTTAAAGGTCCTCTTCTGAAAAGAACTCTGGCAGGCTTCCCTCTGGGGAATTTCCAGTGGCTTCTGACTGAGTAATCCCTGACTTCTCCCTGGCCAGGATCCTGGGTTTCTACCCGCTGACTCCCATGTGTCAGTGCTTCGTGGCCCAGGATCTGCTTTTCACTGGCGTCACCGCTGCATCTGGGACCCTGTGTGACCGTCACACATCCACGTCATCTGCAGGCTTCAGAGCAAGGCTGGAATGACAAAAGGCAGAACCACCAAACCCTCCACTGCTTTCCGGTCTCTGCAATCCCACTTGCAGGTCCAAGCACTGACCTTCTATATGAGTGGATGGGATTGAGGTGACCTTGTTAGCAGTGGAGAGTCTTTGACCTTGGGGTGAGATGGGGGCTGTCAGCACCTGCATTGTTGTCACTGGAAAGATAAAGGAAGATTTAGCTCCAAGTAGGATTGTGGACTTGCCCAAATCCCTAGAGTTCAAAGTGGCAGAATTTGAATTTGACCCCAGAAAGTAAAGTTTCTTGATTAAACCAGACTAATTTCTTGACTAAACGAAACGAGTTTCTCCCGAGAAGAAATCTCCCAACCTTCATGCCATACTGCGACTGCATGGAGCGTGGTTCAGCATACGGAATCTAGTGCCTGATAGATCGGTTTTTCCCTCGTTGAGCCTATGACCACGCAAATGGATAAATACAAAATGGGTTATTGCCATATTGATTTGAAATAGTAAAAATAACCTCGTTCATACAAAAGTGCTTATTTAAAATTTCAAAAACTAGATTGAGCGAGAGAGTAGTTCATCTGCATTCTATTCTGATGGAATGCTCTGAATGGATTTTCCGATTCCTGACCAAGTAGACGTTAGAGGTATATTACTTTATCCAAGGTCATCTTTCATCAGAGAAGAACCTGGGGGGCGGGAGCTTGGGGATTGAGTGACTCCCTGGAGGCCACGGAACCTTTTAGTCACCAAGTGAGAGTTAGAACCAGGCCCTAGCAGGAAAAGGGGGCTTTAAATAATGGTGGCAAAGTTTGAAACAGCTTGTCTCTCCAGGTTCACTGACTCTTCTCCTGCTCTGCAGGCTGACCTTTAGCCACGGATGCTTCTTGTCTCATGCCTTTTCCCCTTCTTTTCTCCCACCTGCCTTAGAAGGTGAAGGCAGAGGTAAGCCAGGGTGTAGGGAAAGACCAGCCAAGAAGGGCGCAGGTGAGCCAATGTGGGCTAGGCTGAGGCCAGGCGGGCAATTTCTGTTGGATCACCTGGAAAGCAAACGGAAATCAATAGGCACAGTTGATTGCTGCTGCAGACTTGGTGACAGTTGGTGATAGGTCAGCCCCCTGGGGTAGGACCCAGCGGAGTGGTTACGGGAGCAACTTGCTGAGAGATGAGACCCGCAGACCCTTTTCCGTTTGCAAAAGGAGATGGAGTGGAACTTCTGACCAAGTGAATTGATTCAGAGGCCCTGAAAGGGGGTGCTGCCACAGGAGCTGGTCCTGCCCCCTGAAAATCGGGGTCCTCCCTGCCTCCTGGGGAAGCCAGGCTGTGCCTCTGTAGACCAGGCACCCTCCCCGTAGCTCTTGGAGAGTCTGCATTTCACAAAAGTGCTGCTAACAGCTCAGTCGCTGACCTGAGGTTTCATTCTGGGGGAAACTAATCAGCAAAGCCAAAAAAACGGTTCCTGTGGGCCTTTCAGAGGGAACAAGAATGGGCGTAGGAATGCTTTGGATGTTTTTTTTCCCCCCTCACCAGATGCCTTCCAGAGGCATCAGATGCTCGCCTCCTGGAGACCAGCTTTTTGGGTAAATGTGGAATGACCATATGCCATCAACCTCGAGGAATCTCAGCTGACAGCAGGTGGCAGGGCCTGCTCATGTGGTAGCTAATGAAACAGCATGGGATAGGAGGAGGCCCAAACTTCTGGTACAGGTGGCACTCAGGTGTCCTCTAAGCCAGCTCCGAGCAGCCTGAGCAGCACCCCATTTTGTCGACAGGACATGAATGGTCTTTGATAAGCCTGGCTTTACTTTTCTGTAATCCGAGTTGTCCGCGGCTGTCATTGACACGGTGCTCTTCGCGGCAGGAAAAGGTTACCACACGTAAGAAAGCTTTGCAGGTTACAAAGCCGTAGACCTGTGTGTGAATGCGCGTGCACGTGAGTTATTCCATTTTCAAAAACGTTCTGTGGTGCAGGTTGCCAGAGCTGATCTTCAGTTTTGCATTCAATCTTCCTACTCATTCTGCTTCATCTCATTCACTGACATCCCTCAATAGAACATCGCCCACCCCACCTCCTCCCCGTGTTCCCTGTCTCCATTCTGAACTTTGTTCTTGGTAAATGCAGTTCCCTTGACCCCATGTGGTCAGTTATTCTAAGTGTGTGGTCCTCAATTGTTCCCCTTTAGACCTCTCGATTGTTTGGAAGGAAGCTGGGTCTCCGCTGTCGGTTCAGTTACAGAACCAAAGTCACCAGGGGCTGCAGTATAGGAGTTCTACTGCTCCTGTCTGTGCAGCAAGCCTGGCCTCTCTCATGAGTGTGGGCTTTGTTCTACGTGTTTCTCCTGCTCTATCAGGAACTTCGAATGTGACTGGTTGTAGCAGGGCACTGTTGAGTTCTTCTGGGCCTAAGGTCATGTTTGCATGGAACATTGGTCCAGCGAACTGATTGTTTCTTGTGTCTTTGATTTCCAGCACTCCTCTTTTCTCTGTGTTAGGGGAGACCAAGAGAGTTGTACCTTAGATGGCTTCTCGTGAGCGTTTAAGATGCCAGTTACTGAACACCAAAGCAGATGAAGATGCTCTAGACAATGTTATGCCAATTGACCTTGAGGTCCCCCAAGGCTATTGTCCTAAGCCACAAGGTCCAGTTACTCATTCCCTGAAGCTCTCTGTCTATATCTAAGAAGTCCCCATAAGTGTCCTCCTTATGCCATACCCCATTCAAGGATACATTTGCAGAAAGTAAATAGCCATGTATAAATGTGCTCTACTAGACCCATGTGTGTGTTTATATGTATGCTTCCACTCTTACTCCCACATCTTCTATATCTGCACGTATCTCCAGGCATCTACTTGTATTGTGTGGCTCTTAGGTGCCATCCAGTTGGTGCCAAATCATAGTGACCTTATTTTATGTATAACACACCAAAAGACTGCCCAGTCCTGTGCCATCCTCAGAGTTGCTTTTATGGTTGAGCCCATTGACGAAGCCACTGTGTCTATCCATCTTGCCGAAAGCTTTCTTCTTGTTTCCTGTCCCTTTACTTTACCAAGCATGTTGTCCTCCAGGGACTGGACTTCTATGAAAAAATGTACAAAGTATGTAAGGTGAAATCTTGCCAAACTTGCCTTTCGGGAACATTCTGGGTCTACTTCTTCTAAGATGCATTTGCTTGTTCTTTTGGCAACCCATTCTGCTTTCGATCATCTTCACCAGCACCGTAATTCAAATGCTTCGCTCCTTCTTTGAACCTCCTTTTTCAAGATCTAACTCTCACATGCATTTGAGGCCAGTGAGAATACTATGGCTTGGGTCAGGTGCACCTCAGCCTTCAGAGTAACATCCTTTCTTCTCAACGCTTTAAAGAGGTCCTGTGCAGCAGATTTACCAAGACGATGTGTCCTTTGCTCCCTTGACTGCGCCTTCCATAGTTGAGACAAGCTGACAGGCCAGTGGTAGTCATCCACTTGCCGAGCACTGCTATTGCTGAGTTGTGTATACAGTAGTGTTTACTACTGTCACCTTTAACTCTCGCTCTCCTCCCTGTGTCTTCCTCACCTTTGTTATTCTTTGCCAACCTCCCTCTCATAATACATTGTAGTTCCAATTTCTTGAATTGATTGGACTTCTTCATTTGAAAGTTTTGTAACTACACTATTCCGTCTTCTTTCTCTTTAATGGTCTTCATTATAAATTGATCGTGTTTATGTCCTATTTTCTGTCTTTGTTCTTAGTTTACTTTTATGTGGTGTTTCATTCTTTGTCCAAAAGGACATTGCAAGGCCTATCTTGAAGTACAATACTGTCTGTGATAGGATCATGTCTGTTCATTGTACAAGGAAATCCAATCAATACAATTATTATTCAAATTTATGCCCCGACCACAAAAGCTAGCCAAGAATTTGAAGAATTCTACCAATGCCTTTAGTCTGAAATTAATCAAATATACAATCAAGATGCATTGATAATTATTGGCAATTGAAAGGAAGAAATTAGAAAAAAAGAGGAAGGGACAGTCATTGGAACATATGGTCTTGGTGATGGAAATGAGGCTAGAAATCTCATGGGACCATTTTACAAGATCAGTAACTTAATCATAAATCTCTTTTTGCCGAAACATCAATGGCGACTGTACACATGGCCTTCCCCACATGGAATACTCAGAAATCAAATCGACTACGTCTGTGGGATGAGACTGTGGAGAAGCTCAATATCAGCAGCTAAGACCAGGCCAGGGGTGAACTATGGAACAGATCATCAATTGCTCATATGTAAGCTGAAGAAAATCTAAACAAGTCCAGGAGAGCCAAAATATGACCTGGAGTCGATCTCACTTGAATGTAAAGACCATTTCAAGAACAGTTTTCCTGCCCTGAGCACGAATGACAGAAGACCTGATTGGCTGTGGGAGGACAAGAAGAACCGCATTCACAAAGAAAGCAAAGAAGGTCATTACAAGGAGAATAAAGAAGGAAAGATCAGCATGGATGTCAGAAAAGACCAAAACTTGCTCGTAATCATAGACTAGCTAATGCAGGTGGAAGAAATGAGTATGTCAAAGACCTCAATAGAAATTTGCCAGTGCTGTGTGAGAAGACACATATTATAATGAAACACTCTCAGCATATCTGAGCCTGAAAGAACTCAAGAAAAACTTCCAGCCTCAAGATGCACTATTGAAAGATTCTGTGGGCAAAATATTGAATGATTCAGGATGCATGAAAAGAAGATGGAAAGAAAACTTAGAGTCAATGTAGCAAAAGAACTAGTGGACATTAAACCATTTCAAGAGGTAGCCTGTGAGTAAGAAACAGTAGTACTAAAGGAAGAAATCCAAGCTTCCCTGAAAGTATTAGCCCAAAACAAGGCTTTAGGAATTGATGGAATGCCAATGGAAAGGTTTCAACAAGCGACTAAGCACTGGAAACACCCACTCATGTGTGCCAGGGAATTTGAAGGTAGTTGCTTGGCCAACTGCCCGGGAGAGTTCTTTATATATACCCATTCCAAAGAAAGGTGACCCAACAGAGTTCTTAAGCTAAAGAACAATATCGTTGATATCACATGCTAGTAAAATTTTGCTGAAGATTATCGAACAATGATTGCAGCAGTACATTAACAGGGAGCTGCCAGAGGTTCCGGCTGGATTCACATACAAGAAGGGGAATATCATTGCTGATGTCAGATGGATCTTGATAGAAAGAAGAGATACCAGAATGATGTTTACTTCGGTTTTCTCGACTAAGTCAAGGTATTGGACTGTGTGGACCATAACAAACTTTGGATAACCTTGAGAAGAATGGGAAATCCAGAACACTTTATTGTGTCCCTGTGGAACCTGCACATGGATCAAGAGGCAGTTTTGCAAACAGAACCAGGACATAATACACGATTCAAAATCAGCCAAGATGTGTCTCAGATTCTGTCCTCTCACCAGTATATCAGAGAAGCTGGATTATATGAAGAAGAATGTGGCACCAGGATTGGAAGAAGGCTTATTAACAATCTTTAATAAGCAGAGGATAGAATTTTGCTTGAGGAGGATTGAAGCCCTTGCTAATGAAGGTCAAGGATTGCTGCCTTCAGTATAGATTGCAGCTCAATGTGAAGAAGACCCAAATCCTCACACGTGGGCCAATGGGTACCACCATAAGAAATGGAGACGAGACTAAAGTTCTCAAGGATTTTGTCTTATGTGGATGCACAATCAAGCCCATGGAAGCAGCAGTCAAGAGATCAAAAAACGTGTTACGTACTGGGTAAATCTGCACAAGACCTCTGTAAAGTGTTGAGAAGCAAGGATGTTACTTTGAGGACGAACTTGCAAAGTTGGACATTGAATAAGGAAGACTGAAGAAAGATCGATGGCTTTGAATTATGGTGCTGGTGAAGAATCTTGAAAGTAACATGGTCTTGCCAGAAGGTTCTTTAAAGGCAAGTTTGGCAAGATTTCATTTCACGTACTTTGTGCATGTTGTCAGGAGAGATCAGTCTCTGGAGGACAACATGCTTAGTGCCGTACAGGGCAAGGAACAAGAGGAAGACTTTTGACAAGATGCACTGACACAGTGGCTTCATTGATGGAATCAAACATAAGAACAATTGTGAGGATGGCACAGAACCAGGCATCATTTTTGCTCTGTTGTGCACCGGGCTGCTCTGAATTGTAAAAGAATTGAGGACAACTAACAGCAGCAATAACCACATATCTGGGTTGACTTTTGGGTGACATTGTTATATATCTTAATCTCAGTTTGTTGCCTGCCAATGTTGGTCCTCTATGGGAAGAACTCGCTTTAGTATTTGTGGTAGTTACATAATCTAGTGCCAACTTGAGACTATTAAGAGGGAAGGGGTGGAGTTTAGCCTGTCACAGTTTGTTGACCTCATTTGGAGGCGCTATGGAGATAGCTCACTGGAAGCCAGACCCACACTCTGCTTTGTCTTCCTGCTGACAAGATACATGGAGTTACACTGATGGAGCTAGAGCCCTGGAGCTGGTGGTGCCACATGGTGAACCCTGCCAGTGCTGAGATGCATCCACTGCCACTGGATCCACAAGACTTCCCACCCACTGCACTGTGATCTTCCTGCATTCAGTGTCATTGCATGTGTTGTGTGAATCTGAAGAGTAATTTATAGACTGGTATCGGATATATGGGCTAATATCGGACTTCTGGACTTGATCTGGACAGGGCTGGGGTGTTTTCTTAATATACAATTGCTCCTTTATATAAAGCTCTCTCTTATATACATATGGATTTGTTTGTCCAGTCAGCCCGGAGTAACACTTTATTCCTTATAAGATTCATCTGGTTTTTGCCAGACCCTTTAATTGTTGATCTGGACATGCTCTACTTCTGCTGTTGTATTTGATGGAACATTTTGCTGGGTACATGATTCCGGTTTGGTAATTTTTGTATTTCAGTATTTTAAATATCATCCCTTGCCTTATTCATGGTTTCTGCTGAGAAATTAAATGTTAACCTTAGTGGCTCTTCTTTATAAAGAACGTTCCAGTTTTTTCAAGCTACTTTCAGGATTTTCCCCTTGGTTTTGGAAAGTTTTATTAAGATTTGGGTTAGGAAAAAAATAAAAAAAAAACTTAAAAAAAAAAAAGATTTGGGTTAGGCCAGGTTGACTAGAGAAACAAATCCAGTGACACTCATATGTGTGTAAGAGAGGTGTATATCAAGAAGTAGTTATATATCCGGAAAACCTCCCAGGACAACTCTAGTCCTTAAGTCCCTCTTCAGACTCATGCAGCCAAATGCATTGATGTAAAATGCAGGAAGATCACAGGCCGGTGGGTGAAAAGTTTTGTGGATCCAATGGCAGTGGATGCATCTCCAGGGCTCTGGCAGGTCTCCGCGTGGCTCTTCAATAGGAAGGTGAAGGCAGAGAGAGGAGGATGTTCCCAGGACCCTCCTTATGAGAAGGCCACACCCCCAAGGAGACCTGAGTGACAGGCTAGACTCCACCCCTACATGCTATATATCAAGTTGACACGAAATTATATAACGACCATAGATTTGTTTGGGTGATTCTTGAAAACATATCTTCTCATCTTTCACTGTATTTGTCAACTTTTCTCCCAAGAACTCTTCGATAGTTTGCACTATAATTTTTTTTGTCTTTTCCTTTTCTTGAATGCCAGTCACAAATAAGAGTTATTTTCTTAATTTTGTCCTATTATAATTCATGGCTTTCTTCTACTTTTCCTTTTGTTGTTTTTTCCTAAGTATTCCTCTAGTGTAAGATTAATCAAGACCTGCTCTTATCTTACAAAACAAACAGGTTTGAGAGGGGCACAATCTGCAATGAGAAAACTTACAGATAAGAGAAAAGATAGGGTACGGCGTGGGGGACCCTGAAGCAGTGGACACTCCAGAGTCCAGAACTTTATTCAAGACACGTTTATATACACTCCTGTTACTAACCTGGCTCTTGGGACAAGTTTCTATACAAAGGGATAGTTGACAATTATCTGAGGGCATACAAAGAAATACTAACACTTTAGCTAAGCTGTTCACAGACAGGGGAGGATAAAGTTCAGAACAGGGAGTAACTGATATTTTGCAGACTGTTTTGTTTCAGCAACTTTGCCAGGAAACAGGATGGGAAGTGTCTACTTTATCTCAGGCTGAGAGGCCATCCAGTGCATCATCAGCTCCCATGGTTGAGCGATCAGCATTCTCCCACGGGCCTTGCCTGAGCCATGGAAGGTAGTGGTCCTGTCCCATTTGCCTAAGAAGCAAACAATTTTTGCCTCGCCCCCACTCTGGTAGATGAGTATTTAGAGAGTTGTCTTCAAGTGTAGCTTTTACTGATTCAGTTCCTTAAAATAATGCCCTTATTTTTACTGATAAAATTATTTATTACTGACAATTCCCTTAAAATGCATGATCTATTTGTGAAAGTTCATTATTAGTCTTTTGGGTTTATTTTCACATATTTTCCATTTTTTTTCCACTTTACTCTTACAGTATTTTCCTGAATTCTTCTAAAGCTGTTTTTTTGTGTGTGTGTGTATTTTCCTCTATTTCATCTACAGTTTTC
Organism: Tenrec ecaudatus; assembly: GCF_050624435.1. NCBI lineage: Eukaryota > Metazoa > Chordata > Mammalia > Afrosoricida > Tenrecidae > Tenrec > Tenrec ecaudatus. The sequence continues at coordinate 54,696,322 of NC_134538.1, read as the reverse complement.
TTCCATCTTTCTCTCAATCCTTTGAAAGCACCTAAAGAGCCTTGTTTTGAATAATTTATCAGGTAGTTTTAATGCAATTTCTTCCCAAGACAGGTGTTTTGGTTACTTTTTTGAGCTAGTCTATCTTTTCTTTAGGTGAATTGAAGTTGCTTTTATCTCCGAAATAGTATATTGTTGAGGTTTTTATATTTCATTGATGATTTTGTATTGGTGTTTTCTTAGGCATTCGCCAATTGTTTAGGAAGTTATTTTGGCTTGAAAATTAAGGCTTCAACGTTATCTCAGGGAAAATTCTCAGAGGTACTTCGAGCGTCATTGATTCCAAGAAGTTTGGATCTCACTGAAAATTTGAGATTTTGTCTTTTTGCTTTTCATTATCACCATATGCTTTCGCTAGGAGCACATAACTTTTTGATTATACTTTATGTCTCCATAGTAAAAATACAGAAAAGTCTGGAAAATGTTAACTAGCACTGTGAAATATCTTTGTGCTAATTGAGCCACTGAGACCGTTGATCTTCAAACTCCTGATAATATTCCTAACAGAAAACAAAACAAAAAACTTTATCTTTAATTGCAATTTCAGTATAATATGTTTGCTTATAAATTATATGCCTGTGCAGCTTTACAGATGTGTTGCGTACCGTAAGATATTGCACATTATGTTTGATAAAGTGGAGGCATAGCTAAAAAGAGCCTGCGTTGAATTATATATGTAGCAGTTGTTGAATTGAAGACTGTTTTGTGTGTGTGTGTATTTTTGCCACAATTTAAAAAAAATTACATGAATAACAATGAGTCCAAGGAAGAAGAAAATGTTCTAGAATGTACTGTGGTGATGATTGCGCAATTCTTTTTTTTAATATGACTGAATTTTTGAATTGCATGACATGTGGATGAAAAGCTAATAAAATTGCTGAAGAAGAAAAGAGGAAGGCTGTCGACCAGACTGATGGACACAATGGCTGCATAGATGGGCGCAAACACAGAGCAATGGCGGAGATGGCACGGGACCAGGCAGCATTTCTGTCTATTGTACTGACTTGATGGCAATGCACAGTAGCAACAGGCAAATTGCACACAAAAAAGGAAAATTCTAACAATTAGGGAAATGGAAAGTGTGACTTGTGATGCACTTCTGTTGGGCAAAGCTGGTTCTTGGGCCCAGTTTTGATTGGAGTCAGCTGGTTGGTTTGAAAATCTTGATTCTCATCATTGCTTCAGCAAGCACAGTGGTCTCCTTGTTTTTAGTGAGTCTAGCCTGAGCCACTAGGAGCCCTGTGGGTGTAGTGGTTACAGGTTGGCCTGCTATTCACATAATTGACAGTTCACAACCAGCAGCAGCTTCATCCCATAAACAGTTACAGTCAGGGAGTCCCAGAGGGAGCAACTATGAGTCAGCATTGACTTGATGGCAGCAAGTCGGAGCCAATAGAGCAGTGGTTCCCAGTCTGTGGATCGTGACCCCTTTGGGGGTTGAATGACCCTTTCACCAGGGTCCACCAATTCATAACAGTAGCAAAATGACAGTTATGAAATAGCAATGAAAAGAATTTTATGGTTGTGGGGGTCACCACAACAGGAGGAACTATATTAAAGGGTCATGGAAGGCTGAGAACCACTGCAATTGAGACTTGGTGTCAGGCCTTTTAGAAAACTAGGGACGTCTGTTTAGTGCCTCCTGGCAGTTTTGGCCAGGGCTCCTCAAGCAGCAGGAATGAGGCTGGAGAGGGCCAGGAAGAGAGGAGAAGTTTAGAGAGATGAAGGGTGGATTCTTTCTCAGATTTACCCCTTGGGGTAGGAGCTACAGGTCACGATTTCAGGTGATGTATAAAAATAATCAGTTAATCCCACAAAACTCAGAGACTGCTCTCAACCCCACTTCACAATGGAGGAAGCAAACGTGACTGGCCGATGAAGCAATCGCTAGTGAGTTGTGACATGCAAAGTAAACCCATGTGGCCACTCCTTTTCCAAGCTCACCAACTATAGCCGCGTAACTAAGCAAAGTGTGCCAGCTCACTCTTACCTGGGTTCTGTCTTCATGCTGTGTGGACTTTGTGTCAGTATGATTTAGGAGAGCCTGGTTGGTTTGCAGCCAGAAATGATCGTAGAGTTTATGCTCTGTTTTTTTTTTCCCACTGTGGGAGTCAAGGTTAAGACACATGTTTTAAGACCTAGACAGAAGTTAGGCGTCAGATCCTATCTGAGGAGGGCTGTATGGGGCCAGGATAGAGCGGGGGCAGACGCACTGTAAGGGGCTATGGCCACTCGCAGGGAGGCTGGCTCTGGACATCGCGTGTCCTGTGTGCAGCATAGTAGTGTCTTCCGCTGGGTTATGCTCGGGCTAGGGCTACATAGGAAGCAGATCCAGGCTCTCACCTCTACCAGTGACCATATATACATACATCCATATATACACACACACACATATATATATATTGAATCATTTTATTAGGGACTCAAACAACTCATCACAATCCACACATACATCAATGATGTAAAGCACATTTGTGCATTCATTGCCCCCATCATTCTCAAAACATGTGCTCTCCACCAGTGACCATATTGACGACCTCTCATCTGTCTGAGCCTCAGTTTCCTCACTTCCGAAGGGGCAATCTGAACTCCATCTTACTACGTTGCTGGGCGCACCTCTGATAGTACTTGTAGAGGAGCATTGTATGAACTGTACAGAAAATTGCAATGGGACAATTTTCTCCCGGTTACATAGCCTTTAAAAGTGACCAAGTGATTGAGAATTTGCTGCAAAGTCATTCACTGCTTCTTCCAGGTAAATAACAACAACAACGATAGTGAATATGGCTGACATTTATTGAACACTTACTGTGTTTGAGGAAAGCGCTTTATTTGTGTCGAATGATTACTCACCTCCTTGCCCTGACTGGGGGGCATTCTCGCTGTGGCTCCAGGGTGCTCCCTGAGCCCCCTCTGTTACCTGTTAATGGAATTGCTTCACTTGGGAATAGGAAGCCGTGAGGTAGAAATGTACTGATACTGTGGGGATCCTTGGGAGGCGTTAAGTTGAGCCTAGGTTTCAATGTGCGACTTGCCGTTTATGACAACCTCGGAAGAGTTGTCGTCAGTCCCTGGAGGTGCGTGTGAATGTGGGAACTGACGGAAGAAACTTAACAGAACCCTCTCTTGTTATTTGCAGGTCCCTGGCAACTCCTGGCCCACCGTGCCACTCTGCAGGCATCGAAAGTCTAGGTGAGTGTTCATGCCACGAGTCTCCCATGAGGCTCCTGGGAGGAAACCAGGACGGGTGTTAATTCATTTTATAGTACGTTAAAACAACACCACCACAAACCCAACATGGTCAGAGATGCCCCTTTTCCTGGAAATGATACCATGGTCTTTGGAAACGAGGATGTGGGGTGGTCTGGTTGGAAAAGTGTAGCTTTGAGTGGGGAGGAACGGGTAGAAATAGAATCGACTATATCCTTTGACAAAAGCCTCCTTCGCCTCTAAACTGCAAGGTCAGCAATTCAAACCCCCCAGCTGTTCCTCAGGAGAAAGACGAGGCTTTCTGCTTCTGTGAAGATTGACGGCTTTGGCCGCCCCCAAGGGGCCGCTCCTCTGTCTTCTCAGGTCACTTTGCGTTGGACTCCACTGGCTCGCAGTGAGTTTGGTTGGTTGGTAATGGATATTGATGACAAGTATTTGTGTATTTGTTACCTGCTTACAATTCTTCTTAGTGAAGTGTTTGTTCATTTCCTTTGGCCTTTTTTTTTGGTCAAATAGGATTTTTTTGTGTGTGTTTTTGTTCTTGCAGTGTTGAAAGTTTCTATTAATTGTAGAGCCTGCCTACTTTCCAATATATCATTGCCAATTTTTCCTAGTCTGTGGTTTTTTTGTTCTCTTTTGATGAAATATTTTGATGTGTATAATTAACAGTAATATAGTTTTTCTTCTGTTTTTTGTGTTTCTAGATATGATTATATTTGGGGGGCATCAAAGAATTAGTGGGAAAATTCCATTGTCTTTCTATTTAATGCTTCCAGTAACTTTTTGAAGCCCCTTTATATTTATGCCATGAATGAGTGCCCCTAAGTCTGTCCCTATTTTTTTTCTTTAGTGATCTTTATGGTTTCTGAATTTTCTATAGGTTCTCAATCCAATTCCTTTTTGTAAAAATAGTGCGTTAGGGGTCCTGTTTCATTTTTCTGCGTATTTGCTCGGCTCCATTTATGAAAGAGAAAAACATCTTTCCTATTAAATGAGCTGCAGCCTTGTCCACAAGTGGATGGATTTCCTTGTGGCTTTCCAGTTATTTTCCATTGCTCCGTCTGCCCACCCCTGGAACAGTCATGACCGTGTTCACTACATGGCTGCGGAGTAGGCCTGAGGTCAGGAAGTGTGAGGCTTCGCACTTCATTCTTATTCCTTAGTAGCACTTTGCTACTATTTTTTCCCCTTTCCCTTTTTGAATCTAGTTTTCCACTTCTTTAGAGATTATATTTTATCTCTAAATAATTTTGGGTAATATTGATATTTTCAAATTGTTAAGCTGTCCTATCCAAGAACCTGGTATGTGCTTCCATTTTTTGTAGGTTTTCTGCAGTTGTTTGGGGTTGTTTTTTTTTGGGGGGGTGTCATTTGTTTGTCTTGTAGTATTTTGGTGTTGAAGCCTTTTATATGCCTCATTCCTAGGCATTTCATATTTTTGGTGCCTATTGTAAATGGTATTTCTTTCCTGATGTACCTTTCACTGTTCTCTTTGCTAGTGTGGAGCAAGGGTAGGAAACCAACGGTCATTTGGACAGTTCTAACATTATTTGAAGGCCGTACTGGTCAAACATTTAATTAACTCTCCCCTAATGTGATGTTAGCTGGTATCGATGATTCTACGGGTTTTATATGGGCTGTGGGGCAGACGTTCCCCACCTCTGGTGGGTAGGAATGATTGATTTTGAATGTTGAACTTGTACAATGTCACACTCTGTTGTATGTTTCAAATAGTTCTAGTAATTTTCTTGCTGAGTCTCGAGCGTTTCCTATGAGTACGATGATATCATCTGCAGATAGAGCGAGTTTGCTTTGTTGCCAGTTTGGACGCAATTCATATATCTTTTTGCCTCATTGCGCTAAGACTTCAAATAGAGTATTTGACGGGAATGGGCCTTTTTGTTTGGTTTTTGTTCTAAGGGGAAATACTTTCAGTCTCTCTCTGTTGAGACTAATATTGGCTGTTGGTATACACACACAATATATTGAGGAATTTCCCTTTTATTCCAATTTTGTTTAGTGTGTTTTATCAGGAATGGTGTTGGATTTTTAAAAATTCCCATCCCACCCCTCCTTCTTGGCACTGTTTGTTATGATCATGTTGTTCTTTTCCATTATCTTATTTATGTGGTAGATTATTGTGGCTTGTTTTAATAAGACTGAACTGTTCTTTCATGCTTGGTATGAATCCCACTTAGTCATATGTTTTTTCTTTTTATTTTATTTTTAGATATGTTGTTGGTCTCTAGGCTACAATTTTGTTGAAGAATTTTGTATCGCTATTCATAAGGGATATTGGTATCTGATTTTCTTTTTCAGTATGTCTGAAAAAACTTTGGTTTGGCTATCAGGGTTATACTTGCTTCATAAAATGAATTCAGATGTACTCCTTTTTTTTTTTTTTAATATTATGGGACTGTTGAGTAGAATTAGTATCTTCCCTTCTCCAAATGTTTGTAGAATTCACCAGTGAAGCCATCTGGGCCAGCATTTATTTTGTTGTTATTGACATTTTTTCAAATGCCCTACTTAGTTTCTACTTTTATGATTGGTGTGTTCAATATTTCAACTTTGGATTGTACTAGTTTGGGTAGGTATTTATTTTCTATAAATTTGTCCATTTCTTGTAGGTTTCAAAATTTGTAGTTGTTATTCATATTATTTTCATGCTCTCCTTTTCATTTGTTTTGGTTCTGTTGTGACATTGTTCATTTGTGTGTGTACGCATGTGTGTTATTTATATCTTCTCTTTATTTTACTTTGTTAAATTTACCCATAGGTTTTTATTTTTATTACTTCTTTCAAAGAACCAATGTCTGGTCTTGCTCATTCTATTGTGTTTCTGTTTTCAGTTTCATTTACTTCTGCCCTAAAACTTAAACCAAACTCACTACCACTGAGCGCATTATAGGACTATGTAGGTGTTTATTATGCTTACATCTTTTTGTTGGATTAGCCCCTTAATTATTATTATGGTTACATCTTTTTGTTAGGTTAGGCCCTTAATTAGTTTGCCATATTCTTCCTTCTCTCTTTTACTAGTATTGCCTTCAAGTCTATTTCATCAGAAATTAATATTTCTACTTGTGATGCTTTCTTTTCTTTTTTTTCTTGCTTGCATCCCATTCACCTCCGCCATGTCCATGTGCTGGGCTTTCAGCAGAGTTGATGCAGAGCTGTGCACAGTAGAGCGGCTCTTTGTGGCCTTTATCACCAGTTGTGTTTTTGGATAATGAGCTTTATAGATTAAAAGCTCATCCTTTCCTTAAGGGTCAAATCCAGCGCCCTTGGGGCCAGTGGAACCCCTGTTCTGGCCCACTCTCTCCCTGCCCTAGAAGACTGCAGGCCCACACAGGGAACTTTATATGGAAAAATGAGCAGATATGTACAAGACTTGACGTTCTCCCTTGTTTGCAGCCTCGGTCCCTGCTGGCAGCCTTCCCAACAACGGCCTTTGTATTCCCCAAAGCCTTCCAAGCCTGGTTTGAAGCACCCTTATTGCAGGGACAAGTGTTTACTTCTCTCCGAACACTACACCTGTTGGAAATAGAACTAAAAGTTACTCCCCCAAAAGTTTGCATGGAGTTGACCTTAACTCCTGGTGACCCCCCCCCCCCCCGCCCCACCTGGGTGTCAGAGTAGAATTATACACCTTTGGGTTTTCAGTGGCTGAGTGTTTGGAACGACGTTGCCAGGCACGACTGCTAAAGCATCTGTGAGTCAACACCAACCTCCCACTTTTCAGTTAACAGCTGAGTGTGCTGGTTATTTGCACCACTTAGTGTTCACTCACTGCACCTGTGTGTGTTGCTGCTGCAGCCAGCTTCTCTCCAACTAGTAACTTGTGTTGGTACAGAAATAACCTTGAAGGAAACCTTGTAGAGTACCTCACAGAGATCCTACAGGACAGACTAGAACTGCCCAAGTGGGGTTCTGAGACGGTAACGCTTTTAAAAATAGTCTTATTGATATCTGCTTCACATACCGTACAATTTAATAATTCAATCACGTTAAGAAGGCTTGAACAAATACCACCACAATCAATTTCAGAATGTTTTCTTCTCGTACGTATTTCTGTTAGTTTCCAAATGCCTCCCATCCACCCCAGCCGTGACTTAGGCGATTGTAAGTCCAGTTACTGTCTCTATAGAGCTATCTATCCTCGATGGTATGTCCAGGGAGTCATATATAGTCTATCATTGTCAAATAGAATTCAACTTCTGCTGTGCCAAACTAGATTCTCTTGGTCTTTTTGGTGCCATATGGTTCTAGCAAAGACTTCCAATATGATGTTGCATAAGAGTGATGATACAGGGGTACCCCTGACTAGTTCCCATTTTCAGGGGAAATGTTTTCAGTTTTTCTCTGTTGAGTGTAATGTTGGCCTTTGGATTTTCACATATGGCCTTTATTATGTTAAGGTATTTCCCTTCTATTCCTATTGTTGTTTTGTTGTTGTTGATTTGGGGGGCATGAACACAATACCCCACTAACACAAATGATATAGTCAAGTTTCTCACATTTGGGAGAGTTGCAGGGATCAGCACATCTTATACCTTTTCACTCAGTTTTTATTAGAAATGGGTGTTGGGCATTTTCAAATGCTTTCCCACATCTGTTGGCGTGATCATGTGGTTCTTATTCTGTATTTTGTTTGTGTGGTGGGTGACATTCGTAGCTTTTCGGATGCTGAGCCATCCTTGCATCCCTGTTAGCAATCACACTCGGTCATGGTGAATTCTTGTTTTTGATAAGTCAGTAGACTTTATGGCCGTAATTTTGTCAAGAATGTTTGCACCTGTGCTCACGAGGGACATTGGTGTGTAGTTTTCTGTCTTTGGGGGTTCTCTCTCCCACAGAGCAGTTGGTCTTTTTAAACTGCTGACTTTTTGGATAGCACCCTAATTTACCATGAATGTTCCTCACCACGGTATCACTAGGAGTCAGAATGGACTTAATGGAAGTTTGGTTTGAGTGTTTCATAAACTTCCTGTGATTGATAAAGAGCCTTGAAAGCCTACTCATAGTAAAATTCCCTCCTTATGCTTGAATAAAAGCCCCAGGCCCTGACTGCGTGCCTTCCTTTCTCCCTTCCTGGTGTCTTGTTGCTGTGTCCTGTGAAACTCTCTTCCTTTCTCCTAGGCCAGCTACCCTGATCCCCACAATGGAGGACGGCTATGAACTGGATCTTACCTACATCACAGAGCGCATCATCGCGGTCTCCTTCCCTGCCAGTAGTTCCGAGGATTCCTATCTCCACAACCTGCAGGAGGTTACACGCATGCTCAAGTCCAAGCACGGTGACAATTACCTGGTGAGTGCAGGCACTTTTGACTTTGGGGTGCATGAGCTTGGCAGGCCAAGGATTGATGGGAGAGTGCAGGTGTTTTGGGTGGCACTGGTTGGTTTGGGTAGATCTATCATGTACATGGTCCTTGCATGATGTTCCTGGCCTCACTTACTCTCAGTGGCATGCTACCAGAAGTAGGTACTTCCTTCACAGAGAAGGGCCATCGGTCTGTGTTGTTGCTACTGTCTGGCTCGCCACAGGGAGAAGTAGACAGGGTTTCAGGAGCGGTCTCCGGCAAGGGTGGCCGTTGCCCACTCCTTCACTAGCCGGTGCAGACCAAGTTTTCATTGCCTGCAGAGTCCAGCACATTGCTGCAAGTAGCTACTTTCAGTGGGTGGATACCTCTTAGTGACCTCTGACTCTCCTCCTGAAAAAGAAATCCGGAAGACAAAAGAATGGGTGCCCAGGAAGCCAGGGGACTATCCAAAAAAGAAGTAACATAAGTTTCAAAAGTCATGTGCAAAAGTAGATGGGAGCCCAAATAGAAAGAAAAGAAGAGTGGCCTCTCCCCCATTCCTCTTTTTGTGTGACTCACCCTCGTCATTCGCTTGCTCCTTGCTAGTCTCTGTCAAGTCTACTACCCTGTCGCCTGCTCCTGTTGGGAGCACTGTGTGCCTAAAGCGCAGCTGCTGTGGACTCTCTTTGCCTTGTAAGGCCTCTTGACCTACACTGAAATCCATCCTCACCATCAGCGTGCAAAGGTGCACTGCCAGCATTTTTGTGAATTCTTCGCAGGAATGAATTTGGGTTCTGGGAGCACTAACCCGAGGACCTGTTGGGAAGGGGACCCTGCCTGACTTGCACGTGCTCCTCATCCTATCTGCACCGAGCACTCTGTGTCTCTACGCTGATGGCCTTCCCGCATTCGACGTCGCATCCAGGCCCCTGTCTGATCGTCACAAACCTCTGATCACTGTCCTGCCTTCTCTCTTAACCACGCCCTTTCATTGCATGGTGATCTTCCTGCTCTAGAATCTTTCTTGAGCTTAGCTGGCGTAGTGGTTACAGGTCGGGCTCATTCAAAACCACCGGCTGCTCTATGGGGACAAAGTGGGGGCTTTATGTTCCTGTAAAGGGCTACAGTCTTGGGAATTAGCAGGGGCAGTTCTACCCTGGTCTGTAGGGTCACAAATTGACTCATGAGGTCAGCTGAAATTGGAGCCAGCTTGATGACCAATTGTTTTTTCCACTGGAGAACGAGTTACACAGATAGGCCTCTCCCGTGCCCCGCGTGAACTGAGTATGGTCCAGGGACAAGGAAAGATTTTGGATCTCCATCTTTGTCCTGTGACTATTGTCTCATAATTCTCAGGATGTCAAAGGGTTAAAAAATGCAATTGTTTTTTTCTCTTGACTTCTGAGGATCAAGATTTGCCTAAAACTTTTTTCTCTTCCCTGTGTAGGTCCTAAACCTTTCCGAAAAGAGATATGAACTTACAAAACTTAACCCCAAGGTATGCATTTTATTGCTTCATGTTCCGAATTTATAAAATGTACACAAATAATACGAAGAAGTCTGTGTCACTTCATTCAGTTTCTCTTATGGTCACACTTTATGTAAATAATAGTGCGAATCAAAATTAGGAAATTGATATTGGCATAATCCTCAGTCCTGATTCACATTTTGGTAGTTTTGTGCCCACTGATGAGAGTGTGTCTATGAGTGTGTGTTTTGGGGTGGGGCGTAGAGAAAGGGGTTGGTAGAGTCCTCTGCCGTTCCTTCACATGCATCGATTTGTGTCACCACCACTGTTGAGATACAGAAAAAGTCCATCACCATCAAGATCTCCCTGTGCTACTTCTTCGTAGTCACCACTGCTCCTTCGTCAAAGCATGATTCACAGGAGCAAGTATCTGGCAATGCTTTTAAGAATTCAAATATACAAGTTAAGCATAGACTGGAATATTCTGATGCCATTTGAATGAAGAACAAAATAAAATCAAACCAGTGAATTGTGTCTTTACAAAACTAATAAAAGTAGAATGAATTCATAAAACAGATCCCTGGGGGACGGACAACAGAAAAGTGGGTGAGGGGAGATGTCGGACAGGGCAAGATATGGCAGAATAATAATTTATAAATGATCAAGGGTTCATGAGGGAGGGCGAGTGGGAGGGAGGGGAGAAAATGAGGACCTGATGCCAGGGGCTTAAGTGGAGAGCAAGAGTTTGAGAATGATGAGGGCAATGAATGTACAGATGTACTTTTCACAATTGATGTATATATGGATTGCGATAAGAGTTGTGTGAGCCCCTAATAAAACGATTTAAAAATTAACAAAATAGAAATGAAGACTATACGTCTAATATTATCTCACCTGTGTTAAATTCACATAGACAAAGGTGATGAAGGAATTCTTCAGAAACATATCATGGTTACTTCCAAATGGTAGAAGGAATATGTGAATTTTCATTCTAGGCAGATTTCTGAATTTAAGAATTGTTTTTACATAATTTCTATTGTTTTTCTAATCCAATAAGACTCTGTCTGTCTTATGCCCTTTTTTAAAAAGCGGGGGAGGGAGAGGCAGAGAACATAAAAATCCTTGTTGACCAAAGTAGATTTTAAAAATAGATAGATTTATTATGGTTGTTGAGAGTTGTTATCATTATTTCCTTTGTTGGGAGATCAAATTATAATTAAGATTTAAAAATGCATCCTCTTCCTTGGGCTCAGTTCTCTCTTTTGAAGAATTTTGTTGTCTCCAAAGTATGTGCGACAGTCCTTTGCCCTAAGATATTGTTTGCATGGAATGTGAGGGAATGGCAAATGACACTGTCCAAAACTCTGATTGTAGTTTGAACGGAGGAATGCTGGCAGCAGCTTGGGCCAAGAACTCCTAAATCAGGCGCTGCCAGATCTCAGCCGTTGTCCTGCCCTTGCCCTTGCCCTTGCCTGCACCCCCTCCCCCCCACCACTACAACCCCGGCTCCACCAATTTCATTCCACTTTATGCTGTGAAAAGGCCCATCTGGAATTCTCATGGTAGCTGCACACACAGAGATAAGACCCTTAGAGAGATGTCTCGTTTATCTCACACTTTTCTTTCTAGCGAAGAAGCCTGGTCATTATTGTCATTGGGTTTTAGAAAAGGAACATGCAACGCCATTCTTGACTCACAAATGGAATGCATTGACATAAAAAAAATAAATATGAAATGGCTTTAGAGCCTTAGGAAAATAGACGCTAAGGACATATTCTTCTTGTTACAGACGATGGACGTGGGCTGGCCGGACCTGCACGCCCCACCTCTCGATAAGATGTGCACCATATGCAAAGCTCAGGAGTCTTGGCTCAACAGCGACCCCCAGCATGTGGTGGTCATCCACTGCCGGGTGAGCAGAGGGTGCCCCCCGTGGATGTGAGGGCTATGGGTTGAAGGAGACGGAGATGTTCCAACCACATGTTCACTTTTTGATGCTGGGGATTGCTCTGTTTACATTTGTGGTTAGCTTGCATTTCATCCTTCCAAAAGGATCTCACACCTCCTGCAGTATGATCTTCGAGTTCCTGAATGGACCACTAATCAGGGATGCTTCTGAGAGTGAATTTCTGTCTTTCCTTCCAGCTCTTTCCGTCCCTTCTCCTTATTTTTCTCATTATGGGAAGCCCCCTTTAAAAAGAAAAGGCACGTTTTTTTTCCCTGTTCTATCTGAGTTACAGGGAGAAATTAGTTGACATGTGCTTGTGGGTGTGATGCTGAGCATAGCCCAGTAAGCGTGTCATCTTTTGTGAGCTGTACCCTTGTTCATTTTCACAAATTGGCCAGGGCTCGGTAGGACTTGTGCTCTGGGGGCCATTCCCTCTTATTAGTCTTTCTCCTCCTACCTCTGGCATCTTCTGTAATTCTCAGGTTAATTGCCTTGACATTCATTTTTGCCTCCTGGTAAGAAGAGGTCCTTTCTCACTCCTGGCTTCTCAAGTTTGGTTAATGTTGAAAGGAGCCCGACTGAGAACAAATTTTTCCAAGAGAAAAGGCGATGGGTCTTAAACTTGTCACGAGACACTCCTCCTATCATGAGAAGTGGTGATCACACACACACGCACGCGCGCGCACACACACACCCCCTTGACTTTGTACACTGTGTGAGAGAAATCCTTTGATTGGAAGTTTGCCAGTTGGGTTGGGGCCCACAGTCCTTTACTGGGGCACAGGCCTTAAAGGGTTAGTTCCCTACTTACAGCATGCTGCATCAGATTTCTACGACCTCCACAACATCTAGAAAATGTGATTTTTTTTCCCCCCATCATGAGATTGTTTTATTCTGATGAGTTTGAATACTCAGACCTGCTCCCAAATGTATTTGATTATAAAATTTTATTTTTTAATGTATTTATTGTTGTCGTTAGGAAAAATGAACAGCAAAGCATACACCTGAGCTTTTTCAAGTGCTGCATTATTTTAAGGTATTTTCCTCCAAAGATGTTTTTGGATGCAAGCTGAGTTGAGTTCTTTTTTGTTTGTTTTAAATACACCTTAAAAATAATTCGAGTCAATTAAAACTAGCTACAGGTTTTTCATCGAGTCTCACCTGGGGATTTATATACAATGCTTGGCCATGGTCCCCTACATTCAAGACTGACTCATTCCCAAGTATTACTTCCTAACCCAGAGGCTCTCATGGTGTGGCCACAGGCCCGGCAGCACCTGCCTCGCCTTTTCCTGTGGACAGATGCAGATTCAGGGATCCGACCATGCGCCTACTAGATTCACACAGGCTCCAGCCATTTGTTTTCTGAGAATTCTATTATGCTCCAGAGTTTAGGAAGCATCGCTCTGAAATATTTAATTTCTTTTTCTTTTTCATTTCAATTTTATATGGGATAAGTTTGAAGCAGAAAGGTCACAAGTGATGAAATTACCACACAGAGGTATACGAAATTGGCATCTTGTCCTATAAGAGCACTTGACTCTGGATAAATCTTGTTAATGGGGTTAACTGGAGACTTGTTGGAACTTATTTAAAATAATTTGCCAATAATTTGCCAATCACTATTTGTCAAGGCTATTTATAATTCACCAATAATTTGCCAATCACTATTTGCCAAGGCTATTCTGGTGTCATGTTAACCATTTTTGAAATATTTAGATGACATGCTGTAAAAGGTAAGTTACTTTTAACTTAAAAGTGCCTGATGAAGGTTATCATAAATCACAATGAGGGTGAAATTGCTGACATTGGCCAAAATCCATCTGCTGTGCCGAACGTGCATTTCTTATAACATCGTGCCAGAAATCGCTAGCGTAGTTGCACCTGCCGTGGCTTGAATCCTGTTGAGAGGCAAGTAGAGCAATGTCCCCCCAGATTCACATTCACAATCAAATCCACATTCATAGTCTTCTCCCCCCTCATTACTACAGGAGACTGTACGGCAAATTATTATTTTAACCATTTGGAAACGCACAGCGGAATATCCGTTATATTCACCATGGTGTGGCACTATCACCACTCTCCCATTTTCCCGTTCTCGTATTCAATAAAAGGACCCTAGTTTTGTTTGCCCTCCTGTGTCTGTCATCCAACCTGCTTATTGATTCAGCCGCAGTAGCCTTCCATTCTCGGGAAGGTTTATCCCAGGTTTACTTTCGTGTTGAGTAGATGCTGCAGAGTACACACAGCAATTAATGTGACTCAGCGATTCTGTGACTTTTGTTCAAAACAAATGAAAATTGTTCAAGTCCAGAAGAATGCTGCTTGTGCATGCATACAGATGGCTTTGTAGTTCGCTGACTCATCATTACCCTCACGCACAATGTTAGGGGACGCTGCCCAAGCCTCCTCTGTGCTCGGGACCGATGGCTGAGCTTGAGGTGCATGTGCTGGCACTGAGCGCAGGTCTCTAACATGAGTGGCGGAAAGTCTATCACTGAACTGTCACTTACCCTTCTTCATGGCTCACTCATTGCCATAGAGTTGATTCCTAAATGTAGCAACACTATAGGACAGAGTAGAACTGCCCCCGTGGGTTGCTAAAACTGTAGCTCTTAGGGAAGCCTCACCTTAGGGGAGTAGAAAGCCTCACCTTAGGGGAGTAGAAAGCCTCACCCTTCCCCAAGGAGCCACTGGTGGTTTCAAACTACTGGCTTTGTGGTGTGCAGTCCACCTCGTAACCACTGTGCCGCCCGCGACACTACCATGAAAACAGCAATAACTTGTTCTTATCGTTGTATGAAAGTGGGAACATAACATTTGAATGGGGGCAGTGACAATTGGCCGGTTTGGCTTAACATAATGTTTTCTAGGTTTACCCATATGCCAAGCTAACTTGGGCAGTCCCTTTTCTTTTATTACTGAGAAATGTTTTATATATGTACCACCTTGAAAATCATGCATTCATCTTCTCTCTATCTTGTTACTGTTCCTACTGCTGAGATGAGCATAGGTGTGCATTTGTGCCATTTCTGTTAGATTCCCTCGTGCAGATACCCATGCGTGGAATCGCAGGGTCCAGTAGAGGCTAACACAGCCGCACTGGGAGCATGGCGGTTTGTTCTGTTGCACGCGGGGTCTCCGTGAGTTGGAATTGACTTCAGGGGACCTAACATCAGCCTGGCAGCTCTGCTTCTGTTTTGTGTGAAGAACTGCCCGACTGTTTCCACGGTGATTGAACCATGTCGTCTTCCCACCAGAAATGAATGGGCACGCCAGTTTCTTTACATCCCCTCCGTACGACTCTCCATGTGTCTGGTGTCTGTCTGGTCATCCTCTCACTGCCATTGAGTCAGTGCTGACCCGTGTGGGTTCCTGAGACTGTAACTGGTCGTGGGGGTCGAAAGCCCAGTCTCTCTCCTGCAGAGCTGCCCAACTCATAACCCCTCCACCGCCTCCTTTTGTCCTCCTCGTAAAACCTCCCTTGTGGTATTAATTTGCATTTATCTAATCACTAATGACATTGAGCATCTTTTCATGAATCTGTTGACCATCTTTGGTCAAAGTGCCTGTTCTTTTCCTTTGCCAAGTTTTTGATTGGGTTATTTGTCTTGCTTTGCTAATAAGTTTTAGATGCTTTTAATATATTTCAATTTAATTCGTATATTTAGACATTAGACCTTTATCAGCGATGCAATTCCAAAACACTTTTTTTTCCCAATGTGTATGTTATCGCTTCTTTTGATATAGTCGTTTCAAAACGTTTTATAGTGCCCCAGGTATCTATTTTGTTTTCTGCTACATGTACATTCTTTACTGTGTTTGGTAATTTATCACTGAAAAAAATTAGACCCCAAAGCATTGTTGCTATATTTTCTTCTAAAGACTTTGTATTTTTAGATTTTACAGTTGCTCATTAATCCACTTTGAATTAGTTTTTTATATGGAATGTGGTATGAATCTTGTTTCATTTTCCTGCATGTGGAAATTTAGTTATACCAGTACTGTTTGTTGAAGAGACTGTCCTTTCCACACGGAATGCATTCTGTACCCTTGTTAAAAGCCGTTGATCATACACAAGGTTTGTCTTAAACAGCCAACAGCCAGTAGACTTTTTGGGCTAACACGGTCTCTTTCACATCTGCTTAGCCGTAATAGCACAATAGCAGTCTTGGGCGATATAAATGATTAATGGGTATGCAGTTTGCCACACACAAAAAGATGAATTTTGTATATTAATTACAAAGAAAGCATATATATATATATATATATATATATTTTAACCATGAAGACATATAAAGACAATTCTTAGCATACAGGTTATAATTCACCGCCCACAGTTTCAGGTCCTGGCAGTATGTCCTTGCCGTGTGGTTACAGTGTTTCTGCGTGGCATTAGTCCGCGGGGGCAGTATTCCCTGTGGCACTGCTGTCAGTGGCCTTATGTAGGCCTGGCGAAGGTCTGTGGATATACACTCATCCTTCTCAGTGCCGCGCACCTGTGCAATGAACCTCATCCTGCCCGTGCCAGTTGCTCCTTTGGGCACCTTGAGCTGGGTGTGCAGTCACCTGCAGAGAGGGTATTCAGTTACCTGTCACCTGGCTAATTGTGATGGTTGTTGCGGGGTGCTGTCGAGGCAGCTCCGACTCACACGGCCCATGCACAACAGAAGCAAACCCTACCTGGTCCGGGGCCCGCTGTCGTAGATGCTGCGTCCATCCGTCTCCTCCAGGGCCTCACCCTCTTGCACTGCGCCTCTCTTTCTTTTCACCAAGCGGGACGTCCTTCTGCAGGGACTGATCTCCCTTGACAGCATGCCCCACGTCTGCGAGACGAACAAGGGATAGGTTAGCCGCTTTTGAGGAATTGGCCACTGAAAACCAAGGGGCAACATGCAACCCTACGGGTACCATGGAAAGCTGGCTAATTAAGACATGCAAATAGCTGCTGCCCAGGGATCGTCTCTACCGCTCCAATGGGGAAACGGGAAATTGCTGTCTGCTGCTGCGCCGTGTCTCGGTCCTTTGGGCTCCTGCAGGTGCCGTGGTTTGCACCTGCTCTGCCTGTTGCCTGCTGTGAGCACGCTCTCACTGCTGAGGCTGCCGAGGGTCTTGCCCCGCAACAAACTCCTTATTGCCCCTTTCGGCACATGAGCACGTTCCAGTACTATTGACGCTTCTACTGTGGGACTCAGTTCTGTTTTGTCTCCTGCAGGGCGGGAAAGGACGCATAGGAGTGGTGATATCGTCGTACATGCACTTCACCAACGTCTCGGCCAGGTAGGGTGCACGTGCGTACGCTGCCCTGGGAGTTGTGGCGCTCTAAGATTAATCATGACAGAGGCAGCACCCCATGAGCTGCCTAGGGCCGGAGGGGTCCCTGACTGGCTTCCCTGACGCATTGCTATGGAGCCGATCCTCGGAGTCCCAGCAAAGCTCTGCCATGTAGCGTTAGGGATTTTACACATGTGAGGAAGAGACTTGCTAGTTCACAAATTATGGGTGATTGATGTATAGGAGGACTCAAAATTACATTGAGCTCACTGCCATTCTCTATTGAACAGATCGTTATTACTTACATAGTTTACATGGTACTATTGGCAGCCACTATCCTTGGCATCCAGCGGGGCCGCGGGGAAGCATCTTACTGGTATTCATTTCTCACCGAGCCCCTGTCACTCAACTGCGAGGCAGTTGCCATTGTTCTTCATTTTGTAGGCGAGGAAATGGAGGCTCAGTGGGGTTGGGCAGAGTGCGTTTGACCAGGCGGGCTAGAGCAAGGCAGCCCAGTTTGCCCCTCTTGAGTCAACACTGTCTGCCCTTGGCCTTGCCCTGTGCCATTTGGAGGACGGTTCTCAGCAGGGGAGATCCACATCAAGCCGTCCTTGGCCTTGGCAAGTGGGAACAGCAAGGCCAGCAGGGGCTCAGCTGCCAAGCAGCTCTCCTGGCACTAGGGTGCCCAGGGAACACCCACAACACCTGGCACACACATCTCCATTCACGCTGGGAAATTAAGTTTTAAAAAATCCTGCTTTCTGGGTTTTAAGCTCGCATCTGCCCTCACTTTCAATGGCCACTTTGTGCAGCATGAACTTTTCCCTTCTGAGGAAATATAAGCCCATTCATATTAACCGATAAATCTTTTCCCTTTTAAGCATTAGGGAGTGAAATTTAACTTTCTGAATGTTTTTTCTGGAAGCAAATTGAGGAGCTAGTGTCTGCCAGGGAGGAAACTAAAGCTCCAACTGAAAATCAGATACCCTCTTGGTGATAATGAGCGTTTGTGTATGTGCCAGCCGGATCGCGATTCCTGGCCACATCGAACCACGCCATTTAGCCAGAGACATTTGGTTAGAGGCGTAAGTGAACCTGGTGGGATCTGGACAAAGACCTCCCCTCCACGTTTCTGCCCCCCAAGAATGCACTTCTTTACGGAGTTCAAGGCCCAGGCATTGTGGACCATCTTGTCCTTCTGAAGGTGGGGGGAAATCTATAGTCAGTGATAACATTTCAGAAAACCCTAATACCTGTGTATGTAGTATATATTTTTAGCTGTATGGGGCCATGCAGTCTACCTCAATCCCTCTAAACCTTCGTGTCCTCCTCTGCGGAGCGAGGATAACAGTTAGACCTGAAGGGTTTTGTGAACTTGGATGTCACCTTGTATGTGAAGCAATTGGAAGATACATTAGTGCCACTCTGAATGCTGTTGTCCGTAAGAGTCACAGTGCCAGGCACTTTCAGAATCGAATGGGATGACGCCACACCGGTGTCTTCTAATTTGCTTTTCTAAATGAACACCATTTCGTTAATGTCCTTCCTTGACATTGTAATGACCAGCCAGGACTCCTTGCATTGGATGCAGCCCCGTGTGTTTAACCAGTGTCCAGTTGTGCGCATGCAGGTTGCTCCCCAGCTTCCTTCAGAATTTATATTGCATCTGTTCCTCGATGAGCAGTCTCCTGTTTGCCTCTTTGCTCATCTCTGTGTCCTTTTCCTGGAGAGTAGCTCAGAGGGAGTACACATTTAAAAACCTTTGTCACAAAGTGTGCTCCGAGACAAAAACCTAAACTTGCCGTCAGGAGGTAAGAATAACATTCTTGTACAAACATCCCCAAAATTAAGTATTTATAAAAAGAAAACGAGTAATAGTGTCACTAAAGACCGTGACATTATATTGGCTAAAATACATGATCAACATTTAATAGAGCAAGAGAATTCTAGAAAAGACTGCTTAAACATGAATGGAAGGATGTATAACTAAACTTGTTCATCTAAATTTAAAAAGGTCCTCGCTATCCCTAAATATTCTTATTTTAATGGACACTTCTGTTTGGACAGTCTCATCAATACTACTCCTTATTTAGACAGGTATAGCCAGGACAACCTGTGTTTTGTAGCATATGGTGGAAATCAAGTCATGCTACATTTAATCTCTTTGCATTGTCCTTCTGTCTGTAGTCTTTCTCCAGGTCTTGGTGGTGACCGCAGTCCTATAGCTGTGTGTAAATTTAGTCTGCACGGGCACATACATAGCTTTTTAAGGGAAGGTCCACACATACATCAGATTTTCAAGACAGCTCAAACAGTCATAGGGTTTTGGATTGAGTGCACTGCTGGTCCACTATTGGTTTTGAAATCATTTCAGGAACACCTCAGGTCCAGTGTGATTTTATGAAAGGGTCCTTGAGTACTATTCTAGGCATTAGACACTCGGAATTCAATGCCAAAGAAAATTATTTGGAAAAGCTTGACTTACATCGGAGGCACTCACTTAAGCGAGCAATTGGGCTGCTCCTAAGACGCTGTGATGCCATCGTGATGGCCTGCGCTGGGCCTGGTGCCCTCTGCCCTGTCAAGTCTCCTTGTAGAAGAGAACTAGGCTGTTTGCTCCCAAATTTATTGGACCTACTGCACCCTTTTCAGAAAGAGAGAAAAATTTACTTAGTGTTCTCTTGGCAATGAAAAACGTTTGAACTATCACCCATAACTCCCCAGAATAATCTGTTACCCGGAATAAAGTGTAGGTATCAGCCTTGGTACACACACACCCTGCCCTAACCCTACTCCCACAACACACTCCCGCTCCCCACTCCTACCAGATGAATCCAGCACCTGCCAGGGGCAGTATCACCCTCTCTGGGAAACACTGACCCCGGCACTTTTCGGCCATCCTATACTTTTACGCACCTGGCTCCTGAAACTTGGTGGGATTGGCACCAACAGAGTTGCCAATCTGGGCCTCTGTTCCTTATGCCTGTTCCCTTGCTGAATTGCAAACGTTGCTTCATGTGGAACCCATATAAACCGGCCTCCTTTGTTTCGGAGAGAGAGTGAAATCGAGCTGGTTTTGGCTGCCGCTTCTGCTGCCTGTCACCTGAGAGACCTCAGGCAAGTTATTATTGTAGCCATTCCTATGATACATTGAAGTGTCAGACCCCGAGATAAGGTGATGGCGTTTCAGCTGATATTTCAGACCCCACTGGTGTGCCTTTCACTTTGAAGGAAACCTACCTCTGGGGGCATGCATTCTGGGACAAGATGGTTGAAGCGGGCATACCCCAGGTGCAGCGAATGAATGGGCCTCCCTGTGGGAGCCATGGTGGTGCAGCAGTGTGCATGCTTGTCCCATTTCACCCGGCCATTGGTGGGATTGCAGCTGCATTCAATGCTCTCCCTTTCTCTCTCCTTCCCCAGTGCTGACCAGGCCCTCGATCGATTTGCAATGAAGAAGTTTTATGACGATAAAGTTTCAGCTTTAATGCAGCCGTCGCAGAAACGGTATGTATCTCTTATGACCTCCTACCCTGTGCCCACCTCCACGCCAAGTGAAAGTTTACCTGGGATTTGATAGTTTTTCACAAAGCCAACTGACCCTTTTCCTGAAGGAGGCAGAAGCGATGCCTACTCTACCACTCTTACCTAGGTCCTACTTGCCAGTCAGAGAGAGGGCCATTTTCCCAGTGAGAGGAGACACCAGGAGGGCTGGGAGTTGGTGGAAGGTGCCTATGTGGTCGGCTAGTTATGGAGAGAAAAATTGATCCCTTCCTCCATGTTCTCAGCAGTTTTGGTTTTCCGCTCCCAGGGCAAGTTTTCCTTTCCGTGATCATGGTAGAACTTGTTTCGACCCAGTGTCCGTAAACGACATACCCCATGACAGATACTTTAGACGCTGCAAATCACATGGTCTCTGTCACAGTTGCTCAGCTCTGCCGTCTAACAAGAACAGAGCCATAGAAAACACATCAGTGAAGGTCACAGCTAGGTCCCAATAAAACTTTTCTACACAGATAGGTGTGTTCAAATGTGGCCCATAGGCTAGACAGCCCGCTCCGTGAGGCCAGGGCAGTATTGTTTTTATTTTTGTTTTTTTTTAATTGGAGCACTTTACCCTCTTCTACTGCTCATGGTGCCCGTGGTCCACAGAAAACGGGTGGGCAGGGTTGGGCGTGGCATTGGTGAAGCCGGCCTGGCTTTTTCTAGTGGCCCCACAGACTGCAGTGAAGTGGAAGAACTGGAGGGAGGTCAGTTGGAAGGCAGTGAAAGGCTGGAAGCCAACTTTCCTTCCAGACCTACATCCTCTACAGATGCTAACTTGTTCAGCCAATGACAGCGCCCCATTCTTGGATCCTTTAAGCCGAGTGACAGCTTGTGTAAGAATTGCCAAGACATTTGCCAAGTAGCTTCGATCCATCCTCTCTCTTGAAATCCGTGATGGAGTGTGCAGTCAGCTGCTGTGGGCAGACACGAGCCCTGCGTCGGGAGGCAGGCTCAAGGTGCCTGGTCTTAGGAGCGGAGTCTGATCGTTTCATTTTGGGAGAGCGCTTTCCAGAATTACCGGTGCACCTTTGGTTTTGATTGTTGTGTGTTGCAATGGCACAGTCTATTCCTTTGCACCAAATTGTGCTGCAAAATGTGGGATCCGGACGTGGACCTGCTCTCAGTCTTCTCTGAGCCAAAGACCCCATAGGGAATGAGAGAAACCCCCCATTCTATCAGTGTTGTTTCAAAGCTTGTTGCACCCCCTTGACCCATCAGGTGTCATTTCTCCGTTGAGTAGTTTTCAATACAAGGCTATTCAAAACACCTAGCACACACCTAGAAATTATATTTGCTCTTATTGCCTCCTTATCAGCTACTGCTCTGCAATATTTATACTAGCGATAGAAAAAAAGGGGGCGAGCAGGGAGAATCTTCTCATTTCAATATACCTAAAATTTTGGGGTATAACATGTCTATATTAGGTCACCATGAGGCAGTAAGAACTGGCTCATGGCAACTAAAAACGCCACCAAAGTCTTCATGTATCCTTCATGTCATCACATATGTCAAGGTCTAACAACTAGATTTCTGTCATGATGTGTGAGCTGTATTTTGCATTCCAAGATTGTAATCAAGCTCCTTGTAGCCAGTGATCAAGGGAAAGGCCCTTAGCCCTGGCCATATTCCTGCCTGCACTTAGAAGTTGCTAACCAAATTGTTACCGAGTCTTTGCTTAACTGAATGAATGTATGAAATGAATCTAGAGGAATACTGCAAACCTAGGCCAAGCTTCTTGGCATTTTATATCACAAAATCTAGCGAGGGCATTCTATTTATAGGTCTAGGCTCCTTAGTATAAATTCCTGCCTGCTCCTTAAACACCCTGGGAGCTTTGTGGACTATTCTCAGACAGAGCTCAAGAGACCATTTCACAATCAGTCTTCTAAGAAGGACAGTAACTTCCTTAGCTTGGTATTTACAGCTCAAAAAAGCTTACAGATTCAGTAGTGCCTTCCCCAGAAGCCAACAGAGAAGTAACCCAGCTCTCCAGAGCCTTTTTTAAAATAAGCATTTGGTTTAGCTTCATTGTTACGCAGGCAGCCCACTAGTTAGGAAGTAAATCCTCTGTCACTTTGCTGACTACATGCAGCCCACAGGAACCCACTCGCTAACAGCCCTGGCCTCTTAGGTTCCTTGCTTCTAGCACAAGAACTATGGTCGTGGACAGTCTTCTCTTCACACCTTGAACCTTCCGCAAACAGAGGTCACCATGAGCGGTAGCTCGGCAGAGCGCTGGACTGGGTCTCCTGCCATTGGTGTTGGTCCCTGGCTCACAGCAACACTGGGCACCCTAGGGTGGCATCGCTGTGATCCGTGGACTTTTCCTGGCTGGTTTTCGGAAGTCTGTCAGAAGGTGATAGCTAGGCCTTTCTCCTTGGTTTGTCTTCGTCTAAGATTTCCACCAAAGTGTGCTCCACATCCCAGCAACAATCTGCCTCCCCCCACCTGACTAGCGGAGGGGTGGTGGCTGAGCATGGGGTACACGAATCAGACCTGGTCTCCTGTTTCGAAGGCAGCGGTTCTGCTACGGAGCCACCATGCCACCAGTGTGTCTCCCTGTGACCCAGTGAAATCAGCGATGCTTTGTCAAAGATCCCTCTGAACGGGGAGGCCCCTAGATAGTCTTAGTTTATCATCAATATAATTGAAGTGATTCATCAAATTTCTACATTACTGATCCCTGTTCTTTTCCTGTTTCTCCCCCTTTTCCTTTTCCATTCTTGAGACGGAGTTGAGAGAACTGCACCCATCTTGGGTTCCAACATCTTGTGGGTCATAGGGGAGAGAGGCTGGAAACTGTTCATTCTAGGGGACAGCAATATCTGAGGGCAAGATGCAAAGTGACCCCTAAGAGGCATCAGCCCCATGTCCTTTATACATAGTCATGGGTGTCCCTTTGAGGTGAAAGAAAGAAAGGACCAAAGAACAGAAGTCATGACACAGAAATTAGGATTTCCTTAATTTTTACAGTAGCTAGAAATGATCCTAACATTGTGGTATTATTTGCTCATTAATACTTCTATAGTTTTTGACATGATTGCATGAAGGAGTCAAAGAATACTTGGCTGTAAGGCAAGGAAAGATGGCAGAACGATGTCTGTCTAGGCTCTTTTCTCTTGATGAGCAGACTTACAGCACGTGATGGCAGGGAGACCCCACCTACCCAGCCCCACACGCAGAGGTAGAAAGGAGATGGGTCATCCCGCAGAGCCTCGCAGCTGTGACGCAGCCTTGCAGCCGCTCTGACTCTCCCAGGTGCTGAGAGATGCTGTCACTCGCCAGGAAAAAAAGTCTGGGGCCTCTCTGCACAGTGCTCAGCTTCTCTTCTGGCGCCAACCTGGTACTTACAGCCAATGCACCTGCCCTTAGAAGCCAGGCTGCAGGATCGGTCTCATTACACTACCTTTTCACAATGGGAGAAGCTTGACGAATGTAGTCAGCTACTCACTGGAGAGTTCGAGGTTCCAGTGCACCCAGAGGACCCTTGACAGGAAGCCTGGTAGTTGCCTTTTGAAACACCCGCCAGTGGAGATCCTACGGAGACTAGGTCTACTCCCATACCAGTGGGCTCTCCTACGTGTCTTACGGAGAGCATCTCAACCAAAGCCCCTCTGTGTTTGTATGCAGGTGTAAGATGCAAGGTCCGTTCCCTTTAGAAGCCCAAGTCTGCGTGTACTTTAGGCCCAGAGAGAGGGCAGAGGCAGGGAAGGGAGTGGTGTGCTCACCTGTGTGCGTCGCCCTAAGCAACCAGGAAGTGCCTCTGGAGTGAAACACGCGCCTGCGACTAGAGCTATCCAGGGCCAGAGGGAAGGAAAACTACCTGTACAGAAACATTTGTCGTTTAAGAATGAAGAAAAAAAAAGCCACCGATTCTTTTGCATTTGCTGAAACCCTGGGAAATCAAGAACCCATGACACCTGAAAACGGTAAAATTATTGTTGCGTGCCGTTTCGGGCAGCAGAAATGGGTTTCTGAGAATGTAATCTTTATTGGACTCGATCGCCAGGTCCTTTGATGGATTCAACCCGCCAAGCTTTGTTAGTAGCTGAAGGCTTGTGTCACCAGGACTCCTGGGATAACATTTAGGAGATTAAAACTAATCAGATGGCCCACCCAGTTCGAAATGCCCTGTAGGGAAGGAGTGTGGCGCCCTCTGGTGGCGTGGCCAGCACTCAGCCCCGTCCCCTTGATGTTTAAGACCGTCACTGAAGTTGCAGGCTGCTCTGAACAAGAAAGCGCAGTTTGCCACTGTGAAAATGCACGTACCAAAATGCCTTGTTCACACACACACACACACACACACACACACACACACACACAGCAGCAGCAGCATAGCTTCATTTCTGAAATTCTTCCATGACACTAGAATACATCTTTTTTCTAATGTTTACCAGAAATAAATATTTTTTATGTTTACCAGATATTTCTTTCTGTTCAGTTTGTTTTATCTATAAATTCTGTTTGAACTATAGACTGTGTCTGAATTGCCAGCATACATTAAGGGTTGTTTGTTGCTTCTTTTTTAATAATAGAAAGGATCATAAACTTAGTCACTGTTTCAGACCTAGGATGAGGTTGCTCTGGTGCAGAGGAAAAACAGGGGGCCCCGGGTGGTTGGTTGGGAGTTGTGATGGTCTGGTGCTGGAAATACAGGCGTTTGTCTCCCGACAGCGCTCACTGACGATCTCCTGTCGGCCTGCTTCTGCGGCTGGCATTAAAGAGATACATACAGATGATTCGACTGTAGGGGCTTGTGTTTTCCCTTTGAGGTACTTTGGCAAAGTCGGCATCGGACCAGGTAGATGAAGTTCAAGGTATCGAGTGCTCAGGTGAGATATGTGCATCATATAGGAGTGGGCCAGGGAGCCCAGCAAGAGGAGCCCAGAGGGAAGGAGCTGACTTAGGGAAGGAGAATCACCTGGATGGGAAATGTAGGAGGAATGGCAGCTGGAGGTACTGCAGGTGGAGGGCTTGGTCAGGTCTGGATCATGAAGGCTGCTTGCCATCGGGACTGATGCGTGTGTGCAGTGTGTCATCCATGCTCTTCCTCAGAGAGGAAGCAGTAGGAAAGGAAGTCATGTCTCTGGGCATCAGCAGATGTCAACTTCGCCTAGGTGGCGATGGGTGTATAAGGAGAAACACCTGGGGAGAAGATCGTACGTAGGATTTCAGAAGCCAGGGTTTGCAACAATATTTTAAGGACCTCTGGCCAATCAGATGTTGAAGCCAGTTCAAACCCAAGGCAGGCTTCCTGTTCATGGTGGGGCTCTATTGGCCTTGACTGGACGCCGACTTGTGGTGGGCATCTCATTGTGTCAGCGAAGCACTGTTCTGTAAGACTATCAATGCTGAGTATTCAGAAGTAGGTTCGCAAGGCCTTTCTGAATAGACTTGCACAGAACGTCCAGCCTTTGGCTGAGAAGTTGAGTGCCCGGAATCTTTGCAAGGACTGCGTGGTGGGCCTGAGCAGGATCCTGCGTGCATGGAGAGCACAGATGGAGCGCTTGGACTAGGTATGCTGCCTTTTGTGGGTAGCTTCAGGTGGAGGGAGCCGCCAGGTGGCAGGGTCCACCGTCTCTCCTCCTTTGGACTTTGGCCGGATGGTAATGGCTACCCGCCACGCCGGGTGAGTGGAGTGTGTGAGGCCTCTGCACACTGGACTACCCAGCCTCAGGATTACCTTACTCTGTGTGTGTGTAGGGGAAGGGGGTTGGGGGGTATTGGCAGCAACAGCTCCTGGCAAGGAGGGAGTGCTTCATGGATCCGGATGTCTGGTACCAGGTACACAGTCAGTGCTCGGTAAAGATTTCTTCCATGTAGAATTACTTCAGATTATCCAGAACCTATGGCTCTTTAGGAAATTTGTCCAAAGACTGTTCACCATCCTGTTAACCCTTAGGATGATGTCACAGCCCCGAGCCCTAAGGGTAGAAGAGTTTTGGTCTACATGTCTTCATGGATCTCCCCCCACGCCAAGTCCCTCTCCACTTACACCTCTAGGAGGGGCAGCGGTATTCCTGGGAAGCTCTAAGTTTGCTGTTATTTACAGATACGTGCAGTTCCTCAGTGGCCTGCTGTCTGGCTTGGTGAAAATGAACGCCTCCCCGCTGTTCCTGCATTCTGTCATCCTGCACGGGGTCCCCAACTTTGACACAGGTGGAGGTGAGTGACGGCAGGCAGCCGTGCTGCCCAGATTTGCCGATGGATCGGAGCAGGTAGCGCTTCTTCTTAGAGCACTGGAAGATTATATTCCTCAGTGATTATGGGCTGTGGTACTGTACCATGGGCACAGCGGTGTCTTAGTCTGATGAGACTGACTTATGCATCCGAGGACAGGTGTGCAGGGAGGCGGGCTGAGGCTCTTCCTTGTCCTGGGCTCTCTGTGGTGTCAGTCTCTGTGGGGCCAGCTTGGAATTCTGAGGAGAGACCTGAACCCACCCAGTCATCCCAGTGACTCGTGTCCTCGATCACACCAGGCACTCCATCTCTCCTGCTGCCCCTGTCAAGTGACCAGGTGGGATAGCCCAGCGTGGCAGCTAGTGGTCAGGCAGGTGGCGTTTCTCCTCTCCAGTCTCAGCCGAGGCTGCCACCTGCAGTGAGTTACTCCTGGCAGGTTCCCTGGCCATCCTTGCAGAATGGTCTTGCAGAAGTGCTGATTGTGCTGCAGCCTGGCTTGACCCTCAGTGATTCCCAGTCAAGAGATAAAGGTCAAGGTCAGGTTCAACCTCTCCCAAGACTGTGAGTCCCTAACCCCTTATACCCTAACTCCTAGGGTAGCAACTACAAGCTCCTCACCTAGTAGCACCTCTTCTCTCTGCACCCCACATTTCTAAGTGCGCCCCCCCCCCACTGTTGGACATTGCCCAGGCTGAAGGTGTCTGACAGCGGACCTGCCTCTCTTTCAGTGTGCCGGCCCTTCCTGAAGCTCTACCAGGCCATGCAGCCTATGTACACATCTGGGATCTAGTAAGTATGTTCTGATCACAGGGGGGGAGGGGCATCATGCACTAGGCCTGAGCTGCTTCTGCAGTGAGAGAGTGGGGGTGAGATGGTGGCAGAGGGGGGACTACAATGGGAGCTGGGCTACCATTTTCTCTCTGATCACCTTGGCCTCCCTCTTGACTTCAAGTAGGAGCTTGTCCGCACAGTTGGAGGACATGGGTGCCGGCATCTAGGGGCAGAGAGGGCCGTGCGCTGTTTGGGGGTGAACATACTGCAGAGAGTACCAGAGCAAAGACGTTGCATTTTCTTCCCTCCCCTCTAGATTTTAGGCAATGGGTCCCCACATCTACTGAATATTCATCATGATTTCTTGGCTCTTTTTGTGTGTGTTTGTTTTTGGAAAAGCATTCTATGGGCATGTAAGGAGAGCTAAAAAGGTAACGCGTGTTCGCACCACAGTGCCGCCACTTGCTTGCAGTGGTCCATCGCCATGCTCCCAGGTGCATTCTGCATTGGACAAACGTTGACGACACACTGAGTGTGTCACCTGGGCTTCTGGCACCCTTGGCAGCAGGTTGCATGCTCTGCACCACAGGACTGCGCAGCCCAGGTCCCCATAGGTCACCACCCACCCAGGGAACTCTGGTTCTGTCCTCCCTGACCTGGTCACTTTTTGTCTCTTCTGTCACACATTTCCAGAGACTAAACTCTTGGATGTTGGATTATTAAGGGGATTGGGATATGTCATTCGACTGCTGCATTTTCGATCGCCACGTTGTTACAAACTATTTCCTTCGGATTACACTGGGCCCTTACACACTGACGCACCTTCTTCTTTAACCCCCAGCAACATCAGCCCGGAAAACCAGAGCAGGGTCTGCATCGCCATCGAACCCGCCCAGCTCCTCAAGGGGGATGTCATGGTGAGTGTCCCGAATCTGCGGCCGCCCCGACTACCCGGGCACTGCCCTCCTTGACCATGCCGGGTGAAAATGATGTCATACGGATGATTTAAACTCCCACCTCCTCCCCCCCCCCGCCTCCTCCAAAACAACAGGAACATGGGGAGAATGCAAAATAGTGTTTTACCTTAAGGCATTTAGTTCATTTTTCTGAGTAGAACTATTTTAATTAAAGAGACAATAAATCTTTGTCCTTGATTCTCTTTCATTATATAGCTATTTATGTAAACTTGAAACAAAGTCCAGACTCAGCCACAGAAAATCCGGGGACTCTCATTTCCTGTCCGTAATTGCAGTCTTACCACGATAACAGGGCTTTCAGAGCAAAGGTATAGAAATAAAATATTTATTTGTCATTCATAGAAAAAGAATGAAATGCAACCAGGGTAGATAGAGCTATGGTTAATGGTCAAAGTAGTGGTTTTTCCTGGTAGTTTTAATTCTTGGGTAATTTGGTTCTTAGATGCAATTAACTGCTAATTTGTTACCTTTTGTGTATTTTGAAAATATAAAAAATCATAAAGTGCTAGGGCAGCCTTTTGTCTAAAAAAGGAAAGCCTTTATGATATGTGAGTATTTCTTTCAATATACACTATTTAAAGAATACTTTCAATAGAACCTTTACCTAACCTTTAAGGGCCCTGCTTTAAATGGAAGGTTAATATTGTTCAAGAGATGCCTTCTAATTTTAACATAAAGGGTTCATTAAATTTTTGAGAGTATTCATGAGTTTTCCCTAAAAATTTTAGTTTTAAATCCCTTTGGTGATAGATTGCTGAACCTCCTCCACCATCACTTTGCAATCTCACAAAAATTCAATCAGGGTCTTAAAAGCTTACAAGCTGCCATATAAGACATGACTCTTGGTGTCTCTGTGTGAAGAAGTCATAAAATCAGTGCCCCCCAAGCAGATTATTTCATTGTGCTTGGGTCTACCATCCATGTCCAAAGGAAGCACTGCATTGGGTCCAGCTGCTGCCCGAGACAGCTTTAGAGTATTGAAAAGCAAGGGGGTGTCTTTGAGGACTAATGTGTGCCACACTCAAGCCATGGTGCTTTCAGTCGCCTCATAGATATGTTAAAGTTGGATATTGGGGGGGGGAGGGGAAAAAGAGGAGCTATAATAAGGACTAGTGTAGAAAGATACTATTTTGAAAATGACAGTGGCAACATATGTACATGTTTGCTTGATATAATTGATTTACGGATTGTTATAATATCGGTAGGGCCCCCCCAAAACAACACATTTAAATTTAAAATAAAGTTGGCTATTGAATAAAAAAGACCAATGGAAAGTCATTGTATTTGAAGTGTGGTATTGGTGAAGATTGTTGAAAGTGTGGTGCACTGCTGGAAGGACAAACGGACCTGTTTTACAAGTAGCACAGCCAGGATGCTCCTTTCAGGCAAGGATGGCATGACTCCGTCTCCTGTCCTTTGGACAGGTGATCAGGAGAGATTGTTCCCTAGAGAAGGTCGTTGAGCTTGTTCAAGTGAAGAAGGCAAAGGCCTTTGGTGAGATAGATCGACACAGTGGCTGCACCAATGGGCTCAGATGGAACAACAACGGTGTATTGTTGAAAAATTACAGAGACCAGCATTAAACAAAAATAGAGAAAAAACATTAAAAAACGAAGCTATATTTTGTATCCATATTTTGTTTGGAATAAGCTCGTGGAGGCCCTGTGGTGTAGTGGTCCCACATTAGTCAGTGGTCTAAAAGATCGGCCATCGGAAATCACTAGCCGCTTCTGGGGAGAAAGACAGGGCTTTCTGATCCCATAGAGAGTTACAGTTTCAGAAACGCACAGGGACAGTTCTTCCCCGTCCTGTAGGGTCACTCTGAGTCTGCACTGCCTTGGTGGCTGTGAGTGATGTTATGCACTGGCACCCTCGCCGTGGTGCTGACTTACCCCCGATACTCAGCACTTTGTAGATGCATTCATTTCTTGATAGGCACTTTTGTATTGCTATCTCTGGACTACTGTGAAATAGTACTGCAAGGAACTGCTTTTGCATTCCATGAAGGCTAAGGCAGCTCATTGGGAGCCACTAGACAAACTGACTTTAGCATTACCTACACCTAACTTCTAGCTTGCTCTGTCACGTAAGGAGAATGTGAGGGCATTCATTTGCTCTGTGAACTTCAAGTCCTCCTTCGGTCAAGTGAAGATCCTATACAGGGTCTTGGGAAGATTGAATGCTAATCAATCACCTAAGACATAGCATAAAGACCAAATGAATGTGACTTTGACTCATGGTCACTGTCCTGGTTATTCACTAGACCAGACTGTGACCTCCAGGCCACCATCTGCCTCTTTGTGGAAGACCCTCATACACCCCCAACCAACATTCCTCCTCACAGCCTGGTCCCCGACTCCTCGCCCCCTCCCCTCTCCCTCGCCTTCACAGTCCTTGCCCAACCCTCGCCTCCGATGGACTCTTGAGCCAGAAATGGCTGCTGGGGGGGTAAACACGCCCCACGGCTGAGCTCCAGCATGGCAACTGGGAGGTGGCTCGGCCAGGCAGGGGACATCCTCTTTGGAGGGGACGTGGAGTGGCGGGGAAGCTGCTTGCCCTTTGCTTACAGGACACCAGTGTAGGAGTGAGGTGTGGCCTGTGGAGAGGAGGCATGAGTAGGGGAAGGCAGTGCCCGTCACCAGGCATGTCTGGACTTGACTGTGATGTCTCCCGGTGACTGTGTGCAGTTCCTGGGTGAAATGCCTCCCCAGTGAGGCCGGTGTGACAGTTGTGGGCTATGTGAGCGCCAGAAAACACTGTGCCGGGGAGCCTGAGGGCCGTGCTGCCCAAACTGTCTTTAGGCAAAGGTGGCTGCCCTCTGGCACTTGGGAGCCACATGAAGGGGCCTTTGATAATGTGCCAGTTGGTCAGCTTACTTCTGAATGGATTTGTTCCCCATTCCTGGGAGAGGCTGAATGTTGTCCGGTGCGTCTTTGCTGCTCTCGTGAATTGTTCATTTCAGTACGACGGGAACTCTGAAACAGTTATTACTTGGACCCTCTGAGAAATTTCCCACCAAACCCAAAGCGATGAGTCAACTCGTGCTGCACATGCTAAATGCAAGCTGCAGATCAGGTCTCATCACGCAATGATCTCACTTCTGCCTGCCCACAGTGGCCTTCGCCTGGCCGTGTCTGTCGCCCTCATTCTCTGGGGCATGTCATCTTCATTGCGTTGGTCGGCTTCGTTCGTTCTCCAGTTCCCCTCAGCATGTAGCCTGTTACTTGTCCACCTACATGGGACCCTTTCGAGCCGATCTCCAGCTCCTGCCGCGGCTGGTGGCTTCGAGGCGGCCATCCTCTAGTCTCCTGGGTTCACAGCACAGCCCTCCTGCCCCTCTGACTACCCTCGGGGCCTCGTCTGTCTGCCACGTGCTGTTACTCCCATTCAGGGCAGCCTCCTGATTCAGCTCTTGATAACCACAAGCTGCTGGCATCTGCTCCATCCTGCCCGCGAGGTAGAATTGGTCTCACCGTTCTCCTATGCCTGCTTGCTTCCTGGCTTCCCAGCCACGCCTTCCTCAGACTAGAAGCCTGACTCCCATCTTTGACATTGCCTTGCCTTCTGCATCTAATCAGCCTTGGACTTTATGTGAAGGGTTGGATTCTCCCTCCTTGAAGTGCCATTTGCAGTCCAGTCTGGCCACAGCACCACTCGGCTTCTATGATAAGAAGCTTAAACTTCTTCCCACGACCACAAATCCCCCCTCCTCACACCTTTCTAGTCAGTCAGCTCTGAGATCACTGCGTCAGTTGTCAGGGTTTGCATGCGCCATCTGTCCCGCTCCTCCCTGCCTTGCGAATGCATGCCAGGCATCCAGCTTCTGTGTGCCCATGGCTCCCTCACTTGGCTCGTGTACGGATGATCCGTACCCCAGTGGGTGATGTACAGTGTGAAGGCAGGACAATCTCTTACAGACCTCAGATTCGTCAGAGCCATCCCCATGCTGGTCAGAGAGGAGACAGACATGCAGCAAATGTCTGAGAGGTGAGAGAGGAGGCAGGATGGCCACGCTAACTCTGTCCTGATCGTGTGGGTAGTGCTGTGCTAAGTCCTTCGGTATTGTCCTACGTCTCCAGTTGAGGAGCTAGAGGCTAGAAGCAGAAGCAGGACTACATGACTGGCTGGTTGGCTGACCCCAACACCGCTCAAAACCTGCGCCCCAGAACTCTTAAACTTGCAAACATTGTGTCTTAGGAGCCAGGGCGTCTCGTTCTGTGCACGTGTGTACGATTCCAGGTGCCTTCACACTGCCGCACAACCTGATGGTAGGTGAAGAATTTAGGGAATGTCTGTATTGTGATGTTCAGTATTCTGAGTCTAACAGTGAAATCTCTCAGTGAACATTTTATTTGTGCCCTCTGAAATAGTGACAAGTTTAACACCCCTATCTTTTCACAAGAGACACTTAATCAGGTAAAGTAATTTTCTTCCTGGTAGCTTTAGTCACTCTTAACATGGAGTATCTTAGATTTGTTTTATTATTTGCCATATACTTCCTGTGTTTATGGTTCAATTTTGTGCACTCTGTACTTCTTTTCTGAAACGTTAGTAGATAGGAGGAGGAGGAGGATGTGGGCTACAACTCAACAGTGGTATTTTTCCATCACACAGGATAATGTCTCCTTTCGCTTTTTATAGAAGTGAATAGCAAAGGGGTTTCATTTAGTTATCTATCTTTAAGAAAACTTAAAATGTTTTTCATCTGAACCCCTGAAATAACATTAGACCAGAATGTTTGGGAAAGATTCAGAGTGAAACCGGTACTGTTCATGCTTGGGCCCCTTTGGCAATACCTTGTTTCCAGCATTCACCCACATTAAGTAATCACATTACAGTTCCTATGCTACATGGCCCTGTAACGGGAGAGCATCCCGGGGGGGTGAGAGGGAGCCATCTTCCTGCTATTAAATTGTCCCTAGGTTTCATAAGGCTTTGCTGTAAAACAGAAAACGTGTTGGCTCGTGATGACACCACGTGGGTCACTGTAGAACTGAGCCCCTTTGGGTTGTCAGTGCTGTGAGCTTTTTTTGGAGGGGGGGCGGGGGAGACTGCCAGGCCCTTCTTCTGAGGCACCTGTGGGTAGACTTCAAACCACCTTTTCAGCTAGCAGTAAAATGTGTTCACTGTTTTCCACCACCAGAAACCTCTCCTCTCGGGCCCCTCCCCAGTCACCAGATGGACCCAAACTGCCCCTGAAAACATACACAGCACACACAGCCACCATATTCATGTCTTGTCATGTTATTATTCCTTGATACACACCTGTGTCCAGGGAGCATGCTCTAAGTCGATCAAGTGCAGATGGGGAGAATAACGGAGAGGGCA
The DNA here is from genome assembly GCF_050624435.1 of Tenrec ecaudatus. Taxonomy (NCBI): domain Eukaryota; kingdom Metazoa; phylum Chordata; class Mammalia; order Afrosoricida; family Tenrecidae; genus Tenrec; species Tenrec ecaudatus. Next base: position 54,662,275 of record NC_134538.1, on the reverse strand, counting down.
GGGCATCTTCTGCGTGAGGGTTCAAGTATGCAGGCAGCTTCCTTCCTCCGCAAGAATATGGCAGCATATGAGAGCCCAAGTGTAACGTTTGTCCAGAGCTAGCGCTCACGAGGCAGGAATGCATAGGGAATAAGGACCCATGGAAATAGTAAACACAGGAAAGATGGGAAGATCAAAATGGGCATGGATTATTCAATGGAAAACCAATTTGCTTTATAAACTTTCTCATGTCAAAGTAAAAAAAAGAAAGAAAAATAAAAAGAATTTGGCAGCAGTCATAGGCTAGAAAGCATCTGAAGCAGAAGAAAATCCTTTCAAAGCTACACTTAGCCCGCTTTCTCCATCCCAGTGTTTTCTTGGGCTGCCATGGTGCTCCATGACTTGGAGAGTACGTTCTAAAGGATGACTTAGTATCAGCCCTCATCCTCCTGCCACCTGCTCTATAACAGTTCCCTCCTTGATTTTGGTAAATGGTTGCCTAATTTGCAGACACGTCTGTCTCACTTGCCTCAGGAAGGATTCTGCATTGCGAATGTTAGCCAGATTGTTGCTGGTAGTCAGCAAGTCGTCGCCAAGTCATGGCGACCCCCCACACACAACTTAGCAGAACATTGCCCTGCCCAACACCGTCTCCACCACTCTCGGTATCTTCCAAAGTGGCCATCACTGTGACCACCATCGAATATTTTGAGTGTCGACTTGAACGGCCCATCCAGCACTAGCAGGCTGTTGGGCTCGTTAGGGGATTTATGGAATGATTTTTTTAGAAACAGGTCACTGGGTCATTTCTCCTTGTCTGGAGGCTCTGCTGACACATGTCCATCATGCGTGTTCCTACTGGTATTTGAAATTCCCGAGGCATAGTGTTGAGCAGCACAGTAATACCCAAGCCACTAGCGCAGGACACACTCACACAGTGGGAACAAGGTGATGCTCGTTTTCCTTGCTGTCAAGTTGATCACGTAAACGAGGGTGTACACCCCCCAAAACGGAATTGCACTTGGAAGTGCAGCACTTTTGTAGTACCCATTTTTCCTGCTAGACAAGCATTCAGCACTTTTTCTGAGTTGTGCACTCTGTGGCATCGCCTGGGGAAGGTCTCTCTAGTCATGGTGAATTTTTTTCATAAAAGCAGTTTCGTTTGAACCCCGGTTTTTGTGATGGCTGATTTAAGAGAACAGCATGTAGCTGTGAAATTCTGTTTCCTGCTTGGGGGAAAATGCCGCAGAAACTGTTGTGATGTTGCACACAACTTACAAGGACAGTGCTCTGGGAAAAACTCAAGTGTACGAGTGGTTTTCTCATTTCCAAAAAGGTGAAATGTTGATTGATGACAAACCTCGCTCTGGACGTCCGTGAACTTTTCGAATGGTCCAAAATGTCGATGGTGCATTTGGAGTTTGTTCCTCCAGGTCAGACTATTAGCTTCAACTTAGAGGTTATGATAAGATAGTGTCAATAGTGTGTGACAAAATGGCATGATTTGTGGCAGATGGGACTGGCTTTGCCACTGCGACAATGCACCTGCTCACACAGCCATCTCAGTGCTCCCCTTTTGGGCTAAAAACAGCACGCCTCTCTTTCCCTATACGCTTTACTCATGTGACCTCACCCTGTGCAACTTCTTTTTGTTTCTGTGAATGAAGAGGGACAAGAAATTTGACAATGTAGAAGAGCGTGAATAAATGAGGGAGGTGCTGTCTTGCCAGCCATCCATCCAAACAGATGAGTTTGAAAAATGTTTCCAAGAATGGAATTGAAGATTTGACAAATGTATCAAGTGTAATGTAAAGTACTTTGAAGGTGATAAGTGTGTTTTGTAAAAAAAAAAAGAAAGAAAATTAAATACATACCTTTGAAAAAAATTCGGATTTTTTGCGGGGGGCGTGCCCCCTTGCATGTAAAGGGCCACCATCACCTCTGATCACCAGCTCAGGAAGTGAAGTGAGAATGCAGGGCTTCCTTTGCTTTTTTTCAGCTCTGCTCTCTGTGAACGATGCTGCCCTGGACTCGCTCTCTCTGCAACGCAGCCCACCTCACACTCCTTCCCACGTGAAAGACCACTCCCCAGTGCAGAGCCCACCCATCCTCTTTTGCAATGCACTTGTCTCTAAAATCAGACTGTCAGGCCCACCCTTTCCACAAGGTCAGGTCCTGACAGCGTTCAGTAAATACATTGCCGGGCAGTGCATTTTTGAGCAATGCAGAAGACAACCCCAGCCTCTGTGTCGTTATGTAACCCCTCTCAGGAATGCATATGGGCCTGGGCCAAGGGAGGTCTGGCTGGAAGCCATCGACCTGATCCTGCTTGCCTCCCTCCCACTCCCCAGCCCCCAATCTCTGGTCCAGGACTGGTAAATAGGTCACTGCCTGGCATGTTTTATCTTGCTGGTTCTTCTTAGGCAAACCCATTGGCCACTCGCATGTTGTCTTCATAGTTGCTGGGTTCTGCAGCCTAACTCCAATGACCTCAATGCTAAGAAGTAATCTCAAGCAAATTACTCCCTACGTGCTGTGTGTTACGTGGGCTCTTACATAAGTTCCAGGAGAGTGAAAGTGTTGTTTGTTCCTCCCTTGGATTTTCTCTCTGGGGCAGGTGTGCGGTAGTCTTCTCTTGTGTCCTTCATGGCACTGTTTTATGATTTTATGTGCTTTCTGCATTCTTTGACTTGCAGTGTTTGACCTGGGCCAGGCTTACATCGCTCTGTGGTTATAGTGCTGTGAGCTGGCCTGTGTTTTCATTCAAAGTCTACACCCACTAGCCTTTTGTTAGTTTTGTTTTATTGGTTTTTTTCCCCTTTAAATTAATTTGTTTTTGTTATACGTGAGAATATGCATAGCAAAACCAGTCGATTCGTTGTTTTCTCCATGGGCAATGGAGTGACTTTGAGTATGTTCCTTGAGTTGTGTAACTATTCCCACCTTTCTTTTCCGAGTTGTTCACTCCCGTTCACATAAACTCACTGCCCCCTATGTTCCCTATCTAATATTTCAAGTTGCTGTTGTCAATTTGATATCTATTAGATCGTTCTTCAAAGAGCGCAGTTCTCACAGCAGAGGTTTTTGGTTAACTCATTTAGATATATTGTTTGGGTTTTAAGAAAATGTAAGGGGATATTTTTCGTTTAAGGTTTAAAGATTATCTCAGGGCAGTAGAATCACAGATGGATTTTTTTTCTATGGCTCCATATAATCTAGGGTCCACGAGAATTTGAAAATTTTCTCTGCATTGTCCCCCACCCCTGCCCCCACCCCTTTGATCAGGACTCTTCAATGGAATCCTGGATCAAAATGTTCACTGATGCCAGTTGGATACCAACCTGCTCTCCTGGTCTCATGGCAAAGGAGGCAGTTAGTTGTTCATGGAGGCAATTAGCCACACATTCCCTGTCCTCCCCTCAATCCTGGGACTCCTTGCTCTGTTGTTCCAGGTGAATAGAAACCAGTGATGTCTTGGATGGCTGTTTGCAAGGGTGTAAGACCCCAGCCCAGCACAACAAAATAGGAGACAGGATAGAGGCGTTACATATTCCACGAGTCCAAATATGTGGGATGCCCGTGAAATCGTGAACCTGAACCTCTAAACAAAGTAACCAAATGCCATAAGGATTCGAGTTGTTGTAAACATACCTACCCCACATCTTTTGTCAATTCAACATTACACATTCTTAAAAGCACTGACACTAATTGGCTAAACAATCCTACCCTTAATCAATGCAGTCGTTTCACCACAGTTCACCTTCGTTCCCTCCTCCCTTCCGCTCCTCACAGCCGTCCAGACACTTTCTTTCCTATATCGCTGTCCTTTCTTGACTTTTAATCGAAGTCATGTCTTCATTAGTTAGTGCTGCTGGAAAAGCCACCGTAGATCATTTATTTCCTCACAGTGTCGGAGACTCGAAGGGTAAAACCAGGGTGTCAGCTCCAGGGGAAGCCTCACACTCTCTATGGGACTCTGCGGAAAGGACTGTCACACTCTCTATGGGACTCTGCGGGAAGGACTGTCTTTCTCCAGTCGCTGCTTTCTGCTTCCTCGGGGACCTTTGTTTGGCTTGTCCGCTGTCTTTCCCCTCTCAGCTGTTTTTGCTTACTTGTTTATTCCCTTATATCTGCGTAATCTTGTATATCTCAAAGGAGATTGATTTAAGACCCCAATCCTGTCAAAGTAACATAATAAAGACAATCCATCCCCACATGGATGAGAAGAAATAGCATAGATTTATTTTATTATTTTTTTCTTCTCGACAGTTTTATTAGCACTTCGTCTACATGTCATACAATTCAAGAATTTAATCATACCAAGAACAGTTGTACAATTGTCATCCATTTCAAGTCCAGAACATTTTCTTCTTCCTTGTAGTCATTGTGATTTGTGTAATTGAATAGCAGAGATTTACAATGTGTATTTTGTCAGGGCACAATTTAGTCCCAAACATGTCACCCTTTGTTGTTGTTCTTAGGTGCCAATGAGTCAGTTTCCACCCATAGCATCCCTTTGCACAGCTGGACGTAAGATTGCCTGCCCTGCTCCATCTCCCCAATTGTTCCCCTGTTTGAACGCAGTCCAGTCAGTCTTGTTGAAGCCCTTCCCCTTTTTACTGCCCCTCTGTGTTACCAATCATGATGTCTTTCTCCAGTGGCTGGTCTCTCCTGACAACAGGTCTAAAGTATGTGAGACCAAGTTTTACTACCCTGTTTCTAAGGAGCACTCGGACCAAGAGAGATTTGTTTGCCCTTTTAGCAGCCCGTGGTCCTTTAAATATTCTTCTCCGGCACCAAAATTCAAATGCATTTGTTCTTTGGTCTTTGTAATTCAATGTCCAACTTTCACATGCATGTGAGGCAAGTGAAAAATACCACTGGCTTGGGTCAGGTGCAAAGTAGTCCTCAAAGTAACTTTTATGATGTTACTCATTGGTCCTGTGGTGAGAATTTTGGTATCCTTTACACGGAGATGTAATCCATAATGAAGACTGCCCTCCTTGATCTGCATTAGCAAGTGGTTCAAGTCCTCCTCACTTTTTCAGCAAGCTAGTTTGTCATCTGCATATGGCAGATCGTTAACAGATCTTCCTCCAATCTTGATGCCACATTCTTCTTGATACACCCAACTTTTGATGTTTTGATCAGTATACAGATCGAATAAGTACGGTGAGAGAATACAACCCCAATGCACACTTTTCCAGATTTTAAGCCATGCAATATTCCCTTGTTTTGTTCAGAGAATTGCTTGATGATCAATATCTAAGTTATGAATGAGCGCAGTTTAGTGTTCTGGAATTCCAATTCTTCTCAAGCTTATCCATAGTTTGTTATGATCCATACAGTTGAATGCTTTTGCATAGTCAAGAAAACCCAAGTAAGCATCTCTATTAGTCTGGGTTGACTAGAGAAACAAACCCAGAGACACTCATATTTGTGTAAGCGAGAACTTTACATCAAAGAGCAATTGTACAGTAAGAAAGCATCCCAGCCCAGTCCAGCTCAAGTCCATAAATCTGCTATTAGCCCATATGTCCATTACCAGTGTATAAGTTCTTCTTCAGACGCAGCACATGCAATGACACTGAATGCAGGAAGAAAGATCACAGGTCGTGGGTGGAAAGTCTTGTGGATGCAGTGCTGGTGGAAGCGTCTCAGCACTGGTGTGGGTCTCCACATGACTCCTCCAGCTCCAGGGTTCTTGCTGTATCAGCGTAGCTCCATGTGGCTTGTCAACAGGAATGTCTCCAAGGGAGAGTGTCTGTGTCTCACCTCCAGCTAGCTATTTATCTTCATAACACCTTTAAATGAGGTCAAGCTGTGACCTGATTGACAGGCTAAACTCCACCCCTTCACTCTTAATAGTTTCAAGTTGACACCAGATTATATAACTACCACAGACCACCCCTTGTCAACTTGACACTTTCACACAACTCTTTAGCCATATAATTTGCAAACAAACAATAATAAAATCATATCTGTACCTAACAGGATAAAAATAAAATGCATACAATTAAAAAAAGATGTCACCCTCATTTAAACATAACATTCTATAAGTGAACAAGACAAAAATATTCTATACTTATGTGAACACCTACACCATAGTCCTATTAATATATTCCCCCCACCTATGAAAGTTTATAAGCCAGCCACTTCATGCCTGTATCCCTTCCAATTCTGAGTATCCAATTTCTATACTCCCACTTACATAAACCCAGTGTTCTGAGAAGACAATCATATTCTTTGATGTGAAGAATCTTCTTTCCAGTTGGAACTTTGTACAGTCCACAGCCATTAGCAAAGTCAAATCAAGACGGATCAGTCATAAAATCGGCAGCAATATGCACCTGTTCACAGGCTCAAAAATCTTTTCTTCATTTGGCTGGATTCTGGTCAACTCGATGTGGGCTGCCTCACTTAGCCTCACCAGGGTGCCCATTGTTCACCTCATCTATAGATCATGAGCACTGTCACAATCCTCGACCCTAGTCCCCTGGTGCCAGATAGTGAACTTCAGACCAGTCAACCTGCTCTTGTCTTCTCTACGACTTGTAAACTTCGTCCACAGGTGTCAGTGGCCAGACTCATTCCGTCTCTTTATTGCTCTATTTCTCCCACTTCCACTCAACAAGTGGATCCAGGTAGTCACCTAGCAAGCATTTCAGTGTGCCCCAGGCTCCCTTTAACATTCAGTCCTAGAGAGGAGTTTTCTTCATGGTTCCAGATTTTTTCCAGCTTCCAACAGAAACCACTAGTTCAAAATTTTAAAAATCCAGAGTTCCTTTTTTTTTGTTCAATCTGTCAACAGCCCCCAAAGTCTCTTCACCTTTGAATGTCCTTAGCACTCAAGACACTGGGTGGGGCTTATCTTCTCAGTGCCTTCTTTGCAGGCATGTCCTAAACCCATTTAAAGACTCAAATTTTAATGGTTGAAGCCAAGACTTATAAGCTCCTTATTTTCATCCTTCCTAATAATAATAATAATAATAATATACCAACAACAATAATAGTAAGCTCTTTATTTTCATCCTTCCCAATAATCATTTCTATCAATCATTATATCAACAATAATAAGCAGAAGACATCAGCATAAACAAAGTAGAATCAGTTCCTAAACTCAATTCTTAAAACAGTCAAGTTCAATCCTTATCTAATTACCTAGACCAGTCCACCTGTTTGTCAAATTCATGCCAGAAGCTTGTCTTCTGAGAAGTCTTCCCTTTAAAAACAAAGCAAACCAATCTCACTGTTATCAAGTTGATGCTGACTCATAGTGACCCTAAAGGGCAGGCTTGAACTGTCCCTCGGAGACTGTACCTGTTTTATGGGAGCAGAGAGCCCATTTTTCTCCCATTGAGTGGCTAGCGGTTTTGAACTGCTGACTTTATAGTTAGCAGTCCATTGTATAACGACTACACCCCAGGGCTCTCCCTTAACTCCTTTGGGCAGCACAAACCCCACTGTTTGCACATGCCCAGCTCTTATACAGCATACTCTCCATACTGGAATAGTGTGTGTATGTTTAAGGGGTGTTGCTGGCTCTGCCTCACTTGTGGACTGGAATTCTTTTGAAGGCCTTGCTTTTATTTAATTTGGGGTTCCCTAAGTATAAGGTTTTGAGAATAAGAACAACTTGAGCCTGGACCTCTGTCTTCCTTTTCTCTCTCTCTTTTCACTGTTCATGTCCAGGGAAACCAATAAGACGAAGGCAAGCAGGTCAATGGATTCTTGCCCTCCTCAGTGACAGGGGGTGGGTGGAAGAGCATGTGGTTACTTCCCCCTCCCATGAAGGAGCCTATCCTCCATGACCCCTCCCCCCCAACCTTACACACACACACACACACACACACACACACACACACACACACACACACACACACTGTAATCGACAAGGCCCCAGGGCCGTTGGGAGAAGTCTTAGTGTTGAGAACAGGCAATGGTTCTATTGGCACATTCTGAAAGGAGCCAGAGAAGGATAAGAATTCTCCAGCCCGAGATGGGTGATTTGTGATTAATATGCCATTTAGTATTGGAAAGTAAACTAGAGTTTTACTGTTTTTTTCCACATTCTCATTTATTTACTGATTGCCGGTCCCTTCCATGTTTACTGCAGATCTGCCTACACCCTGCCATGGGAATACATGCTCAGGAATGTTTATCAACACGAAACATCCCCTCGTGGTCTTTTATTAATGTTTCCATTTGTTTATTGCACTGTTTCCTTGTAGATAGGACTAAGGTAAACAGCTCTTGTCTGTCCAGAGGGCCACCGTCCTCACATTACTGACCATGGCTTCCTGAGCTTTGTTTCCTTTCTTTAGTGGGATTGTTTTTCTGGGTAACTGGGATAAAGGAACATTACCTGCAAAATTGTTCTGCTTCGCTGTCTGTATCATACGGGTTAGGGCTATTTCAGACTGCCCGGTGATGCAAACAGTTAGCAAGATCGGCTGCTGTCCAGGTTAGAAGTGTGTGGCCACCCGGAAGCGCCTTGGAAGAAAGATCCTTCCAAACGCTCTGGAGCACAGACCCACTTTGACAGGATAGGCTTGCCATGGATCTCAGTTGACTCCGTGGCCAATTTTGTTTTCACCCTAATTTGCTTTTGTAAAGCTTCTCTTACTGTAACTCACCTTTCTCTGGACAGAAGCAAGTCTTTTTGAAGGCATACATCCACTTCAGGAATGGCCCCACCCTTGAATTGCTAGCGTCGCCCCCACTCGGTATGGAGCAGCAGCTCCCTGGTTCTTTGGTCGACGAAGGGCAGGATGGACGCTCTTGTTGGACGCTGCCTGGCAAGGGACCTGCTCGCCTGGGTCATGGGGCTTCTGCCCCTTTGGTGGGGGCAGGAGGTCACCTGCCTCCAGCACATCACTTCTGACTGTCCTTATTCTAGTTGATTATGCTTTGAGTCAGGCTCCCTTCACGTGGGCCAGGCTGCACCCAGATATCTGCAGGTGAGCTGTCCTACCCCTTCCTGCATGCTAAATGCCCAAACGAGGTTCTTCCTAGTGACCCTGAGATAGTGCTGAGCCCTTGAAATCTGTGCTTCCCAGTGCTTTATGAGCAGTCTTACACATCTCCACTGGCCTGAGCTTCGAGAGAGGAAGTCACATCCTAAGTGACAGCCTCCGAATGAGCTGGACAGCCCAAGCCAACATCAGTGTCTGTGTGACTTTCATCCCACGTGCATCCATAGTTGTCCTGCTACCGACGGAAAAGACCAGCAGCTCCTTCCTTTGTCAACGAGGAAAGGATTTAAGTTTAAACACGGAGCGTTTAGTAAAAGAGAACTTTCCTCAAGTGTTAAAATTTAGGAAAGAGGATCATGGAATGCCACTCTCCAGGTGTCTTCCATAAACAGGCTATAGTCTTATCAAATGAATGTGTTTAGATGTGGCCCTTCTGGGGGCTAATACTTATGGCCTTTCAGAACTTTGGTTCCATTGAGGTGAAGAGAGACGAAGCACAGTAAGAAGTTCTATGGGATATTGCAGCGGCATAAGGTACAAGGGCTCCCCGCCCCTGCCGCCACCCACTTTCCAGGGGACCCCAGGGTTAGGATTCCGCTCCATGATGTAAACCACCAGCCCTGTTTGTTAAAAACGGGAACTCAAGTGCACACCCTACACAGGGGTGCTAAATGAATAGTGAGCTCTCCCGGGTCAGCTGTCCTGTGTTTTCTTTCCTTCTGGACACCAGGTGAAGTGTTACCACAAGAAGTACCGCTCGGCCACCCGCGATGTCATCTTCCGACTGCAGTTTCACACCGGGGCTGTGCAGGGGTACGGGCTCCTGTTCGGCAAGGAGGAACTGGATAACGCCAACAACGGTGAGGGAGAGGCCCCTCGGGGGCTGCATGCTCTGCGCGGGGCGGGGGGGCTCCTGTGCGCGCTCATCTGTTTCTGCTCCATTCTTCCCACCTCTTCCCCCCTCCACCCTCATAATTTCAGGTTAGTGACTACATTTTTTAAAAAGCTGATCATTGATCCATCAAAGAAAAGCCACGTGGAAAGGCAATGAAACTGCCCGTGTTTTCTGGGCCTCTGGGTCTGTTTAACAGGAACCCTGGTGATGGAGCGGGTATACACGGACCTCCAATCCCAACGATCAGCAGTGTGAACCCGCCCGCTGCTTGGCGGCTGAAAGAGGGGCCTTCTGCTTTCTCTTGTACAGAGTTGCAGTCTGTGAAACTCACAGGGCCAGAGTTGGGTCAGCTGCACTCGATGGGATGAGTTTGATTTTGAGTGTGGATGCGTTGCATTCTGACTTGGGAGCAGTATTGTTCAGACTAGACTAACAGGGCAGAATGGATCGATAGTGTCGATACCAGGTTTTCGTTTTGCCTGGTGGGTCTGTGGGTTGGCATTGGACTAAGACAGGCAGTTAAAACCCACCAGCCAGTCTGTGGGAGAAAGACGAGGCTGCCATGCTCCCATGAAGATGTACAGTCTGAAGAACTCTCCCTAGGCATCAGAATCAATCTTATGCCCGGGGTTGGTTTTTTGGTTGGATTTTGGCTATCTCTAAATTTGATGACATGTGCTTTTCTCTCGTAGATGACCGTTTTCCTGACTGTGGGAAAATTGAGTTTGTCTTCTCAGCCAATCCTGAGAAGATCCCAGGTGGGTAGATCAATGCGAAATGCTGGCTGACGTGATGTCAAGAGTGGTGGGAGATGGTGGCGGGTGCATTCCGTGTTGTCAGAGACTCCCATCCTAGTGTGTACTTGAACTCTTCATTACGGGGGTGGGGTGGGCCTTGAACATTGGACAAGGTGGTTTGGGAAAAAATAAGGTAAAAGAGTCCCACGAGATGGCATGACTTAACCAAGTCATTCGGCAAAGTTGGTGCCAAGGTGTGTCTGGCACCTCCAATCGTGGCGATGTATCCTGCGGATGGTCTCCGTGTTCAAACCCTGTGCCATTGTGACACTGTGCTGGGTGCTTGCTTTTCATTGAACAAACAATCAAAGATTTTGTTTATTTGTTTTAAACATAGTAGCCTGCAAATGTTTGTCCCCCAAACAAATATTTATTTCTTATAAAAATACATTTACAAAAAAAAGACCTTTTATGTAAAGATGAATGATTCAGTTCCATCCCTAGGGCCTATCTGCATAGAGGTTTTCATTCAGTTATCTAATAGCCATGGAACATATTTGCCCCTTTTAATGGTCATTTTTATAGAGAGGCATGACTTTGATAGTAAAATCACCCTGGTGTTCTCCAATGTTTTAAAGAAGTAACTGCAATCTCAAAGTCCACAAAGCTTAGCCCCAAATTGTGCCTGCCCCCAACATCTGCTCAGGGACTGAGTTACACCACTAGGCCCGCTTCCTGATCTGGAACATGATCTGGGGGTTCTAGTTTTCATAAGTAACCACCAGCAAGTCACTACCATCGGTCACTGCCAGGACACAGTAGCCAAATGACAGATGCTCAACTCTCCTCCCCCGGAGCTGGAGTAAAATGCACAGCCTCTCTAGTTAGCCCAGTGATCTGTGTGCACAAGGGCTGCACAGGGAGCCTCTCTGCTGCTGCACAGGTCTGGCTGTTGTCAGGAAGGCCAGATGGGTGGGGCACTGGTGTTCTGCAAGTAACACTGTTCTCCCGTGCCTCTGCAGACTCTGAGCATCTGCGCAACGACCACGGGGTGATTGTCGACTACAACACCGCAGACCCACTGATTCGCTGGGACTCCTATGAGAACCTGAGTGCAGATGGAGAAGGTGCGTGCAGTTACGCTGTGTACAGAGTCACCAGAAAGAAGCAGATGGAGACAGTTATTCCTATTTTTTTAAAATCATTTATTGGGGGCTCTTAAAATTCTTATCACGATCCATCCATCCATCCATTGTGTCAAGCACATTTGTACATGTGTTGCCATCATCATTCTCAAAACATTTTCCTTCTGCTTGAGCCTTTGCTACCAGCTCCTCACGTTTCCCACTTCCTCTCCAGTTATTCCTATCTATATCAGAAATATATCACGGTATTTCCAGAAAATGAAACTATGGCTCTATTATCAGAGCTAGAGTCCATATTACTGTACAGCAGTTTGAGGGTAAGCAAGAAAAGCAAAATCCCTTGTTCTAGAATTTGGGCCAGAGCTCTGCAGCAGGTGGCCAGTCAATGAAGTCACGTATAAGACTTTCTCTGCCTGCAATGTTGTGTGTGGATCTTCCCAGGAACCTTGTCTCCCATTGATCCCCCCCCCTCCTGTTTGTATGCGATGAAGGCCGAGAATGTGCTCATGGACAATCTTCCTCCTCTTAGGAAACTCAACAGGCAAAGGCATTTGTTTTTGATTTTTTATTGTTATTGTTTGTTTGTTTTTAACTGCTGTTTGCTTAGTTCTCTGACATCTCTGCTTTAAAGGCATTTCATTATAGTCTCTGCTCTTATGAGTCCCTTTGCCCCAGTTCTCCTCGCTCTCTGTTTACAAATGGAACGTACAGTTGGGATCACAAGTTGAAGCTTGAAGAGGAAAAGGGAACATAGAAACAACCATATGCTCTTGCTATTATGTACCACTGTGTTAGTCTGGGTCCATTAGAGAAACAAATCCACAGAAACTCATGTGTATACGGGAGAGTTTTATATAAAGGGTAAGTACACATGAAGAAAACATCCCAACCCCGTGCTGCCCAAGCCCACACGTCCAACATTAGCCCATAGGTCCAACACCAATTCACAAAGTCCTCCTCCATCTCACAAAACAGATGCAATGATGCTGACTGCAGGAGGAAAGCAGAATCAGTGAGCCTGTAAGCATCTCAGCGCTGGCAGGGGTCTCACACAGCTGCTCCAGCACCCAGGCTGAAAGGCGAGGCTCACCGAGCCATTTATCCCTCTGCCCTTCAATTAACCCCACATGTGTTTATCAGGCAGGTTGGCACAATAAACTAATTACCCCAAGCACCAAGTAGATTCCTTCTCAGAGGGGTCCTCTGTACAACAACAAAACACTACCCATCGGTGCCGTCCTCCAGCTGTTGGATTTGAGCCCATGGATGCAGCCAAAATTTCTGCCAACCCATCTCTTTGAGAGTCTTGAGTCTTCTCCTTTTCCCGTAAACACCTTTTATCAAGCAGGATGTCCTTTCTGGAGACTTCGCTCTCCTGATCACATATCCCAAGTCCCCGAGACAAAGTGTTGCCAGCCTCACTTCTAATGAGCATTTGGATGTCCGTCTTCTAAGATAGGTTTGTTTGGTCTTCGGGCAGTCCACGGTTCTTTCAACATTCTTCCCGAGCACCATGATCCACATGTGTCTTCTTTATTCCTTATCCCGCGCACGTGAGGGGGTTACAAATATCTTGACGTGGCTCAGGCAAACCTTGGACCTCAAAGCCATATCTTTGCTCTTCAATACTTGACAGAGGGCTTGTCAGCAGATTGGCCCAGCTGTGTGACTTATTAATTTGATTTAGTTATTTGATTGATTTGATCAATAGATGTTGTTTTTATTGACTGTGGCTTCCATGCGCATCGATTGAGGATAAAAGGAAAATTAAATCCTTAAAAACTTCATTCTCCCCTCCCCCTTGCTTATCATGATGGTGTCCATGGGTCCAGCCGGGAGGATTTTGATTGTCTTTACATTGAGTTGCATTCTATACTTACGTCTTCATCTCGTTCTCATTCGCAGCAAGCAGAGCTGGGTCACCTGCAGATTGCAGGTTGTTCAAACGCCTTCCTTAGCGCTGATGCTGTTATTCTTCAGATAGTCTTGTTTCTCTGATTATTTGCTCAGCATACTGATCAATCTAGTAAAGTGAAGGGATATAATCCTGACACTCATCATGCCTGCTTTTAAACCGTGCAGTGTTTTCTTGTTCTGTTCATATGACTGCCTCCTGGTCCACGGACAGGTTCTACCTGAGCACAGCGAATTGTTCTAGAATTCCCCTTCCTTTCAGTATTACGTATAGTTGGTTACAATCTGTATAGTTGGATGTCTTTGCATAGTCAGTAAGACACAGTAAACATCTTCCTGGTATTCTCTGCGTTCAGCCCAGGTTCCACTGATGTCAGTAATGTCGTCCTTCATTCCACTTCCTCCTCTGAGGCAGGCTTGAATTTCTGGCAGTTCTCTGTCAGTGTATTGCTGCAACCACTGGTGAATGATCTTCAGCAGAATTGTACTTACATATGGTATTAATGATACTGTCCAATACCAAATATGGATCTCTACCAGTTGGCTGCTGGTTACCTGCCTTCCAAGTTCCAGGACATAGACAAGTGAGTGCTCCCAGGGCTTCAGTACTTTGTTGAAACTTTTCATGTGCTATTTTGCTAGTCCTGGAGCCTGGGCTTTCACTCGTACTTTTAAGGGACTTGGACTTCTTCCATCAGTACCATTGGTTCTTGATTATTTGTTACTTCTTGAATTGCTGTTGTTTTACCAGATCTTTTTGGCTCAGTGACTCCGTGTATTATTCATCTTCTTTCCATATTTCCTGCATCATTGAATATTTTACTCATAGAATCTTTCAGTTTTGCAACTGGAAGCTTGGTGTTTTTTTTCCCCCTTCCCTTCTTCCAGCAAGTGATATACTGAGCTTGTTCTACCTTTTATGGTTTCCTAATGCCAGGTCTTTGCATATTGCATTATAATACTCTGCTTTGTCTTTTTAAAAATCATTTTATTGGGGGTTCATAAAACTCTTATCACAATCCATACATCCATCCATTGTGCCAAGCACATTTGTACATTTGTTGCCATCATCATTCTCAAAACATTTGCTTTCTACTTGAGCCCTTGGTATCAGCTCCTTCCACTTTGTCTTTTTAAGCTGCTCTTTGAAATTTTCTCTTAAGCTCGTTCACTTCATCATTCCCCCCATTTGTTTGAGTTAGTCTATGTTCAAGGATTCGTTTCAAGGTCTCTTCTGAAAGTCACTTACTTCTTTTCTTCCTTTCCTGTGTTTGTAATGAATTTTCACTTTCTATTTATATGCTGTTCGGATCATTAGTGTTCCGTGCAACAGCTCTATTTTTTGAGATGTTCACTAAATTCAAGTGGGTATACTCAAGGTTATATTTTGGCTCTCATAGACTTCATTTTTTCTCCCTTTTGTTTCATTTTCATCTTCTATATAAGTAATTTATTGTCTGTTCCATAATCAGCCCCGAGCCTTGATTTTACTGATAATGACCTTCTCTATTGTCTATTCCCAGAAATATAGTCAGTTTGATTCTGATGTATTATCTGGTGATGTCCAAAAGGCCATCCTGTTGTATAAAGTATGTATTTGCAATGAAAAAGTTATTGGTCTCGCAAAACTCTATCATGCAGTCTCCACTTAGTTCATATCACCTTGACCATATTTTCAGTGGCCTTGAAGAGAGGTATTTTAAAAAGAGCAGGTCTTGCTTGTGGTTTACTTGTATGCTTGTACTAACGTGCTTAGAGGACAGAAGGAGGGGGTCCCAGAAGGCTACTTCCAGGGAGACTTTTGGACATAGGGATTCCCACCATGTTAGAATGCTGCCTTTCCCTACTTCACACACATGGGGAGGCTTCACCATCTCCACTAACAGATACAAGATTGACAGCCAGGAAGGAGCCCAGAACTCTGACACTCACCAGTGCTTGAGGACCCTCCTGGCTTTGGGAGGGGGGAGAGGGAACAAGAAGAAAACACAAATAAGACAAAGGCAGCTGATTTCTAACTGTCATGAATGACATGAAAATTTAGGATGTGTTTGTGAATAGACATGTGCATTATAGAATATATATGCACATGGATGGTAGAGCAAACCATTCATATGCTCATCTGGTAAGAAAAAGGTTGGCTATATGAATCTATTTAGGGAAACCTCAAAAATAAGTAACTTCCCTGATAATCTACTTCCTAAAAACAAACCACTGATAACCCTGTAGAGTGCCTTTCTACTTTGATTCACATGATGTCACCATGAGTTGGAATAAACGCAATGTCAGTGATGTCTTTGGATTGTGTGTTCCAAAAAGTTCCCAAAAGTTTTTAAGGTACATTCTGTCACCTTTTAAAAAATTGTTTTGTAGGGGGGAGGGCATAAAGAATCATTTATATGCAAAAAATTGTTTTGTTATCTTTATTTATTTATTTAGAAAATACCTTTATTGGGGCTCTTACATCTCTGATCACAATCCATACATTCATCCAGTGTGTAAAGCACATTTGCACATATGCTGCCATCATTTTCAAAGCATTCTCTTCCCACTTGAGCCCCTGATATCAGCTCCCCATTTCTTCCCCCTCCTTTCCCTGCACACCTTCTCTTATGAACCCTTGATAAGTTACAGATTATTATTTTCATATCTCACATCATCCTCCGTTGCCCCTCACCCACTTTTCTGTTGTCTGTCCCCTGGGAGCAGGGTATAGGTTGATCTTTGTGATTGATTTCTCCTTTCCCCCCCAACCTTCCCTTAATCCTCCTGGTATCTCTACTCTCCTTGTTGTCCCTGAGGGGTTTATCTATCCTGGATTTCCTGTGTTTTGGACTCTTACCTGTAGCATGTTCTGGTCTAATCAAATAAGTCATGATAGTGGGGGTGGGGGAGGGACACCACCAAAGAACTAGAGGAAAGTTATGTGTTTCATTGGTGCTATACTGCACCCTGGCTGGCTCATCTCTTCTCTGTGACCCCTCTGTGAGGGGATGTCCAATTGTCTACAGATGAACACTGGATCTCCACTCCTTTCCCATCCCCACCCTCCATTCATATTGGGTATGATTTTGTTCTGGTCTTAGATGCCTGACACCTGATCCCATCAGCACCTCATGATCACACAGGCTGGTGTGCTTCTTCCATGTGGGCTTTGTTGCTTCTGAGTTAGATAGCCATTGTTTATCTTCAAGCCTTTAAGACCCTAGACATTATATCTTTTGATAGCCGGGCGCCATCAGCTTTCTTCACCACATTTCCTTATGCACACATTTATCTTCAGTGATTGTGTCAGGAAGGTGAGTATCACAGAATGCCAGATCATTCCCCACTCACTTTTTGAAGTCTCTCTCTCCACACACACACACACACACACACACCACACATAAAAAGAGAAAATATGTTCACATATGTTTGCATATATCAAATATGTACTGGAAACTCTGCTGGAATCTGCCACCTTATATTACATGGTAGCAGATTCCATTAGAGTTTCCAGAACAAGACAAGCTATGAGGAAGAAAAACCTCATGATCTACATTTGAAAACCAACCAACAAAAACCCAACATAGTGTCCAAAATAGTGCCGGACAATGAGGCCCGTAGGTTGAAAGGCACCCAACATATTCAGCACCCATGCAATGAATTTCAGCAGCAGGTTTTCCCAGTCATGAAGAGTGGCACGAGCCTGGCAGTGCTTTGTTCTGTTGCGCGTGGGGTCACTAAGAGTCAGAGCTGACTTTATGGCAGCAAACATTGACAATGACAAAGGAGAGGAGATGGGTTTTTGGAATGCCATTAAATAACTCACAAACTGGGAAACCAAGCCATGTTTGCTGGTGGTTTGGAAGTGTGACGGAGGCCATTTTTCTCTCTAGTGGGTGCCAAAACCCAGGGGTGTTTTCAGCAGGGACACCATGAGGGTACTGGTCCCAGCAACTTTCTGTCACCGTGTATCTCAGCTCAAGGTTCAGCATCCTGAAAAGGAGACTGAGTGACCTGGTTGGATCACGTGCTTACCTGTGGCCAGCTTGAGCAGGTGGTGTATGGGCAGTGATGCAGGTGATGTGGCAGGTCAGATTCTCAGAGGAGCATTGGAGAGCCATTCCCATGAGAGGGAAATGTGCATGCTGAGACACCCACATAGGTCAGCACTTAGCGTCCATTGGCTTTTCAAGTAGTTAGCAATGGAGAACTCATTGAGAGACCGCAGTGTTTTCACCCCGCACATTGAAAGAATCCATTCAGTGAAAAGAGACCTTGAGTGCAGTGTTGTCTAAGAATTCTTAGATTTTCTAAGTAGGTGGACCTCGTTCAGAGAAGTAGCCCTACTGACTCCCCCCAAAACCATGATGAAGTGAGCTCGTTGCTCGACTTCTTTGTGCTCGAATATTCCTTGAGCTTGGCTTCCCCTTAGTTTTCCATTCCCACAGTCTATTAGTGTCTCTGGGGAGCTTAGATAGAGCAGCAGTCAGAACCATGGGTCAGTATTGGATTCAGCCCAGAACACACTACTTAACATTCTTCCTTTTCTAAAGCCTGGGTTGTGACAGCCTCGTATCCCCTCATCCCACGCCAAGAAATTCCTGCAGAATTATATCTCAAGAGTTATAATAAACAAGCATGTAACCATTTATAATGAACTTTTGTGAACTCTTTCCTTTTTTAAAGATCATTTTATTGGGGGCCCTTACAGCTCTTAGAACATTAATTGTATCAAACATATTTGACATAGGTTACTGTCTTTATTTTCTAAACATTGACATTCTATTTGAGCCCTTGGTATCAGCTCCTCTTTTTACTCTCCCTACCCCCCTCCTACCCTTGTGACCGCTTGATAAATTATAAATTATTATTATTTTCATATCTTACACTGACCACTATTTCCTTTCCTCCATAGCTTCTTTGCCCTCTTCTCCCCATCTTCCCCCTACCCTCCTGGTATTGCTACTCCTATTTCTGTTCCTGAGGGGTTATCTGAGCTGGAGTCAATGTTTCCTGAGCTCATATCTGTACCTGTGGACATGCCACAGCCTAAACTACAGTGAAAAGCAGGATTGGGGTCATGGTAATGGGGGTGAGGAAGTCTCCAGGAACCAGAGGAATATTGTGTTTCATCAGTGAACTCCTTTCTTGGGACAAAAAAAAAATTAGGGTCTTGGAATGTGTCTTTGTCTCCCAAAAGGTAAGTTTTATGAATTTAAAAAAATTACAAAGCCAATGCTTGTATTAATATTGTTGAAGCTTCAGAGTAGCAAAAATGGGAAAGGACTGCCCTCTCACTAGCTGGAGAAAAAGCTCTTCTCATGTAATATATTTTAGGAATGAATTTTGAGTGCAAATAACAACAGGATCTTTCTATCCATTGTTATTGATCTGAATTTTTCCTAGCCCACTTATCTGAGCATCTGTGTATATCTTTTGATACTTTCCCCCTTTCTTTATTGAATGATGGTGCTGGATCGCACTGGAGGGATTACCAACATGCATTGAGTTTCTTGTGATTGAGCTGATGGATTTACTGTTGGGAATAATGCTGCCTCCGCCCACACTTATTATGAAAACCTGCAAACTCCTCAGACTTGTGATCCTCCGGCCAAGTCGTGTGCCAGCGGTCTGTGCCGTCACCCTCGATGAGAAACCTAACTGTTGTGAATTTCCCTCTCTTTTTTAACACCTCAAGCTCCTCAGCCATAGCCACAGTGGTGAGGCTTCTTTGGGGCTACTGAGGTCTCAGTTCCTCAGAGGGCCTCTGGCTGTCCTCATCGGTCCCATGAGTCCCGCAACTGCCTGTGCAGCTTGGGTCCTTGGAGAAAGGCACAGATGAGCCCAGCTTCAGCCATCCGCTGGGCACTTGGCGGGATAGGGAGGAATGTGCTAGGCACATCTTTGCCAGGACTACAGCTTAGTTCTTGGAGCTATATCTTTGGGAGCAAAGGGCAAATTTGGCGACTTGTGAAATGCTTTCTTCTAGATGGAAGATGATGTTTTCTTACCTGGCTGTCTTTTCATCTTACCCTGTCTCCAGTCCCTACTGAGATAAACAGAAATCTGGACCTGAACTGCATCAATGTGGACAGCTGAGTCCTTCTTTAAAATTTGTTCTTTGTCTGGAAATAGCTGAAACCGGTTCCCTTTGGGTGACCCAGCTGGCATGTGCCAGTGACATAGTGCCCTGCATCACAGCAACACACAAGTCGCCACGGTCTTACAAACGGACAGACACATAGTGTGGCAACCTTTATAACACGGAATGTAAAGTCCCATTCCCCACCAACTTCACAAATGCCTTTCTATCTAGGGTGCTCATGTACCATCACTTTATCAGATAATATCTTATTGTGACCCAGTTTTTATTGCAAGGTTTTATGGGCAACTGAATGCAAGTGGTCCATATTTGCATCCATTCCAAAGAAAGGTGCCCTAACACAGTGCACAAATTACCAAACAATAATACTGATGTCACATGCAAGTAAGATTTTGCTGAAGATCCTTAAACTCTGGCTACAGCACTCTATTCAGAAGATGCTGCCACCACTTGAAACCAGACTCAAATGAGGACATAGTTTGAAGCCTATCGATGCTGACGTCAGAAGAGTCCTCACTGGAAACGGAGAATGCCAGGAAGATGTTGATTTGTGTTTTATTGACTATGTGAAGGCATTCAACCGTGTGGGTCACAACAAACTGTGTGTGACATGGAGAAGAATGGGAATTCCAGAACACTTCATTGGGTTCACCAATGACCTGTACATGGGCCACGAAGCAGTCTTTTGAATAGAACCATTTCCTGGTTTAAAATCAGGAATGATGTGTATCAGGGTTGTAGCCTTTCACCATACTTATTCAACTAGTATGCTGAGCAAAATATGTGAGAACGTGGGCTATGAAGAATAACACAGCCTCAGTATAAGAGGAAGGTTGATTAACAACCCGCGCTGTACACACGAAACTGTGCGTGCTGAAAAGGAGGCCTTGAAGCAGTTGCTGCTGAAAGAGAATGCACCCTTCCGTGTGGACTACAACTCAGTGTAAGGAGACAGAAATCCTCACAACTGGACCAGTGGATAACGTCACGATACATGATGAAAACATTGAAGTTATCAGGGATTTTGTCTTGCTTGGATCCACAATCGATGCTCCTGGAAGCAGCAGCCGAAAAATCGGATGATGTACTGCATCGGGCAGATCTGCTGCTTTAGACCTCTTTTAAGTGTTGAAGAGCGAATATGTGACTTTGAGCACAGCCATGTGCTTCTCCCGAGTCATGGTACTTTCAGTGGCCTCATGTGCCAGGGAAAGGGGACATTGAATAAGGAAGACAGAAGAATCGAGGCATTTGAATTATGGTGTTTGTGAAGAATATTGAAAATACCATGGACTGGAAATAGAACAAACACATCTGTCTTGGAAAAAAGTATGACCTAATGCTCTTAGCAGCGTGGACGGTGAGAGTTCGCCTCTTGTACTTTGGACGCGTTATAAGGAGGGTCCCTTCCCTGGAAAAGGCCATCGGGCTGGGTAAAGTAGGAGGGCAGCCACAAAGAACAACACTCAATGAGATAGGTTGACGGCTGGCTGCAGTGTTCACCTCACACACAACCGCAGTTGAGAGGACGGCAAAAGCGTGTTTCATTCTGTTGAGCACAAGGTCCCTGTGAGTCAGAACAGACGCAACCACGATTTGTAGAAGAGATTATCTGGCTGTCCTTTATTATCTGGTGTAGTCCAAAGCTCCGCTGACATTCTTACGCCACAGGTGATAAATTGCCACTTGAACTTGAGGTACCAGTGGCATCAATTCTAACATCTCAGCAGCATGCAAGCCTGCACAGTATCGCTTACTGACAGACCAACGATGACCCGTTTGCTCCGCGCCTACCTGCCATGTGCTAGCTGCTGTGGGGGTTTGGGGGGAGAAAAATAAAGCAGAAGCTCTAATTGGAAAACTGTGGCTTTCCATAGACAGTGGCAGGTGTTGTTAACTGGGGATGTGCAAGAGAGTGGAAAAGAATAGAAAAGAAGCAATTCATAAAAAGTCACAAGATGATGATCCTTGTCAGCCAGGAACGCAGAGAGAGGGCCTTTCTGACCACAGGCACATGCCAGTCGTGAGCTTGGAAGAATTACCAGCAGTGCCCGCTTGAGACCGCTCATTTGCATCGCAGGGTGTGCTGAGGGCGGCGGCAGGCCCGGAATGGAGGGAAGTGGGGCTCACACTCAGTGGGGAAACCCTGAGGATCCTGGATTCTTTTCTGGGTTAATAGTGAGGTTCCAAGGAGTGATCTGCCCAGAGCTGTGTTCCAGAATGGTAGCACAGGAAGTCCATGGAATGCTCCAGGAAAGCCCAGAGCCGGAGGCAGGGGAGGGCAGCAAAGTGGTTTGTGGAGTACCCCAGCCAAGACTGCCGAAGACCTGGGCCCCTGGGGAGCCTGTGCAGTACAGGCGACCTCTGAAATGAGGAGGCAGAGGAATGAGTCTAAGATATGCGCAAATGACAGGTTGAGGCCAGAGAAGCTTTCTGACGGCTTAATCTAACCATGTGTGATGGAGTTGACTGCGGCTCAAGAGCTCCATACATATCAGAGTGGACTAGTGTTCCATTGGGTTTTCAGTGGTAAGCTTTTGGGGGGAAAAATGACCAGGTTTTTATTCTGACGTACGCCTGGGGAGATTTGAACCTGCAGTTTTTTTGGTGAACCTGCGAAGTCCTTAACAGATGGTTCCACTCGGGGATGACTTCCTTGTCCTCAATATTTCTTCTTCTTTTTAAAAAAATCATTTTATTCGGGGCTCAGACAACTCTTAATCACAATCCATATATACATCAATGTGTAAAGCACATTTGTACATTCATTGCCCTCACCATTCTCAAAACATTTGCTCTCCACTTAATTCCCTGGCATTATCTCCTCATTTCCCCTTCCCTCCTCACTCACCCCTCCCTCATGAACCCTTGATAATTTATAAATTATTATTTTTTCATATCTTACACTGTCCAATGTCTCCCTTCACCCATTTTTCTGTTGTCTGTCCCCCAGGGAGAAGGTTATATGTAGATCCTTGTAATCAGTTCCCCATTTCCACCCCACCCACCCGGTATCGCCACTCTCACCACTGGTCCTTAAGGGATCATCTGCCTTGGATTCCCTGAGTTTCCAGTTCCTATCTGTACCAGTGTACGTTCTCTGGTCTAGCCAGATTTGTAAGGTAGAATTGGGATCATGATAGTGGGGAGTGGGGAGCATTTAAGAACTAGAGGACAGTTATATGTTTCATTGTTGCTACACTGCACCCTGACTGGCTTATCTCCTCCCCATGACCCTTCCATAAGGGGATGTCCAATTGCCTACAGATGGGCTTTGGGTCTCCATTCCGCACTCCCCCTCATTCACAATGATATGATATTTTGTTCTGATGATGCCTGACTCCTTCGACACCTAGTGACCACACAGGATGGTGTGCGTCCCCCAAGTGGGCTTTTTTGCTTCTCAGCTAGATGGCCACTTGTTTACCTTCAAGCCTTTAAGACCCCAGATGCTTTATCTTTTGATAGCTGGTCACCATCAGCTTTCTTTACCACATTTGTTTATGCACCCATTTGTCTTCAGCAACCGTATCAGGGAGGTGAGCACACAATTATATGATGTTTTTGTTCTTTGATGCCTAATAACTGATCTCTTAGGCACCTCATGATCATGCAGGCTGGTGTGCTTCATCCATGTGGGCTTTGTTGTTTCTGAGCTAGATAGCTGCTTGTTTACCTTCAAGCCTTTAAGACTCCAGATACTATATATTTTGCTAGCCGGGCACCATCAGCTTTCTTCACCACATTTGCTTATGCAACTGCTTCGTCTTCAGCAATTGTGTGGGGAAAATGAGCATCATGGAATGCCAGTTTAATAGAACAAAGTATTCTTGCATTGAGGGAGTACTTGAGTGAGGCCCAATGTCCATCTCTACCTTAATATTAAATCTATACATATATGCACATATATCTATTTCCACATCCTTATATATAAATATACTTACATGTATACATGCCTTCATTTAGACCTCTGCCAATGCCCTTTACCTCCTAGCTCTTTCCTCTATTTCCTTTTGTCCCACTATCATGCTCAGCCTTCATTAGGGTTTCAGCAATTCCTCTTGGTTACATTACCCTTGATCATGCCCTACCAGGCCTCACACACCCTTTTCATCACTGATTTGGATCACTTGTTGTTCCCTTGTGCCTGGGTTTGTTAACACCACTACCTTTCCCCTCACTTCCTCTCTGTCATGACCCCCCAGAACTGTCAGTCCTGGTGTTTTCTCCTCCAGATTGTTCATCCAGCTTATCTTATTTAGACAGATCTTCAGAGATAATAACATGCACACAAAAAAGACAGAGCAAAACAAAGCAACAAAATTTAACAAAACAACAACAAGAAGCCAATGGCAAAAAAAATAAAAGAAAACAAAACACAACAAGAAAGAAAAGCTTGTCGTTAGTTCAAGGACTGTTTGTTGGCCTTTAGGAGTGTTTTCCAGTCTAGTCTGTTGGGATGCCAACCCCTGGCCCCAAAGTCTATTTTGTGTATTCCCTGAGTACTTCATTGCTCTGCTCCCCTTGCTGTTCTAGTCCACGCCCTGAGTGTTTTGCCTCGGTGTGGTGGGATCAGATCAGGTAGAATTCCCACCCTGTGTCTCCAGTGTTGTCCCCTGTAAGGCGACGGGTCAGTGAGGGATGTCCTGTCTCATAGTGGGGCCGGCCATGTGGTCTTCTCTGTGGCCTCAATCCTTCTTTTTATGCTACAGCTCAAACCCCTGCCAGTCCAAAGGGAGTGCAGACCAGGGGCCACTGCATTGCCAGCTTTGGATTCTGCTAATTTAAGCTGACAGCTTTAGAGACATTCCGAGGCTTTAGGCTCGGCTTTCCAGACAACCACAATTGTTTAAAAGTTCCCTCTGAGACAGTCAGCCTGGCGCGGAGTCAGATGTCTTCAGCACATCCATATAGAAGATGTGCTCCTGGTAGGGCTCCTGCTCTGCCAAGTCCCCAGTACTTGGATTCTGATGGGGACAAGTTGGATCAAGGAGCACCTGGTCACCACTTTGTGAGGTGACGGCTGGAAAGGTGCTCCTGGGAAGAGCCACAGGAAGTTGGAACCATTTAGGTACTGCCCTTTCGAATCCGTGTTTTAAAGCTTTTCTCCTAAGAAATGGTTGTTGGGTTTTAAGATTTGGAAAAGTGGAAAATGCCTTGACTCTAGTGCAAAGAGAAGGATGTTGGATTCTCACACTTACATCAAAGTTTATGTCCTGGCTCTGCCCACTGATAAACCAGGGGCTGGGAGGACCCTGCCTGCCTGACACGCGGATCTGTCATCGGGGCAGTAGGGCCTGCTATCCATCCCATACTTGGTCTACCTTGTTTGGTGTGCTTCAGGACACAGTGTCTGGACACTATAGCCACTTAACGGGTGTCATGGCTCTCTGTACCCAGAGGGGAACATTTATTTATAGCTTGCCCCAAAGAATAAACTAGTTGTTGTTGCTGCTGTTAGGTGCCATACAGCGACTCTGATCCATCTCACCCCTGTGCACAGCAGAAGGAAACACTGCCTGGACCTGGGCCATCTTCACAATTGCTCCAGTGCGAGAGCCCATTGATGCTGCCGCTGTGTCAACCCATCTCCTTGGGGGCCCTCCTCTTCTGTACTGCCCCTCCGCTTTATCAGCAGGATGTCCTGTTCTAGCGACTGGTCTCTCCTGAAAATATGCCGAAAGTATGTCATATGAAGTCCTATCATCCTGGCCTCTAAGAGGCCCTCTGGCCTTACTTCTTCCAGCACCAGTCAGTTTGACCATGTGGCAGTGTTCTTCCCCAGCACCCCAATTCAAATGCACAAATTCTTCTTCAGCCTTCCTTATTCAGTGACCAACTTTCCCAGACATTTGAAGCAATGGGAAATGCCATTGGCTTTAGTCAGGCAACCTTAGTTGTGAAAGTAACACCCTGGTCCTTCGACACTCTGAAGAAGTCCTATGTAGCTGCTTTGCCTACTGTAATGTGTCTTTTGAGTTCTTAACTGCTGCTTCCATGAGCATTGGTTGTGGATCCAAGTAAAACAAAACCAGGGCCGGCCCCAATCCCAACTACAGCCCCGCCTCCCCGCATAAAAATTTAATTCAGAGGACAGCTCTGAAGCTACAGCGGAGAGGGACATATCTGATCAGAGCATATGGGAGCAAATGAAGGGAGAGGAAGAGAGAATGGAGCACATCCTGATCCATCAAGCCCTGAGGACCATATTCCCGCTCAGAGCAGCCTAAGCTCAGAGAGGACCATAGGGCAGGCCCCACTAGAGACACAAGATCCCTCGCTGACCCATAGCACTGCGGGGACAATACTGCAGACACAATATAGGAATTGCGCTCGATCTGACCCCACCACACAGAAGTGAAACGCAAAGGGTATGCAACTGAACAGCAAGGACAGTAGAGCAACAAAGTCCCCACGGAATACCAAAAATAGACTTTGGGCCATGGTGTGGCATCCCATCAGATTCAACTGGAAAACACTTCTAAAGGTCAGCAAACAGATCTGGAACTACTTGCAGGTTTCTCTTTTTTTGTATCATTGGTTGATGCTTTGTTTTCTTTTGTTGCTTTGTTTTGCTCTGTCTTGTTTTTTTGGTGCATATTATTATCTCTCCAGGTCTATCTAGATAGTGTAGATGGGATGCAGGTCTATGTACATAGTTTAGGCGGGATATACAAGCTGGAGGAGAAAACAATGGAACTGGCAGTTCTGGGGGAACATAGGAGGAGTCAGGGGAAAGAAGTGGGTGTTAAACAAACCCAGGGGACAAGGGAACAACAAGTGATCCAAAATTGATGGCGAGGAGGGTGCAGGCCTGGTCGGGCTTGATCAAGGGCAATGTAACTGAGAGGTACTGCTGAAACCCAAATGAAGGCTGAGCATGATAGTGGGACAAGAGGAAAGTAAAAGGAAATAAAGGAAAGAACTAGTTGGCAAAGAGCATTTATAGAGGTCTAAATACAGGTATGTGCAACTCAAGTATTCCATCAATGCAAGAGCATGTTGTTCTATTAAACTGGCTTTCCATGATGCTCACCTTCCCAACATGATTGCTGAAGAAAAATTGGGTGCATAAGCAAATGTGGTGAAGAAAGTTGATGGTTCCCAGCTAACAAAAGATATAACATCTGGGATCTTAAAGGCTTAAAGATAGATAAGCGGCCATCTAGCTGAGAAGCAGCAAAATCCACATTGAAGAAGCACACCAGCCTATGTGATCATGAGGTTTTTATAGGATCGGGTATCGGGCATCAAAGAACAAAAAATAATATCATTGTGAATGAGAGGGAGTGACGAGTGGGGACCCAAAGCCCACCTGTAGGCAATTGGACAGCCCCTTACAGAAGGGCGGTGGGGAGAAGACAAGTCAGTCAGAGTGCAGTAGCACCAATGAAATTACAACTTTCCTCTAGTTATTTAATGCTTCTTCTCTCCACTATCATGATCCTAATTCTACCTTACAAATCCAACTAGACTAGAGGATGTACGCTGGTAGAGATAAGAGCTGGAAACACAGGGAATCCAGGACAGATAAACTCCTCAGGACCAAAAAGGAGAGTAGCGATACCAGAACGGTAAGGGGAAGTTGGGGGAGAAAGGGAGAACCGCTCACAATGATCTACATATAACCCCTTCCATGGGGGACGGACAACAGAAAAGTGGGTGAAGGGAGATATTGGACAGGGTCAGACATGAAAAAATAATAATACTTTATTAAATTGTCAAGGGTTTGTTAGCAAGGGAGGGTGAGGGAGGGAGGGGGAAAATGAGCTTATACCAAGGGCTCAAGTAGAAAGGCAATGTTTTGAGAACGATGATGGCAACTATGTACAAATAAGCATGACACAATGGATATATGTATGGATTGTGATAAGAGTTGTACAACCCCACAATAAAATGACTTAAAAATAACTAAAAAAATAAGTAAAATAAACTCCTCAACAACTTCAACCTTTTCTCCATTCCTGATGATGTTCACTGTAGGTCCAGTTGTGAGGATTTTGGTCTTTCTTACATTGAATTGTCATCCACACTGAAGGGTACAGATTTTTAGTAAGCAGTTATTTTTTAAGGCGTGCATATGAAAAACAGCTGGCAGAATGTAACCTGCACAGTGTCGAATGATGGCATCATCTACTGTAGATGGGCCATGTTTCCCTGCTTAGTACCTCAGAAAACACCTTCCTCTGACTTATTTGACTTATGTCCTCCCACGCCAAGGGTATCTTTTCGGGATTGACCATGTAATCCAAACAGTGAATCCTCCTGTCCCTTGATGAGGTGCTCTGTGTCCAGCGTGGCAATGCTTACATTGAGGAGGGCAATGGATTCAGTTTATCTGGAAAGAACATGTTCCTCTCTCTATTAAGAGTACAGAATAACAAAGTGTTGGCTGCTGGTGTTTCAAGTACCTGGAACAATGTGAGAAGAACAAAATGTCATGAAGACAGTTTGACAAATCATCCCAGGTCCAGAAGTGACATCACGTGTAGACCCAAGTCGTTTCCCTTTCTAGCCCAATTGGTATCAGGGTAATGGGTTAGCTCCAGTTGGGTACCAGGGGCACCACTGGTCAGGTGAGGGGAGGTGCCCAGGAGAGAGTGAGAGAGGTGGAGAGGGTGAGAGGCTTGCTGAGTCTGTCTGACACCTGTTCTCTCACTGACTGGTGGGTCAATTCCACCCTTTGTACCCGCCATCCCTCTGGGAGCTTTCACATGCCGCACACTTCTGTTGCGCAAACCTAACTGAAGCCAAAGTGCTCACCTTTGCAGGCCTTGATTTGCTTAGCTGGGAAACGGTGGTTGACTTCTCATTTTAAAATGCTGTAAATCAAGTTTGCCTTTGAAATTCATAGAAGTTATCGCATGAATCATGCAGTCCAGTAGAAGTTTACATGAGTTCATTCAAGTCCTGAGTTGTGGTCCTGGCAGGAAGGAACCTATGACCTTGGAAAGACAGAGAGAAGGGACTTGGCTCCTGGCCCACGCACAAACCCTGGGCCTTTGAACCTCCTCTACGAAGCAAGAGAGTTCCATCTTCCGTCTTCTCTGGACCCCTAAATTTTCACTGAAAAAAGCCCCCTATTCATATGGTCACAGGCTTGAAATGTCCTTGGTTTGCTTGTGGTGCTGGAATCACTGGGTCTTCCTAGAGCCAAGCCAACTGGATGCTATTTCTGTATTGTTTTTCTCGCTAGTATTTCTAATTATCAATGTCGACAGTGTTCTGTGATGGCCATGGTCTAAGTATAAAACAGTGATTTTTTTCTTGTGTCCTAGAATCTGGTTTCTGAGGCTGGGTTCTTTGGATGTTCATACCCACCTCAACCTTGCTTTGATATTGACATTTTGGACATTTTATGGAGGTAGGAGAGGCTCGCTGAGCCAGGGGGTTGTGTTTGGCTTCAAACCTGAGGGGTCTCAAAGGGCCATGGTTTCCATGGTTCCATGGTCTCTCTCTGGCAAGTTGTTCTATTTTGAGTTTTCCACATACTTTTTTTTTTTTTACCAACTCAAACAAGAGCCATCTACTCTCCTTTCAGAGCAGCGAGCTGTGCTCGTCAGGAACCACCCAGTCCACTTTCAGGCTTGTAGCTACTGGCATTTTGAGACTTTTCAGAGTCCATTAGTACTTGGGACTCATACTTCTTTGCGTCTATGATTTTCTTCCCTCCTCTTTACTCCAGACGGGGAGAGCCCGATAAGAACTTTAGATAGCCACACACAAGATTGAAGACCCAACTTGCTGCTCATCATAACTGGATGCACAACATTGTCTGTGTAGCTCGTGTTATTCCAGTTGACCTTGGTGGTCCCTGAGAGTGAGTTCCTAAGCCCAGCAATTCATTCCCTCACGCTATTTGCTTTTGCCTAAGAAACATTCATAACCGTGCACCTTCTGTGCTCTTCTCTCAGTCATAAATATATTCACAGCACATATAAATCTACATGGAGAAGTATCTGTTAAACCTATATTATTTATTCAAGGACATGTTCCCATTTTCTCCCCCACTGCTGTTTAACTAAGATGTCTATCTAAGTGTCAACTGATGTTGTTATTTGGTGCCAGTGAGTCAATTCCACTGTCAGCAATCCTTCCCACAATTATTTCCATGCCTGAACACATCATTGCAGCCACTGTCCAATATGTCTTATTGAAGGCCTTCCTCTTTTCCACTGCCTCTCTACTTTCCCCACCACAATGTCCCTCTCCAGGGACCAGTCTCTCCTGACAACATGCCCAATGCATGTAAGGCCAAGTCATCCTAGTCTTGCCTCTGAAGAAAACTCTGGCCATACTGCTTCCAGGATAGATTTGTTTGCCCTTTTAGCAGTCCAGGGTACTTTCAATTTTCTTTATTCCTTATCCAACATGCATATGCAGCCATTAAAAATAACATAGCTTGGGTCAGGTGCAAAATTATCCTCAAAGTAACCTCCTTGCCTTTCAAGACGTTAATGAAGATTGTGCAGCAGATTTACCCATTTGATCTCTTGACCGTTGCTTCCATGCGCATTGATTGCGGACCCCAGTAAGATGAAATCTTTAACCAATCTGTTCTCCATTTATCATGATGTTACCCATTGGTCCTATTGTGAGCATGTTGGTCTTCTACACTTTGAGTTGTAATTCATACTGAAACCAAAAATCCTTGATCTTCATCAATAAGTGCTTCAAGTCCTCCTCACATGAAGCAAGCCAGGTTGTGTCATTTGCATACTGAAGGTTGTTAAGCCTTCCTCCAATCATAATACTACATTTTTTCTTTCATATGCTCCAGCTTCTCTGATGATTGCTTCCCTGCAGTTTGAATAAGTCTGAGGAGAGGACACCGCCCTGATGCACACGTTTTCTGACTTTAAACCAGGCAGCACTCCCTTGTTCTGTTTGCACAACTGCCTCTTTATCTGTGTTCAAGTTCTTCAGGAGCACAAGAACATTTTCTGGAATTCGCATGCTTCTGAAGGATATTCATAGTTTGTTATGATCCATATAGTTGCCTGCCTTTGCAGAGGCAAGAAACAAGTAGGCAGCTTTCTGATAGCCTCCGCTTTGAGCCAATATCCATCCGACCCCAGCAATGCTACCCTTTGTTTTTCAAAGCCATCCTCTTCTGAATCCAGCCTGAGTCTCTGGCATCATCTGCCAGTCAGTGTATTGCTGCAACTGTTGTCTGATGATCTCCAGCAGAATTCGCTTGCTTGTGATGTTAATATTGTTCAATAATATGAGCGTTCTGTTGGGTCACCTTTCTTTGGAATGGGTACAAGTATGGATCTCTTCCAGTCAGTTGGTGACAGGTAGCTGTCTTCCAAATTTCCCGCCATCAACCAAGTGAATGTTTTCAGTGCTTCAATTTGTTGAAACATTTCCATTGGAATTCCATCAATTCCTGAAGCCTTGGTTTTGGCTAATGCTTTCCGTGCAGCTTGAACTTCTTGCATCCATTGATAGATGATTGTTACTGCAGGATCGTGTATATGGTACTTAACCTGTATTGCATTGAACTCTTGTGCTCCCCTGGTGTCTG
Organism: Tenrec ecaudatus; assembly: GCF_050624435.1. Taxonomy (NCBI): domain Eukaryota; kingdom Metazoa; phylum Chordata; class Mammalia; order Afrosoricida; family Tenrecidae; genus Tenrec; species Tenrec ecaudatus. The sequence goes on along the minus strand of NC_134538.1, from coordinate 54,631,012 downwards.
CCTTTGCCGTCATCATTTCATGTTGATCTCCCTCTTTACTGTAAATTGTTTCTCTTTGACCAAGTTGATACACTTCTATGTGTGCCATGTGGTTTGTGGTTTGCCATCCCTTCCCTCTTTTCCCTGGTAACCTTCAAAGAGGGTTTTTTTTCTGGGAGTAGACTTTTTCCTAACTTTTTATAGTCATGCTCTCATACAATATTTCTCCATTTGTGATTAGCTAATGCCCCTCAGAGTAATGCCCTTCAGGTTCATCCCTGGTATGTGGTGTTTTGCAGATCCATCATTATTCTGTAACACAGTATATTCCATGAAGTGTACATGGCGTGGATACTCATCCTGTTTGTCCATGGATGAGCACCTGGGTTGTTTTCATCTTTGCTGTTATGAATGGCGTTGCAGTAAATGTGGATGTGCATATGTCCCTTTGTATCAGAACTCTTATTTCTGTAGGATACATTCCTAATAGTGAGATTGCTGGGTCATATGGTATTTCTAATTTCAACTGTTGAGGAAGTGCTTACACCATTTTACATCCCCACCAGCAGTTATAAGAGTTCCAATTCTTCTACCTCCTATTCAACATTTGATTTTTTTAAAACTTGCTATTCTGCTGGAGTGACATGATACTTCATTGGATTTAGTTTTTGTAATTGATAAAGGGGTATGGATCCTATTTCCTTTTTTTGAAAATCAATATCCAGTTCTGCCAGCACCATTTGTTAAGAGGCGATTTCTTCCCCATGTAATGGGTTTCAGCCTTTAGAAATAGCTGTTCTCCAGAGGAGGAAATCACACCAAACAGTTTAAAGGTCGGGCCCCTGTTTCACTTTGCCTACTGTTTTGATATTCTCAGGAAAATCACCCAGGCTTTTCTTCCTTAGGTTTATAACACCACACCCAATAGCACAACACTTTCCGGGTGAGCGGTTTTCAGCTTTTTTAAAGTACCAGGAAACAACAAAGCTCCTTTTTGGCCAAACGCAGGTAGAGCCATACAAAATGTCATTGTTTCCAGAGAGTTAACGCTCACAACCTGACCAGGGGCCGTGGAATACATGGAGCCCACTAGTGGGGCCCAGATGGAAATGGCAGCCCTTTGAGTGAACCACTCCGTGGCTGAGGGAAACCTAAATAACAGGGTCTGCAGAATGCCAGTGATATACCAAGTGCTGTAGATCCATCTGTGATTGCGTAGAGCAACTTATCTATGAAGTCGCCATTGACAGCAAGAAAACCCGCCCTCAGCCATAAAGACCACTGAGCAGAAGCCATGAAGGAAATATTCCTTTGAACCTTCAACCAGTTTCTTTCGCGAAAAGATCCTTGACCTGTTTAAAATTATTTATATCCAATAGCTGTACTTTAGTGGTTGTGGGTTTTTTTTTTTTTTTTTTTTTGCATAGTTGGCAACCATACAATGTAAAAGTCTGAGGCCAAGATTTCTGAACACAAGAGAGACGCCAGCCCATATCTGCACATAGAGTTGGCTTAACAGCTTGGCAGGGCCCCAGACACTCAGGAGAGACACAGACATTCAGATTCTTTCCACCTGTGTTTCTAATCTTTTCTCTTTTAATGTATCGTCTTTAAAGAAAAAGGTGAGGTGATCGTTTTTCTTAGTGTTTTGCCTACTGGAATGATGCTCCGCAGAGTGAGAACAATTATGCCGACTCGCTTGATCAGAAAGCGGGCTAAACGTCACTCAAAACTTACTCCTGATCCAAAAATCCCATAGAACTCACACAAGAGGCGCAGCGTGTTCCATAATTTAAAAAGGCCTTTCATCTTGAGTTTGAGCCGGATGTTTCCCTCACTGTACGTCATAGGTGCCTCTGTGGCCACTCAGGTGATTTACTGGTGTGCGAGGGGGATTCAGAAGGTTGGTGGGAAGATGGAATGAAAGGGTAATGGAATTTCTCCACAGACGTTTTTCAAGCTTCTTTGCGCGTGCACCATTGAGCGGTGCCTTTCAGAAGAGCTGTGAGTCTAAGGTCAGACGGCAGCTACCCACGTGGGCTTTCTTCGTCAGCACTGGAGTGTTCGGTTAACTTAAAGGGTGTACCGTGCACTCTAGCGGGTACCTAGTCAAGCCCTCGCCGGCATGAGTGAGGCCTGTGCTGAAACCCACCTCGCTGAAGTGTCAGGAGATGCCAGTGCAAAGGAGTTGCTTAGCAGAATGCGGGGGCTTGGGGTGTGTAAGGAAACTATGCAAACTATGCAGAGTGCAGTCCCCACTGAAAACTGGCCGCACTGAACTCTGAAGATAGCAGCAGTTCCCAGGAGACGGAGGGGTCAAAAGACCAACGTCTTCCAAATGGAGATTGTAAAGAAAGCAAATGGAGGCCGAACCTCAGGCTTATGAGCTGAAGCAGGTGAGGTCTGCCATCCCAGGTCAGCTCAGAGGGGGCCGTCAGAAAGGGAAGCTCGCTCCGATGGAAGAGCAGGCATGTGGTCGGATTCCCTCTGGAAGCACACTTGTCTCCGCCTCCTCAAACCTCCAGAGTTCAAATTTCACTAAACTGATTGCTCCAAACTCCACCCTCGTGTTTACATTACACAGCCTTTTTGGCTGAATCAAAGTCCCACGCTAGCCCAACAAGATCACTTACCTTTGGCGGTAGCTGCAGCCGGAGGCTGGGAACCAGGTGAAGGAGGAGACGCACGCTCGCTCGCCTCAGTTTCTTTTCTGTCGCGGTTGAAACTTTGCTTCTAACCCCTCGATCAGAGAGTGGAGGCAGGTAAGCAGAGCATTTGCATCTGTGTGCACTTTCCTGTATGTGTGGGTGGCCTCCTGGCCGGCCCAGGGAGCCAAGATCAGAGACTCCCGGGTTAGAAAAGCTTCCAGAGAGGTGGCAGCGGGTGCAGAACCCAAGAGGGAAAAGGTTATGTAATAGATGAGCCAGAAGTTGTAGCCAGGGAAGGCGTGTTAGCCAAGGGCTGGTCTTGGTTTGCCTCGACAAGGTCCATACATTTTACAGTGTACAGATATGGACAATCTGTCAAGTCCTGCTCTCTGGCATCCTGGTGCCTGGGTGGGGGACACAGGAGCGTGCGACTCAGGATTGGGCCAAACAGACCAGCTTGCGGCTGCCTGGCTCCAGCTGCCTCTGGTTAACTGACTGCAGCTCCTGTTTACCTAGCTGGCTTGAGTTTGAATGTGTTTTCACAAGCCCAGAAGGGCCTGAAAGGAGCTAGTCTACAGAGTCAGAAGGCTGCAACAATAAATGACTTCAGTACAACCAGCCCATGTCGGAGCTGTGGGTTCCCGGCGGGGGTGTTGGGGGTGCTGGTGGTTGGGGATGGGCTGTCCTATGGAGGAGGGCTAGTCAGACTTGACTTTGCGTAGGGGCTGGGGTGCATCTGCCAGGTTTGGGGGCCACCCATCATGCCATCAGTGCTTTCTGAACCTAGGTGTCGTTGACTTTCACGTTCTAGGGGCTGGGTCTCGGGGCCCGCCAGCAACACTTAGCCTGTAGCCCGGGTGCGTGAGACATGTGTGTCTCCAAGGTGAAAGGTCTTCCCCCGCTTGTGGAGGGCACTGTAAGGGACAGACTTATTAGGAATGTCCCATTCCTGCTCATGTTATTTCTACTCTGTGGTCCTCTAAGAATTTACGTCCCATCTGATTTTCAGGGCCCACAGAAATGAGCGCAAGCTCAGCTTCACGCCACTGTCCAGCCACGCAGTACTTTTCCAGGTTTTGTAGCATGACTCCCACCCATGAACCGCCCTTCGTGTGAGCTTTCCCCTGGGTGCAGTCCTATTTCCAGGCCCGCTCTGGCCCCAGGCCTTCCAGCCTGGCACTCCACAGGAGTCTTTTGTTGTGTGTGTTTGGGGTCAGACAAGGAGTTTTCTCTTACAGCCGAGACTGACCACCGAAAGAGGTTTTATCTTAAAAGGAAGCTGTTTCCACACTTTCCCCTAAGGAGCCCTGGTGGTATAGTCGTTACATGTTGTGCTGCAAACCACAAGGTTCCCAGTGTGAAACCATCAGCTGCTTCACAGGAGAAAGAGGAGGCTTCCTGCTCCTGTAAAAAGTTTTAGTCTCGAAAACCCACAGGGGCGATTCTGCCTGTCCTGTAGGGTCGCTGTGAATCCAGAGGACCTCAGTGGCAGTGAGCTGAGTTCCCTTAAGTAAAGAAATAAAGGGCTCGTTCTACACAGCTTGCATTTGCCAAAGCTTCTACGTCCATGCATTCTTTAGTTTTTAATACAATGTAAAAGAGAAAGAGGTTCATTTTTTCCAATCCTGTAATATATATAGCAAATCCACAGTCTCTGGTTTTATAAATTAAACGTAATATTCACAAAGGCCAAATGTATTCATCATTACATGGTTCTTGATTTTCTCTGGACTGAAGAATAATTCAATATAAAGGCAGGGTATCTTGAGGTAACACAAAAGCAGAATCCTGTTGCAATAAGATAGAAGACAACTGTATTGTTGTGAGCAATTACATACAAATGCAAGGATAAATATTCCAATGAAAATGGGACAATTTTGCATTTGGGTGAGAAAACACTTATTAGCCTTGAAAGAGAGACTGCCCTAGTCCCAGGTGTTGTATCTTGATTAGAGAGGGACTGGTGTCAGCTGCCTGCAGTGCGTCTCCCCAGCCACCCCTCTGCACTAATACCAGTCCCCTCTGTCAGAAGGTGGGTGCTCTCTGTCTAGGACACTAATCCACTTCTCATCTCCTTCACAACCCCAGCCTACAGGGAGAATTGTCGAGGTTCTGTGTACTGAGATTCTGTCCTAATTGCCAGCCTGTCTTACTTTGTGGTTGACTTCCACGTGTTCTGACACTGCGATAATGACTGCTACTTCAGAGCCCGCTAGAACCTGCCTGGAACGAATAATACCTGGGATCGTTCCCAAATAATAGGACAGCATCCCCTGCTTCAAAAAAAGAAAATCTGGAAGTCCATCAGCTCGTTTCTCAGCTGTTGTGTCTTTATTCAGCATGTCTGCAGGGACTATTGGTCTCTAAGTACCACCATGAACCAGTGGTTATGGTGAGGCTGCTCACGTACGTGTGGTGGCCATGCACTAAACTTCCCAGCCACATCATCTCATTGTTCAAGAGGAGAGTTCTGTGCACCGTAAGGGTTTCCTGTGAGCTTCAAGCGAAGGAATATATATGAAATAGTTGGTCGACAGTAACTGCTACCACAATACCTGCTCCCACCAAGTTAAGGTACTAAGAATTGGTGTGGGGGAGGGGGGAGAGGGTGCCTTAAACCTAGTTTTATAGCTAATCAGACCTTGATCGGTGCTGATTAACCAAAGTTAGAAAATTTTGAGTTATATTGAGGGATGGGTTATGAAACCGTGGATAAATTAAAAATAGACATCTAACCTCTCTTTTAGATTTATTTTAAGAACAATTTAACAGCGTAATCTTCCAAATACGCGGCCCTGGGTTTACTCAGGTGTACTCATTAATTAAATGGTCTGCAACGCTCATTCCTTACCTTTTAGGCACAGAGTGACCACTGGTCGGACTCCTTTGTGAAACCCAGGACTTCATTTGGGGACAAAATAAGGGGGGGTGTTCTGAAACTGCCTTGATGAGTGCCTGACAGGGGCTTTGCCCTGCACCTCCGTGAAGTGCCACAGTGACCCTGGCACAGGTGTCCTTGAGGGTGACTTACTCACCGTCCACACCTTACTGTTGAATACTCAGCTGGAATTCAAATCCAGACGGATCACGCTAGCATGTCTAGTAGAGGAGAGGGGACATGCTTATAATTAACTGATGAAATACATCAAAAGCTTGATGCCATAACAATATGACCACACAGCTGCCACTAAATATGGAGAGATGTAACAGTTACTCCAACTGTCCACCTGAGATTTCCACCGTTTCATGGACTCTAGAAAGAAGTCGGGCTCTTGAGACACAGCAAGGGCGGCGGGGAAAGGGCACAAGAGAAAGGGGAAGGAGACCATGTAGAGTGTGGTCCTTTACACTTACGACTCCTTTCTGTATTATTTTCCGCATTATTTTTAGGAATTGGGGTATAATTTACATATTGTGAAATTCTCTCCTTTTAGTGTACAGGTCTATGAGTTTGATAGGCATTCTCTTGGGAAATCCCCACCCCAATCAAGATCTAGGCCAATTCCACAGCTTTAGTTATTCCTTCACCACTTTGTTTTGGTCACCTCCCCTTATCCCTCTCTTGGGCACCACCTAGTCCGTCCTCTGACTCTATTGTTGTTGTCTGTCTCAGAATGTCATGTAAAATGGAATTGTACACTACTCACTTGCGAACCTTGCTACTTTCACTTAGCGCAGGGCTTAGAAGATACATGTGCTGTTGCAAGTAGATGGCCATTTGTTTCGAGAGCACACCCTTTTCTTCTTCCTTGACCCAGGTTTTCTGCCACCCTTGGAAAAGGAACCATGGTGACACAATGTGTTAAGTATTGGACTACTAACTGGAAGACTGGTGGTTCAAACCCACCAGTCTCTCCTTGGGGGAAAGATGAGGCAGTCTTCTTCCATAAGGATTTATAACCTCAGAAACAATGTGGAATGTTTCTGCTCTGTCCTATGAATCTGGACTGACCCAACATCAGTGAGATTTCCTTAGGAAGCCTGGGGTTTGAGAAACTGGAGTTGTGTCCTGGAATGTCAGCATGCTGAATCTGTAACTGGGTGGCACTGGTGAGTCATTTCGAGGGTGGACAGGGGAGGGAACACCATGAAACAGGTGGCAGTTTGGGTTTGGCCCTCTCAAGAAATCATATTCTGAGAATAGGTCCCTGTTGTCCTGTGCTGACATAGGATCTGAACAGTAGGAAGACATCTATTCATCAGGGTCTCCAGACCTGTGGGCACAGTGGATCACAGGTGAGGAAACTAAGGGGTCTGTACTGTGAAATCCGCACCTAATTTTAATCATTGTAAGGCTAGAAGCGCAAAGCCTCCGGCAAGCACCTACTTTTCTAGTTTAGGAAATGGTACCTAAAAATATGACCACACAACCGCCACCGAATCCCAGGTTTCTGTCATGCATGCTGGCCTGTTTCAGTGGTTGGGGAGAGAAAGACAGAGTTGAGGGGATAATGGTGAATGTAGGGGTTCATAACGTCTGAGGGGAGCCCTGGTGGCCCTCCTGGTTGAGCACTCAGCTGCTAACCCAAAGGTCTACTGTTGGAAGCCAGCAGCTGCTCCACAGGGTAAGGCCAGGGCAGGCTGCTTCCAGAAACATTTCAACTGTAGAAATCCTGTGGGCAGTTCTACTGCCATCCTAGATCTTCATCAGAGAAAGCAAGGCATATTTTGTTTAGGTATTGTGTTTATGGATGTTATTCAGGTGAGTTGTTTTCCAAAATTAAACTGCTGACTCTTCCATGCTTGGACAGTTTTGCAGTTCCAGTGTTCTGAAGGAACAGGAGGCAAGACTATGGAGTTGTGGGCTTGCATCACATATGCTTTGGTTAGTAGCTTTGAAAGCCTTAAATGTTCGCATAGCCTGCTGGGCACCATTTCTCATCTGTTAAATGGGCTTTCAGTTCCTGCTTCACAAGGGTGCTATGGGAATGATGTGACAATAGTGTGCCAGATGCAAAATTAGGTACTTATAATGCTTTACCTTTGGAATGTCAGTTTGACTTCCATAAAAAAAGGGTGTTTCTGGGGGATGGACAATAGGGAAGTGGGTGAAGGGAGACATCAGACAGTGTAAGACATGATGAAATAATAATTTATAAATTATCAAGGGTTCATGATGAAGGGGAAGTGGGGAGGGAGGGGAGAAATGAGTTGCTGATGCCAGGGCCTTAGGTGGAGAGCAAATATTTTGAGAATGATGAGGGCAACAAATGTACAAATGCGCTTGACATACAACAGGTGTATGTATGGACTGTGATAAGAGTTATATGAGCCCCAATAAAATGATTTTAAAAAAAGAATGAATCAACTCTTTAATCTAATTTTTATAAAAAGAGTGTTCCTAGCATTCGCTTTGCCTTAAAACAGCACTTCTCAACCTGTGGGTCGCAACTCCTTTGGGGGGTCAGACGACCCTTTCACAGGGGTCGCCCCATTCATAACAGTAGCAAAATGACAGTGATGAAGTAGCAACGAAAATAATTTTATGCTTGGGGTCACCACCACATGAGGAGCTGTATGAAAGGGTCACGGCAGGAGGAAGGTTGAGAACCACTGCCTGAGACGCTGATGGAAACTCCATGTGGGCGTCGCTCATGGACAAGCTGCTTCTCCGTAACGCGTTTTCCCATCCTGCAGCCTGCTCTCTCCTGCCTCTGTTAGCGCGTCCACTCGGATGCCTACAGCGTGTACCAGCCCCTTCTTCCAACACTTAGCCCCAACGCTAATGAAACCCCGAATGAGAAGGCCGGTTTTCATTCTCTTTAGCCCCGTGTCCCTAGTGCTATTTCTGTCCCCAATAGGAGCTGTGCAAATTAGCCCTTTTTAATCTCCACTGATAACAGGGAACCCACAGCGAGTGATTCGTTGTTGTCGTTGGTAGATGCCGTCAAGTCGAACCTCTGCGCACACAGTGGCGCGGTGCCTGGCCCTGCAGCATCCTGTGCTTGCATGTTTGTCCCTCTGCTTAGCCCAGTGTCGCAGCCCCTGTGTCAGCCCATCTCCCTGAGGGCCTTCCTCCTGTTCACCGCCCTTACCACACATGATGTCCTTCTCCATCAGGGCCAAGTCTCGCCGTCCTTGCCTCTAACGAGCACTCTGGCCATGCTTCTTTCAAAATACGTGTTTGGCAGGGGTTTTTTTTGGCAGTCCATGGAACTTTCGATATTCTTCCACAGCATCAGTTCAGATGCAGCAACTCTTACTTAGGTCTCCTCATTCCGTGTTCAACTGTCACATGCACTCGAGGCCTTTGGAACTGCCATGGCGTGGGTCAGGCGCCCGTTAACACTCACAGTAGTATCTTGCTTTTCTACTCTAAAGAGGTCCTGGGCAGCAGATGTACCCAATCGCCACACATCTTTTGCTCTCTTGACTGCTGCTTCCATGAACATTGATTGTGAATACAACCAAGACCAAACCATGACAACTCCCACCATTTCTCCCTTGAGCTTCATGTTCCCTAGTGGTCCCGTCGTGAGGATTTGGGTCGTCTTTACGTTGAGTTGTCATCCACACTGAAGGCTGTAATACTTGATCTTCATCAGCAAGTGCTTCTTGTTCCCCTCACTTTGAACAAGTAAGATGTGTGTCATCTTGCATTTTTCCCCTTTGTTTGCAATGAATTTATATGTTACCGAAGACTCCCAAGTCCATTTAAGTTTTATTGTCTCTCCTTTAAAAAAAAATCATTTTATTGGTGGCTTGTACAACTCTTATCACAATCCATCCATCCATCCATCCAACCATCCATCCATCCATCCATCCATCCATGTGTCAAGCATATTTGTACATTTGTTGCCATCTTCATTTTCAAAACATTTTCTTTCTACTTGAGCCCTTAGTATCAGCTCCTCATTTTCCCCCTTTCCTTCCGCCATCCTCCCTCCTCATGAACCTTTGGATAATTTAGAAATCATTATTATTTCATGTATTACACTGAGCGATGTCTCCCTTCACCCACTTTTCTATTGTGGTCAGTTCCACCTTTTTCCCCCACTTTCCTTAAAATAATGATGTAGTAAAACATTCATCTTTGTAAGTTTGACCGCGTGCTATGCATAATGATCTCTAGTTTTGTCCATGTCTTGCAGTGTTTGGGTTGTCTTTGTTTTTTATTGATGCATAATATGCCCTCGTATGAATGTGTCAGAGATGGTTTATTGATGCAACAAACATAGGTATGCATATGTCTGTTCATGTTATAATCTTTATTTCCTTAGGGTATAGAGATACCCTAAGGCTGGGTCACAAGGCACTTGTATTTGCATTTGTTTAAGGAAGTACCATTCTGGTTTCCCTAGTGGATGCACCATTCGACAGTCCCCCCACCCACACACACACAATACCAATGCCAGAGTGTTCCGATGTCTGCGTCCTCCTCAGCATTTATTGTTTGCCATTTTATTTAATTTCTGCTAAAACTATTGGTGTGAGGTGGCATTTCATTGTTGTTTTAATTTGCCTTTATGACTAATGAATATAAATATTTCTTCATATGTTGTTGCCCACCTGAATGCTGTCTTTGATAAATTGTCTATTCATTTCTTGTGCTCATTTTTGATGATTGGGTTATTTTTATTTTTCTTGTTACGATGTTATAGTATCTTGTAGATTGTGGAGATTAGCCCTTTATCCGATGTAATAATACTAAATCTTTTTCTCGATCGGTGGGTTCTGTTTGAACTTTTTTGATGCGCCTAAATGTATTTTTAGGAGGTCCCAGTTCTCTTTGTCTTCCCTAGTGTGAGTGTTCTTCGTGATGCTCAGTAGTGTGTTCATGCCTTGCATTAAGGTTCTTTAGTTTGTCCCTATTTGTTTCCTTGACAGGCTTTGTGGTTGTGTGGTGTGTATGGAGGTCTTTGATCCGTCTTGAGTTGGTTTTGGACATGGTGGGAGGTATAGGGCCTGTTTCTTTTGTAGGTGAAGATACAGTTTTTCCAGCGTCTTTTGGTGAAAAGGCTGTCTCTCCCCCTACCTAATGTGCCTTAGTTCTTTATCAAAAATTAGGTGTGTATAGGTACTTGGCGGTATTTCTGTGTTTTCAACTCTAATACATTGGTCTTCATAACTGTTATTGAACCAGTACCAGGCTATTTTGATGACCATGGCTATATCATAGATTTTAAAGTCCAGAAATGAAAAGTCTCGAACTCTGTATTTATTTTTTAATAATATTTTATTTATCCTGTATTTCTTTCCTTTTTATATAAGGTAAATGACTGGTTTTTCTATTTCTTTGAAGAATTGTGGTGAGATTTGAATCAGAATTATGTAGAATTTGTCATTTGGGAATATTGACACTTTCACTGTTTATCATCTGTTTACCCAGGAACATGGTTGCTTGTTCCATGTGTGTAAGTTTCTTTGGGTTTCTTTCAGTAATGGTTTGTAGTTTCCCTGGTATAAGTCTTTTCTTTGGTAAGATTTATTCCCAAATATTTTATCTTGTGTGTACTTATAGTCAATAGTATTATCTTTTAATATCTTTTTCAGTATCATCTTTAATATATAAGAATTTAAGAAAATGCCCATGGGTTTCTGGAAGCATGTTTTCCATCTGACTGGCCCTCGGTGACATACTGCTGGGCACCATTAGACCAAGTTTGTTAACTGCTTAGATTGTTCATTGTCCTGGTCCTCTGTGTTTTATATCATCTTTGCCTTTGCTCTCTGTGTCTAAGGCCCATAATTAAAACCACTTGCTAGGAAAAAAAAAAGAATTCAATTGATTTCTCCATGTTGTTCTTAAAGCATGCTACACTGCCAAATTTTTCAATAGGTTTCAGCAAGTTCTTAATGGAACCTTTGGGGATGTCTGTATATAGGATTACGCCATCTGTGACTACAAAAAGCGCTGTTTCTTGGGTGCCTATGATGATGTCTTTAATATCATTCTGTTGTCTTGTAGTTCTACCTGAATTTTCCAGGACTATATTAAATGGAAGTAGTCAAAAAGAGCAACTCTGTTTCCCATTCCAAGGTGGGCTCTTTCAATTTCTCTCCATTAAGTGAGACACAAGATATTGGTTTCCCGTACATGGCTCTTACTATGTTCAGAAGAATGCCCTTCTCTTCCTATGTTAGTAAGTGTTTTTATCAGGAATGGACATTTAATTTTATCTAATTCCCTTTCTGCATTGATTAATGTAATCATGCGTCTCACTCTTTTGTTTTGTTTCTGGGGTGAATCACATCAATTGCTGTTCTAGTATTACACGACCATTGCATATTTAGTATGAATCCCATTTGATCGTGACATGTTATTTCTTTGATGCTTCTTTGAATCTGGTTGGCTAATATTTTACTGATAACCTTCACACCTAAGGTTATCCATAGTGTGTTATGACTCACACAGTCAAGAAGACACACGCAAGCATCTTTCTAGTGTTCTCTGCTTTCAGCGAAGATCCATTTGATATCAGCAATCATACCCTTTCTTCCACAACCTCTTCTGAATCCGACCTGACCCCCTGGCAGCTCCCTGTCAATGTATTGCTGCAACTGTTGTTGGATGATCTTCAGCAAAATTTTACTTGCATGTTACATCAACAGTACTGCTCTATCATTTGAGCATTCTGTTGGACCACCTATCTTTGCAATGGGTACAGATATGGATCTCCTCCAGTCAGTCTGCCAAGTGGCTGTCTTCCAAATTTCTTGACATTAACAAGTGAATGCTTCCAGTGTTTCCTCAGCTTGTTGAAACATTTCTGTTGCTGCTCCATCAGTTCCTGGAACTTTCTTTTTGGCTGATACTTTCAGTGCAGCTTGAACTTCTTCCTTCAGTACCATTGGTTCTTGCACACATCCTGAAATAGTGAATGTCTATTACCTCTTTTTGATACAGTGACCCTCTGTGTTCTTTCCATCTTTGTATGGAAATATTCAAATTTCTGCATCATTTGGTATTTTCCCCGTAGAATCTTTGAATAATGCAACTCAAGGCTTACTAAATCCTTATTAGATTCATGGGAAATAATTTCTGTTTTTATCCACTGAAGACTAGCGGGGCGAAACCTGTTAGCTCTTTTGAAAGAAAAATGACTCTTTCAGTAAAACTGTCAGGAAATAAGGTATAATTTGGGAAAGGTCAGAGAAAAAAAAGGAGGAATCCGGGTTGCTTGTTTTACTACATCCACCAAATACCTTTTTTCTTTAAAAATATATGAAAAATTAAGCAGGACCAGTGAACAGTACAATAAATTACAGTGAATTATAAATTGATTTGGCTGTTGAAAGGTCAGTTGATGATTGAAGGGAGGTCGAATATGAGATTCAATCCTCCCATACCTGTCTGATTTTAACACAATTGTGCGCACAGGTGGAGTAGTTCATCACTACGCAGGATGAGAATGAATTTTCTTTTCAGTCTGTTTTGTTTTGGTCTCCCCTTTATTTTAGACTACTTTTGAAATATTTTCCGAGTCCTTCTTTCCCTCGTTGGGGGAAAGCTGTGTTTCAAAAGCAGGGTGAGAATGAGAAAGGAACAGTAAGGCAGCACAGGCTGGGCTGGGGGTAGGGAAGTCTATTGTTTGTAGGTCTTGTGGTTTAATGAAGCGAGAGCGTCCATTTCTGTTTTCTTCACCTGAGCTGTTTCCAGATGACCAGCCACACTAATACAACATTCAGCAGAGCTGTGCTTGTGTTTGTCTGGTTTTTAACTAGACCCCTACCTACCGGGTAGTGATTGTCAGACAATGTACAGGTCCCTGTGAATGCAAGGCCAACTCATGGGCTTAGATGGGTCAGAGCCCAGGATATGCCCTACCTTAGGCAGGGTGGCACTCAGCGCCCCCATCTACAGTAGTGATGCTGAATGATCCCGGGTAAGTGGCTGCTGACCTCTGGGTACCATTTGCAGAAAGGGCTGATTCAAACTGCCTTAAACTTAAGTTCAGGGTGAATGTCTAATATAATAATAATAGAGACAAAAAGATGAAATGCCATTTTAGAATATGTATATTTTTAAGATAAATGCACAGGGCTTGGTAAGCAACTTCACTGCATCGCCCAGGCTCCTGTGTCCTTGTGTATGCTCCACTCCACAGCAGCAGAGGACATGGGGCGAACTGTGTATATTCCAGGACACAACTGGATTTTCTGGTTCCTCTGGGGGGTCTCCTCCCCTGTGTGTGTGGTCCATGTGGTGAGCCCCATCCTGTCTCTGTTCTGGATTCAGAAAGCTACTCCCGGATCACTTTTCTAAACAAAAACACCACAAGTAGTAAGCTTACATCTATAAAGTTTTGCCCCCATACACCAGCTAGTGGGCTTGCAATTTGTGCATAAATTGGCAGCGGTCATGCAGTGCCCCCTGCCTCAAACTGTCTTGTCTGATGTCATTTTTAGCAGGATTCTTTTTCCTTTGCTCTTACGCTGCAAGTTTCACAGCGAGGGTTAGAACACAGACAGTAGGCAGTGTGTGGGTAGCATATTCTCCATACAGTCGTTCAGAGGCACTGAGAGGCGCCCTTAAGAAGATCGGTAGACATGTAGTCCTGCCAAATCAGGGTGGGCATCCACCTCTCAAAGGGCAGAGGAGTAGTTCTAGGGATGATGGAGTAGACCCTCACTCGTGGCAAGCCCATCTATGGCGGAGTCACACTGTGCTTCGCATGGCTGTTAGTAGCTGACTCAGGAAAGTCGATCGCTGGCCTTTCTTCTAATCCACCTTTGGGTAAACTCGAGCCTTCAAAGTCTTCTTTGGAGCCAAATGTGTGACCTGTTTGTGCTACCTAGGCACTCCAGAAGAACTAACCGAGATGCAAGTGCCATCCTACACGTTGCCGTTTGTTGTGCCCCATTGAATGCGGTGTCCCAGCAACGGTGTCCTGTCCATGTACAACCCATTTCGTCACCTTGGGGCCAGATAGGTAATTCTCACACACACTTGGCTTTCTTGCACCTGTACCCTGCCCCTTGGTAGATTGGGCTAACCTTTAGGAACCTAATGATTTTCTTAGAGAGTTTTGGAAACCTAGATCAAGTAATTCCAAGTCACGTTTCCAACTTGTTCAATGACATGTGAAGACCAGCAAGAAGAGAACTGGGTGGCTCCCAGGGAAGGCCAGGCCATCTCAGCTATGCTGCCTCAGAGAGAGGTGCAGGGATGGGGACATTCGGGGGTTATAGGCAACCAGGGGCTTCAGAAGTACTTCTGTTTCAGGTCCCAGTTTGTCTATCAATTTTTTGTTTTGTTTTTCTGTTGATTTCTGCTTTCTGTTATGTTTGGCTTGCAAAGGCAGTCTCTCCATATGAAGTCTTTTCCGCTGAGATAAACACTTAATTTAGATTATTATCTCTTTCTATGGTTCTAGCTTGCCAAGGAACTGGTTTTGCTTTATGTTCTTTGTATACAGACATTATATCCAATGGTCCCTTCTGATCTAGAGAGCAATCTCTATGTGTGTACCTTGTGGCATTGGGTGGTGTTGGGTCGGGCCCTCCCACACCACGATGCTAGGCTTATAGGGACTTCCTACCCTTTAGGGTTCCCTCAGTGGGAAGGCTCTTGTAAAACCTACCTGCCCATCTAGGTTGTCGGGCTTCAATCCAATGGTGCTTCCAAGTGCTCAGAACTGGGCCTGGCATTTGGTGAGTCTAAAATAAATGGAAATCATGTTGCTTTTAATGCATTTGTTATTTTATGATTTTTGCCAGTAGTGGAAATAATAAAAGTATGACTGTATGTAGTTCCCAGCCAAGGATGCCCTGTCCCTTAGGATTCACATAGGCTCACTCTTGCTGTCATTGTTCTCAGTGCGGATTGGACCTGAGGATGATTAACAGGCACTTGGCGGGCAGTAACCCAAGTCAAGCCAGAGGAGCTTTTTACAACTCGCTCTTGGGTCTTCCCCCGCCCCCTCCAGTCACGGAACTGATCCATCTCTGTCATATTTTCAGGGGAGACACTTAGATGCTCTGGAGGCATGGTTTCAGCCAGTCGTTCTGTAGCTTTCATTGGCATGTGGCTCCCGTGGCTGTTTGGCCTTGTTTGCGGTCTGACAGCCTTATCGTGAGGATAAGGGATCTGCGTAATTCCTTCCAAGTAAGGATATTTATCGGAGTCTCCTCTTCCTGTCTCGTGCCCCACGGATTCACAGTGAAGCCCAGAGCTGCATTAGTTGATTTTTAACAGGAGTTTAACAGGAGTCCCTGCCTTACTCAGGACCTATTAGAAATCATGTAGATTCTCTCAATTTCAATTTTCATGTTGTATCTTCAGTATCTGCCCACACATGTGTAACTGGGCCCGGGGGTGGCCAAAGCAGTTCCGTGAATGGGTAGGACAATGACAGAGTCGATAGTGGAGCCGGGAGCCAGTGTTGGTTCAAACCTAGTTCCAGAATGTTTCAGCTGGCCGTTCTCTCTGCATGCTCTGCATATTTTCATGCTTGGCCGAATGAGTCAATATACCGGTTAATTTTACACTAGCAAAGCTGTGGGGGTGACATCTGCGTAGGCTTTGTAACTGGGAGGCATCATCACGATGCCCTTTCGTTTATTCGGAGCTCCGTGAGGGGAGGTGCTTTTCGTCTGTGCCTGTTCTGAAGATTTGCTCACGGTCCCTTCCTGAAGCCCTTTTCAAACCATTGTGACCTCCATGCCACCACACTCATGAACGTGAATGGCCACACACTCAGGCCTGTGCCTGCCTGGCTTTGTCTGAGCAGGCAGGTACAAGGGGCACCGGGAGCTGCCATCCACTCCAGAGCCAAGACACTGGGGTCTAGCGCCCCCTCTGCCTCTTAGCAGCTGCTTTCATTTGGACGAGCTACTTTCTTTGAGTCTCACTTCCCTCTTGCTAAAGCAAGAACCATATGGTTATGTGCCTGCCCCGTAATACCAGTCAGGCCATTTGCCATCGAGTCAGCTCCAACGCCTGGCGACCCCATCCATGCATATCCACCAGAGAAGACCTTCTCTGCATAAGGTTTTTTCAGTGGCCGAATTCTTAGAAGCAGATAACCAGACCTTTCTTCCAAGGGACCTCTGGGTGAATTCAAGAGCCATTCTTTCATTTAGCCAGGCATGTGAACTGATTTTCTTCACTGCGGATATGCCGTAGAATTGGCCACTACACCAGTTCCTATGACCTTACTTTCATCCTACGGCTGAATCGGGGGGTGGGGGTGGGGGAGTGGTCCTGATTTCATTTACTAGCTCTATGTTTTGAAGAACTTGATTTACAGCAATGTTTGCTCTGTTTTTAATGCCTCCTCACGCCAACCTCTGCCTCAGAATGTAGTTAAAGAGGTTACAGCAGGGACGCTAGCCCCGGGTCTCTACTTCCCGCCTCTGAGAAATGTGTTCAAGGCCAAGTTGTCCAGAACAGTTTAGATGCCAGTTCTGTCCCTGGGAAATGAACATAGTCCATGCTCTGAAATCCCTGGTGCCCACTCAATGTAGATTTCAGACCCTCAGCAGCTGCTTGCTGGGGTGTGCCAACAAATTCATTGTGTAGAAGAGGCAGGGTGGGGGAAACTGGAGGGAGGGAGGAGGCAGCTGTGGACGGCTGAGACGGCGCTGTGCTGTGTTGGAGATGCTGAGCTAAAGGAAACGAGTGTTGGTGGTCAGCAGTCTGTGAGGCAGGGAGGAACTGACCACCCTCAATCAGCACTGTGATGAAATGTAGTAGCAACACTCAGCTGTGCCTACCCACCTTGAGGCCTCTGCTGTGTTTCCCTGACATTCCAGACCGATTGAGGTTGGGTGACCCGGCCTTGGCATCCGAGGCACCTGCTTAGCTGACCCCAGGTACTGCTTTGAGTAGGAAAGTCTCTCTTCAGACTTTAGCAGATTCCAGAATTTTGAGAGAATTGGCAGGCTTGTTCATCAAATGCTCTACGGATTAAGAATTGGTCAGACAGCACATCATAGACGCTCAGTAAGAATTCACCCTAACAGATGTATTACTGGAAGCTCTCCTTTGTCATACATGAGCAATGGACTTATGGGGCATGCTGGACGGAGTTATGTTAATCATTCAAAATTATTGTGAGACGAACAGTGCACTATTAAAGGGAGACAACTTGAAGTGCAAGGAATTTCTTTTTTTTTAATCATTTTATTAGGGGCTCATACAACTCTTATCACAATCCATTTATATATATATATCAAGTGTGTAAAACACATCTGTACATTCATTGCCCTCATCATTCTCAAAACATTTGCTCTCCACTTAAGCCCCTGGAACTAGCTCCTCATTTTCCCCTCCCTCACCACTCCTCCCTCCCTCATGAACTCTTGATCATTTAAAAGTTATTATTTTGTCATATCTTGCACTGTCTGGCGTCTCCCTTCACCTACTTCTCTGTTGTCCTCCCCCCAGGAAGGTTATATGTAGAACCTTGTAATCAGTTCCCCTTTCCACCCCACCCTCCCTCCACTGTTACCACTGATCCTGAAGGAATCATGTGCCCTGGATTCCCTGTGTTTCCAGTTCCTATCTGTACCAGTGTACATCCTCTGGTCTAGCCAGACTTGTAAGGCAGAATTGGGATCCTGACAGTGGGGGTGGAGGAAGCACTTAGGAACTAGAGGAAAGTTGTGTGTTTCCTCGTTGCTACGCTGGAAGTGCAAGGAACTTCAAAGGGATTCTTAGTTGTAGTTCTCTTCGCATGTAGAAAGGTAGCCATGATTCTCACTCCTGAAGATATTTATTTAATTTGTTTACTTAAATGCTGGAGTATAAATAGAATTTTGTACCTGAGAGGAGTCCATGTCATGTCTGTTATATTGTGAACTTATTTATGATTTATTTCGGAACTGTCTGAAGCCCACTCTCCCGGTGTACCTGAGACCCTCTTCTGCTCTTTCCCCGCAGTGCTACACACGCAGGGGCCCATCGACGGCAGCCTCTATGCTAAGGTGAGGAAGAAGAGCACCTCAGATCCCAGCATCCCAGGTGGCCCCCAGGCTGTCCCTGTCAACCACAGCCCAGACCACGGCGACCACACCCTGTCTGTTAGCAGTGACTCGGGCCACTCTTCCGCCTCGGTCAGGACCGACAAGACTGAAGATCGCCCAGCTGCGAGCACCAAGAGAGGACTGAGCCCCCAAGAGAAAGCCGAACTAGACCAGCTCCTCAGTGGCTTTGGCCTAGAAGAGGCCGGGAGCTCGTTCAAGGATATGACTGACACTCAGAACAAGTATGGTGGGACCCGCCACGTCGTGCCGGCCCAGGTCCATGTGAATGGAGACACCAAACCACGAGACCGGGAAACTGACATCTTGGATGATGAGCTGCCCAACCATGACCTGCACAGTGTGGACAGTCTGGGGACACTGTCCTCTTCGGAGGGGCAGCCGGCGGCCCACCTCAGTGCCTTCACCTGCCACAAGAGCAGCCAGAACTCTCTCCTGTCCGATGGCTTTGGCAACAACACTGGAGAAGACCTGCCTGGCAGCATTGGCCCAGACCTGGGCATTGGCATGGACTTGCTCTACGAGCCATCTTTTAGAAACCAGGAGCTCAGGCAGCCACAAGCCCTACTGAGAAGTCCCTCTGCACCGGCACAGCCCCCGGCCTACGGGCAAAGTTGCTACTCTACACAGACCTGGGTGCGCCAGCAGCAGTTGGTAGCAGCGCACCAGTACGCCTTCACACCCAATGGGGATGTCAGGCTCAGCAGCCGTGGCACAGCAGGAAATGCCAGCCTCGCCCCAGCCCAGCCCCGGGGGCCAATCACCCCCACACGAGGAGCTGGCAGCAGAGTGGCCATCCAGAAGGGGGTAGGCAGTGGACCACATCCCCCAGACACACAGCTGCCCCTGCCCGGAAAATCATTTGCACCCAGATTTGCAGATGGAAATGCTATGAACGGGGTTGACCTGGAGCAGAATGCTGTCCTCTCCCCGGGGTCCCCCACCTTGGACATCGACCAATCCATTGAGCAGCTCAACAGGCTCATCTTGGAGTTAGACCCCACCTTTGAGCCTGTCCCAACCCACATAAATGCTCTGGGCGTCCAGGTCAATGGCCCTGCACCACCGGAAGGGGTGGGCAGCCGGCTCCAGCCTAACAGCAAGCTGCAGGACCTAGGAGAAAGCCCCAGCAGGATGTCCAGGAGGCAAGGTGAGCTGACATGCACGAGAGTGCTGGGATGGGATAGGGCTGCCATTTCATGTCAACCCACTGAGGAGTAAGCTGTTGGTGAAACTGCCCGTGGAGAGGCCCACCTTTTGGGTCATACACCCTCGGGAACATTTTGACATAGACTCCCTGGTAGAAAACTTGGAGAGTGGGAAGGAGGGCCATTTAGAATGGAGCTGAAGACCTGCTTAGTAGAGTTAGGACAAAGTAAAGATTGGGCGCCACCACTTGGGAGAGAATTGATTGCGCATCTATTTTACAAGTCTGTGGGCAATGGTGGAGCAGGCCAGGGGCAACATGGCTCAGAGCCAGACTGCTTCAGTGTGGGTTCTTGCATGGCCACTTGCAAGCTCTTTGAGTCCAGCTCAGGTGCTAAACTCTTCTAAGTCTCCGTTTTATGTCTGCGGAATGAGCTTCATAACAAACCTTTTCCCACTGAGAATGCAAGATGGCCAGCAAACGAAGAACACTCATGTTGTCTAGGAGGGGCCAGCAGAGAACAGGCGCACACGGGGAGCGAAGCCAGCACACCCAGTGGTGGGAAGGGGCATCTCACTAAGTCCGGAGGACAGTCTTGCAGGACTGTCGGGAAGTAAATAACAAGAACCGTCCACGGTACATAAAATGGTGGGGAGATGATGTGGTGAGAGCAGGAGAGTGCATGGTGGTTCACGTGGACAGTGTGTGCAGAGCAGTCCACGTGGGAGCTGAGGAATGGGGAGGGCAGAAAGATGACCGAGCCAGCGCTTGATGTGGTCAGGGAGGCTTGCTGAGCAGCTAAGCTCGTTCAAGGGTGCTGGCTGCTGTTTTGGGCAGGAAACTTCTAGTCAGAGCACCAGGCTGCTAGGGAGCAGCCGTGCCACGGTAGGAGTGCCACGTCTAGCGGGCTAACTGCCGTGGAGGTGAAGGTTCTCTGAACGCCTCCTGCCAAGATGTGTGCCTTCTGCCGCAGTACGGGGCAGGTTTGGAAGGCAGAGCAGGAGAGAGCTTCCCTAGATTTCTCCCCAAGTCCAGCCACGAGGCCTCACTGAGCAGGGAGCTGGCAGCAGCATGTGTGGGCAGCGTGAGTCGGACGTGGCGGGTGTGGAGGCGGAGCGCTTTTAACTGGCTCTTGGAGAGAAGTTTCTGGGGGCTCCCCAGAGAAGGACTGTGGTTGGCTTTCACCTGGAAGGACAAAAAGGTGGGATACACTCTCATAAGCAGGGATTGACAAAGGCTAGGCTGCTTGGGAAGGTGGATGCGGGAAGAGGGTTGGAACAAGTAGTCAGAGCTGCGCATCCAAGAACGTCCAGTGACCCCAGAGCCTCCCTGAAGGATGTGAGGCGACGAGGCCGGGGCCTCCTCCCACAGGTGGTGTGTGCTCTCTGCCTTCCCGGGCGGGCTTTAAAGAGGGCTGCGGTCCCAAGTGAACAGACCAGGGCGGGTCCCTCACCCATGGTTTCTTTGTTCCTAGATGCTCCTCTGTCTTTTTTGGCTCCCCTAAATGAGTTCAGAAATATTAACTCGTAATGTGCTGGAACACACAGTATTTCATCTTGTTTGCCACGAATCACAGCCCACTTGACAGTAACTAGCAACAGGCGAGGTCATGGCTATCAAATCATCCTGTGTGCCAGTGACCTTGATTAGAAAGTGACCTCATCACTGCACGCAGTCCCCTCAGCTGCAGGGACCGTTTCGCATCGGCCTTTACAAAGGGGTCAAGTCATCTGTCCGCAGCCACAAAGATAAGCAGGTGGTAGAGGGGGGCTGGAGCCTGCTCTGTGGACCCAGGGCTCGCGTCCTGCTCAGGACCAGACAGGGTTGGGCTCAGTCCTGGTACAGACCTGGAAGCAGGATAGGGCGTAAAGAAGATACAGGTGCAGCAGCTGTTGCTGATGGCTATGAAGCACTGGCAGGTGGATCGTAGCATGTCTTTGAATAGCTACATCTCATCGATTGAGAGGAAAACCTTATCGCAATACCTGACCTTTAGAGAGTGTTCATGTGTACCTGAGTCGCTGAGTGAACAAACAGGAGAAAGAGGAAGCAGTTCCTTTCCATTAAGATTCATAGTCTTGGAAACCCTAAGAAGCCGCTCTGCTCTGTCCTATAGTGTACTTAAGAGTCGCTATAGGACAGTCCGTCATCAATTAGATGACAGAGATTTTGGTTTAACAAAAGACTGCAGCGCATCAGATGGGGAAGAGGTAGTCTCTGTATAACAGTGCTGGCAAAACTGGGTATCTATCCATTTGCAGAAAAACAAAATGGTATTTGCATAATATGCAAAACAAAAAACACCTCACTCAAGGTGAAATAAAGACAATGTAAAACCTAAAACACTAAGAAAAAGCAGGGACAAACTTAGGGACCCTAATCTCTAACATAAACTATCAAACAGCCAAAAATGCACAAACGGCAGAAAACAAACGAGTTGACAGACCTAAAAATTAAATATTCATATGCACCAAAATACTCCACTGAAAGTATTAGACTGGGGAAAAAATGTTTTGTCAACAAAACATTGAATATTGATAGACATGTGTAGAAAACATCAGTTCTTCCATAATGTCTTTTTGGGTGCCAGTTTTTCCAAGACCTAAGGTTTTGAGATTTTTGGTTTGGAATGGTTGCTTCAGCTCCTATAAAATCCAGGAATCTGAACAGTTAAATATCGGGCCAATTGGCTGAAATAATCTGCAAACGAAACAAGGCTCTAAGGTCCTTTTCCAAAGAAAACCAGTACCTTGAGGTATTTATACATAAAAACTCCCTTAGGAGCTACTACATTTCTATTTTAAAATATCTGGTATATTGATATTACAAAACCTCCGATTGACTATTAAAATATACATACAGTAATTTTATCTATTTAGACACAAAACTATTCCTTTGGAGACATTAGCAGGAAGTCTTAAACCATTCAATTTTGTGAAATCATAGCTCAAACTTCAGCCACATCTCTAGTGATGCTATTTATAACTTAAGATTGCCAGTAAAAATATTAAATTTGAGGGTTGTAATTCCTAAACCCATTTGGAATCTGATAACTTCCTGTAATATACGAGCACTCACTTCGCTCAGCAACTGAACGTGCTCTGCTTGTACTTGTCTCCCTTTTGGAAGTGCTCAGAGCAGGGTTTAGCTGTGATGGGTAGTGACTACGGAGATTTTTTTTTTTAGCACTTAACCACTGTATCACCAGGGCTATCAAGTATGCACTTGTTTTCGGTGACCTTTAAGCTGAGAAATATAATGAGCCCTTTGACAGGCAGCTATATTTAAAGTAAAGAAGATGGGAAAAGGTTGAGGCATTCTCGGAATTACCTACACAACAGGCCATTGAGTCCTATTCCAGGAAACTTTATCTTGAGAGAAATCTCATCTAAACAATGGCGCAGGCCATATGCCTTGAGTAGTTTAAGCTAGCGTCCTTTTGAGTTTGGCACGTTTGCTTGCTGCTTTGTAAGAAGCTAGTATGTCCATAAAGAATTGAAGTCGGTTTTATTTTTCCTCCTTCTGTAACCACTCAGACGAGTTTTTAGGTCTGATGGGTAAGGAATCTAGAGAGCTTTTCTTAAGGCTGTGACTCTTCTCTTTTTTCTTTCTTATCACCCCCCCCCCCAGCTTTCTTTTTAATTAATGCATTTCCCTTTTGTTCATGGAAGACAGCACTTAGACAGAGGTAAGCACAGTCACATAACCCATCTCCTCCAAAGAGTGACAGTAGCTCATTAAAGCCCTCTTAAATCTAGTTCTTTTTTGTTTTCTTTATTTTTTTAAACAATTTATTAGGGGCTCATACAACTCTTATCACAGTCCATACATATACATACATCAATTGTATAAAGCACATCTGTACATTCTTTGCCTAATCATTTTCTTCTTTTTTTCTCCTCTTTTCGTTTTTTACATTTTATTAGGGACTCATACAACTCTTATCACAATCCATACATATACATACATCAATTTTATAAAGCACATCCATACATTCCCTGCCCCAATCATTCTCAAAGCATTTGCTCTCCACTTAAGCCCTTTGCATCAGGTCCTCTTTTTTTTTCCCCTCCCTCCCCGCTCCCCCCTCCCTCATGTGCCCTTGGTAATTTATATATCGCTATTTTGTCATATCTTGCCCTATCCAGGGTCTCCCTTCCCCCCCTTCTCTGTCGTCCCTCTCCCAGGGAGGAGGTCACATGTGGATCCTTGTAATCAGTTCCCCCTTTCCAACCCACTCACCCTCCACTCTCCCAGCATCGCCCCTCACACCCCTGGTCCTGAAGGTATCATCCACCCTGGATTCCCTGTGCCTCCAGCCCTCATATGTACCAGTGTACAACCTCTGCCCTATCCAGCCCTGCAAGGTAGAATTCAGATCATGGTAGTTGGGAGGGGAGGAAGCATCCAGGATCTCGGGGAAAGCTGTGTTCTTCATCGGTACTACCTCGCACCCTGATTGACCCATCTCCTCTCCTAAACCCCTTTATGAAGGGATCTCCATTGGCCGACCCTTGGGCCTTGGGTCTCCACTCTGCACTTACCCCTTCATTCAATATGGTGTGTGTGTGTATATATATACACACACACACACACAGACACACATATATCTTTTTTTTTGCATGATGCCTTATAACTGGTCCCTTTGGCACCTCATGATCGCACTGGCTGGTGTGCTTCTTCCATGTGGGCTTTTTTGCTTCTGAGCTAGATGGCCGCTTGTTCACCTTCAAGCCTTTAAGACCCCAGATACTATCTCTTTTGATAGCCGGGCACCATCAGCTTTCTTCACCACATTTGCTTATGCACCCATTTGTCTTCAGCGATCCTATCATGGAGGTGTGCAACCAATGATATGATTTTTGTTCTTTGATGCTTGATAACTGATCGTTTTCTTATCCCACCTTCCTAGTCTTCCTGTCCCTTCCCTCTCCTCCTTTGCACCAGTCCTGGCCTTGCCATAATCTTTAAGCAGTAATCATAGTCTTAGCCTTTGGGGTGTAGAACCTTTTTTATTTTCAGTTCTCCTTTATAATAATGATGGCATAAAATATTTGTCTTCATGAGATTAACTTTGTTCAACATGATGTCCTCCAATTTTGTTCATGTCATGAAGTTTTTTGGTTTTTATTTTTGTCATGTGGTTTTGATAGCACTTTTTATAGGGTGCCTAATATTCCCTTTTGTATATGTATCAAAGTTTGTTGATTCATCCCTCTATAGACAGGGTTTTTGATTATTTCCATCATTTCACAATTACAGAACTTGCAATAAATATAGGTGTGCATATGTTCCAGTTTTTTTTTCAATTTCTTTAGGATATATTCCAAGGAGAGAGATTACAGGATCATAAGTTATTTGTATCTACATTTGTTTAAAGAAACAGTATATTATTTTTATAGTGGTTCTGCAATCCCACCAACAATGTGTAAGCATTCCAATCTTTCTAAATCCTCTCCAGAATTTATTATTTTCTGGTTTTGTTTTTATTTTTGCAAAGAGTGTCAGTGTGAAGTGTCTCATTATTGTTTTAATATGTATTTCTCTCATGACAAATGAATATGAATATTTCTTTATATGATTGTTGGTTGTATGCATGTCATCTTTACTAAATTTTCTATTCATGCTTTGGGTACATTATTTGATTTTTTTTAGTATTTCTTATTAAAATGTGTTTTCCTATAGATTTTAAAAATTAGCCCAAACATCATTCCCAAATATTTTTTCTCAATCTGTGAGTTCTCTTTATATTTCTTTGATAACGTCGGTTGATGTACATAAACGTCATAGTTTAGAAGGTCCCAGTCTTTTATTTTATCTTCTGTAGTGCGGGCATTTTTCATTATGGTCAGTAGGACATTTATGCCTCATGTTAGAGCCCTGAGGGAACCCTGGGGGCATAGTGAGTTATGCCTTGGGCTCCTAGTTGCAAGGTCAGCAGTTCATAGGCACTGGATGCTCCGTGTGTGGAAGAAAGACCGGGCTATCTGCCCTCTTAAAGAGTTACAGTGTCATCTTGGAAACTATCCGGCACAGTCCCACCTTGCCCTATAGGGATGCTATGAGGCAACATCAATTCCAAGGCAGTGAGAGTAAAAGTACTAAGGCCCTTAAGCTTATTCCTATGTCTTCATTGATGATCTTTATGGTTCTTCCTGTCTTCATTGATGATCTTTATGGTTCTAGGATTTGTATTTAGGTCTTTAATCATTCTTGGGTTCATTTTTATACATGGTATGAGACCTTTTATTCTTTTGCACACAGCGATCTCATTTTTCAGCACCATTTATTAAAAAGGCTATCTTTTCCCGCTTAATGTTGGTTTAGCCTTCCATGAAAAAATTGGTATCTATAGGTGCTTGGTTGTATTTTGGGGTTCTCATTTCTAATCCATTGGTCCATGTGCCTATCGTTGTGCCAGTACCAAGCTGTTTTGATTACCATGGCTATATAATCGGTTTTGAAATCAGGAAATGAAAGACTTCCTATGTTTTTTTTTTCAATAGTATTTTCTGTATTTCTTTCTTTCCATATAAAATTAATGATTAGTTTTTCCATTTGGGGCGAAGAATTTTGTTGGAATTTGAATCAAAATTGCATTGAATTTATAGAGTGCTTGTCATAATATTGACATTTTTTAGTATATGAAGTCTTCCTAGACAGGAGCATGAAATAGTCTTCCATTTGTGTAAGTCTCTTTTTGTTTCTTGTAGAAGTGTTTTATAAATTTTTTTGTATACATACATCTTTTGGTTCTCTGTCAGATTTTCCCCTCTAAGTTTTTAGCTTTGGGATAGTTATCATAAGTAGTAGTATTTTAAAATTTCCTTTTTCAGAGTCCTCTTCTTAATTTCACAAGGATCCAACAGAGTTTTGTATGTTGATCTTATAGCCTGCTACGTTTCCAAAATGTTCAATCAGTTCCAATAATTTTTTAATGAAATCTTTAGGGTTTTCTATATAAAAGATGTTATCATCTATAAAGAGAGTTGTATCCTTCTGTACCAATATGGATGATTTTATCATCTTTTTGATGTCTTATAGTTTCGGCTAAAACTTTGAGGACTATATTAAATAGGAGTGGTGATAAAGGACAACTGTGTATGGTTTCCATTTGAAGGGGACAGGGTGGAAGGATGTTTTCAAAACCTTCCTCTTGAGTAAGATGCTAGCCATTCGGTTTGCTTTTATTATGTTGAGGATTTTCTCTGCTGTTCCTATTTTATTAAGTGTTTTTATGAAGAATGGATATTGAGTTTTATCATATGCCTTTGCTACATCAATTGGCATAATATTATGGGTCTTTTTTCCCTTATTTTGTTTTATGTGGTGAATTAAATTGCTTGTTTTTCTAATATTAGACAATCCTGCATCCTTGATGTGCATTCTACTTGATCATGATGCATTGGTGTTTTGTTTGTTTGTGTTTCGGTGCTTTGTGGAATTTTTGTTGGCTAGAATTTTGCTGTCTGTATTTATGAGGGATATTGTATAGTTTTCCATTCTGGTGATGTCTTTTCTTGGCTTAAGTATCAGAGATCTACTTGCATCATAAAATGAGTTTGGTAGCATGGCATCCTTTTTGTATCCTGAACTATATCTCTTAGGATTGATGTTAACTCTTCTCTCAATCCATGGTAGAATTCCCAGTAAAACCAGCTGGTCCCAGACTTTTCGATGTTAGGAGCATCTTAATAACGAGATTTATTTCTTCTTGTGTTACAGGCCTGCTAAAGTTTTCTTCTTCTTTGTTTTAAGGTTTTCTACATCAGTATGTGTTAATTTATGTAGGTAATGTATTTCTAAAAATGTATTCATTCTTGATTTTCAAATTTGTTGGAATAAAATTTCTCGTAAAATTTTTTAATTTTTAAAATTTCAGGTGGCTTGTTGTAATGCTACACATTTCATTTCTTATTCAGAATGTTTGCTTTTTCTCTCCTACTTTTTTTTGCTTAGATTTGTTAGTGGTTTATCAATTTTGTTAATCCTTTCAAAGAACCAACTTTTTTTCTTGTTGATTTTTCTGAAGTTTTTTTCTGATTTGTTTATTTCAACTCTAATCTTCTAGTGTCTGAAGGTTTGTATTACCAGTCTTGTTCTAATTATTGTATGTGATGCGTTAAGGTGTTTATTTTAATTACTTCCTCCATTTTGATATGTGTGCTTATTGCTAAAAACTGCACCCAGAATATTGCTTTTTCTGTGTTCTGGATATTTGGGTGTGTTATATTTTTGTTCTCATTTGTTTTAAGTAATATTTTTATTGTGCTCTTTATTTTTTCAATTACCTGGTGTAATTTAACCCTTGATAATTTATCAATTTTTTTTTCATGTCTTAGACCAACCACTGTCTCCCTTCACCCACTTTTCTGTTGTCCAACCCCCTAGGAGGGGCTCATATATAGATCATTGTGATCGTTTCCCTCTCTCTTACCCCACCCTCCCCTGACCCTCCTGGTATTGCTGCTCCCATTATCAGTCCTGAGGGGTTTATCTGTCCTGGATTCCCTGTGTTTCCAGCTCTTATCTGTGCCTGTGTATGTTCTCTGGTCTAACTGGATTTGTAAGGTAGAATTGGGATCATGATGGGGGAAGGGGAGGCAGGGAGAAAGTATTTAGGAACTCTAGGAAAGTTGTATGTTTCATCGGTGCTATACTGCACCCTGATTGGCTTGTTTGCCTGTTTCTTGTGACCCTTCTGTAAGGGGATGTCCAATTGTCTGCAAATGGGCTTTGGGTCTCCACTCTACCCTCCCCGCTCATTCACATTGATAAGATTTTTTGTATTCTTGGTCTTTGATGCCTGATACCTGATCCCATCGACACCTCGTGATCACACAGGCTGGTGAGTTTCTTCCATGTAGGCTTTGTTGCTTCTCGGGTAGATAGCTGCTTGTTTATCCTCCAGCCTTTAGGACCCCAAATGCTATATCCCTTAAGCCCAGTTCTTTTAATGGCGTTTCCACATGAGTTCTTCTGGTGTGACTGATGAAGGATGTTGTGCACCTCAAAAGAACAGAGTCTAAAGTCCCAGCCATCTATAGCACGCAGACTGGGTCACCCAGATCTAGATAGAAACTAGGTCAATAGTGTCCGGTTATCATCTTTTGATTTTTAGTCCCTGTTTGTCTTTATATCTAAGATGTGTTTCTTGTAAGCAACATATTAAAGGCTAGTATTTTCTTATCCATAGTGTTAGATTTTGCATCTTAACTGATAAGTTCAATCCATTTACTCTCAGTGTTATTGTTTTTTTTTGTTGCTGTCATATTGTCATATTTTTATGGTGTTTCTGGTTTCATAGTTCATGATAGTTTTCAGTGCTGCATTCCTTTTGCTTATAGGATTTCTTATCAAATACTTTGATTTTATCTTATTGCTCAATAGGATTTTATGATTTTATTCTGCTTTGGTGGGCTTTTAACTTTTTCTTTGTAATTTGTTTCTTTCAAATTTTAATACAGGTTATTAAACTACTCAATCTCTTCTTTCAACTATTATCTACTCTTCATCATTTTTGTTATTGATGCTGGTGGTGTCGTCATTGAATTATTGCTGAAATATTGTCTGTGGTTCCTGATTTTGAGTAATATGGTTCTGTTTCACTTTATGTATTCTTTAAAGTAGAATGATTTCTAGATAATATTTCTTGTGTGCTAATTTTTTATTGTTGTCCAAAAAACTCCTTTTAGTATTTTTTTATTAGGCTGGTCTTGTTTTTTTTTAATAAATCTTTTTATTGGGGCTCATACAACTCTTATCACAATCCATACATACATCAATTGAGCAAAGCACCCTTATGCATTCGTTGCACTCATTCTCAAAATTCACTTTCCACATGGGTTCCTGGTATCACCTCGGTTTCCTTCCCCCCCCCCTTCCACTTCCCTCCCCGTTCCCCCTTTCCCCCTACTCCCTTGGTAGTTTATAAATAATTATTTTATCTTATCTTACACTACCCAGCATCTCCCCTCACCCACCTTCCCATTGACCATCTCCCAGAGTGGAGGTCACACAGATCTCCAAGATCGGTTCTCCCTTTGTACACCCCCTTCCCTTCTGGTGTCGCCACTCCCACCGCTGGTGTTGAGGGGTTCGTCCGTCCTAGATTCCCTGTGTTTCCAGATCCCTACTGCACCGCTGTACATCCTCTGGTCTAACCAGGTCCGCAAGGCAAGATAGAATTGGGGTCATGATAATTGGGAGGGGAGGAAGCGTTCAAGAACTAGAGGAAGGTTTTGAGTTTCATTGTTGCTACACTGAACCCTGTTTTTTATAGATTCCTTAGTTTTTCCTTTTCTGAAAATAATGTCATTTCTCCCTCAAGGGATAATTTTGCCAGATATAGGATTCTTGGTTGGCAGGTTTCTTTTCTTTAAAAATTTTAATATATCAAATCATTTGTTTTCTGCCTGCATGGTTTCAATAAAACTAGATGAACTTATCCTAATTGGTTGCCCTTTATAGTTGATTATTGTTTTTTATCATGTGATTGTGAGTTTAAATTTCAGTCCTTATTTACTTCTCTCAATTGGAGGATGCTGAAGCAGCTATAAACTCAAGTTGGTGGATTCCTGGGTGATACACAGATATGTAAATGTAGAGTAGCTACCATCTGGTTATTAAGTCCCTGGGATATCTCCTGAAAACAGAGGAGTGTGGATACCTGTGCTTTGAAAGAATGCCTGCTCCCCAGACCACATCCACTGCACTAGGTCGAAAGGGGTGAGTGGCAGGCTGAGCGCTTCCATGTGCTGTCAGTTCCAGTATATTGAGCAGGAGACCCGAGAGTCAGAAAGTCTTAGTGAAATGTCCAGAAAGGCAGCAAGAGCCCACTCAGTGTGTCATTCCCATCGCGTGTGCAGGCCAGTGAAGACTCAGCGAGATGGACAGGGACTAACTGTGTGGAGTCCTACCAACAGGAAATCTGCTCTGAAGATTCTCAGGATTCTCTCTTTGTGCCTTCAGAGAGCGAATGCTCCCAGGTTTCCCTTCCCTCTCCTCCCCAAACTCTGACAACCCCGCTCTTGTTCTCGTTCCGTAGACAAAGTTTGCACAGGCACGCCCACATCCTGCAGTTAGTACATGTGTCCACTCTGCAGACCCATCTTGAACACGAGGACACAGTCAGCCCCCTGGCTGGCGAGGGGGCTAGGAATCGGTTATCCAGTATTTCTCACAGCTGCTGCTGAGGTTCTTGTGTAGCTCTGTAGGCCAAGACCCACCCACTGGAGTTTGTATTATTTCTAGGGTGAAAACTGACACCTCAAAATGACTAAGAACTTCCTGAGATGGTCTTGCTCATAGTAGCAAGATGATGCTGCAGGTGAGGAAGACTCAGAAGATGAGGATATAGGAAGGGCTGCTGCTTTCAGCCCTCATTCTTTTCTAGCCAGTACCCGGGATTTACTGATCCTGCTTCCTGGCATGTCCATGCCTATGAGAAAAGCATGATCAATGTCTGCCAATCACAGCTCAGTGCCACTGGGAAGCTTGCGATAGCACCGTGGGGTGGTTTGCCAGTGGCATGCCAAGGTGCACTCTAGCAGTTCTCACCCCTGGCCACAACACCTGTGGGAAGGTCACCAGGCAGCAGTGTGGGTAAGCTTTTCCCACGCTGAGGGAGAGCACGGTGGAGGAAGGTCTTCTCTTGGAGAGTTGTAGAGCACAGGAGGCCCTGGACTCAGCACAGTCCAGACTGAGCCTCCCTTCAACGCGGAAGGAGCTGTGGGGTTTGATTTTGCGCACTGTTGCCTCACAGCACCGGCTGTCTCCTCCCATGGTGCCTGCGCGTCATGGGAAACAGCTTCTCCTGCCCCCTCTTTCTCAGACTTGTCCTTCTTATGGTGGTATTTGTTTTGTTTTTAATACATCCTTTAAGTAGGGGGAGATTTGGACTCATGATACTGAATAACAAAATCATTGTCTTGTGAAATTGAAGAATCTGTGGGTTGTAACGGCCAGCTCCTTTTTCATAAGCCTTGAGAGGTTCTTGCGTCCTGTTGTCGAGGTGTTTCATGCATGTGTTTCTCAGCCCTAAGCCTGTGACGACACAGTCTCGCAGGCACCTTGCTCTGCTGGCAGGCAGTGCTGTGACCTTGCCACGAGTGCTTTGAATTTACGCCCACGGGCATGAGCATTTGCTTTATTAATATTAAGCTATTACATTGAAATTACTGAGAGAACTGTAAAATGTTAATAATGAATAGTGGAAAGCCCCTTGATTTAAATGGAGGTGTTGAGCCACCAAGGGTGACCTTGCTGGTATTCGAAATAACAGTAGCATGCCTTCCAGCTTCCTAGCAACTTGCAAGTGACCACACTGTGACAAAGGGACAGAAACGGAAAAGTAGTCACTCAAAAAGGACATCATGGTTGTTAAAACAGGGTCACTGAAAATGAGGCAAGCCCCAAATGCAGTAGGTGCAAAAGTGTGCCCGCGAAGAGGATGCAGGGCTGGGCAGTGTCTCATCGGTGCATGTAGCTGCTGTGGTTCCTACGTAAGGTTGCCTGAGTGGGAGCTGAGTCTGCAGCAGCTAACAAAGGCACCTAATATAAAAACATAAAAGTTTATTTTTCAGTTCAGAAAGCAGTTTTATGTAGTTGTCTTGCACACTTGGGTCAGACTTTGATCCGGCTTGTGGAGGATGAATGGAATCATGCAAATAAATGAATCCTTATTTCAACATGTCACATCACCGCTGCATCAGGGAAGGTATATGGAGCTTACACAGGTTCTTGAAGATACAGGTTAACCAGGTGGATGCCAGGGGCAGTGGCGGAAGGAGTAGGAAGACATGATGCATTTGGGAGGTGCCTACACACAAGGTAGGCGTGGCAGTGGTGGTGGTGGTAAAGAGAAAACTCGCCTCCTGGAGTGCTAGTTTGGTAACTAAGGAGGCAAGGGAAAGCCCGTAGGTCCTGAGCAGGACAGATCTGTGCGCTTGCTTGGAAGGCACTCTCCCCCACCCCCACCTGCACCCCTTCTCCTCCTCAGCAGAGTAGTCAGCTTAGACAGAGACACTGAGTTTGGGATCTGTGTTAGGCCCTGAGGTAATGAGGCCTGTACAGATGATGGAGACCTGGTGGGTGGGCTGGGCATGGAAGGATCTTCCTTCCAACTATAAGAGTTTGGGGAAAGAGGAGTTAAGCCACAGATCTTGTGCCCAGAGTACTTAGACCATTAGGAGAAATAAAAAGAGCCCTTTGCCTTTGGTCTTTTAATGGTTTGTTGCACCAAATGTGGTCCCATGCACCATAAACCCAAACCAAATCAATCCCTCCCAAGTCAGCTTTAACCTATGGTAACCCCTAATGTGGGTTTTCGGTGGCAGATTTCCAGATGTTTTTAGGAACCACTGTATGGATTCAAACTGCCAACCTTTTGGTTATTAGCTGTGTGCTAGACTATGTAGTCGCCCATGGAGTCGTGCAGTCCAGGCAACCTGGACAAAGGAGATCTGGGAGTACTGACGTGTGGACAAAGGTGAAGGGAACTAGTGATATTTCTACGAGAATCTACCATCTATTAGCAATGCAGAGTAATTTTCTCACAGTTTGATCTCCGTTAGTGAGTTGCAAACACTAGAGGTGATCTTATGTTCCATGAATGCTGTAAGAAGAAACCCTGCCCTTTGGTCAGAGCTGACCACCATTCCTCTCAGACCACTGATGCTCTGGGACTGTGGCTCCTGAATGACCCGCACGTGCAATTGCATATCAAGGCACTGAATTCGCTTTCTACTCCCAGAACGCTCGCGTTTGCTCTTGGAAGGTATTTTAGAACGAGAGCTACATCGGCTCGCCTTGGATAGTGTATTGCAGTTACTTCTTTGATTGCGTAAACCTAAGGAGCCCTGGTGGTACCATGGTTAGCCAGTGCTCTACTGCGCGCTGAATGGTTGATGGTTCAAACACACCGACCAGCTCAGTGGGAGAAACACCTGGCGAGCTGTTCCTATAATGATTAGAGCCTAGAAAACCCTAGAGGGCACTTTTCCTCTGCCACCTGGGGTCTTAGAATCAAGAAATTGTTTTGACAGCACCTAACAACAATGACATCAAACCAGACTGGAAATTTGAGAATTCATCCATCAATTTTGTTTGCTTCCATAAGCATCCCTCCACAAAGTAGCCATTCCTGTACTTGCTTTGCCCCCTTTGGTGGGTCCTGTGTGAACACCCCTGAGGTGCTGGGCTGCAGCCTTGACTTCAAACTCTCGTGGCTTGGTCTGAGTGGCCAGTGCACGGCGTTCCCACAGCAGCGGTTCTCAACCCTCTCAGGCTTAGAATTCGGCCTCCCTAACCAAGAGCTTCTACTGCCATCTTTTCTATTCTGACGGGGAGGTCGTAGCTAATATCAACTGATTTAAACAAATCATAGCCCCCACAACAACAACAGCAACAACAACAACAGTATGTAGCATTTCAATTACATAATACATGAGGTTGCTATGAGTTAGAATCATAGCGTGGCAGCAGGTTAAACAAATATCAAAATCAAAGAAGCAAAAACTATAATATCCTAGCCCGAATGTTCACAGTAAAATAAAGGAAATAGATTTATACTAAAATTAATAAGTATTTCAAGTCAAAAGCCTGTGGAACAGGCCCACTCTAGCAAACAAACAAACAAACAAACACTACTCTCTCAGATTTTTATTTCTCGATTTTGCAAAATTATTGTGGCAAAATACATCGAGCATAAACTGTACCATTTTAACACATATAATTTAATGACATTGAGGACATCCACAATGTTATACAACCATCACCACTATCTTGTTCCAGAACTTGATCGCTACAGAAGGAAACTTTATACTCATTAGCAGTCACGGCCAATTTTCCTCGACCCCAGCCTTCTATGGATTTACTCCTTCTGGACATTTCATGTACACTCTCTTGCATAACATTTAGCCTCATGTGCCTGCCTTCTTTCAGGCGGCAGAATGTTTGCAGAGTTCATCCATCTGCTACCGTGTGCCAGAGTGCCAGAGTTATACGTGTATTTTTCTGCATGGCCGAATAGTATTCCATTGTCTGGATACACCAAATTTTGTCGATCCGTTCATCTATTGATGGCCACTCGGATTATGCCCAACATTTAACTCTTATGAACAGTACTGCCATGAGCATTTCGGTACATGGTTTTATTTGAGCACATCCAATTATTTGGGGTTTGTACCCATGGTGGAATGTCTGGGTCTTAGGGTAATCCCATGTCTCCCTTGCTGAGAAAGTGCCCTATTGGAATTTTGACACTGCTTCGGAAGCCCCTGCCCTCCAATGCGGACAGTGCTGGGACAGCTCTCAGCCTCTCTGGAGTCTGGTGAAATGGAAACCACTGGTCGGCAAAGGGCTGCTCTCATGTGTCCTGGGAAGGAAGCCCCTTTGACTCCGTGAATATGAGTATGTTAGGTAATCCAAGCATAAGTGGTGGCGTAATTCTCTACATATTACAATAGAAGATGTTAAACCATTCTGTCGCCTCCAAGACTTAAAGCTGTACAGTTTTATTTTTAATCATGCCCCATGCCCAGGCATGCATGTTCAGTCCAGATGTCTATAGCTCGTCCAGGGATAGGACTAAGAAGTCCTGCGTGCTCGGGCGTTGCCCCCGCAGAGAGAAGGCTGGAGAATGCCATGCTGGTGGTCGCACTGTCTGCCCAGAAGTGACACAGGGAGCACTTCCTTTCACAGCCCCATGCCCTTGCCAATCGGTGGTCTCCCTCGCTTCAGAGTGGAAAGGACCTTCCGCCCCGCCCACGATGAGCACCACTAATGGCCATGGAAAGGCCCAGAGGATAGTAAGGTGCAGTGGTTTGGGAACAAAAGGTAATAAGCAAAAGTAAATGGCAATAAGCACGAATAAACTGAAGCACAGGTAATGGCTTTCTACTGATGGTCCTCTTACAGGTAGGAGTAGCATAGGAGGGAAGTAATCTGGCCCTTGTGTTTCCATGCAGTTTTGTACATCTGCGCTTTAAATTACACTTCATCAAATTTAAGGAATATGGCTAAATGTTCTGATATTGAAAGAATATGCTTCCTAGTTTCTCAAACACGTCATTTCACTTTTATGTGTGCCTTTGGAGGGGAAATGCTGCTGTCTAAACAGGCATGCCAGTGTTTCCCAGGGGAAAGGATTTTCAATTTTGCCATGGAAATAATAGGGTTCCTTACATTCCCTTACTGTCATAGTCATTTTGTTGGTTCTTGTTCACCCACTTAGGCTTTTGCTAAGTAAGACAGTGGAACCCATGGCTTCAAAAGAAAGGGGGCTTCCAAAGGAGCGTGCCATTGTGAGGGTGAACACGGCTCTTTCTGGGTCTCTTGAGTATCTCAGTTATCACTGAGGAGTAATAGAGGTGATCTTATGTACCGTGGGTGCTGTAAGTTAGTGCTGTAAATTACAGTTACCTGCATATCCCGTACCTCTCTGAGAATGCACTCTACAGGGTGCAAAGGCCTGGTGAATTGATTAGTCCTTATTTCAGTTTATGGAAAGCAAAAATTTAAAAGGTTTTCCTTTACAGTTGTTTCTAGAAACATTGAAATGGAGAGGAGTGTTTGCGTGTTTCCTTACCATGCCACCGGTCCCCCCTTTGTACTCTCTCTGTAGAAAATGCACATTATTTATAGGAATGAGGTCTCAAACCAGCTGCAAAGCTTCTTTGGTACTTATGTGATTTGACTCCTAGGAATGAAAGGGGGTTTCTATAACCCGGCATGCCATGCCGACATGGCCAGGTATTGCCGGTATCTGTCATAGCTCAAAGATATCCAAATAACCAAAGGTGACTTACCTTCGAGTAGTGACTCAGAAAGTATGTGTCCTGTTGTAAATAAATAATGTTCTAGGACAGCGGTTCTCAACCTGTGAGTCTTGACCCCTTTGGAGGTAGAACAACCCTTTCACAGGGGTCACCCGATTCATAACAATAGCAAAATTACAGTTCCGAAATAGCAGCGAAAATAATTTTATGGTTGGGGGGAGTCACCACAACATGAGGAGCTGTATTAAAGGGTCGCGGCATTAGGGGGGTTGAGAACCATTGCTCTAGAACGTCATTACACCCACTCCTCACTTATCAAAATTGTTTGAAGACCCAATCATTAATGCAAAAATTGACATTAGATCAAATGGAGGGTGGCCACAGTAGATCCCAAATGGACAGTGACCACATCATCGAATAACTGTCACAGCGAATCATTTTACAAAAGTTAACAACAGTACATAACTGCCAGGATGCTGAGAGTTGTGGCCCAGTCGAGTTGACACATAACCAGAACCGTTACAACAATTAGTCTTGCCTTGTTGTTTATTACAGGCAGACATGCCATGAAGGCACAGAATTGTCCGACAGTAAATATTTGACTATTATTGTGCATGTAAACCTTTGTATAATGAGAGAATCGATAACAAAGGGGTAAGTTGATATAGGTCAGTGTTCCTAGTGATGACCATGAGCAAAGGAAGGGAAGTGGAGGAAAGCTTCATTGTGCTTACTGGCTTGGGGAACCTGGCAAAGGCCACTAGTGATGGGTGCCCAAGACTGATGCCATTTACCTGCTGCTGCAGCAGCTCTCTAGAAAATGCCTCATACACAGGTTAGTGAGCTGAAGCCGGGAGCACATTCTGCTGTCACCCATGGCATGACCCTGCGTTGGCACGGACTCAGGAGCGCCTGAGTTGGGAGTGGTAGTGAAGGGAAGCTGGGGACACCCTGTCATGGTAAGATTTGGGTTTAGATCGTGGATCTCTCCAGGCCTCTGCCTGAATTATGGCAGGTGTCGAGAAGACGGCAGGTGTCTGTGTGTTCTGTAGCAGTGCACTGGTTGAGGACCTCTGCTGTTCCTCTCCTTTTACCGTGCTTTGTGGCTGTCCCAAGTCATGTCAACATACATAGTGGAAAAGAGCCCTTTCAGACAACGAGGACAATCACGCGTCTGTCTCCTCCCAGAGGGCCCCGGCTGTGGCCCAGAGGCAGAAAACACACGTAGGCAACCCCGGACAGGGTTTGTTCCTGGAGTTGCATGGTCACTGTGGTGTTATGTTGCCTGCGTTCTCAGCATTGAATGTGATTTCCTTCTAACTGTGATGGGTGACTGAGGTTTCTTTTTAATGGTTGAGGAGGGGCGGTCTCAAGGTTCAGGTGCAGTCTCCAAGCCGAGGGTGGGGCACACTGTGTCTGGGAGGCCCTTGCCCTTGACCTGGAACACCTGCCGCAAAATCTCTCAGGAGCCTTGTTTTTTCCTGTCTTCCCCTTTCTCTTTGTTCTGCGGAGAAGTGAAACTGGCACCTTTATATGAGTAAAGGTTGAGGGGGCGGGCGGGTTGTCCATGATGCACACACAGGCTGGGCAAAGGTAACATAGACTCTCTTTGTTCCATTATCAGTCGGCCCCACACCCTCCGCACAGTTACAGCCTCACTGTTTATGTGGCAACGAGCAGTCCTCGCACAAACACGACTCGGACTCAGGGCAAAGTGCCTTAAGAGCCCCCCCCTTTCCTGGATGTAACATCTTAGCAGAGATGTAAAAATAAATCTAGCCATAACCCTTTTTATGGCATAGCTGTTTTAATGCAATTCAGAAAAGAGCCTTGAAATAGGACATTATTCCGCTCATGGAGCATTTCATGATTCAACTTAGCCAGTCGAATTAACCGACATGCATTCTGAATTGTGGCCGAGTCAGTTCGCAGCGGCTTTTCCAGGTTTGAAAATTTAGTTAATACGATTCACGAGTGTGTGCACGGAAGTATAAGACATAGGGTACTGAGATTTAAGTGAGATTTCTTTCCTCTTTCTGTTTTTGAATATTTTCCGAGTTTTCGACTTTGATTTTGTAATCAGGAAAACCGGAAAGAAGTATTTAAACAACATCGTATGCCTCGATCGTGGTGGTGGACAGCCAGCGTTGGAGTAGAGCACGTGTCTGAAATGGGCTGGAGTCTTGTAGGAAGCCTGAAGGCCGGGTGACCCAGGATTAAGTGTTCACCCCTCATTTCCTAATGAGTTGGAATGAACTCCCTGGGAGGGAGAACAAAGAGATATTTAGTCAGGCACAGAGCCCAACAGAGCCATTTGACTCAAATAAGATCAATCAAAGCGCCACCTAGCAGGAAGTGGCAGCCACTTGGTGTTTGTCTTCCAAATTAAAACGGTGGGTGCTAAGGTGCTCTGCACAGTTTGCACAGACTCGAAGGAGAGAGGGAAACATAGATGCTAGTGGACAGGGCATCTGAATGGCAACCTGGCTCCCAGGACAGCATCTCTGCAGCCACTGTTCCTGCTCCCCTCTTGGTCATACTGAGGCAGAAAGGCTTTGATCCTTACAGCCGGTGAAACAATAGCGCTCCAAGTCCTCAGGGTGACTTTGGTTTGAAAGCCGACTCTTGACCACAGGCTGAACTAACAAATCGTGCTTTCGTAACAAATACGTGGTCATTGAAGGTAAAAGAGTGCCAAACGTGAGGCACTCCGGCTTACAGAAAGGTCTGTTCTTCTGCCCTGGCTTCACCCATGTTGTTGTTAGGTCCTGGCAAGCCAGTTTCAACCCACTGCCTGGTTCTGGGCCATCCTTACGATTGTTCCGATGTTTCAGCCCACTGATGTTTTCAGCCATGGTGGCAGGCCATCTCCTGGCGAGCCCCTTCCTCTTTTGTGCCTCCCATCCACTTCACCAAGCATGACGGCCTTCTCCAGGAACTGGTCTCTCTTAGACATGTCCAAAATCTGTGGGATGAAATCTTGCCATCCTTGGCTTAAGGACCATTCTGGCCATCCTTCTGAGACAGATTGGTTTGTCCTTTAGATTCTTCACCAACACCAGAAGTCAAATGGATTCTTCTTCCGTCTCCTTAGTCAAGGTCCAACTATCATAGGCCTATCAGGGATTGAAAATACCATGGTTTGGGTCAAGTGCACCCTAGTCCTCAAAGTAACATCCTTGCTTCTCAACAATGTAAAGAGGTTTTGCGAAGCAGCTTTTCCTAATACAATGTGTCGTGCAAGCTTCTGACTGCTGCTTCCAGGACCATCGGTTGTGCATCCAAGCCGCACGCTTAGGTGAGCCCTACAGTGGTTCTGTGAGATAGTGGGGACTGTATTCCCTAATACAGAGCTCAGGGCTTCTAGGGGCCTTGCACACTGGATGAGGACAGACCTCAAGTTCCCTGAAGCTGGATGAGCCTGCAGCTCTGGATTGGGAGCTCCGGAGGGCACCACAGAGCCCCGCAAAGGGGGTTGGGCCTGTCAGCAAGTTCTTCCACTAAACAGACCAGGCTGCTTCCAGGAGAAGTGCAGGAGCCTCCCAGGGAGAAGCCAGGGGTGGGTGAAAGAGAGCTTTAGTCTTCCCTCCCCACCTCAGCCCCTGCGAAATAAAAATACAAAGTGACTCCCCACAAATGGATGAGCGGGGACCCCCTCCTCACCCTGGAAAGAAGGCTAGGGTGGAAAATTGCTTCCAGGAAAGTACCAAGAGCTCGCTGTTAGGGGTCTCCCAAAGGGTAGTGAGGGCTAGCTTTTACCCAAAAACGAGGCCCAGGAGAAACAGGTGGTGGGTTGTGATATGAAGGTGGCCTTCTTCTGTGTATTGAGAACCCAAAACATGAAGGTTCACACGGTGCCTGCATTAAGTATGAGCCTGGCCAGCTGTGAGATCCTGCTATAGCACAGAAGTAGAGGGGAGGGTGTGTGGGCGGTGGAGGAAGGGTGGGCAGCAGCAGAGAATTGAAGAGGAGGAAATCTAATCCTCAGCTTCAAAAGGTCACTTCTTGGGAATGCTAGGTCATTGCTGCTGAAAAGATAAGGGTCAAGTATGAGCCTTCCAAAAGCTGTGGTGGGAGAGCAACCGCAGGGCCTTCCCCAGGCCTCCAGAGCTTGTCTTCGTCTGCCAGTTAGAGAGGTGGCTTCGCTCGACTACTAGCAGCAAGCAGCTTTTAGTGGGCTGTTCAGGTCCTGGACTTAGGACCAAAGAATCTGGGTTTGGATTCTGTGTTATCATCTTATTTGCCCTGTTATCTTGGAAGCATCTTGGGAACTACTTTTCCCATTCCTATGCTTGAAAAACTCAACCAGAAACTCTTTTCCTTGACATCATCAATCTTTATCTAGTAAGTAAACACTTGTTGTTTAAAACCAGCTTTTAAATCACTCTCCCAAGGACATAAATCCTGCCCTGTACAAATTAATACATCTCATGCATCTACTTTCAACATATTGAGACTGAAAATTCTTCTCATTTTCTGTATACCTAACTAGAAGATATAGCTATCACATATGATAGATTTATCAAGGAGAATAAAAAGTCTGTCAATCATGCACATGAATTTATAGATCTAATCATAAAACAAAAACTAGTGTAAATTAAATAAAAAGTGTTTTGGGGGAATTCGGTCATAAACAACACAGAATGATATTACAGAACATAGAATAACTTTATTCTTCTCAAAAATCTATATTTTGTTTTGTCATTTTAAGCCTCATATATGCTCTTAGAAGAAGATATGGTAAATATAGACATTTATCCCCTACCCACATAAAGGGCAAACAAAGCACTAACAATGCCTGAAAAAGCCAGTTTCAATGTATTTCCTTATTGAGACAAAATAAATCATACTACATACATATTTTTATATAAAGTTTTTCACATTTAATACTTATTTTTTAATTTAACAGTTTCATTGGTATATATTCACAAATCATACAATTCAGTGGTTCAGTCACATCAACAAGAGGTGTACAATCACCACCACAGTCTCTTCATCTTGCGCGCATCATTACTGGCTCCCGACTTCCCGTCATACCCCAAGGAAGCATTAATAGAGTTTCTGTCTCTCTCTATTTACCTCTCCTGGATTGCATATACAGAAAAACATTTTGTAAACCAACAGCAATAGCAAAAGTAAACAGATAAAAACCTCAATTGAAAGGAAAGAAAAATAAAAAACTAGAACAAATTACAATGGATCATAAAGAAGATCAAATGATAGAATGTTAATTTTTAGCTTAACTTTACCTCCCAACAACTCACTTTCCAATGAATTCTGCATGATAGCAAAGCTGTTCACCTCTTTGGTCCATGGTCAGAAGGGCTTAATCCCCATCACTTAAAAAACTGAAATAGCTATAAAATGGTTCAAAAGGGATGACAAAGGATATTACATGTTGACCTAATTATGTCCGCCTTAATGTACTTTGCAGAACTCCATGTGATAACCGGGCTGTTCTCATCTCAGCTATGATAGGAGGGACTCTATAAATGGATTGTGGGTTTCCACTCTCATCCACAGACTTCTGCAATGCGGGTGTTCACAATTTAAGCTCTGATCCCGTTCCTTTCTTTAGATTTGGATTATATTATTTAAAATCCTTGGATCTCACAGGATGGTGTGCTTCTTCCGCATGTACCTAATTAATGCCTCACTTAGCTGGCTGGTTGTTTTAAGACAAGCCTTTAAAACTCCAGACATTATTCTTAACACATTAAGGAGCAGATATGTTTTTTTTAACCAACTTTCCCAAGTGGCCGGGTATTTTTTTGGCTCTTAAGGTTTTTTTGCATTAAACCATAAATGGGTTTACATCTCATCAAATTTTTATCATATTTATTTATAACTTTCAGGTTTTGAATATAAATGTCTCACATTATGAAACAATATTTTGTAATATATGCAGAAGATTACATTTATGAAGTATAATCTTCATGAAATTATAAGCTTCTTGTGAAAATATTCAACATAATCCATATTACTTTGAAAAACAGTCCAAATAAATACAGTATATCAAACAAAAATGCATTCTTTGTTCCCCAGTGTTCATTTGCTGATATGCTCCTTTGTTACACAATGCACTATTGTTACTACACTCTGTCACTGTACTATACAGCTACATTGAGAAACAAAGACAGTGTGCAAATCTTATCCCTGAAACACTGTGCAAAATGCTCTCCTAGCCCTTTGGTTTGATTAGTTGTGGAGACCTTATCCTAAACAGTTACAATTATTCCATATATTGTAGTTAGCATAGGACCTCTAATATAAACAACGTTCCTAGTACTTTTTTAATGTATGGCACTTTGTATAACATTTTTCTCTGTGAAGTGGTACCTTACAAAATTTGCAAATATACCTGGTTTCACTTCTTTTCCCAAAGGTAGCACAAACTCTAAAGGCTCTGGTAGGAAATTCCTTTGTTCCATTGCTTGAAATGAACACACGTTCATGCTGCTTCACGAGTTATCTCGTGATCCGCCGTAACAGATAGCGTGCGAAACACGAGTAAACTTGGGATCCATCCGCAATGCGGTCCGTTATTAAGCCAGGCACCATCTAGTTTCTTCATCATACTTTGCTCTAGCACTTACATCTCTAGTGATGTTTTCATGACAGTGAACAGGAAGGAAGGCCATGTCATAAGTTATAATTGTTCTTAGATTGAGGCTATAATTACACACTTAATATTTTATCATACTTGCCCATTTTAAGCCACACAAAGTATGACATTTAAAAACACATAAATATTTCATAAAGGGTTTTGATTAGTTTTTAACATTATTTTTTAAAACTTTTTAGTATGACTTCAGTGAAAGTTTTCAGGCCAAATGCATTTTCCATCCAACAATTTGTATAACTTTTTCCCAAAACCATTTTATTGGGAGTTAATACAGAAATATCATTGCATCGTTCGATCACATCAAGCAGTGCTGTACAATTGCTGCCACACTCAGTTTCCAAACATTCTTTTCCTTTTTGAACTCCCTGACATCAGCCCCCTTTTACCACCACCCCCCACTGTACCCCGAGAAACCCTTATTCTATTTGCTGTCCCTATAGATTTATCAACCCTGGCTTTCATATACTTGAAAACATATAACAGAAATTCAAGAGGATCAATCCCAATGGTGAAACACATCTGAGATAAACCCTAGTATGCACAAACAAAAAAACGCATAAAATGTCCAGAAGCAGATCAGGCCTGAAGTGGGTCAGGGGCGGGATCAACTAGCAAGGTTATAACCATTCAAGTCAGGTTTTCGTTTTGTTCATCCATCTCCATCTCTCCAATGCACTCGATTTGGTATGGACAGAGGTAGACCACAGAGGCTTATTTCCTATCTAGATTCCACAAATGTGTCTTGGGCTCCCACTGGCATCCATAGCCTGCGGCAAACCCAATTCTCACAATTTAGGCCCTGATACTATTCCCTCCTTTGGCTTTGGACACCATCTAGTTTCTTCAGCACACTTTACTATAGCGCCCAGATCTTCTGTGTTCCCTTCCTGAGGGCAAGTATCTAGCGAGGCCATGATGTAAGAACTGATTGTTTGTAAATTGGTGGTCAAATTCAGTGTGGGCCCCACGCCCATTCCTCCATCTGTTTTTATTTGTTTGCTTTAGGGTTTTTATTTTTATTTATTTTAAAAACATTTTATTAGGGGCTCATACAACACATCACAATCCATACATATACATACATCAATTGTATAAAGCACATCTGTACATTCTTTGCCCTAATCATTCTCAAAGCATTTGCTCTCCACTTAAGCCCTTTGCATCAGGTCCTCTTTTTTTCCCCTCCCTCCCCACTCCCCCCTCCCTCACAAGCCCTTGATAATTTATAGATTGTTATTTTGTCATATCTTGCCCTATCCGGAGTCTCCCTTCACCCCCTTCTCTGTTGTCCATCCCCCAGGGAGGAGGTCACATGTGGATCCTTG
Source organism: Tenrec ecaudatus (assembly GCF_050624435.1). Taxonomy (NCBI): domain Eukaryota; kingdom Metazoa; phylum Chordata; class Mammalia; order Afrosoricida; family Tenrecidae; genus Tenrec; species Tenrec ecaudatus. The sequence continues at coordinate 54,586,583 of NC_134538.1, read as the reverse complement.
TAATCGGTTCCCCCTTTCCAAACCACTCACCCTCTACTCCCCCAGTATCGCCCCTCACACCCCTGGTCCTGAAGGTATCATCCGCCCTGGATTCCCTGTGCCTCCAGCTCCTATCTGCACCAGTGTACATCCTCTGCTCTATCCAGACTTGCAAGGCAGAATTCGGATCATGGTAGTTGGGAGGGGAGGAAGCATCCAGGATCTGAGGGAAAGCTGTGTTCTTCATCGGTGCTACATCGCACCCTGACTGACTCATCTCCTCCCCTAGACCCCTCTGTGAAGGGGATCTCCAGTGGCCGACAAATGGGCTTTGGGTCTCCACTCTGCACTTCCCCCTTCATTCACTATGGTAAGATTTTATTTTTAATTTGTTTTCAAAACCTCCTTGTTAATTTATAGTAGAGAGTCTTATCTATAACCCCCTCGTGCATAACGATCTTCCATTAATTTTGTCTTTGATTAGTCCCTGGTGCTAATTTTTTAAACCCCCTTTGAAAGAGAAATACTGGGCCAATGTAGGCTACTTCCATAGCACCGTCCCTGAACTATTCACTTGTACAGAATCAATCCCTTCATGGCTGGACACTGTTTTCAAAACAGTGGGGGTTGTCAGGGAAAATGTACAGTAATAGTCACGGAGCATGTCAGTCACAGGTTTGCTGGAATACACAGCATTAGAGGACATTGATGCGGCAAGACCGTGACTGTCCATCTCCCAGAAGTTCAACAATCTTGGAAGAGCTGCTCTCTACCCTCTCAGACGCCGTGATTTTCACTCTTAACTCCTGAGGTTACAGGCATGGCTGAGCTAGAGTCACTTCACCCAGTGCAGTTTCCACACCGGGTCTCACTGAGGCAGCCTCTGGAGGAGGCCGTGCACCCTGAAGATCCAATGCCCCAGCGTTCCACGGCACCCGGCCGGGTCGCCAGGCTGCACCCAGAAGCCTGGGTCAATGTGACCCATGCGGTGCATACTACCAGGGACACTTGACCCCTAGGGTCCCCAAAAGCATTTTCATTCTTACCCACACCTGGAGGTTGGTCCTCCCATTTTTCCTACCAAGAGTTAGGCATGTGTGCTCCCATGGATGTGTGTGTTTCATGAAAACATCTGCTGGCCTTGCGATGTCACAGCACTCTGCCCACGGCCTCCTTGTATTTCCACTTCCATTCGTTATTCTTTCTTCTCGCCTCCTGCCTCGGGAGCTTCATCCCTGGGAAAATGTGCCCCACTGATCTTACGTAGTTGATTGTTCTCATCAATTCATACCTCCTTGGCGCTCACCTTCTAGGCCTGTGGCTTGGCCTAGCCCCTCTGGCACAGAGGTCGGGGATTGTTTTGGTGTTGTTCAGCTGAAACTTGCGCCACAGATGAGTTTAATTGCAGGGTTGAAGCTTTAAGGACCACAGGGCTCCCCCAGTCTCTCTTGGGCCTATCAGTCTGAACATTTTTATGATTCTCTTCCCCTGCATCTTCCTCCTCTGCCCTCCGGGACCTTCTATCGTGACGCTTTCAATGTGCTCAGCAGTGGTAACCATCTGATCCTTCTGGTCTCAGGGTCATGGAGGCCGGAGTTTGCACGGTCCGTTAGCCCTTTGGACTAACTGTTGCTTCGTGCCTTTTTTCTTCACTCTCCTTTGTTCTAGGCAGAGACCACTAATAGCACCTTAAATGATCCCCCAAGCTTTTCAATCCCATAACTGCTCCTGAGCCCCAGCACCCGGCAACTTGTTCCCTCAGGTATTTAGTTGTGCCTAAAAAGTGTTCATAACTTTGCCTCTTGTTGGTTCCCTTTACAATGTCGACAAATGTGTGTGTGTGTGTGTGTGTGTGTGTGTGTCGGCTACCAAACCTGCATATGGCTGTGGGCATACTCCTATTCACCTATTTTTACCAGTTCATCTTGCCTGTCTGCCTATGAATCCACGTGTATTATTAACCACATTGCAAGATTGTATGTGCAACAGTGTTTACAATTGTTCTCTGTAACTTGTGAACATCTCTCCATGTTTCCCTTGGCTTGTGCCTTGTGTACTGACCTCCTCTTCATTGTATCTTGCCTTTCCCTTCACCAGTTAATGTGTCTACCTCTAGTTAGTGATTTACCTACCCTTACCTTCCACTCCCACAAATCATCCAAGAATGCTTCTTTCTAGGATTAAACCTTTACTTGACTTTTATTAATTATGGTCTCATCCAATGATTGGCCTCTTTTGATTGACTTACCTCACTTAACATCCTCAGGTTCATCTGGGTATGACGTTACACAGACTCAATGATCTTCTTTAAGGTTGCATAGTATTCCCTTCAAAATATGTGCTGTAGTTTGTTTATACAGCTATCCATTGATGGGCACGTAGGTTGTTTTCATCTTTTTGCTGTTAGCCGTAATGCTATGAATATGTGCGCATATGTATGTTCTGTTTGTAGCTCTTATTTCTCTACGATATATACTGGGATTGATGGATTACGAGATATCTCTTTTTATCCCCCTATTTTTTAAAGGAATGTCACACTGCTTTCCAAAATGTTTCTGCATTTTGCAATCTACCAGCGGTGTAAGAAAGTCCCAACCTCCTCATACCTTCACCAACACTTGGTGTTTGGGGGAATTGTTTGTACTTCATTGTTATTCATGGGGTGAGATACCATATAGTTGTTTTTGATTTACAGCCCCTTAAAAAATAGCTAATGATCACAAACATTTCTACATGTGTCTGTTGACCGCCTGAATGCCTTCTTTGGTGTAGTCTCTGTTTATGTCTTCTCCTTATTTTTAATTGGATTGTTTGCCTGTTTGTTGCTATAAATTTTATTTCTATAAATGTTTCAGATTAGTTCTTTGTCAGATATGTCATTGCCAAATATTTTTTCCTAATGTGTAACTTCTCTTTTTGCAATTTTGGTTAAGACTTTTGATGTACATAAGCATGACATTTTTTAAAGGTCCCAGACAACTAGTTTATTTTCTGCCCTTGGTGCATGCATTTATGGTTGGACTTGATGGTCTATTTATGCCATGTACTAGGGCTCCTAAATTTACCCCTCTTTTTTCTTTGGCAAACTTTAGTTTTAGGTTTTATGTTTAGGGCTTTGATCCTTCTAAAGTAAGTTTTATGTATTATGGTGTGAGGTATGGGTCTGGTTTACTTTTTCTGCAATTGGATATCCAATTTTGCCAGCAATCTTTATCGTCTTGTGATTGACGAACTTCATTTAGCATAACGTAGTCATAATCCACCCAGGTCATGAAATCTTTGACTATTTCATCATTGTTCTTTAACGATACATAATATTACCTTGTGTGTGTGTGTGTGCCAAAGTTTATTTATTCATATTTCAACCAGTAGGCATTTGGGTCGTTTTCATCTTACCATTTTGAACAGTACTGCAATGAACATGCTATGCATATATCTGTTTGTGCAATTTCCTTAGGGTAAATACCAGGTAAAGGGGTTTGTGGGTCACATGGTACTTCTATCCCCATATTGCTTTACACCAGCCGTGGGTGAGGACTGCCATCTCTCCTGACACTCTCCAGCATTGTTTCTGTTTTTATTAACTTTGCTGTCTATGCTGGTGTGAGGTGGTAGCTCACTGTTGGTTTGATTTGCATCTATCAAATGGTTAGTGATCCCGAGCATTTCGTTTACTGGCTGCTTGAATATTTTCTTTGTTGAACTGTTTGTTCATGTTCCTTGCCTGTTTTTTATTGATTCGTCTTTCTTGTTGAGGTGTTGTAGTTTTCTATAGATTTCTGAGATGCAGCCCTTGTCTGTCAACATCAGCTTTTAATGGTGAGCTTTCCCCATCAGCTAAAGCTAATGTGTCCCTTCTCTCCGCAGGTTCTGTAGGGGACGACCCCGTGGGTGGAAGACTTCGGAAACTGAGTGTTGGCCGCTATGATAATGACGCTGGTGGGCAGCCGTCCTTCTCCAAATGGGGAAAGACCGCCGGCGTGGACCAAGATCCAAGTCTGGCTACATTCCTTACTTCAGCAGACACCAAAGAGGTAAATTCCTGGGCGTCAACAGTTTGACCTTGCCACTTTCCAGATCCCAAACGTTTTCATGCCTCAGAGCTCAGGGTGAAAAGGACCGTGCTGGGTCTGAGAGGTGAACAGTCCCCTACCATCACCCTCCTCCCTGCCTTGCCCCTCATCCCTGTTTCACACGACTTTTCTTTGGAAAGCAGGTGAGTAGTTGGAAGGTTTACCATAGACGGGCCTGAATATGAATCCTGCCTCCTTCCAAAAATAGCTGTGGCATGGGAGGCAAATACTTCCAATTACATAAACTATCCATAGGGAGAATAAGACAAGTCATGTAAATAACTTTGATGCTGGGGATAATACATACAAAGACCCTACCCAAGTGGTTGAGGCTCTGTAAATGGACAGAGAACATGGGCAAACAGAGGCTTCCTCTGAGGTCATCACAGTAAGTCCAAAGTCCTTCATCCAGCACCGTCACGGAGCCCCGAGAAGGAGGCAGGAAAAGTGCATTCACGAGAGCACTCTCTCGTTTCTCTGGGGTAAGATCAACAGAGGAAGGGAGTGCCCTTCTGGTCATTACAGGACTTACATGAGACAGGCTGGACTGCTCCAAAACGATTACCAACATAGTTTTTATTTATTCTCAGGTTGAACACATAGCGCTCACAGAATAGAGAAATAAAAGTCACACATAGTTTTAACACGGTTTTGTGTTTTGGGATATTTTCTCTCATTCCTTTTTCTATAGTGATGTGTATAATTGAATGCATATTTTTAGATATCTGAACATTAAAAATTACCTTATCTTGCTTCTCCCCCCCCCCTTTGATTTCACTCTATAATGCACATTTCCCCTGGATGCCACAAGCTCTCTGTGAACTTCACTTGTTAGCGATATTTTACTAAAACCAAAACCAAATTCACTATAATTGAGTCAGTTCTGGTACAGGGTTTCCAAACATGTAAATATTGGTCGATTCAGACAGCCTCATCTTTCTGCCACAGAACAGCTGGTGGGTTTGAAGACACAACCTTGTTGGTAGCAGCCTAATGCTTATCCCACAGCGCCACCGGGGCCCCTATTTTATGCAAAGGATGTATGTTCGTATCTGCCTGTTGGACAGCAGGGTCCCTAGGCGGTGCAAATGGCTCATTCTCAACTGCCACCCAAAGCTCGACAGTAGAGCCTCACCAGTGAAAACCCCACAGAGCAGTTTTACTCTAGCACACCTGGCCATCCCGAGGCGAAATCAGCTCTGTAACAGCTAGCAACACTCCTCCTGTGTGGAATGCAGGAACTGAACCTAAACATGTTTCCCCGGCTTAGAGAAAAGTCTGATTTCTGGGGCTGTAGATCTCGGACCCCTTGTCACCACTTTCAGGTAAACCCACAGCCATCGCACGGAGCTGCCCCAGAGCCTCCAGGCTTATGTTGTTCTCCTTTGTGTCATTAGACAGTGACCACCGGTTACCCTTGCGACGCAGATGTGATTGATGGCAGGATCTTCTCTCCAACCAGAGGTGGCAGTGAAGTGGCCTCTTCTACACCCGCATTTCCCGTGTCGCCAGAAATGCCATATGGTAAGAAAAGAAGTAGAACAAGGGAGTCACTACGCCAGTCTTCTGCCGTCTTTAAGAGGAGCTGTAACGAGTCTTCGTTCATGCTTGCTTTTCCAGGGAAGGCGCCGCCCCATTATCCTCCGTTCAGCTCCCAGGAGCCGCAGATGAGTAGTCCAGCCAGACTGCACAAAGGAGCGCAAGGTAAGACATTTACCTGCTTCTGATGTGTTGTTTCAAGGCTGCTTCCTGCGGCCACCATGATCATAGAGAGGTCCATTAAGCAGGGGTGCTTGCTTCAGTTTTCATCAGACTTCTAAGCCTTGATGCAGATTGCTCTCTCACCGAGAACTGCATTGAGTAAGACCCCCGGGCCTTCAGCATAACACCATTGGCTCCCGCCCGTAATCCTAAAGAACACCATTGGTTGGACCCTTCCCGCCTGCCTGCGGGGACTTGTATCAACAGGCATGGTCAGTGGGGCCCGTCAACAGTTCAGACATAGTGCTTCCAACTCCTTGTGGAATTACAGCCAATTTGGAGTTGAATGGGAGAACCGAGAGCTTCCCACCCCCAAACCTCATCCCCAGAAAGTGGGTCCCAAAGTACTGTACCACGTCCACTCTCAGACCATGTCCCATGGGGTCCGCCTCACTCAGACCTGGCGGCAGCACCCACCTGCTCCGTGAGGTGGCCCTGTTCTCCACGGCAGTCTCCGTGGTATGTGCTGCTGCGTGACCTGTGACCAGGTGTGAAATGCTGCACGGCATGCGTCTGCAGAGCCTGTCAGAGCTGCTCCCACAAAGCCTATGCCAGGGAGAATCGCTCTGAGCGGGAAGAGCATGGTGAGGACCACACGTCTTCTTTTGGGGGGGCTTTTACTTCTTGACGCTCCAGTGCAAGGGACAAGACAGGCCAGATGGAAGGAGGATGCAACCTAAAGCCATGTGCACATTCTAAGTGATCTTCCTCATAATGGTCGACTCTTTGTGCTCCCTCTCCTGCTCTGCCCCACGGAGTCCGTGTGTGCTTCCTGAGCACATTGCTCAGGAATGGGAATTTTAGGGTAAATTTTCTTTATATCCTGCTTCGTATCCAAAGAGTGGGGTAATGGCAGCAGCTAGTTTTGTTTTCCCTGTGCCTCCAGTGAAAACTTAATGGATGCATTAACAAATAAACTATTAAAGTTTCTGGTATTATTTTAGGATCATAAATACTTAGGTTTATTCACCAAGTAACCGTTGGCCATTGAGTCCGCCCTGATTCGTGATGAACTCGTGTGCAGAGCAGGGCTGTGCGCCCCAGGACTTACAACAACAGCTCACTATGAGTTAGTGTAAAGTGTAGAGAGCATATTATTTTTCGACTCAGCAACTTGTTTACATGTTTTGGTCACGTTAACTCGAGTTCCCAAAGTAACAGCAGCTCTCCCACCACCTCTTCCCGATATCTGCCAGTTCCATTTGTCTTTCCTGCCTCTTCTTGCCTTCTGAGCAATTTTGGGGGTCAAATATTGCCTTTTGTAGTCTTTCATGGTTGATCAGTCTGAGGGGTACACTGCTTAGACAGCCTGTCTGTGTTCAGCTACGAGAGATTTCCTAGGGGTGAGTCGGTTCCTGTTTGAATGGTGCCTGAGGGCCGCAGTCTGTGAAGCCCGGTGAGCCTGGTCTTTGTAGACATTTTAATTTGGTTCTATATTTTCCTCCCATTCTGTGCAGGACTTTCTGTGTTCCTTATCACTGTCAGCCAGGTAGTGGTAGCTGGGCACCATCTAGTTCTCCTGGTCCCAGAGTAGTGGATCCTTGATCCTTTGGACTGTTTCTTTGAAACTTTGATTTTCTTCTCTCTTCTTTCTCCCAGATAGAATGAAATCAGTGTTTGCATTTTAGATAGCCACTGGCTAAATTTTAACTTCAGTGAAAAGAAATACACACTAAGGAGGAGATCACTAAGGCACTGAGAGGTACACAGAGTTCCAGATAACAAAGACAAGTAGTATTACATATATAGTATATACACATACAGATGTACATTGTATAATGTATATTATATAATAGACATATTATACACATACGAGTGGTACCCAAAAAAAACTGGGGAAAAAACTCCTCTGGATGGAGCTTTTGTAGTAAGCATTTTCCCCCCTGCTAGGCTAGCATCGAACAACTAACTCACTCTGAGTTAGTGCACCCAGTGGTGTTGACTAGGAAGGTTCTCTCTGGTTACAATACATTTTTTCATAAAAGCAATTTCACTGAAACCTCATTTTTTGTGATGGCTAATTTAAGAGAAAAGCATGTGGCTGTGAAATTTTATTTCCTGCTTAGAAAAAATGCCGCAGAAACTGTTGTGATGTTGAACACAGCTTACAAGACAGCGCTATGAGAAAAACTCCATTATACGAGTGGTTTTCTGGTTTCAAAAAAGGTGAAAGGTCGATGGATGACAAACCTCTTTCTGGATGTCCATCAACTTCCCGAATGGATGAAAATGTCGACAAAATTTGTGCACTTGTGTTCAAAGACTGATAATGAACCATGGAAGAGGTTGGGAAGTTATTGGGACTATCTTAGAGCTCAGTTCAGCAAACTTTGTTTGTTTCTTTTGAAATGCATATTTATTTTTGTCTTGTTTTTTTCAAAATCATTTTATTGGGGGCTTTTACAACGCTTATCACAATCCATTGTGTCAAGCACATTTGTACTTTTGTTGCCATCACCATTCTCAAAACATCTGCCTTCTACTTGAGCCCTTGGTATCAAGTCCTCAATTTTTCTCCTCCCTCCCCACTCCCCCATCCTCATGAGCCCTTGATAATTTATAAATTATTATTTTATCATGTCTTACACTGTCCGATGTCTCCCTTCAACTACTTTTCTGTTGTCCGTCCCCCAGGGAGGTTATACGTAGATCCATGTAACCGGTTCCCCTCTGTACCCCATTTCCCTCCACCCTCCCGTCGGTTCAGCAAGTTTTAGTGGAAGATTGAGGAATGAGAAGGGTCACTGCACAATTTGTGCCTCAGTTTCTGACTGAGCAGGAGAAAGTGTGTCAACTGGAAACATGCTGTGCTCTGAAAGAGCAGCTCTGAAGTGACCCAGACATTTCCTCAAGGTCATTACTGGTGACTAGAAGTGGCACTGTTCTTACAACCCCAAAAGCAAAAATCATCCAAGCCTGTGGAAGACACCATCGTCACCTTGACCCCCAACGTTCATCAAGTGAAATCAAAGTTCAAGATGATGCTCCTTTGGTTTTTTTTTATGTGAGGGGGACAGTGCCTTTAGCGTTCATTCCACCAGGTTAATCTCGCTTTCTGAATAGAGGTTCTGAAAAGATTGTGTGACAGTGTGGGACAAGAAAGGTCTGATTTGTGGCAGATGGGGGACTGGTTTTGCCCCCATGACTATGCGCCTGCTCACATAGCCATCTCAGTGCACCAGTTTGTGCGAGAAAAACAAAACAGCATGCCTCTCTTGCTCCGTGCACTTACTCACCTGACCTCACTCCTTGTGACTTCTTTTTGTTTCTGTGAATGAAGAGGGACATGGAAGAGGAGGTAAAGGGAAAACACAAAGGAGGTAAAGAAAAAACAAAGGAGGGGCTGTCAGCCATCCAAACAGAGTTTGAAAAATGTTTCCAAGAATGGAATTGCAGATTGGACAAATGTATTAAGTGTAATGGAGAACACTTTGAACGTGATAGTTGTTTTGTAAAGAAACATTAAATACATAGCTTTGGGGGGGAAATTGCAGGGTTTTTTTGGGGGTGGTGGTGGAGGGAGTACTACCTCATATTACATATAAAACCTTGCAATATCTGTAAGAAAATACGTGCCTTTGTCAATGTCTTGGTGATATTGTACTGATCTCCCCTATTGTCTTTCCCTTCATTCAAGTTACTACACATTCACTAGCTAGGAGCCAGCCCTGGTGACATAGCAGTCATGCATTGGGCTGCTAATGTTAAGGTCGGCCGTTCAAAAACACCAGCTGCTCCTAGGGGAGAAGACCAGGCTTTCCCCTCCTGTAAACAGTTACAATCTTGGAGACCCACGGGGACAGTTCCCTCCTGTCCTATAGTGTCCCTGTGAGTTTGTTTTTTCTCAGTTTTTCCTGTCTGATCAGTGGTTCTCCTTCCCCTTTCTCCCCAACCCTGGCAAGTATCAAATAATTGGTTCTATGTGTAAACCTTTTTTTTGACATTTAATAATAGAGATCCCATAAACGATTTCTCCTTTTGTAATTGCTTCATTCAACATAATTTCATTCATGGTATGAGGTGTTTCCCAGATTCTTTGTTATTCATCAGTGGTGCATAGTGCTCCATTGTGTTTATCATGTACGATAATGTTTTAATGTGTTCATCCGTTAACGGACGCTTAGCTTGTTTCCCTGTTTTTGCTCTTGTGAATAGTGCCATGATGAACATGGGTGTGCATATTTCTATTTGTGTCCCAGTTCTTACTGCACTCAGATATAATCCCCGCAGTGGGATTGCTTTATCAATTGTTATTTCTGTTCCCAACTTTTAATAGAAGCCTCATGCTGTTTTCCACTGTGGCTGGTTCCTCTTCACTCCCTAGAGGTGTCACTGGCCGGCATTTGAGAAGTAGATCACCAGACTTTACTTTTAAGCATCCCTGAGGGGACTCAAACCAACGACAGCTTGCTATCCTGTCTGTACCACATAAGGCCCTTGCTCTTTTGAAACAGTGTGTATTCTTCAACTAGCCGTAGTTCTTAACAGACACATTGAGTCTGAAATATTGAGTCAGAAAAATTATATGCAGTGTCATTACATATTTTAATGCTTTTGTGAGCAGTGCATGAGAAGTGCATATGTTCAATGATAACAGACTCACATATGTTGCCAGCAAGTCTGTTCTGAAACATAGCAGCCCCACATGTCCAAAGTAGAGCTGTGACCCATTGGGAGCAGATCTCCAGGCCTGTCTTCCAAGGTGCCTCTTGGTGGGCTCAAACCACCAACCTTTTGACCAGTAACTGTAGGCGTAACACTTCCACAACCCGGGGTTTCCCACACATATGAAGGGGCTTCAAAAAGTTTATGGAAATTAGAATTAAGAAATAACAGAAGTTTTCCATGAACTTTTTGAATCGTTCACATTTATAGCTCTTCATGTATTCATACATGTTTTTGTAACTTAGAAACAAAGGAAAAGGACAGCGTTTTCCATCCTTATTTTTCTACAGTCAATCACATTGGAACTACCTTGCCTCTTAACTTGAATATTTTTGGTGGGTTTCGACTAGAACTGAGCTCATTTGACTTGGAAATCAGGTCTTTTCTCATGATGTATCAGTACTTTCTCTGTTCATTAGACTGCAATAAGCAGCAGAGGATGGATGATAAACAAAAGAGACTTTCAAACACACTCGATGAAGCTTTTTACTCTCGTAAAGTTTTAGTCTCAGAAACCCAAAGGGATAGTTTTACTCGGTCTTACGGGGGAAGTCTATGAGTCAGAATCAACTCAATGACAGAGAGTGAGTCAGTCAGTCAGTCACCACCATCCCATGGAAAGGCCTTTAGAATCTTTATATTGAACATCAAGCAAATATTGAACATCTCCTAAACTTGAGAAAAACCTTGAAATTGAAATGAAGATGAGTAACTCAACCTGGGTTCTTAGTCATCTGGCAAATATATATCAACATGATTCCACCAAGTGCCAGGTTGTGTGAGACAGTACGATGTACTGCTACATTCTGTGGCTAAGAATTCCTTGTAAGTTGTAAGGGTCATTGTAGGCCCCTCACATGGGCAGCATGTCTTAGACTTTCTCTCCTATTAGCATGCCCCACAGCTAGGAAATGGCCAAACCAGAATCTCTCCACCGTCTCATTCTACTGCCAAACAATAATTTTCCTATTATATTGACTTTTTTTTTGGTTCAAATTGCTAGATCTTACAGGACTTGATTTTTTACTTCTTAGGTAAATCTGCAGCATAAAACCTCTTTAGAGTATTGACAACCAAGGAGATTACTTTGAGAAATACTTTGGGTGCGCCTGACCCAAGCCATGGTATTTTTAATGGCCACATTTATGTGTGGAAGTTGAATGTCGAATAAGGAAGACTGCAGAAGAATCGATGCATGTGAATTCTGGTGATGACAAGGAATATTGAAAGTACCATGGACTGCCCAAAGAACAAACCAATGTGTTTTGGAAGAAGCACAGTTAAAGTTCTCCTTAGAGTCAAGGATGGTGAGACTTCATCCCCCGTACTGTGGACACGTTATCAGGAGAGACCAGTTCCTGGAGAAGGACATCATGCCTGGAAAATGGAGGGGCAGAGGAGAAGGCCTCAGCAAGGTGGATGACCACAGTGGCTGCAACCATGGCCTCAAACCTGCGAACCATTGTGAGGATGGCCCAGGACCCACTCGCGTTTTGTCCTGATGTGCACAGGGTAGCTATGACTCAGAAATGACGTGAGCACCTGACAACAGTAACCTGTCCCATCTGTGTTTGACATAATAGAAAAGGTGTGTGGAAATCTCAGAGGAACTCTTTTTAAATCTAAGCCCAACCACGTAACAATTATATTACTCTGTGATTATATGACCTCACTTAACCTCTGTTTCCTCATCTATAAAATTTACAGTATCTACCATGCATGACTACCATGAAGTTTAGACATAGTTATCAGGAATAATGCTTAGTCATGTATCCCTTAGAGCTAGATAATGAATTTGTAATTTTAAAACTCCCAGAAAGAAATTTCCAGACTCAGGTGTTTTCACTGAGTGGAAAATTCCTCCAAATGTTTACAGCACAATTAACATCTGTGAGGGGTTGCAGACGCTCACAGAAAACGACCTGGACTTTGTTCTTGGTCCTTTCCAGGCATCCCCACTTGAGGCTAATGGATGGACACTAGCCAGCCCAAGAGGACTACCTAGAAGTCCCCATTAAGCATGATATAATCTGTCATAGGCACCTAGTGCAGCCAATGAGAACCCTGAACCGAGAGGTTCGGGTGGAGATTTCTGGTTGATGACTGTACAGTAAAGGGTAGCTCAGTCCTTTTGGAAACATGCAGGTTTCTTTTTCGCTGTGTTCTCACTCATTGCCTATCTTGCTATGGCTTGATTTTTGGTGCATATTATTATCTCTACAGATCTATCTAGATAAGATAGACTGGATGAACAGTCTGGAAAACAACAGTACCAATGGTTCTGGGGAGTAATGGGAGAGGGGGAGGAAGGGGTAAAGAGATGGTGCTGACCAACCCAGGGATAGATGATCAACAAGTGATCCAAAATCAGTGGCAAGGAGGGTGTGAGAGGCCTGGTAGGGATTCAGCAAGGGCAAGGTAACCGAGAGAAATTACTGAAACCCAAATGAAGGCTGAGCATGATAGTGGGACAAGAGGAAAGTAAAAGGAAATAGAGGAAAGAGCTAGGTGACAAAGTGTATTTATAGAGGTGTAAAGACTAGAGTGTACATATGTAAATATATTTATATAAGAGTGCGGGGAACCAAATCTATGTGCATATATTTATAGGTTTAGTCTTAAGGCAGCAGATGGACATGGAACTTCCACTCAAGCACTTACTCAATACAAGAACACTTTGTTCTATTAAATTGGCATTCCAGGATGCACACCTTCCCGACACTATTGCTGAAGACAAATGTGTGCATAAGCAAATGTGGTGAAGAAAACTATCAAAAGATATAGCATCTGGGGTGTTCAAGGGTTAAAGATAAACAAGCAGCCATCTAGCTGAGAAGCATCAAAGCCCACATGGAAGAAGCACACCAGCCTGTCTGACCATGAGGTTAGAAGGGACCAGTTACCAGACATCAAAGAACTAAAAATCATATCAGTGGGTGCCCACCTTCCTGATACGATCAATGAAGACAAACGTGTGCATAAGCCAATGTTGTGAAGAAAGCTGATGGTGCCTGGCTATCAAAAGATATAACGTCTGGGTTCTTAAAGGCTTGAAGACAAACAAGGGGCCATCTAGTTCAGAAGCAACAAAGCCCACATGGAAGAAGCACACCAGCCTGTGTGACCACGAGCTGTCAAAGGGATCAGGTATCAAGCATCAAGGAACATAAAATCATATCATTGAAAATGTGGGTGAGTGCAGAGTGGAGACTCAAAGCCCATTGGTAGCTAACCGAACACCCCCCTTACTGAAGAGTTGTGGGGAGGAGATGAGCCAGTCTGGGTGCAGGGTAGCAATGATGAAACATATAACTTTTCTCTAGTTCTTAAATGCTTCCCCCTCCCACCAACTATCATGATCCCAATTCTACCTTACAAATCTGGCTAGACCAGAGGATGTACATTGGTACAGATAGGAACTGGAAACACAGGGAATCCAGGACAGAGGACTCCTTCAGGACCAGTGGTTAGAGTGGCGACGCCTTAAGTGTGGAGGGAATGTGGGGTAAAAAGGGGGAACTGATTATGAGAATCTACGTATAGCCTCCTCCCTGGGGGATGGACAGCAGAGAAGAGGGCAGGGGGAGACATTGGACAGTGTAACATAACAAAATAATAATTTATGAATTATGAAGGGCTCATGAGGTAGGGGGGGAGTGGGGCAGGAGGGGGAAAATGAGCAGCAGATATTAAGGGCTCAAGTAGAAGGCAAATGTTTTGAGAAAGATGATGGCAACAAATGTACGTATGTGCTTGACACAATAGATGTATGTATTGATTGTGAAAATAATTGTACGAGCCCCCAATAAAATTATATATACACACACACATGCAGGTTTCGTACCATGACCCCTGCCATACTGCACTCTGAGAGTTTCATAGTTGTGTCCTTTGGGGATGTAACCTATCTGTAGTATGTATGGTTGATTCTTTTTTAATTCTGTGCTTGTCCTAGGGAAGCCATGGACCCATAGGAACAATGAGCTCTCTCACGAGCTGCCTGTTAATGTGAAAGGAGCTCTGGGTGGACATACAGCCACATGCACCTCATGGACACAGACATTAAAATCCTTAACAAAATGCTAAACGATAGTGAATAGAATTTAGCAATACATAAAAAAATTAAGTCCAAGACAGGTCAACATTTGAAAACCATCAAGATAATCCAGTCCGTTAACAGCCTTAAAGGGGATAGATGGGAGAATCACATGATGATATCAACTCGGAAAAAAGTGACAAAATTGAATATTCATTCATGACTGAAAAATCTCTGCAAAGTAAGAATAGGGGATAACTTTCTCAAACTTAGAGGAAACATCTTCTAAAAACCTGCATCTACATCACCCTATCTCAGTATGGTGCTGGATGTTCATGTCACTCAATAAGACAAGAAAAAAGCTATGAACGATATAACAGATCAGAAGGGAAGGGAGAACACTGTCGCGATTTGCAGTTGGTCTGATTGTCCTGTGGAAAATCTAAAAAGACCTACAGTGAAAAGCAGGCATGAATCCACAAACGTTCAGGATGTAAGGGAGGTTGATATGGCGAGGTGTCCTCAAATCGGTTTGGACGCATCGTGGCCATGTGCACAGCAACATGGAACACTATCCAGCCCTCCTCCTATGGGACAACATTGCCATATTGGAGCCCACTTGTTGGGGGCTCTCTTTTTTGCAGACCCCGTTCCTGGTGTCGTAGTGGTTATGTGTTGGGCTGCTAACCACGAGGTCAGCAGTTTGAAATTACCAGCTGCTCCATTGGAGAAAGGCATAGCTTTTTACTCCCATGAAGAAGAGCACTCTGGGAAATCCATAGAAGCAGCTCTCCCCTACACTATAGCAGTTGATCTTGACCTGTGGGTCACGACCTTTGGGTGTCGAATGACCCTTTCACAGAGGTCGCCTAAGACCACCTGAAAACACATATTTCTGATGGTCTTAGGAACCGAGACACTTCTCAATCCGTCTCCAGGTGGGTCCACCCCCATGCAGATATGCTGATCTGGTGAGAAAGAAGCTATCTCAACCTTCACACTGATGCTGGCTTTTTACACATACTGTCATAAAATGTAGCAATGCAGTTTACTATTCTATGAAGACTGTTATCCATGCTACACCATGCTTCAAGACAAAATTTCATTTATTTGTAATTAGAAATAAATATTTCACAATATATAATTACATAGTGTTTTGTGATTAATCACTATGCTTTAATGATGTTCAATTTGTAACCATGAAAATACATCCTGCATATCAGAAATTGACATTATGATTCATAACAGTAGCAAAATGACAATTATGAAGTAGCAACGAAAATAATGTTATGGTTGGGGGGTCACCACAACATGAGGAGCTGTATGAAAGGGTCGCGGCATGAGGAAGGTTGAGACCCACTGCTCTAGAGGCTTACTATGAATCACAATCAACTGGATGGCACTGAGCTTGATGCCATAGTTTTCCAAACATGATGTGGTTCTCCGGAGACTGGCCCTTCCTTATAATATGCCCAAAATATATGAGATAGTCGTGCCATCTACAACGCTAAAGAACAATCCAGCTGTACTTCTTCCAACATAGATTCATTCATTGTTTAGAAAGATGATGATACATTTAATATTCTTTGCCCACACTATAATTCAAAGGACTCAGTTCTTTGATCTTCCTTATTATTACCTGTTTAGCCTATGAGGCAACTGATACACCATAGATTTGGTCAGATACACTTCAGTCTTAAAAGTAGCATCTTAGCTTTTGTGGGTTTTTTAAGTAGTTAAAAGAGATATTCTGCAGCAGATTTTCCCAATGGATGTTGATTGATTTCCTCATTGCTGCTGATTATAAATCCAAGTAAAACAAAACTCTCAAGAACTTTAATATTTTCTCTTTATATTGCTTATTGGTCCACTCGTGAGGAGTTTGTTTCCATACTGAAGGCTGCTGTCTTTGATGTCTGTCAGCAAGTGCTTCGCGTCCTCTGCACTTTCACCGAGCAAGTTCGTGTCATCTGTACTGTACGTGGTTAGCGAGTCCTCCTCCAAGCTGGTTCCATATTGTTCTTCACATATCCAGCGTCTCAGATTAAAGATGGAACAAATAGGGTAAAAGGTTACAACCTGACACAGACCTTTCTGGATTCTAAGCCATTCAGTCTCCATTTGCTCTGTTTGACTTATTTTCTCTTGTTCAATAGACAGCTTCCGCATAAGCACAATTACGAGTTTTGGGACTCCCATTCTGCACGTTGTTATCTACATTTTCTCATGATCTATTCAGTTCAATGCCTTTGCACAGTCAATGAACCAGAGTTAGACTTACTTCTGGTGTTCTGTTTTCAGCCAACATCCATCTGACATCACCAATGATAGTCTTCAAACTGTGCCCTCTTCTGAATCCACCTTGAATTGACAGTAATTCCTTGTTGATGAAAAACAGCTAGTTTAACATTGCAGAAGTCCTGGTTGCGTGGAGGTCATGTGTTGGGCTACGAACTGCACGGTCCTCAGATGTTGCCTCCCCTGGAGCTTCCACTTCTTCCTTCCCTACCCTTGCTTCTTGATCGTATGACACCTCCTAACGTTCCTTTAAGCCGGGTCCTGTCGGTACACTGACTATCCTTTCCATCTTCTTTTAGTGCATCCTGCATCTTGCAATATTTTGCCCATAGAATCCTTCAGTAGTTCAAAACTTCAAGTTTTTCTTCAGTTCTTTCTGCTTGAGAAACACCCAGTATACTTTTTCCCTCTTGGTTTTCTAACTCCAGGCCTTTTCACATTTTATTGTAATACCTTAGCTTGGCTTTTGTGTCTGTTTTAAATGGTTTCTGTTCAACTCATCGCTTCTTCCTTTTGCTTTAACTCTTCTAGATTCAAGAGAAACTTTCAGAGTCTCCTCTGACAGCCACGTTGCTCTTTCTTCTTTATAATGACCTTTCGCTTTCTTCATTCATGATTGTCTGGTCTTTGCTCATTGATGGTCAGTGGCCAAAGTCTGTTTGGCTTCAGCCTAAAGAGGAGGAAAACCTTTCTATACATAGGTGTCAAGAGAGCAAAGAACTAACTAAAAACTTATCTGAAAGACATCATTTAATTTGCATGGCGGGCAAGAGGAGTTAGAGATGAGGACTCAGCACTGCTTCCAGAGGCCAGACAGGATAATTTCTACGAAAGCTGGGTCGTTCCAGGGTATCCTCTTATCGTTTGGGTGAGGTGGTTACCAAAGCCATTCCCATCACAGTGCTAACCTACCCCCAAACTGCAACCTGCATGGTAAGTCCATGCTATTCTGATACAGAGCGCTGGTGGCATGGTAATCATGCATTGGACGGCTAACTGCAAGGTTAGCAGTCAAACTCACCAGCTGCTCAGCAGGAGAAATGCAGGTCTTTCTATTCCTATGAAGAGCTACGGTCTCACCATAGCGCTGCTTGGTGCTCACTCTCGTGAAGTGATTACTGAAGCGATAAGTGTTACAGCAAAGTGTGGTGAAGAAAGCAGATGTTGCCCGGCTATCCAAAAGAATGGCATCCAGGGCCTTCAAGGCTTGTCTTCAAACATCCGGTCACGTAAGTGAGGTTTCAACCAAGTCCACATGGAAGACGCATACCACCTTGTGTGATCTAAGGATGGTAAATAATAAAATCCAAATCTGAAGGAGGGAATGGTATCAGCACTTAAATTGTGAACACCCAAATTTCACAAGACTATGAATGATAGATAATAGGAGCCCAATCCATTTGCAGGGTCCCCACATTGATTAAACCTCTGGTGAATCCCCTGTGACCACAGTTGAGGGATCTGAATAAACTTGGTATCAGATAGGGAGTATTGTAAACTTAATTGTGGCACATGTAGTTAGGGTCAAGTGTAATATCTTATCATTTGATGCTCCTTTTGACCCATTTTCAATGTGCTCAACTTCCTAATGTTTCCTGCTTTTTCCCCCCCTCAATTGAGGTTATATTTCTGGTTTATTTTGTTAGGATTTTCTTTCTTTCTTTTGTATGTCATCCAGTTTATGAAATTCAGGATAGGTAAATCTATAGGGACATCAACTGAATTAATGGCTTATTAGGCCTGTGGTATGGAAGGTTAGAAGGAAATGAGGAGCTAATAGGAGTATAAGAAGGAAGAAAATGTTCTAAAACTGATTGTAGTGATGATTATACAACTTTTTAATGTGAGTGAGCTATGGAAATATATGATATGTGAATTATGTGTCAATAACTTAAAAAAATAAAGTTCCAGGATTGGAAAATCACAGGGGCAGTTCCACCCTGTGTTTGGGGCTGCTATGAGTCAGCGTCATCTCCTTGGCTGTGAGTTTGGTTTGGTATTCTGAGAAGAGACGCAGAGAGCATCCACAGTGCCTCTGGGTGTGCTGCAGCACCTTGGTTGTCCGTGCTGAAAGGATATCATCCTTTTGGGACCAAGGACACACAGTACTTGCTTTGCTGAAATGGCCGTTTCTCAGATCAGTACTAGCACCTACACTCTGCCCTGACATCCCAGAAATGACCTTCACAATGGTCAGCATTATCCCTCCATTCTTGGCACTGGAGATATGTAGCCAGAGACTACAATAGCAATACACCCCACATCGAAGCACCACCCCAAGGCAAAGAGTTCCCAAGTGGGTAAGAACCTAGTGTGCCATCTGGAGGGGGGAAAGGACACCAGTTTGAAAGGAGAATAGAAACACTAGCTTGAAAATGGACAAAAGGGGTCACCTCCAGTCTAGACCGGTTCCAGCAGTTCAGGAGGCAGGCTCAGGTATTGGTACAGAGTTTGGCAACTTTTCACAGCAGGCCAGCAGCTGAAGATGCTGGCATTTCTCAAGTCTGGTTGAGTTCTCATACCAGCAGTCATTGTGACCCAGCTGGTCAGAAAAAAACCACTACTGGAAACACTAGGGGTGAAAAGCGGTGAAGGGGATCCACTCATCCTGAAGAAACGATGAATGTTGAGGAAAACGGATGCAGTGGTGGAAACTCGTCACTCCGTCTTCTCAGCTTGCATTTGCAGTACCTGCTGGATTGTCCCTGAAGGCACCCTTGGGCAGGAGACCCGGGTGACCCAGTTCTGGGACTGGGGACCCTCTAGGGATTGCCTCCTCACTGAGACCCATCAGCTGCAGGCTTGAGAGGTATGGAGGGTAACCACAGTGTCACCTGCAACCCTGACTTTCTTGCTTTCCCCAAACGGGTCAAAAGATCCAACCACCAATGACTGGCTTGCCATGCCTGTGGGAGAGAAACTTCCCAGTGTCTCATTCCTGGGACAGCCGCAGCAGGAGACTTGGGGGATTTCCCAGCAGCTGCAGGGCATGCCTCATCACAGACTTGCATTTGCGGGGTCTTCAGGGACCTTGGAGTAATAGGAGGTAGGCACTAAGTTATGCTTGGCATTTGCAAGAGATGTATCACAGGGCCTCTGGCCGTTACTTGGTCCCTTGCTTGTGTCCAGGGACGTGGATTCCCTGGTCACTGTCCATGTAGTCGGCATGACATAGGCAGCACATAGCTGGAGGCGACTATAAATGATAGAGCCTTGGGTTGCTGACTTGCATGGGTAAGCCTGCAGTAGGCAGGTGGCAGTGTTGCCACAGCTAGGGCAAAGTGGCAATTGTCAGACACAGGGAGCAGCCCATGGAGTCCATTTGCCATCATTTGGAGGATGTCTGCCAAGGTATGTTATCCAGTTTGGAGGGGACAGGCCCGTGCTTCCCCGTGAGTAGCTGGGTCAATCTCTCCAAGGCTGTATGAGCGGCTTCACAGAGGGAGAAAATCTCATTATTTTGGTAGTAGCACACTGCTCTCCTTTGTGCCCTGGCTCCAGATGGAGCCACTCTGTCACCTGCTGTTCGGTGCGGGCCTGCTGTATAGCGTGGAGCTGGGCTAGCTCATCCATCGGGGCCTTTCCTGGTGGAGTGAGTGAGCTGTGGACCAGTACACGAAACATGACAGCATCGCGCCTTGTACCTGGGACCAGATGTCTTTCCAGAAATCCATGCCCCACAGAGCCCACTGGCCCACAAGCCATTTTTATGTTTGTTTGTTTCCATTTTGCTAACCATGGTGGGAGCCCTTTGTAAGCCATCCAGCTCTCTTTGCACAGGATCCCGGTACTGGGGCCGGGTTACCATCCAGGGACCCCTGGCCAAACCAAATCGAATTCACTGCTACCGAGTCGTTTTCAGATCACAATGACCCTATGGGACAGAGCAGACCCCCCGCTGGGGTTTCCAAGACTGTAAACCTTGATGGGAGTAGACAGTCTCATCTTTCTCCAGTGGAACTCTCCTTACCTACTTCACCTCTCGCCCATCAATCCACATAACCATCCCTGGCTCCTTGGATAACCGCAGCAGCCCACTGTGGAGAGTTGCCTTCGGCTAAGCTTTTTGTGTGTTGGGACTACTCAGGTATGAGCCTTGTGCCCTCAAGTATGGGGCTTTCCTGCCTAGGTGGATTGCCTGTGGCCAACATGAACTATGCCACTGACTCAAGGATGCTGTGTGGCTCAGCAATCAGCAGCGTAGCTGATGCTTTTCCACACCACCAGGGCGCCTTTGGTGATGTCTTCTACCAGGAGCATCGTAACAGAGTTGATTTTCGATAACGGATATACCCGGTCTCTGTATCCTTCCACAGCTGGGACCAAAAACCCAGGGAGATACACCATCATTTTTGTGGTTGCCACAATGCTACGTTCTACCTCATTTGGTAGCTCACTACATCCAATGTATATTCTTTCCCTGTGGGTATAGGCCCTAAAGTCTTTCTTTGTGGTAATCCCACTTTAATGACATTCCAGGCCTGATCTGCCTTACGGCACCAATTCCATTTCACTCCTTTCTCTACTAACCTGTACAGGGGTAGGGGAAGATGGACAGGGACTGCAGTTAATAAATGTATTGAATTTATTTTAGCCAGACATGCTGTAAATGTGTTTAAACACAGAACTTGTTTCTCATATGATAGTTGTTTGAATTCTATGGATTTAGGGTTTCATAGATTGTAGTGGCAAAAATAATGTCCAATTTCAAACTTAGTGAAAAATATTTATGTTGTAATTTGAAAGAAAGAAAAAAAGCTAAAAAAAAACAAAACAACTCAATCCTTCTTCAGGGGAGCAAACATGCACATGTTCATCTGGCTGATTCTGGACTTCTCTTGGGAGCCACTAAATGGTATAAATGGTTAACAGACTCAGTTGCAAATGTAAAACTTGGAGCTTCAAGTTCAGAGGTGCATGGAGAGAATGGCTGCGCAATCAGCCACCGTAAAGCCTGTGGAGCACAGTTCCACTCGGACAAAGGGCGCCACCAGGAGTCTGCATCAACTGGTTTTGTTTCTGTTTTAAAGCAGTGCACGGGGATCCTAGATCGTCCACCAAAATCCCAGACACACTGTTCCACTTCCTAGAAAGTCTTCTTCCTGCTGTATAGAAGCGGAAACAAACACTCCTTTAGCCCGAGAGGTTGTGAAGCTCAAATCGCCACTGGTTAGGAAAAGCTTCGTAAACCAGCAGTCTGCCAGTCATCACCATCTGCACATTAGCATGTCGGTGCTAGCAGCAGATTCATAAAGAAACCTCAGATTTACACAAGTGACGGGGCCTAAAATAAAGCCATCATTTCAACTGGGCTTCCTATAATTGGTCCTCCTTTTGAAAACTTTTCCTATTTTGTTATTTCCTCAACACTGTAAAGTAATTAAAATTTTTAAAGTTTTATTTTATAACATTCCAGGAAAGTGGTTGATATTTCAAAGTTTTAAAAATAATTAATATTTCATTATGAATGCAAATCCAGATTAATTTTCCCAGGAGTATGTTGTAAGCAGATTTAATAATGTGAATGCTTGGGCTAGATAATCAGGAGGTGACAGCAGCTATAGGTGGTGGAAGGCAGCAGGAACCAAGTCTCAACATAGGAGGAGCACCCTGTGAGCTTGATGAGAGCGGGATCCCGGCCTCAGCTACCCAGCACAGCCGACACAGTGTCCCAGGAAACTCAGCTATTTGTGGACAGGGTGTCTATATCTCTCTTTTTAAGCAAAAGGCAATTTTTACAAAGAGGGATTTAATTTCTGTATTCACGTAGACAAAAGAGTAAAAATTCTGAACTCTAGTATTCTGGTTTCCTTACCTGATCCTTAGCACTGATGATAGTTCCAAATGGGATATGTTTTATCTAAAATGTCTATTTCTCAATTCCAAACTATTCTATAATGGCATTTGTTATATTTAGGTCAAATCACCGAGGATTGAAGTAACCATCGAAAGCATCCATCTCAGGAGCATTTAATATATCCCCAAGATTGTGCAAACACCACTTTGCTCTAGTTCCAAACAATTTTCATCACATAATTATTTTGCACAAGATGTTTCGAAAGCCTTTTGAGCCTTTTTGCTTTAATTAAATTTATTAACAGTTAATGCTATTTTACTTAAGGAAGCAGTCTTTACATATTGTGAAATTTCCATTTCAAATTTAGATGTCCTGCAGAATAGGAGTTGGTCTTTTTTCAGACATGGTTTCAAGAAGTTGGTCTTCCTTCTACTGTCAAGGAGAGGGCATTATAAGACTTGAAGTACACGTGTGTGAGCTAACAGTACGTGAGAGCAGGGAGTTTGGGACATGTCTTTAAGAGAGGTCACACGGATTTGGGGAGTGCTGTTTGGAGCCCTAGCAGGAACCCTCATGCTGCTCGTGGGGTACCCCCTAGACACTTCGTGGGGGACGAATGAGGCTGACTATCTGCTTCCATTACAGATTCACAGCCTCAGGAGGAGCTCCACTTTGCCCTTTAGAGTTGCTGTGAGTTGGAATCAACTCTAAGACAGTGGGTTGATTTTTATTTTAGTTTTTGGGCATTTGGACCCATTGGATTTGGTAGGTTTCAAAGGGCAGACACAGGTGTGTGCTTGCCATAAAAGAGAAGGAAGAAGAGGCATATCCAAGGATATCTTATTGAGGGGGAGGGAGGGAGGGAGGGAGAGGGAGGGAGGGGATAAGAGAACCCGAGGGCAAAAGAAAGGGGGGAGGGAAGAAGACAGAGAAATGTACTGCAGTATTGCTTTGGTACTTTGCTTTATTTTTGTTTTAAAATAAATGTCAGTCTTCAAAGCCTGACAAATAATAAAAATGCTTTTCTCCCAGCCTTCTCCCTTCCTTCCTGTACTTGGCACATTGTTTTCCTTTGAAATCTCTATGATCTTTAAATGAGAATGTTTATAATAGGATTAAAAACATTGTGAATGTGAACATGGTTGACATTTATAGATGCCGTTTGTTACTTTGCATTTTATAGAACGTTTGAACACATTGTGGGTGTGCATGTTCTATTTGTCTCAGAGCAGAACGATGTTCAGTAGAGTTTAGAACTGGGCTCCAGAAGTAGTTCTCCCGGCCTTTCTTCCAAACTGCCTCTGGATGGGCTTGAAGGACCACGTTTTCAGTCAGCTGCCGTAGGCTTATACATGGTGATGCAGATGTGGCATGTGTCCTGTACATTCCAGTTTGTTTAAAAGAACGTGCACTGGTGAGGTGGTGATAGGACGGGGTATCCTTTGAACCCAACTCTCTTCTTATCACATATGGCTCTACCTCCTACCTGTGGTTTGAGAATAAAGGAAAAAAGGTTGAGCGCTGTAAAGACATTTAAAAGTGCGCATTAGTGATTGGTTCACGCAGGTCATCATGAGGGACTGGCCTGTGACTGTGCAGCTGGCAGTGGCTGGGAAGGGCCATTAGTTCATATGAGGAGAATGAAGCTGAGAAGTAAGAAGTGTTGGCATTCTGCACTGAGACTTCATCCCAAACAGACAGCTTGGGAGTGTGTGTCCCCAGGGAGCCAGGCTACTTCTTGACAAGAAGCAGTGCTCCCTCTGTGTCTCTGCGCTTGGGAATCTTTGTTTTCCCGAGTGTAACTACCGGTCCAGTTGACCACACCACCCCTTTCCATGCACTGCCTTGACCCTTCACATGGTAAAGCTGCTCTGGCTTGCCATTGACAGGATTTTTTGTCCCTATCTTGATCCTAATCTGCTCCCCAAACATGAGGAATGGTGTTTGACCATGACTAGGGCTCTGTTCGTGAAGGAGGCAAACGGAATAAAGACTCCTTGACTAGTGGGCTATTGCCTTGGTGTGAGACAACAGCCACATGCAGACCATGAGAGCACAAGCAAGGAGGCTGAGCTGGCCCTCTTTTTTCTAGTTTGTCTGGAAGAATAGCAAGAACAACCTACCTCCTCTGTTATGGGTTCCCTTCTCCCTAGGCTTAAGCAAGGTGCTGTACACGAGTAGATGGATATGGACAGGGCAGGAAAATTGCCCCACCCTACCCCTATCCACGAGGTTTGGGGGTTGAATTCAGGAAATCAGGTTTTCAGTGGAGACAGAAGGAGGCAGAACTAGGATGAAAAGAGTTCTTCCTTTTGATAATTAGATATTGATCAAATGCCTCTAGTTTCAGCATTTGATTGTGACTGCTGTTAGATGCCAGTGAGCTGACTTGGACTCATGGCTGACCCCAGGTACAACGGAACCAAATGTTGCCCAATCTTGTGCTGTCTTCATGAGCATTAATGTGCCCAAGTTCATGGTTAACACCACGATTCTAACCTCAAAAAGTCCAAATGCATTGCCGTCAAGTCAATGACCACCCACAGCGCCCTATGAGCTTCTGAGGCTGTTTTTGTTTGTTTGTTTCCATCTTATTGTTTCTTTTTATTTCTGCTGCTTAGCTGCTTAAGAAATTATCATGAGAGGTTTAAAGTAGCTCTGATGTAATAGGTTACATGTCGGGCTGCTCACCCACAACGTCAGCAGCTCCCACCCATTCTGAAGGAGAAAGATGAGACTTTCTACTCCCGTGAAGAGTTGCAGTCTCACAACAAGGACATTCTACTCTGTCCTATAAGGTCACTATGAGTTCGGGTCCATTCAGTGGCAGTAGCGTGCAGGAAAAGCTCCTTTATCGTAGCTATACTACCATTTAGTTGATGCTGGCCCATGGCAAACCTTTAGGACAAGGTAGAACTGCCCTACCTTGTGGGTTTCCAAGACTGTAACCCTTTACGGAAATAGAATGCCCCGTCTTTCTCCCTCGGAATGACCGGTGGGTTGAAACTACTGACCTTGTGAATTGCAGCCCAGCTCTATTCTGTTGTGGCCCATAGGGTTTTTAGATGACCAGATTCCCACCCACCCCCCCACCTCGGCTGCGTTAGTCTGGAAGCTCTGCCCAAATCCATGGTTGATCCTGCTAATATTTGGAATAATAACTGAATATCTTCCACCATCCTAGTAACATGCAAAAGTCACATGACATTACAAACTGACAAGGGTCAGTACGTGAAATTTAGTTAATAACTAAGCATTATAATATTGCTTCATTGTAACTTACAGCGTCCAGATGTACAGAATGCATAGGAGAGACTCATTTAAAAGACCAAGACCCAGATAGCAAACCAGTTAAGCTCCATGGGTCTCCAGTTTTCCTTTATCCGTAGCCTTCAGAGATAAAAAATGAGCTGGATTTCACAAAAGACATTTGATGGAAAATGATGAAAGAAAATGGGGACCTGGAAAGAAAGGTTGTATTCAAAGATGGCAAGTTCTGAAGGGGTGCCAAAGTTCTACGGGAGGGAGGATGGGACTGAGTGAAAGTGAATGTACAATGAAAGTAATATAGAAGATCTTACTATCTTCTGAAACATTGAGCCAGAGCACCCTACTTAAAAAATATCCCTAGTGCCTTTCTTTTTTAAATAGTTTAATTGATATACAATTGATATAAAATTCAAATGTCATACACCTTAATTAAGTTGCTTTTAAAAAAGAGTTGCAGATACATGATCACAATTAGTTCTTGTGCATCCTCCTCCTCCTTATTGTCTCTACACACCCACTCCTTCTGTATTTCACAAACTGGGAAACAACAGAAACGATAAAAAAGAAAAACAAAGCAGAAAAAATAATAATAATAAATGTAAAGAGGAAGAAAGAAAAGGCCCCTAGCAATAGTAAACTAAGCCAGAGAGAAAATTTCTGTTGTGCAACGAGAGAAATATGTGAGCCCAGAGGAAGTTCAGGTTGGATCAAGATGGAAGTTGTCTTCCACTCTGTGTGCGTCCTTTATGATACTGGGTAGTCTGTGGATGCTTTACAATAGGGCCCCTAAGTTTATTGCAGTTTTCTCATTGATGGGCCTGATTGCTCTGGGGTTTACATTTAGGTCTTTAACCCATCTTGAGTTTGTTTTTGTGCATGGGGAGAGAGATGGGTCTTGTTTCATTCTTCTGTATATGCAAATCCAGTTTGCCTGATACCTTTTGTTGAAGAGACTGTCTTTGTTCCATTGGCTAGTCCTTGGTCTGTTTGATTGTCCTTTGTCACAGATTAGTTCGTGAAGGCTGATGTACTTTTCCTGGGTTTTCTGTTCTGTTCCATTGGTCTCTGTATCTTTTGTTCCCAGTGCCAGGCTGTTTTGGTCTTACTGTGGCTATGTAGTAGGTTTTTAAGACAGGTAATGTGAGGCCTCATACTGGATTCTTCCTTGTAAGACCTTCTTTGCTTATCCTGGGTCTTTTCCCTCTCCATATGAACATGATAATTAGTTTTTAACATTTTTTAAAAGAATGTACTTGGGATTTGGATGAAAATTGCGTGGTGTCTGTAGATTGCTTTAGGTAGCATTGACATTTTCATTATATTAAGTCTGCCTATCAATAAGCATGGGAGATTCTTCTATTTTGGTTTCTAATAGTAATATTTTATAGTTTTCTCTGTATTGGTATTTTGTTTCTTCAGTTAAATTTATTCTTAAGTGCTTCATCTTTTGTGTGTGGATATTATAAATACTATTGTTTCCTTGATGTCTTTTTTGGTAGCTTTCTTCACTGATATAAAGGCATCTGATTGATTTCTGGTGGTTAATTTTATGTCCTGCTACTCTATCGGATCCCTTGATTGTTTCCCGTAGGCTTTGTGTGGAGACTTGGAGTTTTCATCCATAGGATCAAATCATCTGCAAGTAGCAAGAGTTTCACTTCTTCTTATCTTCTCTGTATTCCCTTGATTTCTTTTTGTTGTCTCATGTCTCTAGCTACGATTTACAATGTTGACTTTGAGGGGTCATAGGGGACATTCTTGTCTGGTCCCGTTTTTCAGTGTAAGTATTTTTAGTTCTTCCCCATTGAATGTGGTGTTGGCTGTTGGTTTTTCATATATGGCTTTTAGTATGTTGAGAAATTTCCCTTTTATTCCTATTTTGCTGAGAGTTTTTTTTTATCATAAATGGGTGTTGGGTATTGTCAAATGCCTTTTCTGCATCTATTGATAAAATCATATTTTTTTATTCCTTGTCTTGTTTTGGTGGATTACATTGCTTGTTTTAAAATATTGAATAATGAACCATGCCAGCATCCCTGGCATTAATCCCATTTGGTCATGGTGAATTATTTTTTTGATATGATGTTGGATGCTACTGGTCAGAATTTTGTTGAGGATTTTAGTGTCTATGTTCATGAGGAATATTGGTCTAGAATTTTCTGTCCTTGTGGAGTCTTTCCTTGGTTTGGGGATCAGTGTTAGGTTGGCTTCACAGAATGCCTTTCTGAGTGGCTCTATGTATTTGTAACACAACATGCCCAAAGGGACTTTTCTGGAATGTATATTCACCCCTATTTTGATCAGGATAAAACCTGTGTGCAAAGTTGTCATTATGACAGGATATTTTCATCCCAGATTTTGACAAAACATGAGAGTGGACAGGGAAGAAATCATGGAGTGGGGAATGAATTAAAAATCAAGTTACTTTCCTTAGCCCTCAAAATGTTGTTGCCATCTCATGATTTTCTGCATTCAATTCAGTATTTCAGTCAAAAACCATGTTCATTAACAGAATAGAATTGTGTGTGTGTGTGTGTGTGTGTGTGTGTGTGTGTGTGTGTGTAATCAATTAGTGCCTGTGGACTACCCTGTCAGAGCCCATGGAAGTATTGATAGCAGATAATCTGGGTATAAATGTCCTCATTTAGGAAGAGGATGGTAAAAACTAGTGTGATAACATGAAAATCTTTCAGACTGACAGATGCACTTGTGTTCAGCGCAACTTCTTTGCAACCGTATGATCTTAGATAATTCCACAAGCTCTTAAACCACCTTTTCAATGTAAACATAATAATAGCCAGGTGTACGGTGCATGCTGTTGACACAAAAAACTCTCAACTCACTGCCCCTTCAATCAATACAATAGTCTCTTACAAATGAAAATTGATTTAAGTTTATATATATTATGATAAACCAAAAATTCATCATGAAATTTAATCAAAATGCAGTTCCTCATTAAAACATTTACAAATCTTTATTAGTTATCAAAATTGTGCTTGGCTTTAGGTTTAAAGAAGTGTGTCGGCATTGACTCAGTAGCCCATCACAGGCCAAGGGGTTCCAGGAAGTAACCCAGAGCCAATTTCTGCCTAGAGGATCATGTCATAGATGTGGGTTATCTCCAAATACCATCACACTCAGGCATGTGCTCACCGGATATTTGATACCCTGAGCAGGGAATGAAGTGTAACCAGGTTAGGATGGCCTTTTAAAGAGAGTCTGTCTTGTTTAGGAAGAAAATACATGTGCAAGTCCTCATTTATAATGATGACAAAGGTGAGTCCATATTGCAAACATTCCCTCTAGGTGGGCTGATGACATGCTGCCTTTCCTCAAGTGACCCTTCCTTATAAACTCTTCTGGGCCCCACAGCCCTGTCCCCTGCCAGCCCAGCATCCCCATTGTGAAGCACAGGAAGTGACTCACCCAGCCGTGCTCTTCTGAGCACCTTTTATCCGGATTGCCTTGGGCTAGCCTTCCCTGCCAGAAAACACCTGTGTCCTTTGGGAAATTTGAGATTGTGAAATTTTAAGAACTGGAAGCTTGAGTCATTGAGCAGGTCCATGCTAAGGGACCTGAAGATTTACAAATGCAATCTTGCTTCTCACCACCTGTTTAGTGGCTATCGTCTACCCTTTCAGAGCCCACCGAAATATTGATAGCAGATACCTAAGGGCACCCAAAACTAGCACTGACAGAGAAAGACCCTGTGGAAATTACCCACAGTGGGTCCCGAAGCATTACCACCTGTCTTATTAGGTATTTACGCGTATGCATATCACATAGCACACAGGCCTGTGTATATGTCCATAATTATATATAATTATATGTGTATATGTCCATAATTATGAGTAGATTTCATTATGCACCGCTCATTAGGTACTATGAATGCACAGAGAAAGAGCAAATGAGCACTCTTACAGAAGCTGTGAATGCCATGGGAGCCACAAAGGATTCCATAGGCTAAACAGGGCAGCGCACGGCTCTGAAGTAGCATTAGTGTGGAAGTGTGTGACTCTTCCAGGGAGCCAGGGTATCATGAGGGCAGAGATAGATGTGCCTAGCCTCTGGAGTTTTATTTTATTCTGAAGAGCCTGGGGGACAACTACTCTTAAGTCAAAACATATCATTGGAGTTACAATGTTTTATCTTTTTTGTTTGTTTAAATCATTTCTCTGCAAAGTGGTCACTTTTAACAAATTTATTGACATATAAAGCCTGTTTCATACAGTCCAAGGTTTAAATATATTAAAGAGAGTTCTGCATTCATCATTATCATTAATTTTAGAGCATTTTCTTTATTCTTGTGTTCATTAATTTTAACTCTTCGTTTACCCTCTACCTCCCCAGTCATAACCCTAAGGAACTATTAATGTAGTTGTTGTCATATAGATTTACCTGCTCTACGTTTCATATGGAGAAAATCATTCAAGTAAAACAAAAACATGAAACAGCAAGACAAAAATCAACCACAGTAGAAGAAAACACCGAAGAATCCTAATCCAAAAGATAGTAGAATGTAGTAAAAGAATAAGTTGTAAGTTTGTTAAAGAGTGGGGAGGAGGATGGTGTTAAATTTTACTCTAACTTATTTATATCTTCCATCAATGCACTTAGAAAATCCAGTGGACACACCCATGTGGGAGCCCTGTACATGGATTTGGGACATTCACTGTCATCCATCTCCTCATCACCTTCTACAAACCAAGTGCTCTGATGTGAAGCTCTGATAGTCTCCCACTCTGATCTTGGATTTTATCATGAATAATTTTTTGATCCTATTTGGTGTGCTTCTTCTGTGAAAATTTAGCATACAACGCACTTAGATGGCTGTTTGTGTTAAGATAAACCTTTAAGACCCCAGATTTTTTTTTTCTGAGCACCAATATTTTCAATGATCTCTTTAATCCATCAAGTAGAACCATATAATATGAACCAATTGTTCTTGGATAATGGCTTTTGATCAAGCTTGAAATCTATACATATATATACATATGTATGTGTGTGTGTTAGATCCATGTTAGAGAGAGCATTATAAAAACAGTAATGCTAATCAAATATTAAGATCCCCAAAATAAGTACTTTTGCTTCGTGCTGGAGGACAAATGATTCAGAAAACCAGGAAAAGGAGCTGAAGAGAGGCGAGAGTCCCCTGTGTGACTCACTGCCATCAAGTTGATGCCAAAACACAGCAACCCTCTAGTGCAGGTAGACCTGGCCCTGTGCATTTCTGACACTGCAACTGTTACCGGAATAGAAAGCCTTGTCTTTTTCTCTTGGAGCAGCTGGTGGTTTCAAACTGCAGACTTTGCAAATCGTAAACAGTGTATAACCACTATTTCACCAGGGCCCCTGTCCCAGTATCAAGTGTCTGTCTTATTATTTGGGGTCTTTCTGATAACTTCTTATTTTTCCCACCATGGAGCGCTTTTAATAGTTTCATTGGCATACACTTCACATATCATTCTATTGAATGTTGAGTTGTGCAATCCTCACCACAATCAATATCAGAACATTTTCTTCTTTCTCCTACTTGTTAACTCCCCATCCCCCCAACTCCCCTGCCATACTCCTAGGTAATTTTTTATTATCATTTTATTAGGGGCTCATACAACTCTTATCACAATCCAAACATACATCCATTGTGTCAAGCACATTTGTACACATGTTGCCATCCTCATTCTCAAAACACCTGCTTTATATTTGAGTCCTTGGTATCAGCTTCTCATTTTCCCCTCCCTCCCCGCTCCCTCCTCTCCCTTGAATGCTTAATAATTTATAAATTATTTTGTCATATCTTACACCATCTGACGTCTCACTTCACCCACTTCTCCGCTGTCCATCCCCCAGGGAGAAGATTATATGTAGACCTTGTAATCTGTTCCCCCTTTCTCCCTCACCTTCCTTCCACCCTCCTGATTTCACCACTCTCACCACTGGTCCTGAGGGTTTCATCTGTCCTGGATTCCCTGTATTTCCAGTTCCTATCTGTGCCAGTGTACATCCTTGGGTCCAGCCAGATATGGAAGGTAGAACTGGGATCATGATAGTGGGGGGAAGAAAACATTCAATAACTAGAGGAAATTTGTATATTTCATCATTGCTACACTGCACCCTGACTGGCTTGTCTCCTCCCCGCAGCCCTTCTATAAGGGGATGTCCAATTTCCCACAGATGGGCCCTGGGTCCCCACTCTACAATCTTCCTCATTCACAATGCTATGTTTTTGGGTTTTTTTTGGTCTTTGGTGCCTGATACCTGATCCCTTCAATGTCTTGTGATCTCACAGGCTACTGTCTCCTTCCATGTAAGCTTTGTTGTTTCTCAGTTAGATGGTCCCTTGTTTGTCTTCCAGCCTATGGGACCCCAGATTCTATATCTTTTGACAGCCGGGCACCGTCAGCTTTCTTCACTACCTTTGCTTATACACCCATTTTGTCTTTAGCGTTTGTTTTGGGGTAGGCTGGTGTGCTTCTTCCATGTGGGCTTTGTTGTTTCTTAGCTAGATAGCTGGCTGTTTGTCTTCAAGCCTTTAAGACCCCAGACCCTATATCATTTGATAACCGGGCACCATCAGCTTTCTTCACCACTTTTGCTTATGTACCCACTTTGTCCTCAGTGGTCAAGTTGGGACAGGCTGGTGTACTTCTTCCATGTGGGTTTTGTTGTTTCTCAGCTTGATGGCTGCTTGTTTATCTTCAGGTCTTTAAGACTTCAGATGCTATATCTTTGGGTAATCAGGCACCATCAGCTTTCTTCACATTTGCTTGCGTACCCATTGTCATCAATGATCGTGCCAGGCAGGTGGGCCCACTGACCATCTGTTTTCTTAATACTCAACCTATAAATATATGTACATAGATCTATTCCCCCATATAAATATATTTACATCTTTATATGCCTGTATTTAAATTTCTATGACTACCCTTTTCCTCCTATTTCTTTGTTCTTTCCTCTTGTCCCACTACCATGTTCAGCCTTCATTTGGGTTTTAGGAATTCTTCTCGGTTACATTGCCCTTGATCCAGCCCTGCCAGACCTCTTACACCCTCCTTGCCATTGATTTTGAATCACTTGTTGTTCCCTTGTCCCTGGGTTTATTAACACCCACTTCCTCTCCCCCCCGCCTCCCCTACTCCCATGTTTCCCTGGAACTGTCATCCCATAGTTCTCTCTTCTGGCCTGTTTATCCCGCCTATCCCTTCCAGGTAGACATGCTATGCACCCTCACAAGGCTAAGTACAATGAAGCAACATTAGAAAGTAAAACAATAGCTACAACAGCAACAACCACACACAAAAAAATGTATAAATAGTTCAGGGTCTATTTGTTGTCTGTCATGAGTGCTTTCCAGTCGAGTCTGATTGGGGTGCCATGCCCTGGCCCCATATCTGTCCCTGGGGACTTCATTGTTCTGCTCCCCCCGCTGCTCTGCTTCATGCCCCCAGAGGCTGCCTTCAGTGTAGTGAGCTCATGGAGGGCAAAATTTCCGCTGTGTGTCTCTAGTGTTGTCCCCAATGGTACTATGGGTCAGTGAGGAACGCTGTGTTCCGTGGTGATGCCGGCCCTGTGGTTGTCTCTGTGCATTGCTGTTCTGAGCAGGACGTTGTCCTCAGGGCTAGGTGAGCCAAGATGTGCTTCACTCTTTTTTGTTCATTTCCCCCCTCGTTGGCGCCTGTGTGCTCTGACCAGACCAGTCCCTCTTCTTGAGCTGTAGCTTCAGTGCTGTTCTCTGAAGTGAATTCTTCTGTCCACTTAGTTGGTAATGGGGCCGACTCCTGCCCCTAGGTAATTTTTAATCCAGTTATTGTCTGTATAGATTTACTTATCCTGGATTTCACATACAGAAAATATGGCAAAATAAAAACACAGGAGGAAAAAAAGAAAATCCTCAATAGAGAAGAAAGCAGAAAATATGAAAACTGATATAACTTTAAAATGAGTTCAAAGGGGAGATCAAATGATAAGGTGTTCTATTTTAACCTAACTACATTTGCCACGATGCACTTTGTCCGATAACACGGGCATTTTCATCCTTGCACTATTCACCATTTTCATCCTTGCACTATTTATCCTTGCACTATTAATCCATGTGGGAATCTGGCAAACATCGATTCGGGGCCCCCACTGTCACCAGTAGCTTTCTGCAAACTAGGTTTTGGGAAATTAAGCTCTGACACTGTTCCTTTCCTCAGTTTTGGATTTTGTTACTTACAATCCTTGGATCTCATAGGCTACATTTAGTTGACACCTCACTTAGATGGCTGCTTCTTTTAAGACAAACTTTTAAGACCCTTCTCAGATAATCAAGTACCATCAGTTTTATTTACCACACATATCTTTACTGTCTCACCCATATCTTCAGTGATCTCTTCATAAGAGCAAGTAACAAGTTGGGCCACATCATAAAAACTAATTTTATTTTTTAAGATAAGGGATACAAATAATATTTAAACCCCGTATCCATTCACATGCCTATGATTTATTGACGTCTCTGATGCACTTTAGAGGCATGATAATCATTTGATGATAGAGAACATTATAAATCACCACCACACCCCTGCTCAGGGGCATAAGATAATTTTATTAATAGTATCATGAATTTAGTCAGTGGCATAGAAGTATAGAATTTATAAGACAATTGAGAAAATGAAATTATACTTATTCAGGAGGCCAGTTTTTCAGATCGCAGTATATATTGTTGACTTGTAGAGATTAAAAGCTTAATTGACTGGACATTATTTACATGAACAATGAGGGGGATAGGGTAAAACCTTCATTAGTTCTCATTCACAAAAGCAGAACCATGCCTACCAGACTAATACAAGTCATACAAAAGCAAAGAGAGCATTAAAATAATGCATATACAGTAGTCCTGCACCACCATTTATTGGGCAGCGTTAAAGTAAGAGACCAACAACCACCAATTTCATCCCCTTGGGATAGAGGTCACCTGCTTCTTCTCACACTAGGACATTTTATCCCTAAATTCAAATGAATGTGTCAGTTCCGTAAATCTGCTACAAGTGAATTTAAAATAAAGCCCAGTTCTTATAGTAAGGTTTCCACATCGAACCCTTTTGCTGTGACCTGTGAAGGATGCCATGTGATTCAAAAGGACAGAGTACAAAGTCCCAGTTTTCTATAGCACACAGCCTGGGTCACCAAGGGTTGGATAGAAGTAAGGTCAAAAGGTCAATCAGGAACATATTACCAGGCATATTCTCTCTTTGGGTTCTATTTAGAGACTTTTAAGTATATATTTTTTCTAATTGAAAATTGTCCCATTTTAAGAGTGAATAAAACAGACATGATACCCTTCCCCTATCTTGCCCTCTCCCCACATCTTGACTTGAATTTCCAGCGAGGTTCACTTATCACTCTGGTAAGCGTGTCTGTTGATTTAGGGTGACCTTTTAACAATGAGAAACTGACCCCAGCTGGTTTTTAATATGTACATAAAGGGGGTAAGGCAAGGTTCCTGGGCCCTAGGCAGGGCCACTGCCTTATCGATTGGGAGAGCGGATTAAAAGTTTACTTGACCTGGTAGCAGAAACCTACCTCTGTCTTGGTGTTTAATCCACATAGTAATGAACTAAATCAGTATTTTTTTTTTTGTTGTTTTGGAATTGACTGACTCTCTCAGCATAATGGTTTCCAGGTCCAACAATGTCGTGAGGTGTTTCACAGTTTCATTGCCATTTTGTAGGGATTCATGTTATTTCACTGTGTGCATGTACCAATTTTTTTACCCATTCTTCTGTTGTTGGCAGCTTCTTGCTCTTGTGAACTATGTTGCAATGAGCATGGGACAGTGTGATAGGTTTATTGTGCCAACTAGGCCAATAGGAACAGGTGGGTGGAGTTTACTCAGGTTGCAGCTTGATTGGAGGACAACCGAAATAAATAAAGACAGCCTGCATCCCATCTCCCTCTTGCTCCCTCGTGATCTGATCGGACCAGCATGCTGCTGCTTTAGCTAGTTCTCTGCCTCAACCTGTGTGCTACACTACCTCTGGGCCAATCCAACTCGTGGATCCTGTTGTTAGAGCTTAAGGCTCCTTTGAGACCTGTTTCATGCTGCTGGTGCGTAAGGTAGACCCTGTTGCCAAAGACATCCACTACAGATCATTAGACTGCTCTTCTCTTCCTCTGGCCCCTGATTTTCCCATCACATGCCTGCTGCATCACCTTTGTCTAAGTTACCAGGGAGGAAGCCCCAGACTTCTAGAGATGCCTGGTCTGGCTCTCCTCGTTGTTGCAAATTGGACGGTGGTAAGCCATAGAACTTTCATTGAATGAGTTTTGTAAGTAGATCGTCAGGCCTTTATTTCCAGTCTGGAAGCTACTCGGGTCAGCATTTAGAGAATATGTGGATTTTGCCAGCCCCAAGAGATTTGAGACAAGGTATTCCTGACCCCATTTGCTGACAGTCCCAAAGGGCGGGCAACAGAGCTCTCAGAGTCCCCGCGGCAATATACTAGGCAGACTCAGCTACAGATGTGTGTCAAGCCATAGGAAGCAAAGAAATCTGCTTGATGAAGAAGAGAGCGTGTCTGTGAAGTCTATAACCATGTGTGGTGTTCGGACTGGGTGTTGAATTGTGTCTATGGGTTCATTACCAGGTGATGGAGTAGGGGCATTTCAGATGGAGGGAAGGATGTGAGCAGAGAAAGTTGAAGAGAAGGGAGCAATAGGTAGAGAGCAACCAACAGGCACGTAGAATGAAGACCCTGGGCAGGCTGTCGGGCTTCAAACAGGGCGGTTGCAGGACTGGATTCTGCAAGAATCTGCGTGCTACCTTGAACAGTACATGGAGTGACAAAGGGGCTTTGAGGCAAGTGCCTCCATCCAAGGAGGGGTGGTGGTGTGGACTTCAGCCGGGCACATAGAATAGGAACGAAGATCCTGATAAAGGCGGGAATAGCATTGCTAAGTGGTCTTTATAGGTCTGTCTCTGCTCTGTGCCGGTGGGGTGCTGGGGATGTAAGCTGGCTCCCAGCACCAGGTTTTGAGCTGGGGAGACAGACCTCAGGGCAGGCTTTGCCAGGAGGTCGCTGGAGAAGTGCAGGCCTCCTGCCTGTGCGCTGGACACTGGCCCTGTGGCAGAAACTAGAGGGACTCCCTTCATCTGGGGGTTGTGGGAGAGGGCGGGGGGTGGGGATTGAAAGGAAAGCAGCCAGCTTGTGGGTCGAGGCGGAGTCACTGTAGTCAGACATGGAGTGGGCAGGCCAATGTGACAGCCCACAGAACAATTCCTGCTTCTTCCTTGCCCGCTGGGCTCCTGCCTCCTCTGAATGGTCCCTTTGGCCGTGGCGGCCCCGCCCCACCCTCCCGTCCGCGGTGGCTCCCCTGGGGCAGGCGGGAGCTGGACCGGCCGCAGACCGGACGCCGTCACTGCCGCAGCCGTGGCCTCGGCCCCTCCCAGGACCGGCCCGTGCCCGGTGCCCAGGTAAGGGGCCCTGCGTGCAGGCTTCCTCCCCGCGTGGTTCCGGGTTCCTGGCTCCAGGGAATTTTCGGCGCTTCCTGGCGTCCCGCCCCCAGGCTCTGTAACCCAATCTCCTTGGGGGGGGCGGGTGGGGGAGGGGAAGGGTAGCGGCAGGGGATGGGGACTTGGAGTGCGGACTCAGGAAGACCGGAGGCTGCCCATCCCCAGATGAACTCACTGCCCCCTTGGTCACTTTGTGACAAGTCTCAAGCCCCCTGAGGCTGGAGAGTTAACTCCCAGCGCCTGAAGTAGGGGCTTCGAGTAGAGTGGACGCTAGTAGATTCATGCTTTGCCTTAGCTGAGATTAGTGGGGGGGGGGGGGGGGGCGGGGGGAGACACCAAAAAGCCTGCTTTACAGATGTGCAGCGGTCCTGAGCCTGGACTGCTCCCAGCTGCAAATCCTCTTGTTAAAATCATCAAAGTGTGCTCTATCAGGACACTGTCACAATCAGTCTTGCCTGGAGACCTGCAGAGGGGTCCCTGATGGCCCCGAACCACGAAGGGTTTTCACGCCAAGGCAGAAGCCTAAGAAGCTGCACTTTAGTGGCACTGTGTATAATGCCCAAGAGAAGTCGTTGTTTTTGCAAATTAAGAAAATCAAGTGAGGGGAGCGGAGGTTGGTGTTTTAAAACCAAACCTTCCTATTGTCTGTTCTGAGAGGGATGCTTTCTAAACAAGTGAGTGAGTTTAAAACAAAACACGCAATCACTTGAATTACCTGTCCAAATAATATTGCTCACTGTCTCTCGTTTCTGTAAGCTCCAAGCTGGGGCTGCTGCCCAGGGAGAGGTGACCCAGGTAGGTGCTGGCAGGGATGAGGAGTGGCTGGGCCAGATGCTTGGGGTAGAATAGCCTGAATTCCTGAGGCCTTGCAAGCTACAGACCTCACAGCTAGCAAGAACAGGGGCAATTAAGAAGGAGGATACCAGGCAAACCCAAACTTCTTGGTGTGAAGAGAATTGAAAAGAAGCCAGATCCATGCCGGGCTGTGGCCATCTCTCAACCTCCCCGTTCGAAAATCCTGTGTGTTACCCTTTCAAGGGCCAGAAAATCTTTCTGCAGTTGCATGAAAGATAGTGTGGTCGCAAATGTTGCCTGTAGTTTTGATGTGATTTATGTGCAGTTTGTCATTTTTGTCTGGTTTTTCATTTCCATTTTACATGTACACCAGTGTTTGTCGATATATCAGAAGTTATCAGTCTGGAATTGGAATATTTTGTCTAGCCTGAAAGGATGAAGTGTAAAGAATGATGGTTAGTTATATCAAGAAACAGAAGTCTTTTCTTACTTTTCACTAGTAAGCTTCTACGGTAGCTGGTGGATTTCTAGAAGTGTGTTCTGGGGGACTACTTAGGGGAATCTGACTTTCCTTAAGTTTTCTCCAGAGCAACCCTGCCTCCTCCTCCACCCCACCAATCCCCACACAGCAGGGGATATTTAAAGAAAAAAACTGAAAAAAATTTTTCAAGTTGTGTTTACCTCTTTTTTTTTTTTTACAAAACAACCATATCACTTTCAAAGTACTCTCCATTAGCCTTAATACATTTGCCATATCTGTGATCTGTCATATCAGTTTTCAAACTCATCTGTTCGAATGGCTGACAGCTCCTCCCTCGTTTTTTCTTTACCTCTTCAAGTCCCTTCGCTATCCTTTCATGTCCCTCTTCAATCGTAGAAACAAAAAGAAGTCTCATGGAGTGAGGTCAGGTGAGTAAGCTGCATGAGGCAAGAGTGTATGCTGTTTCTCCCCAAAATTGGCACACTGAGATGGTTGCGTGCGCAGGTGCACCATTGTGGTAGCAAAACCAGTCAGCCATATGCCACAATTCAGGCCTTTTTTTGTCACACATTGTTATGCAGTCTTTTTTAAATGGAAATCTTCATTAACAGTCTGACCTGGTGGGACAAACTCCAAATGCACTATCTCCTCACATCAAAAAAACAACACAAATGAGCATTGTCTTAATCTTTGATTTCACTTGATGCGTTATTTTTTTTGGTGATGTAACAATGGTGCCTTCCACTGGCTTGACTGATGTTTGTTTTCAGGGTCATAAGAATAGCACCATAGCTTGTCTCCTGCAGTGACCTGGAGGGAAAAAAGTCCGGTCACTTTGGAGCTGTTCTTTCAAAGCACGGCATGTTTCCAGGTGAAGCTCTTTTTCCTGGTCAGCAAGAGCCCAAGGCACAAATTTTGCAGGGGCCGTTCTCATTCCCAAAGCTTCCATTAAGTTTGCTGAACCACGCTGCAAAATAGTCCAGATAACTTCCCCACTCCTCAATGGTCCATTGCCGGTCGTTGAGCACCAGTGCACTAATTTTGTCCACATTTTTGTCCATTCAGAAGTTGACAGACATCTCAAACCACGTTTGTCATCCATTGACAGTTCACCTTTTTTGAAACAAGAAAACCACGTGTACTTCTGTTATTTGTCTTAAGAAAGAAAACTAAGGAGCCCTGCTAACACTGTGGAATACGTGTCAGACTGCTAAATGCAAGTTTCTCCTTGGGAGAAACATGAGATTGTCTGCTTCCTTAAAGATTTGCAGTTTCACAAATCCAACATGGAGTTGCTATGAATCAGAACTCACTCATTCTACAGTTCTACTTTATCAAGCTAGATCTCCTTCTCCAGGGACTGGTCTCTCCGGACAGTATGTCCAAAGTGCTTGAGACTTCATAGTATAATGATGTCACTTACTTTGAATCGCACTTTAAGGATCAACCAAGACCACCAAGTTGCATACAACTAGTAATTATTAGTAAAGAATCTCAATAATTTTAAAAGATAGCCTACTTTTTCTATTAAAAAAACAAACAATTTTAGTTCTCAACTCATACTGAAGAAACAATGGAAGCACTCGCTCTCTGCTAGGAAATTTGGAAGA
Source organism: Tenrec ecaudatus (assembly GCF_050624435.1). NCBI lineage: Eukaryota > Metazoa > Chordata > Mammalia > Afrosoricida > Tenrecidae > Tenrec > Tenrec ecaudatus. Next base: position 54,546,327 of record NC_134538.1, on the reverse strand, counting down.
CAGCTACCTTGAGATCCCTCTGTGTGCCCATTCCAAAGAAAGGTGACCCAACAGAATGCTTAAACTATAGAAACATATCATTGATATTGCACACAGGTAAAATTTTACTGAAGATCATCCAACAATGGTTGCACCAATACATTGCCAGGGGGTTGCCAGAGGTTCAAGCTGGATTCAGACAAGGATGTGGAACAAGAGATATCGTTTCTGATATCGGATGGATCTTGACTCAAAACATAGTACTAAAAAAATGTTTACTGGTGTTCCATTGACTATGAAACAGCACTTGATGATGTGGACCATAACAAACTGTGGATCACCTTGAGAAAAATGAGAATTCCAGAACTCATCATTGTACTCATGAGGAATTTGTACATGGATTGAGGCATTTGTATAAACAGAACATGGGGATACTGCATGGTTTTAAATCAAGAAAGGTGTGTGTCAGGGTAGTAGCATCCTCTCACCATACTTGTTCAATCTGTATGCTGAACAAATAATCAAATAAGCTGGATTAAATGAAGAAGGTGGCATCAGGATTGGAGGAAGGCTTATTAGAACCTACAATATGTGGATGATACAACCTTGTTTGCTGAAAATGAAGAGGACTTGAAGTACTTGCTGATGAAGGAAGATCAAGACTTGCAGTCTTCAGCATGGATTGCAACTCAAAGTAAAGAAGATCCAAATTCTCACAACTTGACCAATAGGTTGAAGTTGTCAAAGATTTTGCCTTACTTTGTTCTATAACAAATGCTCTTGGAAGCAGCAGTCAAGAGAGCAAAAGATATATTGCATGAGATAAAACTGCTACACAAAACCTCAGAGTATTGAACAAGCATGTTACTTTGAGGATTAAGGTATGCCTGGCCCAAACCATGGTATTATCTATCGCTTCATATGCATGTGAAAAAATTGAGCACTGAATCAGGAAGACTGAAGAAGAGTCAATGTCTTTGAATTATGTTGCCGGAGAATGGACAGCTCAAAGGACAAACCAATCTGTATTGGAAGAAGTTAGAGCAGAGTGCTCCTTAGAGGCAAGACAAAGTCTTGCCATCCTTGCCTCTAAGGCACATTATCAGGAGATCATGTTTGGTAAAGTAGACGGGTGCAGAGAGGAGGAGGAAGGCCCTCAACGAGACAGATTGACACAGCGGTTGTGTGGCATCAATGTGGAGGCCTAAACACAATTGTGCGGATGACACAGACCAGGTGGTGTTGTGTTCTGATGTGCTTCAAGTCGCAATAGATTGGAGCCAACTCGATGGCACCCAAGAACAACATCGAAGACAACCAGCTTAAGTTAACCAGCAAAAGAGCCTCTTCACCAAGAGGCTTTATTAACAAAATTCCCAGGGTCATCTAGAAGTATCGGGCAATAATAAATCCATGGCATAATGAGGAATCTGACCAGGGATATTTTCTTGAAAACAGCCAGCTTACAGTTTGTGAACATAGACCCAAAGCCTCTGGCCCCAACTATTTAATGGGATGTCTTGGCAAGCATTACGTCCCAAGCACCCCCAGGGGCTCTGAGGGAGCTTGTCGTCCCTGGATTAATATCCACTGAAACCTTCCATAGGAGTAAACTTTTCCAGAAAAATACTTTCTGAGATTATGTGGAGGTTACCAGCCCTAGGCCCTCTGAGCAATGTGATTTTAAATTTCTCTAGTACAGACAATAAAAGAGAAAGTTGTTATTCTGGATAAAGGCTTCCTAGGACTTCAATGTCAAGTGATTTCACACCAAGCTGAAGGGATCACCTCTTTGTAGCGTCATGAGCACATTTAGTTTGTTTCCTATGTACCCTTATGTTTGAACTTCTTTCCATAGCTTTGCTTCCTAGATCTTTCCTCTGTTTCCTTTTACCTTCCTCCTGCCCCACCATCATGCTTGCCCTTCTTCTGCCTTAGTTCTTCCTTTCAACATTACCAGATCTGTGTCCTCCTTGTTGTTGCTTTTAATTCCCTAGTTGTTCCCGTCTGTGGCATTGTTAGCTCACCACTTCCTTCCTTTCTTCATCCTCCTCCTCTTTCCCCTAGTCCCTCCGGAACCATCGGTCCTGTTGCTTTCTCCTTGAGCTTGCTTGCTTCCCATGCCTACCTTCTATAGGTAGGCAAAAGAACAATAACAGAGATAAAACAAAACATTGAATAAAAAGATAAAAGAAATAATAATAGCTAGCCAACCCCCCCAAAATAAAACAAAGCATATAGCTCCAGGTCTGTCCACTGACCTTTATGACTATCTCCCCACTGGTCCTGGGGGAATCCAAGAACTACCCTTCCTACCCTGAAATCTATTTTGGGGGCTCCTCGGAGGCTTTATGTTGCTCCTGTTGATGATCTGTATGTTCCCTTACAGGTATGGTTTCTTTAGGCTCATCACAGTTGCCAAAGCAGGTCTCTGAATCTGTGTCTCTGTGTGTCTCTGCCCCCAACCCACTATACCTTGTAGTTTCTCAACTCTTTTTGAATGTTGGCCTCATACTCACAGATCCATGTGGTCTCCAGGTGGCCTCAGCAGCATTAGCAGCCACTGTCTTTTTCTTAAGTTCTAGCAGAAAAGAAGCCAATTTACTTTCTTAAGAGGTCAAACCAGTGATTTACCATTCAGTCTCATTATCTGTAAGATGCTCATGGTTTCTATCTGTTTCCTTCAGTGAATAGGATAAGGCATGGGGATTGGGCTCCTGATTGTTCATCTGGGGAAGCCCAGGGAGTATGACTGACTTACTAGAGGCACATGGCCTAGTATTGGGAGGAAGTTGATTGGTTCCCCTCATCAAAATCAGGGTACTACTTACCTAAGTGTCAGAGAATACTGAACAGCAAAATAACTACTACTACCCTTTTCTATATATGATCAGCAGTTGTGCCAGGTGCTTGTTGGTGCTTGTGAGCCTAGTGTTGGGGGAACCGGACTGTAGCAGTCCCTACCACCAAGGATATTAAACCTACTTAGCAAGATACCCATACAAGCTTTACATAGACATTTTTACTGCCCTTGAGTCGATGCTGACTCATAGAAACCCTGTAGGACAGGGTAGGACTGCCCCTGTGGGTTCCTCAGACTCTAACTCTTTATAGGAGTAGAAAGCCTCATCTTTGTCCTGCAGAGCAACTGGTGGTTTTGAACTACTGACCTTGACCTTAGCAGCCCAACTCCTATCCACTGCTCCACCAGGCCTCCATAAAATAGGCACATGGGGCAATTATTTTCCGTTATCAATTGTTATTTGAGCACTACAAACAAATAAACCAAAAAGCTGCTAAGTCTTCAATTCAATGCAGGCCTGCTCTGTAGAACTCAAGCTAGAACTCTCACAAAAGAATATAAATCTTCAGTCCGTATTAGGTGAAAATATCTGAATCATGGATAGTCTCATGGAACAGGCTTTCTTTCTTTCTTTCCTTCTGTATTTAAGAAGGCAGTGCCACCAATGAATTACGATTGTGCCAAACTCCAATGAAAAAGCAGCAGCTGATTAACCCCGATGGCCTAGGGAGAGGCATTGGTTTGGTCACATGAAGGAACCAGTAATCAGCCTGAGGCATTACATGAGATGGACAGTCTTTTGAAAGGTCGAGTGAGGATTTTAGAGTGGTACGGTGTTTTTTCTATTAATTTATACACTGTTATAAATGCCATGTATGTACTTTGTAAACCAAACCTTGCTTTCACATGATTTGGACATCGTTTCTTATTCTGAAATCTGCCACTCACCCTGCCTTTCATTTTGTTGTTGAATGTCTGACATACTTTATTGAATTGTTAGAATGTTACTGTTTCTATTTGATGTTGCCAATTTTCTTCTAAATGGTGACACCAGCTGTGTCAGGCTGTGTTCTCCAGAAAGGTAGAGCCAGTGGTGCTTATATCTGTATGTATGTAGAAAAAATGTATATCAAGAAATGGCTCACACCGTTGTTTAAGTGGGTAAATCCAGTTCAAGTTCATTGGTCAGGTGGTAAGCTGGCGGCTTCTCCTGACTCGTGAAGCTGTAGGTGCTGGTGAAGCAGGAAAACCACAGGCTGGTAGAAGCAATGTAAAATTAATTTAAGGTCAGCAAGCCACTGATGACTGCTGGGATTGGCAGGCAACATGGCAGGAGATTGATAATCCAGATGTGAGATCCAGACCCAACAGAAGTGACGCGCTTTCCCACAGAGTCTGCTTATAGAAAAGCAGGTTGCACCCAAAAGGAGTCTCTTCCAATGGCATCATTCTAAAACAATTGCTACCTTCTCACAGAGATGATCACATTATGGTAGATCCCATCATGGAGTTGGTTCACTGTGTTGGATCACTTTGGGGGTAAATTACTGCCAAAGTACTCCCTGATTATCATACCAAATTTGTACGTTCTTCGGAGTAGGTGAAAGTGACTGCTCTCCCAGATCTTTGACAGTAGAGCATATTAGCAAGACATGTAATCTCTGCTAATCGGAAAGGGAAAGTGACATCATGATATCGTAATGCCTTGGAATTTAAAGGAGGAGATGACTTGGAAAACAACGATGGGTGAGATTAGAGCTGTGGTGGGGGCTGATTAAAAAGATTGATAAACAAATCTCCCCAGAGTTATATGTGCCAGTGTTCCAGTACAGGAGAGACAGACGAGGAAGGAGAGGATGACGATAGTGATGACGTGACTTCACGCAGAGCTTTCTGATTCAGGATACAAATCTTAACATCCTGCCTTTCTTGGCCAGCACCACAAGAACTGGGGGGAAAGTGTGATGTACAGTAATTAGCAAGTGAATGTGAGAACTGAGTGTCCTGGTCCCCTAGCTCTGTGGGAACGAATAGGCATGCTAAAGAGTGAACGAGGGCGAATGGTGACCTTTGTCCTGGCTCTCAGTGTGTACCAGTCCTTACTCGGGGCAGAACTTGGACTCATGAAGGAATTCCTCTCCTTTCTTACTCAGACTCAGAGACATGATCCTTTTTTTCCCCCTCAAATTCAGTGACCGCCTGGTGGGCCAAAGCCTGCAATTTGGACAGAGGAAAGCTGTGCTTTGGATCCTGCCCTTGTGCAGGCTGACTCTCCCATGCAGACTCCAAGCCTGCCCTTGTCATCCCCAGATGGTCAACACTGTCTCATCGCCATGGGGATGTGGCTGCCCCAGTTGTTTCACCCAGAACTTTCCTCTTTGTGGGTTGTGAAGGATCCTTGTTGATTATTCTGGCAATGCAGCCCTCCTGTGTAGAAAGTGCTTCGGAAACCCTCGGTGATTCGATATTAGAATTCCCGATACAGCACCAACTAAACAGGGAAATGTGCCACCGCTCTCCACTAGTTCAAGTGTGCATTTAATTAGGAATCTAATTATCTTCCAAATAACTTCTAAAAAGAGAGTCCCTGTCTTCATACATTTTCACATGCATATTCTGATTTCACTTGTTTTATGGACACTGTTTTGTTAAATACATATTACATGTAAGTGGATATTGTTAAAAACGGATGTTATATTGTTTGTGGAGTGTGACCCCATGCTGAGGGGAAAGTGTTCACTCTTTGTGGATGACAGGGCAGGGACAGCGTCTGCACGTGAGAAGGAACCTGCACAAGAACATAATAAACCCATTACTCTATAGAGCCCTGATTCTGATGTCTTGCTTGTTAAATCATATCCTGAATTTCAGAACCATTAGATCCTAGAAGTCATCTATTTTGGTCCAATTTAAAGTGCTTCTGTAGAACAAGAACATGTGAGAGTACCAGAGGTCGCAGAGGAGCCCAGATTACACTTTGTGAATCAATACTTTCTCCCCTTCACAGCCCGTTTTATCCCTGGAAACATACCAACATAAAAGACAGTCCGTTTGCTCAGGTGCCACTTTGCAGAGGTTTCTCAAATGGTGCAAAATGGAGTTGCATATTGAACTTCGAACTAGTGCAGGATAGGACCACGAGGGCAGAGAGAAAGAAAATCCAGCAGTACCTCAATCTTTTTACTCAGTTCTGAAAGATCATTGTGACTACCCGTCTGCTGACTTTTCAGATAATTAAGTAAGAAAACATAGGTTTCTTCATCCAATTGTGAAAGCATCTTCTTGATTTCAGCTAAATGTATTTTTCTTTTTTTTTTTAACAATTTATTGGGGCTGATACAATTCTTTTCACAGTTCATACATATACATACATCAATTGTATAAAGCACATCTGTACAGTCTTTGCCCTAATCATTTTTTTCTCTTTTCTTCTTTTACATTTTATTAGGGACTCCAACAACTCTTACCACAATCCATACATATACATACATCAATTGTATAAAGCACACCCATACATTCCCTGTCCCAATCATTCTCAAGGCATTTGCTCTCCACTTAAGCCCCTTGCATCAGGTCCTCTTTCCCCCCCCCCTCCCTCCCTTTTCCCCCCTCCCTCATATGCCCTTGGTAATTTATACCTCGTTATTTTATCATATCTTGCCCTATTCAGGGTCTCCCTTCCCCCCTTCTCTGCTGTCCCTCTCCCAGGGAAGAGGTCACATGTGTCTCCTTGTAATCAGTTCCCCCTTTCCAACCCACTCACCCTCCACTCTCCCAGCATCGTCCCTCACGCCCTTGGTCCTGGAGGTATCATCCACCCTGGATTCCCTGTATCTCCAACCCTCATATGTACCAGTGTACAGCCTCTGTCCTATCCAGCCCTGCAAGGTAGAATTCGGATCATGGTAGTTGGGGGGAGGAAGCATCCAGGATCTGGGGGAAAGCTGTGTTCTTCGTCGATACTACCTCACACCCTAATTAACCCATCTCCTCTCCTAAGCCCCTCTATGAGGGGATCTCCATTGGCCGACACTTGGGCCTTGGGTCTCCACTCTGCACTTCCCCCTTCATTTAATATATATATACACATACATATATACATATACACATAAATACACATACATACACACACTTATATCTTTTTTTTTTTTTGCATGATGCCTTATATCTGGTCCCTTGGGCACCTCGTGATCGCATTGGCCGGTGTGCTTCTTCCATGTGGGCTTATTTGTTTCTGAGCGAGATGGCCGCTTGTTCACCTTCAAGCCTTTAAGACCCCAGACACTATCTCTTTTGATAGCCGGGCACCATCAGCTTTCTTCACCACATTTGCTTGTGCACCCATTTGTCTTCAGCGATCCTATCATGGAGGTGTGCAGTCAATGATAGGATTTTTTGTTCTTTGATGCCTGGTAACTGATCCCTTTGGGACCACTCGATCACACAGGCTGGTGTGTTCTTCCATGTGGACTTTGTTGCTTCTGAGCTAGATGGCCGCTTGTTTATCTTCAAGCCTTTAAGACCCCAGTCACTATCTCTTTTGATAGCCGGGCACCATCAGCTTTCTTCACCACATTTACTTGTTCACCCACTTTGGCTCCAGCCGTTGTGTCGGGAGAGTGAGCATCATAGAGTTCCAATTTAATAAAAGAAGGTATTCATGCATAGAGGGAGTGTTTGAGTAGAGGCCCAAGGTCCTTCCGCCACCTTAATACTTGACCTATAAATATCGACACAAAGATCTATTTCCCCAACCTCCTATATATATTTGCATGTACATGTCTTTGTCTAGACCTCCATGAATGCCCTTTGACTCCTAGCTCTTTCCTCCATCTCCCTTGACCTTCCTCCTGCCCTACTACCATGCTTCATCGACACCTGGGCTAGAGTATACCTCTTCTCTAAGCAACCTTACCCTTGATCATTTCCCACCAGGCCTGCCACTCCCCCTTCTCTACCCTTTGGGGTCCCATGTTTTTCCCTTGTCCCTGGGTTTGTTAACACCACTTCCTTACCCCCCCCCACCCCAAGTCCCCCCGGAACTGTCGGTCCCGTTGTTTTTCATCCAGATAGTTCATCCAGCCTGTCCTATTCAGACACACCTGTGGAGTCACTAACATGCACGAAAACTAGACAGAGGAACACAAAGCAACAGTATACAACCAGACAACAAAACAACCAAAACAAACCACTGAAAAAGAACAGAACAAAACAGTTCACAAGAGAAAAGCTTGTAGTTAGTTCAGGGATCTTTGCTGGCCCTTAGGAGCGTTTTCCAGTCCAGTCTGTTGGGGCACCACGCCCTGGCCCCAAAGTCCACTTTCAGCATTCCCTGGGGACCTTGCCACTCCATTCCCTTGCTGTTCCGCTGCACTCCCCCAGTGCTTTGCCTCGGTGTGGTGGGATCAGGTCAGGTGCAATTCCCACACTGTGTCTCCGGTGCTGTCCCCTGTATCGCCCTTAGTCACTGAGGGGCATCATGTCTCATAGTAGGGCCAGCCATGTTGTTCTCTCTGTGGACTGGCTGCTCTACTCAGGAACATCATCATCACGGCCTGGTGGGCCAGGCTGTGCTCCACTCTCTCCTCCTGCCCCTTCATCTGCTCCCGTGTGCTCTGATCAAATATGTCCATCTCCCATAGCTGCAGGGTCAATGTCGTCCTTTGGAACAAGTTCTTTTCGGGGGAGGGGCAGGAATCCACTTAATTTATGGTGCTGGGGCCAGCCTCCCAGACCTCTCCACCGGTTCCGTCCTCCACGCCGGGATATTGCATTCACACCTTGCGACACTGGGTTGACGTCTGGTCCCACTTTCCCTGTGGAGATATAAACCATACCCTCCCCTTGGGTGGATTAATGCCCCATTTCTGTCATGCTGATTGTACTTACCTCAGGGGACTCATGCTGTACCTGTCCCTTTGGGTCTGGCTTACCTCGCTTAACATAATTCCTTCCAGCTCTTCCCATGAAATAACGTGTTTCATGTGCTCATCGGTGCTTTTTAGTGCTGCATAATACTCCATTGTGTGTATGTGCCAAAGTTTGCTAATCCACTCGTCTATCGATGGAAACTTAGGCTGTTTCCAAGTCTTTGCTATTGTGAATTGTGCCGCAATAAACATTGGAGCGCATATGACTGGTCGTGTTTTATTTGCTGCTTCAACCGGGTATATGCCCAGTAGAGGGATGGCTGGCTCGCAAGGTAGATCAATTTCCATTTTCTTTAGGTATCGCCAGATTGCTTTCCACAGTGTCTGTACAAATCTGCACGACCACCAGCAGTGGAGGAGGGTTCCTATTTCACCACAGCCCCTCCAACACTTGTTGCTCTCTGATTTACTGATCTGGGCTAGCCTCAGGGGTGTTAGGTTGTATCTCATGGTTGTTTTGATTTGCATTTCTCTTATGGCAAGGGACTTCGAGCACTTTCTCATATATTTATTGGCCATATTGATCTCCTCTCTAGTGAAAGTTCTTCTCATTTCTTTTGCCCACTTCCTTAGGGGGTTAACTGTTTTCCTCTTTTTGCAGGTCATGATGGTGTTGTAGATTTTAGTAATGAGCCCTTTGTCTGACGTGTCATTACTAAAAATCTTCTCCCAGTCTGTGGGTTGCCTTGTCACCCTCTTGGCAAAGTCTTTCGAGGTGCACAGGTGTTTTATTCTTATTAGATCCCATTTGTCGATTTCCAGATCACCTGTGTGTGTCCCCTTCCCTGTTGCAGTGAGCCTATGTGCTCCCTGGGCCAGTGCTCTGAGATTAGTCCCGATTCCCTCCTTAATGGTCCTGATGGTTTGGGGTTTGACTTCTAGATCTGTGATCCACCTTGAGTGTATTCTTGTGCATGGGGTGAGGTAGACATCTTGTTTCAACTTTCTACATGTGGATATCCATTGTTTCCAGCACCACTTATTAAAGAGGGCATCTGCTTCCCACTTGACGTTTTTGGGACCCTTGTCGAAGATCAGTTGTCTATATGCTGATGATTTTACTCCTGGGCTTTCTATTCTTTTCCACTGGTCTAAGTGTCTATCATTGTGCCAGTACCATGCTGTTTTGACCACTGTAGCTGTGTAGTAGGCATTAAAATCAGGTAGGGCGAGTCCTCCAATTGTGTCCTTCTTCTTGAGGAGTTCTCTGCTAATTCTGGGTTTCTTCCCTCTCCATATGAAGTTGGTGGTCAGTTTTTCCAATTCTTTGAAGAAGGTTGATGGTAATTGGATTGGTATAGCATTGAACTTGTAGAGTGCTTTAGGAAGAACTGTCATCTTTACTATGTTCAGCCTACCTAACCATGAGCAGGGGAGCTTCATCCATTTGTGAAGGTCACTTTTGGTTTCCTGTAATAGGGTTTTATAATTATGCTTATATAGGTCTTTAGTATTTTTTGTTATGTATATTCCTAGGTATTTCAGTTTGTTCTTGGCTACTGTGAAGGGTACTTCCCTCATAATCGCCTCTTCCATGGCCCTGTCCGATGTGTATAGAAACCCTACCGACTTCTGTTTATTGATCTTGTATCCTGCTACCCTTCCGTATTCCTCTATTGCTGTAAGTATACCAACTGTGGAGTTTTGGGGGTCTTCAATGTATAGGATCATGTCATCTGCAAATAACGATAGTTTCACCTCCTCCTCTCCCAACTGGATCCCTTTGATGTCCTTCCGCTGTCTTATGTTGTTAGCCAGAACCTCCAAAACGATATTGAATAGAAGAGGGGACAGGGGGCATCCTTGTCTTGTACCCTTTTTCAGTGGTATTGTTCTTGTCTTTTCTCCATTGACTATGATGTTGGCTGTTGGTCTTTCATAGATAGCTTGTATGAGCTTGAGGAACTTACCTTCCAATCCTATCTTCATGAGTGTTTTGATTAGGAATGGATGCTGGATGTTGTCAAATGCTTTTTCTGCATCTATGGATATTATCATATGGTTTTTATCCTTTTTCTTCTCGATGTGGTGTATGATATTGATGGATTTTCGGATGTTAAACCATCCCTGCATCGCTGGGATGAATCCTACTTGGTCGTGGTGAATGATATGTTTGATGTTCCTTTGTATTCTATTGGCCAATATTTTGTTAAGGATTTTTGCATCTATGTTCATTAGAGATATTGGTCTATAATTCTCTACACTTGTGGGGTCTTTTCCCTGTTTGGGTATCAAAGTAATGCTGGCTTCGTAAAATGAGTTTGGGAGCTTGCCGTTCTTTTCTATGTTCTGGAATACTTTGTGGAGGATCGGTGTCAGCTCTTCCCTGAATGTTTGGTAAAATTCTGCTGTGTAGCCATCTGGCCCTGGGGCCTTCTTCCTTGGTAGGTTTTTGATGACACTATTTCTTCCTTCGCTATGGGTTTGTTGAGGTTCTTGATCTCTGTCTCAGATAATCTAGGGATAGATTGTTTTTCTAAATATTTATCCATGTCTTCCAGGTTTCTGAATTCATTAGAATACAAACCTTCATAGTACTTTGTGATTATCCTTTTTATCTCATTGGGGTCTGTTGTTATTGCCCCCGATTCATCCCTTATCCTGGCTATTGATGATTGTTCCTTTCTATCTTTGGTAAGCTTTGCCAGGGGGGTGTCAATTTTATTAATTCGTTCATAAAACCAGCTTCTAGTTGCATTAATCCTTTGCATTGTTCTTTTGTCTTCCCACTGGTTTAACTCCGCCCTGATTTTTATTATTTCTTTTCTCTTGCTATTGGAGGGGTAGTTCTGTTGACTCTGTTCTAGTTGTTGGAGGTTTTGTGTTAACATATCTGTCATACGCCTTTCTTCTTTTTTCATGTATGCATTCAGTGATATCAAGCTACCTCTGATAACTGCCTTTGCAGTGTCCCATAAGTTTTGATATGTTGTATGCTCGTTCTCATTAGTTTCTAGAAATTTCCTGATATCCTCTCTGATCTGGACCTTAACCCATTCATGTCGCAGGAGATCGTTGTTTATTCTCCAATTGGTGACCCTTGCTTTTCTGGGTGCCCTCCTATTAATCTCCAGCTTTATGGCATGGTGGTCTGAGAAAGACGTCTGGATAGTATCTATGTGTTTGAATTTACTCAGGCTGGCCTTGTGCCCCAGCATGTGATCTATTCTTGAGAAAGATCCGTGTGGATTGGAGAAGAATGTGAAACCTTTTGCTTTTGGATGAAAGGCTCTATAGATGTCTGTCAGGCCCTGTTGCCTAATTACATTGTGTAGCTCTCTGGCCTCTTTGCTGAGCTTCTTTCCCTGTGACCTGTCTTTCTCTGATAGTGGAGTGTTGAAGTCCCCCACTATTATTGTTGTTTCCGTGATTTCTTCTGTCATTTTTTTAATAGTTTGTTTGACGAAATTTGCCGCACCATTATTAGGTGCGTAAATATTCAGTATGCTTATTGCTTCCTGGTTTACTGAGCCTTTGAGCATTATGTAATGTCCCTCTTTGTCTCTTTTTATGTTTTGGATCTTGAGATCCATTTTGTCGGAGATTAAGATAGCCACTCCTGCCTTCCTGGAGTTACCATTTGCTTGGTAAACTTTCTGCCAGCCCTTTATTCTCAGCATATGCTTGTCTGCTTGCTTAAGGTGTGTCTCTTGCAGGCAGCAGATTGATGGGTTATGTTTTCTAATCCAATCCTCCAGCCTCTTTCTTTTAACATATGAATTGAGCCCATTTGTATTCAAAGTGATTATTACAATCTCTGGCTTCATGGTTGCCATATTCTGTTTTGTGTTTTGGGTCTTTGCCTATCTTCCTTCATATCAGTGTACTGCGTTTGAGTGGAGGGTTTCTATCCTGTCCTCTTTTCCATCTGAGACCGTGTTGTCCTGGTACGTGTTGCTGGCATGTTGGCTTCTAGATGGAGATGGGCTATATGGTGGTCTCCTGGTGGTTCTAGTTGGAGCTTGATCTTCTGGCCATAGTGAGTCAGCCAGTATGTTCTGCAGGGTCGGGTGACTTGCAGTATATTTTTTGAGTTCTTCCTTGTCCTGGAAGACCCTTATCTTACCCTCTATCTTAATGGATAACTTGGCAGGGTATAGGATTCTGGGTGAGGCATTTTTATCTTTCAGTTTTTGGAAGATGTTGCTCCATTCTCTCCTCCTCTTCATGGTTTCTGCGGATAAGTCTGAGCATAACCTTACCTGCGCTCCTTTGTATGTGACTGTCTTCCTTTCTCTTGATGCTCGTAGAATTTTCTCTTTTTCCTCTAAGTTGGATAATTTTACAATTATATGCCTTGGCGTGTTCTTCTTGGTGTTTAGCTTAGCCGGCGTCCTCTCTGCTTCCTGTATGAGAGTCGGATTCTCCTTTGTTAGGTTGGGGAAATTTTCTTCCAGGAATTCCTTTGCTATCTTGGCGGTCGATTTGTGTGTTATGTTGTGTTCCGGTAGACCGATTATTCGAATATTATTCCTCTTCATAGCATCTGTCATTGATCTCAGGCTGTCTTCTGTTTCTTTAATTTTCCTATCTGATTGTTTTTCTCGCTTGCTTCGTTTGGTTTGAGCGTCCTCGAGTTCACTGATACGGTTCTCAGCCTCCTCAAGCCTAGATATAGCTTCTGTGACCTTTTGTGTGGCCTCTGCTACCTCCTCTGTTAGTTTCTGCAGTTCCTTTTGGTGGATAGTATTCATCCCCTCTATTGTGGACTTCAACCCCTCTATTGTGCATTTCATCCCTTCTATCGTTGCATCCTTATTTTGGTTTGCTTCTCTTAGCTCCTGTATTACTGCAAGCAGAGTTCTGAAGATTTCCTTTTGTGGCTGATCTATATCTGTTTCTTCTATGAGTGACGTTAGGTCTGTTAAAGTGCCTCGTTTTTCTGATTTTTTTGTTGGGAGTGATGTGGTCTGTTGATTTTTCCTTGATCCTTTAATAGGCCCCATGCTTCTGGGAGACAGGAGTAACCTTATTGTGTGGAGACTCAGGCCACTGTGCCGTCTCCTGGGGTGGCTGGGGCGGGCTGCGGCAGGCTTAGGGCTGGCACTGGGAACCCAACAGGGCCCCAGGTGGTGAGAGCTGGCTGGAGCTCACTGACGGCTCCTCAAGGACTGCAAAGCCGAGACCCAGGCTCCACTGCAGGTGGAGTGTTTGATCTGCCCGGGCTGTGAGCGGGCGCGGGGAGGCCCCTTGGATAGCTGCGCAGGCAGCTGCGGGACACTGCAGGGAACAATGGTGTTCGCTCTCTGCCCTTTTGGCGCGAAACCGCAGGGGGTAATGGCACCGGCAAAGGAGGCTTGGCGCGAAACCGCAGGGGGCAGTGGCGCCCTTCCTCTGCTCAGGCTCAGAGTCGCGGCCGCCGGGGTCCCCGCAGCACCCTGGGGAGGGCACCTACTCTTGTGCCTTGCGCAGTGGGTGGCCCTTGGTGGGCAGACTCAGCAGCGCGGGGCGCAGCGCTCCGCGGGAGCTCAGGGTCCGGGACAGGCGCGGGTTGGGCTATGGCTCCTGTTGGCGGGAAGTGCTCAGCGCAGGGTCCCCGCCAGGAGTGGAGCTGGCGCTAGGCTGCCAGGGGCTGGCGGGGGCGGGCGGGGGTGGGAGGCCAGCGCACGGAGGGCAGGTGGAGAGGTCCGCGGCAGCGGTGCGGGTGGATGGTCCCCCGTGGGGGTCGCCAGACAATCCGCGGGTCCGCTCCCCTGAGCTTGGATGAATGGAGGGAGGGACGTGGGCCCGAGGGCAGATCGCTGCCCTGCGGGGAGAGGGGAACTGCGGGAGAGGAAAGCTTCTCTCCCAGTGTAGATCCGCGAGTGGGGAGTGGGGAGTGGGCCGCTGGAGTAGGCAGGGCAGGCAAGCGGCTCTGGGCTGGCGTCCGGTTTCGGGATGGAGCCTAAGCCGGTCGCCAGTGAGCTCACGGCAGCTTAGTGGCCAGAGATGTCCCACTAGTCCGGTCCTCTTTCACCTAGACCCCTGCTCCGGACAAATACGTGGGGTAGGACTGGGGTGCTGTCCCAGGGGGATATTTCACTCACCAGACTCTTACTATTCAGCTACCTGGTCGCCAATCCCGCTTTGTTTGGAGGAGCTCTCAGAGTATGCGGGTGTCCCTGTCGGCCATCTTCCCCCTCTCCTAAATGTATTTTTCAAAAGGAAAACATAAAAGAGCTTACGGTACATATAATTATTACCCATAATGGATACATGATATCTGTGTAAAAATTTTTAATATAATTAAGAATAAGAAACACAGTGACTTTTATGTCCCATGACCTGATTCTTGTTGAGTAAGTTATAATTCCTGCATCGACACATAGAAATCACGTGCCAGTGTTATATCTTTATTTTAGGTCCCTCATTAATTTCTAGGATGTCTGGCAGGTACTTCCACAATTAGGCTTCAGGCACTTTGCCAGGCACCAACGCTTGGGGGAAAGAGGCTGTCTACTCCCATACAGAGTTACAGTCCCAAGAGCCCACAGGGACCGTTCCCGCCGGCCATAGAGGTTCACCATGAGTCCGTATCAACTGGATGGCAGTGAGTTGTTTTGTTTGTTTTTCAGAAAGCTCTGGGGAGTGGGTGGGCTAGTGGCCCTACATTGAGCCACGTGGGTTTCTTTTCTTCCCGGAAACTCCCATGTCATGTAAATTGTACACAGCAGTGAGTGCGTGTTTTCCAGCTTCCCACACAAGTTTCAGGAGTTGAATGGAAGCTTAAAAATAGAACTCTTGGAACAGAGCCAGCGACTCTCTCTCAGCCTTGTTCTGGGTAAGGGAGTTGGAGGAAGTGGGTGCAGAAAAGAGTCCTCCCAGAAAAATGTTTGAGGCCCCAGGAGGAATGGGAGTTGGCCACCTTCATTCCAACCTTCCTTGGGGGCCGTTTCTCAAGCAGTCACCCTGTATCTTACTCTTCTTGCAGAGTTCTGGGAATACCAGCCAGCTCAGGAGGGAAAAAATAACAGTGAAATGAGGTTGGATTATGCCTTCATTTGAATTTTAGAAGCAAAGGGAAAATGGGAGACTACTGCTCCTCCCACTGAGACTGGGCCATGAACGTAACCTCGCAAAGCAATATCTGTCCCAAAGCAGGACAAGTGTGCAAATGCTCCTGAAGCCCCTGCCCTTGTGACTACCCTTTAAAAGTAAGGGATATGCATTGATTATATTCAGCTTCGGCAATAACCCTTCTATACTTTTCCAAATTGTGCCACTATTAATATAAATTTACTACCCCAAAATCACCACATTAACCATTCTCATTGCCTTTGTCAATTTACACATAATGAAATGGTACATCCTTTGCTGTCTATTTACACACACAAATACACACACACACAGAGATTAGTAAAAATGAAAGGAAGCAAGACAGTCCTAAAAACGTACTGGAGTGCATTGCTTCAGCAAGGAGCCTTTGCCTTTCCAGAAACTCGACTACACCAGGAAGACACTTGATGTGAGGGGCTTAATAAAACCACTAGGTTTACTGTGGGACCATGACGCCTGCCTCTATATTTAATTCGAGATAGGCTGCAAGAGGCTCACACTGCGGAAAGCCTGTGCGTCCCATGCCCACTCAGTCTTCAGCACGGACTATCTTGTACCTTCATGATCATTGTCATCCACATGCCTGAGCCATTTCCTTAGCTGCCTTGGGGGCACAGAGCTGAGCATTTTTCATTTCTGAAATTCCATTCAGACTTGCCTGTAGCTGTGAATATCAAATGTCCAAGTTACACAAACATAAAAATCTGTTTGCTCTGAGTGAGCTAAATTCTAGAAAACAAAGGCAAGAGGCATGTAATCTGTGGGTCTAGCTCATTTAACTTCAATCGGATTATCTGCTCTGCTTCTTAAGATTTTAAATGCACGTCCCCCTCCCGACAGTTCGACTTGTCTTATGCCTGCTACATTCCCAGCAGAAACAGTGGCTCCACTCCTCCCCCAGTGGACAGCACTACATATTGAAGTGACTCGGTCTTAAACCACGCTCTCCTCGCTTGCAATCTGGGAGCAGAGCATCTACCATCATCATGAAGGTAGAGTTACACAGGCCCTGTGTAGAGCCTGGAAAGGGGTAATATTTAGTAAGAAGCAGTCACCGTTAAGCCCCTCGTGACTATCTCATCGCAGTCACTAGAATGGTCGATGTTTGTGCGGACCTGAAGATGACCATGAGTCCACGTATCTCTCAATAAGGCATAGCCTTCTTTGCCACTGAGTTACAACTGCCAGCGAGCTGATACAGACTCTTCATGACCCAGCAGGGCCGGGGAGGACTGCCCTGCGAATTTCTGGGACTGTAGCTATTTACGGGAGTAGAAAATTAACTAGCAGGAGGTTTAACTTGCTGCGGCATTCTGTGTGGTGGGCACGTTAGACTGACTTGCGTCTCTGAGTATACCGAAGAACAAGCTCTGCTGAAGAAACTGCATA
Organism: Tenrec ecaudatus; assembly: GCF_050624435.1. Lineage (NCBI taxonomy): Eukaryota > Metazoa > Chordata > Mammalia > Afrosoricida > Tenrecidae > Tenrec > Tenrec ecaudatus. The sequence continues at coordinate 54,529,191 of NC_134538.1, read as the reverse complement.
AGAAGTACACTGAGCTGATGCCCCCAGACTAAATGCTTTGGGCAGCTCCCTTCTTCAGTGAAAAGACTAAGTCCTGGATTGAATGATAAACAAACCCAGTCTCACAGGAATTGCTTTGCTTGCTGTTTTCAAGGACAAGCAATGTGATGAAAGGAATAAAGTGGCATCTTATTGTCCTTCAACCTCTACATTTATCAAAACCCTAAGGGGCCTTGTGAGTGTGACCGGCGGCTCTGCGTCTCAGGGGGGAATTCTCTAGACTGTTAAGGCACCCTGACTAAACAGCAGCAATATTTGTGCCTTCTAGTTTATAGAAACCACGAGGAGCGACATTAGGAGTACAAATAGTTGAATTCTGCAGAGTAAGTGTTCCCTGTCATGCATCGCACTATGCTTGCCTTCATGAGCACATTCAGCTCTCAAAGCAACTTTTAAGGGTGAGGTGCTGGGCTAGATCAATTAGCCACACACTTCCCCCTTTATTTGAAATTCTGTGCTGCGCCTCTACATGGGACTGTCAGTGGTGACCTTCATGCCCCCAGCTTCCAAATTAGCCCTCAAAGCAGGATTTTCCAAACACACTCTGAACTTTCTCTTTCCATCTCCGAGCCTTTGTCTAGTCATTCATGAGTTTAAAATACAGCTAGCCCGAGCGTCTCCTCAGTGCTTTCTCTAGGCAGGGACCCAGCTGTGAACAGAGGAGGTAGCCCCTGCCCAGTGAGACTCAGTGTTCCGTACACAGCCACTTGGTCTCTCTGAATTCCATGTCTTTCCAGACTTCCACCAATTGTCACTTTCTTCAGGAATCATGCACTCTTCCAAGTGGTTTGCTGGCTGCAACGCAGTCTTACATCTCACATGCTCCTGAATATAAGGATAGGTTTCCCCTAGTATATTCATCTTGTGACAAAATCCTAGCCTCTGCAATGAGCAAGCCCAAAGGCACCCCTTTTGCTTTGGTTTTCTCTTTTCAGCTCTCCCACATCCTTAGTGCCCTATTATCGAGTGGGTGCGCATGCAGTAATATCCTGTGTGTAGGGGATGGGGTGTAAAAATATATAACCCACCCTTTGCAAATTCAACACTTTCTCCATGCACAATGCAGTGACATTTTTTACATGTATCATGATGTGCAACCATCTGTTGTCAAAATGTCTATCACCATTGACCAAAACTCAATGCTCCTCAAACAGTGACTCTCCCTTGTCTGCCCCTAATAGCTACTTATAAATGTTGGTCTCAATACACTTGCCTTTTCTATATGTTTTATGTAAGCAGGGCCTTATTTCACTCAGTATATTGAGCTGCTAACTGAAAGGTCAGCAGTTCCAACCCACCAGCCACTCCACAGGAAAAAGGTGAAGCTATTTGATCCCATAAAGCTTCCCATTCTCTGGAACCCTCTGTGAGTTGGAATCAACTCCCAGGCAGTGGAGTCTGATTTGGTTTTGTGTCTTTATTAATATTATTTTTTAATATTTGTTGTAACATGCACCAGTACTTCATTTCCCTGTCCTTTACATTATTTTTTAGAAGGCCAAAATTTGAGTCAGGCTCCTGGACGCTTAACTGGAGTTAAAAGAACAGACTTTAATGAGACTCAATGCTACCTTTTGGTGGCTTTCCACCTTTGTTTGATTTCCATGTCTTTGCCTTGTGTCCTGGCATGCCTGATAACCGCTCATTAAACAGGAGCTATTAGCCTCTCCACAGCAACCGGCACACTGGCTGCAGCACTGGGCTCGAGCCCGCAAACAGTTGTGAGGACCGCAGGAGAGGGCGTGTCTTCTGTGGGTCAGAACTGACTTGAAGGCTCTTAAAACAACATTAACGATGATATTCCCAAATTATAATCAAGTAGGTAGATAAATCAGTTGAAAGGGTAGTGGTAGTTTGGTGGCAGAAATCTCCCCTTAGCTCAGTTCCTGGTCAGTGCACCTCCTGCACAGCCTCTGCTCATCTGTCAGTGGACGCTGGTATTATTTTAATAATGTTGAACAGCTTTCAGCAGAGCTTCCTGGTTAAGATGGCAAATGTGGTGATCCATTTCCAACAGAGGTATACAGAACTAATTGGCACTAACCTGAGAACTGCTCTAGTCCTGCCTAGAAAGTGTTTAAAGCAAGACTTAAAAGAAGTAAATTGTTTCCAAGTAACTTCATTGCAACCCAGTATAAAAATTAAGGATATGAATAAAAATACAAAAATACCCAGAATCCTACGAAGTAAATCCAAAATATCTGGCATTTGATTAAAAATAAGATATTCAAAGAAGCAGGAAAATACGTAACATAACTAGGAGATAAACCAAGTCATTTGAAACCGTTCAGAAAATGACAAAGGTGGTTGAATTACCACATATTTAAGTTACATTAACACCACTATTGTAACTATGCGCCATGTGTTTTAAACAGCTAGAGGCGTAAAACATAGTTTCAAAAGATCCAAATGAAATTCTTAGAACAGAAAACTGTAACACGGAAGATGAAAATCATCATTTATTATTTGAGAAAAAAGAATAGCCAAATTGTTCCCAATCTACTGAGAGCTGTGTGCCCAAAGTTCCAAGAAGCTCAGCAAACTTTTTTCCCAAACACAGTAACCATGAAGGAAGCCAGACCAAAGCACCTTGTAAGTAAACACTCGCAGCAAGCAATACAGAGAAACTCTGAAAAACAATCAGAATGTAAAAGAAAAGATATGCTGTCCACAGAGGAAAAATTGTGTGGAAAACTACTTTCTTGTCACAAACAATGTACACACGATGATCGTTGAGTTGCATCTTTAAAGGATCGGCAGGAAAATACCTTTAAAGAATGAAAATAGAGTACATACTTAAACATCCAGTAGCTGTTCTTGTGGTGATGCTAGTCTGCTCATGAATTCTTTCTAATTCGTCACAGCAGACTGGCATTAGCAACAAATAGTTAAATAAATACTTCCAGCTGAAGGAAATTGATACCAGATCAAAATACAGATCAACACAAAGGAACGAAGAGCACTGAAAATGGTAACTACTGTGGAAATGTGTACTATTTCCCCCTTCCTCCTCTGGGAAGAGAATCAATATTACCCTCTTACCTAATACCCAACCCGGGGTGTTTTCAGTCACCTCATATGCAAGTGAAAACTAGACATTGTAAAAGGAAGACCGAAAAAAGAAGCAATACATTTGAATTGTGGTGCTGGCGAAGAATATTTAAAATACCATGGACCGCCAAAATCCCCAACAACAAGCTCACTGCCATCTGGCTCATAGTGTCCTTATTGGACAGACTGGTAGTTTCAAGCTGCTGACCTGATGCGTAACCAGCCACTGCACCACCAGAGCTCTGCGCTGGACTACCACAAGTTCCAACAACTTGGAAGAAGTGAAGCTAGAATGCTTCTTGGAAGCAGGGGTGGTGAGATTTGGTCATGTTATCAGGAGAGACCAGTCCTTAGAAAAAGACATCATACTTGGCAAAGTAGAGAGGCAACCAGAAAGAGGAAGACCGTTGAGGAGGTGGGTGGTCTGGTCACAGTGGCTGCAACCATGAGCTTAAGCATAGGAGCAATTGTGAGGATGTCACAGGACCAGGCAATGTTTCATTCTGTTGTACATCGGGTTACTGTGAGTCAGAACTGATTGGATAGTATCTAACAATAGCAACAACATGGGGTAATTGTATATTTTTAAAGAATTTTATCTTCTTTGTTCGTTTATTAATGAAAAAAAAGTTGCAACTAATGACCCAAAAAAGAAAATCCAATGCACTCATAACTGTATGGGTCATTAGAATTAAACTTTGTTACCTTGATATAGAATAAGGGAAACAGACCAGGAAGACAATAAAGGGTCAAGCTGATCCGATTTATGATGGCATGTATGTATGCACCCGCTGAATGGGCTTCTACGGGCCTCGGTTAATTGTGCAACCGTCAGCACCACCCAAGATCTGTTGGTAGTGATTGTTTCGTATTAGTTGCCATTGATTTGGCTCCGACTCATAACAACCTTATGGATACCCGAACGAAGCACTGCCCAGTCCTACACCTCGCTCACAACTGCTGTTGCCCACTGTTAGTCACTGTGACGGTCCGTCTGTTTGAGGGGCGTACTCTTCCTTGCGCACCTCTACCAAACATGACAAGCTAATTATCTTGATGGTGGTAATAGTTTAATAGTGTTTACATGCACTAAAACATGACACACAAAACCCTGGAACAGAAATGGTAGTAGTGATACCAGAGGGTAGAGGGAAGGTGGAGTGAGGAGGGGAGGAAGGGGGAACCTATTGCAATGATCGACACATAACCACACACACACACCCTCCAGGGGTATGAGCAACAGAAACTGGGAGAAGGGAGACAGCGGTCGGTGTAAGATATGAATATAATAATCATTTATCAAGGGTTCACAAGGGTAGGGGGAGGGGAAAAAGTGGAGCTGATACCAAGGGCTCAATAGAAAGTCATTGTCTAGAAAATAATGGCAACATATGTGCAAATATGCTTGATACAATTGATGTATGGATTATTCTAAGAGCTGTAAGAGTCCTCAGTAATATGATTTTTAAATCAAATAAGTGGGTACACTTTAGATATGTAATCTTTTTATAGACCAGTTATCCCTTAAAAAAACCTTTTATTAGGAGCTATTACAGATATTATTATAACGCATAGTTCCACTGGATGAAGCATAATGGTACCATTGCTTTCTTCATCATTTTCAATACATTTATTTTCTTCTTGAACTCCTTGATATCACCTGTTAGCCCCTCCATCCCCCATCCTTCCACCCCCCCAAACCCTGTTATTATATATTAATATTATTACATATATATTTTTGCCTGAACTTACCCCACACCAAGTGTCCATTCTCCTTAAATTCTGACGTTCACTCCCTTAGAGTGGGGTTATATAGTCATCATAGCTATCTGTTCCCCCTCCCTACCTCTCTCCCCCTCCATCCTCAGAAAGTCAACGTTCCTGAGGGGATACTCTGTTGCATTTGGTGCATTGAAAGATCTTGGTTGCACCCACGTACATACACAGGACTAGCAAGATTAGTGAAAGTACGGCCATAATATTGGGAAGAGGAAATTTTTAAAGAACTAGAGGATAGTTGTGTGTTTCTTCAGTACTACACCACACCCTGGATCTATCGTCCCTTCCATGTGGCCATCTGGGAGGGACTGTCCCATTGTCTTACAGATGGGGTTTGTGTCTCCACAGTACCTATGTTCATTCGTATCAGTGTGGTTGCTTTTTATTGAACTTCTGATACCTTTTCCCATCGATACCTCATGATCACACAGGCTGGTGTGCTTCTTCCACGTGGACTTTATTACTTCCTTGCTGGATGGCCATTAGACATCAAGCTGTTAAGCCCCCAGACGCTGTGTCTTTGACTAATTGGGCACCATCAATTTTCTTCACATTTGCTGAAGCACCCATTTTGTCTTCAGCAATCATGTTGGAAGGATGTTTCCTACATTGCCACATTATTAAACACACTGTTCTTGTACTAAGGTAGGATGTAAGTAGAGGCCCAAACTCCGTCTGTTTCCCTATTATACTTACCTATATATACATACCTAGATAAATACACTTTTCTTTATAGATTTATACCTTTACATATATACCTATCTATTTATACATATATATAATTTTTACTCCCTAGTTCAGCTGTTCTCAACCTGTGAGTCACGACCCCTTCACAGGGGTCACCTGATTCTTAACAGTAGCAAAATCACCATTATGAAGTAGCAATGACAATAATTTTATGATTGGGGTCACAACATGCGGAACTGTATGAAAGGGTAACAGCATTAGGAATGTTGAGAACCATTGCTCTAGTTGTTTCCTCTGTTTCTTTCTTTCTTTCCTCCTGCCCTACTAGCATGCTTACCCCTATTACGCCTCTCCGAAATTCCTGATACATTACAATTGATCCTCACCATAGATTTTAGATCCCTTGCTATTCCCCTGACCCTGATGTAACTGAGTCACCGCTACCCTCCCCCCATCTCTTTTCCCATGTCCCATTGCTTAACCTGTCAATCTTATGTAGATGGACATGAAAAAAATAAATTTTTTTTAAGAAAGAAAAACATGTAAGTAGTTCCAGGTCTAACTGCTGATCTTTGTGAATATTCCAACCAGTCCAGATTGAGGTGCCAAGAGCTGCAGCCCCCTCCTGGGTCACAAGTCCACTTTCAGGGCTTCCCCAAGGGCTTCCTGAATTTATTCCCATTGTTGTTCTCTTGTCCTCCCTTCTTGGTTTGCAGCCCTGCCCTCCCTGTGTCTGTGATCTAGGGAGGAGGCGGCTGCATGTCCCTATTTGGGCCTTCCCTGCAGCCCGCCCTGGGAGCTAGCTGCTCTGGGCAAGGCAGCTTGGTGTGCCAAGGGGAGGGGTACTCACTCTCTCTTAACCTCGCTGTTTGGTACCAGTTATCCCTTTATATAAAAACACTTTTTGGTCTTTTGTTTTATCTTTGTTTTGTTTTTCCCCTGGAACATTTCACAATATGCCTGCTCTCTACTGAGAACTATTAGATAATTTAGGAATGTTATTGTTCTAGTAACTTAAAACTTCAGAAATTTTTGTTATGTGCTGAATGATACCTAAGAAATTATAAAAGCTGACTTTAAACATTAATTCTGATGTCACTGTTTTACTCCCCATATTGGTATAGTTTTTCTTCTCTCTAGGGAGAGTTGTTGGGTTATTTACGCCACTGGGACAAAGTAACAATTCTTTTCCTAATCTTGTCTAAAGAATCTGTATTTTAAGAATATTAAAATTTTCATCTTCATTCGAGTAGTCAAAAAAGTTAAAAGATCAGTGGTTTGCTTGTGCTGTTGTGGATTTTATTTCCCGGCTGTTCAGAACAAGTCACAGCTGTGTGGCGCTGATGCTGGATTGAATACAAGCCTCTAGCTATTTCATTCCTCAAATGTTGTGTATGTATGCCATTGATAACCTCTTTGAAAGTATTCTTGGTAAATCAAACTACTAATTTTATAGTGAGTATAATTCTGGTGTTGACCTTTGTTACAAATTTATTCATCTCTCCTTGTTTTAAAGCAGAAAACAAAAATGACTTGCCTTTCTTATAACCTTATTTTATTGTCCATGGTACATTTTTCAGTTTTTAAAGTCTGGTTCATTTAAAAAAAGGAGAAGGAGGAGGAACGAAAATGATGAAGTTTAAAAATTATTCAAAAATGTTGGGCTACAGAGGAGCAGACATTTCATATGTGGGTTTTATGACGTTTCACTCTATTCCAGGATGTGCAGGTGTTCTCATTCCATGTGCTGCACATTTCCAGGTGATGTTAGCCTGGCAAGACCTCCTCTTCATCTCTGGCTTGTGCTACCAGTGTGCCAGGTGGCAAGTGTGGAGCAGTGTACAATCCATTGTTGTCACCCACCAACTCCCACAGACAATCTTGGATCCAGGTGAAGGGCTAACGGAGTACTGCCAGCCTGGCACCAAGGTTGCAGAAGGTGCTTCATTTTGGTGGAGAGCCTCCCTGCTGCTCGCATCACCTGCAGCTTCGCAGAGCACAGGCCTTCCTAAGGGCGAGGTGGACTAGAGCAGAGGTTCAATAAATAAGAGCCATGTGGCTTTAATGTGATGACACCAGCCTTGAGAAGACCCGCTCAGTAAATCCGATGCATGTTGAGTGTTTATGGTCACTGAAGTCCCAACCAGCATCACAGTGATGGCATGGATCAGCTCACCATCATTTTTGAACACTACGTGTTGAGGGGTGACATGTGGAGCCTCAGTTTGGGGAACGTTGACGAAGCCATTGCTGTGATCTCCTTTCCGTGGTGTAGACATGGAAGACCTAACGCCTTTCTTTAGAGCAGGTGCTACTGAATCAATTCTAACTCCAGAGAGCCCTGTGTGTGTCCGAGGAGAATTGCACACCACAAGGTTTTCACTGGCTGATTTTTTTTTGACGTGAGTAGCCAGGCCTTCCTGTTGAGGTGCTTCTGTATTAAAATATTATCTACTTTAAAATGTAACCCTTAAAATCCTTTAACCCAGGTCTCTTTGGCCTTTTTTTTCCTACTTGCAGATGCATGTGGCTCTCCTGAGGTTCTGAATCATTCTGTGGGGATGTCGGAGGGTCCCCCGGCGCCCAAATCCACAGTGCTTTGGGCCAACATGCCAACCACACCTTCCTTTCAGCAAACGTTTGCAACTTCCTGCACAATTTCAAACAACAGCCCTATGCAGAGGAGAGAGAGGTAAATTTAACACATAACGCCTCTGAAAGGCCCAGGGGAATGGCTGGGACAACAGGAATATGGGAAGTTTGCTGTCCTAATGAGCTTTGTGAATCGAAAGAAGTGACTCTCCTGAAAATATAAAGCATACAATCCTTTTCCCGCCTGTTAGGAAGCAGAGTACTGTGGGGATAAGCCTGCCCTTAAGAGTCTTTGTGGCAGTGGGGAAATGAGGAATGTCGGCTGAGCTGGTGAGGTGATTGGAACTTTGAATGTTAAAGACCGGAGAGCCCTAAACATTTTGCCTGGCCACGTAAGCTCTGCTGAGGTCTGTAAGCTCTGCTGAGGTCGGAAAGGGAGCCTGTGGTGGAGTCAGGCAAGGCCCTTTCTCCAGGAGGGCTGTGGACTGGTATACTGGTTGTGGGGGAGGGCGGGGGAGGATGTTGGGTGTGGCCAGAGGATGCTGGCTCACAGGCACATACCATGTGTGCTAGAGTCTGAGCAAGCATAGGAATACAGAGGAAGTAGCATAGAAAGTATAGGGATAGCAGTTTCTGTGGGAATGGGAGATGGAAGGGAAATGACTATGGACCGCAAGGAACTTCCTGTTTGTTTTACACAAAGACTGCTTTTGAGCAATTCTTAGGTGAGCCCACCCCTTACCCAGAGGAGGAATACTTCTCTTTGTGTCTCTGGGCATATTACCACCCTAGGTTCTCATATATTATTCTTTAAGAGTCTGATTTAAGGACATACAGAAGGGTGTCTAGGAAGGGTTTGATAATAAATATGTGTATATGTATACATTACTTGCTGTTTTCTTTGCTGTGTCTTTCTGTATTCCGTAATGTAATGTATGGTGATATCATTGATGATATCCCATGACGAGCTATCGGTTGAAAACTGACTGGGCCTTAGGCACTCGTGTTTGGCATCGAGGAGAGAGATCGGGAAGATGGGCATCCATCCTGAGAGGAAAGGCAGTCAAATAGTCAGAAAATGGCCGACCACAGTGACAATGCTGTGGCTGGAATTTGCAGCCAGGGTTGGGGACAGTCTTCACAGATGCAGATGGAGACTGGGGTGCTGGGTAAAGGGCTGCAAGGGTGTGAGGGGTGGAGACATATTGGGACTTAGAGGGGAATGTTGTCAGGAGCAGCAATGCTGGAGTTTGTGAGCAGACGGGAGGCTGGACTGGGGTGGGTGGTCCCCGGGAGTTGGGAGCAAGGATCTACAAGTGGTGGAAAGGAAGGATAGCAGAGCTGGCAGAGTAAAGTCAGCAAGAGGCTAGGATGTGAACTCCTCAGAGATTTTCACTTCAGTCTGTAGAGTTAGTGTGCATATTTTGTTATTTGGAGAAGTGCTTCATGTGAAAAAGAGGGGCCTTGTTCCCCAGGACCCCCCCCTTCCCATCCTCCCACCCTGGGCAGCAGTCCCTTATTTTTGAGATGTCTCATTGACCTTACTTTCTCCTTTGATTTGCTTCTCTTCCACACAGCTCGTCCTCTGCAGAACGCCAGTGGTTAGAGACGAGCCCTAAACCCATGCTGTCCACGTTGGGGAGCAGCCGACCAGCAGGTGGTCTCCTTGGCACCTCAGAGTTCTCTGGCCTCATGAAGGACTCTCCAGTGCTGTCCCATTTCCAGCCTTCAGAGCTCCAGGGCTCTTTCAGCAGCCATGAGCTCCCCCTGGCAGAGCCATCACCGGAAACTTTGGCTGCCCAGGGTGGCCCAAACTTCCTGAACTTCAGTCGAGTTGCTGTGGGCAGCAGCCTTCCACCTGGGGAGACCCCAGGGACCCTGCTGGCCAATTCCCATGGAGCATCCCCGACTCCTAGTGCTCCGCTGCCCACAGCAGGTATCATTGACAATGGCTTCCTGCCCCATCACTTCCTCGCAGTAGCACCTGGACACAGTGGCCAGCACAGCCCAATCCTGCAGGGCCAAGGGATGCCCCTGCCTGGGCAGCCACCCCTTCCGGAGAAGAAGCGTGCCTCAGAGGGAGACCACTCCTTTGGTTCTGCCTCCCCATCCTCCAGTGGTTTCTCCAGCCCCCACAGTGGGAGCACCATCAGCATCCCCTTCCCAAATGTCCTGCCAGACTTCTCCAAAGCTTCAGAAGCAGCACCCCCCTTACCAGGTAGGTGTGTTTCCTTATATGGAGGAGTTACTCCTGTGTGTACTTGCTCAGAGAAGGGCCTGGGGATGGATACACTAAACTGGAAGACAAGCTACCACAGAGCACCAGCTCTACTTCTGAGTTGGTTGCCATGAAAGAAAAAAAATCTGAACTGTCAAGGGACTTGGGAAATGTTTGGATAAATTCCACCTTTGTCATCTTGCTAGTCTACAAGCTAAATATTGGCTTATTGCTTCTTCTTAATTCCTCTTGATTCTGCATTTATCCAAGTTGGAGCCATTCTAACGTTAGATCCTTCCAACATTGGCACGGGCTCTATTTTTCTTCCTACAAATAACAAATATGGAGTATTTCAAATATGTAAGAAAAAATAAGACATAAATACCGATTCAACATCAACCTAGCTCTTTTTGCTTTGTAGCCAAGGGCACATGGGCTTTTGTTGCCAAGTTCTAATCAGAGTGTCATGCTGTATTTGTTTACGTCATTAAAATAATCTCTACCTATGTCAAGGCAGTCATTTCAGTCACTGCATCATTTCTTCTCTTCTAGTACGCAGCCCCTTATTCCAGGGATTGCCCTTTGAACTTGTAGGTTAACCAGAGGTGTGAGGTTATACTAACGAACACCTTTCAAGTTACTCCTTTCAAATTTTGTTTTGCAGATAATCCAGGTGATAAGCACGTGACGGTGAAGTTTGTGCAAGACACATCCAAGTTCTGGTACAAGCCGGATATTTCACGGGAACAAGGTAGGTCAGGAAATCTGGTTTCCCTGCATAGGCATCATGCGGAGAACTTGTGAGTCAGGATCCTGAGAACCATCCCTTCAGTGGGGATTGAATTAGAGGAAGGTCTACACTTAACAACATGCCTCCATGTGGGAACTGCTCGGATCTTTACTTTGTTGTGGCAACAACTCTGTGCTAATGAGAGCACTGAGGAGGAAACGAGGCACAACCCTAAGATTCCAGTCTGTGGTGTGTCATTTTTTGGCTGCTTGCACTTGCCAGTAGCCTTGCCAGCTCTGTCACTGTACAGTTTCGGATCCTACCCTGCCATGGGCGTCTGCCATGCTCCACCACAAAGGACGGGCTTAGAAAAGAAGAGGAGACTCTCTCCGAACTGCCCAGCTGTGTGAAAGTGGGGACCTCATTGCACTTACTCATTTTCATTTAGTTCCAAGGTAGGAGATAGATACATAATAGTAATAAGATGTACAGTTATCACGTTCTGATTACAGCGGTTCTCAACCTGTGGGTTGTGACCCCTTTGGGGGTCGACCGACCCTTTTTATGGTTAGGGGGTCACCACAACATGAGGAACCATATTAAAGAGTCACGGCAGTAGGAAGGTTGAGAAACACTGATAAATACTTCCGCATGGATGAACCGTGGAAACATTAGGTTAAGGAAAATGAGCCAGACATTCAAGGGCAGAAGTTACATGGTCCCACTCAGACAAATAACTATGCTAGGCAAATGCATCAAGGCAGAAGATGAGTGGCTGCCCTGGATGAGAAACAGTAGTACCTGGTCGCAGAATTCATCTAATGTTGCAAATGCAAACTCGACGGATGATCTGTGTGTTTGGTTTCTATTTATAAATATATAAATATAAATATATATTCTTGCATCTAGTTCTCCTGGCACTTTCTACCCAAATATTACCAGAAAGGGGAGGTGAAAATCTGTTCAGGAGCCAGTATTCGTCCATGCTGATCTTTGCCGCTGGAGTTTTCATTCCCCACTAGAGGGTGTGATACAGCGCGGGGTTGGCCTCCACGAAAGGCTCTGAGGGCAAGCGGCGCTTCCTGTTCCTGGGCTTACCTCAGAGGGAAGGATGTGGAAGACCGGGCCTTGGTACCTCAGAAACGACACTCATGCATTGGACCCTGTGTGGCTATGGGGTAGAAGACGGGGGTATGATTAAAGGGGTGAGGATGGACAAGTTGCTACTGCCAGTTTGTGACTACACTGGGCCCCATTATTCTAACTTCAGGAGGAAAAGTCTACAAACCATCTCTTTATGACTACAAACCATCTCTTTATGTCTCAGAAATGCTTAATATGAAAGGTTGAGTGGCTGAAAAACAGCACTGTCAAATTTTCTCATTGATATTCGTCTACCCAATTATGTAGATAATACTTGTAAGAATGTACAGTCCTTTCCATGCACTCAATGAGGCTATTGTTATTTTAAATGGGCAGAAAGGGAGTGGGAGATGTCCTGGAAAGACTTATTATCCTGAATCGATCTTTTGTGAAAATGTTATTCCCCATTTTCCCCATGTTTTGTGGGTCCTGGTGTGGATAGAGGCTGCTTTCGTGTGGCCACCATTCAATCCTTTGCTGTAGTCACAGGGCACCCAATCTTTATTGAAAATGGGAACAACTGCACCAGACGGGGCCACCCATGCAGATTCCACAAGTCTTCGAGAGGCCGTGTGGACAAGACAGCACTCATGAAAGGGCAGTCCGTTCTCCTCCTTCACAGCCAGTCCCCTCCAAGTTACTCCTTCACCAGAGGAATCGAACTCACGGACTCAGTGGAAGAGGGTCTCCTGGGCCCCCAAATGGAGACAGCCTTTTCCTAGCACTGCAGATATTCACTTATTTCTCTCTCACCCCTTTAGCCATTGCCATGTTGAAGGACAAGGAGCCTGGGTCATTCATCGTGCGGGACAGCCATTCCTTCCGCGGAGCCTATGGCCTAGCCATGAAGGTGGCGACTCCTCCACCTTCGGTCTTACAGCTGAACAAGAAAGGTAGCTTGTGGGACCCTGGCAGAACTTAATTACCAGTGTTGGGTGTGGTCACTTGTGGTCTGATATTGTTCCGATAAAATCTTCTCTCACCTATATCTTTGAACTGTGAGATCCAAATGCCAAATCCAGGAGGGGGGGAGGGTAGGTGGTGTGGAAAAGACAATATTTGATCCCAAGATGTCTTGTCTTCAACAATCTTGTATCTTGTTACTGAACTTTATCTCTTGTAGTTTGGAAACCATCGGTAGTTTTCCGCCTGTATGAATGGTGCTTTCCCCATTCCACCCCCACCCCCCATTTTTATATACTGTAGTGTAGATTATCTGACTTTTTCTGTAGTCTAGATACTGGTATTTACTCTTCATTTTTCTCACTGTTATTCACAAATATCATTTCGACCCTACTCTGGGCCATATGCTGAAACCAACTCACCTCTAGAGGGTCTTAGCATTGAAAGTAGTAAACTAACAGATGAATACACAGGAAGAAATTATATGAAATGTGAATTCTTATTGTCACTAGGGTACAAGCATTTCTCTCTTCTGTGTATGTCATTATTACTTTTTTTACTTTACTGTGCTGGTATGAATAAACAGATCCTACTTTATGATAATATAGGATGTTTCTGCTCATATAACTGAGTATAAGGGATGCACAATTACCAGAAGGCTTGAATCCTTCCTGTTCTTTCAATGGATCGCTCCTAATTATCCCTTTATGTTCAATTTCTGTCTACCTGTTAGAGCTTTTATAGGGGCAGTGGGAGCATTCTCATTCTCCATACGGGAGACCCAGATTCAATTCCTAGCCAATGCACCTGATGCACGTGTGTTGCTATGATGCTGAACAGGCTTCCGCCGAACTTTCAGACTAAGAGGGAGTAGGAAGAAAAGCCTAAGGGTTTCTGTTTCTCAAAATCGGCCATTGAAAACCCTGTGGCTCTGGCTGCAGCTAGCCATAGGGATGGAGAGGCCAGGCAGACTCATGCCGGTGGGCATGGGATCGCTGTGAGCAGTATTCAATAGCAGCTAACGCCATTAGAATCAGAGACTAATGTGGTCACTTCGCCGAGCTCTATTGGGAAAGTGTGGAGCTCAGTGTACAGCCACTCGCAGCATCTCCCCTGCTGGGATCCTCGCTGCGTCCCACTGTGTTCCCCCAGTCATCCTGCCAATGACTCCTGTTTTTAGATGAGTGGTGTCAACCCACCTGCCCCAGTCACCAGGCTGAGGAACAGGTACTTGCTCATGTACAACTCACTGCTAACATTGCTTTTCTTGCTTACACTTGCTCTCAATTCCTCCTATTGTCTTTCTTTAATCTCTCATCACAGCTGGAGACTTGGCCAATGAACTCGTTCGTCACTTTTTGATTGAGTGTACCCCAAAGGGCGTGCGGTTGAAAGGGTGCCCGAATGAGCCGTACTTTGGTAAGTTACCTGAGAGTTGCCCTCGGTGCTCTTGACACTTCCGTGCAGCTCCTTGCTTTCTCTGACAGGTTAAGGGTCCTTCCATAGTGGGGTTTTAGTCACACAGTTCAATTCTGTCACCAGTTCTGAGATGTCTCTGATCTAAATATTATCTTTAAAATAGAGTCCATATTTTTCTCAAAAGCGTTCTAACAAATATTTAGATGACACAGGGTTAAGGGTGATATCAACAGTGAGGAACAGATTGGGTGTTGGTTGTACAGCATAAACAGAAGTTTTTATCACTGAACTGTATATGTGTATAAACTATATATGAAGAAAATGGAATGGCATTGGGCCTGGTATGATATTCAACATTTTCTGTGTTGTTTGTTTTTTCCCTTTTTCTTCATATTGGGGTTTAATACTGATATATTTCGTCATTCGAGATAACCCTTTTGAATTTTTTATATGTTTTTTGGTATATTCAACCCGGGATTGATGAACCTATAGAGACAACAAAGAGAATTAGGGTTCCTGGGGGTGAGGATGGAGTGGCATGCTGGGAGGGGAGGGGCAGGTAAGGGAGAGATGATATCAGGAGTTTAGGTGGGGGCTTGAAACTGTGGTAGCAATTGTACAATATTGCTGGATGTGATTGAATTATGGAATGATATGTCTATTACCTCCCAGTACAAAAGGTTTTGGGGGGAAAACAAGAAATCTAAATTTTTCAGGTATTAAAATTGCTATTTTTATTTCAAACTAAAGTAAAGCAGACACTACCTGGAATAGTTACTAGACATAAAAGATCTCAATGTTAAAAATGTATTTAAACATGCAAAAAAAAAGAAATGTGGCCAACGTTTTGTTAGATTTACCAAACAAAGCAAACCCACCGCCCTGCATTCGATTCTAACTCATAGGGACCTTCTATAGCAGTGGCTCTCAACCTCTGGATTGTGACCCCTTTGGGGTGGGGTCAAACATCCCATTCACAGGGGTCAACCAATTCACAACAGTAGCAAAATTGAAGTTAGGAAGTAGCAACAAAAATAATGTTCTGGTTGGGGGTCACCACAGGATGAGGAACTATATGAAGGGTCACGGCATTAGGAAGGTTGAGCACCACTGCTCTAGAGGAGTCCCGCAACTGTAAATCTCTCAGGGCAGCCAGTCTCCACTTTCTCCTGCAGAACTGGTGGGTTTGAACTGCTAACCACAAGTGACAGTGCCAATTTAAACAGGAGGGAGTAACAGGAAATGGG
This sequence comes from Tenrec ecaudatus, assembly GCF_050624435.1. Taxonomy (NCBI): domain Eukaryota; kingdom Metazoa; phylum Chordata; class Mammalia; order Afrosoricida; family Tenrecidae; genus Tenrec; species Tenrec ecaudatus. Next base: position 54,513,383 of record NC_134538.1, on the reverse strand, counting down.
TGGGGAGAAAAACCAAAAAAATATCATTCTTATTGTCTATTTGAGTTATGCAGACAACAGTGTACCAGCTGCAGGCACGCAACAGAGCCTGGGTAGAGTAGGAAAGGCAAAATGAGTAACGCCGTGGACATGAAGCCATGCCACCATTACAGGCCTTTTAGAATCCAGTTAGTGTGTTGTGTATGTTTGGAGTTGGAGTTGTAAACCTCTTGGTTCCCAATTCAGTAAACTGTTGTGTTCATTTCTTGTAATTTGGTAACTATATAAATATGCTAAGGATTAACTGTCATTCCCTTTACTTTTCTACTGTTTTGTTAAACTTTCCACTTTATTGAAGTTAAGCCCAAAGTAGACTTTATTGAAACTTCAGTTACTGCAATTTCATTTTAGCTGAGCAAAACAGTATTTACTGCCTTCTCATTCGTTGGCCCTACAGACAGTTGGGAACCTCAGCCTACAGCAGGATAGGGAGGGAGGTCGGGGCCTCTTTGCAAAGGGCGAGGTGCTAACTGCAGTGCTCTAGAATAGTGAGGGCAGGACTGTGCAACAGCTGTCAGAGGGTCTTTCCTTGAGAGAGCTTTAAAAGGGCCCCAAAGGAAGTCACAGACTATACTTCAGGTACCTTTTGGAAGGAGCTCCCTGGATGTATAAGGCTGTCCAATTCAGAGACGTGTCTTAGGAGTCTAAATTCTACGCAGAGCTTTTTTACTTATGTCTAGGCAAGTGTGGTGGTGGTACCAGTACTTTACAGATAATGTGCAAGAAGGGATCCCTGCATTAAGCTATGTTGAGGTCTTAGGCCTGCTATCGTGTGTGTGTGTGTGTGTGTGTGTGTGTGTAGAGAAGTGGAAGGAAACTAACTGGTGACTTATATTTAACTACAGAAGTGAGTTATATATTATATTACTTATTCCTCAAGGTTATCTTTGGTAGCTTTTTTACACAGAAATTCAGATAGAACATTTTAGATAAAAACAAGATACTTAAAATACTTTTCATTGTTTTCATTATGCCCTATTTTTCATCATCTTATCTGTATATAAAGTATAATTTTTAATAAAATGGTATTTTTAAAGTTCTTACCATACCACAATGTAATGGCCCAACCAATTCTTTGGTACTCTGTTGTACACCTTAAAGCAAAATGACTACAACATTGAATAAATATAGAACATCTTGTACCATACAAAATCTCTCACACAGCATAGAATTAATCATATGTAACCAAACGTAAGTAGTTTCCAGTAGGGCGGTCTGGCTCACTGAACAGAGTTCACCTTTGGAGGGTTTCAAACAAGGGGTACATAGGGGAAGGACCTTCTCCTGAATAAGGGAGGACCATGAGAGTGGATTTACATGTCTAGGTCTTCTTGTTCTGAAGTAGGACATGGAGCAGTGGGCTTACGGCACACTAGCTGATACTGCTCAAGGGATTACTCCAGTGTTCAGGTGCGAGGGGAAGGCTATTTTCTTCAGGGCCATCTCCTCCAAGCATGTCATAGGCCAATGTGAACCATGGTCCTCTAATGTCAGAGTGAATACGACAGACCCTTGTAGTTATTTTGCCCACCGAGCATCACGGTGCACCTGTGTTGCCGGCACAGACTCCACAAAGACGTTGGAATCTTTTGTCACTATCTTTTGATGTCATCACCCCTCTCAAGATAACCTAAGCAAACATCGCAGTTTTGCTGATGTTTACCTTGCTCATTTTAAAAAACATTCAGTTAAGAATAGGGTATCAAAGTACAGTAATGTCCTCATGGTGCCTGGTATCTGTTTGTAACACTGATAGTGATACCACAATTGTTGGAACTCGGTTCATTCCAAATTCAGTTTAACAGCAGAAAACTTCAAGAACTGGACATATTTTTCTCATAAGAAATAATGGATAACCAAACAATTGGTTCTGAAGCCCAAAAATTATACGTATAAATTCACCGTGGAGGCATTTAGCCTTCTGGAATATCACTGCTTCCAATAAGCTAATGGTTAACAATTTCACACCTTTTGCTACATTAGCTACTTTAATCACATTTTTCTTTTTAAATTTTTTTCCTACCCACCCCCACATTTTTCTTTTTTAATGTTGATAAGTTTTCCTTAGCCATTTTGTATTCAGCTGTCAAACCAGACAAGTGATGAGCTGATGCAAATTTCTCAATGATGTCTTCCTTAACTCTATCATGGTTCTCAGGGTTTTCCTCTCAGCTTTGCTGCTGATCTTACTAACTTTCTTTGGAGCCATGGTTATGATATTTACACAAATAATAGCCACAAAACCATAATGCCACATATTTTAACACACCAACACAGGTTGTTTAAGTGAGAGCGGAGCGGAGTTTAGACTGAAGTGCCACCCATTTGTGTCTGTGGTGAGATGCGACACACCTCACGCTCAACCTGTACAGGTGTTTCAAACTGGATTTTCAGTTTGACTATTGGGCAGAGTTATGAACACTGAACTGATCTTTTTGTTTGTTTTAACTTTGCTGTTTGAGTAGTGGAAAGTTCGAACTTGAAGCCGCTGGACAACCAAGGAATCACTGTGCTTTTTATGATGCAACATCAGGGCTATTGCTGACTCTCTTTTTTGATTCATTCTTTCTGCAGGGAGCCTGACAGCTCTGGTGTATCAACATTCAATCACCCCTTTGGCATTGCCCTGCAAACTGCTCATTCCAGACAGAGGTAAGGGTGTCAAGACACTGTTGTTCCTTTAACTCTGTGCAAAACTATCCACAGTTGCCAAGAGCACACAAGTTCACGGGCTCCTAAAAAAATCCATTGGAAAAAAAAATCGAACTGAGGCTTTTTTTCTGCTCTGTACTTTGTGGTAATGCCAAGAAATGGTAGAATGTTGATCCAAGTGGAGGAGCACAGAAGGTTCCACTGTTTGCAAGCATCCCCCAATCTCCTCAGCATATTCTGGGCTTTCGTGAAAGTTATCTGTGAGTCAACAGTCTAAGGAAAAAGATAACCTTGGTCCTAAGAGACCTCCAAGGTCACTTACATGTTAATATTTATAATTCGACAGAATGTTGTTAATCTTTAACCTAGGTGATAGGGGAACTATTCTCTTTACTGTTTGTTTGAAAATATCTATAATAAAAATTTTGACTATATTCATGGAAGTCAAAAGTATTGCTACAAAATCCTAGAAAGCTTTAAAATACCAAAAAGGAATGTTTCTCAATGCATTGTCCATTTAGATTAGTGGTTCTCAACTTTCCAAATGCCACGACCCTTTAATACAGTTCATGCTGTGGTGACCCTCCCCCACCAACCTTAACATTATTTTCATTGCTACTTAACTATAATTTTGCTACTGTTATGATTCAGGCGACCCCTGTGAAAGGGTTGTTTGACACCCCCCGTAGGGGTCGTGACCCACAGGTTGAGAACCCCTGGTTTAGATGGATCTGTTTCTGAAGGCAGTTATCTCTCTCTCTTAATCCTTCCCCAGGTCATTTTGTGCACTTTGATGTACACCATGTCAGGTTTAGCATCCAGAAGGGACTCAAAATTGTGCACCATTTCAATGTTCTTTGAATTTTGAAACAGAAGAAGTCTGAGTGGGCAAGATGAAAGCTATTAGGTAGATGGGATAAGGCTGGCACAGTGGCTGCAACAACGGGCTCAGACATAGGACCACCTGTGACACAGGACGGGGCAGAGTTTCCTTCTGTTGTGCGCAGGGTCACTATGGGCAGCACTGACTTGATAGCCCCTAACAACAACACAGGCTACTCCTATTCCTTGAATGGGGGTTTTCTAACTCTTGGTCTTTGCACATTTTATGATAATATTTGACCACTTCTTCTCGAGCTGCCCTTTGAAATTTTCTATGTATCTCTTTGACTTCATATTTTCTTCCATTTGCTTTAGCTACTTTCTGATGTAAGAGCAAGTTCCAGAATCTTTTCTGTCACCCACTTTGATCTTTTCTTTCTCTCTTGTCTGTTTAACGGCCTTCTCCTTTCTTCGTGAAAGATGTCCATGATGCCCTCCCACAGCTCATCAGATCTTCTGTCGTTGGTGTGGACTAAGTCAAAGCTATTTTTGAGATGTTCTTGAAATTCTGGCAGAACAGACTCACGGTCCTATTTTGGCTCCAGTGGGCTTGCTTTCAGTTTTTTCAGCTTACATATGAGCAATGCTGATGATCAGCCCCTGGCCTGGTGGTAGCTGCTCTTACCGAGCTTCTCCATTGTCTCTTCCCACAGAGGAAGTCAGTTTGATTTCTGTGTATTCTTTCTGGAGAAGCCCAGGTGTCTGGTACCCTTTATGCTGTTGAAAAATGTTATTTGCTGCGACGAAATGTTGTCGGTCTTACAAAATTCTATCATGAGCTCTCCGGCTTCATGTCCGTCACCAAGAACATGATATCAACTACTATTCTTTTTATTTTCAACTTTTGCATTCCAACCTCCAATAATTATCCATGCATCTTCATTGCATGTTTGCTCAATTTCAGACTGAGGATGTTGATAGAATTCTTCAGTTTCTACATCACTAGCCTTTGTGGTTGGTGCATAAATTTGAATAATAGTTGTATTTCTTGGATTCCCTTGAAGGCAGATAGATTATAATCCTATCGCAAACAGCACTTCAAGACTGACTTTGAAATGTCCTTTTGAGAAAGAATGGCATACTATTCCTCTCGATTGTGCTATTCTCTGCTTAATTTTCTGATTCACGGTGCCCAATGCCAGTGTATTTCAGCTCAGTCATGCCTATCATATCAGTCTTCATGCGCCCCTTTTCACTGTCGATGACTTCCAGCGTCCCCTGGAGTGGAGAGAAGCCAAGGAAGCTGGTCTCCTTTAGATCCCTCAAAGGAATGCAGCCATTGCCCACCCCGATTTTAGCACAGTCAGGATCACCTAGGACTTCTACCTCTGGAACTGCACAAGGATACATTTGTGTTGTATTATCCCACTGTGGGTTTGGTGGTTCTTAGTCTTTACTTTTTGAGCAGGTGCATTGTTGTTACAGAAATTTTCAATTTTCTTAAAAGTTGGCTCCTAATAAACCCTTGTGGTTGTCTTGTATCTTTTGGAAAAACTCTGTTAAGAGGATCCCTTTACAGTCCCCCAAAACAGTCGCCATAACCTTTGGAGCTGACCATTCAGCTTTGAATTTTACTGGCCCACCACATCTCTGAGGCTACTACTTTTATCGGCCCTATTTTTCTAACGTACCCTAGCGTAGGACTTCGAGAGCTTTTCTACCGCCCACCCACGGATCACTGAGACATGTTCAGGCACGTTTCGTCTGGAATAAGCCTGTGTGTGTATAAACTGGAACCATAGTAGCTATACTTGTTAACCTACCCTATTTCCCCCACCCTTCCTGAGTAGGCCCAATTACTGTAATTCTATTATTTTCTACTGCAGTAATCAATTTAAAATATGAGTAAATGTGACTTGCACTGATTTTTAAAAGTTGGGAGATTTCCTTGAGGAAATGATATAAATTCCATAGAATTTATGGTCACACTTTGATGATAAACAGATGACATGTGCAACTATGCATCCTTATGACCTCCGAATTTATGTGAATAAGTAATGCACTTTCAAAGGAATGTCAGGGTGTAGAAACTCTGTTGTAGTATTGTCTAACTTTGTCGTGAGGCTTCCTTGTCAGTGAACAGGCTCATCTCTGCTTTCTTGTTTTTCCCTGCAGATCCATTGGAGGAAGTGGCAGAAACCTCCCCTCCACCAGCTGCCAGCTCAGCAGCCGAGCTATTGAAGCAGGGGGCAGGTCAGTAGATGCAGCTTCATCTTCCAGGTCTACTGTAGTTACTAGCACCAAACAGTCTGCAGAAAATTGGTTTAATCGTAGAATGTTCTTTTTCATTCTCATCACTCAGGTGTTCCACGACTGTGTCCTTTCTTTCCTCTGTGTTTGAAGGAGGCTTCCTCTTACAGATGGATCCCACAGTCCTAGGTGAAGTGGTTAACTGTCAGGTGACATAACCCAGACAAATCTAACAAGACACAGTTCAGTGCCGTGCATATCAGGTCCTGTACTTAGTTTCAATGTAATGGCACAGAAAATGGATGACCTAACTGTAAATCTGACTGTGTTCAAGGGATGTTACTCAACAAATTACTCACCATGAGCCAATACTTTGATCCATACTACCAGCAACACAGGTGGCATAGTGTTACGCCTTCCTCTGCTAACCACAAGGTCAGCCAGGTGACACCACAAGTCATTCCACAGGAGAAAGGGGAGGTCTTCTATTCCCATAAAGATTGACAGCAGTGTTTCCCAAAGTGGGAGGCCCGGGATATGGGTGGAGAGTAGGGGAGAACTGAAAGAGCAGATACCTACACTTTATCCTGAATTATGGACTAGAGTACAAAAGTTTTTAATTGTCAGGGAGGCGCCCAGTAATTTTTATTTCTCTGAAAAGAGGGTGGTAGGCCAAATAAGTTTAGGAACGTATGATTTACAGTTGTAGACACCCACAGGGGTTTGTTTTACCCGGCCCTTTTAGATCACTGTGAGTCATTGTCAACTAAATGACAGTGAGTTTTAGCTTTGGGTTTTTGATTGACCAGGAACCCAAACTACACAAGTGTCTGGCTATGGATCTGAGAGCCATGTGCCAGCTTGTCCTTGCTCTTTAGGCATGACTTTGTTGCTGAGACATTCGGTGCAGGTCTAGTGAACTCGAGGATGAGCCAGAGATGTTAGGCCACTTGTAAGTTGGCAGACCATGAGTAAGGACACAGCTGAAGATGATGGGGAAACTATTCTGTTTACTTTATTTGTTTGGAAATATTTATCATAATAAGAACTTTGAGCATTTATCCCTGCTTTCTTGGGGAGTCCCAATTTCTAAGAACCCATCAACTCTGAAACACTGGATATGCTTCAATTCCCTCTTCTCTATAGGTATTTCATTACAAGGGAAGGCATTACAGGTCAGAGATATTGAGCAAGGGAATTTCTCAAAGATTGGAGTAGAAATAATATATCTCATACGCAAATAGAGTACATTTTATATTGGTAGCTTATTTCCTTGATAAAATTGTGGGTATTTTTCTATGCGAAATTACGGATAACTGTACCTGTTTCCTAGCTGAAATATAATCACTAGGAATGTTTATAGTGTTGATCTCATTTTAGAAACCTCTTAAAAGGTAAGTTGTGGGTCACCGTCTATGAAGATTAGTTGCAATTGTTTAGGAGTCAAGCCAAAGCTATTTTAGGAAGTTAGCTGAGATCATTCCAAGTAAATTAAGTTTTCTTGTATTGGTTTTTTTAACCAAACTCTATTAGTTGTCCAAATCAACTTAAAATGCTAGATTCCTTGTCTTGCTAAAGATTATCTTGTCCAATTTTCTCATTGCAAAGATTGAGGAAACTGAGACTAATAATAAAAACCAAGTAAATTGGATAGTTTACAAAGGTGGAAATAAAAATTTAAATTCAGTTTAATCCCATTTCATTTGATATTGAGACCATTATGAGCTTATTCAAATCTCTGAAACAATGTTCTTTTTATGGCTTAAGCTTTAGCTCTTAATTGGCTTTTGTTGAAGCAGAGGAATATGTGTAACCATCCAATAAATACCGTTTTAACATAATTCTGAAAAATGTCCCATAAATTTGTGGTTGTTTTTAACTTAACATACTTGTATTTTTTAAGTGTATTATCTCTACAAAAGTGGTATGTGTTCTTTAAATTATAAAGAGGAAAATACAGGAAGGTCACACACAGACCCCTTACCTATATACCACCACTGAATATTGAAAAGAAGGTCTCTAAATGATCACCAGTCTAATGTGAAACAGACTTATTTCTATGTTACTTTTCCCCTCATATCTACAATTGTGGTACATCTTTATATTCTTCTTTATTTAATCTAGTAAATGTATCATGAGACAGTTTTATAAACACAATGTAAGTATTATTTGTAATGCTTATGCAATGGACCCTTTTATACTTATTTTGCTTAGTGTTGTACATTTAGCTTGTTTTCAATACTACAAAGAATGCTTTCAAGACTGTCTTTCTGCTGTGCTCCTGAGTGCTGGATATGTCCTTGAGATAGAGTCCCAGAAGTGAGTCACTGGGTCTGGGTCTGTGGACCTTAGGCTTGTTCTATACTGTAGAATAGCTTCCCCGTTGTCACCTAATGATGTACAGCACCCCATGATTTGGGATGTGTCATTGTTAAATGACTCTGATTCCACCGAGAGCATTTTGAAGTGCAATCAGGTCATCTTGAGCAGACTCAATTGCACAATCATGCCACTGAGTCTCCTGGCCCGCCCACCCACCCCAGGACAGCGCTCTGCTGAAGATAGTAGGGGCTTTTAGGACTTGATGGGATGGTCTGATAGATCCTCATTAAAACGGCCTCCGAGTTTGGGCTTTGAGAAGGATGGCATCTCAGCTATGAGGAATGACAGCATGGACCTCTCATTTAGGGTGAGAAATCCCCCAAATGTCAAACTACCATACTCCCAGTCAACTAGACTCCTCATTACCCAAAACCATTTGTGTTCCTTCAAGGGTTGTGGTAGCTTGTTGCTACACATTTGCACCCGGGTCAGATTGTGGAATGGTGTAGTCATCAAACCAAAATGACCCTGATTATGGAATCGGCATTACAATCATACTAATGACATCAAGAAGGAACATTCAGCCACATGACGTTTAACTATTTTATATTTTCCAGGCCCCTTTCCAGCACTTGTTCATAAGCACATGTGCTTGGTATTTCACATTTACAATCATAGTGCAGTTTTTATTCTGCTTTTCCATTCACAGCTAACAATGTTCCCCATGTTGCCATACAATTTTCATAATTACCCTCTGCTGGTTGCTGGGTAGTCTTTGGAGGGGGCTTATTTAACTACTCTTCTATTTTGAGAACTTGTGGGTTTGCAACCTTTCCCACTCTAATAAATATGTGGCACAGACATCTTCCCTTGTGCATTTATTATCTTGCCTAGTTATGGACTATTCCCTTTCTGAACCTTCTTAGAAGAGGGATCACTAGGTTACTGAGTATAATTGTTTCTATCCAACACGCCTCATGTAGTCACAGCCTCCAACAGATGCCATTTCATACAAGAACGCATTTCCTGAAAACTCCGCAGCCACTCACCAGTTGTGATGGCAAGGATTTCTTGCCAACTCTACTTCCCAAGGGGATAAGCACTTAGGTCATCTCAAGTGCTAGCAGGAGATGAAGGGCAGGTAAATGACCCACCAATTAGTTATGTCCTCAGTCTTCTTGCCTGGCAGTGTGTCCTCTGGTTGTCTGTGCCTTCTAGCTCCAAGGAGTGAAGGAAGGGCCATGAGCACCATGGGGACCTAGGACCTAACTCAAAACATTTGGAGTATTACTGATTTCTCTCTGCCTCTGTGCATCTCCTGAAACATGCCTGTGCAGGGGGATTAATGACCATCTAAAGACTACCTCTTATGTCATGATTTCCTGGGACTCTCTGTGGTCTTTATCGGCAACAGAGGGCAACTGCATAGCTGACTCTCAATGATAATACATTCTTACCTAGGCTATTATCCTTTCTCGTGTCAGACACCTAGTAAGGGTGAGTCTTGGGGACGTAGGGGTTACTCATTGGGCTGCTAACCCTAAGGTCAGCAGTCCCAAACCACAAACTTCCTCAGAAGACACCCAAAAGCTTTCTACTCCCAGAAAGAGTGATACTGTTGGCAACCCAGAGGGGCAGTCCGAGCCTCCTTTAGGGTCACTATGAGTCTGAATCCACTCTATAGCAGAGTGAATACCTCCTAGGATCTCAATTAACATGGAAAGGATCAGCCATGGATATTGTCTCTGACATTACCATTATAAGCATAGGGGAACTGGGAGACAATAGGCAAGTTTCTTAATGTCTCCAGACTTTAGTGTCTTTATCTGTAAGTTGAACAATAGACTCTTCATCATAGAATTGCCAAATGGATTTGATGAAATAAAATATGTAAAACGTTTAGCCAGTTCCTGGCATAGAGTCAACATTCTTATTAACCAGCAGCTTTCATTTAAGCTTGAAGCATTGGAAACAAGTTTTTGAGGTTGTTATTTGCTCTGACTTATGGCAACTTTACGTGTAGCAGAACAAATCATTGCCTGCCTGTGTCATTTTCATGGACCATTGTTATATTTGAATTCACTCTTGTGGATATTGTATGTAAGCACCTGTGTTAGTCTGGGTGTATTGGAGAAACAAATCCACAGAAACTCATGTATAAGAGAGTGTTTTATATAAAGGGTAAGTGCACATTAAGAAAGCATCCAACCCAGTGCTGTCCAAGCCCATTAGTCCAACATATGTCCAACACCAATCCACAAAATCCTCCTCCATCTCACAATAACACACACTACTATGCCAACTGCAGGAGGAAAGCCGAATCAGTGACTGTGTAAGCATCTCAGCGCTGGCAGGGGTCTCCACACGGCTGCTCCAGCACCCAGGGCTGCACTGGGGTAGATCCATGTGGTTTCTCCTCAGGGATGCCTTGCAGGAAGTGAGCCTTGCCAAGTGAAGCAGGGAACTGGCTAAGGCAGCTGCACACTGGTCCGACCATCAGAAAGCAAGAGACCCGAGAACTAGAAAGGTGAGGCTCACTGAGCCATTTATCCCCTCCGCCCTTCAATTAACCCCACGTGTTTATCAGCCAGGTTGGCACAATAAACCTTAAGTAGCTCAGCACCAGTAGTACATTTCAGTCTTTCCTCCATGACTGTTGGAATCATCTTGCAGTGGCCAACTCTCCTAGATGAAAGTTGTCACTTGAGTCTTTGAAGCTGTTTGCTTCCTATAAAGCGCTCTAGAATCTGCTGCTTTTCTTAGGATGCAGCCTTTATGACAGGTCCATGTCTAGTTAATAAACCGATTCTGGGTGCCCCCTTTCCTGCCATGGTCAGTGAAAATTCTGTCCTGATAGGCTTTGCACACTCACCACCCACAGATCAAGGAAATGGCTTCATTTTTCTTATGAACGTGTTGGTGCAAATACCAGTTCCTACTTTATTTCTCATTGTAGGGTTGCTTACTGAGGTGCATGTTTCACTATAGTCCAAATAGCAGGTCCTGAAAACACAAAGCTTTTTTTTTTAAAGCTATGTTTCTGCATTTGCTTTGGAAAGAACTTAAGATTTAGCCACTTGTAAGTGGCGCTTCACTTTAACCAGGGAAAGTGTACGCAATAGGCATCTTCTCTCGCCATCTGTGTGACTGGACTTGTCTTTTTTATGGGTATACGAGGCAATCAGCAGTATATTTGCGAGAGAAGACACTGCTGTTCCAAGGGCCTCAAGGACTCTTGCAAAGAAAAGCGCTGCAGTGTTGCCTTATTCCTCTGACTGCCGTGTGTTCCCCTGCTTAGTGGAAATCGGGAGGCTTTTGCAAATGAAATTAAAATGCCATTCACACCCACACACAGAGCCTGGCCTACAGCCCAGTAGGGATAGAGAGGGTTGTGTTCCTTAGGGGAGGAAACATTCTTGGTCCTTGGCCAGGCGAGGCAATGGATTCCTTCACTTTAGTCTTAATGTCTCCAGTGCGGGCACACAGGCTCCACACCCCCTCAACTGGAGCCACCAGGTTCAATCAGTCAGGGATGACTTCTACTGGGACCAGGGAGCAAGCACAGGGTGAAATTGCAAGCATTCTGGTAAGGGTTTTCTTTGCTCTCCACGCTTATATATTCCCTATATCCACGCTGAAGAAAGTGCAATCACATGTGTAGGTCTACAACAGTCCATATGGTTGCAATTGGGGGCAAAGGGTATTTTGCCTTTAAATTACATCTGGCGCTGGTCACACATACAAGTCGGTGTGAGCCAAAGGTCTATCTTTGGTGGCCCAAAGAGCAAATGAGTTTCCCAAGGGGAGAATAGTTAAGTACTCCTTTTTTGTGTGTCTTGCAGCTTGCAATGTGTGGTATCTGAACTCGGTGGAAATGGAGTCCCTTACTGGCCACCAAGCAGTGCAGAAGGCCCTGAGCATCACCTTGGTCCAAGAGCCGCCTGCAATCTCCACTGTGGTCCACTTCAAAGTGTCTGCCCAGGGCATCACACTGACGGACAATCAGAGGAAGTGAGTGTGCAGCTTTTAAGGCAAGAGGGTTTCTGGCCACGTAGTAAACTGTCTGTTGCTGTTTCTCTTGGAAAGAACATTGCTGGTGTTTATTTTGTTTGGGGTGAGAGCCTGAAGGGCCGTGCTTTGTGATGGGCACCATCCCCTGCATCATATCGAGCAAGAGTGGGGCAGTTTACAAGGAGAACCCGGGAAGATAAACAAGAGAGGCTGAAAGCCCTGAGCACAGCACCTTCTAGTGGCTGCATCAGCAGCAAGGGGGAGGAGGAGAGGAACCGAAGTTAGGGGCATTTTCCTCAATAAAATGCACAACCTTCTGCCGCTCCACGGAGTGCCTTCATATCCGTGGTTTTGTCTGTTTGGGTCACCATCCTGGAAGTGTGGGGAGGGGCAGAAGTTGGTATTGTGCTCCTTTCTATAGAAGGGGAAACAGGAAATGGTTTTCCCGGGCTTATAGTTGAGTAAATGTCAGGTCAAACCCTGTGGATACCTCACACACAACACTTGGTTCTCCACCTGGCCAACGGCCTTCCGGCTTCCTTCTTGTAGCCCCATAGAAGTGACCATCGCATTCTGGAAAGTGGTCCATTTCACTGCGACTCCATTTGTCTTTTTGAACACTAACGATTTCCCAACTTCATTTTATCTTTTGATTCTTAATGATCACAGACTTTGTTCTTCTCTAAATAAGATATGAAACAATCATGCAGGAGCGATCCCTGAAGCTTATGATCCATCAGATAATTCCAGCGTACTCATCTTCCCCCTTTATTTCTGGGACAGGCTCTTCTTTCGAAGGCACTACCCTGTTAACAGTGTGATCTTCTGTGCTTTGGATCCCCAGGACAGGAAGTAAGACATTTGCATATTTCTTAAGCATTGCATATATTTTATTTTAGCCATTAATTTAGTAAGAATTAACGTAATGATTTTCCTTTTCCTCTTTAATTCACAAGGTGGATGAAAGATGGACCTTCTTCAAAGTAAGTTTTTAGTGTTTCTTTATCTTTTCTCATTGTTTGCAGTTGCAATCCAAAGCTGAATTATGTTCCAGAACTCAAAAAATAAAATCCCTGGTAGGAAAGTGACTAAATAATGTCAACTGTCATGAGGTTTGCTTTAAAACCATACTTACACACACACGTTCTTATTGTGTAGAGAGGGATTGGGCAGCGTTCACCTTTCTGCTTGCTCGTCGCTGCATGAACTGCTTACATTTAATCTATAAAGTTATATGTAAGTATAGTGAGGCAGAGTACTTTTTCAGCCATTAAGGAGAAGGTGTGGCCTGCACTAGCTTTGAAGTGTGCGGCGTTGAGGCAAAGAGCTTTTTGTGAACATGAGCACAAAAAAATGGAGGTGCCAACTGGATCACACGTGGAGCCTTGCTCTGTGACAAGCCAGGTCGTCTTTCCTGGATTTCTCTGGAGTCCTTTTGGATGATCACTTTTTACAGATGGGCCTTGTTCTAGTACACTAAATGGCCATCTGGCTGCTTCAGCGTGGACTGTCCACTTGGCATTTCTTCCTCACGGCCACTGGAGGCCTCAAGAGTCCTGCAGTGGGCTGGTTGTGCTGTGTAGCAGATGGCTGCATCCTATCCATCCTCTGAGGCATCACTCTCTCAATTTCCTGGCTGCCTTCTCCAGAATCTAAATTTAATTGCTAATAAATTCAAGTCATGGGCTCCCCTTCCTAGGATGTCTTCAAATGTCTCCCCTATCAGGATTTGACAAAGTGCTCCCCAAACACCTCCCCCACCCCCTCACCTAGCCCCAGGTGGAGACCCCTCGTGGCACATTCCTCTGCACGCTGGCAGGCAGCTCAAATGAGACCTTCCTCTGCATGGCCTTTTAACTGTCCCGGGGTCTCTGGAGTGTCACTGACCTCCGTGGTGTAGAAACTGTTAAGCTTCATCTAACAACCCATCATTTTTCTAAAGAGGAAGGAGACCTGTACCAGGCATTTGGGTACAGATAATGGCAGTTATTGTGTGGCGTTTAGGACTTACAAAAAGCCTGTTAAGATACTGGCTTTCATTTTTCTAAGAAAAATTAAGTTCTATATTCTTTTACACAATAGTCCTGATTTCAAAACCCAAGAGAGTCACTGAATGATTGACTTTGTTATATCCCTTTGATTAAAATCTGCCTTATGGAACTGAGATACTTGATCTAGTTTTAATCCTTGATATTTTTAAAACAAAAGTGCTAATGTCCTAACTGATGGTTGATAAATCCCCTGTGACCCCTGTTGAAATAAATAACTCTATGAGGGTGCTGATTTCTCATGAATGTAGGTGCTTCTCCAGCTGGCTGGGTGTCAGTGGTCTCTGGTTTCATCCCAACCCATGTATGTGTAGGCCAGCGTGCCTATTGAAATGGCTCTGGAGAATCAACGCGAGATTGTTAGTACTTACTACCCAGCTAGTTTTCAGCAGCATTTTGAACTGATTTGCTCTGTGCTCGGAGCAGCTGGAATCAACCTGGTGTGAGTACATGAAGTGAGACTCTCACATCACAGTGCTCTGAGAAATCACCTGGCACTACGGACTTACCCTCACCTGGAAGAGCCCTGTCTTGTAGCTCGAGTGTGGGATCCGGCTACATGCAGAGAAGCGTCTGTTTAAGTGGAATCTTGGCTTAGAGTCCAGCACGGTTGCTGACCACGAGCTGCTCTCGCAACTTCATTTTCCTCTGCAGCAAAGTAGATGTAGTAGCATCTTACCTGCAGGGCGTGAGAAGGAAGGTTAAAAATAAAAGTGCCCAGGTGCATGGGGGGCTTGGCATATTGGTGTTAGTAAATGACCACTGAAATCATTCCCAATCGTGGTGGTGGTTGGTGGCACTCTGGCAATCCTGACTTATGTTATTCTTTTGCAGGGTCTTTGGGTTTGTGGCCCGAAAACAGGGCAGCACCACGGACAATGTGTGCCACCTCTTTGCAGAGCACGACCCTGAGCAACCGGCCAGTGCCATTGTGAACTTTGTGTCCAAGGTCATGATCGGCTCCCCAAAGAAGATCTGAGACTCTCTCACACCTCCACCCCTCAGGAAGCCTTTCAAGGACTTTGAGGTGTTAGGGGATTGGGATGGGGCAACCACATTGTAGCAGACTCACATCCCAACACTCTCAGCCCAAGAGAAAAAAGTGGATCACCCAACTTTACAAATACAAGAACAACCAACCTCACCATTTCCTGGCCTTTTCTTAACCCAAGCTTCTCATGTGACATATTTCGGTAGCCAAGTGCTGCTTGAATTTAAAAAGTGGACCCAGGGCACATCCAACAGGGGCCACACTGAAAAAAGACTTGCAAGCAAACACCCCGGAGAAAAGGAGACTGCCCTTCTTGGTACACCATCCTTGGGGGCAAGAATGGTGTTCACTCCAGCGATGTGGGGTGACCGTGCTGACACCCTGCCTCCCGTGCTCATAGGCCAGTCAGTGTGTCCTAACAGTGGCCCTCATCTCCGTCTTCCATAGCCGCAGAGGTGGTACCTGACCCAGAAGTGGCTGCATGTTTGATGAAGGTCAGTGCAGGTCAAGCTCCTTTTAGAACACTGAGGGGTCACGAACAAGACAATGATGGGATGGATGGTGAAGAGGAGGAAATGGGTACTTGGGGGCTTCAATCTGTAAAGAGTACTAAGATGCTTTAGAAACCAAGCCTCCAGGTGGATGAGTCACACCTCCTGTTCTTCTGAAGGAACTCTGAGTATTGAGTGAACCAGGGAGATATGGTTTTGACCAGAAGAAGATAAAAGAAGATGGAAGTAAAACGTCATTTCTATATAATTTATGTTTTCCATATGACAAACAATTTGTGCTATCAGATTGCCATTTCTGTACTATGCATGTACAAACACTGTTGCCTGTCACCCTTGGCTACCAGAGGAATTGTCACCATATAGACACCCTGCCGATGTCTTGATACACAAATGGTGGTCCAGGGACAGGTAGGGTGCTGTTAGAAGTCCCCTGACCGCCAAGTTACCAGTAGTCCACTCAACTAGCTTTTCCCATATTGTTGGTTGACTTTCTTTTGGTTGGAAAGCTCCCAAAGGGATAAGAGGTGATGCGTGAGAGAGGAGCTGTCCTTAGCACCCACTTGCTAGGAACGGTAAGGCCCGCACAGCACTGCGCCAAGCACTGCTCACTCTCCTCAGTCCTCGTGGGAGTCCTCTTTATACTGCTCCCTTACCACACGCATGTGCACCTTCCTCCCACGATCTCTGGAGCTCACGGCAGCCTGAGCAGGAGCAAGGACAGGAGAAAGAGCAATTCTCTATATGTATAAGCTTTTTTATTAAGTGCCTGGCCACCAACTTAATGTGTCATTTTATGCTTCTATTACTAATCCCCTGCATTGATTTTCCCACATAAAGGCATCCGGGGTCACAGGTCTGGAGGAAGCTCTAGACCCCGCGACTTCCCCAGAGTATGAGAGAAAGCTGAGTAAAGTCATAACAAAGCCGTCGTTCCTTCCCCTTACCACCAGTGTACTCCCCTGGGACAGTTGAGATTGTAAGCCATTGTGAATGCCTCATTCTCTGCTTTCAGAATTCAAGTGCAAACTTGTATCACACAGGCATCTCAGCACCAGCTGGCAGTTTGAAAATAAGCCTAGTGAAGTCTCTGTTTTGAAATGAGAGACTGAGAAAAAGGTAGCAACGGACAGAGCTAGAATCACATTTATTCCAGCAGACTTTGTACATAGATGTTTAGCTCCTATTGATTTGCCAAAGGCAAGTGCCTTGTTTATGTGCCAAATGTTTGCCTGCTCCTCAGAGACGTGCCTCTCTGATGCGTGTCGGCATGGCCATTCCAGAAAATGTGGTGTGTCCTAGTGTCCCTGTTGTCTTCAGCAGAGATATTTAGCATTGCCCTGTCTCTTCCGCTGCAGGACTCAGTCAAGAGGGGAGGAAGGTGTATCCAGTCACCGAGGCCTCCTCAAACTGAGATACTTCGTAGTAAGTTTGACCCAAAGACCACAGGCAGGGAGGGCCCTTTCTCCTCTGATGAAGGAAAGAGGACTTACTTGAAATTCAAGGCAGGAGAGGGATGTGCTACTTCAAATTAAGGAGACACTGGGGCTACCAATGAAAGTCTGTTCACTCATTCAAGAAGCCACAGCTCAGACGGGTCAAGGGCATCAGGGAATTTGCTCCAAGAAATATGCTCAATCTGAGGAACTGAATGAAACCATCAAGTTTCTATTGAGTTGGAATGACCAGGTTTTCCCCTGATGTGTCTCGTGTGTGGGAAGACAAGACACGACAACTCTGTGCAGTCACAGACAACCATATGCAGTGGAGACTTCGCGCACGTGCCACTAGTTCTGGCCCTGGACAGTGACAAGTAACACTCTCCGATATCACACCTCCCAGGTCTGAGGGCATGCTGCTGAGGTCCCTTATCGTAGCCAGGATCCTTTTAACTCACTCATGCAATGTATTGTTATATTACTCCAGTGTTAAACTTTAACCACATTAAAAGTCACTCTGTATTAAAGAATTTCATGTATATCCTCAGTAACGATGACCTTGTAATGTCTCCTTAGCCGGCTTGCTAGTATTTTTACTTTTTCTGATACTGTAAAGAGTATATCCAGTATGTAAATGAATGTTCTATAAATTCTTTGTATAGTCATTTGCCCTACTCATTAAATATCATCTCTATTCAGAGTATAATAAAATTATGAACTTAGTATACCTCAGTAAGCAGCTGTCTGTGTTTGCTGGGGAGAAAGGTAACCCCCTACTGGATGATTAAAGGAATGTGTGTGTTGCACGCGTGCGCATGTGTGGCCATGTCGTGTGTTTAAGAGCTTGACGGGTTCTTTGTGGGTCAGTGGATTCATTCAGTTATAAACCCACATAGGTTTTACCTTCAGCAATATATTTTAAGATGTCTATTCAAAGGCCCTTGAAAATTATATCCAAATATTTAACAAAACTAACAATCATACCCAATATTGACTTAATAGGCTCCCATAGTCCCCCTAGTTGCTGTAGGAATTGATAGTGAATACCTCGATGGTCTCTGAATCTATTAATCTGGTGGATGCCTTTAGTCATGTCACCTGCTGAAATGAATGATAGACTTAGGCCATATTAGATGACCACGAGCACCTTGGTTGGCCTTCAGCCTACTCCCAGCCTCTACCTCTTTGCGTTCTCCACGGACCTAAGCTAGGTTCCTCCCTGCACCTCCTCCTATGAGTTAACATGGGCCCAGCACTTCATGCTAATTTTATTTCCTTTGGAATCCCCCCACCCCACCCCATCCCCACACATCCTTAGCTGTCTGTGATCACAAAAGCAGAGCTACTGAGCTTTATGGATTTTAGTTTTAATTTGCATTTATACTTGGTTACCTAGTTATGAATGGGCCACTTACAGGGTACTCAGCCCTGAGACTCTCATGTATGCAGCAGAAGTGATATTGGTGCTGCTAGCCCCCAGCAGGCTGCCTACAATCTCACAATTATTATGTTAAGGATGGAAGCATAGTTTCTGGATCTATACCTCTGATGTTCACTTAAGTTCCAAATCATAAAACAATACCTTTGACCATTTCAGTCACATAAGTAATGCAGATTTAACTTGTTGCTGCCTCCCTTCAATTCTAGTCTACTTTCACTCCCACACAGGCCTCAGCCTCCCTTAATGACATAAATGTGTTATAAAGATGAACTTGGAACATCCCCGAAACAGTATCTGTGAAACCTCAAAAGACAGTAAGAACAGGCTTGGGCAGCTCAGATCTTATTGAACAGGAAGTCCCCAGAGAGCCCCTTAGGCTAGGCAAGGCTTAACCCTAGACCACTGTCACAATGAGGTATAAAGGTGAACAGGGCATTGAGTTTACACTAGCTTAGAGTAAACTTTTCAGAGAACCGCTTGATGGAACCAAATCACTCAACTCATAAAGGACTCATAGAACCCACTTCTCAATCCCAAATCCTACCACACAGCCACGTTGGTGAAAGCAGTCTCATAATGATAAAATAATAGACGTGTAGGCCAACGAAACCATTGAGAACCCAGAAGTAAATTCATTCAGAAGATCACTGACAGGTGATCTTTGACAAACGGCAAAGACTCATCAAATGGGGAACAGATTGTTTCATTAACAAATTATGATAAACAGTGTATTAGACCTCATAACAAAATCAAGACCAGCTTTCACGCAAAAAGAAAAAATTACTTTTGGTTATCAGGGGTGAGAGGGCAAAGAAAGATAAATCCTAAGTAAAGGGTAGATACATATTAACACAAATCACACATATATTGTCATACATTAGATAGAAATTAAAAGCTGGAGATTAAAAGAAAGCAATGAACAAGGAACTGTAAATTGCAATCAGAAGGCTAACACAAACCAAACATCTATTGGCATACAGTGGATTCTAACAAAGCAGTCATGGAGGGCAGCGTAGAAGTGTCCTTCCTTGTAAGTTCCCAAGGGTGAAAATCTTTATGGAAGTAGAAAGCTTTCTTTCTTCTTTGGGGCAGCTGGTGGGTTAGAACCATGGATCTTGTAATTAGCAGTGCAATGCATAACCCTGTGTGCCAGCAGGGCTCTTTGAATAGGGAAAGGGAAAGGCAATGTGTATTAAGCAGTGATTCAATATTAAATCATGAAGACACTGGAAGGGGAGTACAGGAGCTAAAGGCAACAGAGGCAAGTATTATGATGTTCCTAATCATGCTATAACAATAATCTGATGGATGCCTAAACAGACATGTAGCTGAACAAATGTGGGAAGGAGACTGGGCCTATTGCCATGAATATAGGTTTGACAGGGTGTTTCTACATTGGGGTTTGTGTTGCAAACATATTCTGAAATACAGTGGAGCTGAGAAGGAGCAATGTTATAACCACACACCTTGAAGGAATGGGTTCCTAGTCTTGAGGAACAGCAGTCCAATGGCATAGGATAATCTACAAAGAGAACATTCTACATGCTACTTTGATGAGTACTGACGGGGCTCCTAAAAGCTTGTGACTGGCCATTAACCTTAGCCTCTGTCACACTGAAAGCTAGATGATGTCCACCTAACACGACTGACCACTCGGTGAGGGATAACATTAGGAGATCCTGGAGAGTGGGAGAAATTCGTTGAAATCATTAAAAAAAAAAAGACTAGGTGTACTGGTCATTGAGAGAGGTGGAACACCCACAACTATCGCACTTAGTCACCTTCATTCAGGTCTGGAACTGAACTTGCCCTGTGGCTACATTTTCAGCCAAACAATAGACAGAGATTGAAAGAAAGCAATGAACAAGGAGCTGTAAATTGCCAACTGCACAGCATAGCAATTTTGAACTATTGTAAGCAGCATTCGAATCAAACCAGGAACCAGATAACCCTCTCCATTTGTCCAACAATGCATCAGCACCAAGATCAAGAGGTGTGGTTTTTCCTGTTAACCTTACACAGCCTTTCAGTGACCAGGGGCGGAGTCTTTCACCCTTGCGGATCTACTGGCCCATCAACCTCTCTCCTGCCACCAGTTGTGTACTGGTTTTTTGTTTTTGTTTTTCATTATCTTTCTGCTTAGTTCTTCTCTCTGCCCCTTTTTTTCTCCCTTTCTTTTAAAAAAAAACCTCCCTATTCCCTTGACTTTTTTCTTTCATGCAGCTCATAAAGTAGATGCCCCCACCCACACCTGCTCTTCTCCAGTCTGAGGTGCACCCACCTATGGAACAGGCAGTAAGGAAATGAACATCTGTTTGGCAGCCAGCACTTAGTGAATATTCTGCTCATTTTTTTCTTAAATATTTTTTCTTTTACTTTTCCCCTTCTTAGTTCTTCCCTCTAGAACCACTTATGTTTAGCCTTTTTTCTTTTACTTACTTTTCATCTCCATTTTTTTTTTAATCCCACAGAGTGATGTTTACCCCTGGCCCCTGTGGTCAGCAGCATATCCCCCTACACACTCTGAATGCCAGTACACATACCCCTGGTGTGAGCTCCACATTCCTGCTGCAGTTGTGTTTGCCCTCTAAGAGTTGAAGCAGCTTTTTTGGTTTTGTTTTGTTTTACTTTCTTCTTTTATCTCAACTCACCAACCCTCCTCCACCTCTTCCTCTTCTTTCTCTCCTCTCTTTTCTGAGCTGACTGAGGAGTGCACAACCTCTACATCTAGCAGTTGCTACCCCTGCTCCTCTTATTTAGCATTCTGTGCTCCCACAGAGTAAAGCACCTTGTTTCTGATGCAGGTGTGATCAGAGGTTAGCACTAATAGCATGCCAATTTTTTAATAGCATGCCATTTTTTTAATAGCATGCCATTTTTTTAATAGCATGCCATTTTTTGGTTTTCTTTTACTTCTTTCTTTTTCTTTCTTAAGTCTATTCTCCTGTTTCTTAAGTCTATTCTCCTGTTTTTGTTTCTCTCCTGATCTTTCTGCCCCACCCAGCTTTTTTTTAATCCTTAACCAGAAATCAAAATCTACCTACCTAGCCAAACCACTAATCCTGTCACTTCAACCACTGGGGCAAAAGACATCACTAGTTCCAGCACCACTGGGTCACGTAAGGCAGTGACAAACACCTTCCAAACCTGTCGTCAGCTATCCATGGCCAGAAATCAGAGAATTATGCCCCATTGCCACCTACTTCTAAATCTACCAGGAGTCAGGCGGTGATCACCCTAGGGTGCCAAACAAGTAACCAATGTAACATGCCTACCCTGTTTCCTATATGTATTAAATAAAATAAAGCAAAAACAAGGAAGCAGGGTGAAGTAAAACTACAACAAATAACTTGAAACAATAAAACGTCAATGTCTCCAGACAACAGGTAACTTCAAGTCACACAAACAAAATAGCAAGTTGACCTAAACAGTTGACCAACATACAAGGAAAATTTTCTAGAAGAAAAACTATTTTAACTACCTGATGAGGATAGCAAAAAAGAAGTGACTTCAGCAGATTAACAAAAAATTCAAGCCCACATGGAAGAAACACACATACCTGATCATGAGGTGTCGACGGGATCAGGTATCAAAAGATACCCCCATTCCCCCCAAAATTATATTGATGTGAATGAGGGGAACTGGAGTGGAGACCCAAAGCCCATCTGTAGACAACTGGACATCCCCACACAGAAGGGACAATTCAACCAGCGTGCAGTACAGCACAAATGAGACACACATCATTCCTCTGGTTCCTGAATGCTTCCCACCCCACCCCCACCTTCTACCATGACCCAGTTCTGCCTTACAAATCCAGCTAGACCAGAGTACACACCTTGGAACAGATAAAAGCTCTCAACACATGGAATTCAGGACAGATAAAACCCTTGGGAACAGTAGTGGGAGTAGTGATATCATGAGGGTAGAGGAGCAGGGAGGTAAGGGATTAAAGGGGGAACCCATCACAAGGTTGGATATAGAGTCCACCCTCCAGGGAGATGAATAACAAATGTGGGTGAAGGAAGACAGTGGACAATGTAAGACATGAAATAACAAAAATAATATATATTTGATCAAGGATTCATGAGGGTTGGAGAGTGGAAAACAGAGGAACTGATACTAAGGGCTCAAGTAGAAAGAAAATGTTTTGGAAATATTAATGGCAATATATATGTACAAGTGTGCTTAATACAATTCAATGATGGATTGACATAAGATTTGTAAGAGCACCCCAATAGAATGGTTAATAATAAAAACTGATTAAATAAACGAAAACAGTTATAGAAAAATTGAAATATGTAAAATAACAAATTGGCAAAGCAAAGGAGAATTAGAAACCATTCCAGAAGAAAAAAGCAAATTAATGCTAAATTTTCAGAAATAGAATAACATTGGAAAAACAAGAGCAGAATTGAATCAATGGAAAAAAAAATTAGACTGAAGACAAATCTAGACTAATCTGTTTATGGAATAATTATGGAAAAAAATTTTTAATTAAAGCCTAACAGTGAAGTTGGACACCAGGAGGAGGAACACATGTGTTACTGGAACTCCAAAATCGGAAGAGATTTTTTTTAAAGCACCAAATTATTGAAAATATTTTGGGAAAAAATTTCCTAGTAGTATAAAAGGCAAAAAAGATATACATTTAAGAACTCAATAAAATCTTTAAATTAGAATAGACCTCAAAAGAATACCACTAAGACATTATCAACCACACACCCCCCCCAAAAAAAAACACTAGCAAGAATCCTGACAGCAGCTTAGGGAAAATGAAAAGCTACCTATATAAAGAACCAATAAGACAGAGCTTTGATTTCTTAGCAGAAATAATGTAGATAAGAATTCAGTTGAAGGACATGTATAAAATATTAAAAGAAAAAAGTTGCAAACTAAGAAATATATCTGGAAATATTTCCCCCAAAATATGATCGTAAAATTAGGTCATCTCAATTAAATAGAATTTAAGTCAATTCATATAAAGCCAACCAGTCATTTAAGGAATACTAAAGGAAGTGCTGTAGACAATGAGTAACAACAACCAACAAAAATAAAATACATGACAATGTCACCCAAAAATAAAACCAAATATAGAAACATCAAACAGAAAATAAAGCTCCAAGATTAAAAATAGAGAACCTTGACGTCAGTTAGCAAATGATGCTAACTACAACGCAAAAAGAGAATGAATGGTAGTTACAGGGCTTAAAACAGAAAAGGCCAAGGTGATATTAAGATAGAATGGGAAAAAAAAGATAGAATGGAATACTTTAAACTTGAAAAGATAATAGAGTGGCTTTAAAAAATAATAAACCTTCTCACAAATAAAAAAAGGAGAAAGTCATGAATAAACACAAAAACAACAAAGGAAATATTTTCATTTTCAAATACATAAACAGAAAGAACAGAGCACAGGACTTCCAGCAAAGATGGCACTGAGGTAAATAAGCTATATGGCAATGGTTGAGCTTGGAGACCAGGAGGCTGAGTGGGGGGTATGAGTCATCTAACTAAGCCTCACAGCACCCCAGAGCTTTGCTCCCTCCTCCCCCACCCGGTATTCACTGCAGAACTCTGGTGATTGGCAGCATGGTGCCAGGGCTACCCCAGGCTGCACCACCCGACACTCTGCAGTTCCCATTGGGGCCAGTCCCACCTGTTGTCCGCCTGTAGCCCTTGCTGCTGTGGCCGACTCCTGTCCCCCACCTGTCTACTGTGGCTCTTACTATCCAGGGAATACAAATGAAAACAACAATGAGATAACGCCTAACACTGTTAAAGATAGCCAAATTCAAAAAATCAGAAAACAACAAATGTTGGAGGGAGGTTGGTGAGATAGGAGCTCGCATTCACTGCTGGTGGGCTTCTAAATACTTACAGCCACTGAGGAAAGCAATTTGGTGATATGTAATGTAGATGGAAATCAAGTTACCTTATGACTCAGCAACCTCCCTATTGGGCATATACCCAGAAGAAGCAAGAGACAGACCATGACCGGACATCTGGATTCCAATGTTCATTGTGGTACAATTCACAATTGCAAAGAAGTGGAAACAGCCAAATTTTCCATCAATAGACTGATTTAAAAACTCTGGTATATATACACAATGGAGTATTATGCATCCCTAAAAAGTTTTTGTTGAAGTCTATCTATACAAGACAGGCAGGCTAAGCAATCCCAAGGAGACAGCAACAGGACTGACAGTTCCAGGGCATGGGAGAGGAGGAGGCAGGGGGAGGAGAATGGGAAGCCATTAACATCAGGGACAGAGGATTAGCAAGGGATCTAAAATTGACTGTGAGGAGGGTGTCACATTCCTGGTTGTCTTTGATCAATTGTAATGTATCCAAGAGGAATTACTGATAGGTGAGCAATGGGTAAACATGATAGTGGGACAGGAGGAAAAAAAAATAGAAAAGTACAAAGAAGTTAAAATAATATATTGATATATAGATATGTATATATGTAAATATATGAATATATAAGGATAGGTGTTTTCGTCTATCTATATATGTTAATACAATAAGGAAGTAGATGGACTTTGTGCCTCTACTTAAATCTTACCTCAGTATAAGAATGGTTTGTTTTAATAAGGTGGCAATGTATGATATTCATCTTCCCAACAAAACAGGTCTATAAGCAGATGTGGTGAAGAAAGCAGATGGTGTCTGGCGATCAAAAGATACAGCATATGAGGTCTTAAAGGCTTGAAGTTAAACAAGCAGCCATTGAGCAGGGAAGCAACAAAGCCCACATGCAAGAAGCACACGAGCCAGTGTGATCATGAGTTGTCAATGGGAATAAGTATCAGACATTCAAAAACCAGTCATCAAATTGACATGAAGGAGCACAAGGTGAAGACTCAAAGTCCCTCCCAGAAGGGCCACATGGAAGGGATGATATATTCAGGGTGCAGTACAGCACAGACGAAACACCTAACTATCCTCTAGTTCTGTAATATTTACTCCCCTAAATATTTATGTCCTTAGGTTTACACCACACTAATCTTGTTAGATCTGCGTGTGTTTATTTGTATAATTGAGATGGTTTTATGCATAAAATTCAAGATAAACCCCCCAGAAACAGTAATGGGAGTAACGATTCCCTGAGGGTAGGGGAAGGTGTGGGGGACTGACAACAATGATGACTGTCAAAACCCCACATGAGGGGAACAAAGAACAGAACAGCAGGTGAAAAGATACATTGTACAGTGTAAGATACAGCAATAATTATAAGAGTTCATGAGGGTGTATGGTGGGAGAGGGAGGGGATAGAGGGGAGCTAATTTCAAAGAGTACAAGAAGAAAGAAAGTGTTTTTAAAATGATAGAGGCAGCAATTGTACAACCATGCTTGGTCTAATTGAATTATGGGTTGTTAATATATATGAAAAAGCTCCTATTAAAATTATACAAATGAAAAATGCATAGAAAAGTGCATTATAAAAAGAAATTATCATCACCACACAAACACAGCAAAATGCAAAAGCCAATTTATTCATGCTGATTATACTGAAAATAAATGGGTTGAATGTACTAATCAAGAGGAAGTCAACAAAAAATGAGTAAAAAAACAACTGGCAATATGCTGCTTAGAAGAGATGCACTTTAAACAAAAAGACAAAAATAATACAAAAAAATCATATTAAGATATGTATTATCCCAGCAATCTTGTGACATTCTGTTTTACTTTACTTATGCTTGTTCATTTTAGGGTGTATCTCAGAGGTGCTATGCCATTGGGGTCACCCTCTTGAAGTTGTTGTTTTTCATTTTGTCGGTAAATGAAACCCAGGATTGATGCACCACAGGGACAGCAATAACAAAAAGGGCTTGGGGGTAGCGGGCATTCAGAGGGGTGTGGGAAGATAAAAGGGAGATGATGTCAAGGGGTCAAGGAAGGAAAGGTATGTTTGGAGGCCGTTTATAAAAGTAATTCTGCTTGATGTGATTGAACTGTGGAATGATATGACATATGAACTAGCACCCAAGTAACAACAAAGGCATTGATCAGAAATGAGATTTGGGTTCGCACTAAATCATACTTTCAATTTAAAAACAATTAGTTCTTACATCATGGTCCTGATTGATACTCACCCTCAGGAAGGGAACACTGAAGACAGGTACTCAACCCGGGGACAAAGGAGCAACAAGTGATGCAAAATCAGTGGCAAGGAGGGTATGAGAAGACTGAGGGATTCAGCAAGGGCAATGCAACCAAGAGAAATTACTGAAACCCAAATGAAGGCTGAGTATGATAGTGGGGCAAGAGAAAAGTAAAAGGAAATAGAGGAAAGAACTAGGTGACAAAGCGTATTTATAGAGATGTAAAGACTGGAGTGTACATATGTAAATATATTTATATAAGAGTGTGGGGAACCAAATCTATGTGCATATATTTATAGGTTTAGTATTAAGGCAGCAGATAGACATTGGGCCTCCACTCAAGCACTTACTCAATGCAAGAACACTTTGTTCTATTAAATTGGCATTCCATGATGCACACCTTCCTGACATGATCGCTGAAGACAAATGTGTGCATAAGCAAATGTGGTGAAGAAAGCTGATGGTGCTCGACTATCAAAAGATATAGTCTCTGGGGTCTTAAAGGATTGCAGGTAAACAAGCAGTCATCTAGTTCAGAAGCAACAAAGCCCACATGGAAGAAGGACATCAAACTGTGTGACCACGAGCTGTCGAAGGGATCATGTATCAGGCATCAAAGAACAAAATATCCTATCATTGTAAATGAGGGTGAGTGCAGAGTGGAGACCCAAAGCCCATCTGTAGGCAACTGGATACTCCATTACAGAAGGGTCGTGGGAAGGAGACAAGCCAGTCAGGGTGCAGGACAGCAAAGATGAAACATAAAACGTTCCTCTAGTTTCTAAATGCTTCCTCCCCTACTATCATGATCCCAATTCCACCTTACAAATCTGGCTAGACCAGAGGATGTACACTGGTACAGATAGGAACTGGAAACACAGGGAATCCAGAACAGATGTTTCCTTCAGGACTAGTTGTGTGTGTGGCAATACTGGGAGGGTGGAAGTAGAAAGGGGGAACCAATTACAAGGATCTACATATAACCTCCTACCTGAGGGATGGACAATAGCAAAGTGGGTGAAGGGAGACTTCGGAGAGTGTAAGATAAGACAAAATAATAATAATTTTTAAATTATCAAGGGTTCATGAGTCAAGAAGAAGTGGGGAGGGGAGGGGAATGAGGAACTGATATCAAGGGAGGGCTCCAGTAGAAAGAAAATGTTTTCAGAATGATGATGGCAACAAATGTACAAAAGTGCTTGACACAATTGATGTATGTATGGATTGCAATAAGCGTTGTATGAGCCCCCAATAAAATGATTTTCTTTAAAGGTGCTATAGCAAAATGTGGCAAAGAATTTAGATGGTGCTTGGTTATCAGATAAAATAGCATTTGAGGCATTCACAGTTTGTTTCCAAACAGGCAGCCATCTAAGTGAGGTGTCAACTAAGTCCACATGGAAAAAGCACACCATCATCAGTCTCAGGATTGGAATCTATATAATTCGAAGTCAAAGGAGGGATCATTTTCAAAGCCTAAATTGTGAGAATCCAACGTGGAGTAAGCAATGGATGACAGTGGGAGCCCAAGATTCATTTATGGAACTACACAGGAAACAAGCCTCTGGACAACTCCCCCTATCTAAAATTGAGGGATGCGAGGAACATGGTCAGTGACCAGAATGCTAGGGCGAGGAGTAGAGAAGATCAAAGTCATAAATCTGACTTGAACAGTTTTAAGGGGAGGGGTGTCCAGTGGTGCTGGGGGAGTGAGGGGGCGTAAAAAGGAGATGACGTCCAGAAGTTCACATAGAAAAAGAATGGTTGGAAATAACGATGTATAAATTACCAAGGGCACATGAGGGAGGGGGGAATGGGGAGGGAGGGGAAAAAAAAAAAGAGGACCTGATGCAAGGGGCTTAAGTGGAGAGCAAATGCCTTGAGAATGATTGGGGCAGGGAATGTATGGATGTGCTTTATATAATTGATGTATGTATATGTATGGATTGTGGTAAGAGTTGTATGAGTCCCTAATAAAATGTAAAAGAAGAAAAGAGAAAAAAATGATTAGGGCAAAGACTGTACAGATGTGCTTTATACAATTGATGTATGTATATGTATGAACTGTGAAAAGAATTGTATGAGCCCCAATAAATTGTTAAAATAAATTTTAAAAAAAAGAAAAAGAATGGTTGGACACATGTGCTGGTAGCAATTCTACTTGATGTCAATGAACTATGGAATTACGTGATATATGTATTAAACCCCAATTAATAAAATGAAAAATACCAAAGGATGGAAAATTATATATTAAATAACTGGCAACCAAAAAAGAGCAAGCGTGAAAATATTAATTCTGATAACATATATTTATAGAAAATCGAGCAAACAGACAAGAAGCATTATATAATGCTCAAGAGCTCAATCCAACAAAAGGACCTAACCATACAAATATCTATGTACCCAGTGAAAGAACCTTACATGAGTAAAGTTTTAATAGAACTGGAAAGTGAAATAAACAACTCCACACCAATATTCAATTTTAATGTGCGACTTTTGATAAGGGAACAGAACAAATGAAAAGAAACCCAACAAAGATACAGAAGATTTAAATGCTGCCTGCAACCAACCAGCTAACCTAATAGATGGACAAAGTACACTTCACCCAACAAGATCAAAATATTCATTATTTTTCAATGTGCATGGAAAATTCTCCAGAACAGACCATCTATTAGACCACAAAGCAACTTCAATACATTTTGAAATATTGTAATAATGCAAAGCATCTTCTCTAGTCAACAAAAGCATGTTTAGAAATCAACAAAAGAGCAGGGCTGAGGGGTGAGGGATGGATCAGAGACACAGAAACTGAATAATATTCTGCTCAAAAACAAGTAGATAATAGAACATTTTCTACACGCAGCTTTAAAATAATTATAAAATGAGAATAAGAACACATGCGAGAGAACCTTTGGGACAGAGCAAACGTACTCCTCAGAGAGCAATTTACAGCCACAAATACATTAAAAAGAAGAGCCCAAATCAGCTTGACCCAAACTTTCAAACAAGCAGTAAAAGGCAAAACCAGTGGAAGAAAGGAAATCACAAAGATTTAAGCTGAAGGCCGAGCCCATTTACTCTGACTGAGAAGGTGCAGTGCAAGGGTCCCACGAGGAACAAAGAAATATGGTCCAGTTCAGGGAGTTAGAAATCTCTTACTACTGTCTTGCACATTGAAGCATCACAAGGAAGGATTTGGTTATGAACCAAATCCATTCACCTGACTCCAAACAGGGAATCACTGACATTCAACGATGTGGCGGTAACGTTCACCTGGGTGGAATGGCTGTTCCTGAACCCTGTTCAGAAGACGCTATTAACAGGATGTGATGGAGAACGATCTCAACCTGGTTTCCGTCGCCCACACTAGTGCCCTTATTAGGGCAACTATGTTGGCTTTTTGAGTGGAGCTCCTGTGAGGAAAAGCCTGAGACTACATGACCTGCATACCTGGTTCCCTTGAGGACAAAACTGCTTCACACCTACTTCGACACCCACAAGGCCGAGTGCGCTCCCTGCGGCCACACACCAGCTGGCATGAAGAGCCAGGGAGTTTCTAGACCTGGACCTTGGGTTCTCCCCTTGCCTGGCTCCCGGGAGATGGTACCGCGCAGGTGACAAGACTTAGCAACCTGCGGAGGAAGCCCTAATGTCTTGTGCACCAGCTGCAGCCACCCGCTTCCTGACTCGCTTCTCTTCTTCGAATGAGAGAAACAACAGAAGCCGGGGCTCACCTGTGAGCTGAAGAGGCGCTTGGAGTCTCCGGGAGAAGGCATCGCTGTAAGGAAAGGAAACAATGGAGGGGGGTTAGCAGAAACCCACAAGGCAACGAACCTGGGAACCCCGAAGACAAAAAGCCCAGCCTGGGATTACCCCTTTCTTCACCAGGGATTCCCACCAAGAGCCCCAACCAATCCAAAAGCTGGGGGATGGGATCAGCCTCCTGGGGCACCTGCTCACCTCTCACCAAGAGGGGCACCACCTGGGGAAGGGGAGCAGGAGAGAAAGGGGCTTGTACCCCAGCAGGGCTGCTGTGTGCACCAGGGGACCCCCAAACTGGCCCCTCACCTGGGAGCGCTGGCTACACGCCACAAGGTGCTCAGGCGGCGGGCGCTTCTCTGGCACCACGTGCAGCACACAGTAAGTAGAACCCGCCCAATAAGCCTCACTTCCGGCTAGGACACCGCCACTTCCGCCCTGCCTCTGAGTGACCCGGGGTGGGAGGAGCCAGGGGTCAGTGTCTCTGCCTTCACTTCCCCTTTGAGGAGTCTCTGGACCCGCCCATTGCCGAGGCTGCACAAACCCAGGGGCCTGGCGAAGCGGGGAGGGGAGTGCTGTTTGGGCTGGGGGCGGGGCCGGGGGCGGGGCCGGGGGCGGGGCCGGGGGCTGCGCGGGGCGGAGCCAGGAAGAGGCTGTCGGGAATGATTGGCCCTCAGCCAGGCCTGTGGCTGCAGCTGCAAAGGCTCAGGTAATGATGGTCCGGGCACCTGCGGGCCCAAACCATACTTTCCCCAGCGCCGAGAGCGTGCATGGAGGACATAAAACGATGTACAATGTACGTGGAGTGTGTGAGCCTGTGATCAGATTCCCCGGATGGCTCATTCTCCTAACTAAAGCAAACCACCCAGACATCCAACCCTGTCACGGTTAATGGGGCTGAAGCAAGAACCGGAACTAACAACCTTTGTGGTGAAGGACCATTCTGCACCCCAAAGTACTGACATGTATGACTGTCTTTAGGAAAAAAAGTACCTGGCATCATATGGTCTAGGTAAATTATATGTCAGTGTAACCAAATTAAAAATAAAACTTAAGAGGAGCACTAAAAAGAAAAAAGATTTAAGCAGAAATAAATGAAAAAATTCACCAAAACAATATCAGTTTACTTCCAGAAAGATGGTTGCCAATTACACCAAAAGAAATCACCAGGGAAAAAACAGTGAGAAGGAAAACCTAGGCTCTTTGGAATCTGGGAGAATTTAAACCCTAAGTGGACAGAGGTCTCTTCACACTTCAGAATCTTTGGGAGCAGTCAGAGCAAGTTGAGGATAAAGCACAGCCGCACCAATGGAGTTATCATTACTTATTACTATTATTATTTTTTTCCTTCGGTTTGTGGAAACAATACATCCAAAGAAACCGACTCTTATGTGCTTTCCCAGCCTGTTTCACCCACACAGTTACAGTATCCCAATCAATCCTCCCTGCATGTGGTTCTTGTTTGGTCCGGAGATCTCTTAGTATTATTGGTTTATTTGTCTCTGGTCTTTGACAAGAATTTTATGAAATAAAATTGTATGATGTGTAAGAAGCCCTGGCAGTACAGTCGATTCTGAGTTGACCTGCTAACTGTATGGTCAGCAGTTCAAAACCAACAACTGCTCTGTGGGAGGGAGAGGACAGGAAGAGGGACAGGAAAAGGGAGAGGGAGTGATGGTGGGAGGAACAGGGCAAACTATTGGGAAGTTTGATAAGTTGTTGATTTTTTAAAAAGTTGTTTATATTATTAATACAAAAATGATGACCTGAAATATAAACTCACCATCTAATTCACGTGTTTTTGTTCAGAGTTGTTGAAGTCTAAACCATCTACTCTGTACTCTGAATGTCAGCACTCCTCAAGGCCCTAGGACAGGCTTCCACCGACAACTGAAACAAGCTTCATGGCACAGTCCAGATAACAATTGTGTCCTTCCAGAGACTGTCTCAGGCTCTCACACGGGGCTGTTTGTCTAGTTTGGCATTAAGGGGAGGGGCGATAGACGCAGGGGAATAAATAGAGGGAGACTCTCCTGGACTATACAAACCATATTATGTTACGTGGGTTCTCGGACTGGATTAGGCTAACAAAAGAGAATTGGTTGAGGTGCTATCTGCTGTTCACCAAGCATGGTGCAAGGACTTGCCACCTTACCATATAATTTTTTTTGGAGTTTATGCTACATAATTTCTTTTTTTCCCCACATACAACAGTATTTATTGTACAATTGCTACCACAGTTGGTTTCAAAACATTTTCTTTTTTTTACATAAATGGCATATAATATTATTTTATATTGGCTCATTTTTTATTCTTGAATTTAAAAATTTTTTTATTAATAAATCTTTTTATTGGGGCTCATACAACTTTTATCACAATCCATACATACATCAAATGAGCAAAGTACCCTTATACATTCGTTGCACTCGTCATTCTCAAAATTCACCATCCACTTGGGTTCCTGGAATCAGTTCAGTTTCCCTTTTTTAAGGTCCTGTGTTTCCAACCTCCCTTCTTCTGGAGAAAATGTAAACAACTGGCACATTGTTGACAGGGACCGGGTCTCAAAGAGTCATTGCCGCCATCAGTTTGAGGTGTCTCCTGTCCACATGGGCCATGAATGCATGTCTGAACAGGTCAATGAGGGTGGCACCAGCTGATAAATCTGCAAACAAGGCTCACCTAGCTCATCGGAAGCCGTTTATGATGAATGCATTAGAATTGTCACTGGCAGTTCCTGCATATAAGGACTAGAGGATTGGCATTCTATCACAGTTGATTGGAAAAGAACTGCTAAGGGTGGGTATCCAAGGATCTCACCTGGGGAAGGAGAGGAGCCGCTGCAGCTGCTCAGAGCAGCCAAGGGCTAGGACCTCTTCTTCTCCCATCCCTTCATTTAAGAAAAAGAAACCCAGCCTCAGAAAATGTAGTGACTTAGCCATGGTCAGGACACAGGCTTGACAAATAAAACCCCCAGAGCTGTTTTATAGTTGCTTTATTTTTTTTAATTCCTTCCTTTCTTAGGGCACTCAGCCAGGCAGTATGAAAGGTGGCAAACACATAGCTAAAATACAGCTGCTGATTCAATAATCTGGTGCAAATGCAAATTGTCAGCAGTGGGAGGGCCTTAAGCATTGAAATTATAAGGCAGTCTCGTCCCCTGGTGGCACAAATAGAGTACTACATTAGGGCTTAAACTCACTGCCATCAAGTCAATTGATTCATAGTGACCCTATCCGGTAGAGTAGAACTACCTCTTCGGGTTTCAAAACAAAATCAAACTCATTGCCATCAAGTCTATTATGATTTTTATAGCAACCCAATAGAACACAAAGGAGCTCTGGTGGTAGGCCGTTCTAAACCACCAGCTGTTCCTGGAGAAAGACAAGGCTTTCAATTCACATAAAAAGTTACAGTCTTGGAAACTCACCTGGGCCCTTCTATCCTGTCCTATATGGTTGCTATGAGTCCACTGAGTGGCAATGAGGTGGTAATAATGATGGTGGATAAGACATAGAAGAACTGCCCCAAGGGCTTCCAAGACTGCAAATGTTTCAGGGAGTAAAAGCCTTACCTTCCTCCCACAGAGCAGCTTTTGGTTTTGAACTTCCGACCTGGTAGTTAGCAACTGACTCATAATCTACTATACCACCAGGGCTTCTTACATATCAGGTTTATTTCATAAAATTCCTGTCAAAGACAGTGTTAGTTGCTATTTTACAAATAGAAGGCTTTTGAAATAATAACATCAAATTGTTTTAATCAAATTGTTTTAATCAAATTGTTTTAATCATAAATCACAAATTGGGGGTCCTTATCTGGTATGAAATCTTGTCTTAGACAAGTTACTTTCCATCTCCAGAACACAGCTTCTTCGTTTGTAAAATTGGAATAATGATTTTCATATTATAAGATAATTATGTTAATTGAATTAAGCATTCAGTTAAGTGATTAGAGCAATTCCAGGCAAGTAATCACAGAAATAGTTCTTGATAACTGGTAGCCCATTATGTTATCTAATTAGATAGATGGATAAATAGATTACAGGAAGATGAATGATAATAGATGGAGATATGATATATGATAGAAGATAGGTGAAGATAGATAGCTAGATGATGGATGGATGGATGGATGGATGGATAGATAGATAGATAGCCTATAACACCTATTAGGTCAATTGATAGTATATATGTTTTTTCAAGATTTCAAACCCAGAAAAATTGTCTCATTCCACAAGAAATGACCAATTATCCTCTGTAGCAGTAATCAACTAAAACATAATCAACAATTTTCTTAAAATCATTGTAATGGGGGCTCATACAGCTCTTAGTACATTTATTCATTGTGTCCAGCACATTTGTACATATGTTGCCATCACCCTTTTCAAAACATTTTCTTTCCATTTAAGCCCTTGGTATCCTTCCCTTATGAACTTTTGATAATTTATATATTTTTTCATGTCTTACACTGACCAATGTCTCCCTTCACCCACTCTTCCACAGTCTGTCCCCCCCTGGGGAGGGAGGGGGCTATATGTCGATTATTGTGATTGGTTCCCCCTTCTCCCCGCACGTTCCCCTTCCCCTCCTGGTATCACTACTCGTTATTGGTCCTGAGGGGGTTATTTGTCCTGAATTCCCTGTGTTTCCAGCTCTTATCTGTACCTGTGTACATGCTCTGGTCTAGCCGGATTTGCAAGGTAGAATTGGGGTCATGATAGTGGGGGGAGAAAGCATTAATGAACTAGAGGAAAGTTGTACGTTGCATCAGTGCTAAACTGCACCCTGACTGGCTTGTCTCTTCCTTGGGTCAACAATTTTTAAAAAAATATTTTTACTGATATGAAATTTCCATAGTTAAATCGCTTTAAAACTGAGTTGTACTTACATCATCACAATCAGGTTTAGCGCTCCCACTCTGCTCCCTCACTCTTTATTTGCTCCCCAATCCCCCTCCCCATCCATAGCAAACCATTGCATCAGCTATTCTCTCTCCATATCCACTCCTTCTGTGTTTCATAAACTGGGGAAGCTTAACAGAAACAATAAAATCTTGAAACCTAAAGAAAAGTAGCCTCAAAATAAAACTAAAGAGTAAGAAAGAACAAACTAGCAATAAATCTGTCATGGTATAAGCAAGAAATATATAAGCCTAGAACAAATTCAGATTGGGTCAAGAAGTAGGTCAGTTGACCAAGTAGCGAATTATATCACAGTTTCATCCACTATAATCAAGTTCACATTCATCTGTCTGATAGCAAAGCTGTTCGCATCCATCAACTGTGGTTAAAGGGGATCTGCCAAATGCTTGATCTGACTGGGTGCTCTGCAGATGGATTTTGGGCTCTCACTGTCCTCCATAGCCATCTACAAATTAGGGGTTCACAATTTAAGCTCTGATATGTTTTCCCTTCATCATATTTAGATTTTGTTATTGTCATCTTTGGATCACACAGGCTGGTATGCTTCTTCCACGTGGACTTAGTTG
Organism: Tenrec ecaudatus; assembly: GCF_050624435.1. Taxonomy (NCBI): domain Eukaryota; kingdom Metazoa; phylum Chordata; class Mammalia; order Afrosoricida; family Tenrecidae; genus Tenrec; species Tenrec ecaudatus. The sequence continues at coordinate 54,477,508 of NC_134538.1, read as the reverse complement.
ACGCCTCGCGTAGATGGCTGCAGCCATTTTTTATGATTAGAGGGGAAGTTCTCCACTGGCTTTAACAAAGAAGACCCAAGTGAACTCTCAAGAAAGTAATGATGGGGAACTGAGCATCCCAAGGTGACTGCTGCAATGTTCGACTTAGCTTCCCTGCCGTAGTTACACAAAAGCTCGTGCCTATGTAAGTTCCCACAGGAAAGAACATAGTCATTATATCTCCTCCTCAGCACAACCCCCAGGCTCCACATTCCCGCTTCAACTCCCCTCTCCTTTTGCTCCACAACACATTTCAGCCCCTCATGATCTCTGATTCTAAATAAAAAGGAATGTTGTTGGTAAGTGTCATTGAAGTGTTCAAACCCACTGCTTGAGCCAGTGCTATCCTCACGACTATCTGAGCTCATTACTGCAGCCACCGATCCCATCGGCCTTGTTGACTGACCCTCTACTTTATCCAGCATGCGGCTCTTTTCCAGAGATTAGGCCTTCCTGATAAAACATACAAAGGACTTGAAACAAATTCTCATCATCCTTTCTTCTAAAAGCATTCTGGTTGTGCTTCTTCTGAGACAGATTGGTACCGTTTCAAGAAGTGTTGTTTGTCAACATCATAATTCAAATGTATCCATGCTTTCCCAGTCTTTCCTATTCAGCATTCTTATGTATGTGCTGTTAGGTCCTGTATGTATCAACCAGCAGAATTCACCCTCCGTACGATTGCTGTATCTGAGTCCATTATTGCAGGCAGTATGTCCATCCATCTTATTGATGTTCTTCTCTATCACTGTCCTTTCACTTTACTAAGCATGGTGTCCTTTTTTAGGGGCTGGTCTCTCCTGATAACATGTCCAAAGTACATGTGATAAAGTCTCACCATCCTCCTTTCTAAGGAGCATTGTGGTCAGACTTCTTCCAAGACATTTATTTGTTCCTCTGGAAGTTCATGGCACTTTCAATATTCTTCACCAACACCATAATGCTTGGGGTGAAATTTCCCTGGGGTGGCTCAATGCAGCACTTTATTCTCTGACCCTTTAAGCATCTCTTTTGCAGCAGATTAGTCCAACACAACATATCACTTGATTTCTTAACTGCTGCTGCTTCCATGAGTGTTGATTGTGGATTCAGGTAAATTTTTATATATGTACACACACACACACACACACACACACACTAAGGTATGATCCATACTGAATGCAGCCAATAGTGTGTTGTGTTCAAGTATTTTTCATTTTCAGAAAGTGAGTTAGTCTGGGTGCTTTAGAGAAACAAATCCACAGAAACTTACTTAGAGAGTTTTATATAAAGGGTAAGTGCACATCAAGAAAACATCCAAACCCAGTGCTGCCCAAGCCCACAAGTACAACATTAACCTACATGTCTGACACAATCCACAAAGTCCTCCTCCATCTCACAAAACACACACTATGATGCTGACTACAGGAGGAAAGCTGAATCCGAGAATGTGTGAGCATCTCAGCGCTGGCAGGGGTCTCCACACGGCTGCTCCAGCATCCAGGGCTGCATCGGGGTAGGTCCATGCGGCTTCTCCTTGGGGATGTCTTGCAGGAAGTCAGCCTTGCCAGCTGAAGTGGGGAACTGGCTAAGGCAGCTGCACCCTGCTCTGACCATCAGAAAGCAAGAAACCCGAGAACTCTAAAGGTGAGGCTCACCAAGCCATTTATCTCTCCGCCCTCAATTAACCCACATGTGTTTATTGGCCAGACTGGCACAATAAACTTTATATCACATACCTACAGCTATGCTTCTATATATAGCTTTTACTTCTCATCCTTTCACCTTCCTCCTGTGCCACTATCATGTTCACCCTCCACTCAACTCTCAGTAATTCCTCTTGGATACATTTCACTTGATTAAACCCCACCAGGCCTCTTCACCATCAATTTTAGATCTCTTGTTGTTCCCTTATATCTGAATTTGTTGGATCCCTGAAACCCCTCCCGGCCCCCTCCTCTCCCATGTACTCCTGGGACCACAGGTCTTGACGTTTTCTCCTAGGAATTGTTTGTCCTGCCCATCTTATATAGATAGACATAGGGCGAAAGGAAAAACAAAACAAAACAAAAACAATAGATAGTTTCAGGTCTGTCTGCTGACCCTTATGAGTATTTTCCAATAGGGTCTGATAAAGTGCCAATCCTTGTTCCCCAAGTCTATTTTCAGGATTCCTCGGGAACTTGGTTACTTTGCTCCCCTTGCTACCCTGTTGCACTCCCTTTGTGTTTCACCCCACTGTACTTGGAGCAGACTGGGCATACTTTCTACACAGTGTCTCCAGTGCTGTCCCCCATAGCACTATGGGTCAGTGAGTGAATGTCATGTCTCATGGTGGGGCCAACCCTACAGTCCTTCTGTGCATTTGGCTACTCTGATCAGGGATGTTTTCCCAGTGCTTGGTGGGCCTTGATGAAGTTTCTCCCTCTCTCTTTCCCCCCTGCCTGCCCACCCCTACCCTCCCTCCCTCCCTCTTATTTCACATCTGTGTGGTCTGGACAGACCTGCCACCACTCTCCCTATATCTTCAGTGGTTTCTTCTGTACAGCATTCTTCTAGGGAGGGGGTCAACATAGCTTGGCTTGGGCCCAACTGCATTGTCTTCTCTGTTTGCTGCTCTATGCTGGTATGGCGTCCTCAATGCTTGGTGCTCTGGGATGGGGTCTGGTCCATCTGTCCGTTTCCTGTGGCAACGTAAACCATATCCTCCCCATGGGTGTATTAGTGCCCTGTTCCCCCATCACCCTTGTTCAGTTTCCATTTGTTGTAGGTATTGCCAGATCGATTTCCATAGTGCCTGCACATGCCTACATGTCCACCAGCATGGACGAGACTTCCTGTCTCCCCACAGCCCTTCCAGCACTTGTTGCTTGCTGACTTTTTGAGTTGGGCTATCTTTGAGGGTGCTAGTTGGTATCTCACAGTTGTTTTAATTTGCATTTCCCTTATGGCTAATGATCAGAAACATTTCCGGTGGTGTTTATTGGCCATTCGGATGTCTGCCCTTGTGAAACTTTTGTTCAGGTCTTTTTCCCACTTCCTCAGTGGTCTCTTTGTTTTTTTCTTGTTGTGGGCTAACAGAGCATTGTAGATTTTAGTAATAAGCCCTTTGTCTGATGTGTCATTGCTAAAGATACTTTCCCAGTCTGTGGTTCTTTTATTACTTTCTTGGTGAAGCCTTTTGATGTGCATAGGTGTTTTATCTTCAGTACATCCCACTCGTCAATGTGTGCTTCCTCTGTGTTTGTGTCCTTCCCTATTTCTAATAGCTTGTGTATTCCCTGGGTCAACGTTCTTAGGTTCATCCCACTTCCTTTGTTGATGGCCCTAACATTTTGGAGTTTTACCTTGAGGTCTGTGATCCACCTGGTCTTTTCTCTTGTGCATGGAGTGAGGAGAGGATCTTGCTTCATTATCTGCAGGTAGATATCCATTCTTTCCAGCACCATGTGTTGAAGAGGGCATCTGGTTCCCATTTGATATTCCGGGGGCCCTTATTAAAGATCTGTTGTCTATATGCTGATCTTTTTATTCTGGATTTTCTGTCCTTTTCCATTGGTCTGAGAATCTGTCATTATAACAGTACTTTGCTGTTTTGAGCACCGTAGCTGTATAATAAATGTTAAGGTGAAGTAACGTGAGGCCTCCTACTCTGTCCTTCTTGAGGAGTTCTCTGCTATTTCTGGGCTTCTTCCTTTTCTATATGAAGTTGATGGTCAGTTTTTCCAATTCCTTGAAAAAAGATGTTGGTATTTGTACCAAGATAGCATTAAATTTATATAGTGCCTTGGATAGGATTGACGTCTTTTCTATATTGAGTTTTCCAATCCGTGAGCATAGGCTATTCTTCCATTTGTGGAGGTAACTTTTGGGTCTTGTAATAGTGTTCTGTAGTTTTCCTTGTACAAATCTTTGTGTTTTTGATTAGGTATATCCCTAGGTACATCAATTTGTGCTTTGCTATTGTGAAGGGTACTACCTCCTCTTCCATGATCTCATCTGGTGTACATAGAAATCTAATAGACAACTGTTTGTTGGTCTTGTATTCTGCCACCCTGCCATATTCCTCTCTCACTTTTAGCATTCCTCTTGTGGAGCTGTTGGAGTTTTCAATATATAAAGTCATATAATCTGTGAATAAACTTAGTTTCACTTTTTCCTTCCCCAGAGGAATTCCTTTAAAGTCTTTCTTTTGCCTTATGTTGCTAGCTAGAACTTCAGTATGAAGTTAAATAAAAGAGGGGTGAGGGGCCATCCTTGACTGGTCTGCTTTTTCAGTGGGAATGCTTTCATCTTTTCTCTATTGACTACTACATTGGCTATTGGTTTTTCCTATATGGCTTATATTACACTGAGGAATTTTCCTTCCATTCCTATCTTTTTTAAAAAATCATTTTATTGTGGGGGGGAGCTCATACAACTTCATCCCTATCTTCTTGAATGTCTTAAACAGGAATGGGTGTTGGATGCTATCGGATGCTTTTTCTGTGTCTATCAATACTATCATGTTGTTCTAATCTTTTTTTCTTGTCAATGTGGTGAATAATGTTGATGGACTTTCAGATGTTGAAACATCCCTGCATCCCTGGAATGAGTCCTACTCTGTCACGATGAATTATTTGCTTTTTGTAACTTTGTATTCTATTGGCCACTATTTTGTTAAGGATTTTTTGGCATCTGTGTTCATTAGAGATATCCATCTGTAGCTCTCAATTCTTGTGGGATCCTTGCCCACTTAAAGCATCAGTGTTATACTAGCTTCATAGAAAGAGTATGGGAGTTTGCCATCCTTTTCTATACTCTGGAAGAGTTTGTGCAGGATTGCTGTCAGTTCTTCCTGAATGCTTAGTAAATTTCTTCTGTGAAGCTGTCTGGTCAGGAGGATTTTTTAACTGATAGTCCCTTGATAATCTTATCTATTTCTTCTATTGTAATGGGTCTATTGAGTTTCTTGACATCCATCTAGGATAATCTGTGTAGGGATGTTTTTCTAAGTATTTGTCCATGTCTTCCAAGTTGTTGAATTCTTTGGCGTACAGGCCTTCGTAATACTGTGTAATTAACCTCTTAATTTCATTAGAGCAGTTATAATTTCTCCCGTTTCATTCCTCAGCCTGGCTCTTGGTGTTTGTTTTTTTCCCTTTCTTTGATTGGTTTGCCAAAGGTCTATCAATTCTGTTGATCCTTTCAAAGAACCACCTTGCTGCATTTATATTTTTGCATTATTTTCTTGTTTTTCCACTTGTTTATCTCTTCTTTGATTTTTATTATTTCTTTTCTTTTGCGACTAGTAGGACTATTCTGTTCCTCTTCGGTCTTAAAGGCTGTTTCCAAACAAGCAGCCATCTCAGTGAGACATCAACTAAATCCACATGGAAGAAGCACACCAAAATCCTCGATCCAAGGACTGTAGATTATATAATCCAAATCTGAAGGAGGGAATCGATTGAGAACTTAAATTGTGAGATTCTAGTGTGCAGAAGGCTATGAATGACAGTGGAAGCCCCAAATACATTTGCAAGATATTCACAGGGAATAAGCCTCTGTTGGTTTTCCTCTGACCATAATTGAGAGTTGGGAATAACCTGGTTATCAGTCAAAGAGTATTGGAGAAAGTATAGTAGATTAAAATGATAAATCTGACTTGGACATTTAGAAGCCTTATAACTTGATTTTTCCCTCTCATCCCCTTTGACTTGATCTGCTTTTTGATATTTTCTGTGTGTGTGGCTTTTTTTTCTTTCCATATTCAGGTTTATCTCTGTTATACTTTGTCACTGTTGGTAGCCTTCTTGAGTCTTTGTTATGTGTTTTCCACTTTTTTCAGTATATGAAAACCAGGATAGGTAACTCTGTAGAGACAATGATGAGAAGAAGGGTTCCTGGAGGTTGGTGGGGGAGGTGGGAGTTGATAGTAAGGAGTTTAAGAAGGAAGACACAGTGTTCTAAAATGGATTTTGGTAGCAATTGTGCAATTACTTTTTTTGTTAATCATTTTATTAGGGACTCATACAACTCTTATCACAATCTATACATACATAAATTGTGTAAAGCACATTTGTACATTCATTGCCCTCATCAGTCTCAAAACATTTGCTCTCCACCTAAGGCCCTGTCATCAGCTCCTCATTTTCCCACCCCTCCCTACTCCCCTCTCCCTCATGAACCTTTGACAATTTATAAATTATTATTTTGTCATATCTTGTCTGGTCCGATGTCTCCCTTCACTCATTTTCTGTTGTCCATCCCCCAGGGAGGAGGTCACATGTAGACCCTTGTAATCGGTTCCCCCTTTCCAACCCACTCTCCCTCTACCCTCCCAGTATTGCCACTCTCACCACTGGTCCTGAAGGGATCATTCACCCTGGATTCCCTGTGTTTCCAGTTCCTATCTGTACCAGTGTACATCCTCTGGTTTAGCCAGACTTGCAAGGTAGAATTGGGATCATGATAGTGGGGAAGGAAGCATTTAGGAACTAGAGGGAAGTTGTATGTTTCATCATTGCTACATCACACCCTGAATGGCTCGTCTCCTCCCCAAGACCCTTTGGTAAGGGGATGTCCAGTGGCCTACAAATTGGCTTTAGGTCTCTACTCCGCACTCCCCCTCATTCACAATTTGTTCTGATGATGCCTGATACCTGATCCCTTCAATCAGCTTTGTCACATTTGCTTATGCACCCATTTGTCTTCAGCAATCATATCAGGAAGGTGAGCACACAATGATATGATTTTTTGTTCTTTGATGCCTGAGAACTGATCCCTTCGGCACCTCATGATCACTCAGACTGGTGTGCTTCTTCCATGTGGGCTTTGTTGCTTCTGAGCTAGATGGCTGCTTGTTTACCTTCAAGCCTTTAAGACCCCAGATGCTATATCTTTTGATAGCTGGGCAACATCAGCTTTCTTCACCACATTTGCTTATGGACCTATTTTGTCTTCAGTGGTTGTGTTGAGGTGAGCACCATATAATGCCAATTTAATAGAAGAAAGTATTCTTGAACGGAGGGAGTACTTGAGTGGAGGCCCAATATCCTTCTGCTACCTAAATACTAAACCCATAAGTATATATACATAGATCTATTTCCCCATCCTCATATATAAATATATTTGTATATACATGCCATTACCTAGACCTCTATAAATGCCCTTTTCCTCCCTGCTCTTTCCTCTATTTCCTTTGACTTTCCTCCTGCCCCACTATCATGTTCACTCCCCAACAGGGTTTCAGCAATTCCTCTTTGTTACATTACCCTTGATCATGCCCTACCAGGCCTCCCACACCCTTCTCACCACCAATTTGGATCACCTGTTGTTCCCTTGTCCCTGGGTTTGTTAACACCACTTCCTTTCCCCTCCCCACCCCCTCTCCCATGTCTCCCCGGAATGGTCAGTCCCATTGTTTTCTCCTCCAGATTGTTCATCCAGCCTATCTTATTTAGACAGACTGCGGAGATAATATCATGCACAAAAACAAGACAGAGCAAAACCAAGCAACAATATACAACAAAACAACAAACCAATGACAAAAAAACAATAAACCCAATAAGAAAGAAAAGCTTGTAGTTAATTCAAGGACTGTTTGTTGACCTTTAGGAGTGTTTTCCAGTTCAGTCTGTTGGGGCACCACGCCTTGGCCCCAAATTCTACCTTCAAAATTCCCTGGGGACCTCGCCACTCCGTTCCCTTGCTGTTCTGTTGTACCCCCTTAGTGTTTTGCCTCAGTGTGGCATGATCAGATCGGGCGCAATTCCCACACAGTGTCTCTGGTTTGTCCCCTGTAGGGCTATAGGTCAGTGACCTACATCGTGTCTCATAGGGGCCGGCCATGTGGACTTGTGGACTGTGAACTCGCTGCTCTGAATGGGAACATCGTCTTCAAGGCTTGGTGGGCAGGATGTGCTTCACTCTCTCTTCCTCCTCCTTCATGTGTTCCCGTGTGCTCCAGTCAGATATGTCCCTCTCCTGGAGCTGAAGATTCAGTGCCCTCTAATGAAACAAATTCTCCTGGGGAGAGGGCTGGGTGTCCACATAGTAGTTGGGATTGGAGCCGGTCCCCCAGACCTCTCGACTGGTTCCCTATTTCACACCGGCATGTTGCACTCACATCTTGGAGCACTGGGTTGAATTCTGGTCCCTCTTTCCCTGTGGAGATATAAAAAAGACCCTCCCCTTGGGTGGGTTAGGGCCCTGTGCCCCTGCTACCATTTATTTATTATTATTTTTTCCTTTCCCCACCTCCTTTTTAGTTGGCTACCATATGTATCCCTGGGTTTGGTCATACAATTACTTTTTGATGTGATTGATCTTTGGAATGGTATGATATCTGGGTTAGCTCCAAATAAATTTGTTTGGAGAAAGAAAAAAGATCTCTTTCTAGTCAGTTGGCCAGGTAGCTGAATCCTAAATTTATTGACACGAATGAGTGGACGCGTCCAGCACTTTCTCTGTTGAAACACTTCTACTGATACTTGTCAAGTCTTGGAACCTTGTTTTTCACTAATGCTATCGGTGTGCCTTGGACCAGTTACTTCAGTCCCATTGTTTCTTGATGAAATGCTACATCCTGAGCTAAACATTGATAATTTTTTCTTGGTACAGTGACTCTGTATTCCTTCTATTTTCTGTGATGCTTTATCATTCAAATTTGCCCTTGTTGTTATTGTTAAGTGGCATCAAGTTGGTTCTCACTCTTAATGACCATAAGTACAACATAAGGAAACATCTCCCAGCTCTATGCCATCCACAAAATTGTTGTTTGAATCCACCATGTAGACATTGCTTTAAGCTTACTAGATGAAAGTATTCTTTTTTTTTTTTTTGCTGACCCTCTACAAGCATGCTGTCCTTTCCCAGAGTCTGACATCTCCTGATAACAGGTTCAAAGTACATGTGTGACACTAAGGTATGCCATCCTCACTTCTAAGTAAGATTTGGCTCTACTTTTTCAATCAGATTTGTTTGTTCTTCTGGAAGTCATGGTACTTTCAATATTCTTTCCAAACATCATAATTCAAATACTTAATTTCTTTTGTGGTCTTCCTTATTCTTTGTCAAGCTTAAAAACGGTTATGAAGCAATTAAAAACACGATGGCTTGGGTCTACTGTTCCTACCTGTTCACAAGTACTTACACTTCCATAAGAGGGTTATTTGTTAGTAGATTTGCCCACCTCAATATGTTGCTTTTTTTTTTTTAAGGAAACACCTCAAGTCCACTTCATTTTCCCTTTCCTCCTGTGTATAGTCATTCAGACCAATATCTAGGTCCTAGGGTAAGGAATATGGAGGTTGTTTTTTTTTTTTTTTTTTTTACTTTTTGAAGTCTGTCGTTTCAGGGCACGGTGCCCCAGCGGACTGGACTGGAGGACACTCCTAGAGGCCAACAAATGATCCTTGAATTAAAAAAAGAAGAAGAAGCAGATTCTATTTAGTCACACAGCACATCTCAACAAACAAAATCAGTAGTAATATCTCATTAACCCTGAACAAATATGATTCTATTATTTTTAACTCTACTCTCCTTCCTCCTTTGCTCTTGAGTTAGTTTATTGTGCCAACCTGGCCGATAAACACATGTGGGGTTAATTGAAGGGCGGAGGGATAAATGGCTAGGTGAGCCTCACCTTTCTAGTTCTTGGGTCTCTTGCTTTGTGATGGTCGCACCAGGGTGCAGTTCCCTTAGCAGTTCCCTGATTCAGCTGGCAAGGCTGACTTCCTGCAAGACATCTCCAAGGAGAAGCCGCGTGGACTTACGCCAATGCAGTCCTGGGTGCTGGAGCAACCATGTGGGGACCCCTGCCAGCGCTGAGATACTTACACCCTCACTGATTCAGCTTTCCTCCTGCAGTTGGCATCAGTGTGTTTTGTGAGATGGAGGAGGACTTTGTAGATCAGTGCCAGACATATGGGTTAATATTGGACTAATGGGCTTGGACAGCACTGGGTTGGGATGCATTCTTCCTGTGCACTTACCCTTTATATAAAATTCTCTCTTATACTCGAGTTTCTGTGGATTTGTTTCTCTAAAGTACCCAGATTAATACAGCTCTATAGTTTCCTATCCCTCCCTTCTTCATATTCTCACTCCTGTCCCTGGTCTCTTCATAGTCCTCAAAGTCTTTTCTTTTGATGTAAAAGCCATTTTTTTTCTTTGTTTTTAAGCATTTATAAGAGTGAAGAATTTTGTAAAGCATAATGTTCTTTAGTTTTGTCCATGTCTTGAGGTGTTTAAGAGAGTTGTCATTGTTTTTATTGATGCATAATATTCCATTATAAGAATATGCCAGAGTTTGTTTATACATTCTTCTATAATGAGAGTTATGGTTATTTCCATGTTTTTGCTATTATGGAAATTGCCGTGATAAAGATAGATGTGCATATGTTTGTTCATGTTGTGCTTTTATTTCTGTAAGGTATATTAGGAGGTACCACCCCCCCCAAAAAAAACTGAAAAATTTTTTCAAAGCTATCTATTTCCATTAAAAAAACACACTTTATTGGGGACTCTTACAAATCTGATACCAATGCAGCATTCACTGGTATTAAGCACACTTGTACATATGTTGCCATCAACATTTCTAAAACAATTTATTCTACTTGAGCCCTTGGTATCAGCTCTGCTTTTCCCCTCTCTCCCTCAACCTCCCACCCTCATAAATACTTCATTAATTACATATTATTGTTGTTATTTCATGTCTTACACTGTCCATTGTCTCCATTCACCCACCTTTCTGTTATTTGTCCCTCTGGGTGGGTGGGCTATATATCCAACCTTGTGATGACTTCCCCCTTTCTCCCCTCCCCTTCCCCATCTTCCTACCCTCATGATACTGTTACTCCCACTGTTCTTGAAGGTTTTATCTGTCCTGAATTCCATGTGTTGAGAGTTCTTATCTGTGCTACTGTGTGTACTCTGGTCTAGATGGATTTGTAAGGTACAATCGGGTCATGGTAGTCAGAGTGGGGGGTGGGGAAGTATTCAGAAACTCCAGGAATGATGTGTGTCTCATCGATGCTATACTGCACCCTGATTGTATCATCCCTTCCTTGTAATCCTTCTGTGTGTGTGTGTGTGGGGGGGATGACCAATTATCTACAGATGGGCTTTGGGTCTCCACTCCAACCCCCACATTCACATCAACATAATTGTTTTAAAACTTTTGATACCTGGTACCTGATTCTGTTGACACTTCATGATTACACAGGCTGGTGTGGTTCTTCCATGTGGGAAAGTATATGAAGGGGTAACTCCCCCAACTGGAATTTTTTTCAAAGGTATGTATTTAATTTTTTTTTTTTACAAAACAACCATATCGCCTTCAAAGTACTCTCCATTACACTTAATACATTTGTCAAATCTGCGATTCCATTATTGGAAACATTTTTCTTTCTTTAAAAAAAAATTAAAGCATCATGTTATTTGGGGCTCTTAAAGCTCTTACAACAATCCATACATCAATTGTATCAAGCATCTTTGTACATATGTAGCCATGATTATTTTCTAGACATTTACTTTCTATGGAGCCCTTGATATCAGCTCCTCTTTTTTCCCTTCCCCCTCCACCCTGTGACCCCTTGATAAATTATAAATTATTATTATTTTCACAGTTAACACTGACTGCTGTCTCCATTCCCCCACTGTTTCTGTTGTTTTTCTCCCTGGGGTGAGTGTGGTTATGTGTCCATCACTGTGATTGGTTCCCCTTCCTCCTTCCCCGTACCCCCCTTGTACTATTACTACTCCCCTTCCTGTCCTTGGATTCCATGTGTCCTGGCCTCTTATCTCTTATCTAGCCGGAAGTGAAAGGTACTACTGGGATCATAGTGAGGGGTGAGGAAGCCCTGCAGAACCACAAGAATATTGTGTGTTTCATCAGTGCTTTACTTTGCCCTGGTTGACTCATGCCTTCCGTGTGACCCTTCTGTGAGGGGATGTCCCATGGTCTACAGATGGATTTTGAGTTTCTGCTCTGACACCTCTAATTCTCAACAATATGTTTGTTTGTTTTGGGTCTTCTGATACCTGTTACCTGGTCCTAACGACACCCATCTTCTCTCAGGCTGGTGTGTTTCTTCCATGTTTGGGTACCCCCCCCCCCAAAAGACGGAATTTATTTCAAAGCTATGTATTTAAATTTTTTTAAAAAACAGCCTTATGACCTTCAAAGTACTCTCCATTACACTTAATACATTGGTCAAATCTGCGCTTCCATTCTTGGAAACATTTTTCAAACTCGTCTGTTTGGATGCCTGACAGCACCTCCCTCATTTTTTCCCCTCACTTCTACATCTCCCTCTTCATCCGTGGAAACTAAAAGAAGTCGCATGAAGAGAAGTCAGGTGAGTAAGGTGAGTGGGACAAGAGAGGCATGATGTTTTTTGCCAAAAATTGGTGCACTGAGATGGCTGCATGAGCAGGTGCATTGTGTGGCTGGCAGACCAATCCCCTGTCTCCCACAAATCAGTTCTCTTTTGTCACACACTCTTATGCAATCTCTTCATCACCTCTAAATAGAAAGCTTAATTAACAGTCTAACTTGGTGGAACAAACTCCAAATGCACTACAAGTTGAAGTTCCTGGGTTCTCAATTATAATCCATTGGTCTTCATATCTACCAGTTGTACCAGTACCAGGCTGTTTTGATTACTAATGTCTGGAAGCAAAAGGCCTCTCACTTTGTTTTTATTTTTTTAATAATGTTTTATTCATCCTGTATTTCTTTCCTTTCCATAAAAAATTGATGATTAATTTCTCCATTTCTTTGAAGAATTGGAGTTGAATTTGTAGCATAACTGCAGTGAATTTGTAAAGTGTTTTTGATATTATTGTCAATTTCATATTTACTCTACCTACTTAGGAACATGGTTGCTTGTCCCATTTGTGTAAGTTTCTCTTGGTTTCTTGTGGGAGTGTGTTGTAGTTTTCCTTGTAGAAGTCTTTCATTTCTCTGATAAGATTTATTTCTGAAGATTTTATTTTTGTGTGGTTATAGTACATGGCAGTAGTCTTTTAATAGCTTTCTCAGTATCATCGTCTTTATTGAACAAGAATCTAACTGATTTCGGTTTGTTGATCTTACAGTTTGCTATGCTGCCAAATTTTTCAATTAGTTCAAACGAGTTTTTATTTCTGTCTTTGGGATTTTCCCCATATAGGATTATATCGTCGTTTGAATAAAGAGAGCCTCTCATTTCTTCTGTCCCTATGTGGATGCCTTTAGTATCTGTTTGTTGTCTTATGTTTTATGTTGTTTGTTGTTGTTGTTGTTGTTAGATGCCCCTGAGTCGGTCCTGACCCACAGTGAGCCTATGCACAACAGAACGAAACACTGCAGCCCTGTGCCATGCTAAGCCTGAATTCATCGTGGCAGCCACGGTGTCCACCCAGCTCACGGAGGGCTGCCCGCTTACTGGTGACTCCTCCTGTTGCCAAGCATAATCTCTTGCTTCAGGAACTGGTCTCTCCAGACAACGTGTCCAAAGCATGTCAGATGAAGTCTTGCCATCCTTGCTGCTAAGAAGCACTCTGGCTGTACTTCTTCTAAGACAGACTTTTTTGTCCTGTTAGATGTCCATGGTACTTTCAACATTCTATTCCAGCACCAAGATTCAAATGCTTCCATTCTTCTTCAGTCTTTCCTAGCCAAAATCTGACTTTCTCATGCATATGAGGCAATGGGAAATACCATGGTTTGGGGTAGGTGCACTTTAGGCCTTACGTAACATCCTTGCTTATCAATACTCGGGATGGGTCTTGTGCAGCAGACTAACCTAATGCAACCCGTCTTTTGATCTCTTAACTGCTGCTTCCAGAGCATTGATTGTGCATCCAAGTAAGACAAAATCCTTGACAACTTCAATCTTTGCTCCATTTATCATGATGCTACCAGTTGTGAGGATTTGGGGCATCTTACCATTTAGTTGCCATCCATACTGAAGGATGTAATCCTTGATCTTCATCAGCAAATGCTTCCAGTCCTCCTCGCTTTCAGCAAGCAAGATTGTGTCATCTGTACATCATAGGTTTTTAAAAAGCCTTCCTCCAATCCTAATGCCACATTCTTTATATAATCCAGCTTCTCTGATTATTTTCTCAACGTCTTGCTTAGACACCGTAAGTTCATTATCTTGTGGCTAAATTTGTCTGGAAGGTTTTTTCTGTATACCTGAGGAACTTTTATGCAAATATGGCCCTAGCACCAAAATAGGTGATAAGTACCTTAGAGATTAAAATATATTTATAAATTTATCTTACTTCATGATTTTAATATCATTCTCTTTAGTTTACTTAGCATTAAAAAAAATCAAAGCATATGTTGATGGTAACATATGTACATGTGTGCTTAATACAATTTAATAATAGGGTGTCATAGATTTGTAAGCACTCCCCAATAAAATGACTAATTAAAAATTTAAAATAAATAAAATTACTTTAAAACATCAAAGCAAATGATTAACATATGATTTCAGCCTAGAAAACAGGAATGTTAAAGCCTGAAATCATTAACAGTTAAAGATTAAATGTTAAAGCGTTAAAGAGTAACCCTACTGAAACTTAATCTTTTGAATCCTAGTATGAACATTTATTCTTTTGAGTCCTAGAAAAACAAATCTTTGCATAATGATGTCACTGTTGGTCATAATGACACTAACTCATTGGAAAAGCAAGCCCCATGAGAAGAAAACACGAATACTTCTGCTTCCCCTACCTACTGACAGCATTTAAGTTTAGTGGTTACAATGTGATGTTTAGTAACCAATAACCCATATAATCCAGTTACAAAACTTAAACTGTTGCTTTCCCAGACCTACCTCTTTTGCAAATATATAAAAATTCCTCATTTTTTTCATTCCTGGAAGCAAATTTATGAAGTATTCCCTTTCTTTCCTTGAGATACCAATCTCACAATAATACTCTTTTTTTTCTTGTCCAAAGTCAATGTTGGGGTTTTTAGCTTGATTTCAAAAGCCAGCAGAGATCTGGTGTTTTAAGGTAATAGTTTGCAATACAGATTGGAATTTTCTGTGATATTCCAAGAGAAATTCTGAAACTCAGAGCCAATTTTATGTAGATGAGCTCCTCCCTGCATCTTCTGGTCATTTGTTTTAGTTCCATTTTCACCTTCTCATAATCTTCTCAGGATCACAGGATTCACAGAGAACTACATGCCCATGCTACTTTTTCAATTAATTTCTGGAAAGAAAGAAGGGGTATTGAGGGGATGGGATGGGAGGGCAATAGTAGAGAGGAGAGGAGAGGATTTCCCACTAGAGCTGACACTCTGAATTTGGCACTCTGGCCTCCTAAACTGTCCTCAGGATTCTATTGAAATGTAATCTTAAAAAGCCCCAAAATTATCAAGTTCTAACTCACATGAAGAAGTGAACCCTCACTATAGGTTTTGGTCCAACACTAGGACAGCCTTTTTCCATGACACTGACATTCTTTTTCTACCTGGAAATGAGGGGTTTATTCCTGCAGCCATTCCTTTATAGCTGCCTCATCACACTTCAGACCCCAGCACTTCCTGCTCCAAATAAATAAATAAAGCATTTGTCAAATGCACTGCTCCTCTGCTATGAATTCTATTGGAGAGCACATAGCCTTTCCATAGAACTAGATAATGTTATCATGGGCTGTCAGGTTGGTTCTGTATCATAGCAAATGTACGCATGACAGGACAAAATGTTTTCTAATCCTGTATCATCATCACAATTATTAGTATATTTGATCCCATTCTTGTAGTCATCTAATCAGGGGCCTTCTTCCTTTTTACTGCCCTCCCACCTTACCAGTCATGATGACCTTCCCAGGTACTGTTCTCTCCTGATAACATGTTCAAAGTGTGTGAAATGGAGTCTTGTCATCCTTGCTTCTCTGGAATATTCTAGCTGTAGTTGTCCAAGATAGATCTGTTTGTGGTTTTGGCAGTCCATAGTATTGTCAATATTCCTCGCTATTACTATAATTCAAATATGTCTATTATTCTTTGGTCTTCCAATATTCACATGCATATGAAACAATGGAAGTACCATGTCTGGGTCAGGTGGACATGAATCCTCAGAGTTGACCTTGCTCTTCAGCACTTGAAAAGGGTTTTGTCCAGCAGATTTATACAATTCAATGCACCATTTAATCTATTGACTGCTGCTTCCATGAGGATTGAATGTAAATCCAAGTAAGAAAAAAATGCTAGACAACTTCAAACTTTTCTCCATTTATCATGATGCTGCCTATTGGTCTAGTTGTGAGACCTTTGTTTTCTGTAGGGTAGATTGTAATCCTTATTGATGGCTGCAATCCTCAGTCTTCAACAGCTAGTCCTTCAAGAGCACAGTAGATGCTGGAAGATACTCTGAAACTTGCCCTTAATCCTACATAGAGTTGTTGTTGTTCATAGGTTCCAGCAAGTCTATTCTGATTCGTAGAGGAACCCCATGTACTACAGCTTCTACAGTCTCATAACTATGCCTATGTTTAGGCTCATTGCTGCACCCACTGTATCAACCATCTTATCGTGTTCCATCTGTCCCTCTACTTTATCAAGCATAACATCTTTGTCCAAGGCCTGTTCTCTCCTGACAATGTGTCCATAGAATGAGAGTTTAAATTGTGCACATCCTGTTTGTAGAAAGCTGTGGATGACAGTGGAAGCCCTAAATCCATCTGCAGGATCCACACATTCATTAAGCCTCTGGTGAATCCTCTCTGATCATAGATGAAGGGATGTGAATAGCCCCGATATCAGACAGAGAGTATTGTAAAGTTGATTATGACAGATATTGCTAGGTTAACATGTAACATCTTATAATTTGATCACAATTTTGACCCATGTGAAAGCTGTTTGTTTTTTTTTAAGTGAAGGGGAACTACATATGGATTAAGCCCCTGATGAATCCCCTCTGACCGTGGACCAGGGAGGGATATGGATAGCCTTGCTGTCATGCAAACTACATTGGAAAGTGAGTTGTTGCCGATGTACTAAGGTTAACATTTAGCACCCTATCATTTGTTCTCCCTTACGGCCCATTTAAACTTATTCTAGTTTTTAATACTTTCTGCTTTCTTTTTGATTGAGGTTTCTTTTTTTAGCTGTTTTACTAAATTATTCTGGTTAGCTTTTGGGGGATTTGGCTTTTTATGTTTCTCTGTACATGAAATCCAGGATATGTAAATCTACAATGATAATAACTGTATTAATGGTTCCTTAAGGCTATGGCAAGGGAGGTTGGGGGGGGATGGGGAGAAAATAACAATGAGTACAACAATGAAGACCATGCCCGGCTATGAAAAGATATAGCATCTAGGGTCCTAAAGGCTTGATGGCCATCTATCTCAGAAGCAACAAAGCCCACATGGAAGAAGCACACCAGTCTGTGTGATCACGAGGTGCCGAAGGGATCAGTTATTAGATATCAAAGAAAAAAAATCATATCATTGTGTGCTCACCTTCCCGATGTAATCGCCGAAGACAAATGGGTGCATAAGCACATGCGTTGAAGAAAGCTGATGGTGCCTGGCTATGAAAAGATATAGTGTCTGGGGTCTTAAAGGCTTGAAGGCAAACAAGTAGCCATCTAGCTCAGAAGCAACAAAGCTCACATGGAAGAAGCACACTAGCCTGTGTGATCATGAGGTGTTGAAGGGATCAGGTATCGGGCATCAGACAACAAAAATTCAAATAATTGTGAATGAGGGGGAGTTCAGATGGGGGACCCAAGACCCATCCATAGGCAACTGGACATCCCTTACAGAGGCATTGCAAGGAGGAGATGAGCCAGTCAGGGTGCATTGTAGCAACGATGAAACATATAACTTTCCTCTAGTTCTTCAGTGCTTCCTCCCACCCCACTCTCATGATCCCAATTCTACCTTACAAATCTGGCTAGACCAGAGGATGTACACTGGTACAGATAGGAACTGGAAACAGGGAATCCAGGATGGATGATCCCTTCAGGACTAGTGGTGAGAGTGGCGATACCAGGAGGTTGGAGGGAGGGTGGGGTTGAAAGGGGGAACAGATTACAAGTATTCACACATAAGCTTCTTCCTGGGGAATGGACAACAGAAAAGTGGGTGAAGGGAGATTTTGGACAGTGTAAGATATGACAAAATAATAACTTATAAATTATCTAGGGTTCATAGGGGAGGGGGAGGAGGGAGGGAGACTGAAAATGAGGAGCTGATACCAAGGGCTCAAGCAGAAAGAAAATGTATTGAGAATGATGATGACAACAAATGTACAAATGTGCTTAACACAATGGATGTATGCATGGATTGTGATAAGAGTTGTACGAGCCCCTAATAAAATGATTTTTAAAAATCATCCAACAACCTTTGCAG
Source organism: Tenrec ecaudatus (assembly GCF_050624435.1). NCBI lineage: Eukaryota > Metazoa > Chordata > Mammalia > Afrosoricida > Tenrecidae > Tenrec > Tenrec ecaudatus. Next base: position 54,459,145 of record NC_134538.1, on the reverse strand, counting down.
CATTACTTTGACAGGGAACTGCCAGAATTTCACACTGGATTCAGAAGAGGACATGGAACAAGGGATAATATATCTTTTGTCTGATGGATTTTGACTGAAAGCAGAGAATACAGAAAGATGTTTACTTGTGTTTCATTGACTATGCAAAGGCATTCAACTGGGCAGGCCATGATAAACTGTGGATGACCTTGAGTGGAATGGGAATTCCAGAATACCTTATTGTGTTTCTGTGAAACTTGTACATGGATCAAGGGGCAGTTGTGGGAACAGGTCAAAGGAATACGGAATGATTTACGATCCAGAAAGGCATTCATCAGGGTTGTTTCTTCTCACCATACTTGGTCACTCTGTACATTGAGCAAATAATCAGAGAAGCTGAATTATATGAAGAAGAGTTTGTTATCATGATTGGAGCAAGGCTTATTAACATCCTGTGGTATGAAGATGACACAATGTTGCTTGCTGAAAGTGAGGAGGACTTAAATGACTTGCTGATGAAGATCAAGGATAGCGGCCTTCAGTATGGATTACAATTCATTGTAGGGAAGGCCAAAATCCTCACAACTGAACCAACAGGTAACATCCTGATGAATTGATAACGAATTTTTTTGCTTGGCTCCACAATCAATTCTCATGGAAGCAGCAGTCAAGAGTTCAAAAGAAGTTTTGAATTAGGTAAGTCTCTTTCACAAGAACTCGTTATAGTGTTGAAGAACAAGGATGTTTCTTTGAGGCCTGTGCTAGTCTGAGTTGACTAGAAAAGCAAATCCAGGACACTCATGTGTATAAGAAAGAGTTTTATATAAAAGAGCAATTGTATATTGGGTAAACATCCCAGCCCAGTATAGATCAAGTCCATAGCCCAATATGCCTGATACCAATCTATACAATCCTCTTCCATTGTAACACATGCAATGATGCTGTATGCAGGAAGATCACAGGCCAGTGGGTAGAAAGTCTTGTGGATCCAGTGGCAGTGGAAACATCTCAGCAATGGCAGGGGTCTCCACATGGCTTCTCCAGCTGTAGAGCTCTAGTGTACCTCCATGTGTCTTATCAGCAGGAATGTCTCACAGGGAGACCAAGCAGAGAGAGTGTGTGCGTCTCTTTTCCTTGGAAGAAGATAGGAGTTCCCAGAATCCTCAGGAGAAGGCCATGCTCACAGAGTCCTCCTTGGTTGTGACCTGACTGACATGCTAGACTCCACCCCTTCACAAGTTGACAGATTATGTAACTACCACAAGGACTAAAGTGTACCCGACCCAAGAAATGATATTGTCCATTGCCTCAAAAATGCATGTGAAAGTTGGACATTGAATAAGGAAGACCATAGAAGAATGAATGCATTTGAATTGTGGAGTTGGAGAAGAATTGAAAGTACCACGGACTGCTGAAAAGACAAACTGATCTGTAGTGGAAGAAGTAAGGCCAGAGTGCTCCTTAGAGGCGAAGATGATAAGACTTGTCTTACGTAGTTTGGATATACTGTCAGGAGAGAACAGTCCCTGGAGAAGGACTTCAATTTGGTAATGAAGAAGGCTGGTGAAAAAGAGGAAGGCCCTTGAAGAGATAGATTGACACAATGGCTGCATCCAGGGGCTGGGGCATAGGGACAATTGTGATGGAGGCACAGACCCATGCACTGTTTTGTTCTCTTGTGCATAGGCTGACTATGGGTTGCAGTACTCGATGGCATCCTAGCAACGACAGCTAACTGTGCAGAGGTTAGGCACTGAGCAATTGAAACCACTCAATCCAACCGGTAGAAAAACAGGGCTTTCTACTCCAGTTCGGAGTTATAGTTTCAGAAACTCACAGGAGCAGTTCTATCCCATGCTAGCAGATCACTGTGAATTAGCATGTGCTCAAAAGCAGAGTTAGTTTTTGAGTTTTAGTAAGAAAGAATTAAAGAGACTATTCAGCCTATATGGATGAATGATGAGAAGGATCCCTAAAGATTATATGAAGCAGCTGTTCATAAATGAATGCTTGTCAATTTGGAAGATGTACTCTAGATAACCACGTCGAAGATAACCTTCTCCAAGTCCAAGGAATGGCTTCCTAAAACCAGAGAGAAAAGTTCCAGTAGAAGTACCTGGAAACCATGCTCAACAAAAGATAAAAGAAAGCATCAGACTGAATTGAACTCAGTGGAGAACTGTGTCAGTCTGGGTACTTTAGAGAATCAAATCTACAGAAACTCATGTGTAAGAGAGAGTTTTATATAAAGGGTAAGTGCACATCAAGAAAACATCCCTACCCAGTGCTGCCCAAGCCCACAAGTCCAACATTAACCTATATGTCCGACAGCAATCCACAAAGTCCTCCTCCATCTCACAAAACACACACTATGACACCGACTGCAGGAGGAAAGCCGAGTCAGTGAATGTGTAAGCATCTCAGCACTGGCAGGGGTCTCCACACGGCTGCTCCAGCACCAAGGGCTGCATCGGGGTAAGTCCATGAGGCTTCTCCTCAGGGATGTCTTGCAGGAAGTGAGCCTTGCCAGCGGAAGCAGGGAACTGGCTAAGGCAATTGCACCCTGGTCAGACCATCAGAGAACAAGAGACCCGAGAACTAGAAAGGTGAGGCTCACTGAGCCATTTATCTCTCTGCCCTTCAATTAACCCCACATATGTTTATCAGCCAGGTTGGTGCAATAAACTTTATTTCAAGAACTATTATAAAGAGTTCGTTTTTTTGCTTGTTTGTTTTTTTCTTTCTTGCTAGCAGAGACTATATCACAAGAACATAAATAACTCAAAATCAGGGAGAAATCCTAGTCCCAGAAATCCTTTACTTTCTCAGGATGAAGAGAAAGTGGAGATCTAATATGGAGAAAGACATCAGGCAGAATCTAATGCTCTTTCTTCTAGGAACTGGAAGCGGAGCATTTCAAACCTTGGCTTCGTTGGGCTTCCTTTCAATGCTGTAAAAATGTACTGTGGGGCCAAACCTCACCAAGTGAATAGCCCAGCTGGAGTCAATCCAATAAACACTCTGAACTCAAAGGATCATTTTGTAATGCCTTATGTATATAGTTACTCCAGAACTTTTTGTGAGAAAACTTTTTAGTAAAATTGTTTTCGTAAAGTTAACAAAACTTTATTTTTCTGCCTGTCATTTTGCTTGATGACAATAACAAGAAAGATAAATTTAACTGCTGCTACTGCTATTACCACCAGTATCATTGCTTGTTAAGTATTCATGAGGGTTAAATGCTATAAAGTTTACTTAGAAGTATGTTATCTTCAGATTTTAGTGAGAGCCTCTCATGGAGGATGGGCATGAATCCAGGAAGTTATCAGGCCTGTGGTACTGCCATAATAGAGGAGCACAGGGCTCTCAGAGACCATCTGGAAGATGTCAGTGTCCTCCCAGTGAAAATAATGGGTAGAACAAAGGAAACTATTCGTGTGAAAGACAGACTTAGCTTGGCTTTCAGGGGAATGCTGGAGACAGGATGGTGTAGGCAGGCCGTGGTTGAGATTTTCAACAGCTGAAGAATGTAGAGTCCTCTCTGTGACACGTTGTAATTCGCAAAGAGGAACACTAAGATTGATGACTCAAAATATCTTCTTGATTGTTGCACAGGGACCTGGAAAGCTTCTCCTGGAACTTTACTACTCGGTTGTTTTGGAAAAGCAACAGCCAAAACGAAGCCACACCTCCAAAGAATGTGCTCAGTACTATTCCCTGTGCACCCAAATTCACTCACTCACTCACTCACTCACTCACTCACTCACTCACTCACTCACTCACTCACTCATTGCCATTGACTTGGTGCTGACTCACTGAAAACAGCTAAATGATCCCAAAGGGATCTGATCGTTAGCAGGGAGCCCAGTTCTCTGTCCTGGCAGCTTTTCATGGTGATGAACAATACTGTGTGCTGTGGGAACTGAGGCTTCTTTCCTTTCTTCTTCTCCTTTTATTTTTTTGGTAAACAAAGGAACCACCACAATGAAACGTGGTCTCCCTTGCCCAGAGGATAATAATGTGCAGTCTTCGTAATTTTTATTTCAATGGGATCAAACATCCACAAGGAACAGATACGTATTTTTTCCCATTGGCCTACATATATTTGTCCTGGTAATTAGTTATGACACCTACTCATCTACTTCATAAATAAACTAGAATGTTGTGTGTAATTCAACTTTATTCCAAATGCTGGAAATATCTGGAAAAATCTATTTGTTTTAGAAAAGCTTACGTAGGAAAGAAAAAAAGTTTACAAACAACCCATTTGGAAATAACAGAGAATCTTAATTGGTATTTGTGTAACTTCTTTTCTCCACTTTTTTAAAATGAAGATCTTCTGGAAATTAACAAAAAGGTCAATTATAGTAAACAATTTCAGGCATACTATTAGTGTGGTGAAGTATAATTATTTACTTTGGCTCTTGCAGCCATTTCTCTGTAGTTCCCACCATGATTAAGTGGAATTGTGCAAATAGGATATGTGAAATAATAATAGATGATACTAATGAGGTGTCTCAGAAGCAGGGAGAATCTTGGAACCATCAAGAAAACAGCCACCTGTGAAGTGCATGCAAGGTCCCTTTTTGAAGGAGTGAAGGTACTAGAGGCATCACAAGCATCAGGGACTGCAGTGCTGAGACCAGAGACCATGAGACTGTGAGGCAGAGCACTGGATGGGCTTTCTAGCTAATAGGACAAAGCACAGACTATGGGACCATCTAGCTGAGAGGCTGAGGATCAGAAATACATGTGACTACTGAGTAAGAAGAGGCACTACTCTGAACCAAAGACTCTATTTATAATGTTTTCTTTTCTGGCTCATGGTAACTTCCCATAGAAATGCCCATAATTGTGAGTATATTTTGTGAGTTCTGGATAATGAGGTTTGGAAAGTCTTTCCTTTGGACATGTATTCCCATTGACTTGGGGTTGCTTCAAAGAGATTTTAAAAATAGAATAGGGAAAGGGATCTTTGTTGCCTGTCATTTTGCTCAATGTTACCTCATTCAACTAAAGCAGTTCCAAATGGCGGAGTCAATCATCTTAGAGCTACTGAAAGGGATGGTGGGCACACCTCCCTGAATCTATGGTGGAGGGTCTAAGCTTTGTTTGGAATTTGTCTGGCAAAACAGGTGCTTCCCTACTCTGGAACCCAATTTACTTAGGTGGGCCAACTTTTGCCAGGGAGAGAAGCAGATCTGGTTAATGCCTCCAGGGCACTTAGGAAAGGTCATGTCTTTACCTGGGTGCTTCCTAACCCTCTGAGCATACTCAAGCATAGGCTCAATGCGACTGACATCCATTACACATCTGCTTCAGGCCACCTTCAAAGTCTGATGAATCTGCCTGAGGGATTGTAGAAATATCTACCGTGATGGTGGTACTCTACATGTTATAGGTATGGAAGGTGAGGCATATTTTCAAACATCACTCTTTTTCATGCATTTAACCATGCATATTGCATTTTAGAGTTGGGTCCAATTCACAGCAACCCTATCTGCAACTGATCGAAACACTCCCTCTGCTATCCTCACAATTTTTATGTTTGAGCCCATTGTTACCGCCACGGTGTCACTTAATCTTCTTGAGGATCTTACTCATTCTCATTGGCCCTCTACTTTACCAAGCACAACGCATCTTTTCAGGGACAAGTGTCTCCTGGCAGCATGTTCAAAGTAAATGAGACCAAGTCTCATCAACCTCAGTGCCAAGACACACTGGCTGTTTCTGTTTGTTCTTCTGGAAGTATTTTGCACCAATTCCATAATTCAGATGCATCAATTCTTCTGTAGTTTTCCTTACTCGTTGTCCAACTTTCACATGAATATGATGCAACTGAGGCTATCATAGCTTGTGTTATGCATACTTTAGTTCTCAAAATGGCATTGTTGCTCTTTAGGGCTCAAAGAGAGCTCGTGCGGCAGATTTGTTCAGTGTAGTAGGTTTGATTTCTTGATTGCTGCTTCCACGGACATTGATTGTGGATCCAAATAAAATGAAGTTCTTGAAAACTTAATTTTTCTCCTCCATTTATCGGACTGTTTTCTATTGGTCAAATTGTGAGGACTTTTCTTTTCCTTATAATGAGTTGCAATTCATACTAATGCCCGTAGTCCCTGGTTTTCAACAGCAAGTGTTTTCAGTCCTCCTCACTTTTAGCAAGCAAAGTTGCGTCACTTGCATATTGCTTTTTGTTTATGAATCTTTTACAGTCCATCTTCATCTAGTCAAACTCCTAAGGTTATTTTCCAAGCATGTATGTTGAATCACTGCAGTAAAAGGATACACTGCTGATGTATATCTTTCATTATTTTAATCCACACAAGATATCCATGTTCTGTTCGAAAAACTGTTTCTTGGTCTGTGGTTTGTGGACCATTTTATGCATTTGACCCCGATATCCTCTGAGACTGTGGTCTGAAATCAACAAGCCCCATAACTCATTACCTCAATATGTTTGCCTATGCCTAAGAAGTTTTAATAACTTAACCCTTTATGTGCATGAATATATATCATGTATATAGAATGGATATATTTGCAGCACATACAAAGGCATCCATATTAATATTACCTGCCAATACATATTTGGATGTAGTCCTAGTTGCCTTCCCTTACCGGTTAAGTCTGCATATCTATTATTTGCAGGTTGTTGTTATTGCATGATGATGTGTTTAATGGTGTTTGCCTTTGTTGCCTTTAACTCTTGTACACTTCTTAGCATCTTCCTTTGTGTCAGTCAAATTGTAATGATCTCTCTTTTTGCTGTGCATTTATTTTCCCTTCACTGAACATAATACCTATCTACTATGGTGGTGTAATGGTTACTAGGTGGGCAGCGATCCACAAGGTTAGCAGTTTGAAACTATCAGCAGCTCTGTGGGAGAGAGACTGGGCTTTCTACTCCTGTCAACAGCTACAGTCACAGAAACCCAAAGGGGCTCACTGTGAGTCAGCACTGACTTGATGCCTATGAGTATTAGTGGTTTACCCTCCACCTCTGATAACCTTCAGGGAATTCTTTGTATGTGGATATCATTTTTTGGACTTTTTATAGTAATGGTCACATACAAATATTGTCATTTTGTGATTGACTTATTTCACTCAGCATAATCTCTTCAGGTTTATCCATGGTATAAGCTGTTTTTAGAATGCATCTTTATTCTTTAAAGTTGCATAGTATTCCATTGTGTGTTTATGCCATTGTTTGCTTATACATTAATCAATTAATGAGCGCTTCAGTTGTTTCTATCTTTTTCAATTGTGAATAATATTATGATGAGCATGAATGTGCATACATCTACATGTCATGGCTCTTATTTTGGGGGGGTATCATTTGAGGGTGCCAATTGGATCATGAGATGAGTGGACATGGGGGAATTGCAATAATGCAGAGATGGGCTGAAACTAGAAACATACCTGTTACACCATCGGAGCCACAAAATATCAGTACAAACTGCTCTGTCTGCCAGAAGGACAGACAGAGGTTGCATAAGGCTATGATACAAATTCTCAAGAGGGAAGGCCTTTTAGATAGCTGGCAAATTGATTACATTGGACCAGTGGCACTAGGTGCCTAGAAATGGATCATCACAGGAATAAACACGTACTTAAATAGGGTTTTACATAACCAGTATATGCAGATGATAAAAACACAATCAAAAGATTAAAACAAAAGATGTCATACCAGTTTTGGGCCACCAAGATATATCCCCTGAGGCTAAGTACACTGTACAGCCACAGAGTGGAGCAGTTGGACAAGAGACATCATATTAGATGAGCATACCATGTAACATAGCACCCTTAGGGTGGTGTAGTAGAGAATCTGAATGGGCAATTTAAACATTTGTTATAAATATTTTAAGTGTCAGACATCTGGAAAAATGGTGCTCAGGTAAACAGGTCACATTGGGAGCTCTGTGGCAATTGTTGAGCTTGGGGACCAGAAGACTGAGTGGGGATCAGGTCATATAATTAAGCCTCCTGCTGCTGTGGACAAACTCTGCCCACTGTTGGCCTGCAGCACCCCTGCTGGCTAAGCCCAGCCCCACGGCCACCCCACCACACTGGCCCAGAACTGACACTTCTCTGCTGGTGTGGTAGGGACCCCCAAACTTACCTGCTGCCACCGGCCCAAAACCCCCTTTTTTACCCACTTTCCACAGCCTATGGCCTCCATGCCACACTGGCATCCTATACTATTGGCCTTCACAGTACCAACCACCCTCACTGCCCACAACTACCCCACTGGCTTTGCCTGAGAGATCTACCGACCTGCCCTCCTAATGAGTAATCCCAGCTGCCTAGGGAGAGAGGAAAACCCTAGCAAGATAAAGAAGCAGCCTTATCCCCTGGCACAGGTGGCCACAGGTAGTACTTAGAACCATTACTATTAGGTTCACAGAGAGAAAACTCAAGGCTCCCTGAGTCCCAAGAAAATGGCACCAAGCTCCACCCAAATGACACGCAGATAAAAATCTGCATCAACAGCCTCTACAAGAGAGCAAGAGAAACAAAATGCAACATCAGAAGAGGACCTAAACCTAATGATATTCATAGATGAATCAGACATTGATCAGCTACAGAAAGAAATCTTCCAAATACTGATTAGAGTCATATAGGATATGAGGGAGTCTATACAGGAAAATGATGAAATAATAGAGAAAATAAAATCCACATACCAAAGGGAAATGCAAGAGTTAAGGGGCGAGGCAATAGAATCAATGAACAAAATAAGAAGTGGAAACCATTTATCAGTGATCTCTAAGATAGTCATGCAGATTTCAACAAATAGGAAAGGCAATCAAACAAAAAACTCAAGGATGCTGAAGAAAATTTGAAAACAATGAGTCATGCCTTGAAAAGGAAAAACATTTGAATAATTTGGATACAAGAACAAGACACAATGAAGAAATCAACAGGAAAAATAGCAAGGGAATCACTGGAAGAAAACTTCCCTAACACAATGAATAAGAACCAGACAATCTCTTGCCTAACTAGGTAAGATAGTCAGGATAAACAATCCCAAGAAGAAAACAATAGGACCAATGGTTCCAGTGGGGTATGGGTGAGAGGGAGGTTGGGAGAAAGGAAGGGGAGAGCCAACAAACCCAGGGACAAGGGAATAACAAGTGATCTAAAATTGATGGCAAGGACAGCATAGAAAGCCTATGGGTTTGATCAAGTGCAATGTAACCAAGGGGAATTACTGAAAGCCAAATGAAGGTCAAACATGATAGTGGGACAAGAGGAAAGTCAAAGGAAATAGAAGAAAGCATTAGGAGGCAAAGGGCCATTAAAGAGGTATAAATACAGGAACATACATATGTAAATTTATCTATATAACAATAGAGAAATAGATCTATGTACGTATATTTATATGTTAAATATCAAGGTAGCAGATGGACATTGGGCCTCTACTCAAATACTTCCTTAATGCAAGAACATTTTGTTCTAATAACCTGGCATTTTGTGAAGCTCATCTTCCTGACACGATCACTGAAGACAAAATGGGTACAGAAGCAAATGTAGTGAAGAAATATGATGATGCTCAGATTTTAAAAGTTACAGCATCTGGGGTCTTAAAGGCTTGAAGGTAAACAATCAGCCATCCATCTGGGAAGCAACAAAACCCACACGGAAGAAGCACACAAGCCTGTGTAATCATGAGGTGTCAATGGGGTCAGGTATCAGGCATCAGAAGACCCAAAACAAGCAAACATATCAATGTGAATGAGGGGGTTGGAATGAAGACCCAAAGCCCATCTGTAGACAATTGGACATTCCCTCACACAAGGGTCCCAAGGAAGAGGTGAGTCAGCCATTATTCCTTTACTTCTTTAATACTCCCCTCCCCCCCCACTATCATGACCCTGTTCTACCTTACAAATTCACTAGACCAGAGCATGCACATTGGTACAGAGAAGACCTCCTAACACAGGTAAGCCAGGACAGATAATCTTTCAGGAACAGCAATGGGAGTAGTGGTACCATGAGGGTAGGGGGAAGGTGGGGGGAGAAAGAGGAAACCAATTGCAATGACCGACCCATAAGCCACCACCCCCTACTAAGTGCGACAAACAGAAATGTGGGTAAAGGGAGACAGCAGATGTAAGATATGAAAATTATTATAATTATTATAATTTATAATTTATCAAGGGTTCATGAGGGTGGGAGTATAAGGGAGAGAGGAAAAATGTGGAACTGATACCAAGGTCTCAAATAGAAAATGTTTTGAAAAAGATGATGGCAACATATGTACAAATGTGCTTGACACAATGGATGTATGGATTGTTATAAGAGCTGTAAAAGCCCCCAATAAAATTATTTTAAATAGATATAACAAAAAACAAAACAAAAGAATCAGACAATCATCCAAGAAGTATAGAGGACACCAATTAGACTGAACCCCAATAAGAATTCACCCAGGGATACAATAGTCAAATTATCCAACTTTGAGGAAAGGGAGAAAATCATAAGAGCAGCTACAGAAAAAAGGCAGTTACTTATAAGGGCACTCAGGAAAGATTATGCTCAGAGTTATCAGCAGACACCATAAAGAAGAGGAAAGAGTGGAGTTGAATCTTCTGAAAGTTGAAAGAGATTAATAACAACCCAAGAATCTTTTATCCCACCAAATGATTCACCAAAATAGATGGAAAGGTAAGCGTCTTCCTGGACAAGGAAAAATGTAGAGAATACTTTAAAAGAAATCCAACACTACAAAAAAATTCTTCCCAACTCATTTTGGACAGAAGATCAATATGCACAGAGCACAAGCATACGATCACCACATAGCACACTGCCATGCAGAAGCCAACACACCAAAATCAATCCTCTAGATAACTTTGGTCCAACAGTGAAAAGAAGCAAGAGTGAATCCCCCACACTGATAAGGAGGGAGGTAGGAAAGCACTTAACACAAAAGATACAAGGTGACAATAAAGAATACACAGATAGATGTAATAACCCTGAAGGTAAATAGTCTGAATTCAACCATTAAAAGACAAAGGCTAACAGACTGGACTAGAAAGCATAACCCATCAATCTATTGGTCTTATGATGACCAAGTGGGATTCATACCAGGGATGAAGGGCTGGTTCATCTGAAAGTCCATCATATGACAGCTTATGTAGTGACCACTCCCAGATTTTATTCAACATCATTCTGGAGTTCCTAGGTAATAACATCAGGCAAGAAAGGACATTAAAGGTCGAGTGGCAGGATACAAGCTCCACAAACAGAAGTCAATTGGCAAAGGACCCGAACAGAAGTTTCACAAGGGCAGAAATCTGAATGGCCAAAAAATATGAGAAAATATTCCTGATCATTAACCAACAGGGAAATGCAAATTAAAACACCTGTGAGATACCACCCAACACTCTCAAAGGCAGCCCAATTAAAAAAATCAGAAATTAACTAGTGTTGGAGGGGTTGTGGTGAGATAGGAACTCTTAACTACTGCTGGTGGACCTGTAGGCCTGTTGAGTCATTATAGAATGAGGGGGAGGGCAGAGTGGAGCTCCAAAGTCCATTTGTAGACAATTAGACATCCCCTAACAGAAGGGTCACTTGCACGGAGCAGTTCCTTAACAGAGAGGACTGCAGGATTGGCCCCAGCTTGAGATATGATGTCCCCTCCCTGATGACAGCACTACAGAGGACAACACTGAAGATACAGTCTGGGGAGCATGGCCAGTCTGTCCCATCCACATGGGAACAAACTAAGTGGGAAAGAGAAAGAGAGAGTAGACTTCATTCTAGAGCACCAATTGTTGAAGGTGACATTCGTGCTTGGAGCAGCAAGTTCATAGAGAGGACTGAAGGGCTAGTCTCAGCTCCAGACATCATGTCCCTTCCCTAGATCACAGCACTACAAAGGACACCACCAAAGATTCAGTGCAGGGAGTGCTGCCAGTCTGACCTGCCCACATGGGGCAAACCAAGAGGAGAGTACAGCAGACTAGCAATGGCAGCAATGTCACAACGTCCCTGAGGAATCCCAAAAGTAGACTTCTGAACCATGGGGCAGTGCTTGGCACCTCATATGAACTGGTTGTGGGATACTCACAAAGGTTGGTAGTTAGAGTTGGAGCTATTTATATTCTCTCTCTCTCTCTCTCTCTCTCTCTCTCTCTCTCTCTCTCTCTCTCTCTCTCTTGTCTATCTATATAAGATAGGCAGGATAAGCAATCCCAAGGAGATAGCAGCAGCTGGACCCATAGTTTGGTGCAGGGGCGGGGAGGGGCGGTGCATGGGAGAGGAGGTGGTGAGGGAAGGGAGTGGTGAGCCAATAACGTCAGGACAGCATAATAGCAAATTGATGGTGAGGGTGTAACCTTCCTGATTGTGCTTGATCAATTTTAATGTATCCAAGAGGAATTACTGAGAGGAAAATGATGGGTGAACATAATAGTGGGGCAGGAGGAAAGAAAGAAGAAATAGAGGAAAGAACAAGGGAGTTAAAATTATGCATATAGATATAAATATGTATACATGTAAATATATAAATATATGAAGATGAAGATAGGTGTATCTCTCTCTCTCTCTCTCTCTCTCTCTCTCTCTATATATATATATATATATATATATATATATATATATATATATATATATATATATATATATATATACAAATCATTCTTGTACTCAGATAAGATTAAGTACAGGCCCAAGGTCCATCTGCTTCATATATATAAATCTTACCTCAGTACAAGAATGGTTTGTTCTTGGCAATGTATGATACCTTTCTGACATGATCACTGAAGATAAGATGAGTGCATAAGTAAATGTGATGAAGAAAGCTGATGATACCTAGCTATCAAAAGATAGAGTGTCTGGGGTCTTAAAGGCTTGAGGTTGAATAAGTGGCCATCTATCAGGGAAGCAACAAAGCCCACATGAAGGAAGCACACCAGTCTGTGTGATCATGAAATGTCATAGGTACCAGAAGTTCAAAAACAAGTAATCAAAGTGATGTGAAGGAGAGTAGACAAAGTGGAGACCCAAAACCCACCAGAGAGATAACTGGACAGTCCCTCACAGAATGGTTACATGGAAGGGATGACATAGCCAGGGTGCAGTATAGCACTGATGGAACAATTAACTATACTCTATTTCTTTAATATTTCATACCCCCACCATTATGGCCTTAACTTTACCTCACTAATTTTGCTAGACCTGCATATGTCATTTGTATAATTAAGATAGTGTGATGTATAAAATCCAAGATAGATGTCCCCCTGAGAAACAGTAATAGGAGTAATGATTCCCCGAGGGTACAGCAAGAGATGTGGGGCAAGGGGGAGCTGATAGCAATGATGACTGTATCCTAGTTGAGGGAACAAACTAAGAGAATTGTAGGTGAATGGATACACTGGATAGTGTAAGATATACTATATAATATATTAAGGGTTCAAAGGGGGTGGAAGAGTCGGGGAGGGAGGGGATAAATGGGAGCCAATATCAAAGAATTCAAAAAGAAAGAAAAAGTTTTGAAAATGATGTGGAAGCAATTGTACAACTATGCTCGATCTAATGGAACTGTGGATTTTATAGTATCTGTAAAAGTTCCTAATAAAATGATAAAAATTTCTAAGTGTCCAAAAATGAAGTGGAACACATAAAGATCAATGTCCTAGGTTCTCTCACTGCCACCGAGTCAGTGCTGACTGATATCAATCCTATAAGACAAGATAGAAGTGCCCCTGTGAGCTTCCAAGAGTGTAGCTCTTTACTGGCCTAGAAGCCCTGTTTTCCTTCCCCTGAGCAGCTGGTGGTTTTGAACTACTGACTTTCAGTTAGCAGCCCGATGTATAGCCACTATGTTACCAGGACTCCTAAAAAAATAAAAAGGAACCTACAAATTGGTAGAAAATATTTTGAATGATATATCTGATAGATTAAAACACGTAGAAAACTTCAACAACTCAATAACAGAAGACAAAAAAGGAAGCGCATGCTCAGCATATGTCAAGCTAAAAAACACTGAATCCAATTCAAGCCTTGAATTTCAATATTGAAGTATTCTACAGGCAAAATATTTAATGATGCAGGAAGCATCAAAAGAAGATAGACGGAATATGTAGAGTCACTGTATCAAAAAGAACTGGTCATTCAACTATTTCAAGAGGTCATATAACATGATCAATAACCAATGGTACTGAAGTAAAAAGTCCAAGCTGCACTTAGAGCATTAGTGAAAAATAATTCAGTATCAAGATCAAATTGGAAATAGCGGTATTCAAATCAGGACAAGATCAGCTTAAGATAAACTAGGATAGTAAATTAGGGTAGCTTAGGATCCCTGGTGGCATGGTGGGTTACAAGTCTGGCTGCTAATCCCAAGGTTAGCAGTTCAAAACCACTGGCCCCTCCATGGATGAAAGATGAGGCTTCACCCCTAGGGGCAGGTTTATGCTGTCTTTTAGGGTCACCATGAGTTGGAATAGACTGACACTGAGTTTTCATTTGTCTAATTTCTCAGCTCCTTTTGGCCATGCTAGCCTTCTCTTCCTGACCACACTAGCTGACTCCTCTGGAAACGCATGCCATCTCTTGGCTGTTAACTGCTCTCTGCCCTGGCTAAACTCAGGGCCCGAAAGCCCTTTATGAGCAAAGTCCACTCCACCGCGCACACACAAACATTCATGCATGCACATGCCTGCATGCCGAGTGCCTGTTGGTTCATTCTGAAGCTGTTTCTTGACTCACTTCTGAGCGCATATGGCAAAGTAATCTGACTTGGATCTCTAAAGAGACAAGTGGCCTGGCTGCTTTTTCTGTGCTCAGAATCTTCAGAGGTCTATGCTTTTGATGTGTTTTTCTTCTAGGGTTAGGTAAGCCCAGCACTTTAAGGAAAATGTTTTCTCATTGAGGAAATTGTCTCTGGCTTTGCCCTCTAATTCTGTGCTGCTCATCACTGCTTGGATTTCTATTCCATACAGACAATGCTTCCTATAGGTCTAAATTATGTACATGCCTTATGGATCAATTAATCTAAGATTGAATTGGCAAGATATCTATGAAATAATTTGGGAGGGTTGGTTATGCCGGCAACTTACTGAATTTTTGCCATGTGCCAACACTGAACCAAACCACATCCATGCCACCTTAATCCTGCTGGCAACCCTGTTGAGCAGCGTGGAATCGAGTTTGCAGGAAGAGGAAGAAAGCAAGCCAGAGTTTTCAGAGAGATGAGACAAACAGCAGGGGGCTCTGCTCAACAAGTCAATACCAGAATTGGAAACTTAGTGTTGGAAATTTTAGGAGAATTGCTTTTCAAACTTCTTATCTAATTTTAGCTGTTGGTATACAAACAAAACTCAAACAACAACAACCACCTCTCCCTCCTGACCCCCCCGCCACCAAAAAAAAGCAACCCACCTCACTGCCACCAAGCTGGAGCCCACTCATAGTGACCCTAAAGATAGAACTCTCCTGAAAAAGCGAATAAGCACCATATACAAACCAGAGATATGTGAATTGATTCTTATCTTGCACTTAATTCCAGCCACAATCTAAAAACAATTAGTTCTTTTTTCAGGCCCACCCTCATGAAGGATCACTGAAGATACGGGCGAGATAGCAAAGTGTAGTGAAGTCAGATGGTACCTGGCTACCAGAAGGAATAGCATCTTAAAGGATCTTAAAGGCTTGTCTTCAAATAGCCAGCCATCTAAAAGCGGTGCCATCTAGGGAAGAAGTACATTAGCCTATGAGATTCAAGGATTGTAAATAATAAAATCCAAATCCAAAGGCAGGAATGGTATCAGAGCTTAAACTGCGAACAGTTGGTTTTCAGAAGACTATGGGTGTCAGTGAAAGCCCCAAATCCATTTGTAGGGTCCTCACATAGAGTAAGTGTCTGGTGAATTCCCTCTGATCATAGTCTGGGGATCTGAGTAGCCTTGCTCTCAGAGAGTGATGTAAATCGATCATGGCAGATAGAGTTAGGTTACAAAGCAATACTGTATCATTTCATCTCCCTTTTAATTCATTCTAAAATTATTTCAGATTAATGTTCTGTTTTCTTTTTGATTGTGTGTTTCTATGTTTTGTTTAGTCATTATTGTTGTTTATTTTGTTTGTTTGCTTCCTGTTTGTGTTTTGTATGATTTTCTTTCTTTTAAAAAATCATTTTATTGGGGGCTCTTACAGCTCTTATAACAACCAGTACACCAAGCATATTTGTACATTCGTTGCAATATCATTTTCTAAACATTTACTCTCTATTTGAGCCCTTAGTATTAGCTCCTCTTCCCTGCCCCGCCCCCCACACTCATGACCCCTTGATAAATTATAAATTATTATTGTTTTCATATCTTGCACCAGCCAATTTCTCCCTTAACCCAAGTTTCTATTGTTCATTACCCTGGGTGGGGAGGATTATGTGTCAATCATTGCGATCAGTTCCCCCAACCTCTCTCCATCTTCCCCCTACCCTCTTGGTATTGCTACTTCCATTTCTGTTCCTGAGGGATTTATCTGACTTGGATTCCATATGTCGTGAGCTCTTATCTGTACCAGTGCACATGCTCCAGTCTAGCTGAAAGGCAGAACTGGGGTCATGGTAGTGGGGTGTGTGGAAGGCTCAAAGAACCAGAACAATGTGTTTTATTGGTGCTATTGTCTCATCCCTTCCTTGTGACTCTTCTGTGAAGGAATGAATGTTCTATTGTCCACAAATTGGTTTGGGGTCTCTGCTCTGACCCCACCTTGTTCTCAACAATATGTTTGTGTGTGTGTGTGTGTGTGTGTGTGTGTGTGTTGTTTTGGGTCTTCTGGTGCCTGTTACCTGATCCCGTTGATACCTCATGATCGCACAGGGTCGTGTACTTCTTCCATGTGGGTTTGTTGCTTCCCTGCTAGATGGCCGCTTGTTTAACTTCAAGCCTTTAAGACCCCAGATACTGTATCTTTTGATAGCCAGGCACCATCAGCTTTCTTCACCACATTTGCTTATGCACCCATTTGTCTTCAGCGATTGTGTTGGGAAGTGAACATCACAGAATGCCAGGTTGTTAGGGCTAAGTGTTCTTGTATTGAGGAAGGGCTTGAGCAGAGGCCCAAGTTCATCCACTTCCTCAATGTATTTCCATATAAATATATGTACATAGGTCAATACCTCTATTTTTATGAATTAATATATTTACATAAATGCACACTTATGTTTATACCTGTATTCATAACTTTGCTTCCTAGATATTTCCTCTGTTTCCTTTTACCTTGCTCCTATCCCATAATCATGCTCTCTCTTCTTCTTCTTCTTAGCAATTTCTCTCAATGCCATCAGGATGTCTATGTCCTCTTCATTGTTGCTTTAACTCCCTAGTTGTTTCCCTGTCTATGGCATTGTTTCCTCATAACTCCTTTCCCCTGCCTCCTCTTCCCCTCAAGTCTCTCTGGAACCATTGGTCCTATTGCTTTTTCCTTGGGCTTGCTTCCCATGCCTCTCTTATATAGGCAGGCAAAGCATCAATAACAGAGACAAAACAAAAAGAAAACAAAAGATTGAATCCAAAGAGAAAATAAAGAAAAAAAAACTAGTCTCCTGTGTTAGTCTGGGAACTTTAGAGAAACAAATCCACAGAAAATTGTGTATAAGAGAGAGTTTTATATAAAGAATAAGTGCACATCAGGGAAACATCCCAACCCAGTGCTGCCCAAGCCCACAAGTCCAATATTAACCCATTAACCCATATGTCCGACACCAATCCACAAAGTCCTCCTCCATCTCACAAAACACATACTATTATGCCAACTGCAGGTGGAAAGCCGAGTCAGTGAACATGTAAGCATCTCAGCACTGGCAGGGGTCTCCACACGACTGCTCCAGCACCCAGGGCTGCATCGGGGTAGGTCAATGTGACTTCTCCTTGGGGATGTCTTGCAGGAAGTGAGTCTTGTCAGTTGAAACAGGGAACTGGATAAGGCAGCTGCACCTTGGTCTGACCATCACAAAGCAAGAGACCCAACACCTAGAAAGGTGAGGCTCATGGAGCCATTTACTCCTCCACCCTTCAATTGACCCCACATGTGTTTATTGGCCAGGTTGCTACAATAAACTTTAATACTCACCTCCCAAAAATAAAAGCCAAAAAAGCATACAGGTCTGTCCACTAATCTTTATGACTACCTTCCAACCAGTCCTGGGGTTCCAGGGACTGCCTCTTCTAGCCCGAAGTCAATTTTGGGGGCTTCTCAGGGGTTTTGTGGCTTGGCTTTGCTCCCGTTGCTGATCTGTTATGTTCCCTTCTTGGTTTGCCCCACTGTGGAGGTTGTTAAACCAGAACAGTCCCTGCCTTGTGTCTCCAGTATTGTCCTCTGTCTGTATGATTTTCTTTATATACAATATTAAATATTTATATAAAAGATGGGTAGATTTATAAAGATAGTAACTGGATTGATAAGTGCCTAGGGGCATGGCATGGGAGGATGAGGGTCGGGGGCAGTGAATGGGGAGATAACAACAATAAGTAAGTGAGAATATATTCTGAAATTGGTTATGATTGCACATATCTTCATATGATTGAATGATTAAATTGTACGACATATGAAGCATATGGCAATGAAATGCTTTTTTAAGAGGGAAGAATCAGGGTGATAGTAGAAGAATCATTTGTGTGTTCAACATTGGAAAAAGATAAGATCTTTATTTCCTCAAGCAGGCTTAGAAATGTAACTGAAGAAGGTGAATAGCCTGTCCTCAGATTCAGACCTGAGAAGGAGAGGAAAGATTTGCACAATATGAGGCATTGTGTTTGGGACTGGAGGAATTTGAATTTAACATATATATAAAACGCAGAAGAAAGTGAAAAGGAGAGAGTATTATGAAAGAGAAGAGGAAGTCTAGGAAAGGGAGGAATTGAGAGCTATGAGTGATTCAGTATCCTTGTGATGGGAAGCACAGAGGAGATTTAGGAAGCTGGGAGTCTCAGAAGGAACTGAAACTGTCACACCAGCAACTTGTCACACCAGCATCTTGTCAAAACTGGGAGTCTCAGAAGGGACTTAAACTGTCATACCAGCATCTTCTTGGGCAATGCTGGAGGGCATCTGTATCTCAAGTGTTTAGCACATAATAAAGGGCATAATGAATGCTCAAAAATATTTTAAAAATTTGATTTCTTGAAGTAGTTATTGTACATAAAGGTAATACATGCAAATTAAAAAACACTAATAAAATACAGAAGTAAACACCCACCCCAAATCCACCAATAACATACCTATTAGTTGGTGTATAAATCTTATATACTTGAAAAAAACAAAAAGTATGATTATTCTCTGTGTATTGTATTTCCCTAAAACTTGCTTGCTTTTAACTTGACTTATTTTCCACTTTATACCGTATACCAAAGGAAATCTAATGAAAGGTATGGAGAAGAGGAAGGCGGGGTGGAGGGTGGGGAGGAATAATACAAAGACACATTGTAATTTCAGTTATCTAGGGAACCCTGGACATCTTTCTATCGAGGCAGGAACATTGTCACTGCTTACCAAGGCGCCATGCTCTGCAGGCCTCTCAGGTGACCCAGTTCCAGCTGCGAACAGCTGGCCTCTGGGTGGTCTATTTTATTTCCCAACAATTGGGTCAGTGCAGGGTTGAGTCACTCTCAGCTCTCAGAACCCTGAGAGCACTCTCCTCTTCAATCACTCTGGGAGACAGAGATTCTGCTGGCGCCTAGTGGTCCAGCCAGGAATGTGAGCCACTGTCACCAGGGAGGAGGCCAGGGTTCAGCTGTGGCTTGATTATTTATTACTGTGACAATTGAGCAATGACAGTGTGCTCTCAAGAAGATGAATTCCCCGATGACTGTGGCCATTGGCTCCGTGGTCAGGGCTGACTTCTTGCCATTGTTTGTCCTAGACGCCAAGCTGCTGTTGGTTATCGCTAAGGGCTTTTCATGCTTGCTCTAATTTAAGATGGGAATATGTTAGGTGGGAGAACTCTCGTGTTAACGAAAAAGCAAACCAGGCAGGCCGAATGGGTCTAAGGGCCCAAACAATTTTGAGAGCAGCAGAGTGTCTGCCTTTTGACTTTGTCCCTCCACCCAGGTCCCAAGGACTCATATCAGAATCTCAGGAAGGGCCATCATTAGAAAATAGAGTATTATTGACTTTAAAATTCTGATGGTCACCTAGGCCACGTGCTACTGTATGGCCTGATGTAAAACAACATAAACAAGGATTATACTGGTGGACCTTGTAAGATGGAATATTCAAGAATTAAGTTGACTACATCTGTAGGAATAGAAAATGCAAATGCTCAATATCATTAGTCAAAATAAAGCCAACGGCCAAATTCAAGTTCACGTTGTAGCTGGAGAAAGAGTCCACAGGAGCCAAAATATGACCTTGAATATATCCCACCTGAATTTGAATACCATCTCAAGAACAAATATGATGCGGAACACTAATGATTGGAGACCAGACCAGCCGTGGGATGACATCAAAAGCATCATATATGAAGATTGCAAAAGGTCATTAAAGAGAGGAAAGAAAGCAAGCCAGTGTAGATGTCAAAAGATACTAAAGCTTGTGCTTTATTTTATATTTGTTATTATGTTGTGTTTAATGGAATATACTTCACATATCATACAAAGGAATCTGCAATTATATTTAAGAGATTTGTGCATCACCATAATCAATTTCAGAATGATTTCTTTTTATAATCATTGTTAACTCCCAAATTCTCCCCATCTTGCCTGCCATGCCTCTGGGCAATTAACAATTAGTTACTGAGGTAGTTAGTTTATTGTGCCAACCTGGCCGATAAACACATGTGGGTTAATTGAAGGGTAGAGGGATAAATGGCTCATTGAGCCTCACCTTTCTAGTTCTTGGGTCTCTTGCTTTCTGATGGTTGGACCAGGGTGCAGCTGCCTTAGCCAGTTCCCTGCTTCAGCTGGTATGACTGACTTCCAGCAAGACATCCCCAAGTAGAAGCCACATGGACCTACCTCGATGCAGCCCTGGGTGCTGGAGCAGCCGTGGGGAGACCCCTGCCAGAGCTCAGAAGCTTACACATTCACTGATTCAGCTGTCCTCCTGCAGTCGACGTCATTGCATGTGTTTTGTAAGATGGGGGAGGACTTTGTGGATTAGTGTCAGACATGTGGGCTAATGGTGGACTTGTAGGCTTGAGCAGCACTGGGTTGGGAGGTTTTCTTGATATGCACTTACCCTTTATATAAAACTCTCTCTTATACATAGGAGTTTCGGTTGATTTGTTTCTCTAAAATACCCAGACTAACAGTTACTATCTGGATAGATAGACCTATCCTGGGCTCCATATACAGAAAAGCATACAAAATACAAACAGGAAGCAAGCAAAAACACCAACAAAAACAATAATGACAAAACATAGAAAACCACAATAAAAAAGAAAGGATAGCATATTAAAAACTTGAACAACTTCAAAATGGGTTAAAAGGAAGATGAAATGATAAGGTATTGTATTTTAGCCTAACTGCATTTGCTTTAATTGACTTTATCTTGCTCTCTGATCGCAAGACTGTGGTCAGAGAGGATTCATGGGAAGCTTCATTCACGTGAGGGCTGGGCAAATGGATTTTGGGCTTTCACTGTCTTCTATCGCCTTCTGAAAACTAGGTGTTCAGAATTTAAACCCTGGTACCATTTCTTTTTGTTATTTACAATCCTTGGATCACACAGACTTGTGTTTGATGTATGATCTTGGATGTAGCATTCAATGATCTTGAATGCTAAAGCAAATAAAAGAAATGATGAAGTAAAAGACCTGAACAGAATATGTCAAGGGCAGCTTGAGATGACTAAGTAAATCACTATAATAAATGTGCAAAGACTTGGACCAAAAGAGAATGATGAACTTGGCATATCTCAAGCTAAAAGAACTGAGAGAAAAAACATGCACCTCGAGTTGCAATATTGAACGATTCTATGAGCAAAACATTGAAAGATGCAGGGAACACCAAAAAAAAAACTATGGAAAGAACACAATTCCAATTCAAATACCTACTGCATTTTTAAAGAATGGAAAGACTAATTACCAACTTCATATGGAGAGGATAATCAAATAACTTTTTTAAAAAGAACAAATTAGGAAGTCTTACACTATTCCACCTCAGAACCTATTACACAGCCACTGTAGTCAAAACAACCTGATACTACTATAATTATAGATACATAGACCAATGGAACAGAATATAAAACCCAGAAATAAAAGCATCCTAGTGATATATTGGTTATATATTGGGCTGCTAATACAAATGTCAGCAGTTCAAAACCCATAGCTGCTCCTTGAGAGAAAGGCAGGATTATTTTTTACTTCCCATAAAGATTTACAGTCTCAGAAACCCACAGTGAGTTGTCAGAGACTGGAAGGCAATTAGTGAGACCTACAGACAACTGATTTTTGAGACAGTACAAAAATACATTAAAGGAGCAAACGGTACCCTCTTCAATAAATAGTGCTGAAAAATTGGATCTCCAAATGCAGAAGAACGAAACAGGATCACACCTCATCCTTTGCACAACAACTAGTACAGTATGAATTAGATGTCTATATGTAAACCCCAGAGCTATCTGGTACATCAATGAGAAAACCGGGACAAGCCTAAGGGCTCTATAGCCGGGCAGACAGAGACTGCCAAATACAGTAAAGGAAGCAAACACAGTGGAAGACAAAATAGATTATTGGAATCTATTGAAAATAATGTGCTTATGCACAACAAAAGACTTCATTAAAAGAATGGAATGAGAGCCCATAGATTAGGGGGAAAATATTTAGCAATGACACAATGGACAAATGACTAAATAATAAAATCTATAGAATTATGCAACACTTCAAAAAGAAAAATACAAATAATCCAATTAAATGGTGGGCAAAGAACATGAATAGACAGCTCACAATGGATGACACTTGAATGGCTAACAAACACATGAGGACATCTTCATGATCACTAGCCATCTTGGACATGCAAATAGAATCAACAAGAAGATATCATCTTCACCCACAATAATAGCCCAATATAAAACAAAAACCAAAGCAGAGAACAAATGCTTAAGAGAGTGTGGAGAAATTGGGATCCTTATACATTGCCGATAGGCTGGTAAATATGAACAACCATTGTGGAAAGCAAAAATACCTATAACAACTGGCAATGGAAATACCATACAATCCAGCAATACGTTTGCTGGGCGTATACCCCAAAGAAATAAGAGAGACAGAACCCCAGCACATGTTAGCCCTCTCATGTTCATTGCAACACAGCTCACAATATCAAGAAGCTGGAAACAGTTCAAATGTCCATCACAAACAGAAGAGTGAATAAAGAAACTCTGGTACATACACACAATGAAATACCATGCACTTCTAAAAACACAACAATAAATCTATGAAGCAACTCATGACATGGGAACTATTATACTGAGTGAAGTTCATCAATCATGAAAGGACAAATAGTGTATAAGTCCACTACTATAAGAATTAACTCCAAGATGAAGGCAAGTTTCTGCTCCCAGGTCAGATAATTTTTCTAATCTGATCTCCCAAGCAATGAGATAAAGAGCTTTCCTAAATTCTGTGAACCACATATCACCCCCTCTATATGTACATCTTAAAAGTCATCTCAATAGAGGAGATCTCACCTCAACTGATGTCAGTTTTTCAAGATGGGGAGGGAGAGAGAGAATACCATTCAATTGTGCTAAGATCACCCCAAATTAACAGACACTTCTATCAGAGTGATAAGCCAACTGTATTGGACATTCAAGTCAAGATGAAGAGATGGGACACATGTCCAGTGTGGTTCCACAGGGAGGAGCAATTTCCCATTAGAAAAAAATGCTTAATAATACTTATACAAGTGTAGAACCTAAGGGAAAGAATACATCTGGTACTATGTTCCTTATTGGACACTTTTGATTTAGGGATTATCCAGTCCTTTGTAACTGGCCATGTGCTGTAGACTACTGGGAATATAGATCTGTCCTTTTGAGGTGCACAAATTCTTCAATTCTTTCATCTTGAAATATGTTGAACATCATGCTCTTTTCTTTTTGTTTTTTTTAAATCTCTTTGAATATTTCATTATGATGCTTTACTTTGTCTTCTGAAGGTGCCCTTTGAAATTTTCTGTTCAGCTTTTTTGCTTCTTTAATTATTCCATTTTGCTGTAGCCACATTTAGAGTAGCTACTCTAAGATCCAGAGCGAGTTTCAGAGTCTTCTGATACACACTTTTGTCTTTTCTTTTGATTCTGTATTTTTATGATATTTTATTTTCTTCATGTATAATGTTGTTTATGTCATCTCATAACTCTTCTGGTGCTTGCTCACTACTGTTCAACACACCATTCTGGTCTCTAATTTCAGAAAGGTCCTATGTTGGCTCCATGGTTTTGGTTAAATTCTCGTAAGCTTCAATCTACACTTGCATAGAAACAACCGTAGCCCCTAGCTTTGTGCTGTTGATAAAGACAATTGTTGGCACCTTTTAAAATCATGATTGCATTAAAGTTATATATCAGTTTTGGGTAGCACTTGTATCTTAACAATATTAAATCATCACTCCATGAACACTGAACACTTATTTAAGTAAGTCTTCTTTAATTTCTTTCAATAGTGACTTATAATTTTTACTGTACAAGGTACTTCAAGAAGTTAGTGGAAAATGGAATTTTAAAATAATGGAATTTTTCATGAACTTTTTGAAGCCCTCTAACATCCTGGTTAAGTTAATTCCCAAATAATTTATTCTCTTAGGAGATATTGGAAATTTATATTTCCCCTAAATTAATTTTCAGATGTTCATTGCTTGTATAGAGAATCCCAATTAATCTTTTCTTTGTTAATTAGGTGGGATATGTAGTCAAAGTACCTGATCTGGAAGTAGTCATGCCACACCAGAGGTGGTTAAGGTTCTTGTTCCCGGAAGAAACTCTTTTGGGCTCAGATGGCAACTGGGGTCAAGGCAGCTGCATATGGAAGTTCTTGCCCACACAGAGTGGCCAGGGACAGACACTAGTTTTGTGTTGCCTGGTCTGCTTGTCCGATAAGGTAGATGTGGGGCTGATGCAGCCAGTGCCTTTCCACGGGGTTGTGACTCAGTCGTTTTTGTTTTGTTTTTTGCTAGATTAGAGGCTGTGATGGGGCGTTAGGGATCTTGTTTCTATCTGCTGGGTGGGTGAGTGTTGGGGCTCACTACATTTCTGGTCACCAGGAAGGTGTGAGGAACAAGGTTATGATCCCACCTTTTTTCCTCCAGTCACGTGTGTCGGCACTTACTCTACAGGCTGCTGTCTGAATGAAATTCTGCTTGCAAAAGATCGAAACAGGCGTGCTGTGTCAGGTCACCTCACATTTTAGTTGCGCTGTCTCCTCTCTCACCACTTTTGTTCAACTTCTTTTCCTAGTTAGTATTCAGACTATTTCTCTCTTGCTTCCTCTGAAGCTTTGGTCTCCAGGATTATTATCTGTATGTATGTCTTTTGGTTTCTATGTATTGACTGCAGAAATTCTGAGTCTGGATAGTGTGTCTTGCCAGATGGTAGACTAGACAGAAATACTATTCAGACTTCTTTTTAAATGAAAAGTATGCTCTATGAGGCTTGAAATACCATCTCTATTATTTCCTGTTAAAACTCAATGAAAGTGACAGTTTTTTACAAATATTTAGGCTTTCTCTAAATATTTGCTAAGCAAATAAGTTTTTTCTGTTATTTTAGGTGTTTCCAGTTGATTTTTCCCAACATAATTTTTGTGTCCCTCCCTTTTTAATGGACCCCTTTTAAAATACCAAATTCTTACATATTAAGATTGACTCTGTATCCATTGTTCTACACTATTTAAATCTGCTAGGGTACGAGGTTCACAAGGGAAATGGCTGACTATTCTTTCTAATTCATGTTTAAATTTCTAGAGTCAGCAGAAATCTGGAAGCATCATTTATATATGTTTATTGAATAAAATAATGGGAATCCATATTTGTTTGCCCATTGTTTTTGATGAATGGTTTCACATGGAAAGCTTAAATAATGGTACTTGCTCAAATAACAAGTTCAAATAATGGAAAACAGCAACAAAAAACAAAGCTCAATTAATGGAAAAAAATGCATACTAATTCCAGTCCTATAAAGATTAGCAGCTTTTCTTTCTCCTCCTGGAAAATCCAGTTTTTCTAAGGTGGTTTATAGAAGAATGTTGAGACTAAGGATATCAGGTCAAGTCTTCGCCCCCAATCCTGGCATGAAATTCATAATTCAAAAATGAGTATTTTTCCAGAGAACAGCTAGGTATGACACTAAGCATAAAAATAACTTACTTAATGTTAGAAGGAGCTGACTTTAATCAGGGATGGCATGCAAAAACCTCTATGATCCCTTATGAACTGAGAACTTGTGTAAAGAACTGTCGCCCCTAGTGATCTTGATATTGTCAGGGCTTTGCCACAAATATTGTTCTTGGAATTAGGACTGAAGTTTCTAGGAATCAATGGTTTGGGCATGCTTCCTTCTTGCTGGAAATAAACATGATGCATGAAAGCTGCATGTGGTTGAGCTGTCATATGAATGTCATGTCATGCAAGGCAGCAGTGGTTTGGGTGAGGGGTAGAAAGCAGTATCCCTTCATCATAATTTTTAGTGTTAGCTAAGGAATTTCAGAGTGGCCTGATATAAGGAATGACCTTTAGTGTGGTTTAAGCCTATGGGGGCAAAGGCGGGCTGCCTGCAGGCTATGGAAAGTGCATTTACTTAGAAACTCTCCAGGCAGCTGTGTGCTGTAACTGGGCCAGGAGTGATGCTAGGCAGACTAGGACATTGGCAACACTGGATTTTACGGGGGGGGGGGGGGGGGTAATAAAAAGAGCTGAGGGAAACAGGGAACTTGACCTAGTTACAGAGCATGTCCTGGGCAAATCAAGTAAAGTACTTGGAGAAATACATCTGTTTATGAAATTGTGGGTGAAGTGGATGAGGTAATTGATCACCTGCAATTCAAAGACTGCTTTGTATGGTTTTGTTCTCTTCCTCTTCCTTCCATCAGGAATTGTGAGGAATACATTATCACGGACACATGTAAGTTGAGGAAATAGAGACACAGGGAGATTAACTACCGAGACTGAAGTGGTAGTCAGTACCATTTACCCAAAAGTAAGACATCCCCCGAAAATAAGACCTACTTACATTTTGCCTCTCTCTGAAATATAAGGCACCCCCCAAAATAAGACCTCCGCCAATATAAGGCCCCCCGAAGCTACCATCACTCTGGACTCTGGTTCATAGTGGCAGATGCTGCTTTGCAACTCACTGTTGGCCGCAGCACAGCCGGAGCAGACAGGAAGTGTGAGGTCTCTTTTAATAAAACAATAAACAATAAATGTGTACCGTATTCTTCTTCATGGAAAAATAAGACATGCCCTGCAAATAAGACCTAGCGCATCTTTGGGAGCAAAAATTAATATAAGGTAATGTCTTATTTTCAGGGAAACTGGGTAGGTGATAGGCATTCCATCCGAGTTGTCTGTAACCTGAGTTGAAAAGCCACTGTATTCGTTTCCTAGAACTTTTATTAAAACCATCACAAACCGGGTGGCTTATCAGAACAATACTTGTCTCACAAATCAAAAGGCTCGGGTGATGCTTCTGCTTAATAATAAAGGGGAAATTGTTCTCTTCTTTCCTACCTGCTGTAGATCCAGGCATTCATTTGGGGGCTTATAGATGCAGCTTTGTCACCTGGACACCCTTCTTCTTTGTGTCTCTGTCTCTTCTCTTTTTCTTTTCACATATCATATATTTAATTGTTCAATCAGATTAAGATTTATGCGATTACCACTGCCCTCAATTTTGGAACATTTTCTTTCTTTTTATACGCATTGTTAACTCCCCCTTTTTCATATCCTCACTTGCTCTGCCCCTAGGCCCTTAACAATCCAGTTACTGTCTCTATAGATCTCCAGATCCTGGATTTTATATACAAGAAATCATCCAAAACACAAAGTGAAAACAAATAAGCAACAAACAAAAACCTACAACGACGTCTAGATAAAACCAAAAAAACCTCACTCAGAAAGAAAGCAGATAATATTAAAAACAGTAACAACTTTAAAATGAGTCAAACTTTATCAAATGATAAAGTTTTCAATTTTAACCTAGCTACATCTGCCGTAATTGACTTCACAATGCTGTCTGTTTGATACCACGGCTAGTCACACAGCCTCGACTACAGAGAAAAGGGATTCACTGGAGGCTTCGTCCATGTGTGAACCCTGCAAATGGATTTTGGGCTTCCACTGCCATCCATAGCCTTCTGTAACCCATGTTCACAATTTAGGCTCTGATACGCTTGACAGTGAAGGAGAAATCAGTTGCCCACTTTGGAGGTAGAAGCTGCTGGAAAGCTTATACCTAGCTTTGAAACATTATCAGATACTGAAGGGCTAATGAATAGAACCAAGCTATTACCTGAGATCGTGCTGGTGAATGGGTCCTCAGGTTGGAGGGCTCACAAAATGTGACTGAAGAGGAGCTGCTTTCTTGGAACAGAGTCGATCATGGTGACATGAGTAGGGTAAAGCCTGTGGGAAAAGATGGAACTTTCTGGATCTTTATTTGCTAATGAGGCATGACTCAAGGAAAAGGAAAACAGCAGCAAATCTGTTAATGAATATGAAAGAGGGGGGTTATAATGGACACCCAAAGCCCATATATAGATAATTGAACATCACCCCCCGCGCCCCCCCACAGAGGGGTTATAAGGAAGGAACGATTCAACCAGGGTGCAGCCTACAAAACACATATAATTCCTCTAGTTCCTGAGTGCTTCCCCAGCCCCACTACCATGACCCAGTTCTACTTTACAAATCCAGCTAGACCAGAGTACACACATTGGTACAGACACGAATTCATAACATATGAACTTCAGGACAGATGAAACCTCATGAACAGTAGTGGGAGTAGTGACATCATGAAGATAGGGGGATGGTTGGGTGAAGGGGTGGGGGAGGAAAAGGGAACCCATTATAAGGTTGGATTATAGCCTACTCCCAGGGGGATGAATAACAGAAATGTGGGTGAAGGGAGACAACAGACAGTGTAAGATATGAAATAACAATAATAATATACAGTTGATCAAGGATTCATGAGAATGGAAGGATAGTGAAGGGAGTGGAAAAAAGAGGAGCTGATACCAAAGGCTCAAGTAGAAAGAAAATGTTTTGGAAATGTTGATGGCCATATATGTACAAGTGTGCTAATACAATTGAATGCTGATTGCTATAAGATTTGTAAGAGCCACCCAATAAAATGATTAATAATAAAAATAAATAAACAAAAAGCTATGGGAAGTGAGATTTTTCTAAATTCTCTATCTTCTAAATGAGAAATAAAAATTTAGCATCTAAAGCACATCACTAAATAAATAAACAGATGATCTGTTAATGATGGAACTTGGAATGTGCGAAGTATGAATTTAGGAAGATTGGAAGTGGTCAAAAGGGAACAACACATAAAGATCAATATCTTAGGCATTAGTGAGCTGCAATGAACTGATGCAAACCATTTTGAATCAGAAAACCATGGTTTACTGTACTAGGGATGAGACAATCAAAAGGAATGGCATTGCATTCCTTGTTAAAAAGGACATTTCAAAATTAATCTTGAAGTACTATGCTGTCTATGATATATATATATATATATATATATATATATATATATATATATATATATATATATATATATATATATATATATATATCTGCCTTCAAGAAAATGTAATCAATACAACTATTATTCAAATTTACTCACCAAGCAAAAAAATGACTGATAAAGAAACTGAAAAAATCTCCCAATGTCTTCAGGTGGAAATAAATCATGTGCATTCAAGATGCATCAATAATTATTGGTGATTGGAATACAAATGTTAGAAACAAAGGGGAAGGAACGGTAGTTGGAAAATATACACTTGGTGATAGAAATGAAGCTGGATATTGCATAATAGAATGTTGCAAGATCAATGATTTGTTTATAACAAATGCCTTCTCAACAGCACAAAAAGGCTTGAGATAGAATACACAGAAATAAAATTGGCTACATCTGTGGGAAGACATGATAGAGAGCTCAATCATAGCAACTAAAACTAAGCCAGGGCCTTACTGTAGAATAGATAACCAATCTCTCATAACTAAGCTCAAGTTTAAGCTGAAGAAAATAAAACAAGTCCATGAGAGCCAAAACACGACCTGGAGTCTATCCCACGCGAGTTGGGAAACCAACTCAAGAAAAGAGATGTGCTGCATTGAATACTGTGGCAGTTACATAATCTCCTAGCATCTTGAGCGAAGGGGTGGGGTTTCTCTGTCAATCAGGTCATAGCCAATGAGGTCTCTGTGTGGGTATGACCTCCTTCAGAGGATTCTGGGAACTCATGTCTTCCTCTCTAGAGGTGGGACACAAACTTTTGCTATGAGACATTCCTGTTGGCAAGCCACAGGAGATACACTGATGGAGCCAGAGCTCTGGAGCTGGAGGAGACACATGGTGACCTGCATCAGCATTGAGATGCTTCCACTGCCTCTGGATCCACAGACCTTCTACCTGGACTAATACAAATACAGAAACCTGATGAACTGGAGAGGACATCAAGAACATTATTCATGAGCTAGAAGAAAATAAAATAATACTAAACAAAGGCTAATTCAAATTAAAAGACTATAATACATTTATAGTAAAAAACCAAACAAACCCCAAAACAGAAGAAGCCTTTTGGTTCTTTAAGTGACACCATTGCGGCCAGCAAGAACAATCGTCTTACAAAAGGCGGCCAAAAACGGAGATAAGAAGCAAGTCGTCAATCCATTTTTTAAGAAAGATTGGTTTCATGTGAAAGCACCAGGTGTGTTCAATATAAGAAATATTGTAAAAAACAGTAGTCACCAACTCAAAGCAATCCTATATGACAAAGTAGAACTACCCTTAGTGTTTAACAGGCTGTAATCTTTATGTAAATAGATTACCACATCCTTTCTGTACAGAAAAGCTAGTGGATTTAACTGCGGGTCCTTTGGTTAACAGTTAAGGAGTTAATCCCTTTTATTTTGAGAAAATGGCTCAAGCAATTTTAATGAAATGAATCACACAAATTTGGGGACTGAATGTTCCAAATCCATAGGTCAGACATCAAGCTGGAGATGTCTGCTTGCTTGTGTGCTTGCAGGGGCTGGTGAACCCAAAACCCACAGGCCAGTTATAGCGATGAGCAGCATTTCATTCTATTGCTCACAGTGTGGTCATAAGTTAAAAGTCGACTCGTCGGCAGCAAGCCTCAATAACATCGTAGGACATAAAACCTGGAATTTGATTAGCCTTTAATAAGTAGGAAAGCTTCGGTAAGGAGCAAGTACAACAATATGCTCTTCTGAACTGTGTTTGTGAGGACAGGGAAGGACAGAGCTGCCTGGTATCAGGAATCTGTCACTGGACATAGGTCTGTGTTTGAGGCAGTCTCTATGACCAACTGAGCAGTTCATAGCTTATGAAGAGATGAGAGTACTTATGGAAATAGCCACTAGCTATGAAGACCAGTGATGCCATGACTCAGCTGGAGACTGACAACGTCACACTACTCTCCAAGCAGAAATAAATATGTAGAGAGAACAGCCTATGCAACAGTAACTAACAAGGCTGTAGGTCTTTGGAAAGGGTCCTGGTGCCCCGCCCTGGGCATGCAGATGCAAATTCACAGGGCATCCTCAAGGCTGGCAAGGCTTAGCCATGCTTGAACCCTGCACAACTTGTACAGTGGGCCAAAAGGAAAACATGGAGAAGACAGCTCATGTTGCCGACTTTCATACATCATTCCAGAACAAGAAGCAATCAGAGCACAACTTTATTTGTTGGCGCAGATGCTCAAAGATCTAAAGGTGAAGGAGTTCTATCTGCAAGAGGTTTTGCTGTGCCTTCAGACTTAATCATTGTTCCTATCACTCCATACTAGTACATTCTAGTGACCACAGAATAATGTCTACTTCAGACTGACTCTTACAGTCCAAAATCTAGGCTATGGCAATATTTAATTTACATAGCATGAGGATGGTATAATTTTCCCTGTTTTTGAATTAAAAGACTGAAGTTCATCGATACAAACTTGTTCAAAGTCACACAGAGAAACATTGCTTAAATTCATTCAATAATACCTCCTGATCTGACTTAAGATCTTTGAGGCAGAATAGCTGTGCCACCATAATGATGACATCCCCACTGTTATTTTCCACACTTTACCAACATGTTTAAGGGAAAGTGGCTTAAACTTGATAGCATTTGATAGCTCTTGTAGGTCAGCAAGGGTGCTGGATATACCTGCATTTCTATTTTATCTGCAGAACTCCGTGGGCCATGGAAATAGAGGGGCATCATTGCCTTAGTGACCTAGTGGGACTAATTAACCAAAAAAATCCCACAAATATACACTTAAGAAAACCAGGAATAGATTCTCCTAGAGGCTGTAAGTCTGACTTCATGGCACAAGTCCTAGGAAAGACACTCTCTCCGTTGCCTTGCAGTCAAGGAAGACAATTCCTGTCCAGTCACAGATATGGATTAACTGTACAAATCAACAATCCCTGCCTTTGGTCTAAAAAATGCTCAATACATGTATACTTATTGTTTCGTGAAGGTGTTTAAATTCTATATCAGTGGCTAAATTAATGTCAATAACAACAAGACTACCATATGTTGCATAAGGCTGATTTATACTTTCCTCCAATGAAATAACAATGCTGACTTTAAAGTGAACCAAGGACTATGGACTAAAATTGAGAGAAATCTTATTACTAAACAGAGTGCATTATAGAGTGGATACTGTAATTGTCGTTAGATCCAAATATGACAACTTGTCATTGACTCAATATATTATTGCTTCAGTTTTTAATCCTTCCTGACTTGTTATAAATTGAGATTTTTCTTTGTTTCATCGTGTCATTGTAGTTGGGCCGAGAGTATCCCGTCTTGATTTTTTATGATTCTCTGTATATGAAAGGCTGGGAGGAAATGAAGTGGTAACAGTACAAAGAAGAAGAACTGTTCTGGAGCAGATGACTGTGATGGT
This sequence comes from Tenrec ecaudatus, assembly GCF_050624435.1. Lineage (NCBI taxonomy): Eukaryota > Metazoa > Chordata > Mammalia > Afrosoricida > Tenrecidae > Tenrec > Tenrec ecaudatus. Next base: position 54,426,079 of record NC_134538.1, on the reverse strand, counting down.
TGCACAACTCTTACGAATATGATTGAATTACTGAAATGTGTGATGTGAGATTTGTCTGTGAAATTGTTAAAAATAGACTAACTGAAAAATAAAATAAAAGTCGAATGCAAAAGCTGAGGAGCAAAGAATGTACCACTGTTGGGCTGAAGACTGCCTCCCTTGGAGGCAGAGCTAGAAGTCCTGGGGGGTATTTGGCAAGAGGAAATTGGTTGGGGAGGGTGTGGTCCACCTGAACAGGTATGGAAAGCATGCAACTGGAGTTGTGAGTTTGTGGAGAAGAGCCATGGGAATGAAAAAGGGACACTCACCAGCCTGTAATAAAATTAAAATAGAATGCAAAAGCCAAGTAGAAAAAAATGGGCCCCTGTTTTGGGTGGGGGTCACTGCTTCCTTGTCTGGAACTGAACAGTGATCTGTGTGCCAGGTTTGGGAGGAGGGGGTCCAAGGGGAAGTGGGTGAAGGAAAGCTGGGGATCCAATAAAGTGGCCAATTTCACTACTTGGGCTGTGAGGAATTCCAAATCAGATTGTCATGCAATCAATCCTCCATGTAGGGGTCCCAGGCTTCAGTGAAGTGTCCAGCCTGAGTGAGTTGGGACAGGTCTGTAGGCAGGAGGAGCAGAGCTGATCACTCCCAAGTAGTCCTGGATGCCACAGTCAGTGAGCTGGGGAAGGTCAGAGACTTTAGTCTGTGTTGCTTAACTCTTAACTTTCCCCAGAAGGAAGTGGGTGGGGCAGAAGCAAGCAAGCCAACAAACCTTTTTTTTTCTTCAGAAGTGAGCCACTCAGGTTTCAGCTGCTGCACCTGAAAACTTGTCAGTTTGGCAAAAATGTTGAAAGGTATTAAATACATAATCACCCAGAGCCTTGTGTCAAAAATATTTTGTCCAATGTTGGCGATATTTTACATATTTATATTGCCATATCATACCATGGATTCACAGTGCCATCACAGTGTTACATTAGTGGCTTTGAGTCTAGCCAGTCTTGAGGACCACTTCAGAACGCGCATCCTTAGATTTTTATTCCTTGAGTCTAAGATGCCTATTGTGAGACTCCTCATTAGCCAATTTAGCAGTCTTCTGTTCACATTCTTGAGAAAATTTTGTAACCTAGTGTACAAAATCCAGTTCTAACTTGAATAATTTCCACCTGTCTTCTTTGGAGTTTGAAGTAAAGGCTTTCAGCTTTTCTTATTCCTCCCCCAGTTTCTGAAGAGGATCCTATACCTTCTGGCTTTGCAGACCAAGTTGCTCAGTGTACATTTGGCTTTTATTCATCAGCATGAGTGCAAAGGACTTGAGTTTGATACACTCATCTCTTAGTTTATTGAGTTGCTTAGGATTTTCTTTTTCTTTGAGTGTTTAGTAAGCCTTTTTTTTTGTTCAAGTCACTTTTTGCATCTTCTGAGTAGGAAACATAGCTTAAAAAATTTTATAAGGGGGTACTGAAGTTTGTTCAACAGAAGCAGGCCTGAGACTTCCAGGAAGATGGAAACTGAGTAACACATACAAGAGGGACTCTGCACCGATCAGTGCAGGAGAGTTACTAAGAGGGAAATCCCACACTGCCAGGTAGCAGGAAGATCATAAAGATAAGTAGGCACAGATCCACTACAGTTTGAGGAGCTGGGGGTGGTGGTTAACCTTAGCTCCACCACAGTCTCAGCCAGAACTAGGCTCATTTGGAGCCGGCCCAAGGGCTTTATCTCAACACAGCCACAGCTTGCCACTGCCTCGGGGCAGGGTTTAAACGCTTCCAGCCCCATAGTCAGGGATTGGGGCTCAGCTATATCATTACTTTTGTTTCCTTTTCTTCTCTCTCTCCATGCCCACCCCAACCCCCACACCCCTGGCCCCTGCACAGTCTCAGGGTTTTTTTCTTCCTTCTTCTTTTTCTCTCCCTTTTCTCTCATGCCACTGCCAACCTCCAGGCTATTCTCCTTAGTCTACATCATTTACACCTGCCCTCCACCCAGCTGGTAGAGCTCCAACCCGGCAGCATAACACTAGACTGGGGAAATCCCACCCACCTTCCTCCGGGGGGATTTCTGCCTGCCAACCTGCCCTCTGCAGTGCTTAACATGTGGCTGGGAAAATCCTGCCCACATTCCTCCTGGAGAAAACCTGTCTGTGTGGCTGGGGGAGCTCCAATCCATCCTCTGTGTTCCCATGTGACTGAGGGAACTTCCTCCCACCTGCTATAGTGCCTCACACAGCCTAAGGAAGTTAGACCAACACTCGCCAATGCTCCATGATGCTGCAATCTAGTTGACCAGGGCAATTCTGCCCACAATTATCAAGGTTTTACACAAAAGCAGACACACCCTCTTGCCTTTGGTGGCACTCGTGTTGTAGCAGGCACCCCATCACGCCCTCTGCAGTGCCCTAAGCTGCTGTGGGACACACCACCACAGCTTCTTGTGAGATCGCCAAGTACAACACCATCTTTGTGGATCCACAACCACTGAACCAGTGTCCCATGAGAGGACCATCCAACTAAACCTTCAGATAACAGACTACTAGTTGACTAGAGAAAGAATGAAGCCACAGGAGGATAAAGCGGTAGGCCAATTCTATATTGCAATTATCTGCAGGCAGTTCGAAGAAGCATTCTTATGAGTCTCACAGAGATAGCTCAGTGTTCTTTGACTCTCTGGAAAATGGCACCTCCTCTAAAACAATGCAATGCAAACTAATCAGCCCCAACATCCTCAATGAAAACAAAGGAAAAACAAAAGGCAATGGCAGATGTCCTGAACGTAATGACTTGCATAGAAGAAACAGACATCGATCTGCCACAGAAAGAAATTTTCAGAATGCTCCCTGTAATCATACAGGATTTGAGGGAAACAATACAGAAAAAGGGTGAAATATTAGAGCAGATAAAGACCATACACCAAAGGGAAGTACAAGAGCTTAGGGATGAGATAACAAAAAAACAGTAGCAGACTCATGGACTTCACCCATCGATTGGAGGAGGCAGAGAACCAAATCATTGACCCAAAAGACAACCATGCAGACTTTAACAAACAGGAGCAAAAATCAAATTAGATCATCAGTGAAGCTGAAGAAAACCTGATGCTATGAAGAGGAACAACAGTTGAATAATTGAATTACTGGGGGAAGACAGAACAAAGAAGTCATCTGCAACAATAGTGAGAGAATTCTTTGAGGAAAATTTCCCCAGCTTAATGAATGAAAACCAAGCAACCATTCAGGAGGCCGAAAGAACACCAGCTATACAGAATCCCAAGAAGAAGGCACCAAGACACCAAGGTAAACTATTCAAATTTGAGGAAAAGGAGAAACTCATGAGACCAGCTAGGGAAAAAGAAGCAATCACATATAAGGGGTCCCAAATATGAATATGCTCAGACCTATCAATGGGCACTATGAAGAAGAGGAGAGAGTGGAGTAACATATTCCAAAAATTTAAGGAAAATATTACAAACCCAAGAAAAGTCTTTCCAGTCAAATGATCAAGATAGAAGGAGAAGAGTCTTCTCAGACAAAGGAAAACTCAAAGAATATGTTAAAAGAAACCAAGCCCTACAAAAATCCTTGCCAACCCAGTATAGACAGCAGAAGAGTACTCACCGAGCACAAATAACAGACTGCCACATAGAACAACCCCACCCAGAGGACAACAAAGAGAAAACAGCCCTTAAGAGAGCACTGACTTAAGAATGGAAAGAAGTCAAGAATGAACCACACACACATGCACAACACACTGATAAGAAAGGAGGTAGGAAAACACCCAACACAAGGTATAAGATGTCATTAGAGAGTCCACAGATGGATGTAATAACTTTGAATATCAATGGCTGGAACTCAGACATTAAAAGACTAAGGCTAGCAGACAGACTTAGAAAACACAACCCATTAGTCTGCTGCTTACAGGAGACCTATCTCAAGACTACAGACAAAAATAGACTGAGAATCAAAGCTGGAGAAAAACATACTAAACCAACAGCAATTAAAAAAAAATGGTTGCAATCCTAATCTCGGATAAAATTGACTTCAAAGTGCAAACCATAAAAAGAGATGAGGAGGGACACTATATAATGCTTAAGAGAATGGTTAATAAAGAACCACTAAACATTTTAAACATATACTCCTTGAATGAAAGACCCACTGAATACATCAACCAAATGCTCCAAAAGATGAAAAAAGAAAACACAGGCTCAACAAGGATAGTAAGTGACTTCAATACACTGCTCACTGAGAAAGATAGATTACAGGGAAAGAAACTCAACAAATTGGCTCAAGATCTAAACACTAAAATTAGACAACTTGACCTCATAGATATTTAGAGAGCTCTTCACCCAAATACAAAAGAAATTCACATTATTTTCAAGCCCACATGGCACATATTCAAAGATAAACCACAAGCTGGGGCATAAAGCAAATCTGCATACATTTAAGCACATTGATATCACACAGACCTCTCTCTCTGACCTCTGTGCAATAATGCTGGAAATCAATAAAAGGAAGATGAATAAAACAAGAGCAAACAATTGGAGGATGAATAACTCTGTATTGCAAAAGGAGTGTGTACTGGCACAGATCAGAGATGAAATTAAGAAATTTCTAGAAACCATTTAGAACACAATGTACCAAAACTTTTGGGACACAGCAAAAGCAGTTATCAGAGGAAGCAAAAGGATGAAAGACTTATGATTGATATGCTGGCACAAAATTTACACCAACTAGAGCAGAGTCAACAGGACAGTCCTGTTAATAGAAAAGAGAAGAAATAATAAAAATCAGGGCTGAGATTCATGAGAGGGAAAATTTTAAAATGATAGAAAAAAATAATGCTGCTAAAAGTTGGTTCTTTGAAAGGATAAACAGAACCGACAAACCACTGGCAAACCTAACCAAAGAAAGGAGGGAACAAATGTCAATAGCAAGGATGAGAGATGAAAGAGGGGACATTGTAACAGATCTGAATGAAATAAAAAGGATACTTACACAGTACTATGAAGGACTATACTCCAACGAATTCAACAACTTAGAAGACATGGACAAATTCTTGAGAAAACAATTCCTCCATAGATTATCCAAGATGGATGTCAAGAACCTCAACAGACCATAGCAATGGTAGAAGTAGACAAGGTTATTAAGGGATTACCAACAAAAAACATCCCCTGGACCAGATAGCTTCACAGGAGAATGCTACCAAACATTCAAGGAAGAACTGACACCAATCCTAGAAAAAGATGGCAACCTCCAGAACTCCTTTTATGAAGCGAGTATTAGTCTGATTCTGAAACCAGGCAGGGATCCCACAAGAACTGAGAACTACAGACCAATATCCCCAATGAACATCAATGCAAAAATCTTTAACAAAATACTGGCCAATAGAATACAAAAGTATATAAAACAAATAATCCTCCATGTCCAAATGGGATTCATACCATGGATGCAGGGATGGTTTAACATATGAAAGACCATTAGTATAATTTTCCACATTGGCATGAAAAGCTATAAGAACCACATGATAATATCGATAGATGGGGAAAAGACATTCGACAACATCCAAAACCAATTCCTGTTTAAGACACTCAAGAAGATAGGAATGGAAGGAAAATCCCTCAATATAATACAAGCTGTATATGAAAACTCAACAGTCAATGTGGTAGTTAATGGAGAAAAGGTGATGACAATCCCACTGAAAAAGGGGACCAGACAAGGATGACCCTTGTCCGCACTCTTATTTAACATTGTACTGGAGGTTTTAACTAACAGCATAAGGCAAAGAAAAGACATTGAAGGCATTCACCTTGGTAAGGAAGAGGTGAAAGTGTCGTTATTTGCAGAGGATATGATTTTATATATGGAATATCCCAAAAGCTCCACAAGGGGAGGACTGGAAGCAATAGAGGAATGTGGCAGAGTGGCTGGATACTAGATCAACAAATAGAAATATATTGGACTTTTATACACATTGGACAAGACCATAGAAGAGGAGATCAAAAATAGCCAAGCACAAATTGAAATATCTAGGGATATACCTGATTAAAAGAACAAAAGATTTGGATGAGGAAAGCTACATAACACTATTATAAGAAGCTAAGAGTGACCTCAACAAATGGAGAATATCCCATGCTCATGGATTGGAAGATTCAATATAGTATAGATGTCAGTTCTGCCCAAGGCACTATATAAGTTCAATGTAATCCCTACACAATTACCCTCATCTTTCTTCAAATAAATGATAAAACTGATTACCAATTTCACATGGAGAGAAGAAGCCCAGAATTAGCAAAGAACTCCTCAAGAAGGAGGACATAGTGGAAGGGTTTGCTTTACCTGACTGTAGCACCTATTATATAGCCACAGTGGTCAAGCTGCATGTTATTGATATGATGACAGATACTCATGCCAATGGAAAAAACTGAAAACCCAGAAATAATATCATTAGCATACAGACAACTGATCTTTCATAAGGGCCAAAAAAATATCAAATGGGAAGCGGATGCCCTTTTCAACAAGTGGTGCTGGAAAAAATGGATATCTACCTGCAGAAAAATGAAGGAAGAGCCTTATCTCACTCCATACACAAGAATAAACTCAAGGTGGATCACAGACCTTGAGGTAAAACCCCAAACTATTAGAGCCATCAATGAGGGAATTGGGACAAACCTGAGAAATTTGGTGCAGGGAATAAATAGGTTATCAGAAATAGCGAAGAAGACAAATACAGATAAGTCACAAATTAACAAGTGAGATATACTGAAGATAAAACACCTGTGTACATCAAAAGAATTCACTGAGTGTAGTAAGAGAACCCATGGACTGGGAGAACATCTTTAGCAATGACGCATCAGACAAAGGCCTGGTTGGTAAAATCTACAATACTCTGCTAGCTTCCAAAAAGAAAAAAACTAATTGCCCATTGAGGAGGTAGGAAAAACACCTGAACAAAAGTTTCACAGGGGCAGAAATCCGAATGGCCAATAAATATATGAGAAAATGTTCCTAAACATTAGCCATAAGAGAAGTGCAAATTAAACAACAACGAGATACCACCTAACATCCTCAAAGATGGCCCAGTTAAAAAAATCAGAAAGCAACAAGTGTTGGAGGGGCTGTAGTGAGATAGGAACTCTCACCCACTGCTGGTGGACCTGTAGGTATTGAAATAGATTTGGTGATATCTAAAACAGATGGGAAGTGAGCTACCATATGACCCAGCAGTCCCCCTACTGGGCATATACCCAGAAGAGGCATGAAAGAAACCATGGCCAGACATCTGTGCTCTAATGTTCATTGTGGCACATTTCACAATTGCAAGGAGTTGGAAATAACCCAATTTTCCATCAACTGACAAATGAATTAAATAACTGTGGTACATACATACTATGGATACTATGCATCCCTAAAAATCAGTGATGAACACATGAAGCACTGCATGGGAAGAACTGGAGGAAATTATGCTAAGCAAAGCAATCCAAGCACAAAAGGACAAGTACAACATGAGTTCGCCGAGGGAAGCTTAAAAATGCAAAAGGGGCATAGGGAAAAAGCTACTGTATACAAACATTCTTGGGGTGAGGTCCAGGTAGTATGGGAGGGGCCAGACCAAATCCAGGGATACATATGATCACCAGCTAAAATGGAGGGATAAAAAAGAGAAAAAAAAAGACATGGGTAGCAGGGGAGAGGATACTAACCCACCCAAGGGGAGGGTATTGTTTATATCTCCAGTGGGAAAGAGGGACCAGACTTCAACCCAGTGCTCCAAGATGTGAATGCAACATACTGGCATGAAGCAGGGATCTAATACAGAGGTCTGAGGCCCCAGTCTCAAGTATGTGGACAGCCCTCCCTCCCCGCAGAAGTCACGTCGGAGGACAGCACTGACGCTACAGCTCAGGCAGAGGGTCATGTTCTGGTTAGAGCACATAGGAGAAAATGAAGGGGGGAGGAATAGAGAGGAGAGCACATCCTGGATCACCAATCCCTGAGGATGATATCCCTGCTCAGAGCAGCCAAAGCCCAGAGAGGACCATAGAGCCAGCCTCACCATGAGACACGATGTTCCTCACTGACCATTAGTGCTACGGAGACAACACTAGAGACACAGTGTGATAGTTGCGCCAGTTCTGACCCCTCCATGTTGAGGCGAAACACTAAAGGCATGCAACAGAACAGCAAGAGGAACAGAGCAACAAAGTCCCAAGGGAATACCAAGAATCGCTTCAGGGCCAGGGTGTGGAACCCCATCAGACTTGACTGGAAAACACTCCTAAAGGTCAACAAACAGATTTGGAACTTTTTACAGGCTTTCTTTTTATTGTCATTGTTTTTGTTGTTGCTGTTCTGTTTTCTTTTGTTGCCTTGTCTTGCCTTTTTTGTGCCTATCACCGTATTATCTCTGCAGGTCTATATAGATAAGATAGGCAGGATAAACGATCTAGAGGAGAAAATAACAGGACTGATGGTTCCGGGGGTACATGGGAGAGGGGGAGGTGGGGGAAAGGAAGTGGGTGTTAACAAAAATCCAGGGACAAGGGAGCAGCAAGTGATCCAAAATCAGTAGTGAGGAGGGCATAGGAGGCCTCTTAGGGCGTAGTCAAGGGCAATGTAACCAAGAGGAATTACTTAAATTCAAATGAAGGCTGAACATCATAATGGGACAAGAGGAAAGTAAAAGGAAATAGCGGAAAGACCCAGGAGGCAAAGGGCATATATAGAGGTCTAAATACAGTCATGTACATATGTAAATATATTTATATATTTAGATCTATGTGCATACATTTTTAGGTTTAGTATTAAGATAGCAGATGGACATTGAGCCACCACTCAAGCATTCCCTCAATGCAAGAACACTCTGTTCTATTAACCTGACATTCCATGATGCTCACCTTCCCGATCCCTGAAGACAAAGTGGTTGCATAAGCAAATGTGGTGAAGAAAGCTGATGCTGCCCAGCTATCAAATGATATAGATTTTGGGTCTTAAAGGCTTGAAGGTAAACAAGCGGCCATTTAGCTGAGAAGCAATAAAGTCCATATGGAAGAAGCACACCAGCCTGTGTGATCATGAGGTGTCGATGGGATCAAGCATCAGGCACCAAAGGAAAAAAAAAATCATGTCATTGTGAGTGAGGGGGAGTGTGGATCGGAAACCCAAAGTCCATCTGTAGGCAACTGGACATCCCCTTACAGACGGTCATGGGGAGCAGATGAGCCAGTCAGGCTGCAGTATAGCACCAATGAAACATACAACTTTCCTCTAGTTCTTTAATGCTTCCCGCCTCCATTATCATGATCCCAATTCTACCTTACAAATCCAGCTAGACCAGGGGACTTACACTGGTACAATTCAGAGCTGGAAACACAGGGAATCCAGGACAGATAAACCCGTAAGGACCAATCATGAAAGTAGCAATACCAGGAGGGGAAGGAGAAGCTGGGGGAGAAACAGGGTTCCGATCACAATGATCTCCATATACCCCCCTCCCTGGGGGACAGACAATAGAAAAGTGGGTGAATAGAGACATTGGACGGTGTAAGACATGAAAAAATCATTTATAAATTATCAAGGATTTGTGAGGGAGCGAGGGTGGGGGAGGGAAGGAATAAATGAGGAACTGATACCAAGGGCTCAAGTAAAAAGAAAATGTTTTGAGAATGATGATGGCAACAAATGTACAGATAAGAGTTGTATGAGCCCCCAATAAAATGATTTTTAAAAAACCCTAAACAGCATCAGGCCCTGGGGACCAAAATTTTTATGAAAGTAGAAAGCCTCATCTTTCTCCCCTAGAGCAGTAGGTGGTTTCAAATTGCTGACCGTGTGGTTAGCACCCCAGCACATAACTCACTATGCCACCAGAGCTCCTTATATCAGGTTAAGGTCCCTAATATTATCCCTAGTTTTTATTTTGATGATGTTAATAATTTTAGGTTTTACATTGGGTCTTTGCTCTTTCCCGAGTTAATTTTGATATATGAAATGAGATATGAGCCCCATTTCCTTGTTAATAAATGGGTATCTAGGTTTGCCTGCACCATTTGTTAGAGACTACCCCTTTCTGAGAGATAGTTTAATTATCTTGATGAGTTTCAGTCTTTTGCCAAAAATCAGCTGCCTATGGGCGCATGGATTTACGTCTCCATACTCTTCCGCTGGTTGGTATACCTGTAGTGTGACTAGCAGCCTGTTTGACAAGTGTGACTGTGTAGTAGGTTTTGAGATTAGGATCTGTGAGCCTCCTATTTTGTTCTTCTTTAGTCCTGTTTTGCTTTTCCAGGGTTACTTCTCTTTCCATCTAAAATTGGCTCTTGGATTTTTCCATCCTTTTAAAGAAAGTGTTGGATTCTCTATAAGAATTGATTGTATTTATAGGTAGCTTTGGCTAGCACCGCCATTTTCACAATGGTAACTTTTCCTGTTCTTGATCACGATATATTTTTCCATTAATGTAGGTCTCCTTCTGTTTCTTTGTGGTAATGTTTTGTAGTGTTCCCTGTGTAGTTATTTTGCATTCTGTTAGAATTATTCCTAAGTATTTCATCTTCGGGGTGTCTGTTGTAAATAACATTGGCACAGTGTCTGTAATAATGGACTCAAGTATAACAGTGATTGTGAAGAAGGTGCCAGGCTGGATGTTCCATTCTTTTGTGCATAGAGTCACATGGAGTCTGAGTGACTGACTGGGTGAAAAGATCAATTAGTACAGATTAATTTTTTGAATATTATGGTCCCTTTGCCTGCCAGGGCCAGGTTTCTGTACCTTCCTCACAAAACTTCATCACTATTTCTAGTTTTACCTTTATCTTTCTCTGTGGAAATAGCCTGGAAGCCAGCTCTCTCTTGCTATTAGCGCTCTTCCTGCTTCTGATGTGGCTCATTTTATGCCTAGCATAATGGCAATCACAATTAGCACTCACAGCTGAATTTTATAATACATTCAGTATCTCCTCCCACCTTCATACCCAGACCTACAAGGAAAATGAAGTCCACTTGGTAGGAGAAATAAGGGAGGGCTGTGGCTAGAAGAGCCATATTAAAGAATTCTCTCTCTCTCTCTCTCTCTCTCTCTCTCTCTCTCTCTCTCTCTCTTTCTCTCTCTCTCTCTCCAGATATTCTTATTTGACCATGTAAAACTCTGATAGATGATACTCCCTGTCTTAGACTAGGCAATACTTTCTGCTTCTGGAAAAGCACTTCCAGGGATTGGAAAGTATTGGACATAAACAACAGAGTCACAGATGTTTTAGTTTAAAATTTCTACTTATGCTGCCAATTCTTTTATGAGCTTTCTATGTTTCTCCCCTATTTTAAGTTTTGCAGAGAAACAAATAAATGGCAGATGCTTTCCCAGGATATAAACAAACCCACCTCACAATGAGGTACCTGCTCTTTACTGCCTGCCTGGGGTGTGGTGGTGGGGGGGGTCGGTCTGGAGGGATCTGACTGAAACAGAACGTTTAATGGCAGGAAGAGTCCACAGGATCAGAGAAGACAATGTGAAGGGACCAGGAACTAAGATCAGAGAGAAGTTCACTCATCCAAGGTTCAGCTGTGAAGATGTTTAGTGGAATCAGGAATTTTCTCTTTTTATTTTGGTTCAGAGATTGTTTTCCCCTTATACTCTTAGGTTTTTTTCCCCATCCAAAGCCCAGAGTGGATGTTGTGTGTGTGTGTGTAGAACAGATATTGTCTCTGTGTCTTCAGGGATAAAGAGAGCTGTTGTAATGTAGTATGCATTTCCTTGTTTATTCCTTTACTCAGCAAACCCTCACTAAGCACCTTCTCTGTGCTGGAGAGTACTGATGCAGAGGGGGATGGATGTGATGCCTTTCTTTAAAAGACCCCTGTTCAAATGAAGCTGATAAAGATGCAGCTAATGATAGCATGAATCAGGCTAAGGCAGACATGGAAGAAAATCTCAAGATTTCTGAGCAAAGGGAGTGATTCGTCTTTGGGGGTCTCAGTGGTGGTTTTTACAAAAGGCCTTGAGGCTCATTGGGTGAAGGAAACACCTGGGAAGAAAATACAGAATGTTGCTAAGAGCTTGGGTGTTTCAGATTGTGGAGCTAGACAGCTGTCCATGTGTGTGGAATGAGAGGACATTCGAGTTGCATGTGGGCGATGAGGCTGGAAATGTAAATAGATAGTGTAGCCATTACCAATCCACAGTTTATTCCTTTATTGTATACCCAGGAGTCTCCATTAGCCCAATCACTGCCAATTATCCCCTTCAGGAGATCTCCATTGGTTGGAAAGGATCAGGCTCTCGTATCCTTTCTAAGTCACTCATTAGGACAGCCAGAGAAACGTGTTCACAGCTTGACTACTGGGGAAGACTAGGGGAGTGTTGTCAGCTGAAGTGGAGGCTGTGAGCTGAATGATCTTTTTTCAGTTGGAAAACAACTCCTTGCTTTGACTGCTCCATCTCTGTGGGGACTACATATGATAGTAAAGGTGAGAGTAAAGGATAACAGAAAAGAAAAGACATATTTTAGCACACCCAAATATTACCTTTATCAAAATCAGCCTCACTGCCATCGAGTCAATGCTGACTCAGTGACCTCCTGTGGGTTTCCAAGACTGTTTATGAGAGTAGAAAACCAAGTCTTTCTCCCGAGGTGGTTTGAACTGCTGATGATGTAGATCACAGCCCTCCATGTAACCACTACACCATGAGGGCTCCAACAATTACCTTTAACGCTAAGCATTTCCTTCGACAACATTTGTGTTAAGTATAACTTCTTATCTTCATCATTCCATCTCTATTTCAGGAACATCTTCCAGAATCAGAACTGTAAGCATAGTGCCTTTGCTCATATCAGATACTCAACAAACAGAGATTTTAATACAAATTGGTGAGACAAGGTACAGAGAAGGGAGGGACCTGAATTTAGACGTCACTCCTTGCACTTTTTAGAGTTGGTGCTCCCGGATCAACGAAGAGAACTTGAGCTGGAGTGCTAGGAACTGTGTTGCACAGATCAACTGATGGCCTGATGCACATGTAGCCACAAGTCCTGCAGATCATCCTTTAAGTTCTGGAATGGACAGACAGAGTTGTTTATGAAAAATAACAGGGTTCTATATGAGAGATGGAATCAAGCAAAAATTGTTTAAAATTTGATATAAATATGTCCAAATGATTTAACCCAAGTGTCTTCGCATTAGTAAGAATCCAAGTGTTTCCCAGAGCCCATTTTAAGTGGCACCTGCCCCTGGGGTCTTTCTCCCTTCTTCCTTCCTCGTGTCTGCTCTCCTGCCTACCCAGCATTTTTAAGGCCTTAAGACATTTTAGTCCTCTTGATGAGAAACTCGTGGGCTTTCATATGTACATCTGGTGTGCAAGGCTCTCTTTGACCATTTACATGGGCTTACATTTACATCCCAGACTTGGCTCAGAGAAGCAAAGGGATAGAGTGAAGCAAATTGAACTAAGGGTAGCTACAAGAACTGTCTTTTACCTCAGAATCACAGCTGAAAGTAAGATCAATTCAGTCAGGAGTCTTGGACTTAGCTTTCAACTTCCAGGCACTGAGAAAATATTACCTTCAGAAACCATTTTGAATTCTATAAAGGAAGTCTTCCTATTGTTTTCTTGTTAAAACTGTAACTGTGAATTATCTTCTACATAGAAATGCATGTAGGAACATATATGAACATTTCAAGGAATAGTAATAAGGATGTATTGGAAGATGTAACAGCAGAGTGCTCCTTAGAGCAAGGATGGCAAGATTTTTGTCTTACATACTTTGGACATATTTTCAGGGGACACTAGTCCCTGGAGAAGGACACTGTGATTGGTAAAGTTTAGGACAGTGTAAAAGAGAAAGGCCCTGGAAAGATGGATTGATGGGCTCTGGCATAGGAACAATTGTGAGGGTAGCACAGGACTGACCATGAAGTGTTTCAGCCTGTTGAGCATAGGATTTTTATGGCTTAGAGCAGACTCTATGACACTCAATACCAATAAAACCACAAATATTGTAGACCTTCCTAAAAAAATTTCATTAGCGTTCTGGGGAGCAAAGGAGAGGGGGAGGCGGGGGAAAATAAGGGGGATGTCCACAGACCCAAGAACAAGGAAACAACAAGTAATCTAAAATCGATGGTGATTCGGGCATAGGATGCCTGATGGACCTTGATCAAGGGCAATATAGCTGAGAGGAATTATTGAAACCCAAATGAAGGTCTAACATGATAGTGGAACAAGAGGAAAGTAAAAGGAAATAGAGGAAAGAAGTAGGAGACAAAGGACATGTATAGAAGTCTATATATAGGCATGTACATATGTAAGTATATTTATATATAATGATAGGGAAATAGATCTATGTACATATATTTAATTGCTAAGTATTAATTTCTACACTCAAGTATTCCCTCAATGCAAGAACATCTTGTTCTAATAACCCAACATCCCGTGATGCTCACCTTTCTTGACACAATCGCTGAAGCCAAAATGGGTGCATAAGCAAATGTGGTGAAGAAAGCTGATGGTGCCCAGCTATCAAAAGATGCAGCATCCAGGATCTTAAAGGCTTGAAGATAAAGCAACCATCTAGCAGAAAAGCAACAAAGCCCACATTGAAGAAGCACACCAGCCTGTGTGATCAGGAGGTGTCAATGGGATCAGATTATCAGGCATCAAAGACCCAGAACAAAAAAATCTTATCAATATGAAAGAGGGGGAGTGTGGAGTGGAGACCCAAAGCCCATATATATATATGTTACAAGAACAAGACAAACCAGTCATGGTGCAGTATAGTACTGTTGAAACATACAACTTTCCTCTAGTTCTTTAATGTTCCCTCCCACCCCCCACTATCATGACCACAATTGTACCTTACAAATCCAGCTAGACCAGAGAATGTATACTGGTACAGATAAGAGCTGGAAACACAGGGAATCCAGGACAGATAAGCCACTCAGGACCAATAATGAGAGTAGCAATACCAGGAGGGTAAGAGGGAGGTGGGGGGAAATAAGGGGAACCAATCACAATGATCTACATGTAACCCTTCCAAGGGGGATGGACAACAGAAAAGTGGATGAAGGGAGACAGTGTCGGGGTAAGACATGAAAAAAATTATAAATTTTCAAGGGTTCATTGGGGAGAGTGTGTAGGGGAGGGGGAAATGAGCTGGTACCAAGGGCTCAAGTAGAAAGAAAATGTTTTAAAATGATGATGTCAACCTATGTAAAAATATGCTCTACACAATGGATTTATTTATGGATTGTGATAAGAGCTGTAAGAGCCCCAATAAGATGGGACTCTCAACAATATTTTTTCATTAGTCCCGTTGTGTGCATTTTCCCTCCCTCAGAAAACTACAATCTTGAATTTCATGTCAACCATATTTCTTTCCTTTATAATAAAATCTCCAAGTAACTCCCTGGTAGCAATACATTGCCTAATCTATTATTTAGTTTCAGTGAAATTGCACAATGTACATTTCTTGCAATAGACACTCCCATTCAACTATGTTTGAAGTGTGGTTTGGAAAACAATTTGACAAATTAAATAAAATTGATCATGTGTACTTTCCATAATAAAATCATGTGCCTAAAAATAACCCTTCATATATGCTTGGGGATCTTAGAGAAAATGCTTAAAACAGCACTGTTCAAAACAGAAAAAGAAAATGTAGGAAACAACATAAATGTTTAAAAGTTTAAAAGATTGTGGTAAATACTTCAGACATAAAATATTATAAAATACCAAAGATTAATTAATCCACTACAGGAAAAAATAATAATTGGTCATATACTGTTTACATTAAGAAGGATAAGTTTCCAAAACATAATATTAATTAAAAATACATGTAACCCAACATTTGCCAATTCAACACTTTTTACATGCACAATGCAGTGAGAGTTATTACATTAATCATGATGTGCAAACATTATCTGTTGCCAAAATTTCCATCACCATTAACAGAAACTCAATGCTCCTCAAACAGTGATTCTCTTTCTTGCTCCTAATATCTACTTCTAAATATCGGTGTATGACTCTGGGTACTTTAGAGAAACAAATCCACAGAAACTCATGTATAAGAGAGTTTTATATAAAGGGTAAGTGTGCATCAAGAAAACATCCCAACCCAGTGCTGCTCAAGCCCACAAGTCCGACATTAACCCATTAACCCATATATCCAACACAAATCCACAAAGTCCTCCTCCATCTCACAAAACACATGCAATGACACCAACTGCAGGAGGAAAGCCAAGTCAGTGAATGTGGAAGCATCTCAGTGTTGGCAGGGGTCTCCACATGGCTGCTCCAGCATTCAGGGTTGCATCGGGGTAGGTCCATGCTGCTTCTCCTTGGGAATGTCTTGCAGGATGTGAGTCTTGCCAGCTGACACAGAGAACTGGCTAAGGCAGCTGCACCCTGGTCCGACCATCAGAAAACAAGAGCCCCAGGAACTAGAAAGGCGAGGCTCACTGAGCCATTTATCTCTCTGCCCTTAAATTAACCCCACATGTGTTTATCTTCCAGATTGGCACAATAAACTAACAACCTCAACTGGTCTCAATACACTTGCCTATTCTATACATTCATATAGGTAGGGCCAGACTTTTATCCTTTTGTGATCAATTTATTTCACTCATCATATGGACTGCTAACTGAAAGGTCAGCAGTTCAAAACCACCAGCTATTTTTTAGGAAAAAGATGAATCTGTTTGATCCCCTAAAGATCTACATTTTCCTATAACCTATTACAGTCCCTAGAAGTTAGAATCAACTCAGAGGCTGTGGAGTTTGGTTTGGTTTTGTATCTTTAAAAAAACCATTGTTGTAGCATATTACATAACTTCATTTCCCTGTCCTTTTCAGTCTTTTTGGGATGTCAGAGTCTAGTGGGGCTCTCTGACACAACTGGAGTTAAAAGAACAGACTTTAATGAAATTTAATGCTACCTTTTTGTTGGCTTTCCTTTTTTGTTGTTTTTGTTTCCATTTCTTTGCTTTGTATCCTGTCATGCCTGATAACTTTTTATTAAGCAGTAGGCATTATCTTCTCCGCAACAATCAACACACTGGCTGCAGCACTGGGCTGGAGCATAGGAACAATTGTGAGAATGGGTTAGGAGAGGGCATTTTTTCCTTCTGTCATTCATCGGGCCCCTATGGGTCAGAACCGGCTCTTAAAAACAACAATAGCAATGATATCCCCAAATTATAGTCAAGTAGGTAGCTAAATAAAAACGGAAGTGGTAGTTTGGTAGGAGAAATCTCACCTGAGTTCAATTCCTGGCCATGCACTTCATGCACAGCCTCCACCCATCTTTTTCCCAATTGTATCAGGGCTGTGCCCTGAAGAAGAGAGCTGCACTCTCTCACAATTATTGGTGACTCATAAACATTATTCCATTATGTTAGATCCCATCATGGAGTTGAATGTGTTGTGTTAGAACATATCATGGGGGGTTATTACCAAACTACTGCAAACATTGCCCCAAATCTAACAATCAGAGCATCATTTTATGTTATAAGTCATGTGTTTCATCTTATAATATGTAGCTCTTCACTGACTTGACTTTTTGTAAATTGAGTTATTTATCCTTTCCCTAATGATTCATTCAGGGTTGTCATTGAATATAGGTTTGATTTACTGGTATAAGGATTATCCTTTTAAAATTTTTGTTCAGTATTTATGCTAAGAAAGTAGTCCAAGAAGCTGGACTATATGACAAATTGAAAGCAGATTCATAACATCCTGTGATATGCATATGACACAACTTTGTGTGTGCTGAACGAGAGCACTCGAAGCACTTACTGAGTCAAGACTATAGTCCACAGCATGAATTATCCCTCAAACTAGTTTACTGTACTGTGGTGGCTTGGATATTGCTGTGATGCTGGAAGCTATGTCACGGATATTTCAAATGACAGCAGGGTCACCCAAAGTGAACAGGTTTCAGCACATCTTTCAAACTAAGTAGAGACTCTGAAGAATGAATAGGCTGTTCACACTGGCCACTGGAACCCTATGGATGGCATGGGTACCAAAAGCCTCATGAAAAGAAGTAGAACACTGTCAGAGATAGTGAAGGATGAACCTGGCAGGTCAGAAGGCACTCAAAATATGATTGAGGAAGATCTGCCTTCTCAAAGTAGACTTGACCATGATGAGCTCGATGGAGTGAAGCCTGTGGGCGTAAAGCCTTTGGGACCTTCATTTGCTGATGGGGCACTACTCAAATGAGAAGAAACAGCTGCAAACATCAATTAATAAATGCAACTTAGGATGTACGAAGTGTTAATCTAGAAAAATTGGAAGTCATTAATTTAAATCAGAAAAGTTGTCTATGATGGGGATGACAGTTTAAAGAATAATGGTGTCATATTCATTGTTAAAAAGGATATTTCTTTTTAAAAAAATCATTTTATTGGGGGATCTTACAGCTCTTTACCACAATCCATCCATCCATCAATTGTGGCAAGCACTTTTGTACATATGTTGCCATAATCATTTTCAAAATATTTTTTTTCTACTTGAACCCTTGGTATCAGCTCCTCATTTCTCCTTCCCTCTCACTCATGCATGAAACCTTGACAAATTATAATGATTATATTTTCATATCTCATCTCATCCACTGTCTCACTTCATGCACTTTTCTGTCATTTGTCCCCCTGGGTGGGGGGGCGTATTTCAAGATCTATCTTAAAGAACAATACTGTATGTGTTAGGATAATATCTATCTGCATATACAGAAATTCAATTGATACAACTATTATTCAAATTTATGCAACAATCACACATGCTAGTGATAAATTGAAGAATTCTACCAACATCCTCAGTCAAAAATTGATCAAATATGCAATCATGATGCATTGACAATTATTGGTGGTTGGAGTGTAAAAAATAGTTGGAAACACAGAGGAAGGAGCAGTAGTTGGAAAATACGATCTTGGTGTTAGAAATGAAGCTGTAGATTTCAGGATAGAATTTTGCAAAGCCAACAATTTAGCAGACCCCATTTTTCAAGGATACAAAAGGCTTCTAAGCACATGGAATCCCCCAGATGGAACACACAGAAATCAAATGGACTCCATCTGTTGGAAGAGTTGATGGAGAATCTCAATATCAGTGGCTAAAACCAGACTAGGGGCTGATAGTAGAACAGATCTCAATTTCTCATATGTAAGTTCAGGATGAAACAAGAATGTTAAACAAGTCCACAAAAGCCAAGCTAAGACCTTGAGTTTATCCGACCTTAGTTTTGAGAACATCACAAGAACAGACTTGTTTTTCATGTCTATGTCATGTTTAACTATTTGCTCTTATACAATTATTTTTAAATGTATATATTCTTTCTAAGTTATTGCATGGCAGTTCATTGGTAATATGATTGGCAACATTATTACATTTGATTTTTTCCTGGTCACTCAATTTTAATCTACGTCAAGGGAAAAAATCATAAAGCCTTATCTCCAAACAAGCAGCCATCTAAGTGATATGTCAACTAAGTCCACACAGAAGAAGCACAGTATCATCAGTCACTGAAGGATTGTCAATCATGAAATCCAAACTTGAAGGAGGGGTTTGTATAAGGGCTAAATTGTGAGAATCAGGTTTGCAGAAGGCAATGGACGACAGTGGGAGCCCAAGATTCATTTGTGGGAACTACACAGGAAATAAGCCTCCTGTGAGCTCCCTATATCCACTAGACAGAGTGCATTTGAGAGATGAGTATAGAAGATCAAAGGCACAAATCTGAATGAAACAGTTAAAACTTTGTCAATAGATCCCCCTCTGATGCATGCTGGACCTGATCTGTTTTTCAACATTTTCTGTATTTCTGTTTTGTTTTTGTTTGTTCATATTAGGGTGTATCTCAGAGATGTTATGTCACTGGAGGTCAGCCTCTTTAAGTTGTGTTATATGTTTTTCTGTGTTTTGGTATATGAAACCCAGGAATGATGAATCTATAGGGATAGCAAGTAGAATAAGGTTTTTGTTTGTTTGTTTTTTTCCTGGAGTGGGGTACAATGGTGGAGTGGGGTAAAAGGGAGGCAATGTCAAGGAGTCCAGGAAGAAAAAAAATGTTTTGAAACTATGATAAGAATTTTTTAAGTTCTACTTGATGTGTTTGGACTATGGAATGATGTGATATATGTATTTACTCCCAATGATAAAAGGAAAGCAAAAAATCAATATAATACATATATATTCATATATATCCAATAATTACAAAAGATAATTGAAATATTCAGGTAATGTTGAATGGCACTGTAAAATAAATTCATGCTATTTCACTCTTGGGGGAAAAAGAGGTTAATTAATTTTTTTCCAAAATAATTTTATTGGGAGTTAGTATTGATATCATATCATTCCATAGTTCCATCACATCAAGCAGTATTGTACAGTTACTAATCATTCTCTTCCTTCTTGAACTCCTTGACATCAGCCCCGCCCCCGCCTACCTTCTCCACGGTGCCCCCCAGGAACCCTTATTTTCTTTGCTGTTGCTATAGGTTTATCAGTTCTGCATTCCATATACTGAGAAACCCCAAACTCTAACAAAAATTCAAGAGGACTTACCCCCAATGTAAAATACAGTGGAGGTAAATCCCAATATGGAAAAGCAGACAAACAAACCAGAAAATGCTGAAAACCAGATCAGGCCCAGTTGCATCAGAGAGGGATTAACTGACAAGTTTCTAACTGTTCAAGTCAGGTGCATCATCTTGATATCCTATAGTCATCTCTCCAATTTGCTCTGCTTAGTAACCAGTCCAGAGCAGATTTGATGCAGTGGACACGAAGGACAGACCTGAGGAGCTGTGAGAAGGCACCATGAACATGGCTGACGAAGACCTAAAAGCCCATTGAACGGAAGGACAGAGAGAAAAGATCAATGTGGATGTCCCAAGAGACTCCGAAACATGCTTTAACCACGGACTAGCTTAGGCAAATGGAAGAAATGATGAAGTCAAAGAGCTGAGCAGAAAAATTGAAAGGACAACTCGAGAAGACAAAGGCAAATGTTGTCATGAAATGCGCAAAGACCTACGGTTAGAAAATGAAAGGTAAATACCACACTCTACATATCTGAAACGGAAAGAACTAACGAAAAACTCAAGCCTTGAGTTGCAATACTAAAATAATCTGTGGGAAAAACACTGAATGATACAGGAAACACCCAAAGAAGATGGAAAGAATTGAGTCATTGTACCAAAAAGAGCAGGTTGACATTCAGTGATTTCAAAGGTAACAGATGAACAAGAACCACTAGTATGAAGGAAGAAGTCTAAGATGCACCAAAGTCCCTCACCAAAGACAAGGCTCCAGGAATTGACAGAACAGCAGATGAAATGGTTCAACAAGTTGATGAAGCCCAGGAGGCACTCACTGGACAATGTGGAGATATTTAGAAGACAGCCGCCCGGCCAACTGACTGAAGGACACCCATGTTGGTACCCATTCCAAAGAGGGGTGATGTAGAGAATGTTCAAATTAAAAAAATACATCATTGATATCGCATGCAAGTACAATTTTTCCGAAGGTCACTCAAAAATGGTTGCAAACAGTATATTAACAGGAAGCTGACATCGAGTCAGGTTGGATTCAGAAGAGGACCTGGAACAAGGGATCTCATTGCTGATGTCAGGGGGGGTCTTGGCTGAAAGCAAAGAATACCAAAAAGATGTTTACTTGTATTTTTTGACTATGCCAAGGCATTCAACTGTGCGGATCATAACAAATATGCATAATTTTGCAAAGAATGGAAATCCCAGATGAATTAATTGTGTTCATGCAGAACTTGTACATGGATCAAGAAGCAGTAGTGTGAATAAAAAAAGGGAACTACTGTATGGTTTAATATCACAAAAGGTGTGTGAGAAAGTTGTATCTTCTCACTATACTTATTCAATTTGTATGCTGAGCAAATAATCTGAGAAACTGGATGATATGAAAAACAATATGGCATCAGGATTGGAGGAAGGCTTATTAACAATCTTCAATCGGCAAATGATACAACCATGCTTGCTGAAAGGAGAACTTGAGGCATGTGCTGATGAAGATCAAGGATCTCAGTGTTCCGTATGGATTACAACTCAATGTAAAGAAGGCCAAACTCCTCACAATTGTACCAGTAGGTAACATCATGAGAAATGCAGAAAAGATTCAAGCCCTTCATCTTGTTTGAAGCTACAGTCTATGCCCATGGAAACAGAAGCCAAGAGATCAAAGACCATGTTGTATTAGGTAAGTCTACTGTACAAGCTCTCTAAAATGTTGAAAAGTAAGGAGGTTACTTTGAGGACTAAGGTGCAACCGACCATGGTCTTCCAATCACCTCATGTGCATGTGAAAGTTGTACAGTTGTACCTTTTGGCCATCCTTCTTCTTCTTCTTCTTGGTACTCTCAAAATACTTTTATTAAAAATACCGTTCTTATGCATAATTCCCATATATTATGTTAATAAATACAAATGTATCAAATCATTTTAGTAAACATTGCTCTAGTCAACATCTTTCTTTTTTTATTAATCATTTTATTGGGGGCTCTTACAGATCTTATAACAATCTGTAATTCAATTGCATTAAGCACACTTGTATATATATATGTTGCCATCATCATTTCCAAAACATTTTCTTTCTACTTGAGTCCTTGGTATCAGCTCCTATTTTCCCCCTCCCCTCCTACCTCACCCTCCTGAATCCTTGATCAATTATATATTATTATTGCTATTTTGTGTCTTACACCATCTATTGTTTCCCTTCATCCACATTTCTATTATTCATCCCCCCTGGAGGTGTTATATATCCAGGTTCCCCTTTCTCTGTAACAGCCCCCCCCCATTGCATTTCTACTCTTACTGTTCCTGAGGGGGTTATCTGTCCTCTGGCTGTACTTCTTCCAAGATAGATCTGATTTGTCCTTTTAGAAGTTCATGATACTTTCAACATTCTTCTCCAGGGTCACAAATCAAATGCATCTATTCTTCTTTGGTCTTCTTTATTCAATGTCCAACTTTCATATTCATATGAGACAACTGAGAATACCATGGTGTGAGTCAGGTGCACCTTAGTCCTCAAAGCAACAACCTTACTTTTGAACACTTCTGAGCTCTTGTGTACAGATTTACCTAATGCAACTCATCTTTTGATCTTTTGACTGCTGCTTCCGATAACATTGATTATGATTTTAATCAAGACAAAATCTTTAACAACTTCAACTTTT
The DNA here is from genome assembly GCF_050624435.1 of Tenrec ecaudatus. Classification (NCBI taxonomy): domain Eukaryota; kingdom Metazoa; phylum Chordata; class Mammalia; order Afrosoricida; family Tenrecidae; genus Tenrec; species Tenrec ecaudatus. The sequence goes on along the minus strand of NC_134538.1, from coordinate 54,402,898 downwards.
TCTCCATTTATCATGATGTTATCTAATGGTCCACTTGTGAGGATTTTGGTCTTCACAATGAGTGATAATTCACACTGATGACTGCAATCCTTGATCTTCGTCTGCAGGTGCTTTAAGTTCTCCTCACTTTCAGCAAGTAAGGTTGTGTCATCTGCATATTCCAAGTTGTTAATAAGCTTTCCACCAATCCTGGTAGTGTGGTCTTCTTCATATTAGGCAGCTCCTCTGATGATTTGCTCAGCATACAGATTCCGTATGCATGATGAGACATTATAACCTGATGCACACCTTTCCTGGTTTTAAACCATGCACCATTCCTTTGTTCCATTTGCATGGTTACCACTTGATTCATGTACAAGTTTCACAGGAACACAATGAAATATTCTGCAATTTCCATTCTTCTCAAGGTTATCCATACTTTGTTATAATCCACACAGTTGAATGCCTTGGTACTGTCAAGAAAATACAAGTATACAGCATTCTCTGCTTCCAGTAAAAATCAATGTGACATCAGCAATGAAATCCCTTGTTCCACATCCTCTTCTGAATCTGGCCTGAACCTCTGGCAGCTCCCTGTTAATGTACTGCTGCAAGTGTTGTTGGATGATTGTCAGCAAAATGGCACTTTCATGTGAGATCAATGATATTATTCTATGCTTTGAACTTTCTGTTTGGCCATGTCTCTTTGAAATGGACACAAATATGGTTCTCTCCAAGTCAGTAGGCCGTGTAGTTGTCTTGAAAATTTCCTGCCATTGATAAGCAAGTACTTCCAGTGCCTAATCACCTTGATGAATCATTTCAAATAGCATTCCATCAATTCCTGGAGTCTTATTTTTAGCTTATGCTTTCAGTGCAGCTGATAATTCTTCCATCAGCAACCTTGGTTCTTTCTTATATGCTATCTGCTTCAATGGTGGAGTGTTGACTAGTTCTTTTTGGTACAGTGACTCTGTGTATTCTTTCCATCTTTGTCTGATGCTTCCTACATCATTCAATATTTTTCCATGGAATCTTTCAGCATAGCAACTCAAGGCTTAAATTTTTCCTTGAGTTCTTTCTGTTTAAGGTTTGCTGAGCATGTTCTTCCATTTTGGTTTTCTAATTTTAGGTCCTAGCACAGTTCATTATAATATTTTTCTCAAACTGTTCTTTTGAAATTTTCTATTCAGATATGTGACTTCATCAGTTCTTTCATTTTAGCTACTCTATGATTAAGAGAAAGTTTCAGTGACTTATGACATCCACTTTGATCTTTTCTTTCTTTCTTTTTAGTGACCTTTTTCTTTCTTAATGAATGGTATTCTTGATATCCTCCCACAGTTGATCAGGTCTTCTGTCATTAGTGTCTAATGTGTCAAATATGTTCCTAAGATGTTTTTAAAATTCAGGTGGCATAGACTCAAGGTTGTATTTTGGCTTTTGTGGACTTGTTTTAATTTTCTTCAGCTTTATCTTGAACTTACATGACTTTATCCTTTCTTCCACTTGGTTTAGCTAGTCTGCGGCTAAGGACAAGTTTCAGAGTCTCTTGGGACTTGGGTCTTGTGGACTCTTTTAGTTATCCTGAACTTACATATGAGCAATTGATGATCTGTTCCACAGCCAACCCCTGGCCTGCTTTTAGCTGCTGATAGTGAACTTCTACACATTTTCTTCCCACAGATATAGTCAAGCAAATATCTATATATCACTTCTGGAGAATTCCATATGTTTAGTAGTCTTTTGTATTGTTGAAAAATGGTATTTGCTGTGAAGAAATCATTGGTTTTGTAAAATTCTATCCTGTAATCTACACTTCATTTCTATCACCAAGACCATATTTTCCAACGACTGTTCCTTCCTCTTTGTTTCCAACTTTTGCACACCAATCACCAATCATTGTCAATGTATCTTCATTGCATGTTTCATCAATTTCAGACTGAAGTTGTTAGTAGACTTCCTCAATTTCTTCACCACTAGCTTTTCTGGTTGGTGTATAAACTTGAATAAACATTATATTTATTGAATGCCCTCGGAGGTGGATGGGTCTAATCCTGTAACAGACTGCATTGTACTTCATGATTGATTTTGCAATGTCCTTTTTTTGACAACGAATGCCATGCCGTTCCTCTTCATTGTGTTATTCCTGGTACAGTAAATCATATGATTTTCTGATTCAAAATGGCCAATACCAGTCTATTTCAGCTCGTAATACCTGCAATATTGATATACATTACATTTCATTTTTTATTACTTCCAACTTTCCTAGATTCATAGTTTGCAGATTCTAAGTTCTAATCATTAGTAGATCTTTTTTCAGCTGTTTCTCCTTAGCTTGGATTGTGCCCTATCAGCAAATGAAGATCCCAATGTCATCATTCCCAAGGCTTTACCTGTCTCATGTCTCAGTGGTCGACTCCACTCCAAGAAATCAGCTCCTCTTCAGGCACATTTCAGGTACCCTTGGACCCAAGGGGAACATCCTCTGGCCTTTCTCTGACAGCATTCACCTTCCATTCATTAGACCTTCAGTATCTGACAATGTGGGGAGCCAAGTTCTTCTTCATTGTCTTCTTAGTCTGGCTTAGTCACTGAAACTTGCTCACTTTGGGTGACCCTGCTGGTGTTTGAAATGCCAGTTAAGCTCCTGTGAGATATTTAAGAGGGCTCCAAGTACTTGGAAGGGCGGGAAAAACACTCGATATTATAGCTGTCATTGAAACCCCTTCATTCCCTTTAGGGAGAAGGTCCCACCTCTGCTAAAGTGACTGACCATCTACTCTGTGTAGACATTGAGTTGGGACCTTTACACGATCATATTAATTGTGTTTGCATGACCTCCATAGTATTCTAGTTTAGAACACTGCAGCTCTGGGAACAAAGACGTCCCAGCTCCCATGAATTTCATTATACCTGGAGCCTTCATCTTCCCAACTGAGCCATTTATTCTTTTCCTTGCTTGCCCATTGGATACACTTAGAGGGTTTCTCAGCTAGAAGCCTGGGGTGGAATGCACAGTGCGTGCAAGTAGACAGCAAGAAAGCCAGCTCATCATCACCAAGAAGGTTCTGGGTTATAATGTTAGGGAGCTTGGGGCTCTGTTACAGACTAAAATTTATATAGAAGCCCTAGCCTGCGAATATGTGTGGTAATAATTTCTTCCAGAGGAACTTATACCACACCAGTCCCTAGGAATTGGAGATTAAAGACGTGAGATCAAATGTTCAGCTCGTCCAAGGTGCTATTCTGCTCCATTCCACCCTCCTCCTTTAAGTATATTTCCTCATGTCACTGGTTTTTGAGATTTGCTGCAATATCCCAGAGAAACTTATGAAGCTTTGATGAGATGTCTCACATGGTGGTGGGTATTAGTTGGTACAAAATTTGAAGGTCAGGCAGAAGCAAGACAAATACAGGTCCAGAATCAAAGCCAAAAATGCCCCCAAAGTCACAGCTGGTGTTCTTGTTTCTCCCCAAGCTCAGTCAGGAAATAGAGTATCATTTTCTAGGTGAGATGGTGGGTGTTAGAACTGTATAGAGATACCAGTTAGTCTATTGAGTTAGTTTATTGTGCCAACCTGCCTGATAAACACACGTGGGGTTAATTGAAGGGCGGAGAGCCTCGCCTTTCTAGTTCTCGGGTCTCACGTCTCTTGCTGTCTGATGGTTGGACCAGGGTGCAACTGCCTTAGCCAGTTCCTTGCTTTAGTTGGTAAAGCTCACTTCCTGCAAGACATCCCTGAGGAGAAGCTGCATGGACCTACCCCGATGCAGCCCTGGGTGCTGGAGCAGCCGTGTGGAGATGCCTGCCAGCGCGGAGATGCTTCCACATTCACTGACTTGGCTTTCCTCCTGCAGTCGGCATTACTGTGTGTGTTTTGTGAGATGGAGGAGGACTTTGTGGATTGGTGTTGGACATATGGGTTAATATTGGACTTGTGGGCTTGGGCAGCACTGGGTTGGGATGTTTTCTTGATGTGCACTTAACCTTTTTATAAAATTCTCTCTTTACATGAGTTTCTGTGGAGTTGTTTCTCTAAAGTACCCAGACTCAGACACCAGTACAATGACCCCAATCTAAGTAAAACAAAGGAGAGTACCTCAAGTCACACTTTCCACTAAGGTCAAAGGTGCTCTCCAAGGAAACATAGAGTGTGTCTGGGCTTATACTCTCTACTAAATTGGAATCTTAATGATGTCCCCAAGGAAACAGAAGGCGTGGGTTTGTTCACACCCTCTTCTCTGGTCAGGTCATAACACCACCCTAATCTTGTCCATTATTATATTAGAGAATGCCCTCCAAAATGGGACTTTAGTCACAGGCATGGGTTAGTCCAGAAATATACCACATAAGGAATGGTGGCTAAAAGGGCCATATTACTTGACTATAACTCAATATGGCCCCTTTAAAAAACAGGGATTTCTTTGCTATGTCAGTGAGCTCATATCAGAGCAGTGGGTTTGAAACCTAATGAGAGGTCATATAAATAGAGCACAATAAATACACACAGGGTGGGAGATAAATACATGTAACTGTATGCAAACGAAGGACCATCAAGATTCAACAACAGACACTAAAAAGTACCAAAGAGTCTCACAGAAGGAAGTAACACATTTGGGAGCTTGGAATTTCAGTCTTGAGATGTGTGAGCCAATCAGTTCCTATTCTTTAAAGTCACAAACTTGCAGTTTGGGTTATTGTAATACTAGGCAACTAAGGCAGACTCCATCATAAAAGGTCGTGTGCAATTGGTGAATGAGTTGGCTCTTGCACACACTCTCCTGAGAAATGGGAGTGAACAAAGAATGATTCTTCAGGATGTCTGAATGCCGCAGTCCAGCTGCAGCAAGGTCCAGGGCAGGGGTCCCTCAAGGTGGGTCACGGTGTCGGTGAGTGGGAGACAGAAACCACACGACTCAAAGGTTGCGGGTGACTGTTCCAATTTTATTCATGCAAAGCTTCAACTTATATATTATTTTTCGTGGCTTAAAGCTTATGGCCTGAGGTCATACATCAGGAAATTCTCAGGCCACAAGACCATAACAAGTTACATAAATCACATCATGATTCTTGGTTATAAATTGGTACATCTTGAAACTAAAACTGTCTCAACCACAAGGGTGATAAAAATAAACCTTCTAACAATAACTGAGCACACTTCATCCAACCAGGGCACATTGTTCTAACTATGAAATCAATAAAGCATTAATATGTTTCATTATCAAAAATTACTTGACAGGCTTTGACTGTTCTTTCTTAGGCTGTTCCTCTAGGGCTTTCATTTCTTGTTCTTTCTTTTCCACTAAGTTCACATAAATTAAACTCCCAAAAGCCTTTCTGTACCAAGGTATGAGTTGCCTCACAATAGGTAGCTTTGCGTCAGTGGACTTCAAACACCACGGGGGCCCTCCTCTTGCTAACCTTTCCATAAAACTTAAACTGCTCAAAGGAACTTGTACACCTTCTTTGTTAACCATTCTTATGCCATTCTCATTATAAGCCCCTGTATAAGGTAAATCAGGGTCAGGAACTCTATTTCTCTTTGGGTTATATCCTGGAGGGGGATGCCATATTCTGTCCCCTATGCGGTAACCAATATAAGGAGGGGGGAAAACCATGGGAAGAGGATGATAAACTTTTTTAGAGTCTTGCACAAAAGCTTCCAAACGAGCCCCTGAGATTTACATGGTTTTCAGTTGCAATAGCTCAGCCTGCTAAAAATCTAACATAAATTCCTTAAGGGGGGGTTACTGGCTTCCAGTTTCTAGCTTTATTATACAATACACTTTGCATGCAATCAGGACATGGATCTTTCGAAACCATAGGAAAGGGAGTAACCCCAACTTCTGGGGGATATTCCTCAGTTGACATCAGTTATTTCCTAAAAGGGGAAGTGATCAAAATGATCAGGAACCAGAGAGCAGCTACAATTATCAATAATGATATCAGGCCAATAATTCCAAAGGGTGCACGGAAGAGACTTCCTTGGTGGAGCCTTCTTTGAATGCTCCTCCTCCATGCGCTGACTTTGTCAAGGCCCATGGTTGGAAGTGGTCTCAGCACCTGAAGATAAGTTATGAAGGACCATGTGTAGGAAGTGGTTGAGAGGGGTCTATAGGGGTGGGGGGGCAGGGCTGACATTGTACACATTCCTTTGGATTTTCTCCCTTGTTTATTGTTTTTTTTCCCCTTCAAGTTTAGCCTACAAAGTATGAATCATGATCAATTCGGACATTCTAGAAATGATTTATGAAAACCCTTGAGCCTCAGGAGCTGTCTCTCTCTCTAGGATGTAAGTTCGGCCTTATTAATACACAGACTATCCTCCACATTAACCTACAACTTGTCTAGGAGATAGCGGGGCTGGAGGGGAGTGACCTGTAGGGCACGGGGCATTGCAGATGGTGAAGCTGATTCCCAACGTGTGAATCGTATTGCCCTTGGCCCCGATGTTTGAACTGCAAAGGGAGGAGTGTGACCTAGTTCAACTCTCTCACCTGATGGCCAGATGCTGCATCTGCTTCCCTTCACTCCCACTGCTTCTCGGAGCTAGAATGAGCCACTAGAAGATGCAGATTTCATTATATTATGATTTTCTTTAAAATAATCTTCTCTGAATCTCTATGAATAGAAGCATTCCACTTTTATAGAAGCTGCATGTAAGGTTCTTATCTTATAATATTGCTCTAGGAACTTCAATTAAATTATGGGAGCTGATTACAAAACATTGTTGGCTTTTTTAAACCGTTGTCAAAAAAAAAACAGTCCCCAATAGATCGCAACCCTCAGCACAATGGAATGAAATGTTGATCTTGTGCCATTTTGATGATCAGTTGTGGATCAGACGATTGTGATTCATAGAGTTTTTCTGGGTTGATTTTTGGAAGTAGATTGGCAGGCCTTTCTTAAATACTAGCTCCTATAACATGGCCATGTTTTATTTTTTAAATATGTATGAATAATTGATATTTTAAAGGCAGAGGGTACAATGATAGACAAAAGTTTCTTGTCTCCTGATGTTTACATTTACTGGGTCAAGATAGCTAATAATTAAGCCTTTGAGCAAACGAACAAATAGAGTAATTTCAGAGAATGATCAATTCAAAAAGAAGAACAACCTGGGTGTTAGGACAGACCACAGGCCAGGTGAGGTGGCTGCATATTAAGGCAACCATGAAATGTTCTGGGGCGAAAGCATCGCAGGAAGAATGAAGACCCAGGACAGACGCTTTGGTGGGAGTGAACTCAGTGTGTTCAGGGACCTCAGTGAAGCCAGGATGGTTGGAATGACAAGGAATGAAGGTGGCAGGAATGAGGTCGGAGCAGTGTGTGGGTCTGTTAGCATAAGGCTACACCAGGGAGAGAGACAGGCTCTTTTACTTTGGTCATACTTATATTGTATTTAAAATTCTACTCGTTGAGTCCTGGTCTCCTAATATCAGACCAGTTATGATGATGATTATTATTATGACAGAGACAGAGGGATTTCGTCTTCTCAAACCTGGGTGGGAGGTCACAGACACTATTGGAATCATCCTAGAGCATGTTGGAAGAAAGCCTTGCTTATCTTTTTCTCAAATGCCACCCGTGGAACCCAATCCCCCAGCGGGTCATCCCGGGGCAGGGTTGACTCAGTGGGAAGTGGGTGGGTGGACATTGCGCAATCAGGGGTCTGGGCAGCAAGTGTGAAGGGGATATAAGTCAACATCGATTCAGGAGCTGCTTTTCTCTGTGGTCACCCGACCCCCGGGGCTGGGTTCTGATGAATTGTGTGTGAGTTGGGCACACTTTCATGAGTTTATCTTTGGCCTGAATGTCACATACAAGCCAGTGGAAATAAATTAAGAACACATTAAAATGTATTCATCATTAAATCTTATTCCAACACCAGGCACAACGAGCACTGCAATATTTTCACTAAATGTGTATTAAGTAATACAACCATTTCTCAAAAGACTGTAAGTTGCTGAACTAGCACTTTGATGATAGCAAAATTCTTTTGTTTTGTTTGCTTTTTCTTTTTTGTGGACTATCACACATTTTCTGTGATGCTCTTCCAGTTGGAGTGACTTTTTGTTTAAGATGCTGCTTTGTTGACCTTTGTGCGCCCGGCCCTCCTCATGGAGTTGCTGACTAACAGCAATGCTGTGCTGCTCTCTGTCACCGAGCACCTGGCAGGCTGGCAGCAGTTCTATGCCAGCCTGTGACAACAAGGGAGGCAGGTGGGAGAGGGAGAACATTCTGGGGGCAGGTAGCCCGTCCCTTCCAAGTGGAAGGAGGGTCTTCAGAATATATTCAGGAAGGAGAGGAGCTCGGGTCTGGAAGGAGAGCGAGACCTGGATAATGTCGTGGGAAGGATGTGTGTTAACGCTACAGCGCAGTCTCCTTGGCGAGGACAGGGCCTTAGTTGCAGCTGTGGCGTTTGGGGAGGACTCTGGGAGGGATGGGAAAATGGTGCGTGGTAAATTGGGTTGAAGGAAGGAGTTTGAAACGACTGGTCTAGGTCAGCTTTTCATGTTCAAAGATGACGAAACAAAGGGTTAGTACCTCTTCCTTTCACGGGACTGTGACTGTGTTTCATGAAGCAAAACTCGTTTGAATGAAATTTAGTGAGTTTGTAAGGAGATTGACCAGACCTCGCTCCCCTCAAGGCCTGGAATATGGGAGGTCAGCCTTTCATCAGCTACTTAGACTAACGCCTCTCCAGCTGCTTTTCAGAAGTAAAATGCCAGACGTAGAACTGTCCCAGACCCCTCGAAAGGAACAGTCACGGACACTGCAGGCTTCAGTTCATTTGTTAGTAAGAGACACCACCCTACGTCATTATGAATGTCAGAAAAAAATTCTATGGGAGACACCATAACTCTCCTTGTAGTATTTTTTCCCTGAATGTTGAAATGACATCCGAACAGACCCCATAAAATGTGTTTCTGCATGAAGTGCCTCTGGTTCTCAGGTTTGGCTTGCTGAATGACTTGGTAGGTAATGAGCTCATTTTGAGATCCCAGGCTCAGGGTGCTGTACAATCGATCAGCGCACTGGTTGAAAGACTTTAACAGTCACACGTGTAGTCTATTTCCTGCCAGGACACAGACTATCTATGTGTAGCAGGCATTGCTTTTATTCTTGGGGTCACTAGATCGTAGGATCCTGGGCGGGACACATTCTTGAGTATTGGACTGAAAAGCTGTCATTTCAAACTGACCAAGAGTTGCCTTGGAAGCCAGCATAGCAATCTGCCTCTGGAAAAAAACAAACAAACAAAAAACAGCCTTAAGAATTCCATGATAAAAAAAAAAAAGGAATTCCGCCACGAGTGAGCGGAATCTCTGTCCATTGACAACAACATCGTGAAGAAATGCCCACGGTGTCTGTACCTGGACTCTGGATTCCTTCAAGAGCTCACTCTGGCTGGGGCACCTTCACTTCCGTGCGGCAGTCTTGGTTGTAGTACTCTTGTGTTTGGATAACTCAGGAAATATAATTCTAGACGTCCTTTCCTCCTGCTTTTCAGTCAAACCACTGGGTGAATGCATTTCTGTTCAGCTGGTCTGCGGCACTCACAGCAGTTGCTTTATTACTTCAGAGTAACTGCAGCTGCTTGGTTGTCGGTATCTGCAACTGCGATAAGGCGCGAAGTACTTAACCTTAAACACTCACAGGCATGGAGTCAATTCTGACTCACACTGACCCCACAGGATGGAGAAGAACTCCCTCGGAGCAGGTGGTGGTATGGAACTACTGATCCTGTAGTTAACTGTCAGTTTATAACACACTGCATCACCATGTCTCTTTAGCAACTAATCTAAATCTAGCAAATATTGAGCACCAAGACCCACAAGATTTCATTCTCTGATAAGTCAACCTCAATGCCACCACCAAGAAGGTATTCAGCAAAGCCTTCTGGGAGGGAGCCCAGAGAGAATGTGTCTCCCGCCTCCAAGGAGGAAATCCAGGAATTCCCAGAATCCTCAGGGGAAGGTCATGCCCACACAGAGGTCTCATTGGCTAGGACCCGATTGACAGACTAGACTCCACCCCTTCACTCTTAAACTTTTCAAGTCCCAAATTGACACCAGATGATGTCACTCCCACAAAGGGAGAAAGACAAGGCTTTCTACTAGGGTCAAAAGTTTCAGCCTTGGAAACCCATGGGGGCAGTTGTGTCTTAAAGCATAATTGCTGTAAATCGGAATTGACTCAGAGAGAGGGAGAGACAGAGACAGAGAGAGAGGAGAGAGAGAGAGAGAGGCTCAGCGCTGCCACCTGTTCACTAGCTGACTGGGCGACTGTGCTCTTTAACATCTCTGAGCCATAGTTTCTAATCTGTCAACAAGCCAGACTTAATCCTACTGAGAGGTAACACAGGTAAAAGTACGAACTCCACAGTTGATCCATATGGCTGTGGCCGCCATGCTAACATTACTGCATTACTGTAAGTGCTAGCGAGAGCTACTTGCATCTGTCTGGGTTACCAGATGCATCTACAGTTCCACGCTCAGTAGAGGTGCAGGACTGTGATCTCCTGCACTGAACACGCTTGATAGGGCTTCTGTCAATATCTGGAGCAATTTATGTGTACTCAAATAATTGAGTCCTTTTAAATTTATGTTTGGCTCGTTCCTCACCCATTATTGGTATGGATTGAGTTGTGATTCCCCCAAAAATTGTGTTGTAAATTCTAACTCTCGTATCAGTGGATGTTATATCGTTTGGGAATAGGGGTTTCTTTGTTATGTTAATTACCATTTCCTTGCTAGGTATATCTTAAGCCAGACACTTTTGAGATACAAAAGAAACAAATTCTGCAAAGAGACAAGCAACAAGCAACCACGAAGGTGGGAAAGATAGCCAAGGGATCCCAGTAAGAACACGAGAGAATGGAGACCAGGACTGTTTTCCTGAGCAGACAGAAAGAGTCTTCTTTTAAAGCCATTCCTCTAGATTTAGACTTCTATCCTCTTAGTCTGTGAAAGAATAAAATTCTGTTTTTTAAAGCCACTCACATGCAGTGTTTCTGTTAGAACAGCACTAAGAAACTACGGTGTCCCCCAAACTGGTGGGTATGATTACAGACAGGTGGGGTTGGCAGAGAGGGAGATGTGGTTGCTCTCAAACACTAGCTCACTTTTCATCTACATCAGGGTTCATGAAACGACAACCCGCTGGCAACTTCTGATGTTATAAATAATATTTGAGAAGGACCCAACCTTGCTCATTCCTTTTGGAATTGTCATCCTTGTGGTACAAGTCAGAGTTAAATGGTTGTGACAAAGGCCACTGGCACTGACCATCTGGCTCTTCACAGAAAACATTTGCCAACACCGTTTTTTTGAGAACAAAGGGTACAGTGTCCTTTCATGTACAAATTGCCTTCGTATGCTCAATATAACTGCTGGTTATGTGCATGATACAATTCCTAGAGCCTTCAGCCTGTGTTTCTGCTATTTCTGGTGAAGCTAGTTTGAAAAGGCCATTGTCAGCGTGAGAAATTCCCCTTCCACAGACTGGCTTCAGAGCTTCAAATATCTTTCCATTGGTATTCTGCCGGGGTGCATAGGCCTGTAGGCATTTTTACTCCTTCAAGTGAGGGAGAGTTCTGGCTACTACAGTGGGCATGGGTGTGCGAACACTCATAACAGCACCCTTGGTCCAGCGTGGTGTCATAGAGGGCTCCATCAGGCTAGCTGTGTGTCCGTGCAATTCTTTCTAACCATTGAGAGGCAGTGTGAATAGCTTCGCCCTTAGGCAGAGTACATTAGAAAGTGGATTACTGTGCCTTCCGGAGCCAGTCTAGGGAGAAACAGCAGAGCCCTCATGGACTTGCCTATTGGTGCCCTTAATGGAAATTGTGGTGCCAGTCTGGCATGGTCATAAGTCTTACCCTGACTGCCTTGGTCAGAGAGCCCTGAACCAACCTTATCAACTCTTCTGTCTAACGTAATGTACATGCCCCAATCAGCATCCCATTCCTGTTTCTGTAGTCCTGTCTGTAACTGTGATGCATTGATCATCCAGCAATCGTGCTTTTGGGATTGTCTTCTTTGCCCGCTTCTGTAATTTTTTATATCTGAATCTCTGCAAACTCTTGGATGTCATTATGACCTTGTGGTAAGTGTCTCCTTCATCTGGATGATGCGTGTTTGTCCCATCTTTTCCTGGTTAAGACTTAATAAATGTTACCTGTAAGCTTTGGTGTCACCTTTGTACTCTAAAACAGGATTTGGATGACCTCCTGCAGTAGGTAAGGTCCCAGTTAACATTAAGCAAGAGAGTGACAAGATCTCCCCTCTATCCCTATTTGGTCAAGTGCAGCTTGCCATAGAGATTAGGGATGGGGTTCAAGTGTGTCTGGTCCCATAGCTATCTTCCTTTGCATTACGTTTTGTCCACTTTGGGTGTGGATATTTTCAAATCTCCTATAGATGTGTTCAAAGTGCTAGCGCCTATTCCCAGCACAGGATTTCTGAAATGGATTTTCCAGGGGTAAGATTTGGTCTGAAATGAAATGTTTATGTGGTTCTAGTGCTGAGTCAGCTTGAGAGTCTCCTATGAGTCTCCAGGACTCACTGACTGCACATGTGCGTGTGAGATGATTCGCATGTCCCTAAGGTCAGAGGTCTTCCACATCTTGTCTAAACTATGTCACAATAAAATAATCCGTGGTTCTTTTCCTTTGCTGCTCTCCAATAAATGTTGTTTCTACTTAGAATTAAAAATAAACAACCGCTCCCACCCCGAAAAAAATACAATTGAACACAGCACAACAACACAACACAACATAATAAAACACAACGCACCGCACCAGGACCCACACTCCAACCAGCACATCGACTGAACTACGACCAGCAGGTGGCACTGTGCAACCAGTTATCTTCAGGAGCAGCTCCTGGGAACCCTCTCTGTACTATAGAGGATTTTTGCTTGTTAAACAATTTTGTATTGAAGGGGTACTTGAGTGGAGGCACAATGTCCATCTGCTACCTTAATATTAAACCTACAACAACTATATGCACATAGATCTATTTCCTCATCTTCATATATAAATATATTTACATATGTACATGCCCCATTTAGACCTCTATAAATGCCCTTTGCCTCCTAGATCTTCCCTCTATTTCCTTTTACTTTCCTCTTGTCCCACTATCATGTTCAGCCTTCATTTGGGTTTCAGTAATTCCTCTCTGTTACATTACCCTTGATCACGCCCTACCAGGCCTCCTACACCCTCCTCACCACCGATTTGATTCCCTTGTTGTTCCCTTGTCCCTGGGTTTGTTAACACCACTTCCTTTCCCCCCAGCTTCCCCTCTCCCATGTCCCCCCTGGAACTGTCGGTCCCATTGTTTTCTCCTCCAGATTGTTCATCCAACCTATCTTATTTAGACAGGCCTGCGGAGATAATTACATGCACAAAAACAAGACAGAGTAAAACCAAGCAATAAAAGAAAAGAAAACAAAACCGCAACAAAAAGCCAATGACAAAACAAAAACACAACAACAAAGAAAAGCTTGTAGTTAGTTCAAAGACTGTTTGTTAGCCTTTAGGAGTGTATTTCAGTCGAGTCTGATGGGGTGCCAAGCCCTGGCCCCAAAGTCTATTTTTGGTATTCCCTGGGGTCTTCGTTGCTCTGTCCCCCTTGCTGTTCTGTTCCACACCCTTAGTGTTTTGCCTCGGTGTGGTAGGATCAGATCGGGTGCAATTCCCACACTGTGTCTCCATTTTTGTCCCCTGTAGGGGGTCAGTGAGTACTCCCTCAATGCAAGAATACTTTGCTCTGTTAAACTGGCATTCCATGATGCTCACCTTCCTGACACAATCGCTGAAGGCAAATGGGTGCATAAGCAAATGTGGTGAAGAAAGCTGATGGAGCCCAGCTATCAAAAGATATAGTGTCTAGAGTCTTAAGATTTAAAGGTAAACAAGCGGTCATCTAGCTCAGAAGGGACAAAGCCCACATGGAAGAACCACACCAGCCTGTGTGACCACGAGGTGTCAAAGGGAAGAGGTATCAGGCATCAAAGAACCATAAAACATATCATTGTGAATAAGGGGGAGTGTGGAGTGGGGACCCAAAGCTCATCTGCAGGCAACTGAACATTCCCTTACGGAAGGGTCGTGGGGGAGGCGATGAGCCAGTCAGGGTGCAGTATAGCAACGATGAAACATACGACTTTCCTCTGTTTCCTAAATGCTTCCTCCACTCCCCAGCCCCACCCCATGCCTCCCACTATCATGATCACATCTACCTTACAAATCTCGCTAGACCAGAGGATGTACATTGGTACATATAGGAACTGGAAACAAGGAATCAGGACGATGATCCCTTCAGGACCAGTGATGAGAGTGGCTATACCAGGAGGATGGAGGGAAGGTGGGGTAGAAAGGGGGAACCGATCACAAGGATCTACATATAACCCCCTCCCTGGGGGATGGCCAATGGAAAAGTGGGTGAAGGGAGACGTTGGACAGTGTAAGATATGACAAAATAACAATTTATAAATTATCAAGGGTTCATGAGGGCAGGGAGAGTGGGGAGGAAGGGGGGGGTGGAATGAGGAGCTGACGCCAGGGGCTTAAGTGGAGAGCAAATGTTTTGAGAATGATGAGGGTAATGAATGTACAAATGTACTTTATACAATTGATGTTTGTATGGATTGTGATCAGAGTGGGATGAGCCCCCAATAAAATGATTAAAAGCATTTTGTTCAGATTTCTAAGAAAACCCCAAGTAAGAGAATGGTAGATATTATTATCCAAGGAGTACTTGTGAAATGAAGAGGAAATACTTTCAGGCAATAAGATTTATATTTTTCTTCAGTTTCTGAAAAGGGTTCCGTCTCAAGTTCTTGTTGCATCTCAAGCCACAGTCACATCCACGACCACATCCAAAAAAATTCATTTTTGGTTTTTTTTAAAACCATTTTATTGGTGATTAATACAGATAGCATATCATTCCATAGTGCAGTCCCATCAAGCAGTTTGTACAGTTGCTGCCACAGTCAGTTTCAGCACATTCGCTTCCTTCTTGGACCCCTTCCCCCACTGTGCCCCTCAGGAACCCCGCTTCTGCTTGTTGTCTGTATAGGTTCATCCATCCTGGGCTTCCTATTCTGAAAAACAGAAAAGAATATAACAAAAATTCAAGAGGGCTATGCACAATGACAAAATATACCAGAGAAAAATCTCATATATATATTTGAAAACACCACAGAAAATGTTGGAAACTACATCAGGCCCAATGTGTATCGGAGCAGGATTCAAGAGACAAGGCTTTAACTGTCACGTCAGGTTTATCATTTTGATCTCCTATAGTCTATATCTCTCTAACGCTCTCTCTTTGGCAGCCAGTTTATCCCCTCCTTCCATTATCGATGGAGGGAAGTCAGCAGAGGCTTATTTTCTAGGTCGATCTCATGAATGTGTCTCGGACTCCTACTGTCATCCATAGCCTCCTGCAAATCAGAAACTCACAATTTAACCTCTGATACAATTCCCCTTTTTGGCTTCAGATTACATGATTTGCACTCCTTCAGTCAATCGATATTGGTATGCTTTTCCCATGTGGACTTGATTGCTATCTCACTTAGAAGGCTGTTGGTTTGGAAACAAGCCTTTAAGACCCCAGACTCTATTTTATCTGATAGCCTGTCACCATCTAATTTCTTCGCCACACTTTGCTGTAGCACCCATACCTTCTGTGTTCCCTTCCTGAGGGTGAGTATCAGGCAGGGCCATGATGTAAGAACTGATTGTTCTTAAGTTGGAGCCAGGATTTAATGTGAGCCCCAAACCCATTCCTGGTTCTATGTTTGTCTGTTTTGTTTTTAAATCTGCCATTGGCTCCCCTTAGAGATCACGTTTTTAATGTCTGATAGAAGGTCTTCCTAGAGCATTAAGATAGTCCATTAAAATTGTCATTGATTATCTTCTGCTACTAATGTTTGAAACACTCTTGAGAAAGGTTTATTGGACTAATGTAGACTTACTACTTATCACAATACAGATTTATTCCCTTGTACAGAATAAATCCTTACATAGTTAGACACTACGCAAACACTGGGAGTTGGTTGTCAGAGAAAATTAACAATAATGTTCACTGGAAATGTCGATCACAGGTTTTCCAAAGTAGTATAATATGTATCCTATATATATTATAAGACAGGACATTGGTGTACTAAGTCAATGTTTTTCCGCCCAACAGCAGTACACAATACATTTTCATTTTTAAATCCTTAGGTTACAGGTGTGTTTGAGGTAGAACCCAATTCACATAGCGGAGTTTCCACATCTGATCCTCTGATGTGGTTTTGGAGCGTGTTGTGCACCGTGAAGATCCAGGATTAGTTCCCCAGTGTTCTATGGCACTTGGCCTGGGTCCCCAGAATGAGTTTAGAAGCTTGGGCCAATGTGACTTATTCGGTACATATTAGTAGGGAAACTCCCCACTAAGGGTCGTTATAAATATTTTCAGTTATTTTCCATTTGGTCCTCCCCTTTTTTTCTCTGAACAGAAATGCACTTCTCTTCTCCCAGACATGTCTGCTCCCTTTACCTCCCTCAACTTCACTTTCCCACCAGTATCCCTCATCTTTCTGATAGGGAAGTCTACCAGTCAGGGACGGCTCCTCATAACTTTGCATGGCAGCTGCTAACTGGTCAGCATCCCTTCCCCCTTTCTGGACAATTTGATCCTAGCTGATGGGAAGAGCCCTCTACGTAAGTGACCTTCATGTTATATGCGTAGAGAGGATGGTGTATGGCTCATGGGCACTAGTCGGACTCTGTACCAGACTGTCTGTCCAATGGACTGGATGTCTTGCAAGCCTGAGCTTATGCTCGTCCTGTTGCTGCTCCCTACAGCAGTGGACTCATACAGTGTTGGTTCTCTTGTGATTGGCTGACTTCACTCAGCAGATTATAATTATTACAGGACATATTAAGCTTACAATCATCATGATCTATAGTAATACTCCCTACCAAAAGTACATAAGGCGATGGTACGCAGGCAGTAACGTTTCCTTGCGGTTTGGAGGAAGGGGGCCCATAAGCTTCACATCCCCCCAAATAGTCTCTATTTTCCCTTTGGCAGTATTTTTTAGAGTATTGTCCTGGTTGCTGGACCAATCGATGATATATCTCTTTTTGGTGATGTTATATCGGATGGGGTTTGTCCATGAAACACGATCTCCACAATATGGTTTTATTATTCTTTCAAGTCTCTAGTCCATAAAAAGAAAGATTGTGGAGTGGATGAAATTACATTTCCTTCACCTTGTACAGGCAGGGAAGATGTGAGTCATTAACCCACACCATGATTTCCAGACTTCCCAGACAGCAGAACGTAAGAGTGGTGGATCAGGAACATAAGTCTAGTACTGCTCACTGCGTGAAGTCCCCAGAAGCACTCCGAGGCTCTTGCCATTGTCCATTAAGTGAATCTTTCCATTTTACATATGCTTTGTCTTTATTATTTGGGAATCTTTTTCACAAGGCAGTGAGCAGCAGATGACCGTGTACATCCAAATTCAAAAAATTTTGTCCCGACCCGTGGGAACTTCAACACGGACCCTGGAGGAGGGAGTGGGAATTGGGGGGACAAGAGACACGAGAAATGGAGACAAGACAGTAGCCTGATCAAGTCTTGTTTATTGAGTGGAAAATTACAGCTTATATAGGCCAGCAATGGGGGAAGCAAGATGCAGGTGCTTGTATATAATCATTACACACATGTTTACCCAAGGTTGCAAGCAGAGTACATTCCAGGAATAGTGACCGCAGAACAGAATCATACAGACAGAGACTTCCTTATGTATGTCTGGCAAGGTAAGTATGTCAACCACAGCTGCAGCGCTGTCACGTAGGCTGGGGTGGAAGGATACCCAGAGCTCAGGCTAATGAATTTCAAGTAATGGCCGGCCCTCATGGCTCTGGACAGTATCCCATGGTTGGTTTACTTGTATTTCCTGATGGCTCCTGAATGAGCGCATTTCCTCATGTGCTTATTAACCTAGCCATTCCAGTGTCATCCTTCGTGAATCATCTGTTACGGTCCTTTGCCCATTTTCTCAGTTATTAATTTTTTTCTTGTTGTAGGTTCATAAAATACTGTACACTTTAGTAATTAGTCCTTTGTTAAATATATTTTCCTAATCTGTGGGCTCTCCTTTTACTCCTTTAATGAAATCCTTCGATGTGCACAGTGTTTTATTTTTTAATAGGTCCCATTCATTTATTTTGTCTTCCGTGGAGTGTGCGTCCTTTGTTATATGTGGTAGCCCTGCACCAGGGCACTTAGATTTGCCCCGATTTTCTTGATGACTGCTAGCTTTGGGTTTTACATTTAGGTCTTTTATTCATTTTAGTTCTTTTTTTAATTTTGACATGGGGTGAGAGATGGGCCTTGTTTCATTATTCTGCAGATGGATATCAGGTTTTTCACATCATTTATTGAAGAGGACATCCCTTTTCATTTAATGCTTATTGGGCCTTTGTTAAAAATCAGGTGACTGCATGCAGATGTTTTCATTGCTGTGTTTTCTGTCCTGCCCCATTGGTCCATGTATCTATCATTAAACCAGTACAAGGGTGTCTTGACAACTGTGGAGGATAGTAAGTTGATTTTGAGGTAGTGCAAGACCACCTTCTTTGTTCATTCTGCTTCTTATCTCGTCATTGTGTTGCTATGTTGCTGACTCTGACTGTGTAGGAGTGGGTGGTACAATTTCATTTGTCCCACAAAGGCTGCAGAGGGAAGGAGACCGGGGAGCAATGGGACCAGCTTCAGAGCAAGATGTGTGTATGTGGGAGCCCCGTTTCCCCAGGAAAAAGTAGCTCTCTCCAGAGAAATGACAAATGTCTTCACAGATAAGGAGATGCTCTCTTTTGGGGTCTAGATATTCATTCGTGCTCATTTTTCATCAACACTGTGTCAATACAAGGATATCATTCCTTCAGCCTTCACTCTTTGATTTATGTTCACATCCCTGCATTTTATAGAGAGCTGGAGAAATACCAGTAAAGGTTGTTTTCCACCTTGAGGCCTACACGTACTGCTACTCGGTCTTTCTCTTCTATTGTGCGTAGAACATTTCTTAACCATAGCTATTGCCAATGTTATTGTTTGGCACATCCTTTGCCTTCATTGTCTCTTACATAGTGTGTGTGTTATGATGTTGAAAAGTTTTCATGAAAAGGATAGTGTGGTAGTTACATAATCTGGTGTCAATTTGAGGATTCAGAGTGAAGGGGTGGAGTCTAGCCTGTCAATCAGGTCATAGCCAATGTGGCCTCTGTGTGGGCATGGCCTTCTCCTGAGAATTCTGGCAACTCCTGTATTCTTCCTTGGAGGTGGGAGACACTCTCTTTCTCAGCTCAATCCCCGGGAGGCATTCAGCTGACAAGATACATGGCACTAGACGAGGGCCCAGAGCTGGAGGAGCCATGTGGAGACCCACACCAGCACCGAGATGCTTACACCAACACTGGATCCACAAGACTTCCCACCCACTGGCCTGTGATCTTCCTGCATTTGGCGTTCTTGCATGTGTTGCGCGAGTCTGAAGAAGACTTTATAGATTGGCATGAGACATATGGGCTAATATCAGAGTTATATGGCTTGATCTGGACTGGGCTGGGATGTTTTATCAGTATTCAACTACTCTTGTATATAAAGCTCTTTCTTATACACATATTAGTGTCCATGAATTTGTTTTTCTAGGCTACCTGGACTAACACAGCTAGTAATAATCCTGGTCATCTCAGATGACAGAGACCATAGATAGACAATGACATTAAAGATACTGTGGCCTTTGTCCAGCTGCTTGCCCAACATGGCGATGCTCTGCAGAGGCAGGACCCATCCAGCCACGGCCAGTTAGTAATGCCACTCTTTCTTGTGGAAAGCCTGGGACTACAATTTCCTTCATTACTGTTCAATTCTTTCTTAAAACACACCCCGGGAAGGTCCTGCAGAGAAAGAGGAAATGAGAGCAAGGAAATGAATTTTTAAAAGCTCATTTGCTTTGCCAAAGTGCTATGAATTTTGCCTCCTCTTCTTCCCTTGAATTCATTATAGGCTTGATAGGCAACACAGTTGAGGTTTTGTTTGCTTTTACAAGGCTGTGGCCCTTCTTTCTCTTTTCAAATTTAAATTTTATTCATTTGAAGGATTATTTCCCCCCTTAATTGTAGGCCACAACAGAGAGACAGGAAGCCATAGGACATGTGGTTGCATAGTGCATCTTATCAAAACAGTGACAGCATCCCAGGAAACGCCCCATGTATGTGGCTATCTCCTCTTTTGATCTTTTTCCATTCACCTCCCTCTTGACCTCCCTGTTTCTTCCCTCTCCTCCCCCCCCCCCCCCCCCGCCTGATCCTAGTCATCAAAGTCTTTTCCTTTGGTATAAAAATCATTTTTTCCCCTTCATAATTATGTCATGAAATATATATCTTTATGAAATTGACTAACTTTGTGGTGCACAATGTCCACCAATTTTGTGCATATCACAAGGTGTTTGACTGACTCATCACTGTTTTTAAAGAACGCTTAGTATTCTATTGTGTGTGTATACCAGAGTTTGTTTAGCCACTGCACCACAGATGGGATTTTTTATTGTTTTCATTTTTTAATTATAGAAATTACTGTGATCAACATATGCTGTGCATAGATCTCTTCATGTTTTGTTCTTTCTTTCTGGTATATACCAAGTAGAGCGATTTTTGGATCACAGATATTTGTATTTTTTAAGAGAGTGCCATATGTTTTCTTTCGTGGTTGTACAATTCTGAAACCCACCAGCAGTTCATGGGAGTTCCAATCTCTCCACATCCTCTCCGATATTTATTATTTTCTAGGTTTTTTTTTTTTTTTAAGCCACTGATGATTTTTGAAGTATTGACCGTGCAGGTAGCAGCTTCACGCATAACTATTATGCCACACCAGGGTTCCTTTTGGTTTTGTGGTGATTTCTCCCTCTGAAATACCATCCTGTAAGGGGTAGAGGTTTCTGCTCCTCAAGGGTGGGGGGGGCGGGGGGGAGAGGTTTGTCCAGAATTCAGATTCATGTGTCTCTCTGCTTTTTCTGTAATCTTTCCTGAAGAGGGTTTTGATGGACTTCCAATCCTTGGCCATATTGGATCGAACTCCTCTGGCTTTTTATGTATTGTTTTAACTTATTATTGTGAATTGTGTGAAGGTTCATAGAGTGCATTACTTTTTGTTTCATACCATTCATTTCAACCCCCACTATATAATACAATTTATATTGTATTATTTATCCTGTCTCCATTACTTCTTCTTTATTCACCCTTCTAAACTTGTGCTTGAGTACATGTTCCTCTTTTCATCTCAAATTGTTGATTATTCTGAGGTGTGGGTACCTCCCTAGTATTCATGCTCTACTTATAGACCTGCCTTGTTTGGCTGAGAAATGAGTCCTGGGTGAGTTTATTTGCAGACCTGACTGGTGACTAAAGGCCTGAATGTTGATAATTCTACCAGTCTCTATTTTATTAGTAAACACATTAAAAGAAACAATTTTAGGTTTTTGTTCCACATTTTTATCCCACTCTATACAAGACCTTCCATGCAATTCCTTCTGGGGCCATTGGTAGTGGTATACAGGTACCAGCTAGTTCTTCATGGAGACAGACCGTCAAATAAACTCAGTGGATGCATTATTTACATACATCTACATTTTCATGACTATACTTCCTCCTGATAGGGAGAGATCAACTGTTGGCACTGATATTTGTATAAGAAAGAGCTTTATATACAAGAAAAATTAAATATTGAGAAAACATCCCAGCCCAGTCCAGATAAAGTCCATAAGCCCAATATTAGACCATATGTCTGATATCAATCTATAAAGTCCTCTTCAGACTCATGAAACACATGCAATGACACCGAATGCAAGAATATCACAGGCCAGCATGTGGATAGACTTGTGGCTCCAGTGATGGTGTAAGTATCTCAGTTTTGGCGTGGGCCTGCACCTGGCTCCTCCAGGTCCAGGGCTCTCCCTGCCATCAGCATAGATCCACATGTCTTGTCAGTAGAGAGTCTCTTAGGGAGTGAGCAGAGAGAGAGTGTGTGTGTGTCCCACCTCCAAGGGGGAATACTGGTTACAGTGATTCGGCAAGGATTTTCCACAGGTGTGGGTATCTTACGGCACATTCTTTGAGTTTTTCCTTGTCGGGGAATACTCTTACCTCACCATCTACCTTATTAGCTAGTTTGGAAGGGTTGAGGATTCTCAGGTTGGCGTTTTCTCCTTCCAGCCATAGGAAAATGTTACTCCATTCTCTCCTCTTCATGGTATCTGATGACAAGTCTAAGCATAGTCTTATCAGAATACCATTGCACATGACGTTTTTTCTCCTGCTGCTCTTCTAATTGTCTCTTTTTCCTCAAAGTGGGATAATTTAATTATTATGTGCCTTGGTATGTTCTTCCTGGGGTTTAGTCTAATTGGTGTCCCTCTCCTTTTTGTATGAATGCCTGATTCTCATTCACTTAGATGGGGATGTTTGCTTCTACTAATTGCATTGCCAATTTAGCAGTTGGCTTCTTCATTGTGTCCAGTTCTGTAGACCAATTATTCAAATATTGTTCCTATTCATAGCTTCTGTCATTGTTCTCAGGTTTTCTTCTGCTTCTTTGATTATCTTGTTTGACTGTCCAGTTCATTAAAGTCTGCCTGGTTGTCTTTGAGATTGGTGATACCATTATCCACCTCTACTAGTCTGTTGGTGGGGTTAGTTATCTTTGGCTTTGTTTCTGTTACCTCATCCATTAGCTCTTGTATTTCCATTTAGTGTGTGGTCTTCATCCCCTCTATCATTGCCTTTATTCTTCATTGTTTCCCTCATATGCTTTATTACTGAAAATTTGTCTTTGTGGCAGATCAACATCTGTTTGTTCTCTGAGTGTTGTTAGGTTTAGAACTTTCTCTATTGTTGCATTTTTTCTTGTTTTCTTGTTGAGGGTATTTAGATATGCTGCTGTCTGCATATCATTTTGGAAGAACTTGGCACTATGTTCCCGGGAGAATGAGAGGCCCCAAGCACTTTGGGTGAGTGGTAAGAATGGCTTTGGGAGCTACCTGTGGTATACTATGGTGGTGGGTCGGACTGCTCTATAGGTGAGGTACTGTGGTGCCTCAGTGGCCACAGGCATTTGGGGGCCTCGGAGGGTGGAATGAGTCCAGCAACTGTAAGTATGCCACTGGGCTGGGTTGTGCGAACCTGGAACATGGGCCCTGGATCTGATCTGGAAGGTAGAGCCAGTTTTGGGCTTGGGCTGTGGCTTTTAGCACCTTTTGGTATGTTTTGTTATGTTAAAATCCTACCAGATATTCTGGGGATTAGAGTTCTTTCTGCATGTTAATGCTATGCTAATGGACCGGGTTTCTGGGGGCTTACTCATAAAATTACACAAAGGAACACATCTTGGAATTGAAAACATTAAAAAAGATTTTTTCTCTTTATAATGGACTTGAGGGGTGCCTTGGTATTGGGGCTGTTTCACACTGTCATCCAAGGAAAGGGGAAAAGATTAGGTGAGTGGGTTTGGGGCTGGCTGGATCTGAATTCTCCCTAGCTGCACCCCTGTGTTGCACCTGACTCTCTCCTGCACAGCTCTGCAGGCTGTGCTCTGGAGATCTGTGTTCTGTCATGGGTAAATAACCCAGGGGCTCTTCAATCGCTGGAGATTAAGGTCTAATTATCTATCTTTACCCATGCTGGCAGGCTCTGAGCTGTGGAGCAGAGAAAAGGTGATGTAGTCACTCCGTTCCTGGCTGGGGAGGGAGAGGAAAAGCCTGTGGATGCAGCAATGATGAGGATAGCAGAAAAGGAAACTCTGGTGTGAGGTCTTGTGGCTAGTTCTTGGAGACTTTCCAAGAGCCTGGGATTGTGATCACCTTTAGAGAACAGCCTGGGGAAATGACTGCCAGCTGTGAGTCTCAGATCAGGGGTACAGGAGGCGGGCAGACACCATCCTGCTGGGTCTGGTGAGGGCTTAGCAGTCTTAGAGCAAACATGATAACTTTAGAGCATTTCAGTGCATTCTCAAGATGCTCCATGGGGGAAAATCATAAAGGGAAGTCTGGCCAGACCCTCCTGCACTGAACATATTTTCCCAGTTTCTCAATATTGGCCTCCTTACTTCTACCAACAGGAGCATTGGGCAGGTAATTCTACCTGGGTGCCATCTGAGCTCCTCACCACCAATAAGCTTTTTATTAACACCCAGCAATAACCACGTTTATACTGAAGTTCATATGGAAAAAAAGACATACAAGAATAGCTAGTAAACAACGAAAATGGAATAATTATGAGGGGTGCCATTAAAACACCTCAAAGCCTCAGAATGAAAGCAGTGTGAAACTAGAAGTTAGATACAGAGAGACTGGCCAGTGGATAAGAATAGGAAGTGTACATGTGAACCTTGTTACTTGGACATCTGTATATTACAAAGGTAACATCTCAAAATCGTACACTAATTTAAAATAGCATTTCATGTAAATGGTACTGGGACAGTAGGATAATCATTTGGAACAAGGTAAACTTGAATTTGGTGATAGTCATTATATTCTGGAAGTTATGCAACTATTCTGACCTTCCTTTTTTGAATTTTTTCTCACTCATTAACGTGAACTCACTACCACTTAATGTTTTGAGTTTTAATTTGATCCATATAGATAGTTCTTTCAAAGAGTACCACATGATGCTCAAGGCAGATTATTTATGAATTCAACTAAACTATTATTTGATTTAAAGAAGAATTTAAGAGATATGTTTGATTTAAAATTTAAAAGAAAATATCAGGCAAATACTTTATGCATCCAGAAATTCTGGATTCCATTCAAGTTTGAAATTCTGCTTCTCTATATTAGTGCTTTTTACGCAATCTTTCATCAACACCTTCAGTTTTCATGGTCACATACTAAGGGAGGCAATTGCTCAGAAAGGCAATTAGTTTAACATTCCATTTCCTCTTCCTCTATCTGACTCAGATGAGGAGATTTTAATGTAGGAAAAACCTAACAATTATGGAATGACTGATCTGTCCACTCAATAAATACATTAATCAATCAATAAATTTATTGTGACTGGAAGATAAATTTTGTCTTTTAATATCAAAATAATCAATCACAATAATATGAAAGAAAATAGTTTTATTCACTCAATACAATTGATAAAACAAACAGCTATTTATGATAATAATCTTAGAAATTGGAAATAGTATGGGACTTCCTTTACTTGATAGAAATAAAATATTACATTTTTTTTCCTGAAGCCATTATCATTGGGAAAATATCAAAGGTTTCCCTTATATATAAGGAAAGAGACAGGGCTAATTGTAAGCATTAAATCCTTTGAATGTTTTATTGGGGATTCTAGCAATTGTAATAAGTTAAGTAAAATAAATAATAGGTACACAGATTGGCAAGGAAGACACAAATCAAAACCAAAATCAAGGAAATCATTATTCAGAGATGGCTTAATTGTGAATATAAAAAAGAATTCTGAAGAACCTTCATGCACACGCGTAGCATTATTATGTGAGTTTAGCAATGCTAACTTTATATCACTTGATAAAAATTTAGTTGTATTCCTATGTTATGAAGTAAAAATTTAAATTTAGAAGAGATACCAAGATAATATCCCTTCAGATTATTTATTTAACCTGCAAGCTGAATAAGTAATATAAGAAACTGGAATATACGAAGAAGAATGTGATATCAGGATTGGAGACAGACTAAATAACAATCGATAATACAAGATAAACTTGGCTTGCCAAAATGAAGACATTCTGAAGCACTTTGATGGATGTCAAAGGCTACAGGTAGTAGTATGAAATACACCTGAACATGAAGCAAATAAAATCATCACAACTGCACTAATAAGCAGCATCAAGATAAAGGAAGGGAAAAAAAACCCAATAAAACAAAAATCTCAACTAACTTGTGAAGATTTTACTTTACTTGAAAGAACATTTAATATTCATGGAAGCAGCTGTCAAGAAATCAATGGTTTATTGTGGAAATCTGTTGCAAAAGAGCTCTTTATTGTTTTAAAAAGAAAACAAAATGTCATTGTGATGGATAACATGTGCCTGGTGGCACTGTGGCTGCTCAAAGGGAAAAGATGAATATTTCCCCTGTAGGAAAGATTTACAATATTGGAAACCCTATATCGGGTTGTTATTTATTGGAATCAACTCAATAGCAGTGGAGGAGATGCAAATCATGGCCTTTCTTCATATGCACACAAAATCTGATCATCAGAAGGACACATAAGAACTTATGCATCCAAACTTCAGAGTTTGTGAAGAATAGTGTGTATACCGTGAACTTCCAGAAGAATGGGCAAATCAGTCTTAGAAGGAATATAACTAGACTATTTATGAGAAGTGAAGATGGTGGGACGACAGCATGTTTTCTGTATTATATCATAAGCAAGACCAGTTGCTAGAAAAGAACAGCATGTTTGATAAATTAGGGAGCCAAGAATCATGAAGGAAATGTTCAATGAGATGGACTAATACAATACTTGCCACAGTAAACGTTAACATACTAACAACCATTAAGGGATTGTGTTAGACTAGGTTGACTAGAGAAACCAATCCAGGGACAATCTTGTATGTGTAAGAGAGCACTTTATATCAAGAAGTGATTATTCATCAACAAAACATCCCAGCCCAGTCCAGATCAAGCCCACAAGTCCCATATTAGCCTTTGAATTCCTCTTCAGCCTCACAGGAAGCGGTGGGTCGGTGGGTGAAACATCTTGTGAATCCAATGCCAGAGGAAGCCTCTCAGCCCTAGCTGCCATCAGCGTGACTACCTGTGTCTTGTCAACAGCAAGGTGAAGCAGAGAAAGAGTGTGGCCTACCACTTCTGATGGCAGAATTGAGAGAGAGGAAGTTCCCAGAATCCTCATGAGAAGGCCATGCCCATAAGGAGGTATCAGTCAGACTGTGACCTGATTGACAGGCTAGACTCCACCCCTATCTATGTATCAAGTTGACATGAGACTATGTATCTACCACAGAGATGGTGCAGAACCGAGCAACATTCTGTTATGCAATGTTGCTATCACAGAACAAAGTTGACTTCAACTAACCACAAAGAACTCTACATAACATAAAAATACCACTTTCTCAGGAACAAATGTAAAAAGGGGACAAAAACATCTCTACACAGAAAACTATAAAATATTAGTGCAGTAGCCTGGCTCACAACTGAAGGGGGAGGAATCTGGCCTGCTGGGGACCAGTCAGGGAGGTGCTGGGTGTGGGAGTACTGAGCTTAGCCAAGAGTGAGGCATGACTGACTCTCCAATCTGGCTGCTCTGTGCATGAGCCTCTGATGTGGGTTAGTGAGTGGTCACTTTGAGGGCCACAGATTTACTGAGCAAATGATGTGAAATGGATTCTGGCAGGTTTTACTTTTTCTCTTATTTGTAACACTTGTGGTTTAGTGTTTGCCAGAAAGAGAATGGCTCTAAAAGTTGACTATCAATATTTCTTTCTCCAAACAAAAAATTTACAGGATACATATACAATACACTTTCTAATATGTATATATATAGATATTTACATATATAGTTTATGTGTATGTGTGTGTACTTTCTAATGTAACTTATGAATAACTACCTACTCCTGATTTTTGTTGTTTTTTTGGTGAATTTTCATTTGGCCTCTCTGCTGTGAATGTTTTCGCATACATGCATACATGCATACATACATACAGTACACGTAGTTCACTCTTGCACTGTCACTGAGGTGATTCCAACTATAGTGACACTGTAAAACAGGTTAGAAGTGCCCCTGTGGGCTTCCAAGGTTGTAACTCTATGGGAGCAGAAAGCCTCATCTTTCTCCCTTTTATATGCTTATACATATACGTGCAAACAGAAGGGTAAATAAAATTCTCATTTTAATTTTTACAAATTTTACTGTTAACTTTTTATTATCTATATAAGCGTTCTTCAGCATCCCCATCACAATTATATGAACATTTTATCTTTTGTTGATTATGAGGGTAGGTTAGAAAATATACTACAAAATCACAGAAAACTTTATTAAACAATATTTTCGAAACGTAAAGCAATTGTTTCTCAATATATCTTCCATCTAGATCTACAAACTAGTGAAGGTGAGCTCTCCATCTCTCTAAGCCTTCTTCCCCACACCAACACCAACCAAAAAAATTCTGAGCCCTTGGGTTTATACCAAATCTAATGGCAATCTTGAGAGACTCAAACAATATTCCTTTTAATGTCCCTGGGTTGTGGAACAAAAAGAAGTCTGAAAGGATAAGAGCCGGTGAGGTAGTTAATTTATTGTGCCAAACTGGCCAATAAACACATGTGGGATTAATTGAAGGGTGGAGAGATAAATGGCTCGCCTGCGCGGCTGCCTTGCTTGTTCTGTGCCTCCATTTGCAAGCTACACTACCTGTGGGACACCTAACCCGTGGACTGTGTCGCTGTAAGTTGAGGTTCCTTCAAGATCTGCTTCGCCACACCATTGGAATTTACATCTCTTGAGCTGGGGACTGTTGACCCTATCATCTGACTGACTGCTGATGACCTGCCTTGCTGTTTGCTGCCTGTGCCCGGAGAGCCTGAATTGCTCTGCAGAGGACTACCTGAAGGACTGCCAGTGTTTCACAACTGTCTCATGGGCGTGAGTTGCACTGAGCCATTTGTACTGCTTTATTATATATATACTGAGCCATTTGTTTATATATATATATAGATATATAGATATATAATATCAATCTGGTTTTGTTTATTCTAGAGGACCCTGTCTAACACAGCGGGCCTGTAGGGCAAACAGGATAAGGTTTCTCAGTGTAATTCTCAAAAGGCAGTCTTTACTATCCTTGAAGATTGAGTGGGTACATTGTTGTGTTGCAATATTTTTTTCCCTTGATACAATTCTTCTTGGTCATCTGTTTTCTTTGATAAAATCTTGATAGGACAGGGCAATTTTCTTCCAACAAAGAATAATGATTTGTATAGTCCAATGCAAAGTGCCTCTCAAAGTTTCAGCATCATGCCAGGGCTTTGTCATTTTATAAGCTGACTCCCTATCTTCTGTGGCTTTTGACATGAACTCTTTAGTTGTTGGATATTTGGGTTGTTTCCAGTTTTCTCCATTAAGCATAATGCTGTGATAAATATATTTATCTGCATGTATTTTCTCAAATTTTACATCTCTTAGGGTAGAGTTCTATAAGTTGTCATCATGTTTTTTTTTTTTTTAAAGAGTAGAGAGCTGTATTGAGGGTCTTGGGCAGGGGGCAGCTCGGGCTAGGTGAAGAGGCGGAGCGTGCCGTCACCGCGGGCGGAGATCATCCAGGGCTGGGTGGGGTGGAAGGCCACGTCAAGCACACCCAAATTGTCATCATGTTTTACTGGCATCACTTTTTACCAAACTGCATCCAAAATAGTCTGTGATAATTTGCATTGCCATCAAGTCAACTCCATATGAAGTGCCATTTGCACTGTATGCTTAACAGGAGGGGTTACCAAACTTCAGAATGTTTTGCTAATTTAGCCAGTGGACAGTGATTGATTAAAAATAGCTTTTAAACTTCAGTCATTGGCTCTCTATCAAAAGGACCTGCTAAGAACTTACATATTCTACAGATAAACTTGAGATGTTATTTTTATTTCATGCCTTTTCATTGTTGCATCAAATCATGCTGTGATTGTCAACATATGTATATAAAACACATTTTAAAAATATTCGATTTGTTTGAGGTTTTAAAAACAACAAAACAAAACTTGAACCTAAAATATAAATGGAAACACTGTACATACACATGTAATATACAATTAGTTTCCACTAAAGAGTTTGAAATAATATAGAGAGCTTGAGCTCATTTTAATGGGAACTGCATGCAATTTCTGGAATTGATTTACTAGCTCTTGGGAATGTTTAGTCCTTATATTTGCCACATACATAAATACCAACATCAAAAATGTTATGTCCAGAAAAAAGAAGTCAAGGTGCAATAATAGTGTTCTTGGAGCAGACCTCCACTTCAAAGATTGACACATCTGGCTCCAATTTTAATTTTGCTCAAATTGCTTCTCAATGGCAGTTGATGGTCATTTGCTGCAGTTAACTTGGATGTTTTGCAAACAATGCCTAATTCTAGGAATTTCAGCACTCTGAAAAGAAGGAGCTTCTCTTGCATTTCAGGTTATTTCCCCCTGACTCTCTCCACATATTACTCGGCCCTGAGGACACCTGCTGTTTTGGGAGAGGAGACATGTGACCTGGAGGATTATAGCAATGCACAGTCACGTTGGTGGAATCGGTTTCTGCTCACATTCTCGTTGGCTCTACAGTCCCCCCCCCCACCATTATCAGCTTTGTAGATGGCATAAAGCAATGCTTTCTTAACATCACTTCTTCTATAGTCACCATGACTATAGATCATATATAATATATATAATATATTATATACAGTATATATTACAATAAAATACAATATATTATATATAATGTATTCCTATGCATTATGGCCCAGGAGCTAATCCACGTGATTAGCTCAGGGTAGCACACCCAGGCTCAATCAGAGAGACGATGCAGCAAATGCTCAAACTGGGACCAGGTGAAGGAAGAGGCTGGAGTGGCACAGGGCATGGCTCTGACCCTTCTTTGGTCTTTGTTAATAGTCAGTGATATTCAGTGAGTCATTGCTCCTTTCTTTCTTTGTCTTTCTGCATTTTTAAAATGTGTGTGTGTGGGGGTATAGAATGACCCTTAAGGATCCTCCAACTGCCATTTTGCAATTTATTTCAAAGGAGCCTTGGTGGCAGAGAGGATTAAGTGCTGAGCTGCTAAGTGCAAGGCCAGTAGTTCAAACTCACCAGCCTTTATCCAGGAGAAATATGAGACTGTTTGCTCTTTTAAAGATTTATAGTCTCAGAAACTCAAAGGAGCAAAGTAAAGCTATTGTGCCCTACTAAGCTACTATGAGTCAGCCTTAACTCAATTCCAGAAGCCCGAGTTTACTCTTTC
The DNA here is from genome assembly GCF_050624435.1 of Tenrec ecaudatus. NCBI lineage: Eukaryota > Metazoa > Chordata > Mammalia > Afrosoricida > Tenrecidae > Tenrec > Tenrec ecaudatus. Next base: position 54,371,860 of record NC_134538.1, on the reverse strand, counting down.
CATTACTGACAATGTTCCTTATTTTTATATTAATTCTTTGCTGTAGATTTAAATGGCAATGTATAAAAATTAGATACTTTTATTAATAAATTATTTTATTGGGGGCTTCTAACAATTTCTGCATCAATTGTACATATGTTGCCATTATCATTTTCAAAATATTTTCTTTCTACTTGAGCCCTTGGTTTTTAGCTCCTCTTTTTTTCCCTCCATCCCTCATTCTCCCCCCTTCATGACCCCTTGATAAATTATAAATTATTATTTTCACATATCACACCATCAGCTGTCTCATTTCACCCATGTTTCTATTGTTCATCCCCCAGGGGTCTGGGGGAGGGGGGAGCTATACATTGATCATTGAGATCAGATCCCCCTTCCTCCCCTCCTCCCCCACTTTCCCCTTACCCTTCTGCTATCACCACTTATTGTTTCTGAGGGCTTTATCTGTCCTGAGATCTGTGTGTTGAGAGCTCTTATCTGTACCAATGTACATGCGCTGGACTAGACTGATTTGTAAGGTAGAACTGGGGTCATGATAGTGGGGAGAGGAAGCGTTGAATAACTAGAGGAATGTTGTATGTTTCATCAGTGCGCACTGCACCTTGGCTGACTTGTCCTTTCCTTGTGATCCTTTTGTGAGGGTACATCCAATTATCTACAGAGGGGCTTTGGGTCTCTACTCTAACCCTACTAGTTCCCATCAGTATGATTGTTTTTGGGTCTTCTGATGCCTTATACCTGAATTTGTTGACACCTCATGATCACACAGGCTGATGTGATTCTCTTTTGTGGGCTTTGTTGCTTCTCTGCTAAATGGCCACCTGTTTAACTTCAAGCCTTTTGATAGCCTGGTACCATCAGCTTTCTTCACCACATTTGCTTATGCACCCATTTTGTCTTCACCTATCATGTCATGAGATGAGCATCACAGAATGCCAGGATATTAGAACAAAGTGTTTTTGTGTTGAGAGAATACTTGAGTAGAGGCCCAATGTCCATCTGCTACCTTGATAAATAACATGTATGGATTTAAATCCCTATCATTATATATTAATATATTTACATATATGCATGCCTATATTTATGCCTCTATAAATATCTTTTGCTTCCTAGTTCTTTCTTCTATTTCCTTTTATTTTCTTTCTGTCTCACTATCATGTTTGACCTTCATTCGGCTCTCAGTAATTCCTCTCAGGTACATTGTACTTGATCAAACCTCATCAGGTGTTCTACATTCTCCTCCCCATCAATTTTAGATTTTGTTGTTGTTTCCTTGGCCCTGAGTTTGTTGATTCCCTCTTCTATTCTCCCACTTCCCCCTCTCCCATTTTATCTTGCCTATCTTATATAGATAGACATGGAGGAAAAAAAAGAAGAAGAAGGGAAAAATAGGTCCTATAAATAGTTCCAGGTCTATATGCTGACCTTTATGTTTGTTTCCCTCCAAGTCTGAAGTCCATTTTCAGGATTCCTATGGGACTTAATTCCTTTGTGCTACTTGATGCTCTGATGCACTCTCTTTGTGTTTTGCTCCAGTTTGGGGGCTGGGGGTTAGACCGGACACAATTCATTCACTGTGTTGCCAGTGCTGTCCCCTGTAGCACTGTGGGTCAGTGGGGGGAGGCATGTCTTGTGGTGGGGCCGACCCTACAGTCCTCTCTGTACCTTGGCTGTTTTGAACAGGAGTGTTACACTTGGGGGTTGCTGGGCTGTGGTCTCCTCTCTCATTCTCTCTCTCTTTCCCTCTTAGTTTGCTCCCGTGTGGTCTGGGCAGACCCACCACTCTCCCAGGGCTGTATGTTCAGTTCTGTCCTCTGCAGTGCAATCTTCTGGGGAGGAGGTCAATGTAGCTGGGATTGGGGCCAGCCCCCACAGACCTCTCTGTTAGTTCGCTGCTTCCTGCTGATATGTTGCCCTCAAGGCTTGACATATCAGGTTGAGGTCTGGTTCTTCTCTCCCTTTCCTGTAGAGACATAAACACACCCTCCCCAGTGTGGGTTAGTGCCCCGTTCCCCTACTATCCATGTTCTCTTTTTCTTTCCACTCCTTTTTAGTTGGCTGCCTTATGCACACCTGGGTTGGTTCTACTCCTACCAGAGTACCTGGGCCTTGCCCTGGGAATTAATGAATTATTGGGTTTTTTTTCCATATGCTACTTATGCTTTTTAAGCTTGCCTCAGTGGACCCCATGTTGTACTTGTCCTTTTGTGTTTGGCTTACTTCGCTGAGCATAATTTCCTCCAACTCTTCCCATGTGATGTTATGATTCGTGGGTTCACCCCTTTTTAGGGATGTGTAGCACTCCATTGTATGCATCTACCACCATTTTAAAATCCATTCATTCATTAATGGAAATGTAGGTGTTTCCAACTCTTTGCGATTGTGAACTGCACTGTGATGAACATTGGGGTGCAGATGTCTGGCTGTGGTTTGGGTATAGGCCACATAGGAGGAATGCTGGGTCATATGGTAGCTTGCTTTCCATTTTTTAGGTATCATCAAATCGGTTTCCATAATAATTACACGTGCATACAGATCCACTAGCAGTGTATGAGAGTTCCTATCTCATCACACCCCATCCAACACTCATTGCTTTCTGATTTTTTGAATTGGGCTCTTTGATGGTATTAGGCGGTATATCATAGTTGTTTTAGTTTGAATTTCCCTTATGGCTAATGATTGGGAATATTTTCTCATATGTTTATTGGCCATTTGGATTTCTGCCCTTGTTAAATTTCTGTTCAAGTCCTTTGCCCACCTCCTCAATAGGCTATTTAATTTTTCTTATTGGAAGTTAGCAGAGTATTGTAGATTTAATAGTAAAAAAGGTCTTTGTCTAATGTGTCGTTGCTAAAGATATTTTCCTTATGAGCTCTCCTACCCAGATCTTTGCCTAATGGATTAAAACATGTCATAATAATGCCAGGAGAGCATTGAGGTACTAAATATATGGTAGTTCTGGGTCCCCTTTCCTTGGATTTCCACTAAGCCAGGGATGCTACCCACGGTCTTATTACAGTCATTTCCCCAGTCTTGGGTGGCCATGCTTTGCTTCCTCTCTCCTCAGAGTATTTCGGTCCTAAGTCCAAGGGTTACAGGTCATTTTGGAGCAGGGCCCAGTTCATCAATTGGGCTTTCACATTGAGTGCTTCTGGTGTGGTCCTTGGGGGATGCTATGTTTCCTGTATGGCCAGTGTCTAAGGTCATCATGGTGCTTAGTCCATGGCATGGTTCACCAAGGGTTGAGTAGCAACGTATTCATATGTCTGCCCAGGATCATAAAATCATGTGTATTGTCCCCTTAGGTTCACTACAATTATTGTTGAGCATCCCTTCCTAATGTGAGATTGCTCTTTCTCATTTAACCAGCATACTCACCAACAGAAATACCAGTGCCTCCCCTGAAATGTACATGCTCCCTCTCCCTGGTCTGAACTGGATTTCCCAGTAAGGTTCTCTTCTCATTCCTGTGGAGGGCCTGCTGATTTGTAACAGCCTTTTATTAAATGTTATATTGCAGTACATGGATGGTCTTCTCCTTTTTACCCATCTTGAAGGAGTGCCACCTGCCTATGCGAGGTCTCCTCTTTCAAGGTGATTCTTATGAAGTGTGCATAAGGTGGGTAAAGTAAGTTTCATGGTTGATAGGTAGCTTTCTACCCTTTTGTTTGGGAATTGGTGTCTAATATTTGTTTAATTTGTGTTTCAGCCTATAGTAGTGAACTCATACAATATTTGCTCCTTTGTGATTGACTAACTTCACTCAGCATAATAGTTTCTAGGTCCTCCCATATCATGCAGTGCTCCATGCTGGAATTTTCATACACTGCCTGTGATAGTTATGTTTGTTGCGCAGACGAGGCCTCCATAAGAACACGTGGCAAAATTCAATCAGTTCGCAGGTAGGTGTAGAAAGCATAATGGAATTTCCTTAAACCATTGGTTATATAGATATCATTTGATATAGCTATACAAATGCCACATTTTATCATGTTACTAATATGTCTATCTGTTAAAGGAGCTTTTCAAAGAGATTTCTATAATATATGTAATTAAACTTGAATAGCTCAGGCCATCGAGTATATACCAATTAATAACTTGAGTGGGAGTATAGGAAATCAATCCTGAGAAGTGAGAACACTGAAGATTCATCATGAACCAAATTTAACTATACTATAGAACTCCCTGAAGTAAGCAGAAAGCTCTACAAACATCCACTTATGATCAGAATGTGTAACGTAGAAAGTAAATGAAATGAAATGCATAAAGATCAACATCTCAGGAATGATTCGTCTGAAATGGACTGGTAGTGGCCTTTTTAATCATTTTATTAGGGGCTCATACAACTCTTATCACAATCCATACATACATCATTTGTGTTCAGCACATTTGTACATATGTTGCCATCATCATTCTCAAAACACCTGCTTTCTACTTGAGCCCTTGGTATCACCTGCTCATTTCCCCCCCTTCCATCACTTCCCCCCTGAACCCTTGATAATTTATAAATTAATTATTATTTTGTCATATCTTACATCATTCGATGTCTCCCCTCACCCACTTCTCCGCTGTCCATCCCCCAGGGAGGAGGTTATATGTAGACCTTATAATCTGTTCCCCCTTTCTCCCTAACCTTCCCTCCACCTTCCCGATATCGTCACTCTTGCCACTGGTCCTGAGGGGTTCACCTGTCCTGGATTCCCTGTATTTCTAGTTCCTGTGTGTGCCAGTGTACATCCTCGGGTCCAGCCGGATATGTAAGGTAGAATTGGGATCATGATACTGGGGGGGGGGAAGGGGGAGAATAAACATTCAAGAACTAGAGGAAAATTGTATATTTCATCATTGCTACACTCTACCCTGACTGGCTAGTCTCCTCCCTGCAGCCCTTCTGCAAGGGGATGTCCAATTTCCCATGGATGGGCCTGGATCCCCACTCTGCACTACCCCTCATTCACAATGCTATGATTTTGATTTTTTTTTGGTCTTTGATGCCTGATACCTGATCCCTTCAATGCTTTGTGATCTCACAGGTTGGTGTGTTTCTTCCATACGGGCATTTTTGTTTTTAATTTAGATGGCCCCTTGTTTATTCTTCCAGTCTACGGGGCTCCAGATTCTATATCTTTTGACAGCTGGGCACCCTCAGCTTTCTTCACCACATTTGCTTATGCACCTGCTTTGTCTTCAACGTTCATGTCGGGGTAGGCTGGTGTGCTTCTTCCATGTGGAATTTGTTGTTTCTTAGCTAGATGGCCACGTATTTATCTTCAAGCCATTAAGACCCCAGACACTATATCATTTGATAGCATGGCACCATCAGCTTTCTTTGCCACTTTTGCTTATGCACCCAATTTGTTCTTAGCGATCGAGTCGGGACAGGCTGGTGTGCTTCTTCCACGTGGGTTTTGTTGTTTCTCAGCTAGATGGCTGCTTGTTTATCTTCAGGTCTTTGAAACTTCAGATGCTATATCTTTTGGTCGCCGGGCACCATCAGCTTTCTTCACCACATTTGCTTGTGCACCCAAAATCATCAGTGATCGTGCCAAGAAAGTAAGCATCTCAGACTGCTGAATTGTTAGAACAAAGTGTTCTTGTGTTGAGGAAGTACTGGAGCAGGGGCCCACGGTCTACCTGTTTTCTTAATACTCAACCTATAAATATATGTACAAAGATCTATTTCCTCCTTATCATATAAAAATATATTTACATCTTTATATGCCTGTATTTAAACCTCTATGACTACCCTTTTCCTCCTTGTTCTTTCCTCTATTTCTTTATACTTTCATCTTGTCCCACTATCTTGTTCAGCATTCATTAGGGTTTTAGGCATTCCTCTCGATTACATTGCCTTGATCCAGCCCTGCTAGACCTCTTACACCCTCCTTGTCACTGATTTTGGGTCACTTGTTGTTTCCTTGTCTCTGGGTTTGTTAGCACCCACTTCCTTTCCCCTGCCTCCCCTACTCACATGTTCCCCCGGAACTGTCATCCTGTTGTTCTTTCTTCTGGCTTGTTTATCCTGCCTATTCCTTCCAGGTAGACATGCTATGTACCAACACAAGACAGTACAACGATGAAACAATAGAAAGTAAAACAATAGCTACAACAACAACACAAAAATAGTTCAGGGTCTATTTGCTGTCCTTCATGGGTGCTTTCCAGTCAAGTCTGATGAGGTGCCATGTCCTGGCACTGCCTCTATCCCTGGGGACTTAATTGCTCTGACCCCCCCCCCCCCGCCCCTGCTGCTCTGCTCCATACCCCCAGAGGCTGGCTTTGTTGTAGTGAGCACATGGTGGGCACAATTCCCACCATGTGTCCCTAGTATTGTTCCCAATGGTGCTATGGGTCAATGTCCCATGGAGTATTGGCCATTTTTAATCAGTTATTTTCACAAAAGTCATCAAGATAATTAAAAATAGTAGCAGCCTTCAGTCCATCAACAAGGAAATGCTAGAAATTCAATGTGAATTCAGCAGCAGACATGGCATGAAGGATGTCAATGATGATGTAAGATGGCTCTTGACTGAAAGTAGAACCTACTAGAAAGATGTTTACCTGTGTTTCAAAGGCCATGCAATAGCATCTGGCATTGTGGATTATAATAGATTATGGTCATCACCGCAAAGAATGTGAATTCCAGAACACTTATTTGTGCTTATGTAAAACCTGAACATAGTCCAAAAGGCAGTCATTCACATGGAACAAGAATGCTGCATGGTTTCAAATCAGAAAGGTCTGCATCAGGATGCTTTCTTTCACCATACTTAGTCAATTTGCACGCTGAGTAAATAATTCATGGTGCTGGACTAAATGAAGAAGGGCATGACATCAGGATCAGAGATGCTTGTTAACAACCTGTGATAATGCAGATTATAGAAACTTGCTTGTAGAAAGTGAGAAGGATTTGAAACATTTGTTGACGAGGCTCAAGGACTGTAGCCTTCAGTATGGATTAGAACTCAATGTAAAGAAAACATCAATCTTCACAACTGGATGAATAAACAACATCTTGGCAGAGAAAGGATTGAAATTGTCAAGGACTTCATTTGACTTGTTAATGGAAGTAGCAGTCAAGAAATTCAATGATGCAGTGCATTGGAAAAATCTGTTGCCCAAGATCGCTTTAGAATGTTGAAGAGGAGGGTGTCACTCTGAGGACTATGGTACACCAGACCAAACCATGGTATTTTCAATTTCATCAGATGCAAGTAAATTGGTTAATGAATGCGGGAAACCAAAGAAGAATGGATTCATTTGAATACTGAAAGTGTTGTGGACTGCCAAAAGAAGGACAAATCTGCCTGAAAAGAACTACAACTAGAATGCTCCTTCAAGGCAAGGAGAAAGAGTCTCTGTCTGATGTAACTCAGACCTGCAGTGAGCAGCTAGCAGTCCCTGGGAGAGGGTGTCATGCTTGGTGAAGTGGAGGCTCAGCAATAAAGAGGAGATGGTCAACAAAGTGGGTGCGACTCTGGGCTCAGACATATCAATTGTGAGGATGGTGCCAGACCGCAGGGTTTCTTTTACTGTGCTTGGGGTTGCTGTGGATCAGAACCTGACAGCAGCCATCTAGACATATATTACACACATACATATTTATATGTGCATTCAAGGCATATATTTATGTCTATATGCATATAAATCTTACTGTTTTTATTTCTCTAGAGAACCCAGACCAAAATATTTAGTATTGGGAGTAGTTGTTGAGAATTAAAATAGTAAAGATGACTTTTCTAAATTGATTCTCAACTCTGACATTGTGCTGATGGGACCTAATAATGACAAACTGTCAGCGACTACAGACTTATTGGTGATTAGCATACTAGTGGGGAATTAACTTGTTGAAAATCTGGGTGTCTTCTACCCCCATGAAATTCCTAGTGGTTTGGTTGTGTAGGCATCTTGAGATAATCCTACTCAAGTGAAGGATAAGTTATAGCATCTGGCCCCTTCTCCAACTAAAAAGAAGTCTCAATTTGAGGCATTGTATCCCTCATTTGGATATAGTACTCTAACCTATTCATTAAGTGACTTTCAAAAGAGGCTCTTTTTTAATGAAGCACAGACCGAAGAAGGCTCTGCATCAAATTCAGGCTGCCACCCAAACAGCTGCATCCCTTGGGCCACCCAGTGCTATGTGCAGTGCAGTGGGAGAGAGATGCTACCTGGGATCTTTGGCAGAAATATTTTGGTGAATCACAGTGCAGACCCTTAGGATTTGGGAACAAAATACCCCTACCCTTTGTAGATAACTATTCTCCTGTGCAGATAACTATTTTCCTTTTGAGAAACAACTTGTGCCTTGCAACTGGACTTTAGTAGCAATTGAATAACCACGGATTACCAAGTCGCCATGCAGTCTGAGCTGCTCAGCACAAACTGGGTAGGGTAGGAGCAGTCATATCCACAAAAGTCATAGAGTTGGATGTCATAAAGCCACCCTCCACCATTAAACAGGAGTGGTATATAAAAGATTTGAATTAAACAGAACCTGAAGTCACAAGTGAATTTTTTAAGGAAGTGGCTCAAAGGCCCATGGTCTTCACTCCTGTACATGACCTTCGCACGTCCAGTTTGCACATACGGCCTCATGGAAAGTTCCTTACAATAAGTTGCTGAGGAAGGGAAAACTGCCTGGTTTACTGATAGTTGTGTGTGATAAATATGCACTACTTGGATGTGGACAATAACGGCCAGGAAGCCCCTTTCTGCAACATCCCTGAGTGATGGTAATGAAGTGAAATTCTCTCAATGGGTATATCAAGCAGTATATCTGGATGTTCAGGTTTATTGGTAGAAGAAATATACAGATATGAAAGTGAATTTTGATTTGTAGGCTGTGGCCAGTAGCTGTGGCTGTGTGATCAGAGACTTGGAAGAAACATGATTGGAAAAACGGAGACAAGGAAGTATAGGGAAGAAATATGTGGATATACCTTTCTGAGTAGGCGAACTAAATGATCCTCTATGTCTCATGTGAATGCTCTCCAAAGGGTGAGGAGGATTTTGACAATCGAGTGGATAAAGTGACATGTTCTGTGGAAACCAGTCATCTGTTTTCCTCAATGATTCCTGTCATTGCCCAATGGACTCATGAACAAAGTAAGCATAGTGGAAGAGAGAGGCGTTAAGCATGGGTTCAGCAACATGGACTTCCATTCATCAGAGATGACTTGGCTACAGTCACTGTTGCAGGCCTAATCTGCCAGCAGCAGAGACCAACACTGATTCCACAATACAGAAGCATCCTTCAGGGTAGAAATCCAGGAACCTAGTGGCAGGCTGAATTACATAGGAACACTTCTACCATCGAAACAAACATGTTGTTCTTATTGGAATAGGCATTTCCTCTGGATACTGATTTTCTCTACCTGCATACAAAACTTCTGATAAAAGTAACATCTGGTAATGTATAGATTTTCTTATCTACTGCCACAATGGCCCACACAGCATTACTTCAAGTGAAGGGACTTACTTTACAGCAAATGCTCATGGAATTCACTGGAATTGCCATATTTCCCATCATTTGAAACAACTGGCTTCATAGAGTGATGGAATGGCTTTCTAAAGATACAATTATGGCATTAGCTAGCGGCAATACCTTACAGTGTTGAGGCAACATTTTCCTGGACAATTGCATATGCTCTAAGTCAGTATCTAACATGATGAAATATCATAAAGTTTGTGCAAATTACATTGTGATTTGATTCAATTTTTCCATGAGCTTTTACAAGTTTCCTTTTGTATGGTGTCATTTTTCAATAGTGAGGACACAGTCAAGTGTTTTGTCCAGGAACCAAGAGTGGAAATAGGAGTGGGGCCATTGACTATTACCTTGAGTGACCCAGTTGAAAAATAATTTGCTTTCTTTCCCTTCAGTCCCGTGTTCTGCAGTTCTGGCAGTCTTTATTCCAAAGTGAGGAAGAGTTCCACCTGGAGACACAGCATTGCTTCCATTGACTTGGAAGCTAAGAATGCCACCCAGACACTTGGCTCCTCATGCTTCTAGATCAACAGGAAAAGAAAAAAGAGAGTTACTGCATTTTCAGGTGTGATTGATTTAGACAATCAAGTGGAAATAAGATTATTAAGAACTAAGAAAAACATGTCTGCAATAAGGGAAATTCCTCAGGACATCTCTTAGTATTACTGTGGTCTGTGATTATAGTCAATAGAAAATTATAGCAATTAAAAATAATTTTATTGGGGGCTCATACAACTCTTATCAAAATCCATACATATGTCAATTGTGTAAAGCACATTTGCACATTCATTGCCCTCATCATTCTCAAAACATTTGCTCTCCACTTGGGCTCTTGGAATCAGCTCCTCATTTTTCATTTTTTTCACTCCCTTTCCTCTTCCCCCTCCCTCATGAACCCCTGATAATTTATAAATTATTTTATCATCTTTTACACTGCCCAATGTCTCCCTTCACCCACCTTACTTTTGTCCATCCCCCAGGAAGGAGGTTATATGTAGATCCTTGTAATCGGTTCCCCCTTTCTACCCCACCTTCCCTCCACCCTCCCAGTATTGCCATTCTCACCACTTATCCTGAGGGGTTCATCTGCCCTGGATTCCCTGTGTTTCCAGTTCCTATCTGTACCAGTGTACATCCTCCGGTCTAACCAGATTTGTAAGGTAGAATTGAGATCATGATAGTGGTGGTGATGGTGGGGGGAGAAATCATTTAAAACTAGATGAAAGTTGTGTTTCATTGATGCTACACTGCACCCTGAGTGACTACTCTGAAATAATGCCCCAAGAATGAAAATTTGGGCTACCCCACCAAGTAGAAAAGTACAACCATCCGAGGCATTTTTTTGGGGGGGGGGGGCAGAGGCTCTATGGAATTGGTAGCAGGTAAAACAACAACAGAACCAAAAACCAAACATACTATTATTGAATTGATTCTCACTCCTAGCAACCTTATAGGACAGAGTAGAACTGCCTCTGTGGGTTTCCAAGATTGTACACCCTCACAGAGCAGACAGTCCCTCTTTTCTCCCAAGGAGAGCCTTTTTTGTTCAACCTGCTGCCTTTGTGGTTAGCAGACAAGCACACAGCCCATTGCACATTGTGCTGATGGCAAAAGGTCGCTGGAAATATCAGCTATGAACATGTGGTCAGTTGCAGACATGGACACTGGAATTGTTGTGCTTTGTGCATATCTTCCTTATATGTATTTTTTAGATTTGTCTTCTTTACTTCTAACATATAAGGCATAGACATTTTTGTACATGTTAGTTGTATTACGTTAGGCATAAGCATAACTTTATAATTGTCTTTATTTACATATTCCATATGACAAGGGTAGAGTGTTCTGGCCCAGCTTAATTGGGCCGGGATTCTCAGTAATGATGTTGTCCTTACTCATGATGAAATTTAGCAAAATGTCATTACTTACAAGATGAGATCTGCTATCGGCAGCCAATCAATGGAAAGGAGCTTTCCTCATGGGTATTGCCTGCTTTCAGTATGCGGATGTTCTGGCAAAGCTCTCTGCGTTTAGCTAGATCTTAATCTGGCTCATTTCCATCTGCTCTCTGTTTCTCTGAATTTGAGCGAGTACCTTCTATTACCTGCTTATTTACTTTCACATCTTGTGATCCAGTAGCCTATCATCTTATCTGTGGATCTTGGGATTGTCAGCTCATGAAGCTACATTATTCAGGAGAAACCTCCAACCTGACATCTGAACCATAAATTTGGGAGTCAACATGTACAGCCACATGAGCCATATCCTTCAGGTAAGCCTTCTCACTTATGGATGAGCGAGTTTCAAAACGTTTGTGGAAAAATGGAATAAAGAATATGGAATATTTCTGTGCATTGTTTGAAGCTCCCGTGTAGGAACTTCATTGCTTTTGTTTCTTTAGAGAATACAGCCTAATATAACCTTCAACCACTTTCTAGTCACCGATCTAATGGAAAACAAGGAGATATTTTATGTGTGAATATTTCATTTGTTAACATATGCGAAATGCTTAAAATATTGTAGACATTACACAGAATTTACACTTTGAGGGTGAGTTGGTGAGATTACCCTTTGGATAAATGAACAGTCGAAATACTCTGAATTCAATAGATAAAAATATTTTGTTGAGTTTAGAACAGATTGATAAAATATCATGAGTTCTTAGGACACACTTCAGGCTATGGTATATGATGGGGCTTCAGAAAAATCATAGGAAAGTTGAATTATAGGATGATGACATTTTCCAAAAAAACTTTTTAAAGCTGCTTCAAATTATTTTACTCACTGTTCAGACTAACACTAATCAATTCCAAATGACAAGTGATTTTATTCCCATTTTTTAAGGGAAAGATAAGAGTGAGTCTCTGGACACTACTCCCCCTCACTTCATAAGTATTTGAGCAGGATTCTGAATGCTGAAATGGAGAACAATGTATAATTTCACTCTTTCATCCAACGAACAATTCCTGGAATAATTCATCTTAATTAAAGTAAGTTACTTCATGAGGAAAGTTATGATGCAAAAAGGCACGAGATTAACTCTATGACTTCAGGTTGGTTGAATCCTTGACATAGTCTTTCTCTAACTACTTGCTGTTCCTATTACTTTAGGATTAATTCTTGTAAGGAAGAATCCTTCTTGTAAGGATTATATTTTTAAAATGAAAGAGCATCATTTTATTGTCTTTATTAGAAAAATATCACTTGGAATATCATTTTACTTTAAAAGCTTGTCTTCCTACACATTTTCATTCCCTATGCAACAGGGACCATGGAAATATGGTAATCATATAACCACTAGGTGGCAACCTCTGAATGGCTGAGCCCAAAGGCGTTGCCACTCTAGTTTCCTGCCCATGAGTACTTCCTCATGCTTGGCCCCTGGGGGTAGTCTCGGTTATGCCACTGAGAACATGTCCATGGATCCCAAAATAAATCAAAGAGGATTTAAGTTCTAATTCATTTGATCAATCACTGAGGACCAGTTTAATCCTGTCTCTCCCTGTTTGAAACAATAGCAATGGCTCTTTATTGCTAGAAGGATTAAAATAACACATTGCCTAAATATGTGGATTTTATCCTCATTTCTTTATTTTCCATCCACCCTATGATCAGGGGAGATATTAAAACCCTTTTACCATCTGTTCACCATAGCCACTGCCAGGGGGAGTGGCTGGCTGCAGTATTCACTGTACTGGGACTAATGAACAAAAGCTGTTCTCTTGGTCCAAACCAACAAGCGGCGGCCCTACTTTCCTCTCAAGGCTTCAGTCCTCCCCCCATGATGGTTTCCAGAATTTCTGCCTCTTCTGTTCACAACTAGTCAACCTAAGCTTCTCTATCATCAGAAGCTCCTGATCATTCCTCGCTGCCTAAGGAACTTTGGCCTCTGCATTCTGGTTGGATGCTCAGGGACACGGAGTCTGTAGCTGGGGTGTACAACTGATGAGATCTTCTGAATGCTTCCCTACTTCTGGCTCAGGGGACCCTGGCAACTGGGGACTCGGTAGACCTTGAGGTCTACAGAAGTCATTGGGGGTATTCATTAATTCAGCAATTCATCCACTTACTCGGGATCTCACTAGTTCAGATCCAGCAAGATGGATGCCAGTATGCTCCATGCACCCTGAAAGCTAATAATCTAGTCAGAAGGAATGCTTCAGGTATAAGTATACCATAAATATCATTGGAATAAATGATAAATTTGTTGATATAATTGAATAAATGATAAACATTATGTGGGAACACAGAGGAAGACTACCTGGGAGACTGACCCCCCCCCCCGCCCGCCTCCACTGGCTGGGACCCTGGGAGAGAGGAAAGGGAACAAAAATGTCTAGTGCTCGCCTGATTTGGGAGAGGTCCCTCCACCTCTCTCCCACATTCGTATTTATATGCCCTCTTTCTTAGGAGCATGCTTTGTTCCAGGATGCAAGTTGCCAAGGAAAAAAGATTTCTTCCTTCACGAGAGAAGACCCAGAAACATCACCCTATGGCTGGCATCTACCTTCCCCTTCATTTAGGTGAGTGTTTGAATTGGTTCACCTCGGGAAGAAGAGTGCCCATTGCTTTTAGGCTTTTGTTGTCGGTCAGAGAACAAAGCTTTCTCTTGTCTAGAGAGATGGCATAAAGAAGAACATGGAAGAGAGATGGATAGGCTTCTCATGAGCCAGGTGAATACTTGAAATTTTCCCTTCTCCTTTCCCTCTATGAAGGCCCCCAGATAGGGTTGTCTGCCCAGGGATATGGCATATGCCTGTCCCATATGGGCAAGTTTCAGGAACAGCTTTAAGATCGAAAGGAATCAGGTCATGGCATCTCACTTAAGTGCTCTTTAATCTACACTAAACATCTGTCCATGGGCTAGCATTCATAAAGATTCCTTCTAGGGCCATGAGCACAAGATCTAATAATAAATACCGTTCTTTAGTCATCTTTTTTGCTTTATGTGTACCTTTTCCACATTAGACTGTGTGGGTAACAAATAATGGATGATATCGACAAGCATGGGAATTCCAGAATACTTCATTATCCTCATGCAGAACCTGTACATGGTCCTAAGTGGCAGTCACTTGAACAGTGCAGGAATAATGCATGGTTTAACACCAGGATTGTATATTTTCACCATACTTATTCAATCCGTGTGCTCAGCAAATAATTGAGGAAGATGGACTACACAAAGAAAAACCAGCAGCCAACTGAAAGAAGGATATGCAGATTCCACAACCTTACTTGATGAAAGTGAGGAAGACTTGAAGCCCTTGCTGATGAAGATCAAGGACTATAGTTATCAGTGTGGATTACAGAACAATGTAAAGCAAACAAAAATCCTCACAACTAGACCAATAAGCAACATTATGATAAACAATAAAAAGATTGAAGCTGTCAAGGATTTCATTTACCATAGTAAATGTTCATGGAAACTGGAGTTAAGAAATCACATAATATATTGATTTTTAAAATTGTTGTCAAAATTGCTATTGATATTATAAGTTGTTCTATGGCTAGACAATTAAAACCAAACCAAATTCATTGCTATTGAGTTGATTATAACTAATATTCTTGAAAATTTTCACATTACTAGAACTTATAGTTAATACAGTAAGAACTGCTGGTATTTTATTAAAATGATAGATTTTAAATAAGGAGTTTATTCTATAAATATGTTCCTTTACATTTGATTTCTTTCTTGATTACATTCGTTCAAGTACATGCTCAATGAAATGATCTCTTTCATTGATGCCATATAAAGCTGTACTAATATGTGCCTTGATATGGCAGAACTGGATCACACATTGAACTGAAAGATAACACGAAGAAAAGCTGTTTGATTTTTAAAACTTTAAAACTCAGTCTGAAGAAAATCAGACACATTTTTGTGTCTAGTGGGAGACAGAGAACTCTCACTAGAAATATGATACTATATATGTAGCATAAATGTGAGGGGATGAAGGGGTTCTCATCCCCCCCCCCCCCCCGCAACCGGAATCATCCTGGGCAGAGCTGAGCTTTCAGAGGAGGCATTTTCCCACTAGGCAAGCAAGGTGTAACTCGCTCTGAGTTAGTGCACCCAGTGGCATCACCTGGGATGTTTCTCTCTTGTTTACAGTGAATGTTTTTGTAAAAGCAGTTTTGCTCAAATCTTGTTTTTTGTGGTGGCCAGTTTAAGAGAACAGTGTGCAGCTGTGAGATTTTGTTTCCTGCTCAGGAATCAGGAAAAATGCCACAGGAAATGTTGTGATGCTGAACAGAGCTTACAAGTATAGAACTATGGGAAAAACTCAAGTGTATGAGTAGTTTTCTCATTTAAAACAAAGTGAAATGTTGATTGATGAGAAACCTCATTTTAGATATCTGTCAACTTCCTGAATGGATAAACATGTCGACTCATAGTGCATTTGAAGTTATCCCACCAGGTTAGACTATTAATCAAGCTTTCCATTTAGAGGTTCAAAAAGAGTATAACAGCGTACAACAAAAAGGCCTGACTGAAATAGAGAAAAGGGCTAGGAGGCAAAAGCTATTTATGTAGGTATAGTTACAGGCATGTTTATATGTAAATATAATAATTTATGATAGGGAGAGAGGTCAATGTACATATATTTATATGTTGACTATTAAGATAGCAGATGGACTTTGGGATGCTACTCAAGGCCTCTCTCAACACAAGAACACTTTGTTCTAATAACCTGGCACTCTTTGATACTCACCTTCCTGGCATGATCGCTGAAGACAAAATGGGCGCATAGGAAAATGTGGTGAAGAAAGCGGATGGTGCCTGGCTATCAAAAGATATAGTGTCTTGGGTTTTAAAGGCTTGATGTTACACAAGTGACCTTCTAGCAGGGAAGCAAATATGACCACATGGAAGAAACACACCAGCTTGTGTGATCATGAGGTGTCAATGGGACCAAGTATCAGGTACCCAAATTTCCAAAACAAACAATTTATTGATGCAAACAAGGGGGTTGGAGTTGAGACCCAAAGCCCATCTCTAGACAACTGGACATTCCTCCACAGAAGGCTTACAAGGAAGGGACAGTTCAACCAGGGTGCACTATAGCATTGATGAAACAAACATCATCCCTCTAGTTCCTGAATGCCGCCTACCCTCCACTACCATGACCCAATTCTACCTTACAAATCTGGCTAGACTAGAGTACACACATTGGTACAGATAAGCACTCTCAACACATGGAATTCAGAATAGATAACCCCTCAGGAACAGTAGTGGGAGTAATGATATCAGGAGGGTTGGGGAGTGGTGCGATGGTGGGGGGGGGGAGAGGGGAAACCCATCAGAAGGTTATATATATAGCCCCTTCCACCCCCACCCAGTGGGACAAATAACAGAAATGTGGGTGAAGGGAAACAATGGACAGGGTAAGATACTAACTAACAATGATAATATATAATTGACAAAGGATTCAGGAGGGGAGATGGTGGGCGAGGGAGGGGAAAAAAGAAAAGCGTTACCAAGAGCTCAAGTAGAAAGACAATGTTTTGGAAATGTTGACGGCAACATATGTACAAATGTGCTTAATACAATTAAATTATTGATTGCTATAAGATTTGTAAGAGTCCTCCCAATAAAATGATTAATAAAAAGGCCTGATTTGTCACCATGTGTTTTGCCACCACAAAAATGCATGTATGTGTCCACACAGCCATCTCAGTGTGCCAACTTGTGGCAAAAAAGAACATGCTTCTCTTGCCCCACCCACCTTACTCACCTGATCTCTCTCTATGAGACTTATTTTTGTTTCCACAAATGCAGAGGGATATGAAAGGACAGTGATTTGATGATGTAGAGGAGGTGAAGAGAAAAACGAAGGAGGTGCTGTCAGCCATCCAAACAGATGAGTTTGAAAACTATTTTCAAGAATGGAATCGCAGATTTGACAAATATATAAAATATAATGGAGAATACTTTGAAGGTGATAAGGTTGTTTTGTAAAAAAATTTAAGTACATAGCTTTGAAAAAATAATTCCTTTTTGGGGGGATACTCCCTCATATATTTACATATACATATATATTTACCTGGATAGTAGATTTTTAGCAAGTCTATTTGGAATGATGATATCATGGAAGATAAATATTAACAAGATAAAACATTAATCATGAAACATTAACAAAGTAAAAAATCAATAAGCATCCACATGATCAAAAGAGTTCTTTTTCAAAATAATCATAATTTTAAATTATACCATAAGCTGTATATTACACAATATAAAAAAGAAAGAAAAATACCATTTCTCTATGTCTTGTTTTGATCATAAGAACAACCACCACCCCTAGGGGTGACTAAGGCGGCTGCGGGATAGCACTGAGTCCCAATACTGAACATAAGTATTGACATCTTTCTGTAAAGGTACCAAACACTTAAAAAGAGAGAAATGAAAAAGAAATCTCTAGTAGCACTCTTCAGCATGTACAGTTAGTAGGAAGTGATTATCCACAATGTTGATAGTTTTCATAAAGAGTCTCAGTCAAGCATTCAAAAAGCAGAAGGTGGGCATCAGGGACTACTTAGGTTAGGCTCTGTGGAATGCCTTGTCCTTATTTTAATTGAATTCCAGAACTTCCTTCCCTTAATAACATCATTAGCAGGGCTATGCTCAATTTAGTGCAAATGCAAAACGAAAACCAAGCCAAACCAACAAATGCATTAGGAGCAAAGTCTGATCAGGAAGATAGTTTTCCCTGACACGAGCTCAGGAAGTCATTTAGTCAACAGTAATGCGGAGTGATGGTGAGGCTACCATGCTCCCTGAAATCAGATGCACATGCTCACAACACTGGCTGAACAGGCCACACATTTCTGTGTTTCTTGCTTTTCCTTGTTGAATGATAAAAACAAATAAAATCATAGGTAAGAATAAAAGTCATTTGCTCCTTTAATGCCACATTTTGATGAAGTTTCCAAAAATGTATCTAAAGTCAATGTGGGAGAGTTGGCTGGTTTTCTTGACCATGATGTCATTATTTTGGCCACCAATCCCAAGAACATTAGAAGCTACACACAGCCAGCACAGGACAAGGCAAGCTGACTCCTCCATAGCTTGGTCCAGGTCATCTCCAGAGTTGTGTTCATGATGCCTGAAGGGAATCTGTAGCACTGCATGTCCGCAGTTGTGTAAGAGGCGTTCACAACTTCAGGAGGCCAGAGTGTCTCCTACTGTAAAACAGCCATATAACAGCAATGGAGGATTCAGGTCTGCATCTATCCAAAGGAAATCCACCAATCACAGTACTTGAAGTGTCAATAAATCCTGTCTTAGATCATCACCATTAAAAAAAAATTGCTCCAACTGAATCCTCAACAAACACCCGGTTATTGTTCACCAGCCTCATGCTGCATGTTGGAGTCAACATACTTGCACTTGTCAGCACAGAGGTCTGAGAGGACGCCACCTAGGTTCAGAAAGGCACTCCCATGAGCATTCTGTTTTAAACAGCTATCCACGGTCCTCTTCCCTTTGCTTCTAGTTCACTTCATTGCATTCAGTTTGATTAGACTGTTTAAAGTTTTTAACGTACTAAGTACTTCAACTTGTTTGGCAAGGACTTTCCTGTGACCTATGCTTCAAGGATGGTGCCAAAATGTGCTGAGACAGCAGGGATGAGTATTTCTGGTCTACAATGCCACAATAGAACTGGCCTCTCCTCCGATTAGGAAATGCTCTTTCTAGTGGGAACTGAGAGAGGGCACGATCGAGAAAATCTCACCTTTTAAAACTTGCACCACTTGCAAAAGGTATTTAGAGACTTTGTCATCATTCTTCCAAAGCGGATTCCAGCACATATTGAATTTCAACTCTGGACAGTTGAAATTCAGAAGCTTCAGGGCGTCCCGAAGGAGAAATTTAGGCCAAATCTGCAGAAGCGCCTGAAGCTGAACACCATCCTCATTTATTCCACTCGATAGACGGCAATCGTTCTGGCAGTGACTGTGGGAAATTCTCTCTGCGGTCTTTTCGCAAAGTTCAAGTAAGATCCATGTTATTCTCACATACTTGAGATAAGGGATCCCTAGCCAGGATTTCTTTCAGTACAGTAAGAAACTTCTTTCCACCTTGACTTGATACATTAGCCCTATCACTGCTTGCAAGTTTAGCAGTCTTTTCAATAATCCTATCAAATGAGGGATAATAATAAGATTAAATTTTTTTCTGGGAGTTGAATGTGGAAAGCTGTTGCATTTAAATATATAGATTTGTTTGAACAATTCCCACTTCCCCTTCTTCAAGTTCATCAGGAGATGGAGACCAGATCACAACTGTCCTTTAAATTACAGTACCATTGTGTTTGTCCAGAGTACGGGAGAATGCCCCTTTCCAGCCTTCCTGACGGTTTGATATTTAGAGGGAATCAGTAGTTTTATTGATTTCTCCATTTTTACTTTATACAACATTGTATAAACAACAAAACACAATCTAGCTATTCTTGGCAAGTCACCAGGATTGATATCAAATTACTGTGATTCGTTCCATATGTGATCATTTCCCTTCGTTCCATATGTGATCATTTCCCTCTGATATCCCTGGGCTTATGATTGATTGCTTTATTCAGGAGCTCAGTACCATGAAACAGACCAGCCCTGAGGTGAACTTCTATACTGTCTTCTGTGTTAAGTGTATTTCCCTTAATCAAAACAATTTGGAAAGGGTGGATATTTTCCCAAACATGAGCAGTAATTTGTTTTCTTTGGTGATAAAGAGAAGCCCCGGTGGTGTAGTGGATATGTGTGTGGCTGCAATCTGCATGGTGGGCATTTCGAAACCACCGGCAGCTCCACGGGAGGAAGACAGGACTTTCTACTCTTGTCAGCAGTTACAGTCTCAGAAACCCACAGCAGGTCGAAACGATTCAACGTTGACTTTGATGGCAGTATGTTGGCGATAAAGGAAGGGGAATATTAGATGAATCTCGATTCATAACAGCCTTGATGGAATTCATTACAGGTCATATGTCTTTTTCTTGTAGCAGTCCATAAATATAAAATGGGGTAGGGTTCTGTTCATTAGACCGTTCCCTCTACACTGGAGCCGAGTTAGAGGGTGATCGTGAGACACATGTTCCACCTCCCACTTCTCTGCACCATCCAGTCATAGGGCCTACTGCACCGTCTTTCCCATGATAGTCAAACGGTTTTGGATCGCCAATTTGTTTATTTTTTTATAGGACACCTATTAGGAGATACTTGAAAGCTAAATACATCCTGACAGTTTTCAAAATGAACAGCCACGATGACTATACATCTTTCAAGATAGATTGGTTTGTTCATTTATCAGTTCATGGTATGTTCACTGTTCTTTGCCAGTACCCAAATTGAAATGCATAATTTCTTCTTCATTCTTCCTTATTCAATGTCCAACTTTCACATGCATATGAGGCCATTGAAAATACCATGGTTTGGCTCAAGCACATCTTAGTTCTCAAAGTAACTATCTTCTTTCAATACTTTAATGAGGTTTTCTGTAGCAGAATTACCTAATGCAACTTATCTTTTGAACCCTTGACTACTGTTTCCATGAACATTGATTGGGGATCCAAGTAAGATAAATCTTTGCCAACTTCAACCTTTTGTCCATTTGTCACGATGTTACCTATTGGTCCACTTGTGAGGATTCTGGTCTTTTTTATATTTAGTCATAATCCATACTGAAGGTTGCAATCCTCGACCTTCATCAGCAAGTGGTTCAAGTCCTCCTCGCTTTCAGTCAACAAGTTTGTTTCATCTGCATATGCTGTAGGTTAAGGAGCCTGCTTCCAAACCTAGGCTACATTGTTCTTCTTATAAGTCAGTTTCTCTGATGATTGGCTCACCATGCAGATTGAATAAGTATGGGAAGAGAATACAACCCTGTGGCCGACCTTTCCTTATTTTAAACCATGCAGGATTTCCGTGTTGTGTTCCCACAGCTGCCTCTTTATCCATGTACCAGTTTTGAATGAGCACAGTGAAGTGTTCGGGAATTCTTATTCTCCTCAAAGTTTGTTACGATCCACACAATCAAAAGACTTGTCATTCTGATAAAACAAAGTCAGCATATTTCTGGTATTCTCTGCTTTGAATCAAGATCCATCTGACATCAGCACTGATATTCCTTGTTCCACATCCGCTTATGAATCCAGTCAACCTCTGACGGTTCCTGTCAATGTACTGCTTCAGTGGGTATTGGATGATGTTCAGCAAAATTTTATTTGTACATGATATCATTGATATTGTTCTATAGTTTGAGCATTCTACGGATTCATCTTTTTTGGAATGAATCAGTCGATCATAGATGAGTAAGTGCATCCAGTGCTTCCTCAGCTTGTTGAAACATTTCAATTGGCATTCCATCAATTCCTGGAGCCTTGTTTTCGGCTAATGCTTTCAGTGCACTTGAACTTCTTCCTTCAGCACCACTGGTTCTTTCTCATATGCTGCCTCCTCAAATGGTAGGATGTGAACTAGTATTTTTGGTACAGTAACTCTGTATTCTTGGCATCTTCTTTCCATATCTCCTACCACATTTGTTATTTTTCTCTTAGAATATTTCAATATTGCAAATTGAGGCTTGAATTTTTTCTTTAGTTAGTTCAGTTTGATATTCTGAGTGTGTTCTTCCTTCCTGTTTTCTAATTCTGGATCTTTGCATATTTCATTATAACATTTGACTTTATTGTCTCAAGCTGCCTTTCAGATTTCAGCTCTTTGACACCATCATTTCTTCCATTTGCTTTAACTACTCTTGGATTAAGATCAAGTTTGAAAGTCCTTTCTGGCACTCACTGATAGCCTCTCTTTCTCTCCTATCTTTTTAATGACCCTTCACTTTCTTTATGAATGATGCTCTCGGTGTTCTTCCACAGCTCATCAGGTTTTCTGTGATTCATGTTCTATGTGTCAAATCTGTTCTTGAGATGTCCTGGAAATCCAGGTGGGGTGGATTTAAGGTAGTATTTTGGCCCCTGTGGATTTGTTTTAACGCTCTTCAGCTTTAACCTGAACTTACAAATAAGCGATTGATATCCTGTTCCGTAGTCATTTCCTGCCCTGAATTTAGCTGCTGATATTGAGTTTCTACACTTTCTCTTTTCACAGATGTAGTCAATTTGATTTCTTTGAATTCTATCTGAAGAAGTCCATGCGTGTAGCTGCCTTTTGTGTTGTTGAAAAGTCTTTGCTAGGAACAAGTCCTTGGTCTTGCAAATATTTGATCATGCCATCATCAGCTTCATCTATATCACAAAGACCATATTTTTTATGTACTGTCCCTTTCCTCTTTGTTTCTCATTTTTACATTCCAATCTCCAGTAATTATCTATGCATAAATTTGAACAATTGTTGTATTGATTGGATGTCCTTGAATGTGGACAGATATGATCTATCACAGAAAGCATTGAAATATCAAGCTTGATTCTGAAGTGTCCCTTTTAACAATGATATCAGTGCTTTCCTCATGACAATTTGAGTCTGAGCATAGTCTATCATATGATTTTCTGATTCAAAATGTCGATTGTCAGTCCACTCCATCTCACTAATGCCTAGAATATCAATCTTTATGTGTTCCATTTCACTTTTGAGGACTTGCAATTTTCTTCCATTCATGCTTTGTACATTCCAAGTTCCTATCTTGAGCAGATTAGAAAGGACTTAAACTGAGAAGACAGAGAAACCAAAGGATCTCCCATCCACCTGTATGTCATTTTAATCAGTAACTCCTGTGTCCTGAGCCTTACGTACTCCCTTCCTATATGCTATATGGACCACAATCATAGCTATCGAATTTCATAGGTGAATGTACCTAGCTCAAAGCCTAACATGACTTTTATGTAATTTAACAAATAACTCTACTGGTCTGCAGACCTGGAAGGCTGCAGGGACACCTGAACATCCTATGTGTCCATGTGCTGTTTCTCTAAGAAGATATATTTCTGGGTACTTTCACCTTGTTCACCAGCACCCTTGTCCTCGGGGGAGAACCTATGTAAGAAAAAAATGCCATGAAGAACTGACTATTGTATTGAGTGTGATTCTTTTCAGGCACGATGCCACTAAACATCTTGAGTTTAGGCCTTCAAAACAAGAAGACTAGCTTCATACACTTTAAGTACTGAGGGTTTGGCTAGCTAAAGAGTGGGACAGATGCAGCCAAGCCACATGAGAATCATGTATCCTCATCTGAAAAGCGATTCATACATCATTGTCATTAAGGTCCTTTAGAATCAGGAGTCACTCAGCTTCAGCTCCAAACCAAACATATTTAAATAAATATAAGCAAAACTGTAGAATGTGTCACTGTGGTTCCCAAAAGGTCAGATGTCACTAGATAAATGTTTAACTTTTTCAATATTTACTTAGAGTTTTATAACATTGGGGCATCATACAAGAACACAAATGAGGGAGATCATTTGGTGGAAACTTTTGCTGTCCTCTGCTCTTAACAGGAATCTAAGTACATTTTATCAATTACAAGTGGGAAAATTTTATGTAGTAAAATAAAATATTTGGTGACAGAATAAAATAGAATTTTAAATTCAGCATTAAATTCCTTATTTTATAATTGTTATTTCACATACACACATGTATAGATATTAAAAAGTCCTTCATATTAACCATTCATTCATTTAGTGCACATTTCTTGTTTATCTATTGTGTTCCAGGCCCTGGGAAGAAGCTGGAGAGTAGGTTAAAACCAAACAAAACATAAAACAACATCGCCTCTAAAAGCTCTTATGATAGTGTGGAAGTGGGAAATATGGAAAACAAACAATATTATATTTTATAAGTAATATAAAATGTGGATATACTATTGATATGTTATTTCAATATTCTGGACACAAAAATAATTCAGATGTTCTAGATAAAGTACATTTTGTAGTGTAACACTTATAAATATTTTCTTCAAGATTATGTCTTTTCCATCTGTGCTCCAGTGTTTTTTGTGGCACAGTTCACAATTGCAAGAAGTTGGAAACCACCCAAATTTCCATCAACTGATGAGTGGATTAAAAAGCTGTGGTACATATATACAATGGAGTACTACACATCGCTAAAAAGCAGTGATGAATGTATGAAGCAGATCGCTGCATGGGAAGAACTGGAGGAAATCATGCTAAGCGAAGTAAATCAAGCACAAAAAGAGAGTACAACATGAGTCCACTAAGATAAGCTTTAAAAAATACAAAAGGGGAATAGGAAAAAATATACTGTATGCAAACATTCCTGGGGTGAGGACCAGGTAGTATGGCAGGGACCAGACCAAATACACAGATACATGTGGTAGACAACTAAAAAGTAGGTGGGGAAAGGAACAAAACTAATGAAAGAGAAATGGGTAGCAGGGGCACAGGGCACTAACCCACCCAAGGGGAGGGTATTGTTTATATCTCCACAGGGAAGAGGGACCAGACTTCAACCCAGTGTTCCAAGATGTGAATGCAACATGCCGGTGTAGAGTAGGGAACCAGTAGAGAGGTCTGAGGGGCCGACCCCAATCCCAACTACTACACGGACACCTGCCCCTCCCCCCAGAAGAATTTATTTCATAGGATGGCACTGAATCTGCAGTTCTGGGAGAGGGACATATCTGATAGGAGCACATGGGAGCAGATGAAGGGGGAGGAGGAGAGAGTGGAGCACATCCTGGCCCACCAGGCTTTGAGGATGATGTTCCCAATTAGAGCAGCCAGTCCACAGAGAGGACCACATGACCGGCCCCACTATGAGACACGACACCCCTCACTAACTCATAGTCCTACAGGGGACCACACCGGTGACATAGTGTGCCCGATCTGATTCCACCATACCAAGGCAAAACACGAAAGGGGTGCAACAGAACAACAAGGGAATGGAGTGGCGAGGTCCCCAGGGAATGCTGAAGGTGAACTTTGGGGCTAGGGCATGGCGCCCCAACATACTGGACTGGAAAACATTCCAAAAGGCCAACAAACAGTCCTTGAACTAACTACAAGCTTTTCTTTTTTGTTGTGTTTTGTGTGGGTTTTTGTGTCATTGGTTTGTTGTTGTTGTTGCTTTGTTGTATATTGTTGCTTGGTTTTGCTCTGTCTTGTTTTTGTGCATGTTATTATCTCCACAGGTCTGTCTAAATAAGATAGGCTGGATGAACAATCTGGAGGAGAAACAACAGGACCGGCAGTTCCAGGGAGACATGGGAGAGGGGGAGGTGGGGGGAAAGGTAGTGGTGTTGACAAACCCAGGGACAAGGGAACAACAAGTGATCCAAACTGGTGGTGAGAAGGGTGTAGGAAGACTGGCATGGCGTGATCAAGGGTAATGTAACCAAGAGGAATTACTGAAACCCAAATGAAGACTGAGCATGATAGGGGGACAAAAGGAAAGTCAAAGGAAATAGAGGAAAGAGCTAGGAGGCAAAGGGCATTTGTGGAGGTCTAAATAAAGGCATGTACGTATGAAAATATATTTATATATGAGGATGGGGAAATATATCTATGTGCATATATTTATTGGTTTAGTATTAAGGTAGCAGAAGGACATTGGGCCTCCACTCAAGCACTCCCTCAATGAGAGAATACTTTCTCCTATTAAATTGGCATTCTATGATTCCCACCTTCCTGATACAACCGCTGAAGACAAAGCGGGTGAATAAGTAGATGTGGTGAAGAAAGCTGATGGTGCCCGGGTATCAAAAGATATAGTATCTGGGGTCTTAAAGGCTTGAACAAGAGGCCATCTAGCTCAGAAGCAACAAAGCCCACATGAAAAAAAGCACACCAGCCTGTGTGATCACGAGGTGC
The DNA here is from genome assembly GCF_050624435.1 of Tenrec ecaudatus. Lineage (NCBI taxonomy): Eukaryota > Metazoa > Chordata > Mammalia > Afrosoricida > Tenrecidae > Tenrec > Tenrec ecaudatus. The sequence goes on along the minus strand of NC_134538.1, from coordinate 54,345,601 downwards.
TGAAGGGATCAGTTATCAGCCATCAAAGAACAAAAAAAATCATATCATGGTGTGCTCACCTCCTTAATACGATCACTGAAGACAAATGGATGCATAAGCAAATGTGGTGAAGAAAGTTGATAGTGTCCAGCTATCAAAAGATATAGCGTCTGGGGTCTTAAAGGCTTGAAGGTAAACAAGCAGCCCTCTAACTCAGAAGCAACAAAGCCCACATGGAAGAAGCACACCAGCCTGTATGATCACAAGGTGTCAAAGGGATCAGGTATCAGGCATCAAAGAACAAAAAATCATATCATAGTGAATGAGGAGGGGGAGTGCAGAATCGACACCCAAAGCCCATTTGTAGGCCACTGGACATCCCCTTACAGAAGGGTCTAGGGGAGGAGATGAGCCAGCCAGGGTGCATTATAGCAACAATGAAACATACAACTTTCCTCTAGTTCCTAAATGCTTCCTCCGCCCCCCACTATCATGATCCGAATTCTACCTTGCAAGTCTGGCTAGACCAGAGGGTGTACATTGGTACAGATAGGAACTGTAAACACAGGGAATCCAGGGAGTATGATCCCTTCAGGACTAGTGGTGTGTGTGGCAATACTGGGAGGGTGGAAGGAGGGTGGGTAGAAAGGGGGAACTGATTACAAGGATCAACATGTGATCTCCTCCCTGGGGCATGGACAACAGAAAAGTGGGTGAAGGGAGATGTCGGACAAGGCAAGATATGACAAAATAATGATTTATAAATTATCAAGGATTCATGAGGGAGGGGTTTTGGGGAGGGAGGGGAAAAATGAGGACCTGATGCCAGGGGCTTAGGTGGAGAGCAAATGTTTTGAGAATGATGAGGGTAATGAATGTGCAAATGTTCTTGACACAGTGGATATTGTGATAAGCGTTGTATGAGCCCCTAATAAAATGATTGAAAAATGATTATGTTTTTCTTTTTATTTACTTAATGGTGTCCTTTTCAGTGAAAAAAGTTTTAATTTTGATATTCAATTGATCAATTTTTCCTTTTATGAACTATGCTTTTTATGATATGTCTAACTAATCCAAGGTCACAAATAGTCTTTCCATATTTTCTTCTAAAAGTAATTTAGCTCTAACATTTATATCTGTAACCCATTGCGGGTTAATAATTCTGTTGAAGTAAGAGTTTACATTTATCTTTTTACATATGTAGCCAATTTTTCTAATGATTTGTTGAAAATTCCTTTCTCATTGAATTACCTTGGCAATTTGGGGATATTATTTCATCAAATATATTAGTTGATTTCATTTCTTTCAATTTTGTTTCAGTGTCTATGTGTGTAGTCTATGTCAAAACCACCCTTAACTACCAAAGAGTTTAGTAATTTAAAATTGAGAGGAGTAAGTCCTTCAATTTTCTCTGTTTTCCAAATTATTTTGCTATTCTGAGTCCTTCTTAGTAGTATACACATTGCAGAACCTGATTCCTATGTTTTTCAATTTAAGGAAAGACACATGCTGATAGGGTCTAAACTGGGTTCTCTGTTCTGTTCCATTGGCTTATGTCACTGCACCAGTACCCCACTGCCTTAATTACTACAGTAGCCTTAACATCAGGATGAGTGATTTATCCAATTTATAATTCTGTTTTATAAAATTTGACACATTTTATCAATTTTAAGATATTTTATAAGTGTGTCAAGTTATAGATTCTGTGTATTTTCACATGAACATCTCCCCTTAGGCTTTCTTTAGTTCATCACCATTTTGCAGTTTTCAGGAAAAAAGTCTATACATGTTTTATTAGATTTAAATTTGGGTATTTTATTTTTTTAGGTAATGAAATTGTTTAATTTTTAAATTATTGTTCTAATATGTTCAGTCAATTCATAGTGCTTATTGTTTATCTAGGCATTTGCCCATAGTGGGGAATAGGAAGTGGACAAGTCTCCTAGTGTCAGTGAGAAGACTCATACTCGGTCCTGCTTTTGTCCCTTCCTATATCTGGGATTCTGGGCATAGATCATTAGCTCACTGAGCCTTGGGTGGTGACTAATACTTATCTCAAGGGAGTTAGGACATTTTAAAATCTATTTTAATATAACTAATTGCAAATTCTTCTACATTTAACAGACTATATAATATTCTTTCCACTCTGGAACAGATATCCTTTTATTCACCAGAAGGCTTTGATAAATTGCTTTGCAAATAAAGGGGAAAACCCCCTGGAACATGAGTTAGACATAGAGAAAAAAACAAAATAACACATCTCCTGATCTATACAAGAAAATATATTTGGACATGGGTAGCAATGAAAGTGGAAGCTGTATTGGACAGGATTTGACTGGTGGGTGTCAACATCCAGGTGTTTGACTATCTCTTGTTGATGGGCAAACTAAAATTTGGAGTTATTCCTTAAATTAAGTGAGAGATTGGACAAGGATATAGACTTCTGCTTTGAGGAGAAAGCAGTTGTGGACTAGCTAGGGCAAAGAACTGTCAGTGACAGCTTTTGTGATAGGTTCATTTTGCCAACCTGGCCAATAGGAACATGTGGGATTAATAACGTCACAGTTTGATTGGAGGCCAAAGAGATAAATGGCTTGGCAAGGCCCATTCCTCTCTACCTTCCTCTCTGGTGATTAGACCAGCATGTGACTGCTTTCGGTAGTTCTCTGCCTCAACTGGTGAGCTACACTACCTGTGGGATCACCAGGATCCTGTCACCCCATGGATCCTGTCACTAGAGCTTGTGGTTCCTCTGAGATCTGCTTTTCCACGCTGCTGGAGTGTGCATCGTATGAGCTTGACACTGGCGGATCCTGTTGTCTTGCATTGTTTGAGTTCGATATTCCATCTGGGCCTGCTTCCCTAAGTTCCTGAGCTGCTGACTGTTAGTTACCCGCTCTGCTCTTTGCTGCCTCTGGGCAGAGTACCTGAATTGCCCCAGGGAAGATTCGGTTTTCTGCTTCCTTGACCTTGGTCCCAGCAGCGTTGGTGAGTTGAAGGACCTCAAGTATATTCACTGATCCAGGAAAGTCAGTTGAGCTAAGCTCTGTACTGCTGTATGGACTAATTAGCTTTTATATTCATTAGTGATCTATCTATCTATCTATCTATCTATCTATCTATCTAGTTAGCTAGCTATCATATGTGTCCTGGTTTTGTTTCTCTGGAGAACCCTGTCTAACAAAGCTCCTAAGAAGATGTCCCCACCAAAAAAAAAAAAAAAAAAAAAGACCTAGTCTTGATGCAAGTTTAGAAAAATACGTAATTTTACCCACAGTGGTGGACAAGCCTATGCAGTTGGTTCATAAATATACTAAGGGGGACATGGAAGAAGCACACCAGCCTGTGCGATCATGAGGTGCCAAAGGGACCAGGTATAAGGCACCATCCATATATATATATATGATATATATATATATATATATATACCATAGTGAATGAAGGGGGAAGTGCAGAGTGGAAACCCAAAGCCCATTTGTCGGCCACTGGAGATCCCCTCATAGAGGGGTTTAGGAGAGGAGATGAATCGGTCAGGGTGCGATGTAGTACCAATGAAGAACACAGCTTTCCCCCAGATCCTGGATGCTTCCTCCCCCCAACTACCATGATACGAATTCTGCCTTGCAAGACTGGATAGAGCAGAGGTTGTACACTGGTGCATGTGGGAGCTGGAGGCACAGGGAATCCAGGGTGGATGATACCTTCAGGGCCAGGGGTGTGAGGGGTGATACTGGGAGGGTAGAGGGTGAGTGGGTTGGAAAGGGGAAACCGATTACAAGGATCTACGTGTGGCCTCCTCCCTGGGGCACAGACAACAGAGGAGGGGGTGAAGGGAGATGCCGGATATGGCAAGATATGACAAAATAATAATATATAAATTATCAAGGGCTCATGAGGGAGGGAGGACCGGGGAGGGAGGGGTAAAAAGGGGACCTGATGCAGAGGGCTTAAGTGGAGAGCAAATGCTTTGAGAGTGATTAGGACAAAGAATGTATGGATGTGCTTTATACAATTGATGTGTGTATATGTATGGATTGTGATGAGAGTTGTATGAACCCCTAATAAAATGTTTAAAAAACGATGTATTAAAAAATTAAAAAAATATATATATATATATACTAAGGGGGTACTAAAAATAACCTGGAATTGTGCTGGGCAGAGTAGAGGTTTCAGAGTAGGCATATTTCGCACTGGCAAGCACCAAGCAACTTGCTCTGAGTTAGTGCAGCCAGTGGCATGGACTGGGAAGGTTCTCTCTGGTCACCGTGAATTTTTTCATAAAAACAGTTTTGATCGAACCTCTTTTTTCTATGGCAAATTTAAGAGAACAGTGTGCGTTTGTGAAATTTTGTTTCCTGCATGGGAAAAATGCTGCAGAAACTGTTGTGATATCGAATACAGCTTAAAAGGATAGCACTATAGGAAAAACTCAAGTGTATGAGTGATTTTCTCATTTCAAACAAAGGTGCGTTGTCAATTGATGACAAACGTCGTTCCAGACGTCCGTCAACTTCCTGAACGGATGAAAATATCAACTTGTAGTGCATTTAGAGTTTGTTCCACCAGGTCAGACTATGAATCAAACTTTCTATTTAGAGCAGTGTTTTTCAACCTGTGGGTCATGACCCTTTGGGGATAGAAGGACCCCCTCACAGGGATGGCCCAATTCATAACAGTAACAAAATTACATTTATGAAGTAGCAATGAAAATAATCTTATGGTTGGGGGACACCACACACGAGGAACTGTATCAAAGGATTGTGGCATTAGGAAAGTTGAGAACCACTGATTTAGAGGTTCTGAAAAGATAGTGTAACAGTGTATTAGTCTGAGTGCTTTAGAGAAAGAAATCCACCGCAACTCATGTATAAGGGTAAGTGCACATCAAGAAAACATCTCAACCCAGTGCTGCCCAAGCCCACAAGTCCAGCATCAACTCATATGTCCAACACCAATTCACAAAGTCCTCCTTCATCTCACAAAACAGAGGCAATGATGCTGGCTGCAGAAGGAAAGCTGAGTCAGTGAATGTACAAGCATCTCAGTGCTGGCAAGGGTCTCCACATGGCTGCTCCAGCACCCAGGGCTGCATCGGGGTAGGTCCATGTGGCTTCTCCTTTGGGATGTCTTGCAGGAAGTCAGCCTTGCAAGCTGAAGCAGGGAACTGGCTAAGGCAGCTGCACCCTGGTGCGACCATCACAAAGCAAGAGACCGAGAACTAGAAAGGCAAGACTCACCAAGCCATTTATCACTCTGCCCTTCAATTAATCCCACATGTGTTTATTGGCCAGGTTGGCACAATCAACTAACTCAAACAGTGTGCGACAAAATCGGCCTGATTTGTGGCAGACAAGGGATTGGTTTTGCCACCATGACAATGCAGCTTCCCATGTAGCCATTTCAATGAGCCAGTTTTTGGCTAAAAGCAGCATGCCTCTCTTGCCCCACACACCTCACACCTTACCCACCTGCCATCTCTTCGTGCAACTTCTTTTTGTTTCTGCAAATGTAGAGGTACATGAAAGGACAGCCACTGGGGGATGAAGAAGAGGTGAAGGAAAAAATGAGGCAGGTGCTGTTAGCCCTCCAAACAGATGAGTTTGAAAAATATTTCCAAGAATGGAATCACAGATTTGACAAATGTAGTAAGTGTAAAATAACAGTACATAGAAGGTGATAAGGTTGTTTTGTAAAAAACAACAACTTAGATTTGAAGAAGTTCCAAGTTTGTTTTTTTTTTTGGTACCCCCTGGTAGTTTCACTAAATGGGTCAGGGTAGGAGCAAAAATAGGTTTTCTAAGGACCACAGAGTTTTGTGATTCAAAAGGTAGAGAAGGTAAAGGCAGGTCAGGTAAGGCTTCACCTTAACTCCTAGGTAAGGAATCTTGGGACCACATAGAGAAATGGCTCATTCATTTCAAGGACCTACACATAAAGAGTAAAGTTCAGAAATAGTTTTAGGGAGGTTTTTTGAAGGCAACCTAAAGCCATATCTACAGAAAGTGTGGGCTGGAGGGTTTATCAGCTAGCACAGACAGGGTGGAAGAAAGGGTATCAACTCTGCCAGTTTCTCTTAGTTTCCTCAGGTTAAGGAATCTATGGTCTTCCATTTACCTTGGCTTGGATTTTATATTTCTCTTTTGCTTCTTAATAAAGTTCTTTTGAAGAATTCTAAACAAAAATTATTAAGAGAGTGAAACTTAAAGATACCGTAAGAAATTCACTTTGCCACGATTATAAATAATAAAATTCAAATTCCAAATAGGGAATAGTATCAGGGCTTGCATAGTGAATATCCGGTTTGCAGATGCCATGCATCACAGTGGGGGCCCAACATCCATTTTCAGAGTTCAGCCATAGATTAAGCCTCCAGTGAATTCCCTCTGACCACAGCCAAGGGATGTAAATAGACTGCTTATCAGACAGAGAACATTGTAAAGTCAATTATGGAAGATATAATTTTGGTAAAATGAAATATTTTATCACTTGGTCTCCATTTTGACTCATTTTAAAGTTGGTTCAATGTAAAATGAAAAAAAAAAACCCAAAGAGGATTAAGTACATGTGGATTTAGCCTTTAGTGACTCCCCTCTGAGCGTAGACCAGGGATGCACAGTCTTGCTATCATGCAAAGTACATTGGAAAATGGATAATTAAAGATGCAATTAGATTAAGATTTAACAATTTATCATGTGTTCTCCCTTTGACTCATTTTATAGTTGTTCTAGTGTTTTATATTTTCTGCTTCATTTCAATTGAGGCTTCTTGGTGTTAGTTTGTTATTTATTTATTTTCGGTATATTTTTCTGTATATGAGATCCAGGATAGTTTAATATATAGAGACAGTAAAGAGATTAATGGTTTCCTGGGGGTATGGCAGGGGAGGTTATGGGGAGATGGGGGAGTTAATAACAATGAGTACAAGAAAGAAGATAGTGTTCTAAAGTTAATTGCGTTAATGATTGTACAACTTTAAAAAAGATGATTGAATCATTGAATTTTATGATTTGTGAATTATATGTCAATAAACTGTTTTAAAAAGAGAAAATCACTTTGGGGAGTAAAGGAATGTCTCCTCCACCACCATCCAGGGGGAGGAACAACGGAAACATTAGTGAAAGGAGATAGCAGATTATGTAAGATATGAAAATAATAATAAGTTTTAATTTATTAAAGGGTTATGAGAAGTGGGTGTTGGGGGAGGGAGGAAAAAAGAGGAGCTGATACCAAGGACTCCAATAGAAAAAAATATTTACAAAATGATGATGGCAACATATGTATAAATGTGCTTGATGTAATTGATGTATGGATTGTTGTAAGAGCTGTAAGAGCCTCCAATAAAATGATTTATAAAAAATAAAAATAAAATAAAAAGAACTAAGGTGTGCCTGATCAGTGCTATGAGTCATTTGCATGTGAAAGCTGGACAATGAATACAGAAGACAGCGGGATAATTGCTGCTTTTGAATTATGGTGTTGGCCAAAAATATAAAATGTGTTGGGAACTGGCAGAAGACTGAACAAATCTTTGTTGGAAGAAGTACAGTCAGAACGCTCCCTAGAAGCCATGATGGAAGAATTCCTCTCATGTACTTTGGACTGGAAAAGAAAATCGTGCTTGGTCAAGTGGAGGGTCAGAGAAAAAGAGGAAGGACATCAGGGGATGGATGGACACCATGCTGCAGCATCAGCCTCACACAGCAATGTCTCAAAGGACAGTGTGGGACCGAAAATCAGTGCTTGAGGGCACCTAGCAACAAGTCATGTTATCTATAAGATCCTGAAGATCTTCATTGAATGATTAAACATATCATTCTAACTATGAAATTAAACTTAATACTCTGAGGATTCTTTTCAAAATCTTCAGTACATTAAATGATCCAAGAAAAATGTCTCTAAAAATACTGACCTCATTGTTGGACAAGGAATAAGGAACAAAGGTTTGATATTATCTCAAATTGCCTGCAAAATGTTGTCCTAAGCATGCACCTCGACCACATTAATCACTTGTTATCTTCTCTTAACCTACAGAACACACTCTACATGTAGGTTGTGAGAGAAGATTCATTAAAAAATTACAATTATCCTACTTGGCTCTACCGACAGCCATGTGTCTTGTTGCTCATGGTTCCTAAGAGACAGTCACTTGTAAACAAAATGCGGAACCGGAGAAAATAATCTAGGGAGTCATGAGATAAGTGGGCTTGCCTGACACAAATCATGCCTTTGACATTTGTTCTTTAGTAGTTATTATGATTATCAAAATAATGGTTTTTTCCTCAGATTCCATCTAAGAAAATTTATCCCCATAAAGTGAGCCAGATGGGATTTTAGTTTGAACAAAGATCAGATTCACAAGAAATTTCCTCTGTCTTTTCTCAGCCAACGTGTGTGTGTGTGTGTGTGTGTGTGTGTGTGTGTGTATAAATAGACATGTAAGAAAACATTTACCATTTTAACATTCCATATGTACTTTTCGGTGGCATTTGTTACGCTTAGTGACTAGTTGGTTACTCATTGGCCCATAAACCTAAAAGGTGGAAGTTCCAACCCACTAATTTCTCTGTGGGAAAAAGATAGGATTTTTGCCCTGGAACAAATGTACAGCCTCAGAAACTCCCTAAGGCAGTACTTTTCAGTCCTATAGGTTTGTAGTGAGTTGGAGTCTATTTTCTCGTAATGAGCTTGAAGTTTGGTTTAATGTTCGTGAGTCTACACTACCTCAATTTCAAGAACATCTCAAGGACAGATCTGACACATTGGACACTAAAGGCAGAAAACTTGATGAGCTGTGGAAGCATTATAAACATCCAATTTGTGGAGGGCCCTGGGGGACGGTGGGAACCCTAAACCTATCTGCAGAGTATCTAGTCAGGCTGAGCCACAGGCTGATCTGCTCTTGCCACAAGCAAGGGTCTTGAACAGCCATAATTACAGGCAGAGACCATTGTAATCTTGATTATGCTGGATCAACCTTGATACTTGACCCTATAGATGGGGCCTGATCATATTCTGGGTGCACGTATTTCCTACTGGTTCCTGGACAGAGATTTCTTCCCCAGCTCTTTGAATGTTGTTGTTTTGGGGAGGGGATCTATCCCTTCTTACGCATTATTTGTATCTTTGTCTGTTTTTATTCTTACCACCTTAGTGCAACTTTGTTTTTTCTTGTTTTCTGTTGGTCTTCCGGCTGGGAAGCACAGGAGGAAAGGATATATAATGACAATAACGGATACAAGGGGATCTAGGTAACACAGGGGTGGGTGGGAGAGCTAGGGAGGGATAGGGGATTTCAGGAGTAACTAATGAAGACTGGAGTGGGAGGGAGGGCTAGAACGGATTGTGATTGCATGAAGTATCTTAAAGGCGATTTAACTGGAGGGGGAGTGCTCTAAAATCTATGTGGGGTTGATTGTATAATTCTCTGTGATGTGATTAGATGATTGAACTATTGATTTATATGTAAATTACTTGCCAACAAAACTGTTGGTATATAAACAAGTATGTTATACATGAAGAAAGCAAAAATAACATAAAAATACAGGAAATAAAGAAAAGATCAAAGTGGATGTCAGAAGAGACTTGCTGAGACTTGCTCTTAATTATAGAGTAGTTAAGGCACATGAAAGAAATGATGAAGGCAAAGAGCTGAACAGAAAATTTCAAAGGAAGCTAGAGAAGACAAGATAAAATATTATTATGAAAGATGCAAAGACTTAGAAAACCAAATAGGAAGAACATGCACTGCATAATTTAAATGGAAAGAACTAAAGAAAAAATCAAATCTCAAGTTGCAATATTGAAATATTCTGTGGGAAAAATATTAAATGATGTATGAAGCATCAAAAGAAATGGAAATAATGCACAGAGTCACTGTACCAAAAAGAACTGGTCAGCTTTCAACCATTTCAGGAGGGAGCATATGAGCAAGAACCAATGGTACTGAAGAAAGAAGTTCAAGCTGCATTGAAAGCATTAATCAGAACACAAGCCTCCAGGAATTGACAGAATACTATTAAAATGTGTCAACAAGCTGATGGCGCACTGGAAATATTCAACTATGGCAGGAATTTGAAAGGCAGATACTTGGCTATTTGCACTCATAGCAAAGAAAGTGACCCAAAAGAACCTTCTAATTGTCAAACAATATCACTGATGTCACATGCAAGTAAAATGTTGCTGAAGATCATCCAACAATAGTTGTAACCGTGCACTGACAAGGAACTACCATAGGTTCAGGCTGGATTAGAAAAGAATGTAGAACAAGGGATATCATTGGTGATGTCAAATGGATGTTGGCTGAAATCAGAGAATACCAGAAAGATATTTACTTTGATTTCATTGACTATGCCAAGGCATTTGACTGTGTGTTTCTTAGCAAATATGGATAAACTTGAGAAGAATGGGAATTCTCGAACAGTTCACTGTAGTCACGTAGAACTTGTACATGGATCAAGAAGTGTGAATGCAACAAGTACACACTGCATGGTTTAAAATCAGGAAAGGTGTGTGACAGGGTTGGTTCTTCACATCGTAATTATTCAATCTGTATGCTGATCCAATCATGAGAGAAACTGGCTTATATGAAAAAGAATGTGTAAAAGAATAGGAGGAAGGCTTAATAACCTGTGATATGGAGATGACTTAACCTTGCTCGCTGAAAGGGAGAAGGACTTGAAGCAGTTGCTGATGAAGTTCAAGGATCGCAGCCTTCAGGACACAGAAGTCAAAATCCTCACACCTGGACCAGCAGGGAACAGTATGATACACGGAGAAAGGATTGAAGTTTTCAAAGATTTTGTCTTGCTTGGATCCACCATCAGTGTTCATGGAACCAGCAATTAGGAGTTCAGAAGATGAGTTGCATTAGGTAAATTTGCTAAAATGGTAAAAATGATCTCTTTGGAGTGCTGAGAAGCAAGGAGGTTACTTTGAGGACTATGGTGTGCCTGCGCCAAGCCATGATATTTTCAATACCTTGATATGTATGTGAAAGTTGGATATTGAATAAGGAAGAGTGAAGAATAATTGAAGCACTTGAATTGTGGTGCTGGTGAAGAACATTGAAAATGCCCTGGGCTGATAATTGGCAAACCAATCTGTCTTGGAAGAAGTATTGCCAGTGTTCCTTAGAGGCAAGACTGGTGAGATTTTATCTTAAATCTTTGGACATGCTAGGTGGAGAGATAAGTCCTTGGAGGACGATATCATACTCATTAAAGTAGAGAGGAGCAGCAATAAAGAGGAAGGCTCCCAGGAGACAGGTTGACACACTGGCTCCAACAATGGTATCAAGCATGGGAATAATTGTGAGCAGGTACAACTGGGCAGAGTTTCCTTCTGTTGTGTATTTGGTTATTATGGATTAGCACGGATTCAATGGCGCTTAATAACAGTGATGAATGGTGCTCTGAACTGCAATATATTTACTATTTTAATGCTCTGCTTGCATACGTATGACGTGTGTTAGTTTGATAGATATGGATCTATATTTGTGAATTAGTGTTATTGAAATTTTGTTGCATTACCAAACTCCATTGTTCTGGTGAATAGTGTCCAGTCACTTAAGAATTTAATCTGTACAAGTCAACAATTTATGTATTGTAATCTGAAAAACTAGCCTATAATTGTATAATTTCCTTTTCTCGGCAGTATTTTCAATTCTGTCATGGGCTAAAGTTTTGACACCATTAATAGAATCCTATTATGCCCCAGGGGATTATTGATAATGTTCTCTATCATAAAGGGTAATAATGTCTCTAAATTAATAATATATATATATGGATTTAGGGCTCACAGTTAACTCTAACCTCAAGATAATAAAAATTACTTCTTATGACCCTACTTGGTACTCGCTCTCATGAATAGATCACTGAAGATTTGGATGCTCCAGCAAAGTGTGGTGAAGAAACCAGATGGTGCCTAGCTATCGCAAAGAATAGCATCAGGGGTGTTAAAGGTTTGTCCTCAAACAAGCAATCACATAAGGGAGGCATCAACTAAGTTCACATGAAATAAGTACACCATTCTGCAAGATCAAAGGAGTGGAAATAACACAGTTAAAATCCAAAGGAGGGACTCATGTCAGAGTTTAAATCCTGTACACCACGTTGGTAGATGACTGAGGATGACAGTGAAAACCCAAAGTCCATCTTCAGGGTCCCCACATAGATTCAGCCTCTCCTAAGTCAATCTGCTCTGACTGCAGTACAGGGATGTGAATAGCCTGTTATCAGACAGAGAACACTGTAATATAATTAAATGAAAATGATTTTATATTGAAATGTAGCACCTTATTGTTCGATCTCCCATTGGACTTGTTTTAAAATTGATTCCATTTATAATATTTTCTGCTTTTTTATCAATTGAGGTTTTCCCATGTTTTCTCTAGTTATTTGTGTGTGGGTTTTGTATGATTTTTTTTATACAAAATCAAGAGTAGGTAAATTTATAGAGACAGTAACTAGATTAGCAATTACCTAGGTGTATGGCAGGGGGCTTGTGGGGAAATGAGGAGCAAACAACAATAAATACTAGAAGAAAATGTTCTGAAATAATTTGTGATGATGATTGTACAAATATGATACAACTATTACAATGTGTGACATGTGAGCTCTATGCCAGTAGAACTATTTTTTAAAATGACATTCAGATAACAGACACATCAAAAAATGCTCAGCATCACTAAGAATTTAGGAGACACAAATCAAAACACCCACAGCATAGCCCAGGCTGTAAACGAGAAACAACAAACCTGGAGCGTGTGCCGGGAGATTAGAACACTGCTAATGATGAAGAGTTTAAAGAAATCTGCCAGGACCTTCCACCTGAAATTGATCAGATGTGCACTCCAGATGACTGACAACTATTGGCAACTTGAATGCAAAAGCGAACAGCAAAGAGGTAGGAACAGTAGTTAGAAGTGATGGCTTGACGATAGAAATAAAACTGGAGATCACATGATAACATTGCGCAAGACAAAGGATTTCATTACAAATATCTTTAACCAACAGACTTCCCCAGATAGAATACACAGAAATAAAATGGACTAAATTTATGGGCAGAGATGCTGGAGAAGTTCAATGTCATCAGCAAAAATTAGGCTATGGCTGACAGCAGAACAGACCATTCATTGCTCATATGTAAGTGCAAGTTGAAGGTGAAGAAAATGAAAGCAAGTGCAGGAGAGCCAAAATATGACCTTGAAGAAAAAGTTCAAGACTAGAGTTGAAATATTAAAATATTCTACGTGAAAAATATTTTAAAATGTAGGAAGCATCAATGAAAGGTGACAGGAATACACAGAGTTACTATATCAAAAAGAACTGGTCAAAATTCAACCATTTCAAATGACAGCATATGATTGAGAACCAACCATACTGAAAAGAGGAAGCCCAGGGTACACTGAAGGCATTAGAGAAAAATCAGGGCCCAGGAATTAATAAAATGCCAATTGAAATGTTTCAACAAGCTGAAGGTACACTGGAAACACTCATCTATGCCAAGTAATGTGGAAGACAGCTACCTGATGAACCTATGAAAAGAGATTAATATTTGCACTCGTTCCTAAGAAAAGGGCCCCCACAGAATGTGGAAATGATCAAGCCGTATCATTCATGTCACAGACAAGTAACTTTTTGCTGAAGATCATTCGATAACAGTTTCTGTAGTACATAGACAGGGAGCTCCTAGAACTTCAAGCTTGATTTCAGAAAAGGATATGGAGTAAGGGGTATCATTGCTAATGTTCAGCTAACTCTTGGCTGAAAGCAAGGAATACCATAAAAATGTTTACTTGTATTTTATTGCTTCTGCAAAGTCATTCAACTATGTGAATAATAACCAACTAAGAATTAGACAGAGAAGAATGGAAATTCCAGAACACTTCATTGTGATCATTTGGACCCTGTACATGAATCAAGAGGCAGTAGTTTGAGTAAACAAGGGAATATTGCCTGGTTTGAAATCAGCAAAGATTTATATCAGGTTTGTATCTTTTCACCATTCTTTCATGATAGGTATTTCTTAATGCTTGAGAGAGTGCAGAGAGACTAGAATCTTTATACACTGCTGGTTGGACTGCAAAAATGTGCAACCACGTTGAAAAGACTTGCGGCCCTACCTAAAGAGCTGGGAATAGATATTCTATATGATCCAGCAATCCCTCGCTGGGTATAAACTCTAGAAAGTAATAGTCATAGCACCAACTGATATAAATGCACGCATGTTCATTGCAGCTCTGGTCACATTAGCAAGAAGATAGAAACAACCTAAATGTGCATCAGTAGAAGAATGAAAAACGAAACTTTGGCACATACATAAAATGGAATAGTATAGCTCAGATCAATCTGGAGAATATTATGCCAAGTGAAATCAGACAATCCTGTTTTAGGCTGGGTTTGCTAGAGAAGTAACATCTGTGCACTGGTATGTATATAGAAAGAGATTTATATCAAGAAATGGCTCACACTGTGGTAGAAATTGGTAAATCCAATCCACTTCAAGTTCATGGATTAGATGGAAGCTGAAGTTTTTACCTGGATCTGGCAGCCACTGGGACTGATGCATAGGAGGCAGCAAGATGAAGCAGGAAGATCACCATCTGGCGGATGCCAAGCTGAACGAATCTGAGATAGCCAAATGAATCCAAGTTTGGCAGTCCACTGATGGCTCCTGGAATTTGCAGGTGAAATAACAGGCAGTCGATGAACTATATGCACGATCCATATCCAGCAGTAGGTAGGAATGAGCTACTTCCACACCCTGTCAATTTCTACTAAGAGTAGGCCCTACCCTCAGTGAAACCTCCCGCAACTGTACGAAGGCTGGATCGACTTTATGAGGTCTATTCTCCAGACAACTGCCGGGCTGCTTCAGGACCATCATGGAGTGGAACACACGATGCTAGATCATATCATGTAAGAACCCTGGCTCCTCAAGTTCACATAAAGCCCATCACAATCACAAAAGAATTCATATTGCATGAGACCACTGTTTTAAAGAAAATAAGCAAAAACGAACAAACAAAAACAAGCAAGGCAACAATTTTACTTCCAAAGAAAACAGACTTTGGAGGTTTCTCGGGCATGGTGGAAAATAGGGAAGCACAACTGCAGGGAGATGAAATAATAGGCTAGAAGGTTGACAGGGTGAAGGGTAAGATCCACAAGAGGGAAAAGAGAAATCAAAGGAGTGGATCAGGGTAACCTAATGGGGAGGGGTGGGTAAAAAATAACCCAAATAGTTATCTATAAAACTGATGGTCTGAAATATAAACCCCTACCTAATCCACAATTTAGAAAACACAGAATTGTCTTAAAACATAATTAAGAAGTACCAAAATAAAAGGAAAACTCTTTCGGATCCAGCTCATGAATTGTACTTTGATATATGAGTTAAGTTAGAAAATAAATGTATATGTGCTCTCTTTTTCTTGAAAGATTTTATGTTTCCTAAAAGTAGGAAGACATTAATATCTAAAACTCCTTGTGGATATACTTAATTTGGAAGTTAAAGAACTATCCTGAGAATTCTACTTTAACTTCGGCTGTCATTTCTTTTCAATATTATACCATAATCTAGTTGCATGATACAGAATTTATTAAGAAGAGTATGGAAAACAGAAATTATGGAAAACATGAAGGACATTTAAGCTTAATAATATTCCTACCATGCAAGTACCTGCTAATGTTTTTATTTATTTATTTTCTTTTTTTACATTTTATTAGGGACTCATACAACTCTTATCTCAATCCACACATATACATACATCAATTGTATAAAGCACATCCATACATTCCCTGCCCCAATCATTCTCAAAGCATTTGCTCTCTACTTAAGCCCTTTGCATCAGGTCCTCTTTTTTTTCCCCTCCCTCCCCTTTCCCCCTCCCTCATGTGCCCTTGGTAATTTATACATCGTTATTTTGTCATATCTTGCCCTATCCGGAGTCTCCCTTCCCACCTCTTCTCTGCTGTCCCTCTCCCAGGGAAGAGGTCACATGTGGATCCTTGTAATCAGTTCCCCCTTTCCAACCCACTCACCCTCCACTCTCCCAGCATCGCCCCTCACACCCTTGGTCCTGAAGGTATGATCCACCCTGGATTCCCTGTACCTCCAGCCCTCATATGTACCAGTGTACAGCCTCTGCCCTATTCAGCACTGCAAGGTAGAATTCGGATCATGGTAGTTGGGGGGAGGAAGCATCCAGGATCTGGGGGAAAGCTGTGTTCTTCATCAGTACTACCTCGCACCCTAATTAACCCATTT
This sequence comes from Tenrec ecaudatus, assembly GCF_050624435.1. Taxonomy (NCBI): domain Eukaryota; kingdom Metazoa; phylum Chordata; class Mammalia; order Afrosoricida; family Tenrecidae; genus Tenrec; species Tenrec ecaudatus. Next base: position 54,329,353 of record NC_134538.1, on the reverse strand, counting down.
CCTCTCCTCAACCCCTCTATGAGGGGATCTCCATTGGCCGACACTTGGGCCTTGGGTCTCCACTCTGCACTTCCCCCTTCATTTAATATGGTATATATATATATATATATATATATATATATATATACACACGCACATACACACATATACACATACACACACATATATGTACATACACACATATATATCTTTTATTTTGCATGATGCCTTATACCTGCTAATGTTTTTAAAAATCATTTTATTGGGGGCTCGTACAATTCTTACCACAATCCATACATCCATCCATTGGTGTCAAGCACATTTGTACATTTGTTGCCATCATCATTCTCAAAACATTTGCCTTCTACTTGAGCCCTTAATATCGGCTGCTCGTTCCCCTCTTCCCCAGTCCCCCCTACCTCATGAACCCTTCATAATTCATAAATTATTATTATTTTGTCATATGTTACACTGTCCGATGTCTCTCCCCCACCCCCCCACACTCTTCTCTGCTTTCCATACCCCAGGGACGAGGCTATACATAGATTCTTGTAATTGGATGTTCCCTCTTTCTACCCTACATTCCCTCCACCCTCTAGGCATCGCCACTCTCACCACTGGTCCTGAAGGAGTCATTTGTCTTGGATTCTCTGTGTTTCCAGTTGCTATCTGTACCAATGTACATCCTCTGGTCTAGCCAGATTTGTAAAGTAGAATTGGGATAATGATAGTGGTGGGGGGGAGGAAGCATGTAAGAACTAGAGAAAAGTTATATGTTTCATCATTGCTACCCTGAACCCTGACTGAGGAGATGAGCCAGTCAGGGTGCAGGGTAGCAATGATGAAACATATAACTTTCCTCTAGCTCTTATATGCTTCCACCCCCCCACAACCCTTCAGTAAGGGGCTGTCCAGTTGCTTACCAATGGGCTTTGAGTCTCCACTCTGTACTCAACTACTTTTACAATGATATGATTTTTTGCTCTTTGCTGCTTGATACCTGATCCCTTCGGCAGCTTGTGGTCACACAGGCTGGTGTGCTTCTTCCATGTGGGCTTTGTTGCTTCTGAGCTAGATGGCCACTTGTTTATCTTCAAGCCTTTAAGACCCCAGACACTATATCTTTTGATAGCCGGGCACCATCAGCTTTCTTCACCACATTTGCTTATGCACACATTTTTCTTCAGCAATCATGTCAGGAAGGTGTGCATCATGGAATGCCAATTTAATAGAATGTGTTCTTGCATTGAGTAAGTGCTTGAGTGGAGGCCCCATGTCCACCTGATGCCTTAATAATATATATATATATTCATATATATATATTCATATATATATAGATCTGTTTCCCCACACTCTTATATAAATATACTTACATATGTACATTCCAGTCTTTAGACCTCTATAAACACCCTTTGTCACCTAGTTCTTTCCTCTATTTCCTTTTACTTTCCTCTTGTCCCACTATCATGCTCAGCCTTCATTTGGGTTTCAGTATTTTCTGTCGGTTACATTGCCAATGCTAAATCCCTACCAGGCCTTTCACACCCTCCTTGCCACTGTTTTTGGATCACTTGTTGCTTCCCTGTCCCTGGGTTGGTCAGCACCACCTCCTTACTCCCGCCTCCCTCTCTCCCATGTCCCCCTGGAACCATTGGTCCCGTTGTTTTCTCCTCCAGACTATTTATCCAGTCTATCTTATCTAGATAGAATTGTAGAGATAATAATATGCACCAAAAATCAAGCCATAGCTAGATAGGTGATGAGTGAGAACACAGCAACGACAACAAAAAAGGAAACCAATTACCCATAGAAGAATAAATTAATTAAAGAAAGAAAAACCTATAAATAGATCAAGGTCTGGTTTTTGATTTCTAGGCATGTTCTTCAGTCAGGTCTGATGGGGTACCACGCTCTTGCCCCAGAGTCTGTCCTTTGTACTCCCTCAGGGGCTCCCTGCTCTGCTCCCTCAGTTGCTCTGCCACATGCTTTTAGTGGTTTGCCTTGGTGTCACAGGGTCAGTCTGGTCCAGTTCCAACACTGAGTCTTCAGTGTTGTTCCCCTTAGGACCCTGGGACATCAAGGGACGATGTGCTTCATAGTGGGATCAGCTATATTGTCAAATCTATCCATTTGCTGTTCAGAGTGGGGATATTGTCTTCCAGGCCTGGTGGGTCAGGATGTGCTCCACTCTCTCTTTCTCCCCCTTCATTTGCTCCCATGTGCTCTGATCAGACATGCCCCTCTCCCCTAGCTGCAGCTTCAGTGCCGTCCTCTCAAGTAAATTCTTCTGGGGGGAGGAGCAGTTGTCCACGTAGCTGGTATGGGGGCACCTGCTAATTTTACAGATGTAGAAATTTCAGGTCAGAGATTTTACTGACTATCCAAGTTCATCGAGAAAAAACAAAGATTGAACTTGGATTGTTTTCAAATCATGTGCCCTGGTTTCTACTGCATAAAACCCAGTCAAATGTCTAGTGTTTATATTATTTTCTTCTCCAAGTTGCTTGAGGAAATAGCTCAACGAGTGCTCTTGATATTAGTGAACTTTGCTTCCAAAACTTTACTCAGTAATGCATGATGTTGGAAAGTCAGCATGTCTTTCTGAGGTTGCCACAACCAACGTCAACTCATAATAGTAGTGGTCAGAGAATGATTTCTGTGTGAACAATCTGACTGTTTTCCTTTTATTGGTTTAAGGCATTGGTTCTCAACCTATGGGTCGCGACCCCATTGGGGGGTTGAATGATCCTTTCACGGGGTCACCCGATTCATAACAGTAGCAAAATTACAGTTATGAAGTAACAATGACAATGATTTTATGTTTGGGGGGGGGTCACCACCACATGAGGAATTGTATTAAAGGGTCACGCATGTTGACAATTCCCTATATTTTTCTTAAAATAAAAATATTCTGACTGTAACTTCTAGATTTCTTCTCATTGACATGTTCCACATTATCCTAGTTGTTACTTGGCACAGAAAATTATTTTGATCAAATGACTTGCATTTAAATATTTCCCTATCCTCCCAAATGATCACGGCTAGAACCAAAACAGGCCATGGCATTGCTTTCTCATTGCCCATCTTTGTCGACTGTAGACCAGGTTACACTTGCTGAGATTGTTTATTATAAAGGATATTAGACTTTTGCCATTACTTTTTCTGTCAATTGATAAGGGCATATGATTTTCCTTCTTCGGGGTTTTCTGTGGCAGATTACATTAGTTGATTATTGGATGTTAAATTTATCATGCATACCTGATCACACATAAATCTCTCCATATAATTCTTTCAACCATATAATTCTGTTTAGCATATTATTGCATTTAATCTATTGGCTTTTCTTCTTGAGAATTTATGTACCCAAGTCCATGAGAGATATCGATCCATGGTTTTCTTGTTTTGAGCTGTCATTGGTTTCTTGATAGAGTAAGTTGTGAATGTGCCTCCTGTACTATTTCTGGAAGAGATGATGTAAAACTGACCATCATTCTCCTTTAAAGTTTGACAGAATTCTTCAAGACACACCCCTGGACTTGGATTTTTCCAGAAGCTTTTAAATGATAAAATCAATTTAGTTAATGGTCATTGGACTTAATATGTACTCCAGCATGGATGGTTTCAAGGATTGCTGTTTCTGAGGAATTACTCGATCTCTTTTAAATAGTCAAATTATTAGTATAAACTTTCTCACGATCTTCTCATTACCATTCATTGTAAGGGCACAGAAACTGCAATAATATTTGCTGATAACGGATGCTTTCATTTTATGTCTTTTATCTTATTTTCACTCTTGCCAGAGGCTGTTTAATTTTGTTGATTTTTTTTCAAGAGTTAGCTTTTTGAGTCATTAATTATTTCTATTATTTTCCCAATTATGTGGATTTCTATTCTTAACATTATAATTTCTTTTCTTCTTATTTATTTACTTTTTTCTGGAACAAATTCTCCTCTCCTCCCACAGCCAACCCCAGTAGGTTCACCTTCACAGGTTCTGGGACTAGGATAGGAAGTAAGACATGTGACTGTTTCCTCATTGGGTCTCAGTGCCTTGGTTACAGAGTGAACCTCAGGCTATCATTTGTCCTAAAGAGTTCTTACCAACCCCCCTGCCCCCAAAAAACTCTAAAGAGGTTAGTTGATTCTACAAAATTTGGGAAGTTTTAAACCATTACTTCATCCAGTATTCTTTTAATCCCACATTCTTTCTCCTCTCCTTTGAGGCTCTGATGATAAAAATGTTTTCTATTTTGTTATTTCCCCACCAGTCCTGAAGCCGTTCATATTATTGTGCAGCATTTGTTCATGTTGGTGGATAATAATGTGTTCTGAAGTTCTGATTCTATCCTCAATTAAGTCTGTCATGTGAGTTTTTATTTCTAGTTTATTTTAAATTTTATCATTTCCTTTCTGCTTTGTAATGGTTTTTATGTTGTTGCTGATTCGTCAGAGGACTGTCTCAATTGCAATGTTATTAATTCTCTGCTCTTGGTCTGAAGTGTAGTTTTTAGTTGTGTCTGTTATGTGCGGAGACTCTGGATCTTCTATAAATCTCTGTTGTTTTACCAGTCATTCATTCTGTTTAGGTTTAACAAACAAGTCCAGGCCTGCTTTCATTGGCTGTGGTTCCAATGATTGTTAATTTTTAGATCCTTTATGGTATTATTCTGATACACTCCTCATATCTGGCACAGTTAAACCTTCAACTGGACCCTGTTGCTGTCTCAGCAGATAACAAAATTTTCAGGCTGAATCCCTGCTGGTCATATGGCAGGAACATCTTCACAGTTGAATAATTTTGTCATGATTTCTTAAGAGTGGCTTCCATCTGCCCCAGTGACTCAGGAAAGTAGAGAGAAGTCAGATCTGCGTGGCACAGAGATTTTCCACATCATGCCATCTGCCATAGTTGGGATTCTCTGATCCTGTGTCTATAGTTGAGTGAAAGGAGTACAGTCCCCTCGGCTTCCCTACTTAGCACTTGAGTGGCAACATTCTCTGTCTTCTCACAAAGAGCATCCTAAGTCAAGCCAGAGTGGTTGGCCAAGTCCCTCTACCAATTCAACCTACCCACCCTTGTGTACTCTGATCAGGGAAAGGGCTCTTGAATTACTGGGGATGAGGAGTCCCTGGAAAGAGATGGGAATCCCTGATCTACAGGTCAAAGCATGGCCAGGCTACTTGCTGAGATCTGTTTAGCCAGTGCAGGCTCCTACTTCTGTCTCTCTTTGGAGGTAAGGAGAGTCTTAATCCTGATGGAGAAGGAGGTCCCTTCCCGGGATATTTGCTATTGCTATTATTCATGCTTCAGACCCATGACTCTTAACAGGTTCTGCTAGGGTTGCTTACAGTTTTCTGCAGGGTCTAGTTTAGTGAGTGCAATGGGCTTATTATATAAGCTGCTTCTCCGATAAGATGGGCATTAGGAAAAGTCATATATGAGTCCAATTCCTTTGTGGAAAGGTGCAGGGCTTTCCATATTGTTGTCCTTCCATTCCTTGGATCCCAGGATCCCAAATCACTTCATCTTCTTTCTTCTACATTTCCCATATTTCCAAGGCCTACGTGGTGATGATGAGCAAAGAAAAACGGATCTATCTATCTTGTCCAGGTGTGAAGTTTCTACTATCTATATCTATATCATCTATACTGTATCTGTATATCTTATAATGTTAGATAACACATATATCATATCATTCCATAGTTCAAACACATCAAGCAGTTGTTCAATTGCTACCACAATCAGTTTCAAAACATTTTTTTCTTTCCTCAACCCCTTGACATCTGTCCCTTTTACTCCCCTCCTCACTGTTGTCTTTCTTTTACCTACTACCCTCGCTCACCATTGAACCCCCACCCCCACCCTCTAGAAACCCTAATTCTACTTGCTGTCCCTATAAATTCATCAATCCTGGGGCTCCTATACTGAAAAACAGGAAAACATCAGAAGCAACAAAGCCCACATGGAAGAAGCACACCATCCCGTGCCTGATTATGAGGTGTCGATGGGATCAGGTATCAGGCATCAAAGAACAAAAAATCATATTGTGAATGAGGGGGAGTGTGGAGTGGGAACTCAAGGCCCATCGTTAGGCAACTGGACATCCCCTCACAGAAGGGTCGCAAGGAGGAGACAAGTCAGTCAGGGTGCAGTATAGCAACAATGGAACATACAACTTTCCTCTTATTCTTAAATGCTTCCTCCCCAACCACTATCATGATCCCAATTCTACCTTACAAATCTGGCTAGACCACATGATGTACACTGGTACAGATGGGATCTGGAAACACAGAGAATCCAGGACAGATGAACCCCTCAAGAACAGTGGTGAGAATGGTGATACTGGGAGGGTGGAGGGAAGGTGGAATAGAAAGGGGGAACTGATTACAAGGATCTACATATAACGCTCTCCCTGGGGGATGGGCAACAGAAAAATGGACGAAGGGAGATATCAGAGAGTGTAAGACTTGACAACATTCTCAACAAAATCTTGGCTAACAGAATCCAACAACATATCAAAAAAATAATGTGATCATGTGAAATTCATACCAGATATGCAGAAATGGGTCAAGCTTTGAAAAAAACAATGAACACAATCTACCACATTAACAAGAAAAAGGATAAGAATCATATGATCGTATCATTTCCTGCAAAAAATTGACAATATCCAACACCCATTCCTAGCACATGGCCGCACTTTAGCCTCGCCTTCATGAGGAGATCAATGAAGACAAGGGTGTTACAGCAAAGGATTGTTAAAAAAGCAGATGGTGCTCACCTATCACTTGGAATAGTGTCTGTGGTCTTAAGGATTTTTTATTTTATTATTATTTTGGTCTTAAAGAGTTGTATTCCAACAAGCAGCTATCTAAATATAGCATCAACTAAGTCCACAGGGAGGAAGCACATCAGCGTGTCATCCAAAGATGACAATAACAAAACCCAAATATGACAAAGGGAAAAGTATTAGCTTAAATTGTGCACACCCACTTTGTAGAAGGTTATGGAGGACAGTGTGAGGCCAAACCTCATCTGCAGAGTATCTGGTCAGATTAAGCCACTGGCAGCTCCCCTCGAGCCACAGACGAAGGAGTCAAACAGCGGTACCATCAGGCAGAGACTATTGTAAACTTGATTTTGGTGGACTGAACCAGGGTATAATATGATACTTGGTACACGGGATCTCTGTGTATTATTCTTTATAATTTCTGTAAAACTAAAGTTATCTCAATTGATATTTTAATTAAAATGTGATGGTTCTTCAAATATTTTCGACCAGTTTACATAAGGTACAATGAACATTCTGTTGTTGTTAAATGGTTAAGTCTAAAATCACTCCACAATGACCTACATTGTTTTCTAGATGTATGGTATGAATCTTTATATATGATTATTATGTAAGAGGTGGTGGTTATGGCCAGGAACTGTGAAGATATGCTCTTTGGATTTCCTTGTAAGCTCTGTTATTCACTAGCTGTGTGGCCTTTTGTAAATTACTTAACCTACCTCAATGTCCTCATCTGTAACAAGACGATAATGGGCTGTATCTATAATGAAAAACTGTTATAAGAATTAAATGAAACAGCACATTTAAAATACTTAGAATTGTACCTGACACTTAGTAAGCACCACTGAAGTCTAAGAGAACTCAGACATTTTATGAGACTAGCCCAGAATTTTGTATGTTAGTTCTTGGTATTCTTAGATATTTTGAAGTATTAACGATCTCTTTATTACCGTTCATGTGGAATTCAATGATTTGAAATTCTAACGTAGCAGTTAAGAAAGTGTTCTGTGTGGAGAACCACCCAGTGTGTGTGTTGGACTTCAGCTAGGCTGCATTAGATCCCGAAGGCACCAGTGAGCCTAACTAAGTTCTCTTCCTTGAAAGCTCTCTCATCCTGCTTCATCCAATCCTAGTGGGCAGAGTGACTGCAAACATACACTAAACCCAGAGTCTCCTTAAACATCCCAGAGTGTCATTTCAACATCAAGATCTTCCTTTTGGGTGCTCAACCTTACAAATAGGTAAATGCCTATCATCTTTGAAAGACTTAATGTTGAGGATCAAGTCATGACCAAGAAGGACCTAACATGACTGTTTGTAGGCTTACTAACACAACTTCCTGGGCTCTAAGAAACACAAGATGTGGAATTGCTCAGCCTTATTTGGTCCAGAGGAGGACAGCAGATGGAGTTGACAGAATCAAAGTTCACCCAAATGATGAGGGAGGGGCAGTGATGCACTCCTGCTTGAAAGACCATGTTTCTGCTGAGAAGACTAAGGAGAGGAATGAGTACACCGCTGCTCACCAGAATGCTCATGGCTCCAACCCACTAGCCACCCCATGAAAGAAAAGGCCCAGTGCTCTGCTCTCCATAAGATGAACCACAACCAAATGAAACCACACCCGCTGCTGTTGAGTCCATGCTGACTCATAGGGACTGTTTGGGACAGAGTGGAAGTGCTTCATCGTTTCCAAGATTATGAATCCTTATGGAAGCAGACCGCCTTACCTTCCTTCCCTGGAGGGGCACCGGCCTCTTGGTTAGTGGCCACTGAGTAACCCATGGCACACCAGGGCCCTTCTTATTAGAGATGACAGCCTAGAACCTTAACAAGCTAGCACATACCAGTGGTCAAGTTTCAGAGCTTACAGTGGACAAGAGACTTACTGTTCTGTTTTTTTAAAATCAAAATCAACATTATTATCTCAGTTCATCACACTTCATCTAAGACAGTGGTTCTCAATCTGTGGGTCATGACCCCTGTGGGTTCAAACGACCTTTCACAGGGGTCACCTGATTCATAACAGTAGCAAAATGACAGTATGAAGTAGCCACGAAAATAATTTTGTGGTTGGGAGTCACCACCAGATGAGGAACTGTATTAAAGGGTTGTGACGTTAGGAAGGTTGAGAACCACTGCTCTAAGATGATAGTGAGGGTCAGAGGTTCAGAAGTCTTGAGTATCACAAATAGTAAGTGTTAGCTTATGTTCTTTTTCATAACACCATGTTGCTATTCCTAAAACTCCCTCCATACATGGTGACCACCATGGACAATTACTGTTGAAAACATTTTTGACAGAACTCAAAATACTCATGAGTGCAAAAGTTGATGTGAGGAGAGGGTTACAAATGAGCGAAGTGTCATGGTCAGGACAACTCTGAGAGTCAGTGAAGGGAGTCCGAGAGTAGATTCAAAAAGGTCGTGGGTATTGGGGGTGGGAAAGGAGGAGAGGGACACTGCAGGAAGCCAACTGGAGGGTTGAAAGAATTCGGTAAAAGGCACTGTTGTCTTCTCTCCCAACAAAGATATCAAATGGGCACTTAGGAGGTCCTTCAACCTCTGACAACTCACATATTCTCTTTCATCTTCCTTCCTGCCGTCAGATCGACATGGTGGGCTCACCTCCCCAAGAGCTTGTGGAGAGTGCTGGTTGCCTTCCTGGTATTTGGTTGCCAGACCATTTGTCAGGACTCATTTGAGTTATTACTTTTACTTACTTCCTAGCACAACTTGGTTTTGCCTTTTCTTCTTTCATTCTGCTGTTATGTTCTAATCTGCAAGAGAGAAAAGATGAGGTCCAGAGTCAGCTGCTTGAAGGGTTACATGCAAGAGAAAGATATACTGGGAAAATTAGGCTGCCTTAGTCTGGGACAAGCCAAGTATTGATTCAGTGTAGTTTTAAAGAAACTTCTTGTACATAAAATGAAACAAGCTGTCCAATTGCTGTACTATCAGCAGAGAATAACCTAATGGGCTCAAGTAAAGTTGGGTGGATTGAGGACTGTAAGGAAAGCTTTTTTTAAATAGGAGACTATGTATCATAGCAACAAGGCACTAAGGGGAACTGCAGATTCACTTTTTTCTGGATGCCTTTAAAAAGAAGAAAGGTTATCTTCTGCCTCTGAAGCTAAGCCTAGTCCTGCCAAACTAGGCTGACATCCTAATGATTTCTCAAAACCCTTTCAAGTTCTTTTAGCCTCTAATTAGTATGTTTATGTGTTTTCTTGGGTTCATTCCAAAAAGCAAAATAAACCATTTGCCTAAATACTCATGTTGACGTTCTCCTGTGGGATGAGTGTACGTATTAGGTGAATATTTGGGCAGTGAGCGCCTATCAGTTCAGTCTTAGCTCAGCTACAACTTCAGAAGCTGTTTCTGGATGCACATCGCCTAAGCTAGGAAAAACCTGAAGTTAGCCTTTACTTCTGCAGGAATAACCTGACTTGGCTTATAAGTATACTTTGAAATTTAAATTCCTTGCAACCTTCCTGCCTGGGAGATGATCTCCTTCTGACATTTAAAAAAGGGTACTTGTTTATTTATTTGGGGGCATATCAGAGACATCATGTAGTTGAGGACTGTAGCTAGTTCGCTTGCTTGTTACTCAGAGTCCTGGGTCTGATTCTACTCTTCAGTGGTCCAGAAGGCCACCCACTTTGCCAGCAACTTTGGACCATCCCCATCCACCCTCTTAAGCTAAATTAATACTTTGGCTTCTCAAGGATCCCGATGATGGCGTCATGCCCTGAAAAATTCTGGCATTCCCTAGAACTATCATACAACTTCCCTTAGTTCCAGTGCCTCACTTATGACATGACATTAATATGACCTCCCTTTCTGGAAGAATTTCTGTAAGAACTAAATGAAAGTACATTGAGAGATCATTCTGCAACCTGTGGAACTCATGAAAAGCTGAGTATTTCTGATCACTTGGCCTGATCTGCCCATATTGACATCAAATATGTTGAACCCATATTCACAATCTTGTTTTAATGCAAAATTTTGCCCCCACAGCTGGACTGAATATCGTACCGTCCGGACATGTGCTTTAAAACAAAAGGGAGTTGAGGTATCCCTATTGTTATTATACTTCTGCTTGGCCAAACACCTAGTGTTTGCCCTTCATGGACCTTACTCTTTATTATTCAAATATGCATGATATGTTAAGCATGGACACTGAAGAAATCAAGCAAACAGACAAGTGGAAACTCTGGGCCCAAGCATTAAGATCATTTGACTTATTCGGTTTATTGGATACAATAGTGGAGCCTCTTTTTCCATAAGAAGAATTTGGGGGTTGCTAACTACACAACTGCTAGGCATTCTGGGGAACTGCATATCCTAAATGTACACTGTATGTGTACCCACCATGATTGCATTGGGATGCACATATCTCAAGATCCTCACCATCTTTAGGTGCTCACCTGTTCTCCGTGACCTTTAGTATCTGTGAGTTTGTCTCCTGGATGTGAAAACTCTGGTCAAGAGGGGAATGCCACCGGTGTCAAAGGTCAAAGGCCTTGGGGCCTCAGGCTTCATCGTTAATACACACATGGCATGTTGCCAAGGCGAGCGCTTTATTGCCTCTCATTTTTCCAGAGAAATGGAAGTTTAAAGGTAACTCCATTTTTATTCAATCCCAAGTCTTGTAGATATGTTTCATATAATAGCCTTTTATTCCAGAGAGGTTTGTTTTTGTGATTATTTTATAAATAAATGATGGTCCATTGATGGCTTAGTAAACACACATTAATAAAGTGACTATAAAATTATTTCGTTGTATAAGGTAAATATAATCATCATCATGATGTTTGGTTTTCACAACAACCAAGGGAGAAAAGTGACACTACTGTATTTCACAAATGGAAACTTCGCAACCCAGAAGCACTGCTTGGCAGGTAACCTTGGTATATAGCTCTTAGGGGCAGCACAGAGGCCCCGGCCTGTGTGTCCAAGTGCATTCTTCCTATTTTCTGCTTCCTCTAAGTCCCAGCTCACCATTAATCCTGCACTTGGGAATTATATCAGAGACTTGGAATTGCATGTATATCAACAAGTTTGTGGCCTGGTTTCCTTCTGGAGAATTATAAAGTATCTAGGCTATGTTAATTGGAAAACAGCATGCATGTTGAAGTGGCACATGATACAACTTAATCCTCCTGGTTAGGAAATATTTTACTTCTCTTGAATGATACTTTGGAGCCATAAACTCTGATCTTTGTAACACCTCTAAGTCTTAATTACTTTACTTTTTTTGAAATGTATGCCATTTTAATTTTTCACCAAACAAAATAGTTACTGTGCTAATGTGGTAGACTAGAGAAACAAATGCATAGACACTCGTATGTGTATAAGACAGAGATTTATTTATGAGAGCAATCAAATATTGAGAAAATGTCCCAGCCAAGTCCAGATCAAGTCCATAACTCCAATATTAGCCCATATGTGTGATACCAATCTATAAAATACTCTTCAGACTCACCATACACATGAAATGATGCCAAATACAGGAAGATCACAGGCCAGTGAGTGGAAAGTCTTGTGGATTCAGTGGCAGTGGAAGCATCTCAGTGATGACAGGGGTCTCCACATGGCTGCTCCAGCTCAGGGCACGAGCTAGCTCCGTGTGTCTTGTCAGCTGGAATATCTCCCAGGGACTGTGTATGTGTCCTGCCTCCAGAGAGCTACTTATGTCCAGCGCCTCCAAATGAGGTCATCAAGCTGCAACCTGCTTGATAAACTAAACGCCATCCCTTCACTCTTATGTCTCAAATTGACAGCAGCTTATGTGGCTACTACAGACCACCCCTTGTCAATTTGACACTTTCATACAACTCTTAAGCCTCTTATAAAGTTTTCAAAAAAACAATAATAAAATTTTATCTGTACTTAAGAGGATAAAACTAAAATTCATACAATTCAATATGTACCACCCTCTTTTACACATAATATTCTATAAGTGAACAAAACAAAACTATCCTATGTCTAACAACTGCAGATTCTAACAGGCCAGTACTCATGAGGACAGCATAATACCTGGCAATTTTCCCTTTATGTTGTCACCATAGTTAGAATCAACTTGGTGGCAGTAACTATCACTAAATAACATGTAAATAGGTAGATATTGATCTATTATTCCATGGATTATGATTACACACTATGACAAGCATGGTTGTTGCTGCTTTGGTTGTTCTGACTGGATTCTCTACATTATTATTTCTCTCTCTGTCTTCTCAGGTCAAACTGTCACATCCCGAGACTGACAAGGAGCCTGAGAAGGACGGGCTGTGCTCTCTGATTTGTAAAGGGAGAGAGAAAATAGAAGTCAAGTTAAAATAAAATTGCAAAGGCAGACTGAAAAATAGGAAGTGTCTTACTTAAATGGGTGGCAGTAGCGGTAGCAAACAAGTCATCAGTTCTAAGGATATGGAAATCAGAAGCAATTGAAAGTGATGAATAGTTATTCTGGGCCCAGAGGAAGGGGTGGTCAGGAAATTCCAGATTTGAACTATTGGAATAAAGTCCGCAGCCACATGATCTGAGATGTCACTCTGTGCCCATTTCTTCTGAAAATCTCCCCCCACGTAATTTTAGCTAATGGTTCTGTTTAAGAAGTAGCAAAAGCACTCCCCCTTCTCCTCCTTTTGAGTTCTAAATTTAACCAGCAATAGCAACCCACTCCCCGGAGAACTCCAAAGACGGCCTATTACAGTGGTTTTCCAACACGGAGGCCGTAGACTATGTGAAAACAATCCCCTGGGCACAGTAAGACCACAAGTTCTCAGCCCCCAAAGTGAAGCTTTACTCTCTGGATGGGGCTTCAGCATCTCAATGTGATGAACTTCACAGGTAAACTTTGTCACTGGGATTATAGGGAGCATGAGACTATAGCCTGGTAGAAAGTGTGAGTTTCTTGTCATTCACATCACGTATCACACCTGGGCTTCCTCATCTAGGAAAAGGAGGAAAGGAACCAGTGACTGTGAAAGCACTTGGTGGCAGCAGGACCCAGAGGAGGCTGAGCGGATCGGCACACCTTTACTATTGCAAGTTTCTCTGGAGTTGACTAGGAAGACCTCATTTGTGTCAGTAAACCTATGCTGCCCAGAGTTGTCAATGGCTGGTTTTCTAAAGTAAACCATCATGTCTTTCTCCTGAGATACTGTTCTCAGGAACCCAAGGACCACCTGGAGATGAGCGACTGGTCCACAATAAGAAATAAGGGAAAGTAACTCCTTTTCTTTTATGTGTCTCAGAAAATTGGGTAATTCTATTACCTATAGCTAGGACTACCCATCCTCCCACTAATGAGGGGGGAAAAGGACAAATAACTGAAATGGTTGGTACAGTTGTTTCTTTTCTCAAAAATTCTTTTTATATCTGCTGCCCTACTTTAGCAGTACCTTACATCTAAAAATAGTTTGTACACTAAATAAAGAAAGCAACTATGTTGTGAGGAGCAATATGTTTTCAGAGATTAACGGATCTGTCACACAGTTTTCATTAGCGTTTCTCAAATAGCCCATTGATGAGAGGCACAGGATGACAGGAGATGCCATCATGACCCACATTTAGTGGCCAGAAAAGGGAAACAGTGAAATTCCATAAATTTGACAAGATAAATGTTAATTTTGTTTTATTCACAGCTCTGTTGGATGGGACTAGAGGGTATGAATCTGGGAGCACATGGAGTAAATACAATATGAAATAATTGCAAGTAATAAAGGAGACAGAGTTGTTACTAAAACAGCAAACGTTTTCTTCCTCTTAGAACCCTAACATATATCTCTCCACAATCTTGTAGTGGTGTACAAGTGAACCTAGCGCTGTATTGAAGGTATTTGGGTATAGGTTTCTCCTCTTCTTATAACTACTGAAAGGAAGGGCTGGGTCTTGTCCACTGATGTTCCTCAGACCAACGCCGTGCTTACCCCAGAGGTTAGCTTCTCTTGACTTTCTTGAAAAACAAGTAAGGAAATGGTCTGTGAAGACAAGGTATCAAACGTCTCTTTGCTACAGGAAAACATGGGGAGAGAGCATTTAGCAGCATTGTACAATTTGTAGAGAGGGTCGATAAAGTTCTGAAAGATTTAAGAACTTGACTCTTAGCAAATAGGGTGGCTGTGTTAGTCTGGGTAGACTAGAGAAGCAAATCTAGAGAAACCCATTAGTCCATTAGTCCAACAGTAGCCTGTATGCCCGACACCAATCCACAAAGTCCTCCGCCATCTCACAAAACATATGCAATGATACCGACTACAGGAGGAAAGCTGAATCAATGAGGGTGTAAGCATCTCAGCGCTGACAGGGGTCTCTACACGGCTGCTCCAGCACCCAGGGTTGTATCGGGGTAGGTCTGTGTGACTTCTCCTTGGGAATGTGAGCCCTGCCAGCTGACATAGGGACCTGGCTAAGGCAGCTGCACTCTGATCCGACCATCAGAAAGCAAGAGACTCGAGAACTAGAAAGGCGAGGCTCACTGAGCCATTTATCTCTCCGCCCTTCAATTAATCCCACCTGTGTTTATTGGCCAGGTTGACACAATAAACTTTAACTGTCTCAGGGGCTGAAGGAGCCAAAGAAATACACTCTCTTGAGAAGAAGTGGACAACTGAAATGATTCTGAAACAATATAAAGTTCTTCAGTGCCCAGAAATCATGCATCTCCTCCACTGTGGCCCACGATCCACCCATTGTTTTCCATAGAAAACTTGATATGATACAAAGAGAAATAACGATGTAGAGAATCTAGTCAGGGATACATGATTGACCTAAAACACAGACTGATGTAGAAAATCTCAAAAGGACTATAACACAGGGAGACATAGATCTGGTCATTTAAAAAATTCCCAACATCAGAAAGTCCAGAACAAGATGGTTTTAAAAGGGAAGTCTATCAAGCATTTAAAGAAGCATTAGCATGAACTATTTCAGAATATGGAAAAGGGTAGTGTGCTACCAAACTTATTTTATGACTTAAGTATAACCCTGATATTTTAATGAGGCAAAGAGATCACCAGAATTGAAAACTATAGACCCAAATCCCTGATAAATATAAACCACTAGCAATCAGTATGTCACTTCCTGAAACAAATGTAAATACAAATACTATGTCCATGCAAGCTCTCTATTTGATATAAAGCTTAAAGAAATAGAGAACAAGGCCTGAACAGATATGCACATAAATCTTTGTTGCAGCAATTTCTATAACAGCAAAATATGGGAACAATAAAAAAACCTGTCTGTAGAGAAATAAATAAACAAACTCTCTGGCGCATACATGCAATGTAATATTGTGCATCTTAAAAAAAAACAATGTTGAGTCAGTCAAATACCTCATGCCAAGGACAAAATTAGAGGATATTATGCTAAGCAAAGTCAATAAGTCTCATAAAGGTAAATATTTTATGTCACTATTATTACAAAGGAAAAAATAAAAATCATTCGCATACAAAAAGGTAAGACTTTAAAGAAAATGATGAGGCGAGGGTTCAGTGAGGAGGGGGTGGGGAAGGAGAGAGTGAAAGGAAAAGAAAAAGGACCACATAAGGGGATTTAATGGGATACTCTCACTGTTTATGGAAGTCCTGGTGGCATAGTGGTTACACCTTGGGCTGATACCTGCAAGGTGAGCAGTTCAAAACCACCAGCCACCCCAGGGGCAGTTCTACCCTGCCCTCCAGGGTTACTCTCAAACGGACGGCAGTACGTTTCATTTGCTTTTGGTCATTGTTTTCCTGAGATGGGCTGTGCGACTTCATATAACATGTTTTGCCTGTTTTTGCTACAGTCCACAAACAAAAAGAATAACTAGATCAATAAAATCAATGAAGTCCAAAATTTAAAAAGAGAAGAGAAAGGGGTACAGCCTTTAAAACTCTCTAGATTTTTTTTTTACGGGTAAGACTTCAACACTGGTCTAAGTGGCTAGTGAAATGATTTAACCTCTTTCTACACACACACTAATTTCAAACAACAGAATATATTAAAACATTTATCAAGGCCAGCTCTATCTCTCCTGAGGGAAAGCGAGCCGTGTCTGACCTGAGTGACAGCTCGGGCTGTCTTTTCACTGCCAGCCTTAAGGTTGACATTTGAACCTGTGGGAAGGAGGCGGTGCTTCCAGCACTCACGAAGATTTACAGCCTTGGACAATTGCACATCCCCTACCAGAAGGGTTGCGGGGAGAAGACAGGCCAGTCGGGGTGCAGTAGAGCACCGATAAAACTTACACCTTTCTTCTAGTTCTTTCATACTTCCTCACCCCCACTATCATGACCCTAATTCTACCTTACAAATCTGGCTAGACCATATCATGTACATGGGTACAGGTAAGAGCTGGAAACACAGGGAATACAGAACAGATAAACTCCTCGGGACCAATATTGAGAGTAGCCATACAAGGAGAGTAAGGGGAAGGTGGGGGGGGGAAACCAATCAATATGACCTACCTATAACCCCCTCTCAGGAAGATGGACAACACACAAGGGGGTAAATGGAGATATGGGACATGAAAAAGAAATAATTTATAAATTATCAAGGGTTCATGAAGGATGGAGGGGGAGAGAGGGGGGAAATGAGGAGCTGATATCAAGTATTCAAGTAGTAAGAAAATGTTTTGAAATGATGATAACAACAAATGTACAAATGTGCTTGACACAACAGATGGATGTATGGATTGTGAACACAGTTGTATGAGCACCCAGTAAATGATTTTAAAAAAAAGATTTACAGCCTTGTAAAACATAGGGAGAAGTTTTACTTAGTCCTACGTAGTCACTATGATTCAAAAGCAACTTGATGACATTGGGTTTGAGGGTTTGGGACTTGGACATGTAAAATATTTTACTCTATAGTCTCTAACACAAACCTCTCTTTTCCATAGGAAGATGACAGGAGTAAAGTGGGATATGACCAATTTTATTCTCTGAGCTGTTTTGTCTGCATGATTATAGGCTAATCTTATACTTTGGTTCATAAATATCAAGCAAACATTGTACTAGATCCTGTGTAGAGCATCACATTGTGCGATGAACACCTTGCTTGTGTAGCAAACCTGAAATGTTGCTTTATTAGTATGGCTTTTACTTTCATATGAGTGACTGTTCTGAAAGGGTTGGAGACGGCCCTCAGATGTCTTCCTCCAAAAATATCCATATTCTTCTGGTGGCCAGTTGACATTCCCTTTTGTAATGCTTAGTTCTAACAAATAATTGTTACCATAGAAAATCTTCTAATATCACAAACACAAGAAAATTTTGCTAAGGGTAATTAAAAGTGGTTGCAGGGAACTTCCAGAAATTCAATCTTGATTCAGAAGAGTGCGTGGAATGAAAGGTACCATTGCTTATTCCAGAGACTTTGGCAACAACAGAGAATCGCAGAAAGATATTTACCTGTGTCTTGT
The DNA here is from genome assembly GCF_050624435.1 of Tenrec ecaudatus. Classification (NCBI taxonomy): domain Eukaryota; kingdom Metazoa; phylum Chordata; class Mammalia; order Afrosoricida; family Tenrecidae; genus Tenrec; species Tenrec ecaudatus. Next base: position 54,311,174 of record NC_134538.1, on the reverse strand, counting down.
TGATTGTGCAAAGACATGTATCTGTGTGGATCAAAACAATTATGGATAAAATTAAAGGATATGGGAAATCCAGCACATTTAATCATGCTCATGTGGAACCTATAGATAGACAAGAGTAATATCAAACGAATTAAAGGGATATGCTTGTTCAAAAACATGAAATGTGTGACTCTGAGTTATATATTTATTCAATTGGTATGTTGAGCAAATAACATCAAAATTGGAGGATGATTCATGAACAACCTTTGATATTGAGATGATACCACTTTACTAGGTGAAAGCAGAGTACTTCAACCACTTACTGATGAAGATCAAAGCCTACAGTTTTCAGTTTCGATTACATTTCAACATAAAGTAAAAAGACATCCTCACAACTGAACCAATAATTATCATAAAATATTAATGTTGTCACAGATTTCCTCTTATTTGCATTCACAATCAATAATTCTGAAAGCATCAGTCAAGGAATCAAACAATTCATTGACAAATTACTGCAAGAGACCTCTTTTAAGTATTAAAAAGCAAATAAGTTATTTTGAGGACTAAGGTGGGCCTGACCCAAGATATGATATTTTCAGTAGCCTCATATGTATAGAAATGATGGATAATGAATAAGGAAGAGGTAAATTGATACATTTAAATTCTAATGTTTAGAAAAATATTGGATATGCCATGAAACTGCAGTTATATAAACAAATCATTCTTGACAGAAGCACAACTAGAATGATCCTTAGAATCACTAATGAGACTTTTAGGAGGGGCCACTTTCTGGAAAAGGACATCATTCCTGGTAAATGTAATACATTAAGATAAATCTTCTTGGCACAAGTGAACTGAAGTGGACTGGATTGGAACTTTTGGATCATAAAATCATATCATTTACTATGCTGAGAATGGCACAAGCAAGAAGAATGGCATTACACCCACTGCCAGAAAGGACATTTCAAAATCAATCTTGAAGTACAGTACTGTCTGTGATAGGATTGTATCTATCTACATTCAAGGAAATACAGTCAATACTATAACTCAGACATATGCACCAACCACTAAAGCTAGTGATGAAGAAATTGAAGAATTCTACAACTGTCTTCAATCCGAAATTGACTAAACATGCGCGTAAGAGGCATCGATAATTATTGGTGATTGGAATGCAGTTTGAAACAAAGAGGAAGGGCCAGTAATTGCCTCTGTAAGTTTCTGAGACTGCAATTGTTTATAGGAGTAGCGGTATGTGAATTTGTACAATTATCTTAGATCATACAAATCTCAATTTCCCTATATGTGAAATAGAAAATTACAGTGGCCAAGATTTGTTTATTGGTAAACTCTTATTTATTGACTTAATCATTAAATAACCATCGCTGACCTCCTTTTCTTTGGTCACTACCCCTTCTAGAGAAGAATAAAACAAATATTCATTTCCCCAGACTGCCTCGGAGTGCAGTGTTGCCATTAAGGACAGAGGAAGAGTATGTAGGGGCTATGTTAAATTTTAGTAGTTACCCTCTTCTTTTCACTTGTCTTCCACACAGAAGAGATGCCTGCATCCAAGACATTTGTAACCATGAGACACAAACTTACGTTCAGTCATGACATTCTGAATCCAAGAAGGCTTCTAATAATGGCAACTATCATTCTCAATGTCTTGTTTGCGATGAAAAAAAATGAACACTTGCTTATTTAAGTCAGTATGAAGCATATGTTCTACTACAGGTGGCTTAAAGTATTCCTTTGTACAATGACTTTTTAATTAAATACTTTTATTGGGTGCTCTTACAGCTCTTATCACAATCCATACATTCATCCATTGTGTCAAGCACATTTGTACATATGTTGCCATCATCCTTTTCAAAGCATTCTCTTTATACTTGAGCTCTCGATACCAGCTCCTCATTTTACCCCTCCTCTGCCACCCTCTCTCCCGCATGAACTCTTGATAAATTATAGATTATTATTTTCATATCTCACATTGTCCTCAGTCTCCCTTCACCCACTTTTCTGTTGTTCATCCCCCTGGGAGGGGATTATATGTTGATCATTATGATCAGTTCCCCCTTTCTCCCTGCACTCCCCCACCCCCCACCCAACCACCACCACATACACACACCTTCTCCTTACACTCCTGGTATCTCTATTCTCATTATTGGTCCTGAGCGATTTATCTGTCCTGAATTCCCTGTGTTGTGGGCTCTTATCTGTAGCAGTGTACATGCTATAGTCCAGTCAGATTTGTAAGGTAGAATTGAGGTCATGATAGTGGGAAGAGGAAGCATTAAAGAACTAGAGGAAAGTTGTATGTTTCAGCAGTGCTATACTGCACCATGACTGAATCATCTCCTCCTTGTGACCCTTCAGTAAGGGGATGCCCAATTGTCTACAGATGGGCTTTGGGTCTCCACTCTGTGCCCCCCTGTGCCCCAGTAACATTGGCATGATTTTGTTCTGGGTCTTAGATGCCTGATACCTGATCCCATCAACACTTCATGATCACACAGGCTGGTGTGCTTCTTCCATGTGGGCTTTGTTGCTTTTCAGCTAGATGGCCACTTATTTATCTTCAAGCCTTTAAGACCCCAGATGCTATATCTTTTGATAGCCAGTCACCATAGGCTTTCTTCACAACATTTGCTTATGTACCCATTTTATCTTCAGAAATCATATTAGGAAGATGAGTATCACAGAATCCTGGATTATTAAAACAAAGTGTTCTTGTATTGAGGGAGTACTTGAGTCGAGGCCCAATGTCCATCTGCTACTTTAATACTTAATATATAAATATATTTCCCTATCTTTATATATAAATATATTTAGATATGTGCATGCCTGTATTTAGACCTCTATAAATATTCATTGCCTCTTAGTTCTTTCCTCTATTTCCTTTTATGTTCCTTTTGTCCCACTATTATATTCAGCCTTCATTCTGGTTCAGTAGTTCCTCACTGTTACATTGCCCTGAATTAAGCCCAGTAGGCATTGTATGCCCTTCTCTCCATTGATTTTAGTTCACTTGTTGTTCCCTTATCCCTGGGTTGATAGACTCCCCTTCTCCTTCCTTTCTCCCACCTCCCCTTCTCCCATGTCCTACCGGAACCATCGGTTCATTGTTTTCTTCTCCGAATTGTTTATCCCACCTATCTTATCAATATAGCCATGCAGAGACCTTAATAAATGCAATAACAAGGCAAAACCAAGCAAAACAACAAAGGAAGATAAAACTAACAAAACAGCAACAATAAACCCCCAAACAAAACAACAACAACAAAAAGAAAGCCAATGACAACAATGGAAAATCCCATGAAAAGTTCTAGGCCTGTTTGGGGGCCTTTGGGAGTGTTTTCCAGTTGAGTCCGATGGGGTGTCACACTCTGTCCTCAAAGTCTGCTTTGCCCAGGGATTTCATTACTTTGCTCCCCTTGCTGCTGTTTCATGTTCTCAGTGTTTCACCCCAGTGAGTGCCACGAATTTTAAAATCTACTTTAAATTATTGAGCATTCTTAAAAATGATAGGTTGTTGCTATATTTAAAGATGCATGCCATACTATAACACATATATTTTACTTCATTTTCATTGAATTAAATTATATTGCATTTATTCGTGCATCAGATTAATTGTTTTATAAAAGAAATAGAATTTTGAATGAATTTCACTGCTGAAAATAATGAATGACAGATGTCTTTCATAGCTCTTGAGACATACACAGAATATCAGTAAAATGAGATTTCATTTAATTAAAAATTTCTAATACATTAGACTTTGTGTAGTCATAGGACTGAAGAATGATACTGTGTGATGTGCTAGTGTCTTAACTCAGGGAACTTTTCCTGCATGTGTGCAGTGGGGAAGATGAAGTTTAAGTTTAAGAGAAGAAGACAATCAAAAGCATTCCCATTTTCATTTGGCTTCCATAAAGTCTCTAGAAGCATGGCAATTCTTTTCATGTGAGACGACCAAACTACTGGGTTTGTTATGCCAACTGAGATCTAGCTAGGGATCAGGATCTCCTCAACAATATCTACCTTCAAGCTTTAGTTCCTTAACAAATATATCAAGTGTTTGTTTTATGCCGAATGATAATCATATCTGCTAAATAACCTTTTCTTATCCTGGAAGGCTTGACTTAAATACGTCTTTACTGGAACTCTTTTTAGGTTTACCCTTTGGCAGAATGTATGCTGTCGTGTGCTGTCTGATTCTGATTCATAGTAACCCTAGAGGACACAGTACAGCAGCTCCCATGGTTCCCTTGGCTAAAACCTTTATGCGAGCAGGTCTCCAGGTTTTTGCTCCCTCTGAGTGGTTGGTGAGTTAAGCCAAGACCTTAACCATTTCACTACCAGGACTCCTTAGCAGAATGGATAGTGCTGCTCTATGATTTCCACATGGTACTGAGGACAATAGCTATGCTGTTGGCCCTAGTCATGGTAAACACTTTTTTTTCTAATTATACTTGTATAATTATTTCTCTCCTTTGAATATGAGTCCCTACTTATCTACTTAACAGCCTAGACTTTAGCATAGATCATTTTCCTTTGTTTGACTAGATTGACCTTCAAGGGTAAAGCAGGAAAGACTTCAGAGACCACACTCGGAGGAAGGTACCATTGGGGGAAAGAGAAGTTCAGACGACTTTTTCCTATGCAAATCATAAGTCTTTTGATTTCATTTACTTTCCTATGTATATTTCACTTCATTGAAGAAAGACTATTTTGCTGCACTCTACTGATGGAAAACATAACATTCATTTGACAAATAATCCCCAGTATTTTCACATTACATCCCCCATGAAGAGATCCCACATCTTTCTTCCACATTTAGCAACAGCTCAAAGATCCAGCTGGTCTTTAGGCCCAGGGGCCTCCAGAATATATGAAAACTGTGATTCTGCTACAATTTACTGTTTCCACTTTTATCCCTTAGTGTCTGACTAAATATCACACGAACATAAAAAAACCTATACACGTTTTCCTAATTTGAGTCGTGTCTGATTATAGAAGCTCTTAAAATATAACAATGAATTTCACATGTCTGCTTTCTGCCACCAAACTACTTCCCGTTGTTGATCCTTGAGAGGGTAGAACTAAACAAATGTAATGACTTTATGATAAAATGAAGAATTGGAAGAATGTTGATTTCCAATAGAAAATACATCACTATATTAAATTTAAAAGTGCTTTATTGACAATATCATTTTAACTTTGTAAATGAGTTCTACCAGATAACCTATAGTGCATCTAAGAATTTCAATATATTTTAAAGCAAAATTATTTTATTAAGATGAAATTGGCAAAAGTATATGCTTATAAATATGTTTTTAGTAGCAGAGGGCAGTGGGTTCTAGCCTGAAGTTTCCTAAGGGCTAGTGATATATGACTAGTATATAATAATATTTTCCTAAGTCCAAAGTCTTTAAATACCAAAACACAAAATCCAAAGGAAAAAGAAAAACAAGACTACACAAAGAAAAATATTCATTTGGTGGGGAGGGGGCTGTTTCAATTCTAAAGTAAAATTCTATACAGACTATGGTTCAAATTAATTACTCTGATGAAACTAAGAAACACAATTAAAAACAAAATAAAACCAAACAAAACTCAAACTCGTTGCCAATGACGCAAGCTGACACAAAGTGACCTGATAGGACAGAGAACAACTGCTCCTGTGGGTCTCTGAGAGTCTACCTGTTTATGGGAGTAGAAAGCCGCAGCCTGCTCCGGCAAAGTGGGTGGTTGTTTCAATGTGCCAACCTTGCTGACTGCAGCCCAACTCATAGCCATGACAAGAAAGATAATTAGAAGATGCAAACCTTAGGTTAGATTTAGATGCTTAAATGGTGCAGAAATGGAAGTTAAGGATTTTAAGCTATCTGGAACAAAAATCTATCCCTGTGGAAGCAGTGTTAAGTAATCAAGTGAAATACTGCATTGGGCCATGTGATAGGTTTATTGTGCCAACCTGGTCAATGAACACGTGGGGTTAATTAAAGGGCGGAGAGATAAATGGCTCAGCGAGCCTCATCTTTCTTATCTCTTGTTCTTTGATGATCGGACCAATGTGTGCCTGCCTTGCTTGTTCTCTGCCTCAATTTGCAAGCTGCACTATCTGTGGGACACCTAATCCATGGACTGTGTCGCTGTAGTTTGAGGTTCCTTCAAGACCTGCTTCATCACATCTCTTGAGTATACATCTCTTGAGGTGGGGACTGTTGGACCCTGTTATCTGGCTGACTCTTGGTGACTTGCCTTGCTGTTTGCTGCCTGTGCCTGGATAGCCTGAATTGCTCTACAGAGGACTACCTGGTGGCCCTCAAGAGTTGAAGGACTGACAGTGTATTAGCTTCTCACAGAAGTGAGTTGCATTGAGCCATAATTGTTTATTTCTTATGTTATATCTAATATATATATATGTCCTGGTTTTGTTTATCTATAGAACCCTGTCTAACATAAGCTACAAAAGATCATTTTTAGAAGTAAAGATGTCACCATGAATTTGACTCTTGACAAAAACTAATAGCAACAGCAAATTGTAGAACCAAAGTAATTTAATTAATTTTCTTTCTTTTTTTAAAAAAAGGTTTTATTAGGGGCTCATACAACTCTTATCACAATCCATACATACACCAATTGTGGAAAGCACATCTGTACATTCTTTGCCTCCATTATTCTCAAAGCCTTTGCTCTTCACTTAACCCCTTTGCCTCAGGTCCTCTTTTTTTTCTCCTCTCCCTCCTTGCTCCCCCCTCCCTCATGAGCCCTTGATAATTTATAAATTATTATTTTGTCATATCTTGCCCTTTCCGACATCTCCCTTCACCCCCTTTTCTGTTGTCCGTCCCCCAGGGAGGAGGTCACATGTAGATCCTTGTAATTGGTTCCCTCTTTCCAACCCACTCACCCTCTACCCTCCCAGTATCACCACTCCCACTCCTTGTCCTGAAGGTATCATCCACCCTGGATTCCCTGTGCCTCCAGCTCCAATCTGGACCATTGTACATCCTCTGCTCTATCCAGACTTGCAAGGTAGAATTCGGATCATGGTAGTTTGGGGTGAGGAAGCATTTAGGAACTAGAGGAAAGCTGTATTCTTCATCGGTGCTGCATCGCACCCTGACTGACTCTTCTCCTCCCCTAGACCCCTCTGCAAGGGAATTTCCAGTGGCTGACAAATGGGCTTTGGGTCTCCACTCTGCACTTCCCCCTTCATTCACTATGGTAAGATTTTTTTTTCTGATGATGCCTTATACCTGATCCCTTCAACACCTCGTGATTGCACAGGCTGGTGTGCTTCTTTCATGTGGGCTTTGTTGCTTCTGAGCTAGATGGCCACTTACTTACCTTTAAGCCTTTAAGACCCCAGATGCTATCTCTTTTGATAGCCGGGCACCATCAGCTTTCTTCACCACATTTGCTTATGCACCCATTTGTCCTCAGCAATCATATCAAGGAGGTGTGCACCCAATGATATGATTCTTTGTTCCTTGACGCCTGATAACTGATCTCTTTGGAACCACGCGATCACACAGGCTGGTGTGTTCCTCCATGTGGGCTTTGTTGCTTCTGAGCTGGATGGCCGCTTGTTTATCTTCAAGCCTTTAAGACCCCAGACACTATATCTTTTGATAGCCGGACACCATCAATTTTCTTCACCACATTTGCTTGCTCACCTGCTTTGTCTTCAGCGGTTGTGTCGGGAGGGTGAACATCATAGAATGCCAATTTAATAGAAGAAAGTATTCTTGCATTGAGGAAGTACTTGAGTAGAGGCCCATTGTCCTTCTGCCATCTTAATCCTAAACCTATAAATACAGACACATAGATCTATTTCACCATCCTCATATATATACATTTTCATATGTACATGTCTTTGTCTAGACCTCTATAAATGCCCTTTCCCTTCCCGCTCTTTCTTCTATTTCCCTTGACTTTCCTCCTGACCCACTATCATGCTCCGTCCCCACCTGGGTTTCAGCAATACCTCTTTGTTATATTACCCTTGATCATGCCCTACCAGACCTGCCACACCACCTCACCACCAATTTGGATCACTTGTTCCCTTGTCCCTGGGTTTGTTTATTTTCAATGGCCCTTATGATGTTACTTATATGAAAGGACAGGCAATTCAACCACTGTGTGGTTGTATGCATGTACACATGTAGCTATGTTTTCTACATGTTCCAAACCCAAAAACAAACTCACTGCCTTTGGGCTGATACCGACTCATGTTCCAGCACTATGAAAACCCTCTGGGCCCTGTGGAAAAGTGTCTATTGAGGTTACAACAGAAAACCTGAACCAGGCCTCTAAGAAAGTTGGAAATCATAAAATTGAAAACCAGTATTGATGGTGCCTTAGATAAATGCTCTCTAGTGACCCTCTTTTAAAAATACATGAAAATAACAAACAAAACAGATACAGAAGAAAAAACTGGAGTCATGGGTCCCTGACTAGGAGAGGTAGGACAACTTTTGCTCCTCACATCTGACATGCGAATAGAATACCCAGGATCCCCTTTAGTCCACCCAGAGGACAGTTCCACATCTCCCTCAACATCATTTGGGATATCAAGTACACTCTGGAGGAAGGGCAGATCTTTTAGGACTGCTGGCTAACATGGAAGGCTAACACAGGAAAGGCTGAATCACACAAGGTTATCCACTATGTTCTGGGTCCAGAGATGAGAACAGGCCCACACATTCACACTCAGGCCAGTGATGGTGGGGGCTGTGGTCTACCTCTCAGGCAATGAACTCATCAGCTATGGCAAAGACTCTGATTCTTGGCAGTAGCCTGTGGCTATAGCAACTTCCCGGGCTGGCTTTGGTAATTTTATTGATTAGCTTTGGTTTTGTTTGTTTACTTCTTTTTGCTTTTGTCTTTATAAACAAGTAGCACAACAGAGGGGAAGAACCCCCTTTCATGTTCACATTCAGTGGCAACCACAGAAGTCTGTCTCAGTGGTCATCAGTTCTGATTTTGGATTTAGGTGATTATCTGGGTTTTCTATCCCTTATTCTTTTGTTTTTTTGTATTAACTACAAGTAGAGTAGCACAGTACAACTAGGATACAGTCATTTCTAACTTCTTGAAACTCTCTACTAATAAGAGCAGTCACCAAATTCCACCGTTGTGCCCCTGAGACTTCTCTCTTACACTTGCACAATGGGCAGGCCCTTGACCAGCACACACTGAAAATAAACAGCTCTTGGTTCAGGTTTGTTATTTGTATGTCTTTGTGTTTTTATTTGGCTTTGTTTGTTATTATTCCTTTCTTGCTTGACCCCAAATAGTCAAATGCCCCACATGACCCAACCACCTGGCACCGTAAGCATCTCAAACTAGTAGACAAAGGCCACCATGGACTCCATTGCCAACTGATCACCAAATAAAAATGAAAATAACACAAAGTCTCTGAGAAAACAGACCATTTCATTTCACATGAAGAATCAAGACAGAATGGAGCGAATGAATGACCAATGCCAAAACAGAGCTGAAGGGGTTCTCCTGAGAAAATGAAAGGCATTAGTACTCCTGGAAAAGGAACTTAGAAGAATAATTCTCAGTCACTTTCAATGAATGGTGAAAAAGATCAAAGGAGTTATGAAAAAACATAAGCAGAACTCAGAAACACACTATACTAACAATCTGGAAAAATAAATGGGAAATTACGTACCATACCAAAACACCAAATAGAAATGTTGAAACACCAAATTATAAGGTGATATAACCAGACAACATCTTGAAAGAACAAATCAATAGAATGGAAGCAATAGAAGACCAAATTAGTGAGCTTGTAAAGAAATATCTTAATACCAACCTATGAGAAGAAAAATCAATAATAAGAGCAAAAAAATCCAAAGAAAATGGAGGGACTATGTGGAATGCAAAAGGAATGCCATATGACTGATAGGCATTCCAGAACAGAGAGGAGGAGAGGGGTGGACACGGGGGGGGGGGGGGGGAGGGAAAGAAAGGTTAAAAAACAGCTGGAAGGACATTTAAAATTACCATTCAAGGATCTGGAATAACATCAAACTGTGTAGACCACAAAAGAAAATCACCAAGACACAACACAGTCAAACATTCTAATAACAAGACCATTGATAGAATCGTGAGAATGGTTCAGGGAAAAGAGCAGTTACCTGCATCAGGGAACAAATAAAATTAAGCTTGATTTTTCAGCAGAAAACATGTAGGCAAGAAAGTAATGAATGATATCTACAAACTAAAAATGCTTAAATAAAAATTCCAAGCAAGAATCTTATATCCAACAAAATTATCCTTCAAATATGAGGGTAGTAGTGTAGGGGCACTTCTGGAGAAGGAGAAATTAAAACACTTTATAAAAACAAAATCAACCTACAAAAATACCAAGTAGAGTTATTTAGATAGAGAATTAACAACTACAGCAGGCATAAACCGGAGACCAATTTATAAGACAAACCATCAAGAAGTCAACACACTTAAAGTAGTACTATAAGTAAGAAAACTTGCAAGACAGAAATTAGGCAGCCAGAGATGTAATTCGGCAATAAAGAAAAAAAAGTAATGAACAGAATAGTGTGGATTCAAAATATTCCAATGGAGAGGAAGTCAAGTAGTGTGCAAGAGATAATAAATTGTGTTAAATTTGGGAAGATAATAATAAATCCTGAAGTAACTCAAAAAAAGGAAAAATCCTCATCAAAATTATAAAGAGGGTCATCAAAATAATAAATCATAATATAACAACAAAAAAGAAAAACAACAAGAAAACACAAAGCACATTGCACTCAGGCAAAAAAAAGTAATGAAGAAACCAACCATAATCTGAAAACAAAAACACACACAGAGGGTAGAAGTGTGTTAAAAGCATCAGTTAAGTGGTAGAGAATAAAATAATGAATGATGACCAATCAATAGGCTGCTTGCAAGAAACACATCATAGAAACAAAGACAATAATAGAAAAATAAAAGGGTAGGATTAAATATATAAACTATTGACAATCAGATTTTAAAAGGAAGATTAGAATATTAATTTCTGATAAGATGTACTTCAAGGCAAAATCTATCATGAGAGACAATGGATAGTGCATTAAGGGACAATTGGACAAGAAGACACAGCCATAATAAATACTTTGCACTAATGAAAAAAATCTCAAAATGCATTAATCGAACTCTTGCAGAATGGAAGAGCTATGTAGATAATAGTACACTAATATTCCACCGCTTGTCTTTCAATTAGTAGTATGGTGGTGGTTTGAGGGTTGTTGTAATACTGGACGCTGATTATCAACAGGGTCACTCAAAATGGACAGGTTTCAGCAGACCCATGTTTCTACCCACTCTGAAGAAATCTGGCCCAACACAAAGAGCAGATTATAGAACAATATCATTAATATCCCATGCAAGTAAAATTTTCCGAAAATCCTTCAAAAATGGTTACAGCAGTACTCAGTCAGGGAGCTGCCAGAGGTGGTATTGGAAGCTGTCACCAGATTTTCAATTACCAGCAGAGTCATCCAAAGTGAATTTGTTTCCCAGATCCTTACTTGTACTAACTGCAAAGAAATCTGGTCTAAAAGAATGAGTAAATTGACCCACCCAAGGGGAGGGTATTGTTTATATCTCCACAGGGAACGAGGGACCACACTTTAGCCCGGTGCTCCAAGATGTAAACACAACATATTAGCATGAAGAAGGGAACCAATAGAGAGATCTGAGGGCCCAGCCCCAATCCCAACTACATAGACAGCACCTCCCTCACCCCAGAATAATTTATTTCAGAGCACAGCATTGAAGCTATAGCTTAGGGAGAGGGACATATCTGATGAAAACACATAGGAGCAAATGGAGAGGGGAGGAAGAGAGACTGGAGTACATCCTGGCCTACCAAGACTTGAGGATGATATCCCTGCTCAGAGCAGCCAGTGCAAAGAGAGGTCCATATGGCCAGCCCCACTACGAGACATGACATCCCTCACTGACCCATAGACCTACTGGGGACAACACTGGAGACACAGTGCGGGAATTGCGCCCATCTGACCCCACCACACCGAGACGAAACATTAAGGGTATGAAACAGAACAGCAAGGGGAGCAGAGCAAGGAAGTCACTAGGGAATACTAGTGACTTTGGGGCCAGGGCATGGCACCCCATCGTATTCAATCAGAAAATACTCCTAAAGGTCAACAAACAGATCTTGAACTATTTACAGAATTTTATCTTTTTTTGTCATTGGTTTTTATTGTTGTTTTTTTTGTTTCTTTGTTTTGCTGTCTTATTTTTTGTGCATATTAATATCTCTACAGGTCTATCTAGATAAGATAGGTGGGATAAACAATCTGGAGGAGAAAACAATGGAACTAACGGTTCTGGGGGTGGCATGGGAGGCGGGGGAGGGAAGTGGTGTTAACACACCCAGGGACAAGGGCACAACAAGTGATCTAAAATCAGTGGCGAGGCGGGTGTAGGAGGCCTTATAGGGCTTGATCAAGGGTAAGGCCTTATAGGGCTTGATCAAGGGTAAGGTAGCCAAATGAAGGCTGAACATGATAGTGGAACAAGAAGAAAGTAAAAGGAAATAGAGGAAAGAACTAGGAGGCAACGGACATTTAGAGATATCTAAATACAGGCATGTACATATGTAAATATATTTATATATTACAATGGGGAACTAGATCTCTATACATATATTTATAGGCTTAGTATTAAGGTAGCAGATGGACATTGGGCCTCTACTCAAGTATTCCCTCAATGCAAGAACACTTTGTTCTATTAAACTGGCATTCCATGATGCTCACCTTACCAACATGATCTAGAAGACAAAGCGGGTGCATAAGCAGATGTGGTGAAGAAAGCTGATGGTGCCCGGCTATCAAAAGATATAGCATCTGCGGTCTTAAAGGCTTGAAGATAAACAAGTGGCCATCCAGCTCAGAAGCAACCAAGCCCACATGGAAGAATCACACCAGCCTGTGTGATCATGAGGTGTCTATGGGATCAGGTATCTGTCATCGAAGAACAAAAAATCATATCACTGTGAATGAGAGGGAGTGCAGAGTGGAGACCCAAAGCCCATCTGTAGGCAACTGGACCTCCTCTTACAGAAAGGTAGTGGTAGGAGACAAGCCATTTTGGGTGCAGTATAGCACTGATGAAACATAAAACTTTCCTTAGTTCTTTACTGCTCACCCTCCCGCCCCCCGCTATCATGATCCCAATTCTACCTTACAAATCTGGCTAGACTAGAGCTCGTACACTGATACAGATAAGAACTGGAAACACATGGAATCCAAGACAGATACACCCCTGAAGACCAATAACGAGCATAGCGATACCAGGAGGGGAGAGGGAAGTGGGGTAGAAATGGGAAACCATCACAAGGATTTACATATAATCCACTCCCTGGGGGATGGACAACTGAAAAGCCGGTGAAAGGAGACATCAGACAATATAAGACATGACAAAATCATAATAATTTATAAATTATTAAGGGTTTGTGAGGGATCAGGGGCAGGAAGGGAGGGGAAAAATGAGGAGCTGATCCCAAGGGTTCAAGTAGCAAGCAAATGTTTTGAGAATTATGATGACAACAAATGTACAAATGTGCTTGACACAATGGATGGATGGATGGATTGTGATGAGTTGTACGAGCCCCAAATAAAATGATTAAACCAAAATAACAAATGAGTAAATTATAAAACAATATCGTTACTATCACATGCAAGTAAATTTTTATTGATGATCATTCAACAATGACTGTAGCAGTATATTGTCTGCTGTAGGTTCAGTCAAGATTCAGAAGAGGATGTAGAATAAAGGAAATCTTTGCTGATGTCATAAAGATCTTGACTGAAAGTAGAAAATAACAGAAAAATATTTACTTGTGATTTATTGATTATGAAAGGCATTCAACTGTGTTGGTGATAACAAACTATGATTGTCTTGAGAAGATTGAGAAATCCAGAACTCTCCATTGAGTTTATGTATAATCTGCACATAGATAAAAAGGCAGTTGTGTGAACAAACTAAGGGAATAATTCAGGATTCAGAATCAGGAAGGGTATGCATAAGCATACACTTTCAATTTCTATGCTGAACAAATAATCAGGGAGACTGGATTATGTAAAGAAGAATCTGGTATCAGGATTGCAGGTAGGTTTATAAATAACCTGTGATATTTAGATGACACAACTCCACTTGCTGAAATTTTGGAAGACTTGAAGCACTTGATTAAGATCAAGGATTGCAGCTGTCAGAATGGATTACAACTCCATGTAAAGAAAACCAAAATTCTCAAAACTGGACCAATAGGTAACATGATAAATAGAGAAATATTGATGTTTTCTTTTTTTTAACATTTTATTAGGGACTCATACAACTCTTATCCCAATCCATACATACATCAAAATTGATGTTTTCTAAGGAGTTTGTCTTATTTGAACTTATAATTAATGCCCATGGACACAACAGTCAAAACCTGCTGATTTTCACAATGCGATGCATCGTTTGATAGCTTGACTTCCTCTCAACAACAGCAGAATATATTTTCTTTTCATGGCCACCAAGAACATTCTCCAGAAGAGACTATATGTTAGGCTACTAAGCCAGCTTTAATAAATTTAAACATATTGTGATACTGCAAACCATTTCCTCGGACATCAGAAATAGAACTATAAATCTAATTTAGGAAGATCAAGGGAAAAAATAAAATATATATAAATTGGAAAACATTTTGACTACTGTATAATTGAAATTAAAAAGAATAAAAATGTATAATTCCTTAAAAATTAAAATACAATATACCAAAACTTTTAGGACACCCCAAAAGCAATATTCAGAGGACAATTTATAGTAGTATCCACACTTAAAAAAATGAACCAAAACAGCTTAACTCAGCACCTTTAACAATCAGAACAAGAGCAGCAAAGTAAATATTCAGAAACCAGAAGAAAATAAATAAGAAATATTAAAGCAGAAATGAATGAATTTTAAAAAGAACAATACTTGGAAGAATCAATAAGACTAGAAGTTGGCTCTTTGAAAAGACTAGCAAAATTGAAAAATCAATGGCAAATATAAGAAAGGAAAAAAGAAGATGTAAACACCACAAATCAGAAAAGAAACAGATAACATCACAACAGAACCAAATGAAATAAAAATGATATACCACAACAATATAGAAGACTGTAATTCAACAAATTTGAAACCCTTGACAAATGGAAAAGTCTTAAAAATACACTACAACCCAAAAGAACACAACTGAATGTAGAAATCATCAATAGACCCCCAAACAAGAGAAAAATTATTTAGGTCATTAAAACATTCTCAATTTAAAAAATCCAGGACCAGACAGCTCTCAGCATGTTGGTTTCTAAGACTGTAAATCCAGAAGTGTGGTTAGTAGTTTTGAAATACCAGCTGGTGACTAGTAGGTCAATGTTTCCCTGACAATGTCACCATGAACTGAAGTGGACTTGTATTGGCAATTTGAGTTCGACAGTCCTATGATTTTCTATGCTAAGAATGTCAAATTTAAGAGGAATGGTATCAAATTTATAGTCAAAAAGATTTCAGGATATACTTGAAATACAATGTTATTTGTCATGGGACAATATGTACAGATTACATGATAAATGGAGAAAAGCTTGAAGTTGCAAGCATTTTGTCTTGCTTGGATGCACAATCGATGCTCATGGAAGCAGCAATCAAGAGACCAAAAGATGAGTTGCATTTGACAAAACTGTTGCCCAAGACTTCTTTAGAGAATTGAAAATCAAGGTTGTTATTTTTGAGGACTAAGGGGCACCTGACCCAAGCATGTTATTTCCCATTGCCTCATATGCATGTGAAAGTTAGACTTAAGTTCTTAGCACTAAGCATGAGGAAGACTACAGTTCACAGTGAGATTCTTAAATCCACGTTAAGTCTCCACATAGGATTAGACCTCTAAGGAGTTCTTCCTGACCATTGACCCTTGCCTGAGTGTGTTTGCGTTGACTCCTCTGGCCAGCTCAAGGGCAATCGGTATAGCCTCGAAGGACTTTCCTGGGCATTCTCTTGAGGGAAACTGGGTACTAGATCCACACGATCATGAGCCCTACTCTGATCAGGGTAGTCTTAGGGCCCTGAACAAATCTCATAAGCATTACTTATTTGTCGTAGTGTATGGATTCCACTTGTGGTCCCTTTCCAACTTCTTTAGTCTTGCCTGCACTTGTGATTAATTGATCAACCACTAATCATAATTTTGTGGCAGTCTCCGTGGTGTTTCATGTTCTTTTAAGTAGCTATGTGACTATAAATCCTTGGACACAATTATGGCCTGAGGCTCATGGTGTCTCTCCAGATGATTTGTCTTTGTCTAGTCTTTGTTCTCTTGAAGACTGATTCAATAAATGCGTCTCTATAACTTACCTTTGAGTTAAGGAGTCCCCTTTTCCTCTAAAACAATCCTCCCAACACACTAGCAACTCATAGATAGCTATCTATTGAGTGATTCCCAGCTAAATCACAAAAGAACATTGTTAATTACTTTGTTAACTTCTACATGATCCTCATGATTGTTGGTCTGTTGCAGATAATGTGCCAATATATCTTACTGTTTTACCGAATATGGCGCCCTCTTCTAACATTTGATACCTTCTGATGATGTATCAAAAGCAAGTAAATTAAACAATGTTGTCATTGGTTGTATGTGTTTGTGTGTGTGTCTGTTTTCACACACACACACACATCATAGGTTTTCATTGGCATATTTTAAATAGATCAGCAGACTTTTCTTCCTAGTCTGTCTTGATTTGGATGCTCTGCTGAAACCAGGTGATCCTGTCGGTATTTGAAAAATTGGTGGGTATAACTCCCAGCATTATACAATGTACCTGGCATAATATGACAAATTGACAGGTAGATAGTGGCATAAAACCCCATAAGGTAGATCATATTATGACCCTCATTTTACACAGAAACCAGAAACGAAGGGATAGTCAAGTCAAATCAAGTGTGTACGGTTACAGATCTGGTGGTTTGGGGATGCAAATCAGTACCCAGGTTCTGATTGCGAGCCTAGGATCATCTTCATTACTACATCTTCTGCTTCTCACTGATAGTAGATATAGAGTTGGTCACTGTTGTTGTTTGGGTTATTTTCTTTCTTGCATTGTTCTAGCCATCATAATCACATACGTAAGACCGCCTGTCCCCAGGACTAGCAGTAAGATTGGAGGCTGGATTTTATAAGTGAAGGTAACTAGCTCTTGGGGGGACGGGGGAAGGGAAGCAAACAAGCTAAGCTGGCCTCATTCATAGGCACTGGTTTGTAAGCATCTGTTTACTTGAGTAGGAGCACCTGGAATTAAAAAAGTTTACATTCATGAGTTAATTCTCAAACCTAATGCTTTCTGGGGCTTTGTGAGTAAATGGTTCAGGCCTGGTCTTGAAGTAGGAAAACCTCTCTTGGTGATGTGTGGGATGGTACTCTGAAACATCAGGTGGAGGAGACCATATTTCACCATGCTGGCCTCCATATATTCCTCTGCACATAGTAGGGTGCCTGTGAGAGTCCTCGCACAACACCTAGCACAAGGTAAGAATGGATTTCTTGAGGCATGGTTATACATTATTATTATTTTTACTCTCAATATTATAAATGACAAAAAATTCTGTTTATGGAGAAGTTATATAAGTGTATGAAATCAATGATGAGCTAGGCAGGTGTTCACCTCTTTTAGACCCTCTGGTACCTGAGAGTGTGGATGTGGCATGAGGCCATCTGACATGCAGCCAAGCTTGGACATCCCTAAACTATGGCCACACACAAAGATGTCATTGGGACAACTGACTCCCCTATCCTGCTGATTCAAAGGGCTATAGTCCTTTCCATAATTTTTAGTTCCTTCTTTTACAGCTTGCATGATACTGAAGGTTCTAGGAGGAAGAATCTAATTTTTATCACCACCAGCTGAAGAATCTAATTTTTATCACCATCATCTCAACGGCCCAGATCCCTTATTTTCTAAACTCATGAATGAAAAGTAACCCCCAGTTCCTTGCCACTCTGATGGCCAATCCAGCTCCTCTTGGCTGAGTCGACGGAAAATACATTTATATTTGGCAAACACCAATCTATTGGACTTTAAAAATTCCAGAAAACCTTATTGCTCTTAAGTTTAAAGGTTTTATTGTCTCTTTCTTTTCCTCTTGAGACTGAGTAATGAAATGAAACCAAACTAGATTTTAATAAAAATGAATTCCCACTAGAATTCAGAGCCCATCTTACATCTGCTTTAAACTGTTCATGAAACTTTGTCTAGCCTGTTTCTAATTTAAACTTTTTCTCCCTTCAGTAGATGGAAGGGAAAAAATATCCAGAAAATAATGGTTACAAAATTGCCACTGTTCCTAATATTCCTAAAGTTGCCACGCTCAATTTATTCTTCCTGGGAGAAGAAGAGATCATCTTTGAAAAGAGGCCTTCAAGTTCCCATGGGTTTGTGGGAGGGAAGGACAGGAGTCCCAGCGAGATGCCTTTTATGCCAAGGACTCTCATGTTTGACCTCCCTTGGTCCTCAGGGTAGCACTGTGACACAAGAACCTACTTTTGGGTTATTGAGTAGATAGATGTTCAGGGACATGAGATCAGAGAAACTACTAACACATATGCAGTTTAAACCAGGTTTCTATATTCCCAATATCAATGATTCTACCTTCTAGTATTCATTACCCAAGGAAAAACAAGCTGTGTTCTGTTAAATTTGACTTTCAAATAAACAAGTAGTAGTTTTGGTATGTGTGTCCCAATTATAGAATGTGACACAGACACTGAAATGATCAGTTGCCAATCTGAAATTTTAATTAGAGTGGGCATCTTGTAATTTTATTTTATTTGCTAACTTGGAAACTTTAACATTTAACCAAATAGAACCAAATGTAGTCTACCTTATTTATCTATTGGTGGAGACTTAAAATTAGCTTTAAAAAATCATGTGTATGTAGCAGGGTGTGTGAGACATTGTTGTTTAACATTTTTTTCCAGCTTCTGAGATGATAAACAAAGGAAAGAAAGTATAGGAGCAGGAAGGGAGAAGCGAGGAAGACTGAGAGGAAGTAAGGGGGCAAGGCAGACAAAAATAAAGGAGAAATAAAAGAATATTTCTTACATTTTCTACTATAAATCGTGTATAGTTTCTCCTGAAATTATAACTTAGACACTTCACACTGTTCCTATTCAATAATAAAAACTCAAGTCCACTATCATTGAGTCAATTCTGACACATAGAGACTTTATAGGACAGCGTAGCACTACCCCTTCAGGTTTCTGAAACTAAACATTTATGTGAGTAGAAACCTAGTGAATCAGACACAGATGATAATCCTGTAAATTCGATCAAATGAAAACATAAATAATTTGGTCGAACACTGACTTGAAGAAGAAACTGAACAAAAATAATGAATGAGGAGAGAGCTATAGCCTAGAGGTGCCTTGCCAGCTGGCCTGGCAAAGCATGGTCAACTTCCACAAACAAACAAAACCATTTTCCTGGGTGGGGAGTATAAGAAGGGAGTATAAGAGAAAGAGACAGGGAATAGGCAAATCTTCAGTTGGGTAAGGTGAACATAAGACTAACCACTTTAACGAAGGAACGAACAGGAAGATTGGTGAGAACTCCAGGGATCCACATGGAAACAGAGTAGAGAGGAAGTATTTGATTTATTGATCCCTGTCAGAAAACAAGATAACGTTATTTACTAGAAATGGTCCCTGGTCATTTGGGTTGAAGACTCACCAAGGGTTGTGGGCCCATGGTCTGGTGGCTGGACTCTGAGCAGTCTCCTTTCTCACATGAAATACAGATAGGGCCCAGATTATTGGCAGAATTTGCTTAACAGTGCATTTACACCCACACCAGAGACTAGTGGCTGAAGGTGTACACATACTCCACTGTCCCCTTGAATCCTAGTGACTAGAGGTATGCTACTCCTGCTCTGTGTACCTGGTGTCCAGGAGCACACACTACCATTGATTATGTGTTGCGATCTCTCCTCGACCCTGGTGATTGGTGACCCACCACCATCCTGCTCCCCACGCAGTCAGAGGCTGTTGTGCAATGCAAGCCTGTCACTTTAGTGGCTGGCATTGCACTCATGAACCAAGTACCACCCCACTCAGGGGAGTTGACCAGTGCAATTCATAGATTGCATAACAAGCATTCCTAGATTGAACATTGCATGCATCATCTCAATGCCATGGGGATCGACTGTATTTGCTCCTGTCCACAAACACATCATCCTCATTTGGCCAGTGGTGTATGCCTCCATGGATTATACAGCATGTGCCCTACTATATACCATGGCAACTCACCAATTGGGGAGGCACATTCCTGCCTACCACGGCCTCACTGCTATATTACCTCTATCTACTCCTTTGACACTGGGCTGGTGATTGGTACTGAGGCTGTAAAACTAACCAACGACAAGAGCTAAGCCTTCATCTGATTCACCCTTCCTTGGTGCCATGTTCTTCCACGGCAGTTGACGCATTATCCCATGTTACTAGGGACACAAATGTCTCCATTTCCCTTTGCCCAAGCTATTTGTTGGGAAGTCACTGGCTGCCCCTACACCAGCAAAGACACCCACACATCCATATACCCTCATCTCATTCACCAAAAAAGTCTATCAACACTTCCCATAAGCAGATGAGTGTAAGAATCATGCCCTACACTCACTCTGGTATGATAGTTGAGTCAAGACTTGGTTTTTTGGCAGTTAAGTCTCAGGAATCGCTCTTACTTTCCAACCTTGGATTCATATATCTTTGCAGAGAAGATTCTGAAATTTGCTCTTAATCAGAAAATACCTGTCAAATGGAAAAAATGATGAAGTCAAAGATTTGAACAGAACATTTCAAAGAGCAGCTCCAGAACATAAAGAAATATAATGAAATGTGCAAAGACGTAGAGCTAGGAAAACAAATGAAAGAACACATTCAGCTTATCTTGAACTGGAAGGACTAAAGAAAAAAGTCAAACCTTGAGTTGCAATATTGAAAGATTCTATGGGAAAATTTTTTAATGATGCAGGAAGCATTAAAAGAAGAAGGAAAGAATATACAAAGAGCTAGTCAACCTTTGATCTTCAACCATTTTAAGAGGTAGCTACGTCTTATGGGTAATAACCAATAGTACTGAAGGAAGAAGTTCAAGCTGCACTGAAAGTGTTAGCCAAAAACAAATGTCCAGGAATTGATCAAATACCAATTGAAATATTTCAACCAGCTGATGAAGCATAGGAAACACTCACTCATGTACGCCAAGAAATTTGGAAGACAGCGACTTGACCAACTGACTGGAAGACATGTATATTAGCATCCATTTCAAAGAATGGGGACCCGACCGAATGCTCAAATTGCAGAGCACTATCACTGACATGACATGCAAGCATGATTTTGCTGGAGATCATCCAGCAACAGTTGCAGCAGTACTTTGACAAGGAGCCGACAGAGGTTCCTGATGTATTCAGAAAGAAGGGATTCATTGCTGATGTCAGACAGGTCTTGGCTCAAAGCAAAGAACACCAGAAAGATGTTTACTTGTGTTTTATCGACTATGCCAAGACACGGGACTGTGAGAATCACAATAAACTATGTATAGCCTTGGGAATGTGGGAATTCTAGAACACTTCGGTGTGCTCCTGAGGAACCCGAATGAATCAAGGGGGAGTTGTTCAAGCAGATCAAGGGACTGTTACATGGCTTAAATCAGGAAAGAAACGCATCAGGGTTGAGCACCCTCACCACATTCATTCAATCTGTATGATAAGCAAATGATTATAGTAGAGAAGTTGGATTATATGAAGAAGACTGTGATTACAGACTCGGAGGAAGACTTCTTATTAACAGTCTTCAATATACAGATGACTCACCTTGCCTGCTGAAAGTTAGAAGAACTTGAAACTCTAGGTAATGGAGACCAAGGAGTGCAGTCTTTAGCATGGATTACAATTCAATGCAAAGAAAACCAATATTCCTATAACTGAACCAATAGGAAACATTGTGATAAATGAGAAAAGATTGAAGTTCTGTAGGATTTCATCTTGTCTGGATCCACAATTGATTCTCATGC
Source organism: Tenrec ecaudatus (assembly GCF_050624435.1). Lineage (NCBI taxonomy): Eukaryota > Metazoa > Chordata > Mammalia > Afrosoricida > Tenrecidae > Tenrec > Tenrec ecaudatus. Next base: position 54,289,077 of record NC_134538.1, on the reverse strand, counting down.
AAGCAGCAGTCAAGAGATAAAAGAACATATTGCAATAGATACATCTGCTCCACAAGACCTTTTTAAAGTGTTGCAAATCAAGGATGTTCCTTTGAGGCCTAAGATGTGCCTGACCCAAGCCATGGTATTTTGTATTGCCTCATATGCATGTGAAAGTAGGATACGGAATAAGTAAGACCAAAGAAAAGTGGATACATTAGTTTTCTACTTATGTCTCTGGGATTTTCTATGTATAAAAACATAGAAAACATTGTTTTAACTGGACATTTATTTGAAGACATCTAAACAGATAAGGACAAGTGTATTGCATAGCTTGTCGGCAGCCATGCCCTGATCACAAAGGCATGTATAAACATGTTCTGTTTGGAATAGACTTGTGATTATATGAACTAGAACCCTACTAGCACTAATTATTTTATTTACTCATATATAATGGAAACTGTGTTTCCAGAAGGGGAAAAATTGCTTACCGATATGTGCCTTTTCCTCCTTGGCAGCCAGAGCGTACAGTGCTTTAAAAAGCGAGTGTTACATTTTTTATTATGTAAGTCACCTAAATATTCTTAATCATTGTTTGATCAATAAATCTTTGAAAGCTCCCTGGAAATGTTCCATGAACATTGAAAATTTGACATAAATATTCTGGGATTTCTTGGATTCCATGGAGATTCACTAGTTGAAATAAAACTAAAAATTCAACATACTTGTTTGCTTTTTCTGACATTTATGAAGTGTTACATCAACACGATGGTAGCCAAATCATATAGAACATAACTCATCAGATGAAGAAATGTGTAGTTAGTGTCCAGTCAGAAATTCCTCATGAATAGCAATAATAGCAAATAATAAAATTTGTTGAAAGTTTAAGAAAATAATATCATTATTATTTTGTGTGTGGATATTTCCTTTGTTGTTGATATTATTAGATGCTATCAAATTGGCTCCAACCTATACAATCCCATGCATGACAGAATCAAACACTGCCTGTCTCTTCCCCATTCTCACAATTCTTTCTCAGCCTGTGCCCATTGATGCAGCCCCTGTTCCATCTCATTGAGGGCCTTGCTCTTCTTCATTGTTCTTTCACTTTACTAAGCCCGATGTCCTTCTCCAGGGACTGGTTTCTCCTGACAATATGTCCAATCCGTAAGACGAAACCTTGCCCTCCTTGCCTATAAGGTGCACTCTGGCCTTCCTTTTTCCAAGACAGATTTGGTGGTTCCTTTTGGAGTCCATGGTATTTACACATTTTGAAATTTTTATTCAGCTATTTGACTCCATCCTTTCTTCCATGTGCCTTAGCTACTCTATGATTAAAAACAAGTTTCAGAGTTTTCTTGGGACACCCAGTTTGATATTTTCTTTCTTTCCAGTTCTTTTTAATTGACCATTTGCTTTCTTCATGGGTGAGGTAGTTAGTTTATTGTGCCAACCTGAACCGTAGACACATGTGGGGTTAATTGAAAGGTAGAGGGATAAAATGGCTCAGTGAGCCTCGCCTTTCTAGTTCTCGGGTCTCTTGTTTGTGATAGTCGGATCAGGGTGCAGCTGCCTTTGCCAGTTTCCTGTTTCAGCTGGCAAGGCTCACTTCCTGCAAGACATCCCCAAGGAAAAGTCATATGGACCTACCCTGATGTAGCCCTGGGTGCTGGAACAGCCGTGTGGAGACCCCTACCAGCGCTGAGATGCTTACACCACTGATTCAGCTTTCCTCCTGCAGTCAGCATCGTTGTGTGTGTCTGGTGGCTTGGAGGAGGACTTTGTGGATTGGTGTCGGGCATATGGGTTAATGTTGGAATTGTGGGCTTGGATAGCACTGGATTGGGATGTTTTCTTGATGTGCACTTAACCTTTGAAGAAAACTTTCTTTGTGCATGAGTTTCTGTGGATTTGTTTCACTAAAGCACCCAGACTAACACAATGAGTGATACTCTTGATGTCCTCCCACACCTCGTCAGGGCTTCTGTAATTACTGTTCAATGCATCAAATGTGATCTTGAGATATTCTTGAAATTCAAGTGGAGTAAACTCAATGTCTCAGTTTAGCTTTGTGGACTTGGTTCAATTTTCTTCAGCTTTGTCCTGAGCTTACATGTGAGCCATTGATGGTCTGTTCCACAGTCAGCTTCTGGCCTGGTTTTAGCTGCTGGTATTGAGCTTCTGCATAACCTCATCTCACAGATGTAATCAATTTGATTTTTGTGTATTCCATCTGGAGAAGTCCATTTGTGTTGTTGAGAAAAGGTCTTTGCTATGAACAAGATGTTGGTCTTGCAAAATTCTATCCTATTATCTCCTTCTTTGCTTCCATCAAGTCCATATTTTCCAACTGCGCCTCCTTCCTCTTCATTTCCAACTTTTGCGTTCCAATCACCAATAACTATCAATGCATCTTTATTGCATGTTTGATCACTTTTCGACTGAAATCATTCTTCAATATCTTCATCACTAGATTCAGTGATTAGTGAATAAATTTGAATGATAGTTGTATTGGTTGTATTTCCTTGAAATACATAATTTAGTTCCTCTAAATCAGCATTCTTCTGCCATTGTTGGAATGATCCAGGGAGGTGAGGCTGGGAGGGTGGAAGATACCACCTGCACTTTATCTTGAATTGTAGCCTAAAGATTGCTGAGTTTGTTTGTTTTGTTTTTCTAAAAAGGAGCTAGTAGGCCAAATAAATCGAGAACTTCTAAATTATTAATGTTGTTTCCCTAGTTCGTGAAAATTTGAATATTTTTAGCAGCAACCAGTTCTTTATTTTATTAATTAATATGAGCAAATTTAAATGAGTATATCTCATAGTAACATGGATTATATAGTCTTCTATATTTGGCCATTTGAGCCAGTTATATGGTAGAAATATTAAAACACAATGCCTAAAGTGAAATAGCAATGATTCCTATTTTGAGACATTCAACCAGGATTATAGTCTTTACCATTTTTAACCAAAAGTCTTCTAGCTAAGCTGCATCCTTTCTTTATTTTTTCTTTTGTTTTCTCTGTAGACTGCTGAAATGAGGTCTGTTACAATTTTCATATAGGTAAGTATGACGTGATAAGTTTTCATTGTATTTTCTATTTATATCTTGGCTATTTCAAAGAGGGTTTGAGATATTAATATATTATTTTGGTGCTTTTAAAAGTTTATTCATTTGAACACTAGTCCCATGAAATACTGTAAGGAAAACACTTTCCATGATGTCTCTACATTGAAGAAAACCCTACATCCAGTTTGTTTTTTCAAGAATGCTTCATGCATGTTAGTACAGCAAACGCTCTAAGGAGTCTTAGATAAACTGAACTGTATAATGTTATGATGTTTTACACTTGTTTTTGGACACGGAAAATATAACAATACCATAACTACAATTATAGTGTCCTTCAGAATTACTGTTTATTTAACCTTATATTAAAGAGCATAGTTTATGAATGTAACTCCATTTTTTGTATTTTTTGTGATTAAGGTTGATTGCATATATTCTGAAAAATAATATTTAACTAGCTGTCATGAAAATTGAATCATACTCTTGCTTTCCTGCTAACAAGTGGTGTTTTTGTGAAAAAAATGAGTCCTTCTTAGTCTCGATTTACTTATTTATAAAACAAGTATATTTTAAATTTAAATATCTAGCATTTAAAATATGATGGTCTATTATTCCATAGTTTATATTCTAGTCTACTTGTCAAACTTTTGTTTTAAAAAACCCTACACACCAGTCAATATCATGAGGGAGAGCACAGTGCATTACATGAAAAGGAAGACTCCTACAACATGAAATGCGGAATTTATTCTGTTTCTTAAAACAAACCTCCCAAGTAGTCATGATTTTCAATAAAAGGTAAAAGGTTTCCTTTAGTCATCTTAAGAAGAGTGAAGTGGCATCTCATTGTGGTTTTGATTTGCATCTCTCTCCTGGTTAATGCTGTTGAGCTTTGTAACCTGCATATGTTGGCCACTTGAATGCCTTTGGTGAAATATTTATTCAGTTCCTTTGCCCATTTTAATAGGCTTGTTTATTTCCTTTTTAAGTATATATATGGATTACTTTATATATTCTGAATACCAGATCTTTGTCTATTATACAACAGTATGATATTTCTCCAAGATTGTCTCCCTTACTCTAAGTTGTCCCTTCACTTTGTTGTCAAAGTCTTATTAGCACGTCTTGATAAGATCCTATTGCTCTAATTTGTATTTTGTTGTCGGTGCCTATGATGTCATGCCTAAGAATTCATTCTTTCAGTGCTTTTGCCGAACCATATGAACTCTTTGAAATGGAGCCTTGGATCACTCCAGCTCAGGCAGGTTAGCTTGTTTTGACTAGAGTCCACTTGCCTTCATTGAAAGGATAAGGTACATCCCTCACCATCTCATCTCCTATACTTTTTTATATGAAGGAAGATGCTGATGCCTCCACAGACATGTCCTGCTGGGCTTTGCTGTTGACAAAATGTTGAGGAACTGGAATCCTATCAGTTGTTGGTGGAACAGCAAAATATCAACATAATCAGATATTTGTATACCATTGTTCATTGTAGAATTGCTTACGATACGCAAAAGGTGTAAACTACCTAAGGAGCTACCAGTGGATGAATGGATAAACAAATTGCAGTAAATACATATAATAGAGTACTGCATTGCCAGAAGAGAAATTAAGTCCTGATGTACAAGTACATGGATGAACATGGATACAAGGGTGACCTTGAAGCCCGTATCAAATTTGGTAGCATTTTGTTGAGTGAAATTAGTCATGAAAGGATGCATTTTGTGTGATATCGCTTACATAAAATGACAGGAGAGAGAGTCATTATTTTGAATAAAATAACTTTTTTGTTTGTGATGATGGGAGGCAGCATTTAAGGGTAATGGTTTCACAGCTTACTAATGTAATTGATGTCACCAAATTTTAAATCTGAACACTGACAAAGACTGTGTAATGAATATTAAAAATTGTTGGTAGGACTGCATATGGTGCCATGTAAGGCACTTCATGTGTTTTGTTATCTTGAATCAGAGGTTTATAATTATGATCCTATGGGATATCTCATCACTTGGCCTAGTATTTCTTAGTACTTGTACTCTACCTCCGAGTTTCTTACATACTGCTTGGGGTCTTAAAAACATGCCAATATTCATCTATTTTCTAACCACTGATAATCATCTATCTGCATAGTCGAGGGAGAAAGAGGGTGAGGCCTCTGGAAAGGAAAGGCTGTCACCATGAGCATCCGCATCTGCTCTAAGAAATGAGAATAAAAGGCCCCTGTCTACATTTATCAAACATTTTGATTTAAGAATAGGCTTTCAAATTCTCAATGGAATCCAAAGATTCTGACACTATTGAGACTAGATGGACACCAGCAACTATTGTCTTAAGATTATATTTAAGCCTAAACCTCAAAACAAAACTTCCCTTGGAAGGCTACTTGGAAGCAAAGCGGTTTAGGTTGATTAGGAAAGTATGTTTGCTATGAGCATTGCACCCTTTCAAAGATTTGTCTAGGTGGCATCAAATTGACAGCAACATCTGGGAAATTAGAGGAGGAGGTGAGTATACAGTCAATTTATGTTAATGGCAGTAGAATAAGTTGTAAAAGAATATCAAGAACAGTTCCAACTTGATGAATGTAAACAATGTCCTTGAATGATATATGTAGAATTTGTTTAAATTATCTATTCTTTGTGGTGTACAACATTGTTTCAACAACATAATTTAAAGATAGTGAAGAATTGCCGTGGGCGTTTCAAAGTCCTTTATATTCTTTCACCAAAATAAATGAATCTTTTTGAAAAGGGGAAAAATTGAAATAGATTTGTTTACTCTGTTATAATAAGCAGTACAGACAACTTAGTCAGCAAGACTGATGCCTCAGAATTTCATCTGGCTTTCTATTCTTGTTAAGAAGACAATTGTTGCAGGTTTAAGCATAATAACTACCTATATACTCAAATATAAGCTGATCCAAATATTGCCCGAGGCACCTATTTTACCACAAAAACTACATTAAAAATGTGCTGAAAAAGTCGGCATATACACAAGTAGATAGGTACTCTTTGGACAAGAAGTAGTAATGGGGGTTAAAAGATGGTGCCTGTAGGAAGAAAGCCATTATCTCCAGTCAGCTTACTCCTGTTAGCATCTAATGCATCACCTTGAAGGGTACTTGCAGATAGAGAGGAGCTAAGAGATAATTGTTGGAGGAATATATGTGTCTCACAGGACCACCACTTGAAGTTATTCCGAGATGTAACTACCGAAGGTGGTCCTATTGGTGAACAAAATCAGTCCTGTTGGTAACGAGTAAGCATGAGCAACAGATAAATGCTGCATACATGGCTCTGCGTGAAGTCCAAACCATCTCATGTACTTTGGACATGTAATCAGGGGAGATCAGTCCATGGGGGAAGGGAGGAGGACCATCATGCTTGGTGAAAAAAATGTCAGAAAAATAAAGCAAGGTTCTCGATGAAATAGATTGATCAGTGGCTGCAACTGGGTTCTGGACTCAAGAATAAGAACAATCGTGAGGATGCTTCAGCCCGGGCAGTGTTTTCTGGTGTTGTTCATAGGGTTCCTATGAAGTGTAACCAACTGAATGGTTCCTAATAGTAACCAAGTGAAATAAACGGAATGTTTGAAAATAAAACAAAACTGTCGCGTTCACTTCAATCCATAGTGACTCTGTAGGATAGAGTAGAACTGATGCATAAGTTTTCAAGACTTTAAATCTTTATGGAAGCAGATAACCTTATAATTCTCCTGGTGGCGACTTTGAACTGCCAACTGTGCAGTTAATAGTCTGATGGTTAATCCATTATGCCACTGCGGATCCTTGGGTCTAAAGCTTGTGGTAAGATCGAAACAAAAAATAAGTCCATAAAAGGTTATTAATTTTTATGGCAATCCATGTTAGAGTGGAACTGCTCCGTGGGATTTTCTTGGCTGTAATCTTTACAAAGCAGATTACTTAGTTTTCCTTCCACAGCACCTCCGAGTGGGTCTAAAGTGCCAATCTTTAGTGCAGTAGTTGAGAGGAAACCATGTGCAACATTACAAAAAGTAGAAAATGAGAAGTATCTTTTATGGGACAGGACTACAGACACTGTTAGTTAGGTTTTGTGTTAACTTGGCTGGGCCAGGATTCACAGTGGTTTGGCAGGTGAGACACAGACATCCCCTGTGATGTGACCTAACACAACATAATCAACTCCAGTTGTAAAAAGGTTAGAGTGGAATGCAACCCTTTCTCTGGTCACGGTTTTGACGCAATTAGAAGGATATTTCTCTGGAGATGTGGCCTACTTCCTATATAAGTGGATGCTATAAGAAATATTTTTGCTGTGTCTGGATCCTACATCTAGCTCATCCAACTCTGGTTCTTTTTACTTGAACCAAAGGTCTATGATATTGCCTGCTTATCCTGGGAGCCATTTGTGCACTGTCATTTGACCTGCCACCTTGGATTCATTCACCTCATTAGTCAAAAACCTGACCTGCTGACCTTAACCAATATAGTCACCAGTCTGTTGTCTTTCTGCTGACCTTGGGTTCATCAGCCTTTGAAGCTATGAGACCCAGATCCTTTCAACTTAACATCTGACACATGGACTTAGAACTTGCCTGGACTCAGACTGTACCTGCCAGCTTATACAGCCCTGCCAGCTATTTTCTTGATATAAATTTATACACACACATGCATATATGCATACACACATATATAAGCATTACTGGTTTTGTTTCTCTTGAGTGGGACTTCTTAACCTTTTCCCATTCTTGAGTCCTTTTCACTCAATAAATTTGCCACTTAGACAAGCACTGTCAAAAGCACCTCTGATTCATTATATGTTTTATTTTTAATTTTTTTTATCATTGAACATTCAGAGACCTTTTATTTTCACCCTTTTGGGGGGCATTTGTGCAACCCCCACATTCAGTTACCTAACCCTGGATGGGTTTGTGACCTACAGTTTGACTTTTTGAGAATCTAGCGTAAGACAGACACTAACTCATTCTCTTCATTTGCATGGAATAGGAAGTCATCATCATTCATCTAACATCATCTTGGCCTGTCATTCAATGTCAGACTGTGCTAAAAAAATCACAAATAAATATGGAAGATATAAATTTGAGTTTAAACTTGCTAAGGCAGCAAAGATACCTCAGCATGTAATTTTCTTCTAAATTTATAAATGAATCTATAAATAAAAAAACTATTGCAGTATTTGTAAGTAGTAGTAAAAATAGCTCATATTTAGATAATATGGCATTTGGGAGTGAAAGTCTACTCAACCTCATAATCTCAATAATAATTAAAAATATAAATCTTGCCTTAATAGAGTAGGGAACATGGTTTCAACTATGAAAAGCCAAAATTAAAATATTTTATCATAATTCATGGTCAAGCATCTCATATATATGATGCATATTTATGGATACATAGTTAATCTTCTTAGCTGCTGGATTAGAATAATTGTAACTGGCCACATTTTACAGATGGTAGAACTTAAGGAGATAGAAAATTTACCAAGATTACAGACCCTAAATGTCACTCATCATGAACAAGATTTAGAAATGGGCAAGGCAGAAAATAATTTACAGTGTGAAGGCCTTTTCAAGTATCAATCTAATATGGAACTCCAATTACTTGTACCCTTTATGAAAATTACTTCTAAATTAAAATGCCTTCTCTTGCTTCAAACTGATTTACAATTTATGTGATCTTTGTGGTCTAGCATTATTTTGGGTCACAAAGTCCAGCCATGCCTGGACTGGTTACTGGGATAACCTGACTCAGATGGCTGCCAAAGTCAACTCATCATGGCTCCATTTATCATCTTTCAACCTTACATCTTCTGGGTTTGTGCATTTTAAATTAGATGTACTTTCTACTATATCCATCACATAATCTTCCAGCCATCCTGTTTATGCTATTTGTTGACAAGTTTAATTAAGATAGCAATTCCTAAGTCATATGACTTATTAATCATAAGCAAATCTTACCAATTCTACATTGGTAGTTGAAAAATTTTATTTCTCATACTTGTTTAACTAGGTAATGCTACTATATGAGATGCTTGAAAGCATTGAAGAAATGATATGTCCCATGGAGTGGCACAAGTAGACATGACACATGCCACCTGATATGTATGTCTCTTTTGGAGAGACATTTCTTGAAAGTACTGTTGGAAGTATGTGGTTGAGGCATGATATTAACGTCTATATGCACATATGCTAAAGTTTTCCACTCAGTAGTTTCTGTCATTAAAAATAAGTGAATTTGAAACGAGGCCTTGCACAATACCAGTCATTTCTCATAGTGAAGCATTGAGAAAAATTCTTTTAGATTAATTAAATGGACTCACTTAATTGCCTGGTTAATCAGAAAAAGGTACTGTATTGACAACATAGGCTGGGGGGTGGAGTATTATTTAGAAAGTTTTCATTAATTCTCAGCTTCCTTAGAACCAGGCCCTTCTTGCTTGGGATGGGAGAAATGTAATTTCATTCAAGCCCCAAATTTCCTGAGTTTAGTGTAAGGGAGTTTTCCATATAAACTCTGAAAGCAGATGAGGCCCCAAATGAAGATTTCCTGGTATCAAGCACCTACTTTTAACTCTCATTTTCCAAACTGCTCAATCCTGATTGCACTGTAGAAAGAAAAGCTGCAGGACGGATTCAACTAGAGATAATTTTATCCAGGATGCCCTGCTGAAAGAGAGACCTGCTTGCGTTTTGTGCCCTTTCTATCTCTGTAGCTGTGCTCAGCAACTGGATCTTGGGTCTGGCTTCTCTCTGCCTCAACTCTGCTGCTTGGGACTTCAGCCATCTGCCTGTCACCCGACCTGATACATCAGGTTCTTCAGCCATGTGAGTCAACAGAAAGGTTTATAGTTTACAACAAAGATTTAAAGGTTTACAACTGAATAGAATCTTCCAGTTGTACATCTGAGCTTTAGATTTGGGATTCACCAGCCTCTACGACCAGATGAACCAAATCCTTGATGGTTTATGGGCTCTACTTGTTGCAGCAAATCACAGAATCCCGGAACATAAGGCAGAATTCTGAGGGGAGAAGTGATCATTCATAACAGGGATACTGGAATGGCATCAAAGTGGGAAAAGCTGAATATTTGGGACATCCCAACTTCCACCTCACTGGAAAGATTCTTGTACAAATCACGTACAAAATCAATGTTGAATTGCATTAGACTCCTCATCTGGAAAGAGAATGCAATAATTGTAAGCATCTCCTGATGTTTTCTGGATTAATAAATTATTTTAAAAAACAATTTAAAGAAAATACAACCATCACTCGGTTCATGCTAATGAAAGTAAGGAAGTCTTAGAAAATTGCCCCAGAGGAAAAGGTATCAGAGTTGTATTAGACTTTCAAACTGAAGTTTATACTATCTGGGATCTCCAGTTTTATAAACTAATACATCTCTTTTTATTTTATTTTTTTAAAGATCATTTTATTGGGGGCTCTTACAACTCTTATAACAATCCATACATCAATTGTGTCAAGTGTATTTGTACATATGTTGCCATCATCATTTTCTAAACATTTTCTTTCTACTTGAGTCCTTGATATCAGATCCTCCTTTTTACTTCCTACCCTTGTGACTCCTTGATAAATTATAAATTATTTTCATATCTTATACCAGTTGCTGTTTCCATTCACCCATGTTTCTGTTGTTCATCCCCCTGGGGGTTTATGCATTGATCATTGAGATCAGTTATCCCTTCCTTCTTCCTGCCCCCACCTTCCCTCTACCCTCTTGGAATCGCTACTCCAATTTCTATTCCTGAGGGACTTATCTGACCTGAATTCCATGTGTGGAAGATCTTTACACCAGGGTAAATTCTCCAGTCTAGCCAAGACTAGGGTCATGATAGTATGTGTGGGTGGGGGGCTGTGCGAGGAAGTCTCAAAGAACCAGAGGAATATTGTGTATTTCCTCAGTGCTATACTGCACCCTGCTTAACTCACCCCTTTTTTGGGACCCTTCTGTGAGGGGATGTCCTATTGTCCACAGGTGGGTTTGGGGTCTCTGCTCTGACCTCTCTCATTCTCAACTATATATCATTTCAGGCATCAGAATATATAAACATACACACACATATATACACACACATATGCATATATTGTATATATGTGTATATATACTTAGTTTCAGGTCTTTTGATGCCTGTTACCTGATCTTTTCGATACCTCATCATCACTCAGGCCTGTGTGCTTCTTCCATGTGGGCTTGTTGCTTCTTTGCTAGATGATTGCTTGTTTAACTTCAAGCCTTTAAGACCACAGATGCTATATCTTTTGATAGTAGGGCACCATCAGCTTTCTTCACCACATTTGCTTATGTACTCATTTTATCTTCAATGATCATGTCAGGTGGGTGAGCATCACAGAATTCCAGGCTGTTAAAGTGTTCTTACATTGCGGGAGGACTTGAGCAGGGGCCCAAAGTCTGTCCATTTCCTCAAATTATTGCCATGCAAATATACGCACAAAGGCCAAAACCTCTATTTTATGAATTAATATATTTATATGTACATACCTATGTTTATATCTCTATCCATAGCTTTGCTTCCTAGATCTTTCCTCTGATTCTTTTTACCTTCCTCCTGTCCCAGAATCATGCTTGCCTGTCTCTTAATAATTCCTCTTCGCTAGATTGCTATTGCTCCAACATCTCTAGGATCTCTACATCCTCCTCATTGTTGATTTCAATTCCCTAGTTGTTCCCCTGTCTGTGGCGCTGTTTGCTCACCACTCCCATCCCCCAAAGTCCCTCTGTAACCATTGGTCCCATCTCTTTCTCCTCGGGCTTGCTTCGCATGCCTATCTTATATAGATAGGCAAAACAAAAATAACAGAGACAAAACAAAAGACTGCATTGAGAACAAAAGGCTAGAAGAATACTCCCTCAAAAGAAAAAGCATACATAATTCCATGTCTATTCACTGACTTTTATGACTATCTCCCAACCAGGCCAGGGGTTCAGGAACTGCCCCTCCTAGCCTGAAGTCTATTTTGGGGGGCCCACAGGGGATTTGTGGCTTTACTTTGCTCCCATTTCTGATCTGTTATGTTCTCTTGTTGGTTTGCCTCACTGTGTGTGTGTGTGTGTGTGCTGGGTGGGGGGGGTATATCTTAAAAAATTAAGATATGGAAGTTGGAAGTGAATTGCATTGTACTTATAGTTTGCTTTGTCTATTATTTAGATTTTCACAATATTAACCCTTCAATCCACAAATATGTGATATTATTTCATTAGTATAGGTTGTTTGGGTTTCTTTTAATATAATAGTGTTCTATAGAATGTTTTCTGCTAAAGCTTATTCCTAAATATTTCCTCTTTTGTATTGATATGATAATGCTATCTTTCTGTCTTTTTTCATCAGCCTATTTGTTAATATGCAGGAATCAGTTGATTTCTCATTGTTAATCTTATATACTGACATTTGACATATCTTTTTATTGTTTGCAAAAATCCTCTTCTCTAATCTTTCGGGTCTTCTACATGTCGAATCCTATCATTTGCTAATGTGAGTTTCACTTCTAGTCTCCTTTGGATTCCTTTGATTTCTTTTTGTTGGGTCATGGGTCTGGCTAAGACATCAGTATAATGTTGACTTAGAGTAATGATAGAAGACATCCTTTTCTGGTTCCGTTTACTGGGGAAATGCTTGTTTAGTGGGGAAGAAACATTTTTTTCCCCATTGAACAAGATTTTAGCAATTGGTTTTTTATATATAACCTTTAATATGTTGAGAAATGTCCCTTATTTGTTGAGTGTTTTATTAGGAATGGGTGTTGGATATTGTCAGATGCCTTTATGTATTGATGATTATGCATTCTTATTTTAGTTTGGTTTATGTGGTGGATTAGAATCATGGTTTTTCTAATGTTGGACCATCCATGTGTACTTATGTGAATCCCACTTGATCACAGTGTATTATTTTTTGATGTATTGGTGCATTATTTTTGACAGGTATTTTTTTCCTACTGTGCAACCCACATCATTGCTTGAAGTTCACGGGGGTAAAGCCAGGCAACGGTTTGGGGTGACAGTTTGCTTTCACATGGGACGCTGTGAGAGGCCCATGGGATCGGACCTGCCACAAATCCAAACCCATGCACGACAGGTATTTTTTAGAACTTTTGTGTTTATGTTCATAAGAAATATTGGGGTGTGATTTTCCATATTTGTGTTATATTTGCATGGCTTTCCTGGGGGGGGGCAGGTGTTTGCCTCATTAAATCATCTTGGAAGTTTCTGTCCTTTCCTATATTCTGGAATTGTCTGTGTAGAATAAGTGAAAGCTCTTCACTTAATAGTTGGCAGAATTCTCCATATGGGAATATTTTGTTGTGTGTGATTACAAGGAAGAAGAAAGCATTCTAAAATTGATTATGGTTAAAATTATACAACTCTTCTTGATCTGACTGAACTATTGAATGGTATCATATGTGGATGGAGTGTTAATAAAACTGTTAAAAAAACAAAGATTCCCCAAGTGAAGATTTTTCCTGGTTGATGTTTTAAATGACCTGATCTATTTTTTCTTTTGTCTATGAAGTTTTCTACATCAGTCTGCATTAATGTGGGTAGATGACATGCTTCTAGCAATTTATCCATTTCATATAGGCTTTCAAACAGTCGCTCATAGTAGTGCATTCTTATTCTTTTTATTTCATTTATATCTGTTGTGACGTCCCCCTTTCCATCTCTAACTCTAGATATTCGCATCCGCTCTTTTTCCTTTGTGAAGTTTGCCAATGGTTTTCTCAATTTTTAAAATCTTGCCAAAGAACTAACTTATCTTGTTGATATTTCCATTGTTTTCCAGTTTATTGTTTCCTCTTTAATTTTCAAAATAGTTTTCTTGGAATGCAGTTCACATACCATACAAATAAATTTCAATCATATTAAGAAGAGTCGTGCCATTATCCTCACAATCAATTTCAGAATATCGCATTTTCTTCTTTCTCAGTATCACTGTTGGCTCCCTATTTCCCCCAACTTCTCTGCCATAGGCTTCCTTATTTAATATCTTTTAGCTCTTTGTGGTAGATCAGTTGTATATAGATTGATGATTTTTTTCTGGGTTCTCTATTCTGTTCTACTGTTCGATAGACCTATTATTGTGCCGATATGTTTTGATTACTGTGGCTGTGGAACAAGTTTTGAGGTTGGAAATAAAGAGGCCTTTTAGTTTGTTCTTCTTGATAGAATTTAGTAAGATTTTCATCCCAGTGTTTATAATAGTGGTGATGAGGAACATTCTTTTCTGGATCCTCTTCATAAGCAAAATGCTTTCAGCTTTCTTCTGTGGAAGGAGATGTTGGTTGCTGGTTTTGCATATAAAGTTTTCATTGTGTTGTGAATTTTCCGTTCTATTTCTATTTTTCTGAGTGTTCTTATCAGGAGAGAATATTGGATTTTATCACATGCCTTTTCAGCATCAATTGACATGATGATGTAGTTCATATCTTTTGTTTACATGGTGGATTACATTAATTGATTTTCCAATGTTGCGTCATCTGGAATGAATCCCACTTAATCATGATGCATTGTTTGTTTGATATATTAAATTCTATTGGCCGGTATTCTGTTGAGAATTTTGAAGTACTTATGAATTAATGTAACCAGAGAAATGAAAGACTTAAACAAAGAAAACTATAGGATGCAATTTAAGGAAACAATAGAGACTTACATAAATGAAAGAATATCCCATACTTATGGTTAGAAAGGCTTACAATTCCAACGCAACTCAGAGCAATCTGTAAATACAATGTAACTCCAATCTAGATTCCAAATTCCATCTTCAGAGAAATGGTAAAGCTAATTTTCAATTTTATATAGAGGGGAAAGAGAGTCAATATCTTTATGGGATATTGGTCTGTAATTGTATATTCTGGAAATGTCTTTGGCTGGTTTTAGTGTCCAGGTTATATTTGTTTCATGAAATCAGTTCAGTCATGTGTTGTTCTCTGCTATGTGCTTGAGAAAATTGGCTAGAATTGGAGTCATAGTTTCTCTTAATATTTGCTAGAATTGCTCAGTAAAGCAATCTGGACCTGGACTTTCTTGCTGAAAGTATTTTAATGACCTGATCTATTTGTTATTGCATTGTGCATCTGTTGAGGTTTACTCCATCAGCCCGAGTTAATATGGGTGGATGGTGCTTCTATAAATGTATCCACTTGATCTAAATTTTCCTCTGGTAAAAATCTAATTTTTAGATTTAAGGGAAGAAATCAGCATAATAGATAAGGAAATCTATAGAATGATTTAATGGTAAACAGAATGAGGATATAGCCATCATAAGTAAATATGCATCCAATATAAGAGTAGCTAAAGTCATAATGATAGATAGAAAATTCTAAAAAGAGTAGGAAACTCCAATACACCACTTTCAAGGAAGAACACAATAACTAGAAAGCAACTCTAAAATACAAAGAACTAAACAGCAAATTCAACCAACTTGATTACATATGTAGAACACTCCACCCAACATCATCACGGTCTTTTCCACAGTACATGGACCATTCTTTAGAAAGGACTATGTGTTAGGTAACAAATCCTGTCTCATACAATTTAATAACAGTGAGTTATTAGGAAAAAAATTTCTTACATCATAATACTATACAATTAGAAACCAATAAGAGGAAGACCAAGATAAAAAAAATCATATAATGGAAACCAAATAACACTGCTTTAAAAACTATTTGGTAAACACTCCTTGAGTAAAATAAGAATGAAATACAATACACTCAAATCTATGTGACAAAGCAGATGCATTGTTCAGAGTGCACAGTAGAAAGAGGGAAAGTAACTGAACATACACTTCATCAAAGAAGATATTAGGTGGACAGAAAATACAAGAAGAAATGTCATGATCATTAGACTTAGAGATATAAAAATAAAAACAACAATGGTAGATCATCTTACTTTAAAATTAACATCAAATTTCCATAAAATAAAATTTAAAACAACATACACTGACAAGAGTATGGAGAGAATAGAGCCCTCATACACTTCTGGTGTGGGAATGTGAAATGGCACAACCACTTTGAAATTTCACGTGGAATTTCATTAAAAGTTGAAAATACCATATGACCCAGCAATTTCACTACCAGTATATATATATATTAGAGAAACAATATCTGTGATACCAATAGATACATTCACATCCATGTTCATTACAGCACTGCTCACAATATCAAAAATATAGGGGGCACGCAAATGCTCCTGAAGGGAAGAATTGGTAAATTATAGTACACACACTCAACAAACCACTCAAGAAATAAAATAACAATTAATAATTTTCAAAACACATCTCAACATGAATGAATCTGGAGGCCATTATGCTCAGTGAAGTAAGTCCATCACCAAAGGATAAATATATGAGATCACAGAGGGAAAGAGTCAAGAAAAGCCTCCCACACAAAAGGAAACGCGTTTTAATGATTACAGGGGCAGGATGAGGGTGGAGCCCAGATTAGTAACTAGAGGGCAGACATATATTTATTTGGATGAAACAACAGAAAACAAACTCACTGGCATCAAGGTGATTCAGACTCATGGAGACCCCGTGGGACGGGGGGAACTGTACCTGTGGGTTTCCAAGGCTGTAACTGATTATGGTACAGGTATTGGTTTGGAACCGCTGAACTTGTGTTAGTGTCCCAATGCATAAGTCACTATGACACCAGGCTTTATTTGGGTAAAAGGAAAGATAATATACAATAAGATCAAGGTCAGAAGGATATGGTGAATGCAAAGGAAAATATTAATAGAGTGCTAGGGTTAAAGACAACAGAAGTAAATACGGTTTTGCATATATATTCCTGAGTGAATGTACAGATTAAAGATATCAAAAGCCTCAACATTGCATAGAGGAAATGCATGGATTTTAAAAGTTTTTCTGCAGCAGAAAAAACTCATACTAACTTTTTATGACATATCTAAACATGATCTAGTTTGAGGCAGTAAGAACATTAAGACAAAAAAGAGCCCCGGAATTTTGCTAACATTGAAGCAAAGGCCATCATCTCATTTATGGTGGAGCTTGGATGAAAGAATTGTGGAATCACTTATACTTTCTGAAAAAAATTATGGGGACAATATCTCAAAAAAGGTCAACAGATTGCAAACGAATAACTGTTTTAAGAAGGGACAGGACAACGTCGAGGATAAAGCCTGTAGTGGCGGATAATCTGCATCATTTATTTTGCCGTTTCATTTTTCAGAGTTTCCAGATTGTGCTGAAAAAGTTTACACTGTCTTTCCTTCATCGGGAAGGTGTTGAATGGAAATTCTATTCTAATGGAAAATCACACTCAGTAGAAACTGATACAGATGACACTTAATCACCACTGGCCAGATTTTTAACCAGGAGTTTATAAATTACATGGCACCACTGACTTTGATAGGTCTGAAATTTCATGTTCTTATTCCCTGATGGCAGAATACTCTTCTGCTCATTTGAAAGATCTGCTTAGATTTTCAGGTACCCATTCCATCAATTCCCCATGTTTTGTATTCTAAAGGGTCAGAGGATTTGTACATAAATAATCGAAGAGTCTAAATATAGGTGTGGGTTGCAATAGAATGCCAGGTGTGAAGTCACTGAAGGGCAGACTATTGTTTTTGAAAGAGGAGTTAGTCACCTCACCTACTCAACATCCACAGATGCTTCAAAGAAAATCCCTGCGTTACACGAGGCTACATAATTAGACTGATAAAGCACTTCTATTTACTCACACTCTTCCTTCAATCATGGAGCAGCAGCCTGATGACCTCTTGTTCCTTGAGGAGTTCAAGCAAAACTTACTTTAGATCTTTTCTTCTGTCTTTTTCTTGGCCTGGAAATCTTTTTTGGGAGGTCACCTAGATTTCTGCTCAAACATCAGATCTTAGAAGAAGCCTCCTTATCGAGCTCTAGAACTCTCTTAGCATATAACCTTGCCCTGTTTTCTTTCTCTTGCTAGCACTTAAAAAGGTATGATGATAATGTGATATACATGCTATATAAATGTATATATTTCTTGAATATTTACTAGCATCACCTGAATGTAATCTTAATCATATTAGCAAGTGCTCTGGTTTTTATCACTAGTTGGCTTAGAAAATGTCTGGCTTAATGCAGGCAAGCAATATATACTTTTAATGAATATTCACTGAACAAACGGAAAGCACAACTTGCTGCTATTACAGCTGAAAGAGCCATTTTTAATTCTACTTGATGAAATTATGGAAGAGTCCCAAAATGGGGTAAACATTACTTCTTCCCTGACATCAATTCTCAGTGATTCATAGCAATCCTGTAGGGTAGAGTTGAACTGCCCCTGTGCATTTCAGGACCTTCCATTTTTATTATAGCAAAAAGTCTCCTCTTTCTCCCAGGGAGTGATTGGTGGCTTTGAACTGCAAACCCTGTAGTTAGCAGTCAAAAGTGCAATACACTATGCTACCAGAGCTCCTTGAGGTAAACATTGGGTTACCAAAAGTTGACTAGGAATTCTAGAAGATGCCAGGGAGGAGAAATTATTAGATTGAGAAAATTATCTTTAAAAGAATACATTCAAGAAAAATGCCCATTAATTTTCTTCCAATTCCTACCAAATAGGTTAGACTGTCTTGCAAAAAGGAAGGGATACGTAAATTACTTACTAAAAGTTGAAAATAAAATTCCAAATCACTGCAAAGCTTTTACAAGAAAATATCTTTCAAGATCAGGTCTACAGTCATGTTAAGATAATTCTTAACATTTTTATATCTAGTTTTTAAGAGAGGAAATTGTTTATTTTTAAAACTCTGCATAACTTTCATTTATAGGACTGTTATTATCAACAATAAACATGTACTAAAATTAAAATAAATTAAAAGAACTAAAATAATTAGAAGAAATGTAGTATAAATTTCCTATTAAATTTGAGGCCAAAACAAATCTTCCATGTCCAGGAAGTCCAGCACGAAGAAAGGAGAGAGATAGAAAGGGGTTGCAATGTTCAAGTGTCTTAGTGATGTAGTGATTAATGATCACTAATGATCAGGATCATTCTTGTCTCTTTCTAGCATGCTTATCATAAAGATCACGAGGAATGAATCTGCTGAGCCTTCTCTTTGCATCAAAATGAATAAACAATTTGTAAGTGAAGATCAACCGAAATCACTTCAGTGAAAGGAAATTCTCCATGAAATTCTACACATGCCGAGTGTCTACAAATGCTCAAACTTACACATATAAGCAATGTTCTGTGATCTCAAACTGCAAAATAACTCCCTTTTCTTGATGGAAACGTGAACCAAACTTGCTGGACCACACAGCGCTTTTGCAGCTTCACATGCAGGATCCAGTGTGTTGCAATGACTCAATAAATTTATTTTACAGTGTTTATCCTTACAATCTGCCAAGAAAGACCACTTTTGAACAGCTTGCTGTTTGGAAAAGTTCTTATCTGAGACGTGGTGAAGGAGGTTGATATTTGAGAAAGACAAGGGCAAGGGCAGGTCAGCCCTTTGTTCTTCCATGTGCTCCAGAAAACACCGTTTCATCTTCTGTGTTTCATTTGCTTAGCCGCTCCCATTTACCTAATACAAACAACGCTTGCATCATTTCTGTGAACGTTTTATATCTTTGAAACATTAGGCTTTTAGAAGGTGGATACAGGGGCTTTTTAGAATTAAGCTTTAAGGCAATAGTCACCAGGTGGCTATTCTGCTGCAGCTTCTGATATTTAACTAAATTTATAATTGAGTAAAGGATAACAGGAAGAGAATGATAGCGTAATGCAATAAGTCCGGGGTTTAACTCTTATTTTGGCAATGATAAAGAGTAGATTGGACCTATTGGGCAATTGCAATTAGCCTCTGTTCATTTTCCTCTTTGTAAAATAGCAAATCTGGGATCTCCACCTGACAGGGGTGTTGTCAATCTTGATGACCATTGATTGTTGTATTTTTTAAAAATCATTTTATTGGGGGCTCGTACAATTCTTACCACAATCCATACATCCATCCATTGGTGTCAAGCACATTTGTACATTTGTTGCCATCATCATTCTCAAAACGTTTGCCTTCTACTTGAGCCCTTAATATCGGCTTCTCATTCCCCCCCCTCACTACCCCGTCCCTCATGAACCCTTCATCATTCATAAATTATTATTATTTTGTCATATGTTGCACTGTCTGACGTCTCCCTCATCCTCTTCTCTGCTGTCCCTCCCCCAGGGAGGAGGCTATACGTAGATCCTTGTAATTGGTTCCCTCTTTCTCTCCCACATTCTCTCCACCCTCCAGGCATCGCCACTCTCACTTTAAAGATTTACTGCTCTTTGTTACCACTTAGCTCTTAATTACAGCCTTTAGCCAGGTTATCTTTAATTAAAAAATTATTTTACTGGGGCTCATACATCTCTTATCACACTCCATCCATTGTGTCAAGCGCATTTGTACATTTGTTGCCATCATCATTTTCAGAACATTTTCCTTCCACTTGAGCCCTTGGTATCAGCTCTTCATTTTCCCCCCTTTTCCCTCATAAACCCTTGATAATTTCTAAATTGTCATTATTTTTTCATGTCTTACACTGACCAATGTCTCTCTTCACCCATTTTTTTGTTGTCCATCCCCCGGGACGTGGCTAAATGTAGATCATTGTTATCAGTTCCCCCTTTCTCCATCTACCTTCCTCTTCCCCTTCTGGTATTGGTACTCTCATTATTGGTCCTGAGGGGTTTATCTGTCCTGAATTCCCTGTGTTTCCAGCTCTTATCTGTACCCATGTACATGCTCTGAGCTAGCCGATTTTTAAGGTAGAATTAGGATCATGATAGTGGGGGAGGAAGCATTAAAGAACTAGAGGAAAGTTGTAGGTTTCATCACTGCTACACTGCACCCTGACTGGCTCGTCTCTTCCTTGTGGCCGTCTGTAAAGGGATGTCCAATTATCTACAGATGGGATTTGGGTCTCCACTCTGCACTCCCCTTCATTCACATTGGTATGCTTTTTTGCTCTGGATCTTTGATGTCTGATACCTGATCCCTTTGACACCTCATGATCACACAGGCTGGTGTGCTTCTACCATGTGGACTTTGTTTCTTCTCTACTAGATGGCCACTTGTTTAACTTCAAGCCCTTAAGACCCCAGATACTGTATCTTTTGATAGCCGGGCACCATCAACTTTCTCTCCCACATTTGCTGTGCACTCACTTTGTCTTCAGCAATCATGTCAGGAAGATGAGCATCACAGAATGCCACGTTACTGGAACCAAATGTTCTTGCATTAAGGAAGTGCTTGAGTCAAGGCCCAATGTCCATCTTCTATCTTGATACTTACCATATAAATATATGTGCACAGATCTATTTCCCTATCACTATATATAAATATATTTATATATGTACATGCCTGTACTTACACCTCTATAAATGCTCTTCACCTCCTAGTTCTTTCCTCTATTTCCTTTTACTTTCCTTTTGTCCCACTATCATTATCTTTAATTTTTATTCAGAAATTTATCTGCCAAATTCTAATCAATGACTTGCAATAACCCACAATGTTTGACTTTGCCTAAAGATCATTAGATCATTCAAAAGCTAATTTAATGTTTATTATGGAATGTCAGTTTGTATATTATAACTATTTCCAGTTTTCATTGCAAATATTCTAACTAACGGCAACCCTGTCCATGTCAAAAAGAGCCTCGGTGACTGGAAGTGAAAAGGCAGAGTAAGAAGTATCTACATTTTTCTCCTGAGGTGGCGCTGAGTGGGGTCAAATGTGAACTATTGTTTAATATCCACAACCTTTTTCACTTTCCATGGATACTATGATAACTCAAGTAATATAAATTTTATATAAATTGAGCTAAATGAGAATTCCTGCAATTATAAGTATCAGGAAAAACTATCAATTGCCTGAAATTTGGGAGTCACTAACCAAAGGTGACAAAAACAAGGCTCCAGGAATTGAAGGAATGGTGATGAAACAATTGAAATGTTTCAGCAAACTGATGAAGCATTGGAAATACTCACTCGTCCATGTCAGGAAATTTGGAAGACAATTACTTGGATGACTGACTGGAAGAGATCCATATTTGTGCCCATTCCAAAGGAAGGCTACGCAGCAGAATGCTCAAACTACAGAACAATGTCATTGATAGGGCATGAAAGTAATATTTTGCTGAAATAATATTTTCATCCAGCAATGGTTGCAGCAGTACATCGATAAGGACCTGCCAGAAGTCCAGGCTGGATTCAGAAGAGGACTTGGAATAAGGGAGATCCCTCCTGATGCCAGATGGTCTTGGCTGAAAGCACAGAACACCAAAAGATATTTATTTGTGTTTTATTGACTGTGCAGACATTTGATTGTGTGGATCATGATAAACTATGGATAACCTTGAGACGAATGGGAAGTCCAGAACTCTTCATTGTGTTACTGAGGAACTTATACATAGATCAGGAGGCAGTTGTGGGAACAGAACAAGGGAAAACTGCATGGTTTAAAATTTAGGAAACTTGTGCTTCGTGGTTTTCTTCTGTCACCATACTTGTTCAATATGTGTGCTGAGCCAATCATCAGAGAAGCTGACTTATATGAAGAAGAACATGGCAATAGGATTGAAGGAGTATTAACAACCCATGATACGCAGATGAAAGATTTCTTGCTGAAAGTGAGAAGGATTTGAAGTCCTTGCTGATAAAAATCAGAGATTGCAGTCTTCAGTATGGATTACAACTCAATGTAAAGAAGACCAAAATCATCCAAACTAGACCAATAGGTACCAACCTGATAAATAAGAAATGGTAGAAGCTGTCAAAGATTTTATAATTCTTGATAATTCAGTGCTCATGAATGCAGCAGTCAAGAGGTAAAATATGAGTTGCAGGTTCCTTTCACTACAAAGATGTGCCTGGCCCATGCCATGGTGTTTTCAATGGCCTTATATGCTTGTGAAAGTTGGATACTGGATACAAAAGACTGAAAAATAATCATTGTGTTTGAGTTATGATTCTGACAAAGAATATTGAAAGTACCATGGACTGCTAAAAGGACAAACTGATCTGCCTTTGAATAAATAGAAATCTTGTTTGAACCAAGTATAGCAAGACTTGATTTGACATACCTTGGGCATGTTTCAGTAGAGACCAGTCCCTGGAGACAGCTATCATGTTGGGTAAAGTAGGGTCAGCAAATGAGAAATAGGCCCTCAAGGTGATGGATTGAGACCATAGTTGCAACTATGGGTTTAGGCATAGGAAAAAATGTGAGAATGGTGCATCCCTGCCTTTCCGGGCAATGTTTCATTCTGATGTGCATGAAGGAGGTCACTTTGGGTCTGAACTGATTCAATGACACCAAACAACACCAGGTAAGACTAGCCCCTAGAAAAAGACATTAAGCTCAGTTAAGTAAAAGGACTGCAAAAAAGAGCTTAAATTCCCAAACTTATCAGCTACCATCCCAGTGGATTACTGCCAAATACTGAGAAACCTGGCCCAGCCAAGGGTTCACAAAATCTCACCATCACAGACATAATTCTGGAAGGGTTGGTAAAAAGGAGGGAGGTATAGATGAGTAAGGGCTTCCAGTGCTTCATCAACCTGCTGACTCACTTCAATTGGTATACCGGCAATGCCCTGAGTCTAGTTTTTAGCTAATGCTTATAGAGAAAATGGAACTTTTGTCTTTAGCACAAAAATGTGTGCAAAAATTGGCACGTGCTTATATGCTACTTCCTGAAATGGAGGGATGTTGACTTTTTTTTTTTTGAATAGTGACTTTACGTAAGGACATTAAAGAGCCAGGAGAGAAAGAAAAATCAAAGTGGATGTCAGAAAAGACTCTGAACATTGTCCTTAATCTTAGAATAGCTAACATAAAGTGAAGAAATGAGGAAGTCAAAGAGTTGGACACAAAATTTCAAAGGGCAGCTCTAGAAGACAAAGTAAAATGTTATAAAATATATGCAAATATCTAGAATGAGAAAACCAAAAGGAAGGCCAAAAGTTCAGCTTCTATAAAAAACCAAAAGTTCAGCTTAAATGAAACTGAAAGAACTCAAGAAAAAAAATTCAAGCCTCAAGTTGCAATATTGAAAGGTTGTATGTGCAGAATATTGACTGATACTGAAAGCATTAAAAAGATAGAAGGTATACACATTCTCACAGTACCAAAGTTAATTGTTCGACATTCTAGAGGCCGTATATGAGCAAGAACCAATGGTGGTGAAAGATGAAGCTCAAGCAGTACTGAAAGCATTGGCCAATAACAAGGCTCTAGGAACCGATGGAATACCAATTGAAACGTCTCAGTAAGCTGATGAAGCACTGGAAAGCACACACTCCTTTATGCCAGGAATTTGGAAGACAGTTTTTTGACAGGCTGTAAGGAAGAGATTCATATATCCCAAAGAAAGGTGACCCAATAGGATGCTCAAACTATGGAACAATATCATTGATATTACATGCAAGTAAAATTTGTTTAAAATACTCCAACAACAATTTCAGCAGAAAATATGACAGGGAGCTGCCCAGAGGTTCAAGTCAGATTCAAGTGGACTTTAAACAAGGGATATCATTGCTGATGTCAGATGGATATTGGTTGAAAGCAGAGTATACAAAAAACATGTTTACTTGAGTTTTATTGACAGTGTCAAGCCATTCAACTATGTGGATCAAACAAATTATGATTACCTTGAGAAGAATAGAAATTTCAGAATACTTCATTGTGCTCCGTGGATTTTGTATATGGATCAAGAGGAAGTTGTGGAAATGAAGCAAGGGAATAATTCATGATTTAAAATCAGGAAACATGTGTGAAAGGGTTGTATCTTCTCAAAATATTTATTCACTTCTGTATGCTGAGCAAATAACTAGAGGAGCTGGCTTATATTATGAAGAATGTGGCACCAGAATGGAAGGAAGGCTTCTTATGCACATGACACAACCTTGTTTGCAGAAAGTGAGGAGGACTTGAAGCAGTTGCTTATGAAGATAGAGGATTGCAATCTCCAGCAAAGAAGACCAAAATCCACATAACTGGACCAACAGGTATCATCATGATAAATGGAGAGAGGATTTTTAATTTGTCAAGGATTTTGTCTTGCTTGGGTCCACAATCAATGCTCTTCCAAAGAGCACTCAGTAGCTCAAAGGGTGTGTGGTATTAGGTAAATATGCTGCAAAAAACCTCTTTAGAGTACTGAAAAGCAAGGGTGTTTTGTTGAGGACCAAGGTGGGCCTGACTCAAGCCATAGTATTTTCTTTCTTTTCTTTTTTTAATACGAAGAAGGATTGGAAAAGGGTTTATTAATCTACAATATGCAGATGACACAATCTTGTTTTCTAAAGGCAAGGAGAACTTGGAGCACTTGTTGATGAAGAATCAAGATCTCAGTTTTCAGTATGGATTACAATTCATTGTAAAAAAATCAATATCCTCATAACTGGACCAATACATATCATCAGGATAAACAGAAAAAAGATTCAAGTTGCCAGGGACTTTTACTCACTTGGGTCCACAAATAGTCTTCATGGAAGCATCAGTTAAGAGACCAAACAATCCATTGCATTATGTAAATCTGCTGCAGAAGACCTCTTTAAAATGTTGAAAGCAAAGGTATTACTTTGAGGACTAAAGTGCACCTGATCCAAACCATGGTTCTTTCTTCCTTCCTTCCTACATTTCTTTCTTTCTTTCTTCCTTCCTTCCTTCCTTCCTTCCTTCCTTCCTTCCTTCCTTCCTTCTTTCTTTCTTTCTTTCTTTCTTTCTTTCTTTCTTTCTTTCTTTCTTTCTTTCTTTCTTTCTTTCTTTCATCACTTTATTGGGAGCTCACACAGCTCTTATCACAATCCATATATACATCCATTGTGTCTAGTGCATTTGTACATTTGTTGCCATCATCATTCTCAAAACATTTGCTTTCTACTTGAGTCCTTGGTATGAACTCCTCATTCTTCCCCTCCCTCCTTGTTACCCCCTCCCTCATGAACCCTTGATAATTTATAAATTATTACTATTTTGTCATGGCTTACACTGTCTGATATCTCCCTTAACTCACTTTTCTGTTGTTCATCCCCCAGGAGGGAGGTTATATGTAGATCCTTGTAATTGTTTCCCCCTTTCCACTCCACCCTCCCTCCACCCTCCTGGTATCGCCACTCTCACCACTGGTCCTGAAGGGATCATCTGGTCTGGATTCCCTGTATTTCCAGTTCATATCTGTACCAGTGTACATCCTCTGGTCTAGCCAGATTTGTAAGGTAGAATTGGGATAATAGTAGGGCAGGGGGAGCATTTAGGAACTAGAGGAAAATTTTATGTTTCATCGTTGCTACATCACACCCCGACTGGCTCCTCTGCAACCCTTCTGTCAGGGGATGTCCAGTTGTCTACAGATGGGTCTTGGATCCCCAATCTGCACTCCTCATTCACAATGATTTGAATTTTATTCTTTGATGCCTGATACCTGATCCCTTGAACACCTCATGATCACACAGGCTGGTGTGCTTATTCCATGTGGACTTTGTTGCTTCTCAGCTAGATGGCCCTTGTTTACCTTCAAGCCTTTAAGATCCCAGACACTATATCTTTTGGTAGCCCGGCACCATCAGCTTTCTTCACCACATTCGCTTATGTATCCGTTTGTCTTCAGTGATCGTATCAGGAAGTTGAGCACACAACGATATGATTTTTTGTACTTTGATGCCTGATAACTGATCCCTTCAGCACCTCATCATCACACAGGCTGCTGTGCTTCTTCTATGTGGGCTACAACTCATCGCAATTCATACATCCATCCATTGTGTCAAGCACATTTGTACATATGTTGCCATCATCATTTTCAATGCATTTTCTTTCTACTTGAGTCCTTGGTATCAGCTCCTCATTTCTTCCCTCCCTTGCCCTCCCTCTTTCCCTCATGAACCCCTAATAATTTATAAATTATTATTATTTTTTCATGTCTTGCACTATCTGATGTCTCCCTTTACACCCTTGTCTGTTGTCCATCCCCCTGGGAGGGGGTTATAGGTAGGTCATTATGATCCGTTTCCCCTACTCTCCCCACCTTCCCCTACCCCTTCCCCTTCTGGTATGGCTACTCTTAACATTGGTCCCAAGGAATTTATCTGTCCTGGATTCCCTGTGTTTCCAGCTCTTATCTGTACCCATGTACATGCTCTGGTTAGTCAGATTTGTAAGGTCAAATTAGGTTCATGATAGTGGGGGAGGAATCATTAAAGAACCAGAGGAAAGCTATATGTTTCATCGGTGCTATACTGCACCCTGACAGGCCTGTCTTCTCCCCATGTAAGGGGATGTCCAAATGCTTACAGATTGGTTTTGGCTCTCCACTCCATACTATACCCCTCATTCACATTATGATTTTTTGCTCTGGGTCTTTGATGCCTGATAGCTGATCTCATTGGCACCTCATCATTACACAGACTGGTGTGCTTCTTCCATGTGGGCTTTGTTGCTAGATGGCTGCTTGTTTATCTTTAAGCCTTTAAGACCCCAGATGCTATATCTTTTGATAGGCAGGCACCATCAGATTTCTTCACCACATTTGTCAAGCCACATAGTATTTTCAAGTGCCTCTTATGAATGTGAAAGTTGGGCATTGAATAAGGAAGACCGAAGAAGAATCCATGCATTTGCATTGTGGTGCTGGAGATGAATATTGAAAGTACTGTGGACTCCTAAAAGGACAAACCAATCTATCTTGGAAGAAATATGAGCAGGATGCTCTTTAGAGGCAAGGATGGCAAGATTTCCTCCTACAAACTTTGTATATGTTGTCAGGAGAGACAATTCCTTGGAAAAGGGCATCATATTGGGGGACAGGGAAGGAGACGAGGCCCTCAAGTATAAGGATGGATGCCGTAGCTACAGCAATGGGTTCAGGCACTGGAATCATTGTGGAGATGATACAGGACCGGGTAGTGTTGCATTCTGTGGAGCATCAGTCGCTATAGGTCAGAATTGACTGCATGGCACCTACCAACAACATTGAGCTTTTTATTGTCTCTTCCCAGAGAGCTAGTCAATTTCATTTCTGTGTATTCCATCTGGAAATGTAGCCTTTTGAATTGTTATTTGCTATAAAAAATCTTTGGTCTTGAAAAATTCTATCACTTAATCTCCATTTTTATATCTGTATCAAGACCATAGTTTCCAACTACTATCCCTTCCCCTTTGTTTCCAACTTTTATATTACAATTGCCAATAATTACCAATGCATCTTGACTGCAGTTTCAATCAATTTCAGACTGAAAATGCTGGTAGAATTCTTCACTTTCTTCATCATTAGCTTGTCTCAAGTCCATGTGCTAGGCATTAATGAGGTGAAATGGACTGATATTGACCATCTTGAATCAGAAAATCATACGATCAACTATGATGTAATGGCTGCTTGTATCAATCCAGTTCACCTCACTAATGCCTAGCCTATCACTCTTTATGTGTTCCATTTCCTTTTGAAGTCTTCCAGTTTCCCTAGATTGATACTTCATACATTCTGAGTTCTGATGATTAGTTGACTTTTACAGCTGTGTCTTTTTACCTTGAGTTGTGACCCAGTAGCCAATGAAGATCCGAAGGCTCCACTCACATAGGCTTTACTCCAGTCACATCGTCAAGGTTGACCCTACATTGAGAAATCAGCTTCTCGTCGGTCATGTTTTCATTGCCTCCTAACCCTAGGGGCCCCTCCTCTGGCACCATTTCCAAAAATGTTCTTCTTTTCATTAGACCTTCAGTGTCTGACAATGTTTTGATTCTATACATAGGATGTTTATTGACTACTTCCTCCAAAGTAGACAGCCTTCTTTGTAGTCTGTTAATAGTCTGGTAGTCCTACTGAAATCTGTTCACTATTGGTTGACCCTGCTGGGATTCAAGATACCAGTAACATAGCTTCCCGTATCACAGAAACACACAAGCAGGATCGTATGATAAACTGACAGACAAGTGGTAGGTCTAAAAATGTCTTATTCAAATATAAGGAAAACTGTTGATTATATTATTCTAGATTAGGTGGGGGTTTTTTCTTTCACTTTCCCCCTAAAGGTTATGTGCTCACCATGTAAATTTTATCTCTTTTAAATTTTAATTGTGAATTCTGTGAAAGTTTGGAGAGTGAATCATCAGTTTTTCATTCAATAATTCATAATTTTGTTTTAACTCCACCATGCAATCTTTTCAATCTTACCATCACGTATTCCACTTCCTCCCTGTGTTTCTATCTCCATTCCTTCTCCTTTTCTAAGCCTCTGTATCATGTCCTTTGTTAAATGTGTTTCTTTTGGTCTTAAATGATTGACTGTTCTAATATAGGGGTACGTTCAGTTCCAGGCTTGAATGGTAACCAAAGGCCATAGGCTTGAGTGCCCCACTCGTCTTCATCTGACCAGGAAGCCTGGTACCCATGATTTTGAATTCTCATTTACACTTGTCTCCCACTCTATCCAGGGCCTTCTAGTGTGATCGTTTTCAGAGCAGTCGATCGTGGTAGCTGCATACCATCTGATACTTTGGACCGTAGGTTTGTAGAGACTGATGCTTGCATGAGCCAACTGTTCATCAGATGAAATGTCCCAGATGTGTTTTATTTTATTACTCTTCTTTCCTTAAGCATTCTGGTGGCATCGTGGGTTCCACATGAAGCTGATTGCCACAAAGTCAGGATTTTAAGCCTATCAGTTTCTCTAGGGGAGATAGATGAGGTCATCTACTCATGCACAGATTTAAAGTCTTATAAACCAAATGCACAGTTCTACTCTGCTCTACAGAGTCACTCTGAATTGTAAATTCACTCAGTGGCAGTGATTTTCTTTCCTCTGATCATGAAGAGACCATTAGTTGTACTTCATATGGCTGCTCGTGAACTTTTACTATATAAGTAGCTATGACAATTGATCCTTGTCTCCCCTGAAATTATGGCCTTGAACTTCTAGGCCCAGTAAGTCACTCCCTCATGATAGGTGGTTTTGTCTAATAAGTTTTCATAATATTTTTGCCTGTTTACTTCATCACATTCATGGATATGTTTGCAGTCAATGCAGACATTATATATGTGTGTGTTTGTGTGTATAGATACATACATATACATATATATTGAATATATATGTAGGACAGTAGAAGTATATCCATTTGGTCTGCATGTTGTTTCATGGAAAATCAGGGAAATATATGAGATGTCCTAGTTCCTGGCTAGTGCTTTATAGATTCCAAAGTGGACCAACATTCAAACATGACTTTTCAAAAACAAGCAAAACCATTGTAACAGTAGCATAAGATCTTGCCAAATGTTTTTGGCAGCACTTAAGACTAAACTGAGTTAGTGTGTTTATTATTATTGTTTCAAAATGAAACTTTTACATGGCATTAAGCCAGTTTTAGTTTTTTAAAAAATTTATCCCACTTGTCTATAGACACTTGTGCTAGCCTAGAATCATCTAGTCACCATATAGTTGTAATTGTTTCTACAATCAATTTCCTATGATCAGTTGCAGTCTACAGGGTATTATCAGTTGTCTAAACTTTAAATACTGATGAAAATTCAAAATAGAAACCAAAGAGGAACCATAAAGAACCCATTATCATTCTGTGATTTACATTTTTATTTTCTTCCACATTTATTTTGACATGTTTATCACCTTTAAAATACAACAGGGTGTCCTGTAGATAAAGGCTTGGTGGAAGACAATAACCAGTGCTTTAGGTTTTGTGTGGAAGAGAAGAGACACTAATTTAAAAAATCATTTTATTGGGGGCTCATACAACTCTTATCACAATACATACATACATCAATTGTGTCACACACATTTGTACATTTGTTGTCCTCATCATTCTCAAAACATTTGCTCTCCACTTAAGCCCTTAGCATCAGCTCCTCATTTCCCCCCCTCCTTCGCTGCTACCCCCTCCCTCATGAACACTTGATAATTTATAAATTATTATTTTGTCCTATCTTACACTGTCTGATGTCTCCCTTCACCTACTTTTCTGTTGTCTGTTCACCAGGGAGGAGGTTGTAGGTAGATCTTTATAACTGATTCCCCCTTTCTACCCTTACCCCACCTTCCCTCCACACCCTCTCGGTATCGCCACTCTCACCACTGTTTCTGAGGGGTTCATTTGTCCTGGATTCTCTGTGTTTCCAGTTCCTATCTGTACCAGTGTACATCATGTGGTCTAGCCAGACTTGTAAGGTAGAATTGGGATCATGATAGTGGGGTGTGGGAAAGAAGCATTTAGGAACTAGAGGAAAGTTGTATGTTTCATCAATGCTACACTGCATCCTGACTGACTCATCTCCTCCCTGTGACCTCTCCATAAAGGGATGTCCGATTGCCTCCAGATGGGCTTTAGGTCCCCACTCCACACTCCCCCTCGTTCACAATCATATGATTTTTTTTTTGAGAAGAGGCACTTTTTTAGAGGGCAGAACCACAGGTCTGCCCAAGCCCACTGAAATGAGGTCTGGATCTAGCCTCTAAGTCCAGAGAAACAAAAACCAGAGAGATGTTTCAGTGACTGGAACTGAGGGTAGCGTCATGGCTAGGTGGATTTTAATGGGCCTACACCTTGTAGGAGATGACGTTCACAGATTAAGTACAAACAGCACAATTGTGTAGCAATGGAATCCATTGGCAAGCACTTCCCCAGGGCATGGGTGGGGTATGAGTCCGTGAGGCCTTTCATATTTGTCACTGAGCAGGGATGAGGATGGCAGAACTCAGTGAAAGCGATCTTTGAACCACCATTCATATTCTTAGACTGTGCTTCCACAGACCTTACGTATGCGAGTGTAGTGGTGGCCATCATACCTAATTGTGTGTGTCTCTATATTTCAGTCCCTGTTGGAAGCGCATATCATGAGGAAAGGGGTCATGCCTAATTCATCCAGCCTTTTCAGAGCCGAGCACAACAAATTATGTAAATTCAATTAGGCCTGGTGAATGAAAAGAAGACATTTTTCAATCCACAGATTGCTCTGGTTTCTAGTTGGCAGCAAACAGAAGCACTGATGGGACATTGTTATTTATATAATGTCCTAGTTATTTATCAATTCAGAATGTGTTTGCATGTGTGCCTTAAAATGGGACTGATCCTGCGTTATGATCTTGTCTGAAGTGGCAAAGATTTTTATGGTTAAAATATGCGGATATGAGTTATTTTCTAGCCCATTAGAGTTCATTGTTCATTTTTGAAGTTTGTGTCTGCTTGATTGTGCTGAAGTTTTAGTAATACTTCTGTTCAGTTTTTCGGTCTTTTAAAAAAGAAGATTAATATTTGAGATGGTGGGTTGAATTGCTTTTAGATGCTCCTCGGGGATAGTATCGTGCAGAAATATGTACAAAACAACGGCACATTTTGGTTAAGGATTGTGAAATATAGGCATCCTTAGACTTGTGGAAGTTTTAGAACATTCTGTTTTCCTAAAATTAATGTCAAGAAAGCCCTTGTCCTTAACCCCAAACAAACAAGCAAACAAAAACAAACCACCCTGCCAATGAGTTAAAACTGACTCATGGTGACCCTCAAAAACACAATAAAAACACCTCACTGTTGCAGACTTGATTCCAATTCACACTGACTGAGCAACTTTACAGGACATGGTAGAGCTGTCTTTGTGGGTTCCCAAGATTGTAACTCTATACAGGAGCAGAACGCCTCATCTCTGCCCGGAGGAAGAGCTGGTGGTTTCAAACCGCTGACCTTGCTGTTAGCAGCCCAACTCGCATCCACAATGCCACTGGGGTTAACAATCCCACTAGAGTACAATTAATGAGAAGGTAAAAGGGACATCATCAGGAAGTAGAATGAGGATAGGAGTTTACTAGCTCAACTATGTTTCATATTCCCATTTACAATGAAGTTGTTTGACTCAAAATAAGTCTTTTTTTAAATTAAACATTTTATTAGGGGCTCATACAACTCTTATCACAATCCATACATATACATATATCAATTGTATAAAGCACATCCGCACATTCCCTGCCCCAATCATTCTCAAAGCATTTGCTCTCCACTTAAGCCCTTTGCATCAGGTCCTCTTTTTTTTCCCCTCCCTCCCTGCTCCCCCCTACCTCATGAGCCCTTGATAATTTATAGATTGTTATTTTTTCATATCTTGCCCTATTCGGAGTCTCCCTTCCTCCCCTTCTCTGCCATCCATCTCCCAGGGAGGAGGTCACATGTGGATCCTTATAATCAGTTCCCCATTTCCAACCCACTCACCCTCCACTCTCCCAGCCTCGCCCCTCACACCCCTGGTCCTGAAGGTATCGTCCACCCTGGATTCCCTGTGCCTCCAGCTCCCATATGCACCAGTGTACAACCTCTTCCCTATCCAGTCCTGCAAGGTAGAATTCGGATCATGGTAGTTGGGGGGAGGAAGCATCCAGGATCTGGGGGAAAGCTGTGTTCTTCATCGGTACTACATCGCACCCTGACTGACCCATCTCCTCTCCTAAACCCCTCTATGAGGGGATCTCCAGTGGCCGACACTTGAGTCTTGGGTCTCCACTCTGCTCTTCCCCCTTCATTCAATATATATATATATATATATACCATATTGAATATATATATACACATACACACACACATATATATACATATATATATCTTTTTTTTTTTTTGCATGATGCCTTCTACCTGGTCCCTTTGGCACCTTGTGATCGCACAGGCTGGTGTGCTTCTTCCATGTGGGCTTTTTTTCTTCTGAGCTAGATGGCCGCTTGCTCACCTTCAAGCCTTTAAGTCTTACTGAGCAAAGATGGTGGACTGAGCACATGAGAGAGCCGGCGCAGGCCAGGGATCCAGAGCAGGCCGAGATGGAGCAGGCTGGAGGACCGGAGCCGAGCTCTCGTCTCCCTTGGCCCTGGACACCGAGTTAACTGTTTCCCAGAACATCCTCAGCCGATGGCAGCAAAGTGGTCAAACTTCCCCCCCTTGCATCCCCTTCTAGCCCCAAACATCAGAAATACAGCCAGTGTGACCCCGACCAAAAGGAGGAGGATGTACAAATGGTTAATAAGCTCTCTGTCTGGATCCTCAAAACAAACAATAAAATACCAGTTACCAATTAGATACAACATGATCAATCAATCAATCCTACCCAAGTCAGGGAAAAAGTAAATGCAGCTCTACAATATCAGCAGGATGACAGAGGGGAAATTTGATTATGTGAGTCTGTTTCTTCCATTGCAAAGTATAACATTAAAAGACTAGTAAAGAATTTCTAAGTATTAAGTGAGAAAAGAATTGAAAGGCAGTGTGCACAATAGGTAGGGAACACTGTTCAATGAACTTGGTGTTTATTCTCATATAATTAAGGCAATCTAGTACTGAAGGTTTCAACTCTTCGACACAAAAGTAAACTAACCTTGGGAAACATTGCCCTCTCACAATCTCAGTATTATCATCCCAAATACGGATACAATAGGAATCCAAAATGCAGGCATAGTCAATAAACAAAATATACAAAACTTGATATGGATATTACTAAAACCAAAGAAATTATACAATTATAATTATCCCTATTTTTTGTTATTTAATTTTTTGCTTGGAAGAAAATAGGTACTTGTAACTATTTAGATTTTCTTTTAAAATATAAAACCTAAGTACTTTACAATCCAAGGTATTTTATCCCCTTGCTGTTAATGTTAGGTCCCCTTAAGTTGATTCTGACTTATAGCTAGCCTGTGCACAGCAGTTTGAAACTATAACTAATCCTTCACCATCTCCACAGTCACTCTCATTCTTGGTCCCATTGTTTCCGGCACTGTGTTCATCCATCTCATCAAGGGTCTGTCTCTTTTTCGCTTCCCTTCGACTTTACCAAGCATGATGCAAAGTATGCGAGCCCCTCTCCCCATCCTTGCTTCTAAAGTTATGCTTCTTTCTAGCAGTTTATAGGACATTCAGTGTGCTTTCCCAAAATCATGATGTAAAGGTCTCAGTTCCTCTCCTGTCTTCCTTGTTCATTGTTAAGTTTTCACCTGTATGGGTCAGGTGCACATTGATCCTTAAAGTGACCTCTTTGCGCTTTAATACTTTCAGGAGGTGTTGCACAACCAATATGCTCAACGTAATGTGACTTTTGGTTTCCTGAATTGTGCTTCCGTGAGTATTTATTGTGAATCAAAGTAAAATGAAATACTTGACAACCATTATTTTCTGTTTATCCTGATGAAGTTCATTGGCCCCGTGTTGAGGAATGTATTGTTCTTTCCATTGAGTCCAACCCTTACTGAAGGTGATTGTCTTTGATCTTCCTCAGCAGGCGCGGGACAGTTCCTCCTCCCTTTCAGCAAGCAAGGCCATTTCATCCGTGTATCCGTGTCCCAGGTTCTAAATAAGCCTTCTTCTCATCTGATGCTAGGTTCCTCTCCCTAGAGTTAAGCTTTCCTGATTATTTGGTCAGCATCTAGATTGAATACGTTTGGTAAGATGATGTAACCCGATGCACACCTTTCCCGATTCTAAACAACCGAGTATTTGCTTATTGGATTTGAATGATCGCCTCTTGGTCTCTGTCTAGGTTCTGCATGAGCACAGTTAAAGGTTCAGGGAAAAATAATTTTACTGAGAGTTTCCCAGGAAGCATATGGCCCATGTTTAGCACTTTGGAATGAAAATTGAAAGACTTTATATATTTAGTTTGGTTTTCATGTCTACTGTGACACATAAAATGCTCATGGGAGAAAGCCTGTATAATTCAACAAATCATTACAAAGTGAAATAACTAGTCATATTTATAAAATTTTATGGTTTTGACTGATCATACCTTTATATAAGGGCAATCATAAAGGATTTATACTGCGGCATGTGGGAGTAGCTCAGTAATTGAAATTTTCATGGTATGAATGTGCTGCATGTTATGTATCTTTCTAGTATACCTAAACAGTAGTTTATTCTAGTTTGGAGCTATTATGTAAAGTGAAAATGTGAACATTTAAAAATATGTCTCTGGTACACATATACTGAATCTTAGGGTATCTTTATGCCCTGCTTTGGTAATTACTGGAAATATAAGTGTAAGCTACACTGAAGACAGTGGCAAAAAAGTAAGACAAACAAACAAAACTAAAAACCCCAAGGCTCCAGAAATTTCTGGAAAATAGTTGAAATGTTTCAGTAAATTAATGTGAGAATTTAAAAAAATTTTTTTTTTATTTTAACAATTTATTGGGGCTCATACAATTCTTTTCACAGTTCATACATATACATACATCAATTGTATAAAGCACATCTGTACAGTCTTTGCCCTAATCATTTTTTTTCTTCTTTTACATTTTATTAGGGACTCATACAACTCTTATCACAATCCATACATATACATACATCAATTGTATAAAGCACATCCATACATTCCCTGCCCCAATCATTCTCAAGGCATTTGCTCTCCACTTAAGCCCCTTGCATCAGGTCCTCTTTTTTTTTTTCCCCTCCCTCCCCATTCCCCCCTCCCTCATGTGCCCTTGGTAATTTATACATCGTTATTTTGTCATATCTTGCCCTATCCGGAGTCTCCCTTCCCCCCTTCTCTGCTGTCCCTCTCCCAGGGAAGAGGTCACATGTGGATCCTTGTAATCAGTTCCCCCTTTCCAACCCACTCACCCTCCACTCTCCCAGCATCGTCCCTCACACCCTTGGTCCTGAAGGTATCATCCACCCTGGATTCCCTGTACCTCCAGCCCTCAAATGTACCAGTGTACAGCCTCTGTCCTATCCAGCCCTGCAAGGTAGAATTCGGATCATGATAGTTGGGGGTAGGAAGCATCCAGGATCTGGGGGAAAGCTGTGTTCTTCATCGATACTACCTCACACCCTAATTAACCCATCTCCTCTCCTAAACCCCTCTATGAGGGGATGTAATGTGAGAATTTTTTTCAGTAACGTTACCTCATCTACCCTATAGCACTGATCTTTACCCTTAAGAATCTTTTTGTTCCTCAAATGTAAAAAAAAATTAAAGATACATAATTTGTGCTCCTTCCGGATTTGAAACTAATACTTTTACATGATAAAAATTGAAGAGTTCAGATTTCTCCATGAGAGAGAGATGAGGTTTTCTGCTATCATAAAGATTTACAGTCATGGAAATCCACAAGATCAGTTCTACTCCATCTTATATGGTTACTAGAAGTTATAATTAACCCCATGACAATGAATTTGGTTTTGTGGTCTTTGGAGTGGGGGTGAATAGAAATCATAAAGAGAAAAATTGCACTCTGCTTCCACACCTTACATTGGACAAATTAAGGAATGCCCCAAATATAAAATGTCTTTACTACAAAATGAAAATCACAATAGCAGCTCAACAGGTTGTTTTCAGGCTTAGATAAGGTAAAGGGACAATGTCCTTGTTAAAATGTAAAGCATCTAGGGGACACAGAGCCAATAAGGTTTAAAAACAACAGCAACCACAAAACACATCAGGAACATAATAAATGTCATTGAATTGGACAAGTGATGTTGAGATTTCCAATGTTTCTAGATATAAATGTGTATGTGTGTATATATATATATATATATATATATATATTTCTAGGTATAAATATGTATGTGTGTGTGTGTGTGTGTGTGTACGAAAGTGCTGTTAGGGCTGCCCATGGGTGAGCAGGAGAGCAGGGGCAAGGGAACTGTGAAGTACTGGATCCAAGGAGAGGAAGAACAAGACAGAGCATGTGGGGATTAGAGTATGTCATTGGCCCTGGAAAATGTCTGGGAAATGGCACGATTAATGAGCTGGACTGGTTGATTTGGAAATAAACCCGTGATACTGGAAGGGATGCTCAGTGTAGAAGAGAACTGGGAAGAGAGGCAGATAGGCAGCTGAATGAGGAGGAGAGTTGGGTCAGGAATGGATGGGAGGACGGTGGACATGCAGAAGGAAGTGAACATTGGTTTCCAGGCTTCAAGATGCTCTTCCCCTGTGTGGATAAATTGCCTCTAATATGTTATTACCAGATGCGGTAAGAGTCTTGCAAATAGCATGTTTTTTTAGTTAGATTTCATATTCGTGACTAATGACTTGTGCCACATCTTTGCAAGTATCATGAAATGCAATTATTGTTTATTTCCAGTTGCATCTTTTAAAATAAAGGTGTCCAATTATTGTTTATTTTCGGTTGCATCTTTTAAAATAAAGATTTCAAAGGAGTTTTCTCCAAATGTGTTTTTCCCTCAATAAATAAACATCTGATGACAAGGTTTTAGCATTTTCCAAAACCAAGAGGATATTTAAAATTGATCAGACTTATCCCTAGTCTGGCCTTTGGCAAATTTTCATGTCAGATGGTTCTGAAATGTACCTTGTGCCTGGGTCTGTGCAATAGTTTATAGAAATAGATGTCAATTTTAGAGGAGTCACTAATAGAATAGTCCCAATGAAGATACTTTTATAGAAAAACAAAATACCTAAAAATGGAATCAAAGTCTAACCTGGATGATAAGATGCTAAGTAAGCATCAAGCTACGTCCTGAAGGGTCCACAGCGTAGCTGGACACGCTGAAGGAAGCATCCAGGTGTTCGGACATTCAACAATATTAGTTGCATGGCTAAGGCTAAGGGTTCTATCATGTGCATATTTCTATACTAATGTAGAACTAACTAATGCAAAACTGGGCCTGTGATTTTCTTAGAAATAATCAGCATTCAAAACATCTTAATTTTTTATATAAAATAACTGCTAAACCCAGTGCCTGGTCTCACATGCTTAAATGTGCAAAATATGAAACAGCCTTCAGTACATTATGGACGGATGACAGAATCACGGACAAAATGAAACACAGTATGAAGAGCCAGCATGCAGGTGCTGGCTGCGTAATCCAGCGAGCTGGAAATAGAGAGTGGAGGTAACGGAAGGCACAAAGGCCGAACTCACTCTGGCTTCACAGATTAGTGAAGCCTGACTAGAATCTTCAGTTTACAGTAGTTCTACAAAAGTAAGCAAAATATCTGTCATATGCTACACAATTTTTAAGTGCAAAGAATTTATACAATTCAGAGAAAAAGTCAAATACGTAAAATGATAGTTTTAGTAACCATACATAGGAGGGTGTTCACAATCTCTGCCTTTCTAGGATCAGAAATATCCCAAGGAATCAATGTCTATTAAAGGACATGTGTTGATTGGTAAGTATATGTCAGGCACTTGTCATGAACCATTTAAATTACCTCCTTCCCCAATATAGCCTGAATTGGGTTTTATATCATATGTAGTAGATAAGGAAACATCTCAATGAATCATAGTGAATTACTGAAGATGACAGCCTGGTAGGTAACATGTGACACACACGTATCATGATCAATCAGATTCAGCATCTTGTCCCTATGTATCTCACTCTAACAAGTTCATTCTCACTCATAGTGACCTCGTGGCCTCCTGACACTGTAAATTGTTACAGGAGTAAACATTTTCATCGTTCTCCCTTGAAGCAGCCGGTGGTTTCAAGATGCTACCTTTCGAGCTCACAGTCCAGTGTGCAAAACACGGTTCCAGCAGGCTTCCTTCTACCACCCTCGATACAGGTGTTCCACCTCCCTATGGACAGGTGTTCCACCTCCCTATGGACAGGTGCTCCACCTCCCTATGGACAGGTGCTCCACCTCCCTATGGACAGGTGCTCCACCTCCCTATGGACAGGTGTTCCACCTCCCTATGGACAGGTGCTCCACCTCCCTATGGACAGGTGCTCCACCTCCCTATGGACAGGTGCTCCACCTCCCTATGGACAGGTGCTCCACCTCCCTATGGACAGGTGTTCCACCTCCCTATGGACAGGTGTTCCAGCTCCTATGGACGGGTGTTACACCGCCCTAAGTACAGGTGTTCCACCTCCCTAGGTATAGGTATTCCACCTCCCTATATCCCGGTGTTGCACCTCCCTATGTACAGGTGTTGCAGCTCATATGTACAGGTGTTCCACCTCCCTATGTACAGGTGTTCCACCTCCCTAGGTATAGGTGTTCCTCCTCCCAATGTACAGCTGTTCCACTGCCCCATGTACAGGTGTTCCACTGCCCTATGTATAGGTGTTCCACCTCATATGTACAGGTGTTCCACCTCCCAGTATATAGGTGTTCCACTTCCCTATGTAGAGCTCTTCCACCTCCCTAGGTATAGGTGTTGCTTTATGTCAGGCCCTTGGGAAATTTGGCTAGTGTCAGATGGATCAGGGATGCTCAGCTTATTCTAGAATGTTTGTATGCAGCTTAGAGGAATAAAGCAGTTATTGGAGCAGACAGTGCTAGTGCTGAGGGTAAGAAGGTTACCCTGCAGTGGCAGATCACGACTGTGTTGGGTAGGCCACAGGCCCAGACAGAGTCCAGGCTAGTAGAGACAAGTTAAGAGGTCACCCAGAAAACACATCCATTAGCACTGCCTGTAGAATTATGGCCCATGGGATCTGAGATACTTAAATGAGAGGGAGGTCGGCAACCACCTTTTTTTATTAACCAAAAAATGTCAAGCTTCAGGTTACAATATTGAAAGATCCTATAGGTAAATATTGAATGTTGCAGGAAGCATCACAAGTAGATGGAAAGAATGTACAGTCATTGGAACAAAAAGAACTAGCCAACATTCCACCATTTCAAGAGGTAGCATGCGAATAAGAGCACATGTTACTGAAGGAAGAAGTCCATGCTGCATGGGAAGGATTAGCTAGCAGCAAGGCTTTAAGAGTTGATGTCATATCAACTGGAATATTTCAACAACTTCATGAAGCACTGGAAACACTCACTGGTCTATGTCAGGAAATTGGAAGACAATTACTTGGTCAACTGATGGGAAAAGATCCATATTTGTACCCGTTCCACAGAAAGGTGCCCTCAAAACACTCTAATTATAGAACAATAACATTGATAGAAAATGCAACTAAAATAGCGACCAGATATA
Organism: Tenrec ecaudatus; assembly: GCF_050624435.1. Lineage (NCBI taxonomy): Eukaryota > Metazoa > Chordata > Mammalia > Afrosoricida > Tenrecidae > Tenrec > Tenrec ecaudatus. The sequence continues at coordinate 54,248,132 of NC_134538.1, read as the reverse complement.
GGGTTTCTAAGGTTGTAAGTCTTTGTGGAAGGAGAGAGCCTTACCTTTCTCTTAGAGTGCCTGGTGGGTTCCACGGGCTGGACTTGTAGGTCATAGCTCAACTTATTCGGATGGAAATCACAATTAAGCCAGTTAACAATCACGATGGAATCTTCCCCCCGCTTTCTCTTACCCAGACCCACGAGGGTTTTTCTGGTGACCTCATGACCCCTGTAAAGACTGAGAATTCACTGTGGAGTTGTTGAGAGGCAGGCTTTCTGCAGTTAGTAAGTGCCATGATCTCTGGATCTGTTGTTTTTATTTCTGACTTGAGAAGTAGCCTCCAGCCAAGCTTAAGGTTGTGGCCTGGGTGTGAGGTTCACTCAGCGGTCACTCCTCATGCTCTCCCATCACACTCCCACCTTGTATAAATTTTTAGTACAATAAAGGAGTTGATGGAATTGGGGAGAAGCCAGAAATAGCTCACAGTGGAAAAACTGTTGCAAGACTACTCTCCAAATACAGAATCATGGGTGTAATTGGAGCTGCTAATGCTTCATCTGGGTGGGAGGACAGGTTGGATTTCTGTTTGGTCAGTGGTCTCTCCTCTGTCCAAAGCAGGCAGGCTCTGGGCTGTGAGCCAAGGAGAAGATGACCCATGGACTCCTAAGAAGGGCTTCCAAGAGGCCAGCTGCAGGTGACACTGTGGAGGGTCACTAAGGATAAGCCTTGCCATTTGCTCTCAAATGGCATTTTCACATAATTCAGAACACAGAGAAATTACATGTCAGGGTTTCTGGAAATTAGTTGCCTCAGAATCATCCACACGGACTTGTGTGTAGTTGGATGTGAAGTTTTGCCCATTCAAAAGATTATGTAAACACCTTTTACACTTGTTATAAAACGTCCTCATAAAAGGCCACGTGTCCACAGTTCCCTTCAGAGAAAAAGAGAAAAAGAATGTGTCCTCTTAGAGCATAATTTATTTATTTGAATCATATGAGAATTCTAGGATCTATAAAATGCATATATAATTAAATAATAATCATTCTTGACACGAGCAAAAGGTCCCATCTTTCTTCCACCTGCGAGACCTAGGTTATAATAACTCTAGGTACGATGACACTAAGTACTCCTCTTGGGAGCTCCGTGGGCCAGATAGTCCCCACTTCATTTAGAGACAAAATGAAGTCCTTCTGCTTCAAAATGGAGTTATTTTCTTCCCTGAGGTTTCCATATCCTCCTCCCTTTCTGGTGGTTTCTTGCTTCACTTGCCTCTGGAACACTTCCTGCTAGGAAACAGACACATCTCTGCAGGCAGCTGTCAATGCCTTGGCACTAATGCTTGTCCAATGCGGCTGCTTCTTGCTCATATCTTTATTCTTGATCCTGCCCCAATTCCCTGGTACTCATTACAGCCTCCATTAGAGCATCATCCCTGATTCAGAATATCACAGTGAAAGTTAACCTTCACTCACAAACTAAAGTTATCAGTGGTTTTGTGCCTCCTGATGTCTTTTTATGACATTTATAAGTCTTATTAAAAAGTTGCCTTATTAAAATGTTTATTCAGAAGCACCTCAAATATAACATTCACTATTAATAGTGTATTATTAATCCCAAATTGTTCTTTATGCTTTACGAAGCCACTATTTTTCTATCCCTTTTATGTTGAATCATTTCATTAATGATTCAGAACTTATGTAACTATTTTAGTCATTGTTCAAACTTAATATCTTCTCTATAAAACACTTTGTGTAACTAGTCCTGGCTGCTGTCAATTATGCATCCAGAAGTTATATATATTACTTTATTATTTTTGTAAATTCAATATAAATTGGGATTAAAATGACACAATATTTTCTTTTTCCCTTCAGAAAATAAAAAAGGTTAGCAGAGTTTGGCTAGAGATCACTCCATAGTTTGGCGATGTGGAAATGTTCAGGTAGAGCAGTGTGTGCGGGGTGGGATAAAAAAGAGATCTTGGAAGCAATTGTTAGAAGCATGTGACTGATGGGAAGGCGGGGAGAAGAAAGCTTTTGTTTTCTTAACAGATACTTTTATTCATTTCATACATCAAATAAAGCCTAGCATGTAATGACTTGGAGAGTTCCCCTCAGCTTTCACTGGCTATAACATTGGCTCAATGCCATGGCTTAGGCATGTGGAACACACATGGATGCGGGACATGAAAAGTGGGGGAGGTTCCAGCTATTCCAGGGTGAAAGTGCCCTCAACAAAGGACTCCCCAGAATCAGTTTCCAGGTATGTTGTTGTTGTTTGTGGTAGTTGCATAATCTGGTGTCAATTTGGGACTTCAGAGGATTAAGAGTGAAGAGGTGGAGTCTAGTCTGTCAATCGCATCATAGCCACTGAGGCCTCTTTCTGGGCATGGCCTTCTCCTGAGAATTCTGGGAACTCCTATATTTCCTCCTTGGAGGAGGAAGACATTTCTCTCTGGGCTCACTTCATGAGATGATGCTCTCCTGACAAGCCACATGGTGTTAAGCCCTGGGAGCTGAAGAAGCCACATAGACCTATCCTGATGCAACCAGACCTCTGGAGCCGGAGAAACCACATGGAGACCCCTACCAGCCCTGAGATACTTACAACGCCACTAGGTCCAGAAGACTTCCAACCCTCTGGCCTGTAATCTTCCTGCATTCAGTGTCATTGCATGTGTTTCATGAGTCTGAAGAAGGTTTTATAGATTGATACTGGACATGTGGGCCAATATTGGACTTAGAGACTTGGACTGGGCTGGATGCTTTCATAATGCATAATTAAATACCCTTTATATAAAACTCTCTCTTTTTGCACTATGAGTGTCTATGGCTTTGTTTCTCTTGTCTACCAGGACTAACACACTGTTATTAGGGGCCTTAGAGTTGATTCTGACCCATGTACAACACAATGATCCTGTACCATCTGCACAATTGTTCTGATTTTTGCATCTATTGTTGCAGCCACTGTAATTCCATTTCGCTGAGGGTCTTGCTCTTCACTACTGCACCTGACTTTACCAAGCATGATGTCCTTTTCCAGGGACTGGTCTCTCCTGATGACGTGTCCAAAGTACATCAGATGGAATCTTGCTATCCTTACTTTTAAGGAGCATTCTGGCAGTACTTTTTTCAAGGCTGATTTGTTTAGGTACTTTCTATATTCTTCACCAGCACCATAATTCAAATGTATCTTTTCTTCTTTGTTATTCAATATCCAACTTTTACATTAGGCAATTGAAATTCCATGGCTTGAAATGTGGTGAAGAAAGCTAATGGTGCCCGGCTATCAAAAGATACTGCATCTGAGGCCTTAAAGGCCATCTAGCTGAGAAACAACAAAGCCTACATGGAAGAGGCACACCAGCCTGTGTGATCACAAGGTGTCGAAGAGATCAGGTATCAGGCATCAAAGACAAAAAAAAATAATCAGAGTATTGTGGATGAGGGGGAGTGCAGAGTGGGGACCCACATCCCATTTGTGGGAACTTGGACATCCCCTTGCACAAGGGCCACAGGAAGGAGATGAGTCAGTCAGGGTGCAGTATAGCAATGAAGAAACATACAATTTTCCTCTAGTTCTTGAATGCTTCCCCCCCCCCCCACTATCATGATCCCAATTCTACCTTACAAATCCAGCTGGATCAGAGGATGTACACTGGTATAGAGAGTAACTGGAAACATAGGGAATCTAGGACAGATGAACCCTTTAGGACCAGTGATGAGAGCGGTAATACTGGGAGGGTGGAGGGAAGATGAGGGAGAAAGGGGGAGCAGATTACAAGGATCTACATATAACCTCCTCCCTGGGGGATGGACAGTGAAGTGGGTGAAGGGAGCCATTGGATGGTGTAAGATATGTCAAAATAATAATAATTATAAATTATCAAGGGTTCATGGGGAAGGGGGAGCGGGGAGGGAGGGGAAAGTGAGAAGCTCATAGCAAGGGCTCAAGTAGAAAGCAAATATTTTGAGAATGATGAAGGAAACAACTGTACAAAAGTGCTTGACACAATGAATGTATGAATGGATTGTGCTCAGTGTTGTATGAGCCCCCAGTAAAATGATTTAAAAAAAGAAAGAAAATACCATATCTTGGATAACATCCTCATGATAACATCTTTGCTTTTAAATACCTCAAAAAATCTTGTGGATCAGAGTTACCCAATAAACCACATGTTTTGGTCTCTTGACTACTGCTTCCACGAGCATTCATTGCAGATCCAAGCATGATAAAATCCTTCACAACATCAATCTTTTCTCCATTCATCACAGTGCTACTGATTGGTCCAATTGAGAGGATTTTGGTCTTCTTTACATTGAGTTGTAATCCACACTGAAGGCTGCAGTCCTTGATCTTCATCAACAAGGGCTATATGTCTTCCTCACTTTCAGCAAGCAAGGTGTGTTGTCTGCTTAATCACAGGACATTAAGAAGCCTTCCCCAATACGAATGTCACATTCTTCTTCATATCCAGCTCCTCTGCTTATAATTTGGTAAAAGACATCAATAATGGTTGTACAACATGAAGAGTATAATCAATGATGCTGAATTATGCATGTAGAAGTTGTTGAATTGGAGAATGTTTTGTTGCGTATTTTTGTTACAATTTAAAACATAATTACAAGAATTAAAAAGAAAGAAAAAATTGAATAATTATGGTCAGCGTATGTAACCCTGACACACAGCTTTCTTAATATCAAATCACACGGCATTCCCTTCTTTGTTTGCACAACTTCCTCTTGATCCCTGATACAGGTTTCACATGAGCACAATGAAGTGCTCTGGAATTTCCATTATTTGCAAGGTTATCCATCGTTTGTTTTGGTCCACACAGTCAAATTCTTTGGCATAGTCAATAAAACACACGCCAATATGTATAGTCAATAAAAACATATCTTTCTGGTATTCTCTGCTTTTAGCCAAAATCTCTTTGACATCAGCAATGATATCCCTTATTCCATGCCCTCTTCTGAATCCAGCCTTAATCTCTGGCAGCTCTCTGTCAATGTACTGCTGTTTCATAGTTGGATGATCTCTAGCAAAATTTTATTTGCACATGATATTAGATGTTGTTTTTCCACGTGTAGCTTTCACAAAATTTAAATCACAAACATTGGGGCAGGTGGAATTCTCTGTTTTTAAACTTGCTAAGTATTTTGTTTCTCCTCATCCTTTTTTGGGCACAAAGGTTTCACTCAAAAATTACAGGCGACATTAGGGGCCTCTCTTCACTCTCAGTGGGTTATGCTGATGAAAGACTGAGGAAAATGTGTAGTTTCTCTTTTGTTTGTGACATGGCATGTGCACAGGTTCCCTCACCTGTGTAGTTAGTGGAATCAGACAGCCTAAGAACTAAAATTCCTTCCAACCCTGGACCTGTTCATTCAGACATTTCTTAGGAATCCTGTAATGTCTTCCCAAAATTTCTTCTAGGACCTCCTAGAGATTTTCCAATTGAGAATGGTTGGAAATTAACAATGCCTTCTGACTGTTATTGTCTCCCCTTAACCATTTATTAGTGGTCCAAACCACTCCTGTGCACTCCCTCGTTCATGCACAAACTGATCCTTTCCCATCTTTGCTCCAGCTCACCCAGTCAAACCACTTACCTCTCTAGTTTCTGGGGGCTCCAGTGGATAGCAGCATGCATGGGCAGGTTGGGGCAGGCATCCTTACTACCTGATGCATGCAACCCCTCCAAGCACTACTTCCCTCCTATTTTTCGTCTTTCTTTCTCATCATGTGCCCCACTCTCTCACAGGACAGATGTGTGCACACACCAACACAGCCAAAAGATCAGAAATACCACCCAAACAGCAGATTTTGGATCTTTGAGGAGGGCATGAGGTTGTTGCATTGGTTTTTCTTGTGTGTGTTTTTTTTAATTGTTCTTTTTCTCACTTACTTCCCACTTACTTCCTCTCCCCATGCTGTCCCAGCCACTTGCAGTTATTTGAACCTCCCCGGTGGACACAGGCATGCCTGCCAACACCACCACACATCCAAGCATACCAAGCTAGATTTGGTTGGTGGGGCCGAGTGATCCTACATTGATTCAGTGGGTTCTTCTGCAGGTGGGACCTTCTTGACTTTGGTACAAATAAACCAAGACTTTTACTCCTTCTAACTTTAGAGAATGAGTCGTTAACAAAATAGAGTATGGACCCACCCAAATTGCTTGGAGGTGTCTCTTTCCCAGTAGTTCAACAATATCCAGGCACCTCATGAAAAAGAATTGAGGGGCAAGTATTTTGGAAAAAATAAGATATCTTCAGCACACCGGTTCACGGAAATCTTAACAGCTTATAAGGACTTCAAATACTCTGCCAAGGAGTTTTGATATTCCAAGTAGGGCGCCATCATTCCTGTTTCTGTTGTCACTGTTGAAGAGACAAAGGTAGGGGGTGGGTTCCAGGAAAGATGGCTTTTCTTGCCAGCTTTTGCTTTGAAGTCTAGGTCTCCTTAGTATTGACTGGTTCAATTCCTCAGAAAATTCCTGTAACAATTTACATTAAAGGATGGTCCTCGGGGAAAATTAACATAAAACTATAATTGACATGCTATCAAAGCTAGTTCCACCTGAGACTGAAGAACAGTTCAATACCAACAGCAACTATTAAAATTAAAATTAATGGAGGCTTGATTCGATTCCTTCCTTAGATATGATCACTGCTATTGTTTTCCCAAAGTTCATTGATACAAGTTTTATGATAATAAAATCAGGAGGTTTTTTTATACTGACCCAACAATCTGGAATAGAAGAAGACAATGAAAACAAAAATAAATTTTAGGACATGCTCCTCAATTCTTTGTGGGTGTGTCTTTCCCAATTGACCTGTCTTTCCTATGGGCAAACTATCTCTCCTTAACTTCCCAAATTTATCAGGGAGATTGATTAGGGTTACTACCGCTCCCTATTTCCCTGAGATTTATCCAGGTAGCCATGGTAATTTGGTGACCGTGTGTACGTACAATACTAAAGATGGTGTTTGGGTTCTTTGGCAGTTTAGGGTGGATTTGGGCTCTGAATACAGGCTGCAGACTTCCACAGAACAAATGCATTCTCTCTCAGGTATTCATGTATTCCCTCTTCTTGCTCAGGGATTGAGGGTTGCTAATCAATAATCAACCTGGACCTAGCCAAGCTTCTAAATGAGGGAGGGGAGAGGATGACAGGATGTTTAAACCCACAGTGATGCTTTTCCACCGCTATTGTCTGGTTATTCTCCAAGACTTAGATGCAAATGAAGTCTTGAATCAAGTATTTTACAGTGTTGATCAAAGCTAAGTTACATCAACCAGGTCCAGATCATTCTTTTTTCCTTTACGATGTGTAAGAAAGTGAAAGATAAGTTTCATTATGCCTACAGTGAGGAGAATGAAAATTAAATATATCACTATCCCTTGTAAAGCTGGCCTAACCCATGTGCCTATTCTTCCAGTACGATGTTAAATAGGAGTTGGGACATGGGGCATCCTTGTCTGGTCCCCTCTTTCAATGGAATTGTTTTTGTCTGTTTGCCATTAACTACCACGTTAGCTATTGGTTTTTCATATCTAGCTTTTATAATATTGAGGAATTTTCCTTTTATTTCTATGTTCTTGAGTGTCTTAAACAGGAATGTGTGTTGGGTGTTGTTGAATGCTTTTCTTGCATCTATCAATATTATCATGTAGTTCTATCAATATTATCATTTTTCCTGCCAATGTGGCAAATAACACTGATGGTCTTTCATATGTTGAATCATCCCTGGATCCCTGGTATGAATCTCACTTGGTAATGGTGATTTAAAAAAATGTTTTTGTATTCTATTTGCCAGTATTTTGTTAAGGATTTTTGCATCGATTTTCATTAGGGATATTGGTCTATAGGTCTCAATTCTTGTGGAATCTTTGCCCACTTTAGGTATCAGAGTTATACTAGCTTCATAGAAAGAGTTTGTGAGTTTTCCCTCTTTTTCTATGTTCTGGAAGGGTTAGTGTAGGATTGGTGTCAGTTCTTCCCTGAATGCTTGGTAGAATTCTCCTGTGAAGCCATCTGGCCCAGGGGAGTTTTTGGTTGGTAATCTCTTAATAGCCTTGCCTATTTCTTCCATTTCTATGGTTCTGTTGAGGTTCTTGACATCCATCTGGGATAGTGTAGGGAGGGATTGTGTTTCCAAATATTTGTCCATGTCTTCCAAGTTGTTGAATTCATTAGAGTACAGGCCTTCATAGTACTGTGTAATTATCCTTTTGGTTTCTTTAGGGTCCACTGTAATGTCCCCTGTTTCATCCCTCATCCGTGCTATTGAAATTTGTTCCTTCCTTTCTTTAGTTAGGTTTGGCAGCGGTCTATCAATTCTGCTAATCGTTTCAAAGAAACAACTTTTAGCTGCATTAATTTTTTCCATAGTTTTCTTGTTTTCCTTCTCCTGTATCTCAGCTCTGAATTTTATTATATATATTATATCCTCTTGCTATTAGTAGGGTTGTTCTGTTGACTCTGTTCTAATTGGCATACGTTTTGTGGCAGCATATCATCCACGAGTCTCTCTTCTTTTTTTCATGTGTGCATTCGTTGCTATCAGCCTTCCTTTGATAAATGCCTTTGCTGGATCCCAAAGGTTTTGGCATGTTGTCTTTTCATTCTCATTGGTTTCTAGAAACTTCCTGCTTTCATCTCTGATCTGGGTCAATACCCAGTCCTTTTTCCATAGAGAATCATTCATCCTCCAATTGTTTGCCCTTGTTTTCTTCATGGCCCTTCTGTTAATTTCTAGCCTTATGACACAGTGATTGGAAAGAGACGTCTGTATACTCTCTATGTGCTTGAGTTTACTCAAGTTCAACTTGTGTCCCAGCATATGGTCTATTTTTGAATGTGTGCCATGTGGGCTTCAAATGAATGTGAACATTTTGCATATGGGTGTAAAGCTCTGAAAATATCTATCAAGTCTAGTCGTCCAATTGTGCTGTTTAGATCTGAAGCCTCCTTGTTGAGTTTCTTTCCACGTGATCTGTATTTTTCAGAGAGTGGTGTATTAAAGTCACCAACTATAATTGTTGAGCCTGTTATTTCTTTTTTCATCTTTTGGAGTGTTTGATTTACAAATCTCGCGGTTCCCTCATTGGCGATATATATTTATTATGCTCACTGGTTCTTGGTCTACTGTTCCCTTGAACATTATATAGTGTCCCTCCTTGTCTCTTGTTATGGCCTGTATCTTGATGTCAATTTTGTCAGATATTAAGATCGCTAACCCTGCTTTCTTTGCATTGCCATTTGCTTGGTGTATTTTTCTCCAGCCTTTAATTCTCAACCCGTTTTTGTCTGCAAGCTTGAGTTGTGTCTCCTCTAAGCAGCAGATTGATGGGTTGTTTTCTGAGTCAGTCTGTTAGCCTTTAATGCCAATGAGAGTGTTACATTGTTTAGCCGTGTGGCTTATTATCTGATTTTGTAAATATCTTGTTCTGTTTTCTCTGTGCTATGTACCCATGTGCAACAGGAAGTATTGACACAGGACAAACTTCACATTGTTGGACCAGTAAAAAATTCAAAACTACTCTGTTGTCCAGTGACATCTTGGCTCCCTAGCCTTCAAAACTTCATCTACTCTTTTTCCATAGTGACTGATTGTCCAGTTAAACTGTGCCATAAGTAAGAATCACAGCTCTCAAAAATGACCAGTCCCAACCTGAGTGTTAGGTCAGTGGGTTTTCTCCTCATTCTCATTTTATAGTACGTAATGATTTAGCACCATCTTTCTAGTATTTACTAGCATTTTCTCTGTGAATAAAGATAACCCTTAAGTCCACTGTGCATGTGTTCCCCAGAGATATAAACAGCAGATCTATGTAAATGTGCTGTTATTGGGAGTACAGTGGTCATTAAGCTGGTATGATTTGATCCATCCCATAGAAACTCATAGGTATAAGGGGCACATAAAACTTAACTGGAGGAAGTAGAAAGTTCAGATCAATTTTCATATGACAACCAAGGTTCTGTTGGGAAATCATCACAAAAGGTAGTATCCCTACTTACTATTTCACATTGGTAAGATTTTTTTTCTCTCTAACATTCATCATCATTAACATCAGGTGAGGATGAAAGATTAGGTGTAACAATTTCAACCAGTTTGTGATAGAGTTTGTCATATCAGCTACTGACATGTCAGGGAAGAGTTTGGTGCATTGCTACAAAATATCCATTTTCACTCCAAGGCAATCAAGGATGTATTTTTAGTACCCTGATATCACATAACTAATAATTTAACCAGACCCAGTTGAGATTAAAACATGGTATTGAAGGTGGTTGGGTTACCAATGGGAGTGTCCATTATTTAATCATAATTGCATAAAAGAAAAGCTTGCTAGAATTTAAAGTAAAAACCGTAACCAAATGATAGTTCAATATGGACGGTGCAACAGAATCAGGACAAAGATCTGAAGACAAACCCAACGCTGTGTCAAATCAACAGCTCTTGCACAGATTGTGACAGTCTAACAAAAAAGCATTCTCATTCCAAACACCTCTGTGCCCAATCAGGGAAAAGGCAACTAAATGAACAATCAGTGTTATTTTAGATCACAACCTATACACAAAGATTCATGGAAAGATTAAAGAATTAGCACAGATGAAAATAATCAAATGGTATAATCAAATTACTCACTCACAAGTCAGAGACTCTGGTCTTTGGGGGCCTGCGAACACTTTTAAAGTATACAGATTACCAATCTGTCATCTTGGCCAGAAGGAAAAACACATCTCCGACCAATTTTGATTAAAAGTAACTGGATCCAGAACCTAGAAAAGCATAAGGGCATAGTTGGTGGTGGGGAGTGGGGAGGTTAGACTGCCAGATGAAGAAAAGGGACAGAGAGAGAAAAATAGCAAGTTGCTCCTCAGGAGAGTCAATAACCATGTGTGAACCTAGAGAAAGATACAGGATGGAAGGGAAAGGAAAACAGATTTTCTGAAAGATCAAGAGGAAAAGAGAGTTGTCCCTAGGTGGGACTTAAACCTAATGCGACTAACACCCTGTGGTAATAGGAAAGCGTACGCCAATGGGAACTGCAACTCAGTGGGAGAAGTTATTCCCACTAGGCAAATTGGGTCTCAAGAATCAGCACTCTTAAAACTTGCCTGACAGAGTCCACCTTGAAGACAGCACTTTATCAACCTTTTCATTCTGGTGGAACAAACCTGATTAGCATTTTTATCTCAGAGGATTTGAACCTCTTGGGTGGGGTGGGGGTGAGGTATGGGGTGGGGAGCTACTGTAACCCCACCCCGTCCAGTTTCTGTGTCCAAGTTTCTGTAGTGAACACAGAACTCTGGATAAACCATGGGTCTAGAACACCACCAGGAAGCCCTTACAGCTAAAAGGGAGTCAGTACCTCAATAAGCTCCTTAGAGGTTAAAACTCAATGATTGGAACTCATTGTGCCCCACCATAGTCAGTAGAATTTGTTGTTCACCTGCCTGTGGGTCCTTGTCCCATTTTATTTGTCAATTGAAATCAGCACACACTGTGTGCACAAGAAACAGAAAGGGATTTTATTGGCTTCTCGGACAAAGAACAGCATGGGAGCTCTTATACATGATGTCACATGCTGCCCAAATTGAGGGAAAATCTGAGTCCTTTATCCCTTCTGGCTTCTAGGATTTTGACACCTTCTTGCTGCTGTCTGGCCTCTAAGCAGCCTCTGTTCATAAACAGTCTATTTAGTGAGTACTGTTCTGGATGTTCTCTAGACAGGCATCTCAGTTGAGAAATGGGCTCAGCTAGTGTAATGGATAAGACAGCGTCGTTCCTCCCAGTAATTCCTGGGTACAGGATGAATTGAAAGATACTTATATGCTTATGGCACATGTTTCCAGATCTAATCCAAACTGGGAGGACTCTGCAGCCAGTCTTTTCAGAAGAGTCTTGAGATGGAATGTTGTGCCAGAGAAATATCTATGTAAAACAGGGGTTGATCACAGAATACCAAATTTGGGGAAGGGGCATAGAAAGGGGATAGTGGTAAAAATATTTCAATGGCAGCTGACAAACACAACTGATGCAAAAGTCATCAGGAACGAACATTAGTCTCTCAGTAGACTAGTGTGTTGTTGTAGTTTTATAATTTATGGTCAACTATTAAGAGTGAAGGGGTAGCGTTTAGCCTGTCAATCAGGTCACAACTTGCTGACCTCATTTAGGGGCACTAAGGTGATCAATAGCTCACTGGAGGTAGGACACACACTCACTCCCTGCATGACATTCCTGTTGACAAGCTATGCTGACGGCAGCCAGAGCCTCAGAGCTAGAGGAGCTTATCAGTGCTAAGATGCTTCCACTGCCATTGGATCCACAAGATTTTCCACACCCTGGCCAGTGATCTTCCTGTACTTGGTGTCATTGCATGTATATGTTGCATGAGTCTGATAGGGAATTTACAGACTGGTACTGGACATACGGGCTAATAGGAGAAAACAGATACACTGTGAGTGTGACATACAAGCGAGGAATGTCAAGAAGTTAAAGAATACCCGAGGGATGACTGGACACGACTGTGAAGCTAATTTAAGCTCTTACCCTCTAGAATTGTGATTAAAAAAGCAAAATGGTTATTTAAAAATATCCACATGTGGAATCTATGTTGGAGCAGCACCAATTAAGTAGGGTAGCTGGACCTGATTTTAGGGACAATCCTTTCTGATGCAGAGCCATGGGGTAAGGATCACCAGTTGAGGGGCAGAGGCAGTGTCAGTGCTTTCCTGTCCTGTAGGGGAGGCTGTGGGGCAGCTACTGCAGGAGACAGGGCTGTCCTCCTACCACGCGTGAGTATAATAAAGTGAGTTATGAATTCTTAAAACATTTCCGTATTCAAGTTATAATATGATTTCCTGAGGGCAGGGTGGTGGAAAGAGAGAAAAACACTGTACACCAATAGAAAGCTAAAGCATTTTGCACTTCATCTCAGTGAGTCTCATGTTTCTGAGCCAAATGACGGCTGGTGTCCACCACTTTGGGAATTCAGGCCCTCTCTTCCTTTTCTTCAGTTTGATTTCTTCCAAGGGCTCATCTTACATCAAAACTAATTGTCATTATGCTTTGGCTTTTTAAATATGCTTTGCAGTATTTTTCTCGTCTCGATGGAGTTTTCCCCCTTTAGCCTCCTTGAACCACCTGCGTCTCCCTACCCCTGCAGCGCCGCTGCACAGAACAGAGAGGTCTCAGGTATGCAGCCATTGGGTGAAGCTGGTTTGCAGGCTCTGGACCTATTCGACACCAATTTTGGTTGGCAAAGGTGCCCCAAATCCAGTCCATCAGGACTATTCCCTCAACTCTCAGAGACTTAAAGACTGATTACAGCTCAGGACTCTTCCACAGGGGCACCCACTATCATAAAAGAAATGCATCCATTTGAACATGCCGCGTCTAAACCAAATCCAAGTCGTCTTTCGGGGGATATTTCTTTGTCCTTGACACAGACATTAATTAGAATGGACGGTTGGAAAGAGTGCCTAAGAAAATGCTCCCAGGCACACCTGAGGGGACCGCTGAGGGCTACACCTGGCCCAGAAGAAAGCCAAGGTAAGTGCAGTCATGACCACCAAATCCAGGGATCTTCCCAGAGTTGCAGACGGTGGAGGAGGGTAGCCACCTTACTATGCAATAGCTTACCTACCCTGCGTTCCCCACTGCGGCCACCTCCTGACGCTGGGCCAGAGTATGAGGACAGCTGGGGCTCTGGAACGGTGGAGCTCATGTGAAGAAAGCAGCGTGGCTTCTCCTGGTGGCCAGGCCCATTGTGTCCTGGTAGATGACTGGGCTGAGGTGAGCTGCCGAAGGCCCCGCTGGATCCTGCAGTTTGGAACTGGCAAGTTCTCAGTGGGGTGTGTCCACCAGCTGATGCTGCTACAACAGGCAGCCTCTGTTAAGCGCAAGGCCGTCTACGAAGTCCTGAAGGTGGCCCACAGGTGTGCCTTGACAACAACGGCAGGGACCTGCCAAGGCTGTGGAGGTGCAGAACAGACAAATGATTGAAAGGGCACCCAGGAGCTTCAAGCCCTCGGGCCCCAAGGGCCTGGAGCGGCCAGAAGAGGAGGATACCTACAATGACGTTTATGCAGTCACGAGTTGAGCCAGAGGCAACTTCCTATGCACCCCCACTACCCCCCAAGCCCCGGAAGAGGACAACCGAGCAACCCTAGGCCAAGGAGAGCACTGATGGACGCGCACTGAGAGCGGCTGGTGTATGAGGTGCGACAGAAGTGCGGGGACATTGAGGACAACGGCATCTCCTGCGGGGACCTCAGTGTTACCCCGGAACAAGGCGTTCTCTTCTTGAGAGAAATGAGCCAACACGGCAAGGGCTGCTTCCAGGAATGCTTGTACCAGGCTGCCGACAATGGCTATCAGTCCTACTGCACCATCTACTGCAGGGGACATGGAGTGCTCACGAGTGGAACGACTGGCACCGGTGCTTTGATGTGGATCTCTTGGTGGGGTCGGGGGTTGCCCAGGAAGCCAGTTAGGAAAATCCCTGGACCCGCTGCACCTGTGGGCACAAGGGCACCAATGAGCTGCGGCAGCGGGGCAACTGGCCCTCCCATCTGCAGCTGCTCTTCGCCAATAACCACGACCAGGAATTGAACCTGCCGAAGGTTTACCCACCTGTACCGGCTGCGAGGAGGAAGAGCATCGGGTGCCATCCAAGAGGACCAGAGGTGTGTGACATGATGTGGGCCCGGGGGAAGAGAATGGATGTTGGCGACATCGACAGTGTCACCCAGAAGCAAATCCAGGTGCTTACGACACAGGAAACCTTGAAGAAAATCCTTTTCTAGAAGTCACTGGTACCTCTTGTTAACAGTGCAGGTAGATAGATAGATAGATAGATAGATAGATAGATAGATAGATAGAGGTGGATAGATATGATAGATATGTGATATAGGCATATATAAAAAATACTCTTAACTACTGCAAGGCCCAGCTGTATCATGGTATTTTCAAACAGCAAGATGAATAGAAACGTCAACTTCCACATTGCCTTATGTGCAAAGGGCTTCCACCAAGAGTGGAGAAGAGGATAAAGCTTGGAGGTGAGTCCTGATCCCGGTGGGGTGCGCCCTACCCTTTCTCCCATGGGTTTCCAATAAATCAAAAGGCAGAGGAGGAAATTTGTGAGTAGTTGTCTCCTGTTCCTCCCGGTCAAAAAGGTGTGAGGTGAGGAGGAGGGCCGATGGCAAGCTGAAAGTGGATGTCATTCAGACGCATGCAATGACTTGTTGAATTTTGTTCTAAAAGGTAGGAGACCTGCTTGAGGAGTCAAAATGGCTGATTGAGGGCCCTTCAGTCTCAACTTTTCCGTTTAGCTGATTCAAGGGCTCCTCGTGGTGGGAAGAGAGATCAACCAGAGAGTCAGAAAGTGACAGAGCAACGCCTGCATTGAGCAAGTACAAAATATGTATAGAACATTAGAAAGAAAATGCTTCCACGATAATTTGTGTGTGTGTGCATGTAAATCCTAGGCAAACTTTATCAAACTAAAGGTTGTCTTCATTTTCTTTAAAAAAAAAGTTTCTTTAATGAAATCCTTTTTAAAGGTATCTTTTTTCCCCCCAAAGGAAACACACACACACACACACACACACAATGATACGATTGCTTTTTCAGGGAGGTCAAAAGCAATAATATTCATATTCCTGCTCCTGTTTGAAACCAGAACTCCTTTGTTCTGGTACCAGAGTTGGAGATGTGTGGTGTTCAAGTAGACTAAAGGGGAAACAACTCATTAGAGATCAGCAAGATACCACAAAATATTCTTAATAAACCAGGGAATAACTGCAATTAGTTTTGAAGTAGGAAACTGAGATCTTGGGAAGACACCCAACAGAAGAAAGGAAGAAAGTGCTTGGATTCCCACAGTGGTGGAAACCACGAATGTGACTCCCTGCATTGTTGGTTCCAACCCTGCTGCCCCTGTGCACCCTCAAAGGGAACATTGCCTTCTCCTGCACCATCCCCATTGTTGCAGCTACTGTGCAAGTCCATGTGCAAGTCTTTGCCATTGCCCTTCTACTTTACTTTGAAGTCCTTTCCTAGGTCCTGGTCTCTCCTGACCACATGGCCAAAATATATGAGATGAATTCTTGCCCTCCTTGCCTCTCTGAGGAATTCTGACTGTATTTCTTCCAAGATAGATTTTTTCCCCTTACTTCTGGCAGCACATGATGCATTCAATATCCTTTGGCAACCTCATAATTCAAATGTATCAATTACTCTGCACTCTTCCTTATTCTCTGTCCAAATTTCACATACATATGAGGTGATTGAAAATAAAAGGCACACCTTCGTCCCCAGAGTGACATCTTGCTTTTCATAACTTTAAAGAATCTGGTGCTTCAGGTTTTTCTAAATAGATTACATCATTTGATTTCTTGACCATCGTGTCCAGGAACATTGATTATGGATCCAAGGAAAATGAAATCCTTGACAACTTGAAGTAACAATAATAAAATTAAATAGTATTTGCCAAAGCTGAGTGCCTTGGTACATAAAAGAAATTTTTGGACTTCAATTCAGTGCAAAATGCATGCTCTAAAAGTTAAAACAAGCAGGCATTTTTCCCTCTAAAAATTAAGTTGATCAAAGGTGAAAATGGGACGCATTAGTCATTATTGTCTATGTTAGAAGCAAAGTTGATTTATAGCAGGGAGTCATGATCACCTCTGACTTTTCTACACTTGAACTTTTGCTGTGAAGGAGGAGATTCAAATTTGCTTTCCAATGCTTTTTTTCCCCTTTGCAAATTCAATGTAGTGGCAATACATTCTTACAATCCCCTAATTACTTATGCATACGATTGTATTGTTTGGATAGAGGATTGATGTTAGTCCCAGGAAATGGGCCATCCTCACTCCCATTAGATTTCTACTTGTGAGTGAGCCTCCATCAGAGAGGCAGGGCAGCTACAGATAATGTCTCCTTTTACCCACTGCTGTCTCTGCAATTCAAACACAACCCACTGAAAAGCTCCTTAAGAACCCCCACTACTATACACTGTGTGAACTTGACAATACAGACCAGTCTCTCCAATATGTGTTCACTAGTGGTGTGGTGGTTATGCACTGGGGTGCCAAGCTCAAGGTCAGCCGTGCAAGACCACAAGCCTCTCTACAAGAGAGTGAGAAACACAGGCATATTTTCAGAAACTACAGGGGCAGTTCTACCCTGTCCCATGTGGTCACTATGAGTTGTAATTGACTCTATGACAATGAGTTTGGTTTTTTTTTTGATCCTCATTTTCAGTGCAAACCACGAATCTCACAGAGATAGGTTTCACAGATAATGCCCTTCATGCATCTCTATCCTGTGTCAACTCAAGTTGCCTCCTAACTTTAATTTGGATGAAATTGGATCCCATAACTTCCAGCAACATCTCTTCCCTTGGAAAACACACAGATTGGAAAGTGAAGACTACTTCGCTCCATTTTCTTTGGGCATTTTCTAAAATCCCTTTCATTGACAATAGGCGCTGGGAATACACATTTTCCCCCTTCTCTGGTGATGTCACCCTCCCCCAACTCTGACCTTGGCTCCCAGCTAGGCTGAATGCTAATATTAGCATGCCTCAGCTCAAAGCCGGTTCTGCTTGTAATGTTTGCTTTGTAATGTCATGAATAAGGTATAATTTCTCACACCCTTTCAGTGGACTTTCTGAATAAACATTTTTTCTTTTATTGATTTAACGTTCTGGCAATAGTTGTCTTCTGGCAAGGACTTAAGGTGGAGATTGGTCCCACAAAATCTTTCTCCTCAGAAGTAACACTAGAAGAAGATAACTGGACAAAATAGAATAGGAAGGAGGTGATTTAATGGCCATGGTTTGCCTGGGTACTTGGACTTCTCTAGGCTGAAAGAAACCATTCTCTGCTCACCTCCAGCTGAGCCCAGCTTGTCTACACCCAGAGTCACAAGTTACACAGATATTGGAGTCACGGTGAGAAATCACTTGGTAATTTCATTCCACTCAAGACTTAACTTAATGAAATGATCATCCCTCATTCACATCCCAACACTTACCCTTTGTCCTTCTCTTTCTTTTTAAACATTTACACACAGGCACACACACATTTCAAATTTTCTACATATACAATTTAGAGACACTATTGTGTCCTTTCTTAACATAGTAACTTGCTGAGATTATATGGTAATGAAAAATTGTAAAGATATTCCTAGGTTCTTGTGGATATGTATGTGTGCAAATATACATTTGTGTGTGTGAATGCACACTCATGTGTATTAACTTATTCTATTTGTACTCAGTCTTACAGAAATGTAGGGAAAGTACTTTGGACATTGGATTTGCAACAGGGTCTATCGAATAGACAGTGTTCAGAAATCCTTGTGAGAAAAACATACTTTACTTGTGTTAAAGAGGAAGATTGAAAACTCACCGCACTGATGAAGATTCTTAACATTTTAAAATATGCCCCACTGATGCAGCCAATGCACAGAGAGGACCATAGGGCTGGCCACACCATGAGACACGACGCCCCTTCACTGACCCATATAACTATGGGGCCAGCGCTGAAGACATAGTGCAGGAATTGTGCCTGGTCTCACAAGCCCCTACCCCCAAACCACGGCAGAGCATGAAGAGAGGGCAACACAAGAGCAAGGGGAGCACAGCGATTAAGCTTTGGAGGAATCCCGATAATAGACTTCTGATGAGGGGAGAACCTTGGCACCACATCGGACCCAATTGGAAAATATTCATATGGGTCAGCAGACAGGCCTTGAACTATTGATAGTTATTTTTGGTTTGTTTTGTTTTTTTCTCTTTCTTCTCTTTTACCCCTATGTCTATCTAGATAAAGTTGGCAGGATAAACAATCTGAGGAGAAAACAAGGGGCCTGATGGTTCTTGGGGGATATGGGAAAGGAGGAGGTGGGAAAAAGAGAATGGAAAGCTACTAAACTCAGGGACAAGGGAACAACAAAAGATCTAAAATCGATGACAAGGAGGGTGTAGAATGCATGTAGGTGAGAGGAATTACTGAGAGTCGACTGAAGGTATAACATAATAATGGGACAGGAGGAAAGTAAATGAAAATACAGGAAAGAATGAGAAGGCAAAAGACATTTACAGGGTCTAACGATGAATGGAAGAAGCGACTGCAACAATGAGCTCCGCGCTATCCACAATGGAGGTAGCATATGGACAAGAACCAACAGTGCTGAAGGAAGAAGTTCAAGCTGCACTGGAAGCACTCACTCATCTGCACCAGGAGATTTGGAAGACAGCTACTTAGCCAAGTGACTGGAAAAGATCCCTATTTATACCCATTCCAAAGAAAAATGACCCAACAGAAGACTCAAACTATAAAACAAATATCTTTGACATCTCATGCAATTAAAATTTTGCTGACGATTTTCCAAAAACAGCTGCAGCAGTACACTGACTGGGAGTTGCCAGATTCAGAAGAGGATGTTGAACGAGGGAAATCATTGCTGTTGTTAGATGGACCTTGGCTCAACATCATTGCTTATGTCAGACGGATGTTGGCTCAACGTAGAGAATACCATAAAGATGCTGATTTGTGTTTTATTGACTATGCCAATGTATTTGGCTGTGTGGATCATAACAAATTAGGGATAACCTTGAGAAAAATAGAAATTCCATGCAACCTCTTTGTGCTTATTTGTCCATGGATCAAGAGTAAATTCACCTCCATGATACGATCGCCGAAGACAAACGGGTGCATAAGCAAATGTGGCGAAGAAAGCTGAGGGTGCCCGGCTATCGAAAGAGATAGTGCCTGGGGTCTTAAAGGCTTGAAGGTGAACAAGTGGCCATCTAGCTCAGAAGCAATAAAGCCCACATGGAAGAAGCACACCAGCCAGTGCGATCACGAGGTGCCAAAGGTACCAGGTATAAGGCATCATGCAACCACAAAAAAGAATATATGTGTGTGTGTGTGTGTGTGTATGTATATATATACATACCATAGTGAATGAAAGGGGAAGTGCAGAGTGGAGACCCAGGGCCCAAGTGTCAGCCACTGGAGTTCCCCTCATAGAGGGGTTTAGGAGAGGAGATGGGTCAGTCAGGGTGCGATGTAGTACCGATGAAGAACACAGCTTTCCCCCAGATCCTGGATGCTTCCTCCCACCAACTACCATGATCCGAATTCTACCTTGCAGGACTGGATAGGACAGAGATTGTATACTGGTGCATATGGGAGCTGGAGGCACAGGGAATCCAGGGTGGACGATACCTTCAGGACCAGGGGTGTGAGGGCCGATGCTGGGAGAGTGTAGGGTGAGTGGGTTGGAAAGGGGGAACTGATTAAAAGGATCCACATGTGACTTCCTCCCTGGGAGATGAACGACAGAGAAGGGGGGGAAGGGAGACTCCGGATAGGGCAAAATATGACAAAATAACAATCTGTGGATTATCAAGGGCTCATGAGGTAGCGGGGAGCGGAGAGGGAGGGAAAAAAAAAAGAGGACCTGATGCAGAGGGCTTAAGTGGAGAGCAAATGCTTTGAGAGTGATTAGGGCAAAGAATGTACTGATGTGCTTTATACAATTGATGTATGTATATGTGTGGATTGTGATAAGAGTTGTATGAGCCCCTAATAAAATGTAAAAAAAGAAAAGAAAAAAATGATTAGGGCAAAGAATGTACAGATGTGCTTTACACAATTGATGTATGTATATGAATGAATTGTGATAAGAGTTGTATGAGCCCCTAATAAAATGACTAAAAAATATATCAGGAAAGGTGTGTCGGGGTTGTGTCTTCCTGCCATACTTATTCTATATGTATGCTGAGTAAATAATCAGAGAAGCTGGCTTATATGAAGAAACATGTAGTATCAGGATTGGAGGAAGACTGATGAACAACCTCTGATATGCAGATGATATGGCCTTGCTTGTTGAAAATGAGGAGGTCTTGGAGGACTTGCTGATGTAGATCAGAGGTTGCTGCTTTCTGTATGAATTAGAACTCAATGTAAAGGTGACCAAAATCCTCACCACTAGACTAATAAGTAATATCATAATAAATGGAGAAAAGGTTAAAAAAGACATAAAGATATAAATATAGGCATGTCCATATGTAAATATATTAATATATAACGACAGGGATATAGGTCTATGCACATCTATTCATATGTTAAATGTTCAGGTAGCAGATGGACATTGGGCCTCTACTCAAGTCTTCCCTGAGACAAGAGCTCTTTGTTCTAATAACCTGACAATCTGTGATGCTCACCTACCTGACATGACCACTGAAGACAAAATGGGTGCAAAAGCAAATGTGGTGAAGGCAGCTGATGATGCCTAGCTATTAGAAGATATAGCATCTAGGATCTTAAAGGCTTGAAATTAAACAAGCAGGGAAGCAACAAAGCCCATGAGGAAGAAGCACACCAGCCTGGGTGATCAGATGTCAGCATATCCGGAGAGCCAAACTCTCAGAGGTACCAGAAGAGCCAAAACAATCATTTTGATGTGAATGAGGGGGATCAAAGTGGAGACCCAAGCCTAACTGGAGATCTACTCCTAGAGGGGTCACAAGGAAGGGAGGAGTCAGCCATGGTGCAGTATAGCACTGACAAAACACGCAACATTCTTCTCATTCTTTAATGCTTTCTCACCCCACTATCATGACCCAGTTCTTCCTTGCCAAGCTGACTAGACTGGAGCATGTACATTGGTATAGATAAGAGCCCTCAGACATGGACTCCAGAACAGATAAACCCCTCAAGAGCATTATTGGGATTAGCAACATCATGAGCATAAGGGGAAGGTGAGGGGGAGAGGGGGACAAAGAGGAAACCGATCGCAATGATTGATGTATAATCCACCCTCCCCAACCCCCCACCCCACACGCACACCAAGGGAAAGTTGGATGAAGGGAGACAGCGGATGGTGTAAGATATGAAAATAACAATAATTTGTAATTTATCAAGGGTTCATGAGGACGGAATGCTGGGGCAGGGAAGGAAAAAAGAGGAGCCGATACCAAGGGCTCAAGTAGAAAGCAACTGCTTTGAGCATGATGACGGCAACGATGCACAAATGTGATTGGTACAATTGATGTAGTGATTGTCACACGAGTTGCTCGAGCCCCCAATACAATGATTGAAGAAGAAAATAAGACCCCTCACCACACTGAAGTAGATGACTGCTGAGTTGCTTTCTTTTTTTTTTTTTGACACTGCCTTTTCCTCAAATAAGTGCAGAGTCTGCCGAGAGGAGGGCCAGCAAGGTAAATCAGAGATCCTCCACCAAGCAGGGAAAGGAAGGCAACTCCAAGACATTCAGTCCAGAGACTCTGATTTCACGTCAGAAGCCTTTTTCAGCTAACAAGGGAATCTGAGGAAGCATCTTTCCTTAGCAAGTCAGCTTAGACTACCATTACCTAGCATGACGACATGGCCTTTATACAACACGCTCAGGAGCATCATTGGCAGACAAACCATAAGCAGAGAAGAGATGCATTTGGTTCAAAAAGGAGATGACTTCAGGTGAACACTTACGTTGAGTCTCCCACCATGAGCCTCTGCTCAGTGGTATGATCAAGTGGGAGGTGAGAAAGAAAATTGTGTAAATAGCCCCTCTAGTGTTAAAGGTAGCTTATACATTCTGTTATCTTATGTATGTGATGTTTAATATTTCTAGGCCAAACTTTTAAAAGTTTCCCCCCTCAATTTGTGGAGAAACAGAGAGGATAGAGAACTCCATGGAGACAAGAGAGAGTAGATGGGAGGGGAAAGTTGTGGGAGAAAAGAGAGGTTACAGAAAGGAGAGCGACAATGATCTAGATTAAAGTATGTTCCCTCAATCTCATCACTGGTAACATGGAAATACTGATGCATTACTGGGTGGCCAAGGATGAGTTCTCCACGATACTATCTGTAACAATTCTTTTTTTTAAAATTTATTTATTTTTTATTTTAACAATTTATTGGGACTTATACAATTCTTTTCACAGTTCATACATATACATACATCAATTGTATAAAGCACATCTGTACAGTCTTTGCCCTAATCATTTTTTTCTCTTTTCTTCTTTTACATTTTATTAGGGACTCAAACAACTCTTACCACAATCCATACATATACATACATCAATTGTATAAAGCACATCCATACATTCCCTGCCCCAATCATTCTCAAGGCATTTGCTCTCCACTTAAGCCCCTTGCATCAGGTCCTCTTTCCCCCCCCCCCCTCCCTTCCCATTCCCCCCTCCCTCATATGCCCTTGGTAATTTATACATCGTTATTTTGTCATATCTTGCCCTATCCGGAGTCTCCCTTCCCCCCTTCTCTGCTGTCCCTCTCTTTATTTACATGATATACAGAGGCTGCTTTGACTATTTTATCAGTGGGAGTCAATTCCAATGCATTCCAACTCCATGTTTGTAAGAGTAGAACTAAATTTCATAAAGTTTTCAATGGTTAATTTTGAGTAAGTAATGCACCAGGGCTCTCTTCTGATGTACTTAAAAAAATCATTTCATTGGGGGCTCTTATAGCTCTATCATCCATCCATCCATCCATCCATCCATCCATCCATCCATCCATCCATTCCGATGTAGTTTTCAGTGAACTTGTACCACCAACATCTTGTTCAGCAGCTAAGCATTAGACATTCATAATACGGTGACATGGCAAATATGCGTTGGATTGACTAAAGAAACAAATCCACTGACACTCACTTATGTGTAATACAGAGCTTTAAAAATGATTTTTAAAAATAATAATACATGGAGAAAAGGTTTTGTTTTGTTTTTTTAAAGAAAGAGCTTTATATCAAGAAATAATCATATATGAAGAAGGCATCCCAGCACAGTACAACTCAAGTCCATAAGTCTGATTCTAGTCCATGGTCCCTCTTCAAACTAGATAGCCACATGCAATGATGCAGAATGCGGGAAGATCGCAGGCAGTGGCTGCAGACTCTTGCAGATCCAAGGTTGGTGGAGCATGGTTGAACACTGTCAGCTCTCTGGTTCCGTGGAAGAATCCCAGTGAGCAGGAAGGCAATGGGGCAGAGTGGTTCCCAGTTTCCCTGGGTTATAAGAAGGCCACACCCCCAAGGAAACATCACGAGGGAGTGACCTGATTGACAGGTTTCATACATCTTCAAGTTGTCCTAAAGTCACCCGAATAGCACCAAATACTACTGTGGTTTGCCCAGTTGTTCACCCCCCTGCTCAACTACCAACCCCAAGCTACAAGCCCACTGCTGTACTCTTAGCAGCTTCCCAATCGGTTGGATTCCATGAATTTCTCTTCTCTACCATGCTTTCCACATAGCGAGTTCAGCTGATTTCCAGGGCCACGGATGCCTTCTTTTTCTTCTTGGAACACTGGTAGCACAAGATGTGACACGCTATACATGTTCCATCATCTTTAAAAGATACTGGCATAAACGTTCACAACAAGTACTTTTCACATTGTATGCAGCTTGGTTGATGATCTTTTTACACCTCCCCTTCTCTGAGAAACAAGAAAAGAGGGAATTATGTTGTACTATTAAACATAAATATCCCAAATTTCCTGGCAGCCAAGAAAAAAATCAGTATGTGCCGAGTAGATGCTAACTTAGCATGTTACTCTAAGTCCCTGATTCTACAGAGTGCATTTTGCTTACATGTTAACATTAGAAATATAGATATACTTTACAGTTGGAATGTGCCTTTAATAGAACTATTTTCTTCTTTAAAAGCTATTAAAGTTTTAAAGTAAAAATAATGCATATATAAAGGAAGAGTTACCAGGTAAAATCGGAAAGTCTTGTACACTCTGATGTATCAGGAAAAAAAAAATCAGAATTAACTTGTACCTAGGGAAACATTCTACGGTGATTTGTCATTAAAGAGACTTTTAAAAATTACTATAAACAATGGGATGAATAATACAATCAATGATCCATTCACTGTGCTGCTATTGCTTAATTGAATAAAGAAGACTGATGGTTGTTTTCAAACTGGTGTAAGCACTGAATTTCCACAGCCATTCACATTTACAATGCTAAATTCCATGAGGTAGATATTCCAGATGATTGGTTGGTTTCACATCTGGAAAAGATGATGAGGAAATTGGGATTCATGGCTGGCTGTAGATTGGGATGCAATGCTGTGTATTTGGGAAGACGAGAAACCAAATGAAGAATTGCAGAGAACACCCTAGGGGGAAGAAGAAGCAATGCGGTTGGGTTGGGTTGGCATTGTTGAAGACCCTGGGGTAAACCACAGCACAATGTGTGATGTTTTAAGAAAGAAAGGAAAATGGAAGAGGAAGGAAAACAATAACAGCAAGCATAAGTAGAATTTGAAATTATTTCAAATATTCATTCAAAAGTAAACAATGATGTAAGCTACCATAAGTCTTCTTGGAGAAATTAGGGTTCATGATCATAAAATAAGCTTTTTAAAATAAAATTTGCCAGGGCTTTAGTGCTGTTCTCTGTGCACTCACTTCGGGCTGGGGGGAGGTGTCAGTTGGGCTCTTATTGAGGCTGATCCTGTAGACCTCTCTTTACATCATAAAGCGGTGTTGCCCAAACCTCTCGGGTTTTTGTGATGGCTGATTTAAGAGAATGGCTTACAACTGTGATGTTTTGTTTCCTGCTTGGGGAAAATGCTGCAGAACGTGTTGCAATGTTAACACAGCTTATAAGGACAGCTCTAGGAGCAGATCAAGTGTACGGGTCTCTCCTTTCAAAAGAACCAAAAAAGGTGAAGTGTTGACTGATGATAAACCTCCATGACATCTGTCAACTCCTGCAACAGAGAAAAAGATAGACTCATAGTGCTTTTGGAGTTCGCTCCACCAGGCCAGACTGTTAATCAAGCTTTCTATGTAGAGGTTCTGAAAAGACAGCAACTGTGCGCTACAAAAAAGGCCTGATTCGTGGCAGACAGGACACTGGTTTTGCCGCCACTGCAATGCACCTGCTCACGCAGCCATCTCAGTGCGCCAGTATTTGGCAAAAGTCAGCATGCCTCTCTTGCTCCATGCACCTTACTCACTTGACCTTGCTCTCTGAGACTTCTTTTTGTTTCTGTGACTCAAGAGGGATATGACAGGACAGAGGTGAAGAAAAAAATGAGGGAGGTGCTATCAGCCATCCAAACAGATGAGTTTGAAAAATGTTTCCAAGAATGGAATAGCAGATTTGACAAATGTATTAACTATGATGGAGAGTACTTTAAAGGTGATATTGTTGTTTTATATAAAAAAATTAAATACATAGCTTTGAGAAAACAATTCCAGGTTCTTTGGGTACCCCCATGTAGTCAGTGAAATAAAGCAAGGAAAATCAATAAAGAATGTACAGATAAGTAAAATAGTATAGAGCTTTTGTTCCCTTTCAGAGGACCTAATTGTCTATTCAGAAAATTCCAAAGAATTGATAAAATTAACCTGGCACTAATTAGTAATCATTTCAATATCAGATGATAGAAAGTAACAATTGGAAGCTTAAAATAATAATTGCAATACTATGTTCAATTGGGAAAACACAAATTACATGGTTATAAATATTACAAAATATTTCCAATGTTTTTCTGTCAACTATCACAAAATTCTTTTAATATATTTTTAATTTAAAAAAACAAAGGACATTCCATGTTCATAGCTGGAACACTCCATATTGTTTAAATGGCAATGATTAAAGCCATGCTTTATAGATTAAATGTATATTTTTAGTTGAAATCCTGAAAAGCTACCTTGTAAACCTTGAGAAACTGATTTATTGGTCTATATGAAACCCAGGATTGATGCCCCTACAGGGAGAGCAAGCAGAGTAAGGGTTTAGGGGGAGGGGGTAAAGAGGTGGGAGTGGGGATGGAAAGGAGTCCGTGTAGAAAAGGAATGTCTGCACACTGATTGCCATAGCAATTGTCCAATTCTCCTTGATGTGACTGAATTATGAAATGACATGCTATATGCATTAAATACACATTAATAAAAAGAAAAGAAAAACTCTAGACTAACCAACACAATACTGAAGAACAAGAATAGAAAACTCATGTCATCAAACATGGAGATTGGCTCTAAAGCTCTAGAAATCAAGATTCCATTGTATAAATAAAAGGACGGACAGGTCTCTTGATGGAGCAGAGAACCCACAAACAACACAGCGCTGCACACAACAGACTGTTATCTTCCCACCTCCGGCTTCATCATTCTGTGTCTCTAACATGTGTCTCTATGAGTCTGAAGAAGGATTTACAGACTAGCCAGCAGAGGATTTATGTACTTGATTTGGACTGAACAAGGATGCTTTCTTGATAATTACTTATTATAAAGCTCGTGTGTGTGTGTATATATAAAACTGCATTTGTTTCTATAGACAACCTAGTCTAACACACACACACAACCAAATTCACTGCCAATGAGTCACTCATAATGACCCCCTGGGGATTTTTGCGACTGTAACTGTTTACAGGAGTCTTTTGCCCATGGAGCTGCTGGTGGTTTCGAACTGCCAACCATGCAGATCGCAGACCAACATGTAACCATTACACCTCCAGGGCTCCTAACACAGCATTCTATAAATCCAATGAAATTCTGATCCAAATCCCATCACAATTCTTCAAAGAAATGGAAAAACTAATCAAATTCATATGGAAAGGAAATTTAGGATGAAGCAAATGGAGGATTTAGACCTTTTACAACAGCGAGTTTTATGTCCATCAAAAGACTTTATCAAAAGAGTAAAATGAGAGCCCACAAATTAGAGGGAAAAAATTAGCAATGACATATCATATAAAGTGCTAATTCCGAATGCTATAGAAAACCATAACACCTCAGTAAGAAAAACTTAAAGACTCCAATAAAAAATAGTAAAAGCACAATAATGAGATACCACCTTATACTGGCACTAGTAAATATATATATGGTAGAGAAATTGTGACTCTCATACAATGCTTGTGAGATTGCAGAACTGTACAGCGCTATGGAGAACAATATGGTACTCCCTTAAATAAATGTGAGTTGAAATACCATATGGTCCCATAATCTTTCTTTTCAGTATGCACCCTCCAAATATAAAGAATGAACACAGATAAATGCATATTATACATATAATTTAAAATGATCCATCTTTAAACAATAGTGCAACTGCCAAGCATCTCATGTTATGAATGAATTTAGAAGACATGCTCAGCAGTTAGACCATCTCATAAAATAAATATCGCATGATACCACTAACATAAAATAAAAACTAAAAAAATGTGTTCACATCAAAATAAACAGATGTGGAAGGCTCCAGGGAGGCTGGGGGGAAGGTGCAATGAGAAGACACAGGGAGGGAAGAGAGGAAATGTGGGAGAGTTGGGCGTGTCTTCTGTCCGAACTGATCTTTTTCTGAACCTCTCATTTTCCACCTTCCTAGATTTTTGCTTGAAACCAGAAATAATTGAGATTTATCACCCTCAAAACATTAAGTTCTTAACTTTCTCTTTCTTTTAGAATATATTTCAATTGAAAAGAGGGTCTTTTGTTAGCAATTTTATTGACATAATTCATGTACCATATAATTCAATGGTTGAAATATATCAAAAAGACGTGTGCAATCATCAGTGCTATCAATTTGAGAACGTTTTCTTCATTCTTGTGTACATTATTAATTTCCTATTTCCCCTCAGCTTTCCCCGACGTAACCCTAAGAACCTCTAATCTAGTTACTGTCTTTAAATTTGCTTATCCTGGGTTTCATATAAAGAAAATCATAGGCAAAAAGAAGGGAAAAAAGAAAAAAACCCGCAGGACACAAAATCCTCAATTTAAAAGAAAGAAAAATTTTAAAAGAGAGAATATGTTAAAATTGGATCAAAGGGGGAAACAAATAGTAAGATGTTAATATTAACCTAAGTGTCTGCAGGAATGCGCTTTCTAATGCACTCTACAGAGAATGCAACTGTTTCCATCCCTGTCACTGAGAAAGTCAAAGGAATAATAATCCACGTGGCACCTCTAAGTATAGATTTTATACTTTCATTGCCATTCATAGGTTTCTGCAAACCAGGTGCTCACAATTTAAGCTCTCATACGATTACGTCTTCTGATCTTGAATTTTATTATTTACAATCCTTGGATCACACTGGCTGGTGTACTCCCTCCAAGAGGATGTAACTGGCACCAAAGAGGGTCTTTCTTGGGGAAGCCACCATCATACACGTTTTGTAGGATCTTACTCAAGGCCGCGCCTGACCCCTGAACTCCCCAAAGCTTTTGATATCACTGGGTAAGTTTCAGTTACTGACATAGTTGCCTGAGATACAAAGGCCTCCCTTATTTGTCTGTTTTTAATATCCAGGACCCTCCTGTTTCATTATAGATGTCCTCCCGACTGCTCTAGCTTTCACAACCTCACTTTAATGTCCAGTGCATTTTGATTTGCACTAACACGTTGATATTTTCCTAAAACTTTACTGAAGACAAGTCTGTTAGCAACCTAGTGCCTGGAGGTATACTGCCCTCGCCAGACTAGGTGAGCCCTGGCTCTCCCAGCTCTTTCTCTGACCAGTGGGGTTGCTTTCAATTTTATAATCTATCATTGCAGCACGCTCATACAGAATTCTCTATTCTGCATGAACTTTTATTTTATTTGAATTACAAACCAAAATAAGGATTCTATAGGGGGGAAAAAGGAGAAAAATCGGTCCTAACATTGTAGCTTTCTGAACAATTATGTGTAAGTTTTAAATGTTAAATAATTCAACCTTCAAATTGCGTCATTGAACATTTTGAAGTGGTTTTTTTTAAGTAGGAGCATAAGACATTTCTTTTATTTTTCACTCTACTTTCAGAGTACACAGCCATGGACTCCTAGGCGCTCACTGACAGACTCGGTGTGACTTCCCTAATTAGCCCGTGGTTATTATTTACACATGGTGTGAAACATGGAGGTCTGGTACACTTAAATCCTCCTCTGAAACAATAGATGTTGCCTAAGGCTCCTGACATTCATCTACACGTATTTTATTTTGTTGTTATAAGTTAGAAAAGAAAAACACCCGAAAAACCTGTCATCAAATCCTTTGAAAAATGCACTGACACATTTAAGACTTGCTTGTTGGCTGTTTTCATTATTTGTACTACAGAAACTATAAAATGCACTTTTAGTCTAAATTACCTTCACTATATTAAGGTCTAGCTGTGTTTTTAATAAACCCTTTTGATCATAAAAGTTTTAAGGTTAATTTGTTTTTCTATTTACTAATTAAAAAAAACTAGCTAGTGTCTAAAATCAACAATTAAACCATTATTTCCTCCTTAATGATATCCAAATTATAACAAAGATTGTGCTTGAAACAGAGCACAATAAGTTCAAATCTTTATACAAATTAAAACTTAGATATAAGCCTTTTACAAAATTACTTTATTTGGGATTGTGGACTGCTGACTTTGACAAGCTGTGAATTAAATACATATAAAACTTAAGACAAAGGTAGAGCACAATTTATATAGATTTAAGTTGTATCTATCTACCAACATTTATCTCCGATTGTAATGTGATTGGAGAACAAAATGTGCTTCATTTTCTTCCCATGCAGATGTTTGCATACATTATATATATAAAACAGATGTGGCAGGGAACTAAGTGGCCTCATCTCCATTGTTAATGGTTCCCAGATGTGGCTGGGTTTCTCTCAGGCATCCAGGGTTTTCATAAGAATGAGTATATTAATGTGCTGTCATCAGCCCTGTTCCGGTCCAATGCTCCTCCACGGCACTTCCCTTCTTCTTCTAACTCGACAGCCTCAGCTCTAAGAGAACAACCCTCGGGCCTCCATTTTTTAACACAGATCAAGATTGTTTCTAAATTTTTATTATCTATAATAAAATTTGTAATAATTCTAATTAGATAAACAAATTTTATAAATTAGATAAATATTTATAATTAAATAAATTTATCTAATATCTGTCATCTTCTCCCACCAAGTCTAAAGTTATATTGCCATTATAATACTAACAATCATTTTTTAAATAGCACATCAGAAATTTAAAATGCTCTTCCATTTATTAGTTAGTACTCATTCAAACCCCAAATTGTTCTATTTTCTGATTTCAGAAACACTACAATGTTTAGAACAGTTGAATCACGTGCCAAAGCTTAGAGGGATGGTGAGTCCGTAGAAGCAAGTCCCTAATATTTGCTCTTGGATTCCAACTGCCTCTTAGCACCTATGAAGCCATTTAATATCTGCAAGATTTTATCTACTGATGGATTTCATTGGATAAAATGTCTGTCAAAATATAGATGGCCAATTATTAGCATATGACATATGTCTAAGACTCCTTTATCAGTTTTAAATCTCAAAAAATAGTTTCCTAGAAATAGTATTCCAAATATACTTACAAACCGACAGACTTGTAGTTCAACACCTCACCTGTGGCAGTTTTGAACAAAGAAAGCTTAAATATGAGAAGCCCCCTGGTTGAAAGCTCGTTCTACCCAGTGAGTAGACCAGGAATTTTAATGTGATTTGAAATCAGTGACAACTCCTTGAGTTCTTGACTGACAGAATTCGGCATGCTTTCATTTATTGCCACCTCCTTTCCTATGAACCCAGGAGGCCAGGACAGGCAGACACCGGCATGTAGGCTATTTTCTCATTCATTGAGCTATTTTAAGTTTAATTCCCCTAAAACAGCTTGTGAAATGAGGGCAGCTACCTAACCAAGTTATTCTGAAAAGAAATGAGGTACAGACATGACCTCTGACTATACTGTGATGGCAGTACATGTCTGGGAGATCACTATCTACCCTATCACTTTTAACCAATTTATATAGGTAAGTGACATGTGGAATCACAAAGGTAAAATTTTCATGACAATATACCAGATCGAGGACATGCTGATGACCATAGTGAGCAATCTAGATGTGTTGGCAAAGAAGAGAAATTACATATTATATGTATTGACTATATGTGTGTATATAGAGATAGAAAGATGATAGATAGATAGATAGATACATAGATACATAGATAGATGATAGAAAACACTCTGGTGATGCAGTGAGTTGAGCATTGGGCTGCTGCCAACAGCAAGGTCTGAGGTTCAGGCACACCTCTTGCTCCACAGGAGAAAGAGTAGGTTATCTACTTCCATAAAGATTTACTGTCTCAGAGTTTCAGAAACCATACTAAAACCACACCAAAAGCACTTCAGTCAATTCCATTGCAACTTGTAGTCACCTTATAGGACAGGGTAGAACTTCCCCTGTGGGTTTCCAAGACTATCACTCTTTACAGGAGGAAAAAGCCTCATCTTTCTCCTATTGACCAGCTGGTAGCTTCAAACTTCTGACCCTGTGAATAGCAGACCAACACTTAATCACAATGCCACCGGGCTTCCCCGAATCCATACCACCAAGTCAATTCAGAATTACTTGATGGCAGAGGATTTGATTGGGCTTTTACAGCCATCAATCTCTACATAGATATACAAGGGAGGTCTTCAGAGAGTTTTGAGGAAAACAAAATTTAAAAATAATTTCCCCATAACTTTCTGAAGCTTCCTCACACACACATATGTGTAGCATATTTCAGTAAGTGTTTTTATTGAAAGTGTCCCTGGTTTTATTTTGTACTGTCAGATTCATGCAGTAAAAGTGTTCTTTCTCCAGGATACTAGCAAGTTCCCCTCAAGAGACCTGGAAGCATCAGTGGAGGAAATTGAACACACAAACACAGACAGTGCACAGGAAAAATACAACAGCTTATTAAAGCAACAGCGCATTTCAGGAGTGAAGTAGCTTCCCTGCCAGTTGAGCATCTAAGGGAATGCCCTTAGCTTTTCTAAGGGTTGCTTGGCTCAGCCTTATGTGGTGAACGAAGGTCTGTCCATGGTTTCCTATTGACTCTTAGTCTTACCTCTGGATTGATTCTTGTATCTTTACCTGGTTGGTTCATTGATTGTGGTTCATTTTGCCCTTGTTGGGATATTATGCTGCTGCTCAGGATCATTGCACTAGGATCTAGAAATACCTAGAGTTCCTATTTAACCCTAAATGTTTCCCCCCAGGACGGCGAGACGGAATTAATTCAGGGAATGTGGAGAATGACCATTCTGGCTACTTCAGGCTGAGTGGGGCCATTGGCTTGCCTATCTCTCAGTGTTCATCCTCCTCTTACCCCTCCATGGTGATACCGTAGATGTTGCCGATGGAAGTCCCTGATTCTCATAAGGGCTATAAGGACCATATCTATTCAATTCTGCTGAGTTTCTTGGTCACAGTTTTGCCAGGGCCTACTTAAGCATCTGATTTATTCTTCCACTTTTTCCAAAGATTGAGCTTGATATGCTGTATGCTGGAGATAAGCTATCCCCAATGCTGTGACAGAAACTGGGCTATTTTTTGACACAAAAGCCAGTCTATTATCATTCTGCACACTTTGTGGCAGCCTAAACTTCAGGATAAATGCCCTGGAGCTAGGTCTTGACTACTTCAGAAGCTCCTTCCATCCTGGTGGAATTTACCTCAACCTACCTTGAAAACATGTCTGCCAAGGCCAAAGGTACCTATATCCTTTGCAATGCACCATGGCAGTGAAGTCTGCTGCCATTCTTCCCAGGGCATAATCTCTGAGTTGCATGGCTTACAGGGAGCAGAAAGGTGGGGTTTGGATGGTGGCCCAATTTCACTTTGTGGGATATGACGTGACATGTTATCCAGCCTTGGGTTACTTTCTTTGTTACCCTCTCTAGTTTTTTTTAATGATGGCAATCTTTTGGGATATTTCTGCTAGAGCCCTCAGGTTGGTGTGACAAACTTTGTGGAGCTCCTTAGAGACTTCCAAGCCAAATCAGCAGGAATAGAGGGTTTTCTCTCCCCTTCACCCACCAACTGATTGTTTCTTTGACATGTCCTGATTCTGAGACCTGGGCTTCTTTCCTCGATCATATGGGAGTCTCCACATACAAGAGCTAGGGCCTGAGCCTAGGAGGCATGCATCCCTCCGGGAAGATCTTTGGGCTAGATACCTTTGCTTCAATGTCAGTTTTCCAATTGCCCTCTGCTACATACCATTCTTTTTAATTCCCTTACAACATGTGACTTCCACCTTAGCAGGGATATGCATGACCCACAGGAATCTGTAGCTTTCCATCCCTACACAATATGAGTATTTGGGGCTGATAGCAGACCCCTATTCTAGATTTAGCCATGGACAGGAGTGTTAGAGAATATGTATTTACTTTCCATGCAGATTTGGATGGGTTTCCCTTCTGCTAACTCCAAGGTCCATGTGAGAGTGCTTAATTCTATGTTTGGACGGAGGCTCCCAGGGGCAGAGATGAGCTCTCAATAACTAACCTTCTCCTGAGACACCACAATGTAGACAGCCTGCCATGCACCATTTAGAACTGAGCTGCGCTGTTGGGAAATCAGGTCTAGTAAATGAGGGATTTTAAGCAGATTAAACATGTCCAGGGGCCTGTTCCTGGATCTGTATCCATGGGCAGGCAGTAAAGTCTATAGAACTACACGCCTCCAGAGACACATCTACGTTTTCCAGCAGCACTTGTTGGCGTGTCAGCATTCTGGCATTAGATAGCCATCGCTCCCCCGTCTCAGAAGTAGGGGCTCCAAGGAGTATGAGATTCTGACTGTGATTATCCTGGTGTAAGTTATCTTCGGAGATTCCTCAACTGACACAGCTGGCCACTGCCCTTACCTTCACGCGATGGGGCCAGTCGGTACCCACTGTATCATGTTTCCGGTAAAGCACGCCACAACTCTGGGTTCAGATCCCACAAACTGGAGCAAAACCCTACAGACAACTTATCTTTATTCTTTTAAACACACAGTTCTCCTCCATCGAGGGCTTCATAAAGAGGCTTGGGAATCCTCCCAAAGTGACGGATCCCAATGCCTAGAATTTGTCGCAATTGCCTCTTGGTTCATGGCCTCAGGATGGAACGGCTAACTTGGCTCCTGTGGGACAATTCTCTTACAACCAGGCTTAAAGTGAGCCTCTATAGTGCACTTAAGGCAAGCACATCTGTGCCTTTTCTTTGGAAACCCTGAAGTCTCTTTTCCTAGGAAATTCAGCACCTCTTGAATGTCTCCCATAGAGACAACATAGGAAGGGCTACAAATGAGCAAATGGATGGATGGATTAGCATAGTTGTTGCAACAGTGGGCCCAAGCATGAACAATTGTGAAGACGGTAGAGGACTGGGTGGTATTTTTCTCCATTGTACACAGAGCCACTATGAGTTGGAATAGACTGAAGGGCTCCTAGAAACAACAGCATACAATGCTTCTGCCAAACCTCCCAAAGCTGAATTCATAAAATCCATTACCTACCACCATGGTATCCCACACAGCAATGCCTCGCATGAAAGTACTCATGACACAACAAATGAAGGAATGAACCCATGCTCATGGTACGCTCTGCTTTTGCCATGTGCCCTGGAATTCTGAAGTATCTGGCATTACAGAACAATGGGCAGCCTTCTAGAGAAATAATTATGACAAAAGAGAGGTGGTGTACCGTGCAGGGTAACATTTTCCAAGGGGTACATATGCTCTAAACTGCTGTCTAATATATGGTGCTATTTCTCCAGTAGCCAGGATCCATGGTCCCAAGAACAAAAGAGTGGAAATGACCATGGGACCATTCATTATTGCCCTAGTGATTCACTTGCAAAATGTCTGCTCTTTTTCAACCTTTTGCTCTGTGGTTCTGAAGATCCTCGTTCAAAGGGGAGAATACTCCCATTTGGAGGTTGATTCCATTGAACTGCAAGTTAAGGATGCCACCCAGCCACTTTGTGTCCCTCATGTCTCTGAATCAAAATGTAGATAGGAATTATTACATTGACTGATATGATTTATTCTAATCACCAAGGGGAATTTAAAGTCAATGAGAAACTAGAGCAACCGGATTCTGCTTTGACTAATGTATCAGACAATAAGGTTTGGGCCATCCTACTGATTTAAAATCATGATCGGTTAAAGAGCCAAAGTGCTTGCTGATGCAAAGGGAATTCAGAATGAGTTGTAGAGGAAAGTATTTCTAAATAGTAACTACAACCACAGGATCAGTCACAGAGATGAAGACAGTAAATATTAAGAGTACTTTTTTCTTGTCGGTCTGAAGCAAATATTTTTGTTTTCACAACATATATAATATAGTATATAAATGGGGCTAGTATGTGGTAGTGGTATGCATGTTAGTTGTATCACCTTAGGTGTAAGTATGATTTTTTTCATTGTCTCTAGAAGTCATGTATGGCTTGCAATGTGTCTGATCCAAGTTGACAAGGAGTGAACTGTGATGATTTCAGGTTATGTATAAACTTGGCTAGACTATGCTTCTCAGTGGCTTGGCAGTTAGGGTGTAGTCATTCTTCATGGGCACATCTGATATAATATACTCTTCTCCATATTGAGACAGTGGGTTCACAAGTAACAATTGTGAGGATGGCACAGGCAGTGTTTCATTCTGTACATTACGTCACTATGAGACAGGAAAAAATTGACATGAGTGCATCTAACACAAGAAGAACAAGAAAAGCCAAGCAATTGAATGAGAGTTTCGTTGAGTTGGTGGTAGGTGAGAGTACAGGGTCTGGGTGGGGATGGGATGCTTCCAACATATGGGACACTGACAAAGCTGCTTTTATTCTTTGGGTTCTGGATCCTGAATTTTGTTGGTCATATGATCTCTGGTCCTTTCCATCCAGTGGTCTGCCATGTGCCTGGAAATCCTAGGAGTTGTTAGTCTCGGGTGCCTACCAGATGGCTTGCCTATTTTGATTCACTATCCTCTACATTCAACAATCTGTTGCTTGATCTGCCAATCTTGAGTCTGTCAACCCTTTAGTTATTTGAGAAGCCTCCAGCCTGACATCTGACCAGAGGACTTGGAAGTGACTAACTTCTACAACCTCATGAGCCATGTCCTTCATTACTCTCTTGTTTCCCTCTCTCCCACATATTTATGAACTTATATATTCCATTGATGTAACTTCTCACAAAAACCAAGCCGAAGAAAACAAGTAATGAAGAGATGGAGTTACTTCAACTTGATAAGGAGAATTAATAAGCTATAGCTAACATCAGTGGTTAAAAACTGAGTGTTCCTTAAGCACTCCCTCAATGCAAGAACACTTTGTTCTATTAAACAGGCATTCCATGACGCTCACCCTTCAACACGATCTCTGAAGACAAAGTGAATACAGAAGCAAATGTGGTGAAGAAAGCTGATGGAGCCCGGCTATCAAAAGAGATAGTGTCTGGGGTCTTAAAGACATGAAGGTAAACAAGTGGCCATCTAGCTCAGGAGCAACAAAGCCCACATGGAAGAAGCACACCATCCTGTGCGATCACAAGGTGTTGAAGGGATCAGGTATCAGGCATCAAAGAACAAAAAAAAAAAAATCTAATCATGTGAATGAGGGGGAGTGCAGATTGGGGACATAAGACCCATCTGTAGGCAGCTGGACATCCCCTTACAGAAGAGTCGCAGGAAGGAGACGAGATAGTCAGGGTGTAGTGTAGCAATGATGAAACATACAACTGTCCTCTAGTTCCTAAATGCTTCCTCTCTATCCCCCAATCCCCCACTATTATGATCCCAATTCTACCTTACAAATCTGGCTAGACCAGAGCATGTACACTGGTACAGATAGGAACTGGAAACACATGGAATCCAGGGCAGATGACCCCTTCAGGACCAGTGCTGAGAGTGGCGATACTGGGAGGGTGGAGGGAGGGCAGGGTGGAAAGAGGGAACCGATTGCAAGGATCTACATATAACATCCTCCATGGGGGAGTGGACAACAGAAAAGTGGGTGAAGGGAGATGTCGGACAGTGTAAGACTTGACAAAATAATAATCATTTATAAATTATCAAAGGTTCATGAGGGAGGGGGGAGCAGGAAGGGAGGGGGAAAAGTGAGGCGCTGATACCAAGGGCTCAAGCAGAAAGCAAATGTTTTGAGAATGATGAGGGCAACAAATGTACAGATGTGTTTGACACAATGGATGTATGGATGGATTGTGATAAGAGTTGCACGAGCCCTCAATAAAATGATTTTTTTAAAAAAAGAATAAAAGAAAAGCTGAGCGTTCTCTCAGATTTGGAGTAAGGTAAGAATATCTGTTCTCACCACTCTTAATCAAAAACCGTCAGCATGGAACTGAAAAGTCTAGGCACGATAGTAAAGCATTGATCCCAGAAAAAATGAAAATGTATGTATATACAAAAACATGTGTAAAAATTTTAATAACAATTCTATTTAATATTAAAAAGACCCACTGGATTCAGCCTAGATTATGTTCAAAACTTAAAAATTACTATGACCAGTGTAATACATCCATACAATGGAATATTATTCAAAAATAAAGAAATCAACTACAGATACACCCCCAAAATTTAGATGAACATTCTTTGAATTATGCTAACCACAAAAAAATCAATCTAAAAGCAAAACATACTGCATGATTTTATTTATGTAACATTTTTCTAATTGGCAAAATTTAATAATGTAGGGCAGATTAGTGGTTTCCTGGGATTAAGCCACAATCACAGCGTGGGACTGGAGAGAGAGGTGCCTGTGGTTAGAGAAGACTCACAATTAGATCCCTGTGGTGCTCCAAATGCTCCGTGTCTTGAATCTGTTGATGGATGCAAGCATCTGAACCGATGATGCAATTGCACTGAATGCAAGACTCGGCCACACACAGGATTAAAACAAAAACTGGGTAAATATGAATTACATCAATGACACATATCTGTTTCAATGTTCTGATTGTGCTATAATGCTGTATATTGTTCAGGGTTACCCTGTGGGAAAATTAGAATATAATATGTTGTATGGACACATTTAGCTTTACTCAAACCCACCCCCTCCCAAAAAATTTAGGAGGGATAAAATCAAGACCAGCATAAAGCTCCTTCCTATGAAATAGAAATCGGGTATAGCTCAACTCTACAACTTTGTAACATTTCTGAAATGAGTTGTCTCCCCAGGACACTCTTTTTCTCAGCTGGGTTCCATAATTCATTGCAGTGCTGTTGCTGCTGTTTTTAGGTGCCACTGAGTTGGTTCCCACCCAGAGTATCACTGTGCCCAACAGAACACAATACCGCCCGGTCCGGCACCATCCTCACAATGATCCCTGTGCTGGAGCTCGATATTACAGCCATGGCATCGATTCGTCTTGTGGAGGGCATTGCTCTGTTTTGCTGCCCTTCCACTTTACCAAGCAGGGTGTCTTCCCTAGGCACCCATTTCTCCCGTCAATGTACAAAGCATGTAAGATGAAGTCTTGCAATCTTTTCCTCTTAGGAACATTCCATCAGTACTTCTTCCAAGACAAATTTGTTTGTCCTTTTGGCAGCCCATGGTACTTTCAATCTGCTTCTCCAGCACCACATTTCAAATGCCTCGATTCTTCTCTAGCCTTCCTTATTCGTTGCCCAACTTTCACATGCATATGAGGCAATGGAAAATCTCGTGGCTTTGGTCAGACACACCTTAGTCCTCAAAGGAACATTCTTATTTTTAAAGAATAGTTTAAAAGAAGTCTTATGCAGCAGATTTACCTAAATTTCGTGGTATCTTAGTGAAAAAGTCTTTGTGTTAAAATAAAGCAAACAGAAATAAAATAGAAAGCATGGAATACTTAGATGGAAAATCATGGACGTAAAGCAAGTGTGAGGTTTAATTCAAGTGTTACATTCAGTGCAATTGCAGACAGTGAAGCCAAGGAACAGCTACTTCGTGGGGGTAGACATCAGCTGCACACAGGAGTTCACGCTAAAACGTTTTCTGATTTGGCAATCTGAAGTAAATTATAATTTTCTACTTTTGGTGTCATTAAGCATATTCCCTGGGACAACTGCTTTGTGCATGCTGTTTTCTGCATTCTAGTGTCACATATTTTTAATTGTTCTTTTGGCTATAGGGAGACACTGGATCAGACAAGTGAGAACTGAGGACACCAATTAAAGGACTTATAACCAAGTCAAATGGAAGTCCAAGGAACTAAGAAATTGTCATATAGGCATTTGATTAGCTAATATTTTGTTGAGGATAGGTTAGATTTGGGAAATGATTTTACATTGGATAGTAAAGTATAGTGGCTTACTGTGGCCGACTTCAGGAACTAATTAAGTTTTTCCAAATATTTTTTGTATTCAATTTATGCAAAAAATTGCTATGTGAGAATTTTCTTCCTTGGAGTGTATCATTTTCACACCCAAACTTGTCCATAGATAAAAAATTTCCTTTTAGTTTTCATGGCTTCTAGTAATTCATATGGTCAGATAACAGGGACTTGTTTTTGAGATGGCTCTCTTGCATGCTGCTAAGTGATGTGAAGTCTCAGGCAGGAGAAAAAACAAGAGAGAAATAATGAAAGACTTTAATTCAGTAAAAACTGTTCAGTTCATATGAATACATTAATTTTGATCAGAAAGATTTTATGACCTCTCTTTTACACATTAATCCACCTTCGACCACATTTTTTTTGAGGGCAAGCTCCTTTCCTTTATTTACCTGCCAACAGTCTTTGGCCACCTTCTCAGAGACGGAAGCAGAACCTAGAACACAATAGGATTACAGTCCTATCTTGTGTAAAGCCATCCTAGTGTTGTACTGCCCTTCCACATTCCCTGATAACCTCTTATAAAATGGGCCATGATAGCAATATCCATCAATTTGCTGATCATGCCAGAAACCGGCTGGTGCCTCTGTCTTGACTAACTTCAAAGAAAACATCCCTTACTTGTAGACTTGAATCTGTGTACAGGTTAACAGCCTGTTAGCAAGAAGCATGGGTGTAAAAAGGTAAGAGATAAAAAGGCAAAAGATTTATACAATTTGAAGAGAAATGTGGTGAAAAAAGCTGATGGTGCCCGGCTATCAAAAGATATAACGTCTGGGGTCTTAAAGCCTTGACTTTAAATATGCGGTCATTTATCAGAGAAGCAACAAACCCACATGGAAGAAGCACACCAGCCTGTGTGATCATGAGGTGTCATGGGATTGGGTAACAGCTGTCAGAACACATGAAACAAATAAACAGAAAACATATTGCTGAGAACAAGGGGCGTTGGAACAAGGCCCCCAAACCCATCTGTAGACAATAGGACATCTGCTCATAGAAGTGTCACAAAGAATTGATGAGTTAAGCAGGGTATAGAATACCATCAATGAAATGCATAATATTCCTTTGGTTCCTTGAGGCTTCCTCACCCCCTCAGCATCATGAGCCCAGTCCTGCCTTTCACTGAGGGCTTGACTGGAGTATGTACACAGGAGTATGTACAGATAAGAACTCACAACACACGGAATCCAGGTCGGATAAACCCCTCAGGAAAAGGAATGAGAGTAGTGATATCAGGAGGGTAGGGGAGGAAGGGTCACTGATTGTAATGATCAACACATCACCACCACCACCCCCACTCCCGCCAACGATGAACAACAGAAACCATGGGGGAACGGAGACAGCGGTTGGTCACTAGGATAGGACGGTGTGGCAGTTACATAATCTGTCATCCTGTGAAAGGGTGGAGTCTAGCCTGTCAATCAGATCACAGTCAATGAAATGCTGGTGTGGGCATGGTCTTCTCCTGAGGATACTGGGAACTCCTGTCCTTCTCCCTGGAAGTGAAAGATACACTTACTATGAGACATTCCTGTTAACTAACCACATGGAGCTACACTGATATAGCCAGAAACCTGGAGCTGGAGGAGCCACATGGAGACCCACGCCAGCGCTGAGATGTTTCCACAGCCACTAGATCCACAAGACTTTCAACCCACTGACCCATTATCTTCTTGCATTCAGTGTCATTGCACGTGCTGTGTAAGTATGAATAGGAATTTATAGATTGGTATCAGACATAGCAGCTAATATTGGATTTATGGACTTGATCTGGACTGGGCTGGGATGTTTTCTTAATATACAACTACTCTTTATATAAGGCTCTTTCTTATACACATATGGCTATCTATGTATTTGTTTCTCTAGTCAACCCAGACTAACACATACAGGGAGGAGGGAGGGGAAAAAAGAGGGGCTGATATCAAGGGCTGAAGTAGAAAGTAAACGGTTAGAAAATAATGATGGCAACATATGTACAAATATGCTTAATTCAATTGATGTATGGATTGTTATAAGAGCTGTAAGAGCCCCTAGTAAAATGATCTTTAAAACACACACACACATTCCCCCAAATAAATAAACAAACAAATAAATAAGAGACTAGGCCCTGGAATTGGTCAAGTGCTCTATATTTTGTGTCTCTGGCAGTGAAAAGCCACAGACTTGTTCCTGCCTTTTAAGGGGGAAGAAGGGGAGCAGTGAAGGAGAGATAGGGGTTGGGAAAGAAACATTGTTTTATAGATCATATTTTATATGACACATGGGGTCAAATCGAGAGAGTTGTCTAATTTTGGGAGGTTAAATTTTACATGACCTGAACAGGCCATGTTCAGAAGCATATTTGCCAGTTCCTGGAACAAGCAAGAGAATGACAGATTCAAGAGGCATGTGAATGGAGCTCCTGGTCAAACATCTGGTCATGAGGCTTTGGGCTACACACTATGAGGCCACAGGTAGTCAGGCAGCCAACGTACTCCAGCCCATCTCTCGCCCTGACATTGGGCTGCTTCCTGATTCCATGCAGCAGCTTTCCCCTCCACCCGTAGGCCAGATAGGGAAGAGCAACAGTGTCATCCAAATCAGCTCAGCTTCCATCATCCCGTTCAACAGGAAGTAGTTGCAGAAGGATGATCTTCACCCTTTGACTTCCAGGACAATTTGGATGGTATCACTTGGAGGGGGAGATATTAGCTAGACAGAGATGGGCAATGATTTCTACGACTCTGGTCTGCATTTTGTCCCTCAGCAGAAAGATTTCTTGTTAGAGGGTCAAGAACTGAGGAGCAAAGAGGCTTGACACCTTGAGCCGTGTCCAGTAACATCAGTTTCTGCTCAGATGTTGTCCAATATGAAACAGCAAGCATAATGCTAGCCATCACAATTTTAGTTATTTTGTTGTTGCCAATCTTTATCGAGTTTAATTCTTAAATTTATGTCAAGTCGTCAAGTGTTTTTCATGGGGGTGGGTAGTTAGCCTGCTGTTCATCAAAATACTGGACATATTTTAATAATTTAAATAGCTTAAGGTTTAATTTGTTAGACATCCAAAATATAACAGCTCCCTCCCTTGCGTTAAAAATGACTTCAAAGCTCAATGAGTAGGGATGTTCTAACTCAGGAATACGGTAAGCAAGGCAAGTCACCAGGTAAGAAGCACCCTCTGTTTAGGGGTCGCAGGGACTAGCAGTCTGGTAAGGCCAGGCATGGAAGCATCCCCCAACTTAGAGAAACAAGAGTTCATGAATCTTCAGTGGATCATAGTTTAATGACCCCTCAAGACATGTAGATATGGATAATTTTTAATGATCATTGGAAACCCTGCCTTCTTCAATGATCAATTAGATCCTGTGTCATTGTTGAAAACCTGCTAATCTTTTCCTGTGATCACTGCAAACTGCCCATTAATATCTTCCTGTGATCCTTATAAATATCAGCTACGGTCACTCAGTTTAAGGTATATAACGTCCTTGATTTTTACTGTATTTTTAAAACAGTTTGGAGGTAGCAAATGCCATTGTTTCCTTCTGCTTCGAGTTTCAGAATGAGCTTAGATCTTCTCCAGGTCACCTTGTGTCTGTCTTGGAATGACACAGTAACCTGTCTCCCAGCAACGTTTTCAACTGAGTTTATTGTATTTACCTGAAGAGTTTTATTCATATTCATATATTTAGAAATTGGATACTCCTGCTAGATTCTAGTAAAGTCGAATATAGTTTTATATCCATACTGTTAAGTCTGAAGATTGTTATTTCACATCAAAATGTTTTCTAGTTAATGAAGGTTAATTTTCCAAAATTAGGAAATAAAGTTAATCACTAAATTCAGAGATATTTTACCTAAACCTTTATTTTTGGTTGACTTTGGTTTACTTTGCATTACTTTCACTAATATGGATTATTATTATCAGAAACAAGTTAACCATGGCTATTTTTAAGTTTAGCGTCTGCAGATGGTTCTTACCTTGATGATGTTTTGAGGGCTCCCGAAATAAATCACAGTTTGGAGTTTTGTTTTTGTTCTCTTT
The DNA here is from genome assembly GCF_050624435.1 of Tenrec ecaudatus. Taxonomy (NCBI): domain Eukaryota; kingdom Metazoa; phylum Chordata; class Mammalia; order Afrosoricida; family Tenrecidae; genus Tenrec; species Tenrec ecaudatus. Next base: position 54,203,984 of record NC_134538.1, on the reverse strand, counting down.
CATCAGAAGGACCCACAAAAAGGACCATATTGGACATTTAAACAAGGACTTCCCAATGGGACTGGTCATGTCACTGAACGGAATCAAGATTTCCAGAATTCTTATGGAGAAACTTACGGGTTCAGAACTCCTGAATCAAGATAAGTGGACCAAAATTCATTACAGAATAGTTTGCTAAAGGACTATATGTCTTATGTGTGTGCAGAACGGTAGGTGTGCTACCAGTATTTTAAAGTTATCTTTTGGCATAAAAGAAATAATTTTTCTTTTCATCTGAACTATAACTGACAGTAATTTAATAGACTATGTTCATGCAAACAAAGGTGAACTATAACTTTTATTTTCCTAATCCCTACAGAAGTGGAAAATTATTAATGAATGTTCTCATAGATTGAATCAGACCCCCTCGAACATGTCTTACCTTGAGAGTATCATGACTCTCAATATTATACCATTATCCTCAATTTGGGAATCTAATATAATTATCCTACAAGTTGTAAATCCTAACCTCTCTGAGGTTAATGAGGCAGGATCTGTGGAAGTTATGTTAATGATACAGGATACAACCTACAGAATTATTTGTATCTGGAGTTAATCTCTTTGGGGATATAAAATAGATTAAGTAAATGAGCAGGAATCAAAGGGATTTCCTACCACTAAGAACTGAAGAGTCAGAAGCTAAGTAAATTTCTCCCAGTGGGGAGAAATTCTTAGAATCCGAGGAAGATTGTTGGAAAAGACATTGTCCCAAATCCCAAGGAGCATGTCATACTCCAAAGCTGAGACTCTGAATTCCGAAGGCCTGAGAGAACAGCTGTCAAGGCTCCGTCTTACCTATTTAGACACATGTTGTCAGAAGAGACTCGTACCTGGTGAAGGACATGGTGCTTGGGAAAGGGGAGGCGCAGAGGCAATGAGGAAGGCCCTCAGTGAGATGGATTGGCACAGTGGCTGCAGCAATGGGCTCAGGCAGAAACAAGGGTGAGGATGGCGCAGTGGCCGGCAGTGTGGTTCTGTGGTGCGCGGGGTGGCTGTGGGCTGGAACCACCTCAATGACACCTGACAACAACAACCACTGGTCTAACAGCGCCAGATAAATAAGATGAGCTTCTTTATGTTTTTATGGCAATATAGTTGCATACATAAATTCAACAAGTATCTGCTCCTTGTTAACAGGGCATAACGGGAGATCTTGGTATGGTTATAACTTATTTTGTAAGAAGTAACACCAGACTAGTTCCAAGGAATTGGGAGTTTGAAGATGGCCCAAATGTTCAACTCTTTTTGACACGACTGGGTTGCATTTCTTCCCACAATTCTCTGGTGTATATTTCCTCATAGCCTCAGGTTCTGCGATTCCCTACAACATCCCACGGAAACTCAGGAAACTTTGAGAAAATAATACACATGGTCATGGGTGTTGCTCAGGACAAAATCCAAGGCTAGGGCAGAAGCAAGCCAAATACAGGATCCAGAGACAGAAGCCAAAAATGTCCAGAAGTCACAGCAGGTCTAACTTCTACCAAAGCTCAGTCAGGAAAATCGAGGTCTGACTCTCCAGGTGAGGTAATGTGTGTAGACCGATATGGTGGCACCCTTGTGTATCCTAGGCAAACAAAGGGTTGTCTTATCACACCTCACACTAGGGTGGGCTCTTAAGAGGAGGCCCTTAAGGAAACAAAGGATATGGCTCAGTGCACATCCTCCCACAAGATCAGCTTTCAATCCCTGATGCCAGAGGCTTAGGGGGAGAGAAAATGTTTTGAGAATTATGAGGGCAATGAATGTACAAATGTGCTTGACACAATTGATGTATGTATGGATTGTGATAAGAGGTGTATGAGCCCCTAATAAAATGATTTTTAAATAAATAAATATGCTTTTGATTTATAAACTTATAATTCTTCTCTATTTATTTACTACTTTTATATGCCTCATGTGAACAGTTATACCAAGATTAAAAAGAATACATTCACCAACATCTGGTCAGATGGAAATCTTTATGTACTTAGATGCTATATTTGTCTCATATTTCTATCTACCCACATTCACTAGAATGAATATTTTCCTATCTTGTTTTCTTGATTAGGCTCTAGTTGGAAAATATATCCATGTAAACAAATTGGCAAAACTAAATCAAGTTATTGTGACTATTCCACATCACATATATTCATATAGTGCAAGTTGGGGGATGTGCTAAATACATGTGAAATTATTTTCACAATCATTCAAGAAGTTCAGAGAAATATGATGATGATGAAATAGATTTTAAAATGATGGTAAACCAAGGGAGATCTCTGTTTCTAGTAAACTTGCTCACCCAAAGCATTGATGACTGAACCCTGTTAGCTTTATCACAGCTAAGCACCTTCCTAGAAATAGTTTTCAAGCACTTTTATATTCAAATCTTAGCAAATATACTTTTGGAGCTATTAGTAATGAAATTGTTTTGTTACTCATCTTGATGGTAAAAGCTGCTGCTTTTAATAAGACAATGAGAATTGCGTCATCTGCTTTCCGTTCTGCCTTAGTTATGAGATTGACCAAACTTCATTTAATAGAATTACCATAACACTATTTCATGCTACTTGCTGTCGTTATTTCTCTTTCTTTTCCAACGATTTTGATTTTCTGTTTCACCACATGGCAAACCTTGGTGACAGTGATTACGTATTTTGCTGCTAACCAAAAGATCAGCAATTCTAAGCCAGCTGCTCCATGGGAGAAATATAGGGTGTTTTACTCCCAAAGGCATTAGTTTCAGAAACTCACAAGGTCAGTTCTTCCCTGTCCTACAGGGTCACTTTGAGTTGGACAAGACTCAATGGCAGTAAATGAGATCTCAAGTAAAACTTTAATATCTGTAAGCTATTTATATTAGGCAAATAATAATATTATGAAACCTCTCAGAGTTGTAGTGAGGTGCTGAGTTGAAGCCAACTCATATTCACCCTGTATATAACAAAACAAAATACTGCCTGGTCCTGCAAATTGACTCTCCCAATTGTTGTTACACTTGAGCCTATTGTCGCAGTCACTGTGTCAAGCCATCTGATGGAGTGTCTTCTTTCTGTGTGTGAGCCTCCACTTTACCAAACATAGCCCTCTTCTTTACCAAGAATGACAATGAAACCTAAAAAAAACAAACCAAAAAAACCCCTTTCAACTCACTGCTGTCGAGTTGATTCTAACTCATAGTGACCCTAGAGTAATCATACTATGGAATTTTATGCATAATCAAAACCATGACAACTCTCTTAAATATTACAAGACATGGGCAAAACTAGAGAACATTATGCTTAGTAAATTCAGTCAATCGTATAAAAACAAATATTTAATATCACCACTGTTATAAGGAAAAACTAAGAAAAAACCTGCTTTATAGTCTATGCGTAAAAGCAAGTTTCAGTCTCTCATCTGACATCCACTTTGATCTTCTCTTTAGTTCCCTGTCATTTCCATGACTGCTTTCTTTATGAATGATGTTTACAATGTCTTCCCATCAAGTCTTCTGAAGCAAATCTGTTCTTGGGATGTTCTTGGAAATTCATAAAACTGAAAATCGTACATTGGCTCTCAGGGACTGGTTTCAATTTTCTTTCAGCTTTTAAACTGACATACAAGCAAATGATGGTTTTGTCCACAGTCAGCCTTGGGCCTGTTTTTAGATGCTCATGCTGAGCTCCTCCATCATCTTGCAAAATTCTATCATTAGATCTTCAACTTTCTTTATAACATCAAAACCATTTTCCCCCAACTACTATTCCTTCCTCTTTGTTCCCAACTTTTCATTGAAATTTCCCCAAATTATCAATGCATTTCCTTGTATGCTTGATCAATTTCTGAAAAAAAGAATTGGTAGAATCCTTCATTTTCTCCATCAGTAGCTTTAGTGGTTGGTGCATAAGTTTGGATAGTATTGTATCATTGGATTTCCTGGAAGGCACACGGATATGCTCCTATCATTGCACTTAAGACAGGTCTTGAAATACCCTTTGGGACATGAATGCAAGACCATTTCTTTTGATTGTGTCATTGTCAGTATAAGGAACCATAGCATATTCTGAAGCAAAATGCTCCATACTAGTCCATTTTAGCTCACTAACCCTTAGAATATCGATCTTTAATCACTCTATTTCATTTGTCACAGCTTCCAATTTTCCAAGGTGTATGCTTCATACATTCCAATCTCCAATCCTTGGATTGTCGCAGCTGATTCTTCTCATTCTGAGCCGTGCCCCATCAGCAAATGAAGGTCTTTACTCCCCAGGCTTCACTCCATTGCCGTCATATGGTCCTCTCTATTTTGAGAATGGAGTTCTTACTCGATCATACTTTAAGTGCCTTGCACCTGGAAAGGCTCATCTTCTGCTTCTGTTCTTTAGTCCTTCAGTATCTGAGAATGTTTTGATGCTTTGCATAAGTTTTTCGGTGGTTAATTCCTCTGAAGTCAACAGCTGCCTCCTTCTTGGTAGTCTGTTCTTAGTCTGGATGCTCCAAAGCTACTAAGCCAAAACCTGAAAGAAAGTTAATTAGGAAACAACACCTGTTTCAGAGAAGGAACATACAGGGAGTCATCTGAGTCTGTTTGGACTCATGCATCGTTCTTCAGGCCGGAAGCATGGAAGATGCTCATCGTCTGTTTTTTTGACTGATGGAATGGTCACATTATCAGCAGTGTGACTGTGGTCCTTGAACCTGTCACACATACCTTTGGATTAACACAGTAATAGAGTCTCCTATTCTAGAAAGAATGGATTTTGTGTATAAACTATTCATTACACACACCAATCAGAAATGTATGCCCTTGCACAGAACCCTTTGGACAAATGTAGGTTTATCTCAGTTGGAACTACGTTATAGGTGGGAATTCACAATTTCCAATGGAAGATAACTATGATTGTCGATGATGTGGCCATCTGGGAGATAACAGAAGCAAAAGTACAGAATTTACAATCTGGCCCAAGTCCTAATTTTCCATATAATTTGAAGAAAGTTAGTTAACACGCCTAGCTTATGGAAAAGATATCTAAAATGAACCTCTTGGGAACATGGCTATTGCTGTTGAGAGGAGAAAATGGTGAAACAGAAGAAAACTCTCAGAACGTTTATAAAGAACACCACCTGTTCCTCCTGTTCCTGGATTCCATGCGTCGTGAGCCCCCATCTCTTTTCTATACCCATGTACATACTCCCGTCTATGGGGGAAGGGAGACAGCGGTCAGTGTAAAATATGAAAATAATAATAATTTATCATCTACCAAGGGGTGTGAGGGTGGTGGGAAGAGGGAAGGGTGGGAGGAATGAGGAGCTGATACCAAGGGCTCAGTAGGAAGTAAATGTCAAAAAAAGAAAAGAAAGTAAATGTCTAGAAATGAATGAAGGCAACATGTGTACAAACATGCTTGATGCACTCAATGTATGGATTGCAATAAGAGTTGTAGGAGTCCCCAATAAAATGACCTTTTAATTAATAAAAAAAGAACACCGAACAACTAAGTTTTAATAACTAAGATGCATTTTTGTGCTATAAGATGGAGAGTGTTGTAGTCAATTATGGCAGGTGTGGTTGGGTCAGAAGGTAACAATTTATCATTTGATCTCCCTTTTGACCGACTTCAAAGTTATTTCTAAGTTTTATTATGTTCTGCTTTCTTTCAGGTGGAAGCTTCTCTGTGTTTTGTCATTGTTGCTGTTTATATTTTCTTGTTTCTAGTTTGGGTTTAGTATGACTTTATACATACGAAATCCAGGACAGGTGAATCTGTAGAAGACGACGGGATTAATAACTACCTGGAGACAGGGCAGGGCAGGGCAGGCGGAAGGAGGGCGCTAACAACAATGAGCATGAGAAAGAATAAAGTGTTCTGAACTTGATTGGGGTCCTGCACGCATAACTCTGATTAACACGAAGGCACAGGACTGGCCAGTGTTTTGTTCTGCTCTACACAGAGCTGCTTTGAGTCAGGGCCAACTGCGGCACCCAACAGCAATGCTCAATTATAGGAAATGTGAAGCTCAAGGAAGCATTCTGACGAGTTTTTCCAAGACAAATGTCTTCATTATTCTGACATCCCATACACACTCAATATTCTTTTCCAATACCAGAAATGAAAGTCATGAATTCTTTTCCAGTGATGTGTGTATGTATGTCAGTGTGCATGAATGTGCCATAGACTGAAACTGCCCGGTCCTGTGTCATCCTCATAATTGCTATGTTTGGGCCCATAGTTGCAGCCACTGTGTCAATTTGTCTTGTTAAAGAACACCCTCTTTTCAACTGCCCTTTTTCTCTCCCCAGAATGGTGTTCTTTTCCAGGGACTGGTCTCGTTTAATATGTCCAAAGGACATGAGATGAAGTTTCACCATCGATGCTTCTAAGGAACATTCTGATTCTACTTCTAAGACAGATTTATGGGTACTTTTGCCAGTTCATGGTAATGTCAATATTCTTCACCATAATTCAAATATATCAATTCTTCTTTCATCTTCTTTATTCAATCTCCAACATTCACATGCAAATGAGGTGATTGAAAATACCATGGGTTGGAGAAGGGACAACTTAGTCCTCCAGGTAACATTCTTGGTTTTCAATACTTTGAATCTTCTGCGTCAAATTTACCTAAGGTAATACATCGTTTGATCTCTTGACTGCAGCTTCCACTGGCATGGATTGTGGAACCACACAAGATGATGCCTTGACAGCTTCGATCATTGCTCCATTTATTATAACATTACCTATTGGTCCAGTTGTGAAAAATTTGGTTTTATCTACATTGAGTTGTAATCCATACTGGAAGCTGTAATAGTTGATCTTCAATAAGTGCTCACTTTAGCAAGCAAGGTTGGGCCATCTGCATACCGCAGATTGTTAATAAATGGTCTTCCAATCCTGATGCCACACTCCTCTTCATATAATCCAGCTTCTTCAATTGTTGGACTCACAATAGGCTGATATACATTAAGTACTTTATGAAAACAGAAATATATTGACACACAGTTCTGGAGCACCCTGAGGAAGAGTCTATTCCAATTCTTTCTTCTCACTTCGGGGCATCTTTCTGTGTTTTTATTTTAATGACAGCTGGAACCTTTGCTCTCACATGGCCATTGTTATTCTATGTCAATGTGTCTCTGACCCTCCCTTATAAGATACCACTCTGAAAGGGGTAGGACCTAAGCTGCTCCCATATGATCTCTAAGTAATCTAATTAATAATATATTTTAAGGTCCCACTTCCTAAGAATGTCACATTCACAGGCATAGGCAAGGCTGAGGGTAGACAAATGCATCAAAATATATTTTTTAGAACATAATTCAAAGCATAATAATCCTATGTTGTTTCTCACGGACGTTATCTATGGCAATTTATGATTACGAAGCAAATAAATCAGAAAACTCCTATGATAGAACACAGGCTCAATAGTTTATGAGCTATCTGATTTTAGACTACTTACTTAACAGATCCAAAGGTCATTTTTACAATGATTATTGTTTTATTTTTGTTGCTTTTTTAAAGGTAACACCAGGTACCTTTGAGTCAATTCTGATTCATAGAAATGCTGCATATGACTCCTCGCAAAGCTGTGTTATGTGATATTTGACCATCTTCACTTCATTTTGGACTTGATATATTGGTGTGTTCTTTTTTGGTTTTCTAATTTCAAGTCTTTGTACATTTCATTATAATGCTTTACTCTGTCTTCTGGGGCTGCTTTTGGAAATTTCCTGTTCTGCTTCATCATTTCTTCCATTTGCTTCAGCCCCTCAACATTCAAGAGCCAGTTTCAGAGTCTCTGCAGGAATCCGTTTTTGCTTTTGTTTTCCTTTCTCTCGTATCTTTTAATAACTTTCTGGTTTCTTCGTGTGTGATATCCCTGATGGTATCTCACAACTTCTCTTGTCTTTGGTTATTAGTGCTCGGGAAGTCATTTATTCTCGAGAAGACCTCTGTATTCAGGTGGGATCTACTTAATGCTCTACTTCAGCTTTTGTGGATTTTTATTGTCTTTAGTTTCAATTTGAATCTGCATATGAGCAGTGGAGAGTCTACACTGCAGTCAGACCTTGGTCTTATTCTGACGGACAATATTGAGCTTCTCCATTATCCATACTGTTGTTGGTAGGTGCTGTCAGTTCGTAGCAACTCCATGCACAATAGAAGGAAACACTGCCCAGTCCTGCGCCATGCTCACATCTACTCCTTGGCTGGAGCCCATGTTTGAAGCCACGGTGCTTCTCAATCCATCTCCGTTAGAGCCTTCCTCTTTTCCACTGCCCTTTTGCTTTACCAAGCATGATGCCCTTCTCTAGAGACCGGTCTCCCCAGGGGACATATCCAAAATGTGTACGGTGAAGTCTTGCCATGTTTGCCTCTAGGAAGCACTCTGGCCATACTTCTTACAAGACAGATGGGTTTGTCCTTCTGGCAGTCCATGGTGCTTTCAATGTTCTACTCCAGCACCCCGATTCAAATGCCTCTTCTTTGGTCTTCCTTATTTAATATTCAACTTTCACATACATAGGAGGCAAGGTGAAATACCATGGCTTGGGTCAGGCACACCTTAGTTCTCAAAGTAACATCGTTGCTTTCAATCCTCTAAAGAGGTCTTGTGCAGCAGGTTTATGTACGGCCACTTCACCGTTGCTTCCATGAGCATTGTTTGTGGATACAAACAAGACAAAAGTCTTTTGGAAACTTCAACTTCTGTTCCATTTATAAGGTATTGCTTATTGGTCTAGTTGCCAGGATGTTGCTCTTCTTTACATCTGTCTGTCAGTTTGTCATACTGCGGTGCCTTGTGTGTTGATGTGATACTGGTATTTCTAATTCCACTCAAAGCGAACAGGTTTCAGTGGAGCTTCCAGACAAGAATAGACATTGAAGAAGATCTTGGCTCCCTCCTTCAGAGGAAGCAGCCACTGAAAACCTTCTGCATAAATTTGAAGTATTGCCAGACACCGAAGGTCTAATGAATGGACATATGTTTCCATATATGTAGTTAATTCTATTCTTGCATATGTCATCTAATTGTGTCCATGTGAATATCTATCACTTATGTTGTTTTAAAAAGGTATGCCTAAAAAATAAGTCACTGGTCTTGCAAACTTCTATGATTTGATTGCCAGTGTTGTTTCTGTCACTAGGATCACATTTTAGAACTATTGATCCTTCTTTATTTCCAGCTTTTATAGTTATTTCAATCACAAATAATTATCAATGTGCCTTCATTGTATCAATTTTCAGACTATAGAAATTAGTAACAATCTTAAATTTGTTCATCTTTGGCATTAGTTGTTGATGTATAAATATGAATAATAGTATTAACTGGTTTTCCATATGCCTTCTTGCAGACATATAGATATTAGTGCATCATTGACAGCATTGTACTTTAGAACACGTCTTAAAATGTTTCTTTTGATGCTGAATATGATATTGTTTCTTTTCAACTTGTCATTCCATGCATAGTAGATAATGTGATATCTGATTCAAACTGGCCAATACAGATCACTGATAGCTGTTGTTGTTGTTGGTAGGTGCCATCGAGTGACCCTATGTATACAGCAGGAAACACTGCCTGGTCCTACACCGTCCTCTCAATTGTTCTTCCTCTTTTTTTTAGGTACAAAGTCAGTATTTATTGAGCAACAACAACAAAAGGCAATAATGTACACATTACAAATGGAAGAAATAACATGCAATTAATATTAATTAGTTGGCTGACTATTTTTATAATATATTTTTCTACACAATTCAGTGATATATTTCTTTATTGCTTCTTCATGTAACAGTAATTATGTAAAGTCCATTTTCTATATAGAGAGTAAAAAAATTAGCTCTTCCACTGTATGGCGGATTCAAGATTTGATTTTTTTTGTCTTATTTGCTTTCTTTTTTTTTAAAGGTCATTTGATTGGGGGCTCTTACAGCTCATAATAATCCACACATCAATTGTATCAAACATATTTGTACATCTGTTGCCATCATCCTTTTCTAAACATCTACTTTCTATTCGAGCCCTTGGTCTCAGCTCCTCTTTTTTCCCTCCTTCCCCACCTTCTTACCCTCGTGAACCCTTGATAAATGATAAATTATTATTATGTTCATATCTCACACTGACCGCTGTCTCCCTTCACCCACATTCGTAATTTATAAGTATTTTTCGTATATTTGAAACCATCGCTGCAGCCACTGTGTCAATCCATCTCTTCAAGGGCCTTTCCTTTTTCACTGCCCGCTGCTTCACCAAGCATGATGTCTGCCTCCCGGAACTGGTCTCTCCTGACAATGTGTCCAAAGGACATGAATGGGAGTTCCTCATCTTGGCTTTGAAGCAGCATTCGGGCCGTGCTTCCTCCAAGGCAGACCTGTTTGTCTCGGTGCTTTCATTACTCCCTGCCAACTGCACAGTGCACACGCACCCATTCTTCTTCCGTCTTCCTCCTTCAATGTCCAACGTTCACGTGCATATGAGGCGATTGAAAATACCCTGGCTTGGGGCAAGTGTACTATCCTTGCTTTTCAACATTTTAAAAATCTTTTTATTGGGAGCTCTAACAGACATCATCACATTCCATAGTTCGGTCACATTAAGCAGTATTACACACTTGTTAACACAATCCGTTTCAAAACATTCTCCTACTTCTTGACCTATGTGATATCTGCTCCATTCTATCACCTCCTTCTCCCTCCCTACCCCCTGAACCCTTGTTTTTTATATATATATATCCATTCACCCACAATTCTGTCGTTCACTTCCCATGAGTGGGGTAATACAGTCATTATTGCTGTCAGCTCCCCCTGCCCCACCTACCAGCCTCTCTTCCCATACCCTCAAGAAATCATTGCTCCAATTACTTTTTCTAGGGGGGTTACCTATGTTGGCCTGCATGCATCAAACTATCTTAATTTTACCAATGACCTTATGCAAGTCTAACAAGGTTAACGAGGTAGGGGGAGGAAATTTTAAAGAACTAGAAGATAGTTAAATGTTTCATCAATGCTATACAGGACTCTGAATATATCATCCCTTCCTTTTAGCCCTTCTGTGAGGGATTGTCCAATTATTTTACAGGTGGGTTTTGGTTCTCCACTATATCTCTGCCCCTTCACATAGATTCAGTTACTTATTTTGGACCCTCTGATAGACAACTTGATCACACAGACTGATGTGCTTCTTTTATGTGGACTTTGTTGCTTCCCTGCTAGATGGCCGCTTATTTAACTTCAAGCCTTTAAGACCCCAAATGCTGCATCTTTTAATAGCTGGGCACGATCTGCTTTCTTCACCACATTTGCTTCTGCACCCATTTTTGTTTTCAGTGATCCTGCAGGGAAGGTGAGTATCCTACAGTGCCACATTGGTAGAACAGACCATTCTTGTATTGGAGTAAAGTTTATATAGAGGCCCAAAGTCCATCTGCTTCCTTGCTGTTTTTGCAGCTTCCTTGCTGTTTTTACATATATATACACATATAAACAAATACACCTAAATTTATATATTTAAATTTCAGGAGGGAGTCTGCAGCAGATTTACCTAATGCAATACATTGTTTGATCACTGGACTGCTGCTTCCATGAGCATTGATTCCAATCAAGAAAGACTTCCTTGACAGCTTCAATCTTTTATCCACTTATCATGATGCTACCTATCGGTCCAGTTCGGGGGATTTTTGTTTTATTTACATTGAGCTTTAATCCAAACTGAAGACTCTCATCCTTGATCTTCATCAGGAAGTGCTTCAAGTCCTCCTCACTTTGATCAAGGAAGGCGCCAATGCACAGAATGCCAGCGTTCCATTTCATTTTCCTGATTCATGCTTCAGCCATTGCACATTCTGATTTTTAATTGTTGTGGGAAGGTGATTTTTCTCATTTTCAGTCATGTCCTACCAGAAAACTTAAAGTTCCTAAAACTCTCCTCCATACATATCATTCACATTGGCTCTGGTTTGATGAAGCAGTTCTTCCTCAGTTTTGTTTGGAATACCTTCCAATGATGGACTCTCCAGCTCTAGATCAGACAATGTTTCTCTCCCATTTATAAAGTTTCTACTTCCCAAATTTGTCAGGAGTAGATAACCAGCTGCTATTACCTAGTCTGTCTAACTCTGGAAACTCTGCTAAACCGTGGGTGACTCTACTGATATTTAAAACACTGATAGCTTGCAGCAGCCAGCAGCCTGCAAGTTTGGACAATTTGGCAAACTGAGAGATGAGTAATTAATTCGTATTGATCATCACTTTATATTGTTTTATGTGAAACGTACCTATTGTCCATCCGCTGTGTTACATCGACCAGGGTTGCTTTGCGGGACCACCATGTAACTACTGATTCTAAGGCTTACACTGGCTTACGACTGGCATTATCCCCGGGGCTTGATAAGCCTTAATTGGATAAGTTTATCCCCATGCTTCTGGCCATTAAAAGGGTTCCGGAGAAGCACACCGGCCAGTGCGATCACGAGGTGCCCAAGGGACCAGGTATAAGGCATCATGAAAAAAAAAAGATATAAGTGTGTGTATGTATGTGTATATATGTGTATATGTATATATATATGTGTATATATGTATAGTATATATATATATATCATATTAAATGAAGGGGGAAGTGCAGAGTGGAGACCCAAGGCCCAAGTGTCGGCCAATGGAGATCCCCTCATAGAGGGGTTTAGGAGAGGAGATGGGTTAATTAAGGTGTGAGGTAGTATCGATGAAGAACACAGCTTTCCCCCAGATCCTGGATGCTTCCTCCCCCCAACTACCATGATCCGAATTCTACCTTGCAGGGCTGGATAGGACAGAGGCTGTACACTGGTACATATGAGGGTTGGAGGTACAGGGAATCCAGGGTGGATGATACCTTCAGGACCAAGGGTGTGAGGGGCGATGCTGGGAGAGTGGAGGGTGAGTGGGTTGGAAAGGGGGAACTGATTACAAGGATCTACATGTGACCTCTTCCCTGGGAGAGGGACAGCAGAGAAGGGGGGAAGGGAGACTCCGGATAGGGCAAGATATGACAAAATAACGATGTATAAATTACCAAGGGCACATGAGGGAGGGGGGAATGGGGAGGGAGGGGGCAGGGAAAAAAAGAGGACCTGATGCAAGGGGCTTAAGTGGAGAGCAAATGCCTTGAGAATGATTGGGGCAGGGAATGTATGGATGTGCTTTATACAATTGATGTATGTATATGTATGGATTGTGGTAAGAGTTGTTTGAGTCCCTAATAAAATGTAAAAGAAGAAAAGAGAAAAAAATGATTAGGGCAAAGACTGTACAGATGTGCTTTATACAATTGATGTATGTATATGTATGAACTGTGAAAAGAATTGTATCAGCCCCAATAAATTGTTAAAATAAAAAAATTAAAAAAAAAAAAAGGGTTCCGGAACAGAGTCCAGTCAACATTGAGACAAAATTTGACGTTTACTGTCATTATCAGGAATGAGGGGATTTCTCTATGACCCCTGGTATAAAGTTGGAAGGCTAGAGTCCCCCAAAGGCCTATTTATAGCTATGTGGTATCATCTGTAGCCCACCTCAAAGAAATGGAGTAGATAAAATGAGATAAAGGAACCCTATGCTGTTTTATCCTATGAGTTAATGGTTTTCTAGTTTTGCTCACTCAACTTTAAGTGCATTTTTCTGCCCCTTGTAATTAAAATCTACTAAATACCTTGCTAAGGATCCCTAGTGACACGGTGGTGAAAAAGACTATTTACTAACTGAAAGGTTGATTAAACTCTCAAACCATTCTGATATGTGGGAGAAAAAAGAAAAGTTCTACTCCCATGATGATTACAGTCTATGAAAATATATGGGGTAGTTCTCCATTTTATCAGGTCGCTATGAGTCAGACTAAAGGGGCCCTTGTCTCACTGTCAGGTAAATATGGGGCTGTCAACTGAAAGGTTAGCAGTTCAAATACACCCTTTTCTCTGTGGGAGAAGGATGAGGCTATCAGGTCCTCTATATATTTACAACCTTGGGAAGCCTATGTGGAATGCACTCCATGGCAGAGGGGTGTCTCTTATTCTGTTTGAGTCAGGACAGATCAACCGTACCCATCAGTGATGACCCTAGTTTGGCTTGCATTTTTTTAGTTGTTGGAAACAAATGCCACATTGTCACTTCAAATAATAATCATTTCTCATTGACTAAATATTTTAACATAAAATTCTATTTAAAGGCATTTTATAACCAATCTATACATTTTATACTTAAAATATATCATTTTCTCCATTTCTAAAATGAAAGTAATATTAAGCTACTAAAAGGGTTTCAAGAGGAGTAACCATGTTCTAAGGATATATCAGAGACCCTGGTTCATACAAAATAGTCAATAGACTAAGCGGCTAACCTCAAAATTGGGGTGGTTCAGTCCACTCGAAGGCACCTCAGAAGACAGGCCTTGTGATCTGCTTCTGAGAAACCAACTTTTGAAAAGTCTGCGGATGACAGTTTTACTTAGACACACCTGGGGTCCACATCCATCCAAATGGACTCCACATATACTGGTGTGTTATGGATATATCAAAGTACACTGTGTTTTAAAATAATATGTCAATTCATACTAGTATTCATTTTACACATTATTATGTCCCCTTTCTGTGAAAGATGCACCTGGAGGCTTCAGTTAGAGGGTTGAAAAAAATCAGAATAAATTTTGGAAGAATACCTGTTTTGTCCCAATAAGGGGCCTATGTATTATAATGATAGCTAGGATAACAACATTAGTAGACAATATATTTTTTAGGAGTCAGAGTATATATGTTCATGAAGCAGATTTTCACTGAACTAAGGGCAAGAAGCAGGGCCTTTCCTCTGTGGACCACTGTACTGCACTGCACAGGTACCATTCTGGCAGCTAAGACAGTGGTATGCTAGATAAAGTAGAGATGATCCTGGTCACAGTTTGGTGCTATGATGTTTATAGAATTTCCTCTCAATTTGATTGCCTGGTAAAACCTGATCCATCTCTACACCCATGATGAGCCCTGGTTATTCTTGTCCCAGATGAAAGCCAGGAAAAGAACTAAGCCACAGTGTCCCATATCAGCCCAAGGGTTAGAACATTTTCAGTCTTGCTTTACCAGAACCGTGGTTTTATTTCTTTAATGTGGCCTTGGAAATTATAACAAGCAACATATTCCCTAAACATGAGAAATAGTGGGTGGCTTCCATAAAAGGAGAAAAGAAACAATTTAGGTTTTATTTTTTAAAAATACAGCACAAAGTCTGTTATGATTTTATTGTTATTTCCTATAATAAGCTGAAAAAATATCAACCACAACAGAATCATTTGATCATCTTCCAGCTTGGCACATAGTCTCTACAAATGTTCTTGTCTTCTAACAACCATGTCCAAAAAATGGAAAGGAAATAGGATTGTTCCATTTTGGTTTACTTTTTAAATTTAGACACACCCACAAACACAAACGGTCAACTAAATAACCATAGTACCTGAAAATGTTTAGAACAAAGCACAACAGAGCTTTGAGATGTTGTACCCAGTCCAAAGTCAAACAAACAGAAGATAAATTTTCAAATATGGACTTTATTCCAAAATCTTAAAATTACCAGGTATTTTGGAACACATACTAAAGCTAACAGATGCACAAGAACAATTTTGAGGCTTATTAATGTATGGGAATATTTGCATTTCCTAAGAATAATCTGTAAAATCATTACTATATGGTTACTGGGATCACTAACTTCAGTCTCAACTTACTTATTTCAAGAGATATGTAATGTACGTGGATGTGTCTATAATAGTTGGTACAAACAGCATATTGCTCAATTTCCTCCAAACAAATCCAGAACACATACTTCTCTGAAAAGTGTCTTTTACTGATTCTACATACAAAATGCTAGCTAATATACAACTACATTAGAATTGGTCAGATGATTCAGTAATGGTCAGGTATAATGGAAAGAAGTTTTGACGCTATTTGAATAAAATTACTGAATCTACATTCACTCTGACATTTCTGTATATCTTTCAAACTGAAGCGCTGCCAGATTTTGTTTTAGATTGTCTTTACAAGGATGTGTGCATTGTGAATAGAATTGGAATATCATGTTCTCCATCTGAAGCCAAGGGAAGTCTTGCTGACAGTGAGTATAAACAATGTAGCCTCCAGGAGACAGGTTTGTGAATGCTCATTCCAAACAATTTGGAATCCCTGACTCTGGAGGCCTCATCGGTGAAGCAAATTCAAGGTGCCTAAGTATACTCCTAGATCACGCTGAACATGATAGATGTTGTGGGGTTAGGGGAAACATTTCGCCTCCCATAGCAGGGCCAGCCAACCTTCTCATTGTTCTTTGCATCCTGAAGCTAGCATGGCTTTAGTTCACTTGTTCTAGGATCATCAAGAGAGAACCAGACCTGTAATGACAACAAAAAATACCTAGTGGTGTCACATTTCCTGGCTTCTTAGTGGGAGACATTCAGACACAGAGTTCTTTAGGCTCCAGCAAGATCTATTAAAAACCTTACTCTGGAACTAGAATTCTTACTTCCCATCTCAGTGGGACCTCCATAATGCAGTAGTCTGGGTACTTTAGAGAAACAAATTCACAGAGACTCATGTATAAGAGAGAGTTTTATATAAAGGGTAAGTGTGTATCAAGAAACCATCCCAACCCAGTGCTGCCCAAGCCCACAAGTCCAACATTAACCCATCAACCCATATGTCCAACACCAGTCCACAAAGTCCTCCTCCATCTCACAAAACAGATGCAATGATGCTGACGGTAGGAGGAAAGCCAAGTCAGTGAACATGTAAACCTCTCAGTTAGATGGGTCTGTGCAAACTTGTCAAACCATACAGGTGGAAAACTTATGCCTAAAATGATGACCAAAGGCAGCATGGTACCTTCAGGAGCACCAGAAACCTCATGGTCATCTACCACCAAGTGTCTTCTTTGGATCTTAGTGAGATTCACTACCTTCCCTGGGTCTCAGTCTACACCTGAGGGAGTTTAGGAAAGCAGTGGTTTTCCAAACTGTCTTCCATAGCAAAACGGTTTATCCATGCAAAATGGCTTGTGGATCTCCAGGCACGTTCTGATGAACAGAGCAGGACTTTTGGCCTTGCCTTCTGCTCTTGCTCAGGCCTGGGGCAAATATCTCATGTCAACAATCATTCAGCTCACACACGGACTGCTATAAGGAGGTTATCTCCACACAGACCTGCTTTAAAAAAGAGGATCTGGTTTCCCGGTGTTTTGATCACAGCAGAAAACGTCAGCTACAGGATTGGTTTGGGTGGTGTTATGATCTTGTAGCACATGTCCCATCTTCAGTGGCTCCACACGGAGTTTAATTAAAATGAGAAGTCAAATCTCATTAAGTTTGTAGGAGCTTATTAACACTATTATTCCTAAATGGAGAGTTTATTCCCAATTTTGACCCAGAGTACTATTTCTCATGCATCCAAGTTCTATTGCTAAAAATAATCTGCCTTTCCTGGTCCCCTGACTTCTTTATTAGTAATAGAACTCCCGTCCCTCTCTAGACACAATAAGGACTTTCCTGAGTTGGGGAGTACTGTGACAGAACAAGCAAACTAGTACAGGAAATTGTAGTTGTTCACACTGATAACTGGATTCAGTGAATGGAGCATTTTGTAATAATTGAAAGGTCAGTGGTTCAAACCTACTATTCACTCCTTGGGAGAAAGATGAGGTCGGCTGTTCTCCTAAATATGTACACCCCAGGAATCCACGTGGGCTAGTTCTATCGTCACCCCACAGGGGTCCTCAGGTTATGAATCTTCACAATAGAAATTCTGACATGGGCCTTGGGCTCTCAATCATGAGGAGAGTTCGGGGCTGAGCAAGGGCGAGATGGGAATAACTATGGTTAGGAGTTCCAGTATCCTTGTTCACTGCTGGCCACAAGGTCAGCAATGTGAAACAACAGCTGCTCCGTGGGAGAAAGAAGACTTCCTACTCCTGTAAAGAGTAGCAATCTCAGAAACCCACAGGGGCAGTTCTACTGGGGCCTACAAAATCAACTTGATGGCAGTGAGGAGGTTTTAAATTTATCCAATCAGTTAAGGTCATATCCATGTAGAGTTGATTCTAAACCTAATCACTTCTAAGTTATAGAAATACAAGAACATGCACACATGCGTATAAACATACAAAGGAAGATAGACAACATGTAGGGATTTGCACACATGAAAGAGCACCTTAGATTTCTAACAGATGCCAGAAACAAGGAAGCATCAGAAACTAAACATGGTGGAGACTCTGTCTCCAGAATGATAAGAAAATAAAATTATATTCTTTAAAGCCCCCATTTGTGGTAACTGTGCTATGAAAGCACTAGATGACCAAGACAACTTTTTCTAAGAGACAGTCGAGGTCTCTGTTTACTGTCCTATGATTTATTCAAAATCAATAAGTGGTCTGGGTCAGGCTTCAGACAAGTGAAGGGACCTCTTGTAGCAAAAGTTCACAAATGGACGCAGTGGCCACAGGCGACTGCTTCATGCTCACAGCTAGATAATTGCTTCCTAAAACAAATATATAATCTTTAGTCTCATATGTGGCACATAAAAGCCTGGAAATATTCACTATTTCTAGTTCCTTAATATTAGGCTACTCTGTCATAAGGTTTAGAAAAAGCTACACTACTCCCACTTTCTTTTATATTTTTAAAAAAATGTTCTCAGCTCCCTTGGTCCTATTCTCCATATTCGATCTCAGAGTGGCAGCTGTGAACTGATTCCTCAGTTCGGCGACTTTAGAGTACACATGTCCTAAGACTCTGCTTCAGAAGAAAGTTTGTATCCGGGACACTGGCGTTCAAGAAAGTGAGGCTGGTGCTACCTGCATTGCTGTAGGTCAACCAACTGAAGCTGAAGTCACTATTTTTAAAAGGTTCACTTATAGGAGTGTACAAAGCTAGTTCTCTTTTAGGTGGGAGAGGAGGAAACAGAAATAAATAATATTCAAATACAAGTAAGAGGTAAGCTATAATTTGCATCATTCACTAAATCAAAAACAGATCCAGAGGAAACCACATGATCCTTGGAAAAACAAACTCCATTTACCTCACCCCTGTGGGATCATTTGGTTACTCCCCAGGCAAAAGCTGACCACTTGTGAGTTCCTTAACTTTGAAGTTCAAGGATAGATGGAATCACAATACAAGGTGGCATGGATCTGGGGTGAGGAAAATGCATATATAAAGAAGGGGAAGTCTTTCAACAGCAATTTCTCCTCTTTGTTCTTTCTTGTGTTGTGGGATTCTGTAATTGTTCTGTGTTATAAAACGCCATGTGCTGAGGCCAATCAATGCTTCGGGAAACTTGCATAGGATAACATGCAGCATGTACAAGTCAAGCAAGACAAACAAAAACCAAAAACTAGGCAAAGCTCCCAGAGCTCTACATATGTGCTTGGGAGTTTACTAGAAAAGTTCCGGAAAGCTACCTGGGGAAGAAGAGTTGCTTGTCAGTAGGGAAAGGGGGAGGTATTGATAGAAGATGCCAAGAAAAATGAAATTCACCCAGGCCCACTTAGCACTCAAGGAGCTCATTCAAGTTCAAACACAATGGGCTGCTGTTGTGCTCCATTACCCGAGAAGAGGTTTATGGCAGAGACCTGTGGCTCCGTCACATGTATTCTGCTGAACGTTTCAATGAGGACACTTCTTTTTCATTCATTTCATTGGTACTGATGTTGTTGTTCGGTGCCATCTAGTTGCTGCAGGCTCTTAGCAACCCTATGTAGCACAGAAGCAGACACTGCCCGGGGCTGCTCCATCCTCATGGTTAGTACATTTCAGCTGACCACTACAGCCATTCTGTCGGTTCATCTCTTGTATGATCCTATGTTTGCTGGCCTTCTAACTGTGGTATATAGATATATATTTTTTAATTTGCCGCTTCAGCATTTTTGACATGCACACTTCAGTGATGTTAATTCCTTCTTCAGGTTTTGCAGCCGTTGTCGTCATTCATTTCTCATTCTTTTCCATTATGCTTGACAGGAACACTGTCCCACCACCCAGTAATCACTAATATGTAGTAAATTAATAACTGGAATATCAAGTGAAATGTTACAACAAGCTGATGCGACATTGGAAGCACTAACTTGTCCATCCCAGGAAAATTTAAAAGCAGCTACTTGGCCAATCGACTGGAAGAGATCCATATTTGTACCATTCCAAAGAAAGGTGACTCAACAGTAGACTCAAATTGTAGAACAATATCATCGATATCACAAGCAAGTAAAATTTTGCTGAAGATCATCCAACAGCGGTTACCAAAGAGCATTGACCAGGAGCAGCCAGAAGTTCAGGTCAGATTCAGAAGAGGACAAGTAGCAAGGGACAGTATTGCTGACATAACATGGTCTTGGATGAAAGCAGAGAATACAAAAAAAGATGTTGATTTGTCTTTCATTGCCTATGCCAAGGCCTTCAACGGTGAAGCT
This sequence comes from Tenrec ecaudatus, assembly GCF_050624435.1. NCBI lineage: Eukaryota > Metazoa > Chordata > Mammalia > Afrosoricida > Tenrecidae > Tenrec > Tenrec ecaudatus. The sequence continues at coordinate 54,183,525 of NC_134538.1, read as the reverse complement.
CATAACAAACTACGAACAGCCTTGAGAAGGATGGTAATTCAGGATGCTTCATTGTTCTCAAGCAGAACTTGTACATGGATCAAGAGGCAGTATGTGAAGAAGACAAAAGAACACTGCATGGTTTAAACTCAGGAAAGGTGTGCATCAGGGTCATCTCTTCCCACCACATATTCATTCAACATGCTGAACAGAGAATCTGGCTGATCTGAAAATGAATCCAACCTCGGGAATGTAGGAAAGCAACCTGCAATGTGCAGATAACACAACCTTGCTGGCTCGGAGCGAGGAGCACTTGAGACACTTGGCTGATGAAGATCCAGGCTGCAGCATTCAGTGTGGATGACAACTCAATGTAAAGAAGCCCCCCAATCCCCACAACTGGACAAATAGGTAACATCATAGTAAACAGGGAAAAGCTTGAACCTGTTCAGGGTTTTTTCTTACTTGGATCCACAATCAGTGCTAATGGAAGCAGCAGTTGAATGATTAAAAGACACTTAAGTAGATACATCTGCTGCACAAGACCTCTGTAGAGTATTGAAAAGCAAGGATGCTTCCTTGAACGCGAAGGTGCATCTGACCCATGCCATGATGTTTAACATTGCCTCCCGTGCATGTGCAATTCGGACTTTCAATAAAGAGGACCAAAGAAGAAATGATGCACTTGCACTGTGGGGCTCGAGAAAAATATGGAAAGCATCACGGACTGCTAAGAGGACAAACGGATCTGACTTGGAAGAAGTATGGTCAGAGTGCTCCTTAGGGTCAAGGATGTCAAGACCTCATCTTAAATATTTGAATATGCTGTCCCAGAGAGAGAAGTCTCTGGAGAAGGACATCATAGTTGGTACAGAAGAGGACTGCCCTAAAAGAGGAAGGCCTCAGGAGATGGATTGCCACAGTGGCTGCAACCATGGGCTCAAGCGTAGGAACAATTGTGAGCAGGCCACGGGGCAGTGTTTTGCTCTGTTGGGTGTAGGGTTGCTATGAGTCAGAACCAAATCTTGGGCACCTAACCACACAAAAATAAATTTTGTAATATTTTTAGTTTGTGATATACTTATTTCTCTTAGCATGAGTTTTTTTTTTAAGATTCACGTTGTATCACAACTTAATTTCTCTTTATGACATGGGATTCCACTCTATGTATCATATTTTGGTCATCTTCTGTCCTATCGTGCATATTTTTGTTGTTTCTACCCTTTGGCTGTTGTGCGGGGTGCTGCAGTAAACATCCACGTGTCTGTTGTTGGTAGGCGGCATTGCGTAGGTGCTGACGCACAGCAGCCCTGCATACCACAAAAGCAAACACTGCTAGGCCGGTACTGCACCCTCACAATTGTTCTTATATTTGAGCTCATTGTTGTGGCCACTCTGTTAATTCATCTCCTCAAGGGTCTTCCTCTCTCTTTCCGCTTCTCTACTTTACGAAGCATGACATCATTCCTCAGGGACTGGTCTCTCCCCTGACAACATGTCTGTAGTACGTGAGAACAGTGAAGCGTCACCAGTCTTGCCTCTAAAAGGCATTCTGGCTATCCTTCCTCTCCGACAGATTTGTTTGTTCTTTTGGCAGTCTACAGTATTTTCAATCTTCTTCCCAAGCACCATCATCCAAAGGCATCAATACTTTTGTAACCTTCCTGATTCAATGTCCAACTCTCACATGCACATTAGGCAGTTGAAATTGCCATGACTTGGGTCGGGTGCACCCTCGTCTCCAAATTAATATGCTTGTCTTGAAACATTTTAAGAAGTTGTGTGTAGGAAATGTATCTATTAATGTTAGTGAAATATCAATAAAAGTGGAAGTATTGTCTGCTTAGTTTTGTGTGCACCAGGATAGAATATATTTCCACACTAAATGATTTGTCTAGGACAGCAGTTCTCAACCTGTGTGTCGGGACCCCTTTGGGGGTTGAATGATCCTTTCACAGGGGTCGCCTGATTCATAACAGTATGAAAATTACAGTTATGAAGTAACAACAAAAATAATTTTATGGAGAGGTTCACCACTGAGGAACTGTATTATAGGGTTGCGGCTTTAGGAAAGTTGAGAACCACTGGATATAAATACAAGTAAAAGATCAAACCAGTGAGAGGTGTTCACAATTGAACAAGATCTAATATGTTTGTCTGTAATTTTTTCCAAGCCTTAAGTCTGTTTAAAGATATGTGTCTTCCTATTTGAGCACCATGTCAAGAAGCTTCATGAAGGCTCCCAGTAACTACATTTTTAATAAAGCACCTTGAAATTAATATGTTATAGAATAGCTTGTGTTGGAAGGTCCACCTTGGAAACATTGGTTAATGTTGGATGCATTTCAATAAGATTTATGAAGTGAATAAAACTTATTCAACTTTAGACTTAGCCTAATATTAACATAAGAAAGTAAATTAGATGGAACTACTCTTTCATGAAGACCATTAGCAGAGCAGGAACAAAAAACTTGGTTAGAGGAGTAAATTAATAGTTTATACCTTTTCATGAGTGTATTGAACTGAGAATTATTTGAAATTGTCCATCTAATGGTTTTTCTGGAAAGCATTTTAGAATATCTTGAGTTACAGCTGGTCATAAAAAGAGATGGCTTATTTTCCTTTTCAGAAGTTATTAGTATTACAGTGAACTTTGTTTTCAAACCCAAAACGAGATCACACTGTGTTAAACAAATGTATTTTCTTATATTGTGAATGAAGTCCAATAATTGATTACAATGGAGAAAGTACGTAAAGTTGGCAAAAGCACTGATGGGAGAACCAAGCGTCTAGTCCTTTCATTGGTCCTAACCAAAAAAGACTTGCTTAGGGCATGTTCTTCATTGCGATGAGCTCAAATTTCATTCTTTGTCAAATAAAAGTATTGCTTTATCACAAGTTGACTAGGAAAACAAGTCCAATGATGCTCATATATGTATAAGAAAGAGTTTTATATCAAGAAATAGTTATATATCATGAAAGCATCCCAGCCCAATCAGACTCTAGTCCATAAGTCCAGTACTACTCAACAAGTCCCTCTTCAAATTCACTCAGATTCATGCAAGGAGGCAAATGCAGGAAGATCACAAGGGGTGGGGCAAGCAGAGTTGTGTGGATCCACAGGTGGTGGAAATAGGGAAAGGATCCAGGAGCTCTAGGATGGCCAGCAAGCAGGAAGGTGAAGGGGTAGACAGAGAAAAGGGATACTTCCTCACGTAGGGTCTGCCTCTTGAGGCTAGGATCTGATTGACTTCACCCCTAGCCGTGAGTGTGTAGTTGACATAAAATCATCTGACTACCACAGGTATAATATCAAATAATTTTGTAAATGTCCATGCTGTTCTTCTCTTTGTCGTTTTAGATCATTTTATTTGGAGCTCTTACAGATATTATAACACTCCATAATCCAATCAGATGATGCATAATTGTACAATTGCTACCACCATCAGTTTCAGAACATTTTCTTTCTTCTTGAACTCTGATATCAGCTCCCCTTCATCCCCTTCTTCCCCCACCCTACCCCCAGGTGTATTATTATATTATATATTAATAGTAGTAATTATCTTTGCTGTATCTTACACCTCCAATATATTCATTCACCTAAAATTCTATTTGTTCCCCTCTTGAGGGGTTATGGAGTAACCATTGCTATCAGGTCCCCTTTCTCCTCCCCCAACCCTTCCCATACCCTCAGTGAATCATTACTCCGCTTACTGTTTCTGAAGGGTTGTCTATCTTGGTTTTCATGCATCAAAGGATCTTAATTATAAAAATTAACATATGCAGATCTAACAAGATTAATGAGATGAAACAAAAACCATCACATAAGAGGAGGAAATTTTAAAGAACTAGAGGATAGTTATGTGTTTCATCAGTGCTATACCACACCCTGGATTTATCATCCCTTCTGTGTGGCCCTTCTGTGAGGGACTGTCCAATTATCTTACAGATGGGTTGGGGTCTCCTCTTTGTCCATGCTTTTTCACATCAGTTTGATTACTTGTTTTTGAACTTCCGATACTTCTTCCCATAGACACCTCATGATTACACAGGTTAGTGTGCTTCTCCCATGTAGGCTTTGTTGCTATCTTGCTAGATGGCCATTTGTTTAACTTCAAACCTTTAAGACCCCAGATGTTGTATCTTTGAATAGCCAGGCACCATCAGCTTTATTTACCATATTTGCTTATGCACCCATTTTGTCTTCCATCATCCTGTCAGGAAAGCGAGTATTATACAGTGCCACAATATTAGAACAAACTGCTCTTGTACTGAGGTAAGATGTGAGTAGAGGCCCAAAGTCCACTCCTTCCTTGTTGTAGTCATATATATATATATATAGACAAATACTCCTATCTTTCTATCTTGTATATTTACATATATTCATATCTATATTCATATATTCATATCTATATTTATACCTAAATATACTTTTTACTTTCTTATTTCCTCTTTTCTTTTTTCTTTTCTCATGCCCCACTATCATGTTTACCCATCATTCGTCTGTCAATAATTCCTCTTGGATACATTTCAGTTACGACCAGGAATGCTATACCCTCCTCACTGTCAATTTTAGAACTCTTGCTAGTCCCCTGGCCTTGTCATTACTGGTTTACCACTCACCTCCCCAAGCTCCTCCACAGCCATACCCTCTAGGAACCATCGGTTCTGTCACTGTCCCTTTGGGATTGCTTATCCTATCTATCTTATATAGATAGACACCAAAAGTGAAAGAGGGAGAGAGAATGAGAAAGACACCTTCAAATAGTTCCAAGTCTAACTAGTATCCTGACCCAGAGCACATGAATATTGCTCTCTTAAATAGCAAGCAGGACCTGTTATAATCCATTGGTCCAACCCCTTTTCTCCCAGGGTTCCATATCCTGGGACAGCAGACCTCAGCATTCGTGACCAAAGGGGGCACATCCGACAAGTCCCCATTGCTCTTCTTGAAGTCAGGGATGGAGTAGTCTAGTACCTCACCACCACCACCGGACCCCATTAAACCTTTACACTGTCAGTGTGGCCCCTTGTGAATAACCCCTAACCATTTCAGATGAAGTACCAAGTACTGCCTCCAGAGTCAGAAGTTTGCCATCAGGATTCCTCAGGGACTTCATGGGTTTGTGCCCATTGCTGGTCTGCTGCAGTCCCCTCTCGGTTTGCCCCCATGTGGGCGGGTCAGACCACCTGCTCTCCCGAATTGTATCTTCAATGCTGTCTTCTGTAGCACTGTGCTCGAGGAAGGGAGGAAATGTCATGTTTTGAGCTGAGGATGGCCCTGCTGTCCACTCTGTTAACAAGCTGCTCTGAGCAAGACAGTCCACCTCAAGGCTTAGAACCCTGGAATGAGATCTACTCCCTCTCTCCCTTTCTTATAGACATACCCTCCCCTTGGGGGGATTAATGCCCTGGTTCTCCATTGACATCCTTTTCTTCCCCTACCAGTCTGTGGGCTTTAAAGGTGTATGAGAAATGGGTAAAAAATGTTCTTCAGCACAGGTGCTATCTGCATCTTATCTCTTTATATGTGATGATGTATGAATCATTGAGTTTGGACTGGCTGGTGCCAGATTATCTGGTCCTTAGCCAGGGAACTGTGCATCATGTGAATTTCCCCCTATTCCTGTTTTGCTGTTTGAACTTACCTCAGTGGACTTATGTTGTACATGTTCTTTTGTGCTTGGCTAACTTCACTCAGCATAATATCATCCAACTCTTTCCATGAGACAAAGTGTTTCATCTTTTTATCATACTTTCTAAAGATGCATAGTACTCCATTGTGTCTGTACCAGAGTTTTTAATCTATTCATTTATTGATGGAAATTTAGGCTGTTTCCAATTCTTTGGGATTATGAACTGAGCAGCAATGAACATTGGAGAACAGACGTCTAGTCATGGTCTGTTTCTTATCTATTCTGGGTATATGCCCAGTAGTGTAATTGCTAAGTCATAAAATAACTTGGTTTCCATCTGTTTTAGGTGTTGCCAAATCGCTTTCCATAGTGGCTATAAGTATCAACAAGACCACCAGCAGTGAGTGAGAGTTTCTCTCTCATGACAGCCTCTCCAACATCTGTTGCTTTCTAATTTTTTGAATTGGGCTATCTTTGTCGGTGTTAGGTGGTATCTTATAATTGTTTTAAATTGCAATTCCCAGATGGCTAAAGATTGGGAACATTTTCTCATATGTCTATTGGCCATTCAGGTATCCTCCCTTGTGAATCTTCTGTTTGAGTCTTTTGCCAACCACCTCAGTGGTTTATTCTTTTTTTCTTATTGTAAGCTTGCAGGATTCTGTAGATTTTAGTAATAAACCCTTTGTTTTATTTGTCATTGCTAAATGCATTTTCCAAGTTTGTCGGCTTTGTTATTACTCTCTTGATGAAGTCTTTCGAAGTACATAAGTGTTTTATCTTCAGTATGTCACACTTGTCTATTTTATCTTCCTTGTTGTGCATATTCTTCCTTATTTCTGAGAGTCCATGTATTCCCTGCACCAAGGTTTTTAGCTTTGTCCCAGTTTTCTCATTCATGATCCTGATAGTTGGTGGTATTACCTTGAGGTCTGTGATCCATGTTGAGTTTGGTCTTGTGCATGGAGTGAAGGAAGGGTCTTGCTTAGTTTTTCTGTGGGTAGATATCCAGTTTTTCCAGCACCATTTGTTATAAAGGGTATCTGTTTCCCATTTGATATTTTTGAGGGCTTATGGAAGATCAGTTGTCTGTATGCTGCTGTTTTTATTTCTGGATTTTCTTTTCCTATCCATTGGTCCATGTAACAATCATTATACCAGCATCATGCTGTTTTGACAACCGTGGCTGTATAATCATTTTTAAATCTTTCCGCTGCCTTATATTATTAGCTAGGATCCCCAGAACGATGTTGAATAAAAGTGGGAACTAGGGGCATCCTTGTCTGGTCCCCTTTTAAAGTATGAATGTTTTCATCTTTTCTCCATTGATTGTTAGGTTAGCTGTTGGTTTTACATATACAGCTTTTATTATATTGAGGTAATTTCTTTCTGATCTTATTTTCTTGAATGTCTTTATCAGTAATTGATTTCGAATGCCAAATGCTTTTTCTGCATTTATTCATATTATGTGGTTCTTGTCCTTTATCTTGTCAATGTGATGGATAATGCTGATGGACTTTGGGGTGTTAAGCCATCCTTGCATCCCTGGTATAAATCCAACTTGGTCATGATGAATTATTTATTTTATATACTTTTGTATTCTATTGACCAAATTTTTGTTAAGGATATTTGCATCAATGTTCTGAGAGATATTGGCCTGTAGTTCTCTAGTCCTGTGGGATCCTCGCCTCGTTTTAGTATCAGTGTTATACTAGCTTCAGAGAAGGTGTTTCTAAGTTTGCCAAACATTTTGTGGTCTGGGAGAACTTGTGTAGATTTGGTGTCAGTTCTTTCCTGGATGCTTGGTGGCCTTCTCCTGTGAAGCCATTTGGGTGGGGCTTTTTGTAATTGTTCATTCTTTGATAACCTTATCTATTTCTTTTGTTATAGGTCTGTTCAAATTCTTGATATCGAAATGAGATAATCTGGGAAGGGTTTATTTTTTCATGTCCTCCAGGTTGTTGTATTCATTGGAGTACAGATTTTCATAGTAATAGTACTGTGTAATTAGTATTTTAATTTCCTTAAGGTCCATTTTAATTTCCCCTGTTTCATCCTTCATCCTAGATATTGAAGTCTGCCCCTTCCTATCTTTTTGGTAGTTTTGACAATGTTTTGTCGATTTTCTTAATCCTTTTGAAGAACCAGCATTTTACTGCATAAATTTTTCCATTTTTTGTTTTCCCATTCATTTATCTCTGCCCTTATTTTTATAATTTTTTTTCTTTTGCTATTAAAGGATTGTTTTGTTGACTGTTGAAACTGCTGAAGGTTTTATGATAGAGTATCACCAATAAGTCCCGCTACCTTCTTCATATGAGAATTTATGGCTATCAAACATCCTCTGATAACTGCAATGCTGTATCCTATAGGTTTAGGTATGTTGTATTCTCATTCTTTTTGGTTACTAGAAACTTCTTAATTTCCTCTATAATTTTTGCCAGTACCCACTCATTTTGAAGGAGAAAGTTATTCATCTTCCAAATATTTGCCCTCGTAATATTTTTTAATCTTTCTTTTGTTGATTTCCAGCTTTATGGCAGAGTGGTCAGAGAAGGATGTCTGAGTGAGGTCTATGTGTTTGAATTTATTCATGTTTGTCTGTGTCCCAGCATGTGGTCTATTTTTGAATATGTATATGGACACTTGAAAAGAATGTAATTTTTTTTGCAGTTGGGTGGAGAGCTCCATATATGTCTATAGCTCTAGTTGTCTAGTTGTAGAGTTTAGTGCTGTAGCCCCCTTGTTTAGCTTCCTTCCTGTTGATCTTTCTTTCTCATAGAACAGTATATTGAAATATATTACAGTGATTAACAATCCTGTGATTCTTTTTTCCATTTTGTGAAGGATTGGATTGATGAATTTTGCAGGTCTTTCATTGGGCATGTATATGTTTATTATGCTCAAAGTTCTTGGTCTACTAAACCCTCAAGCATTATATAGTGGCCATACTTATCTCTTGCTATGTCCTTTGATTGGTTTTGTCAGAGATTAGAGTTGCAACCCCTCCTTTTTTTAGATTGTCATTAGCATGAGGTACTTTTCATCATCCTTTGATCCTCAACCTGTGTTTGTGATTTGAAATGTATGTTTTACTGACAAAATATTGATGTGTTTTGTGTCCTAATCCAGTCTGCTATCCTTTATCTTTTGGTGGGTGAGTTCAGGCCATTGATATTACATCTCATCTGCGCATTCTTTGCTGTTATCAGATATATTTTGTGGTAGATATTTTCCTATCTCCCTCCTTACCTGTCTTATGTATGTGTGGGGGGATTCATTCTTGCCGTCTTTCACCATTGTTTCAAAGACCACTTGGGCATTGCTTTTAGTGCATTAACTTCTGGATAGTGTTACATTATTCAGTGGTCACATCTTTGTGCCCTGTGGATGTTGGTCATCTGTCCAAAGTGAGTTGGAAAGTAATATTTGTAGTGTTGGGTTTGTTTGGTTTTTTTTCCAACATATTCTCTCAATTCTTCCTAATCTGAGAAAATACCTTCCTCTTTATTTTGAGGGAGAGTGTGGCAGAGCAGAGGATTCTTGGGTAACCTTTTCTCTCCTTCAACTTTAAGAATATGCTGTTCCATAGTCTCTTCTTTATGGTTTCTACTGATAAATCTGAGCATATTCTTATTTGATTAACTTATACATGACTGCATTTTTTCTCCTACTGCTCTTACAATATTCTCCTTTCCCTCAAATTTGGATAATTTACTACGCTATGCCTTGGTGTATTCTTCTGGGGTTCAGACTAATTGGTGTTCTCTCAACTTCATGAGTGATTGTATGATTCTTCTTCATTAAATTGGGGAAGTTTTCTTCCAGGAATTCCCTTGCTATTTTGGCTTACACTGGTATCCCAATTATTCAAATGTTTTTCTCTTCATAGCATTGTTCATTGTCCTCAAGTTTTCTTCAGCTTCTTTGATTATCTTGTTTGATTGTCTTTCTTTCTTTTTGAATTCTGCTTGGCTATCTTAAAGGCCGCTGATGTGATTCTCCACCTCTCTCAGCCTATTGACAAGGTATTTTACCATTCTTCATTTCTGCTGCTTTGTCCCTTAACTCTTGTGTATTTCTTTTAGAAAAGTGGACTCTATCCTCTCTATTTTTTTCATCCTTTTCCTGAATTGACTTCCTCATATCCTGAATGACTCTAGGCAGCATTCTGAAGATTTCTTCCCATGCTAGTTCAAAGTCTGTTTCTTCTATGTATGTTGAAAAGTTCTAATCCTCTTCAGACATTTCGGTTTGCTTCATTGCTTCCTTTTAGTGTCTGCTGATGTGGGTAGCAGTTGTGTGGCACTTTGGTGTTGTTGTAGGTGGTAACTTACATGTGATGTGTGCAGCACAGGCAACAGAACTGTCCAGGTTTGTGTGTGGGTCATGCGACTTTGTAGTATAGGTTTTTATGGCTGCAGACACAAGATCTGGATGCTGAGTTGGATGTGGGGGGCAGCTCAACCATGGGTCTATGGCTACACCAGCTGAGTGGTTGTCTCAGGCTGTGCTGGCTGGGGGCCACCAACCACTTATGCTACCCTGACAGTGTAAGCAGAGGGGTAATACAGGCTGTGGTCATGAGCCCTGGCTTAGGGGTTTGGGAGACCATTGGCTTGAGTCACATGGGCTGGGCTGGCTGGATCCACAGAAAATATGGATGTGAGGTGGAGGGAACAGAGCATGCCACAGCCATGGTTCTCCGTGCACGGATCCAGCAAATGGTGAAAATTGCTGGCAAGTGGGTGGAGAAGGAACCTATATTATGGTTACGTCCTCGAAGGGAATTAGGCTATAGTAGTGGGTGCCCAAGGGTGAAGAGGGCTTCTGAGCATAACCTGAGCATTCAGCAGAGGTCTGAAAACTCCCTGAATGCCTGTCCTGGGGAGGCACAGGTGCTGCTGTGAACTCTTCTGCGTGCTCTTAGGGAAGAAGTCAGAGAGGGGAAACGGCAAGCTCACTGAGTGCAGATTAGGAGTAAACACTGTTGAGAACCCTGCTTTGCTCTCCATAGGTGGAAATCAGTGAGGAGAGAATGAATCTCAGGGCGCTGAGATTCCAGATCCCAAGTCTAGATTTCCAGGACTGGCTGCCTCCCTGGTTGATTGCTGTATCTCACTCATGGAGCTCTAGAGAGGGCTTCCTCTTTCATCACCATCTTCCAGGAAGTCAGCTATGCACTTTGGATGGTTTGTGGGATGTACGTGCACTCTTTTACATGAAACAATCCAATTAATTACTGAGAACTAGGGTTTATATATTTTTTAAAGAAAACCTGACTTTATTTTATTTCAATTTTTGAAAAGTCAGAGCCAAGGCATTCCATCAAACAGCATATTAAGTCTTTCAAGAGTCATGGAGCTAGATGAAATCATAAAACTACTACCCAGAGATTATTTTTAAACTTAGACCTAATCTATACCCTAACTCCTCTTAAGACTGCAAAAAAATCAGCCTTGAACATTATTCTCTTTTAAGATGTATCTTGATGGAATCAGAATTATAGCAGCAAATCCAAGGACTAGATAGTATACTTAGGAGGTAGTGAGTTTATAGTAATGTAGTAGGAACAATTCAGAAAAGGAGGTTGATAAAAGTTGCACAATTTGAAAAAGTAATCAATGTCACTAATTTATACGTGTAGGAAGAATTGAATTGATGTTTTGTTGTGCACATTCTTAACAATAAAAAACGCTTTAAAAATCACATTAAAATTCAAGGTTATCAAATATCCAATTTAAGCCAACATTCCAGCTGAGTGAACATCCAATGAGCACCTACTATATACCACTTAACATTCTATTTAAAAAATGAAAATTTGTTATCAGAAATTAAACACAACACGTTAAAAACAAGTACTTTTACTCATATTATAATTGCCATGCATGACCTACAATATAATCACCCAAATATTTCTGCTTATTTTACAATACCTTATTTAATACAACATTTAAAATAATAAATCTTCAGTAGGAAATATTTATTCCCTTTTGGTGGTTGGTGGATTAAGAGAAATAGCTAATTAGTTACAGTACAGTCTAAAGCTTATTAATTTTTCAACTTCAATATCTACAATGGGATATTGGTTATAAACGCATAGCTACAAACTTAGGTATTAAACTGAAAACTTAATTAAAATAAAGGCTACACCCACCACAAATATATTATAAAGCTGACTGGGAAAGATTGCACAACTTGAAAATGTACTCAAGGTCACCGTATTTAACATGTAAACATTTTCTGTATGTTCTGCTCTGTATATTTTCAACAGAGAAAAATCAAAACAAAAAATTAAAAAGCTAACAAATACCAAAAACATAAAAATAAAAAACATATGGGTGATAATCCTGAACCCTAGAGCATCAAAGGAAGGAATAAAGAATAGAAACTCTAATGTGAATAAGAAAGAGTTTTATATTAAGAGTAATTGTATGTTAAGAAAGTATCTCAAACCAGTTCAGTCCAAGCCCATAAATCTGATATTAGCCCATATGTCTGATACCAATATATAAAGTCCTCTCCTACCTCACAAAACACATTCAATGACGCCGAATGCAGAATGATCACAGGCCAGTGGGTAGAAAGTCTTTGGATGCAGTGGTGTTGTAAGCATCTCAGTGCTGGTAGGGGTCTCTACATGGCTTCTCCAGGCCCATGGTTCTGGCTGCATCGGGTAGGTCCATGTGGCTTCTCCTCAGGGACACCTCACACGAAGTCAGCCTTGTGTCTTGTCAATAAAGCATCTCCAAGGGAGTCACCAGAAAATGAGATAGTGTCTCCGGCCTCCAAGAAGGAATAACGGAGTTCCCAGAATTCTCAGGAGAAGGCCATGCCCACACAGAGGCCTCATTTGCTATGATCTGATTGACAGGCTAGACTCTACCCTTACACTCTTGATCCTCAAATTGACAAACGATTATATAACTACCACATGTTTTTCGGTATAAAACTCAGGATTGATGAACCTATAGAGGCGATAAGAAAAATAAGGTACAGTGGGAGTACAGTGGGAGAAGGGGGGTAAAGGGCAGCTGGCATCAAAGAGTTCAAGAAGGAAGAGATTGTTTTGAAACTGACTCTGGTAGCAATTGTACAATACTATTTGATATTATGGAATAATATGCTATCCGTATTAGCACCCAATAAAATTGTTTTGAATGAAAAGCAAGTAGATCAAATACCGATGAGAAAAAGTGATTGAATAATAATGGTAAACATAGAGCAGTAAACAGCTAACCAGCAGCATCTGATCATTTTGAATTATTGCACACAGTATCTCAATCAGAGCAGGAGACAAATAATGGACTCTGGTCAGCCATTAGGTACCAGCATTCATATTAGTGATGAGAAACCAGAGAGCAATTGAGTACCACAACCATTCCAAGCCCTACTCACCACTCCTGCCACCCCATTGACTGGATGACAACACCTACCTCAGCTCTGCTGGGTAAACAACATACTGGCCAGCACTGGCTCAGCTGAACCTTGGCTACTCTACATAATAAGTGATTAGGAATTCATGCCCACACTCACACCAGCTCCCAAACTCCCCTGGAGAAGGTGGTGAGAGCACCATTTTTTGCCTAATTTTCCACTTAGTAAAATGCCTGTCCTGTTGCCAAAATTTATTAAACAAAACAAAAAGAGTGAAAAAATCAGCGTACAATCATGAAATTAAGGTAATAGCACTATATTATATCAGACTCAACAGACAGCTTCAATTTACACACACATACACATAAAGGGAAGGGAGGAATGGACAAGATAGCTTAAACAAATGATCAAAACACAGCATCAGAAAATCTTCTAGAGGAAAAATGCCACTGTATCTATCTGATGTTATTATTGCTGTTGAGCTTCATAAAATTGATTCTGACTCATAGGGAGACAAAGTATACGACAATGAAACACTACCTGGATCAGAGCCACCATCACAACTATCTGATAAAGAATTTGAATCAGATTTAGACAACTTCGACAAACTGAGAAGAAGTTTGAGGAAACAATAGTGAAGAAAAACATTCAGAATTGTTTGAAGGTGTTGATTAACAAAAGAAATTGGATGAATCATTGCACACCTAGGTTCATAGCAAGAAATATTCACAAGAGCAAAAGGATGGAAACAACTTAAATGTCAATCAGTAGAAGGACGGATAAAAAACTTTGGTACATACACACAATGAAATATTATGTATTACTAAAAGATAAAGACAAAAACACAAAACAACTCATGACATGGATGGAGGTGCAAACCACTATTCTGAGTAGAGTTTGTCAATCACAAAATGACAGATATTGTATGAGTCTATCTTCTAAGGAGAAACACCAAGATGAAGGCAGACTTCTGCTCTCAGGTCATGTGCTCTTCCAACCCAGTCTCTTGGGCAAAGAGAGAGAGACCCTGGCCAGTGCTCGTGAACCATATATTATCCACTTTACAGGTACGTCTTGAAAACCACATTGGCAGAGAAGACGTTACCTCATCTGGGTTCAGGTTTTCAAAATAGGGTAGAATTATAAGACCATTCCCTTTCTGCCATATAATACTGTACTAAGGTTGCCCGAAATAAAAAGACACTCTTACAAGAGTGATTAATGATTTTTACTGGGACCTTCTATAAGGAAAAACAATAATACTTACGTATATAGAAACCAAGGGGGAATAAACTTGGCACTATTTTCCTAATTGGATACTTTTGACATAGTTTCTATGCCACCCTTGGTGACTCAGGTGATGTGTTTTTTAGACTACTGGGCCTCCAGACTTCCCTCTCAAGGCACACAATATCCCTCATAGGACACACAAGGAGTCAATGTAGAAATCCCACCAAGTGAACTGGGCTTTACTTCAAACTCAGCAGTAGCAGATTTAAGGAACTTATATACTCTCTTGAACATAACTCTGTAGTATTCGAGACTGTAATGATTTAGTGTTCAAAGAAGCAGGTGACGGCTACCCTTAAGTTATGGAATTGGTGGTCATTGAATTTTGGGTCAGATATCTTGTCCTGAGGGTTCCCAGTGATTGGTAGCCTGGACTATCATATATTACTATTTTAATGTTCCCTTGCTTCCTTATGACATGCATTAATCTGGAAGGCTTGGTTCTGCCTTAGTGAAAGAGGGTTATTAAAAGCTCTTCCCTATCCCTAACACCTATTGATTGTGTAGTGTCCAGTGCCTGAAGAGTTGAATCTGAACAAGTCAACCATTCATGTATTGTCATTTGAAGCTATCCTATACTTGTATAAATTCTTTTTCTCCACCGTGTTTTAAATTCCAAATCATTGGCTAAATTAATGACACCATCATTAGAATTGCCTTATTTCTTAAAGGCATCATTTATAATTTTTCTGTCATAAAATGTTGTCTCTAGAGTGAACTAGAGACATGTAGAAACCATAACTATATGAATTGATTTGGAACTCAAACTTAATTCTAGTAGCGATCTAAGAACAATTAATTCTTCTGACATGATCTTGCATGATGCATGCCCTCATGAAGAGATCACTCAAGATATGGCTGCTAGAACATGGGTGGTGAAGAATCCAAATGGTGCCTGAATATCTGAAAGAATCAGGCCTCGGGTCTTAAAGGCTTATCTTAAAATAAGTACTCATCTAAGTTAGACATCAACTAAATCCACATGGAAGAAGTATGACAGCCTGTATGGTCCAAGGATTGTAAATAATAAAATCCAAATCAGAAGGAGGGAAAAGAATCAGAGCTTAAATTCTGAACATGTGATTTTCAGAAGGTGACGATGACAGTGGAAGCACAACATATATTTGCCAGGTTCCCACATGAACTAAGCCTCCAGCCAGGGGTCCTAAAGTTTTCAAACAAGGGGTCAGTTCACTGTCCCTCAGACAGTTGGAGGGCCAGGCTATAATTTCTTTTTTAAAACTATAAACAAATTCCTATGCACACGGCACGTGTCTTATTTTGAAGTAAAAAACCAAAACGGACAAAACCCCTCTGCCGGCCAGTTAAATGTCCTCGGTGGGCAGCATGTGGCCCGCGGGCCATAGTTTGTGGACCCCTGCTTCCAGCTCATCCCTGTGAACATACCTGAGAGATGTGAACAACCTTGCTATCAGAGAGAGAGAGCACACATTGTAACGTCAATTATGGCCGATGTAGTTGGGTTAAAACACCTTATCTTATCATTTGATTTCCCATTGTCCCACTTTAAAGTTGTTTCAGCTTTTAATACTTTCTGCATTCTATTTAACATTTTCTATGTTTTGTTTAGTCTGTGGTTGGTTTTGTTGTTGTTTGCTTACTGTTTGTGTGACTCTTTACTGACCTAGAAAGTCCCATCTTTTCCTGAAATGTAGCTGGTGGTTTTGAACTGTTGACCTTGCAGTTAGCAGTTCTATGCATAATCATCACACCACCAGGGCTCCTTTTAATCTTTGTAGGATGCTTTAAAAAAATAAGGTACCACAAGTGTTGCACAAGCATCACACAGATCAAAGAGTTGATCCTTTCTTCAATTTCTAAGTAAGGCTAAAAGGAATAAAGACAAATTCATCGTAATAATCATAACCAGGGAAAAGCCATGTTCATCAGTAGGAACTCTGGAACATTAAAACAATTGATTCTGTTGGGACTGATTTGGCCAGTTAAAATGAAGGCAAAGAGGTCTGCTTAGAGGCTTAAGGACTACTGTTTGGGTTTGTTTATATTCCAAAGGGGGAAATCTTGAAAGATTTTCTCGAAAGGCTCGGGACAACCTTGGATGCTTATTAGAAAAAAAATTTAAGAAAATTGAAAACAGCATTGGTGAGTAAAAGGCCAAAAATGTGTCATGATTTTTTTTTCATTATGACAACACCTCTCCTCATTCTTTGAGAATAGTAAGTGCTCTTTTTTTATGAATTATAATGGAACACATTACTCTTTCTCCACCCACCCTTCAGCTTTCAGCTTTCCCCTACAGGGTTATTTTTGTTCTTAGAACTGTAAGTCCCTGAAATAAGTCAAAATTACAGTTTTGACATGATGTAAATCAAGTAATTATTCAGAAAAGGGTTAGAAAGATGGAAACACTGTTGTTATAATATTTCAATGTAAAGAGTATTTATCAATAAACAATAGCTGCACATTTTGATTTTTTGTTGTTTTAAAATAAAGTTTCCTGTGATGCTCTAGCAATACTTTCTAACTTATCCTTGTCTTTGTCTCTGTGGATATGTGTTTAGATTCATCAGCAAGTACAGTTTGTGTGCTTATGTGCCATAAGCAAGTATATTTTGTTCAAGAGATGCAAGATTGCATTACATATTTTAACACGAATATCATGCACAGTTTTAACAGGCTCATGAAGCCCAATGACATGATCATATCAATTAAAGCAGAAAAAACTTTTGCCAAAATTCAATACTCAAACATAATAAAAATTCACAGACATCTAAAATAGAGTAAAACATGTCAATTTGATAAAGACCATCTACAAAAAATTATAAATACATTATATTTAATCATCAAAGGCTGAATACATTCCCTAAGCATATCTGCTCTGAACATTCTTTTTCTGTTTTAACTTTTAGCATTGCATTTTATTTAAGCATTTTACAGCTTGAACAGATGAAGCATTATTTAATTTAACATTTTGTGAAATCATTGTTTAATAAGAAAGTTTTAAATATACTTAGCAAAGAGTTTAAGATTTAAAAATTAACTATGTATTTAAGCTGTGTCATTGTGTCCATGGGTGAATATTCTATTATGCATGCATGAGTTAATTTTTTTTAAATCATTTTTCTCCATCTTATTACTAGACATTCTAGGTGGTTCAAGGAGGAAAGAAAAGAAAGTCATACAGATTTTAAAACCTATTTGGATATTGTATGATTGGGAAGAGAATTCCAATAAACAGATAAAAGAGCATTGAATTATTTAAATTATTGAATATACAAAATAATCTTGAATTATAACTAAAAAGTGAATTCAACAATATTATAGGATCAAAGTAAATATGAAGGCCCTTAGATGGCACACATGGTTAATTGTTGGACGATCAAGGATGTTAGTCCTAATTCACCCAGAGCCACCAAAGAAGTTAAGTCAGGTGATCATCCAAAAGTTCACAGCCTTAAAAACTTAATGCTTAGAATATTTGTTAGAAGAGACAAAGATGGAAAGGATATAGTGATAAAGGCATGAATATATCTAGAATAGTTAATAGACCTAAATATATGTGTAATCAACATTGGAACACATAAATATATAAGGCAAACAGTTATAGAATTTAAGGGATAAATACATAATACTATAATGATCATTGGAAACCTCACTATACCAACATCTTTTAAAAGACTAATAAGGAAACAGAGGACATAAATAATATTATCACACTCACTGCCATTGAGTTCTCCCTGACTCACAGTGATCATGTAGGACAGGGGAGAACTGATGCGTGCCCGACAAGGTAATTCTTTTTTTTTTAATACTTTTATTGGGGGCTCTTACATCTCTTATCACAATCCATAATTCCTCCAATGTATCAAGCACATTTGCACATATGCCGCCATCACCATTTCCAAAGCATTCTCTTCCTACTTGAGCCCCAAATATTAGCTTCCCATTTCTTCCCCCTCCCTTCCCTGCCCAGCCTCCCTCACGAACCCTTGATAAGTTATAGATTATTTTTTCCATATCTTACATCATCCTCCGTCGCCCCTCGCCCACTTTTCCGTTATTTGCCCCCCTAGGCAAGGTAACTCGTTACAGGAGTGGAAAGCCTCATTTTCCTTCCCCAAATGCACAAATGATACTATAAACAATGAGAATCGATACCTATATAGAAGCCTACAGCCAACAACAGCATAGCATATTTTCTACTGAAGAATCCAGTGGTCGCTGTTTTTTTCAGACAGACAAGATGTTAGGCCACAAAGCAAGCCCTGATATATTTTTTAAATATTGAAATCTCATAAAACATATTATCCGAACAACATTAACCTGGAAATCAAAAACAGCAAAAGAATCAGAAAATACACGTGTGGAAAAATACATTAAACCACAAATTTTGTAAGAGTAAAATGAAAATGAAGACAAAACATCCTAAAACTTATAGACTGCAGTAAAGGCAGCAGGCAGAAAGAGACCCAGACACATGCATTCCTATAGATAATGAGAGAAAGAACAATCAACAGTTTAACTCTGCACTACAACATGAGGACCTGGACTGAGACAAATACGCTAAGCCTGAGCAATCCGAAAATAAAATGACAGCGATGAGAGCAGAAGTAAACAGAAGTGAAAACCAAATCAATAAAGAGAATCAACAAGTAGAGAAGTTAGAAATTCTAGAAGAAATCAGATCTTCAAAAGGAGCAAAAACGATGTCAAACTTTTAGCTAGATTGACAGAGACGGCAACTGACTCAAATAATAATGAGAGGACATTATAATTAACCCAAAAAGATAAATTCAAAGATAATTATAATAGAATATTATGAAGAACTACAATGGTGGATCAATATATAGAAAAACTCTGGAGTCTGCAATACATTTTTTAAACCTAACAGAGAAATTAACCCCCCAAAAATTAGGCATAGAGGTAGCAAAATAGGTTGGAGTTTTATACACCATAAAGGAGACATATGAAAGGGAAATTAGGGACATGATTCCATTCGTAGTATCATCTAGGATCATAAAATACCTAGGAATAAATTTAACCAGCTTGTGAAGGAAAATTTATAAAACCCTGCTGAAAAATTAAAATGTTTAAAAAATATATTCATGGATTAAAAATATCATTGTTAAGATGTCAATGTTTCCCAAAGCAATCTCTAGATTCAGTGTAATGTAATTTAAAAATTTATAAAGCTTTCATTACAGAAATTGTCAGCTTCATATGGAAAGGCACAAGGGGCCAAATAGCTGATGAAATGCTACACACCATACCTCCTACAACGCCCCACACTGGACAAGGGCCACTACCTGTTTCTTTGCCTGCTTCAACAGACAGCAGCAAGTAGCAGCCATCACCACGATCAACTTGCTATCCCCAAATTTTAGATCGCTGAATAAATAATTTTTTTAAGTTTTCTGGTTTTTTTTTCTTCTTCTTTCTTGTACTTGTTATTAACTCCTCATTTCCCCCAGCCTCCTCTCTAAGTTTTCTGTTATTTTTGTAGGAGGTCACAAAATATTATTTTTGCCACCATTTTTCCATATGTCTTTCTATCTGTTGTCTTTTAAAGGTTTTGTTGAGATTATATACAGCAAAATGTGGTACATACATACAGCGAAATGGTATACAAGCATTAAGTAAAAGAAGTCTTGGTACAAGGCATCATGCTACGTTAGACAAGTCAATCATACAAGCACAGATATTGTACAACTTCACTACCCTAAAGAGACCCAAAACAGGAAAAAGTATCAAGATGATTTTTTCAGTACTTTCATGACATCCTACAACAATAACAGAAAAGCAAATAAATTTAAAAGTATGTATTTATGATCTATGGGACAGCAAAGAAAAAAACTGAAGAGCCAAGGTGAGTGTCTAATTAGGGAAGAGAAGGTGTGGGATGAATGAAAGGAGGAATATCATATGACCCCACAGAACCTCTGCTGAGTACACACCTAGACATGTCACAAACATATGTTCATAGCCGCATAATTCCCAATAGGAAAAAAATGGAAACAGCTCTAAAGGCCCATCAGTGGAAGAATGGATAAAGAAACTCTGGTGCATACATGCAATGGAATACTACGTATCCCTAAAACACAATGATGAAACCATGAAAAACCCAAGTCATGGATCGACCTTGATGCTATTATGCTGAACACAGTCAATCACAAAAGGGAAATATCGTATGAGACCACTCTTATCAGGATAAACACCAAGACAAAGTTAGGCATCTCTTCTCAGGTCAAAACCCAAACTCACAGTCATGGAGTCAATTCTGACTTGTAGAGACTGGTCTACCAAGCAGTGAGATTATGCGCCTGTTGAATGCTCATGAACTATATTATTACCCATTTCTTTGTACATCTTTAAAACCACTTAGACATAGAATGCCTAATTTCAGCTTGGCTCAGCTTTTCCTGATGGATAGGGGTCCGGGGAGAAGACCAATCAGTTCCTGCCATATGGTACTGTTCTATAGCCACTTCAAGCCACCAGCCACTCTTAAAGGAGTGCTTAGTGAACCTTAATGGAAATTAAAGTCCACAGTACTAGGGGGACCCATCTGTCTCAGAGAAGGAGATTGGTGATTTCACTTCATTTGTTGGGTAAACTAGGAAGGACAACTTGCCAATGGGAAAAATGCTCAATATTACTTACATAGACCCCAAATGGGAGACTATGCACCTTATTAAATTCCTAACGGAACATTTGGACCTAGTTTCTATCTAGCCTTTGCTGGCCCAGACAACATTTTATAGTCAGCTGGGACTTTAGACTCTGTCTTTTTTGAGGAGCATGATATCTATAGGCTATACCATAAGGATTCAATTTAGAAATCCCACTAAGCCAACTTGACTTTACCTTAAACACACCTATAGCAGGTTAAGGGTATTGAAATACTCCTTTATACTTAAGGCTGAAACCACCTAGTGTGAGAACAAGCTGGTAAAAAGCAAAGGGATGGCTTTGGAAATCCTTGGCTTTGGGTTCAAATAGCTTGCTTTGAGGGTGCCTAATAAATGGCAACTCCAGATTATCATATATTTTCATACTCTCTTTACTTTTTGTAGCACGTCTTATTCCAGCAGGCATAGTTCTACCTTTGTGAATGAGCATTATTCAAAGTTTTGTCCAATATCTATATATCTTGTATATAGATCCCAGTCACTTATGATTTTAATCTTACCAAGTCAATCATACATGTATTTTAGTTTAAAAAACTTCCCTAAATATGTATATTTTCCTATTTTCAACAGTATTTTAAATTCTGTATCCTTGGCTAAATGAATGACATGATCAATGGAATTATCATATGCCCCATGGGGATGATTTATAATATTGCTCAATAGAATGATAAGGATGTCTCTAAAATGAACCAGTGTTAGTTATAAACAATAAATACATGAATGGATTTTGAGCTTATAAACCATAGATACACGAATTGATTGTGAGCTCAACTTAATCATAGCACTAATCTAAGAACAGCTAGTTCCTATGATGTACCTTACTTGATACTTGGCCTTAGGAAGAGATTTCTGAAGCTATGGGTACGATAGCAAAATATGTTGAATAAATTAGGTGGTAGCCAGGTATCAAAAAGAATAGCTTAAGGATCTTTTTTTTTAGTAAATCATTTTATTGGGGGCTCAAACAACTCTTATCTCAATCATCATTTGTGTCAAGCACATTTTTACATGTGTTGCCCTCGTCATTCTCAAAATATTTGCTCTCCACTTAAGCTCCTCATTTTCCCACCTCCCTCCTAGTTCCCCTCCCTCATGAACCCTTGATAATTTATAACTTATTATTTTTGTCAAGTCTTACACTGTTCAACGTCTCCCTTCACCCACTTTTCTGTTGTCCACCCTCCAGAGAGGAGGTTATATGTAGATCCTTAAAATTGGTTCCCCCTTTCTATCCCACCTTCCCTTCACCCTCCCAGTATTGCCACTCTCATCACTGGTCTGGAAGGGATCATCTGTCCTGGATTCCTTGTGTTTCTGGTTCCTATTTGTACCAGTGTACATCCTCTGGTCTAGCCAGATTTGTTAGGTAGAATTGGAATCATGATAGTGGAGTGGGGGGGGGGGAGCACTTAAGAATTAGAGGAAAGTTGTATGTTTCATTGTTGCTACACTGCACGCTGGCTGACTCGTGTCCTCCCCGTTACCCTTCTGTAAGTGGGGGTGTCCCGTTACCTACATATGGGCTTTGGGTTTCCACTCTTCACTCCCCCTCATTCACAATGATATGATTTTTGTTCTTTGATGCTTGATACCTGATCCCTTCGACACCTCGTGGTCACACAGGCTGGTGTGCTTCTTCCATGTGAGCTTTGTTGCTTCTGAGCTAAATGGCCACTTGTTTATCTTCAAGCCTTTAAGACGCTATATCTTTTGATAGCTGGACACCACATCAGCTTTCTTCACCACATTTGCTTATACACACATTTGTCTTCAGTGTTCATATCAGGAAGGTGGGCATACAGTGATATGATTTTTTGTTCTGATGATGCCTGATATCTCATCCCTTCAACACCTCGTGATTGCACAGGCTGGTGTGCTTCTTCCATGTGGGCTTTGTTGCTTCTGAGCTAGATGGCCGATTGTTTACCTTCAAGCCTTTAAGACTCCAGACACTATATCTTTTGATAGTCAGGCACCATCAGCTTTCTTCACCGCATTTGCTTATGCACACATTTGTCTTCAGTGATTGTGTCTGGAAGATGTGCATCATGGAATTCTATTTTAATAGAAGAAAGTGTTCTTGCATTGAGTAAGTACTTAAGTGGAGGTTCAATGTCCATCTGCTGCCTTAATACTAAACATAATTATATGCATGTAGATATATTTCCCCATCATCCTATATTAAAAATATGCCTTTATTTATACCTTTATAAATGTCCTTTGTCTCCCAGTTCTTTCCTCTATTTCCTTTTACTTTCCTCTTGACTCACTATTATGCTCAGCCTTTATTTGGGTTTCAGTAATTTCTCTCGGTTACCTTGCCCTTGCTAAAAATCCCTACCAGGCCTCTCATATCCTCCTTGATACTAATTTTGGATCACTTCTTGTTCCCTTGTCCCTGGGTTGGTCAACACCACCTCCTTATCACCACCTCCCCCTCTCCCATGCCCCCCTGGAACCATCGGTCCCATTGCTTTCTCCTCCATACTGTTCATCCAGCCTGTCTTATCTACACAGACCTGCAGAGATAATAATATGTGCAAAAAACAAGGCATAGCAAGACAAAGTGGCAGAAGAGAACACAACGATGAGAACAACAAAGAAAACCAATGACCAAGAAAAAAAATAAATTAAAGAAAAATCTGTAAATAGAAACAAGGTCTGTTTTTTGACCTCTGGGTGTGTTCTCCAAACAAGTCCGATGTGGTGCCACGCTCTGGCCCCAAAGTCTCTCCTTTGCACTCTCATGGGACCTCCCTGCTCCAGCATAAGGATCTGAATGGCCTGTCTTAAAATCAATAGCCATCCAAGTGAGTACACAGAAGGGAAGCACACCTCCCTGTGAGTTCCATGCATTATAAATAATAAAATGCAAATCTAGAGGATGAGAGATAATAGAATTTGAATCCTGACTATGCAGAAGGTTCTAGAGGACAATGCAAGCCCAAAATCTATTTGCAGGGTCTCCACATAGATTGTTTATGGTACATCCCTTCTGAATATTTACTGGGGATATGAACAGCCTTGCTAAGAACTGCCTTGGAAAACGGATCAATGCAAGCGTAGGTCAATACCTGATCATTTGTTCTCCTTTTTTTTACATTTAAATTTGTTCTCATTTTCAGTATGTTCTCCTTCCTTTGTAATTAAAGTTTTTCTCTATTTTTGTTGTTGGGTTTACTTGTTTGTTTGGAATTTTTTCCTGTTTATGAAATCCAGGACAGGTAAATCTATAGATACTGCAAGTATATTAATAGTTCTTTCTGTTTATGGCAGGGAGGGTGGAGTGGGTGGTGAAATAATAATAATGAGTATTAAAATGAAGAAAGTGTTCTAAAATTGTGGAGATGATTACAGAACTCCTTTCAATATGATTAAACTCTTTTAATATAATTAAACACAACGGACTCCAATTATAGAATAATGTTTAATTGTGTTTTGTTGGCTAGTGAAAAACATTTGACTGTGTGGATCTCAAAACACCATGGAAACCTTGTTAAGAATGAGAATTCCAGACACTTCTTGTGCTAATGTGAAACCCTGTATAAGGATAGAAGCATTGTGTGAACACATCAAGGTAACACTGGATTAAAGCAGGGAAGGTGTACATGAGGGTTGTATCCTCACATCATATTTATTCAATATCTATGCTGAGCAAATAATCAGAGAAGCTGGATTATCTGCAGGCACAACCTTAATTGCTGAAAATAAGGAGGACTTGCGGTACTTTCTCATAAAGATCATGGATTGAGCCTTCAGCATACATTGCAAGTCAATGTAAAGAAAACCAAAATTCTCACAACTGGACCAATAGGTAGCATCATGACAAATGGAGAAAAGATACAAGTTGTCAAGGGTTTAATCTTACCTGAATCCATAAAAAATGTTCATGGAAGCCACAGTCAAAAGGTTAATGATTCATTGAGTAAATCTACTGCATAAGACCTCTTAAAAGTGTTGAAAAGCAAAGATAGTACCTCAAGGAATGGGGTGTGCCTAACATAAGCGGTGGTATTTTCAATTGTTTCGTATGCATGTGAAAGTTGGACATTGAATTAGGAAGACCTAAGAAGAATTTATGCATTTGAAACACAGTGCTGGGGAAGAAAAGTAAAAGTACCATTGATTGTCAAAAGAGCAAATAAACCTATTTTGGAAGAAGTGCAGCCAGAATGCTCCTTAGAGGTAAGGATGACAAGACTGTGGACGTGCCATGAGATACCAGTCCTTGAAAAAAGGCATGATGCTTGATAAATAGAGGGGCACTATAAAAGCGGAAGATCCTCAGCAGGATGGATTGATTGCAACAGCAGGCTCAAGCATAAGAACAATTATGAGGATGTCACAGGAACGGACAGGGTTTCCTTCTGTTGCACATAACACTGCGATGACTGGAGCGGACTCAATTATACTTAACAACAAGAGCAACAAACCATTGAGGTGTGTGATATGCAAATTATATGTCAACGAAACTGTTAAAAAGATGTTTTAACTCTAATCACAACAAAAATAAATACATTATATAAAACATTAGTTATTAAGATTATATACATTAAAACTCCAATGAGATATCATTACATTCCTATCAAGGTGGCTAAACTGAAAAAAAGAATAGGGGCGATGCTTATTCCACATTCTGGTGAATATACAGGACAATTAGATCATCATACGTGGTTGGTTGTAATATAAAGTTGTACACTATTCTCGGGGGGAAAATGTTTGGCAGTTTCTTAAAAACAGAAATAAAAATAAACGCGCTGCTACAATGAGAACCAGAAATTGCACTTCTAGGCATTTATCTGGAAGAAATAAAATCTAATGTTCACACAAAACCTCTGCATGAATGTTCATAGCAGACCTCATAGTAATAGTCTAAAATTAGAAATGAAGCATAACTCATCTCTTGCCTTCTGCAAAGTCGAAAAAAATCAATTGTTTCAAACAACAGAGCAAACATTGTGTTCTGTGATGCTGTCAGTTGGCGATATATAGAAGCACATGCCGTTACATGCAGCATTTTCATTATGTCTTTGACATCTAAGAATTAAAGACGGAAGGTCAAGGGAAGGGAGGAAGAAAATGTTTAACCCTCTGGCAGGAAAAAAAAAAGAAAGGCTCCATTACTCATCCCACTCTAATTCCGCATGTTCTGCCAGACTTTGTGAGAACTGCCTCTTCTTTAGACTGACTAAGCTATTGGATGTGCTCCATACAGACATGTTTCCGGGATTTCTTTTAGAAAGCAGGGTCTCGGGATGACTGGGGCAACCATGGGGGCAGGAGAATGGAATCCAAGTGGGTTTCTGTTGGAGGAGATACAGATTATATGTCCCGATTTTTGCCCTACTTCTGTGAAGAAAGGGGAAGAACGCAATATATATTCACTGCTAACTCACTGTCAGGTGATGGGCAAGGTGCTTGCCTTTAAACCTCCATTAATTTTGAAAAATTGATATTATTCTTCCCATTTCTGGAAGGAGAAAGTCAAAACACTACAGAGGATAAATACTTACTCTGGGAGCTTATTTTCAAGAACATAAGATGATATTCATAAAAAATGACTATAACTAATTTGCTCTCATTTTGAAGTGTTTAAATTGTGTATTCTTTATTTTAAATTAAAATTCAGGGTTCCTGAAATTTCCTATTGCTCATTAGCATCATAGCTTCTTTTCAGATATAAATGGGGATATAAGCAGCCGTTAGAAAATGAGAAAACGTAAGTTTGAGGCATGCCCAAGGGCCCTCCTCTGCAGAATATTCTTCTGTCCTCACAGATCCACTTTTAGCATGAGTCCCCAAAGTATGTGAGAGGAAGTCTCATCATCCTTGCCTCTACGAAGCACTCTGGTCTTAGTTCTTCTGATACAGACCAGTTGGTTCTTTTAGCAATCCATGGTAGTCTAGTTTCAATATGTTTCTCCAGCATCACAATTCAAATGCATCAATTTTTCCTTGGTCTTTCTTATTCAATGTCCAACTTTCACATGCATTCAAGGCAGCGGAAAATAGCATGGCTTGGGTCAGGGACACCTTAGTCCCCAAAGTAACATCCTTGTTTTCCAGTATTCTAAAGAGGCCTTGTGAAGTAGATTTACCTAATGGAACTCATATTTTGATCTCTTGACTGTTGCTTCCATGAGCATTTTTCATAGATTGGAGCAAGACAAAAATCCTTGACAAATTCAACCTTTTCTCCATTTATCATAATGTTGCCTATTGGTACAGCTGTGAGAATTGGTCTTCTTTACATTGAGTTGTGTGAGAATTTGGTTGTAATCCATAATGAAAGCTGTAATCCTTGCTCTTCAGAGCAAGTGCCTCAAGTCCTCCTCACTTTCAGCAAGCAAGGTCATCTTGCATATTGCAGGTTGTTCATGTCATCTGCATATTGCATGTTGTAACTAGCCCACCTCCAATTATGATGCTGCATTCTTCTTCATATAATCCAGCTTCTCTGATTATTTGCTCAGCACAGATTGTATTCTTGCATAGCTTGTATGCAAACCATTTGGTAATGGTTTTTAAAAAATAGTTTAATTGGCAAATTATTCATATGTTACACAATGTAATAGTTCAATAATATTAAGAAAAGTTGTGCAATCATCACCACAATAAATTTCAGAACATCTTCTTCTCATACTCATTGTTGTTATCTCACCATCTCCCTACCCTTCCCTGACATGCCCCTAGGAGTTTATTAATCCAGGTACTGTCTCTACAGATTTACCCATGTTAGGCTGATTTAACTAGAGGTACAAATCCAGTGACACTCATCTATGTATAATAAACAGCTTTATATCAAGAAATAATTATATATGAAGAAGGCATCTCAGCACAGTCTAACCCAAGTTCATATGTCCAATACTTGTCCCTAAGTCCCTCTTCAGACTCATGTGACCGCATGTACTGACAAAGAATGCAGGAAGCTAACAGGCCAATGGGTGTAGAGTCAGGTGAATCCAAGGTTGGTGGAAACATGCCAGGATATAGGCAGCTCTCAGGGTCAGTGACAGAGGTCCAAACAAGCAGGAATGTGAAGAGGCAGAGGAAGAGAGGTACTCACTCTCTCCCTCCCCTGCCCACCAATTAAAAGAAGGGCACACCCCTAAGGAAGCATCATCAGGTCATGACCTGATTGACAGGTTGGATCCACCTCTACATTTTAACACATTTTCAATTTGACATAAATTCATCTAACTACTGTAGACTACTCTTTGTCATTTGACAATCTTTAGCCGAACACTATTTTTGTACAAAAACAGTAATCAAATCATGTTTGTGGCTAACAGGATCAAATTAAGATGTGTACAATAGAAAAATGCATCAGCCCATTTAAATATAATATTCTATATATGAACAAAACATACATATTCTATGCCTAACAATTGCATTTATGAGAACACCTTCACATTAATCTTTCACTCCTATTAACATCTTCCCTAACCTATGAAAACTTGTTAACCCAGCCACTTCATGTCTTTATCTCTCCTTATTTGGGGTATCCAAATTTCTAAACTTTCCATTTCTATCTAGCCAGTGTTCTGAGGACACAAGCATGTCCTTGAAAAGGGAGAATCTTCATTCCAGTTGAACCTTATGAGTCTGCACCCATAAGCAAAGTCAAATCAGGGCAGGCCATCCATCAAATCAGCAGGAAATGTTCACCATTCCAGCATGGTCACATATCTTATATTTATCCAGTTGAATTCTGGTCAACCAAGTCCTACTTCATTCGAAATTAGGTCAAGGGGAACACCACAGCAAGCAAAAGTTCTCCACACAACTCCTTCTGCTTCAGTCCCTTCACAAACTCTCAATAGCCCTAGCCCTCTCCAACTGCGTTATGCCCCAGGCTTAGGTTCTGCAAAACTCTTTAAACTTCAGATGAGGCAGTCTGCTCTCATCTCTCCTCGAGTCCCTGTGAACCAGGTCCACGTACAAATAGCCCGACTCGCCCCGTTTCTCCATTGCTGTGTTTTCTCCACAATCACTCAACAAATGGATCCAGGTGGTCACCAAGCAAGCATATCAGTTTTCCCACTTTCAGTCAAAGAAGGGAGAATTCCCTCATGGACCTATACATTCCCACTTTATGCAAAAACCACTTGCTCAAAATTTAAAATGCCAGAGTAACTTTTTTTCACCCTTCAATATGCCAACAGCTTTAGTGCCGAGTGTTTTCAAATGCAAATATACTAAGCACTCAAGACACTGGGTAAGGTTTACCTTATCTAAGTCTTTTTTCAGGTAATTCATAATACCCATTTCACAGATATAATTTAATGGCTGAAGGCAAGAGACTTACAAAACCCATCTTATCACCCAAAACAAACAAACGCATTGTCATCAAGTTGATTCTGACTCGTAGTGACCTTATTGGATACAGTAAACTACCCCAAGAGTTTCCAAGAAAGTCCCAGCTTTTGCCTACAGAGCAGCTGGTAGTTTCCAACTGCTAACCTTGAGGCTCTCAGCTCAACTCGTAACCACTATGCCACTAAGGGTCCTTCCAGTCATACTTCCCTATAATAATTTCTGTCACACATTATATCAGTAATAGTATGCAGAAGAACTCAAGAAGAGTGCCTGGGACGTTCAAAGCTTGTCTTCAAACAAGCAGTCATTTAAGTGGGGCATCAAGTAAGTCTACATGGAAGAGACACACCAGCCTGTGTTACTGTTGACTTGTTAAATTTGGCATTCGTGTGTGTGCATGTGTATGTATGTATGTGTGTGTGTATGTTAGTTATGTCTTTTCCTGGTGGAATAGTAGTTATGAGTTGGGCTGCAGTCCAGAAAGTTTGAAGTTCAAAACTACTAGCCACTACACAAGACAAAGAAGGGACTTTCTACTGTAGAGAGCTACAGTCTTAGAAACTCACAGGGGGCAGTTCTGACCTGTCCTGTGGGGACACTATGAGTCAGCATCAACTGAACGGTAGTGAGAGTTGCCTGGTTTGGGCTTTAATGTTATGTTCACTTTATAAAATGAACTCTGGAGCGTTCATCCTTTTCTATATTCATAATTAGCTTAAGTAAAATTGGTGTTAGCTCATCTCAGAATTTTAAATAGGATTCGCCAGAAAAGTTGTTTGGGCACAGATTTTGAGCTTTTGTTGTTGGTTGTCTTTTTTTAAAATTATGGGCATATATTTCATTTATCATACAATTTAAATGCTTAATCTTATTAAGAAGACTGTTATAATCACCATCACAATCAATCACAGAATATTTTCTTCTGGTCCTCATTGTTAGCTCTCCATTTCCTCTCATCCTCCCCTGCCATGCCTCTGGCTACATATTAATCCAGTTACTATCCCTATAGTTTTATTATCCCAAATCTCAAAGATAGATATTCATACAAAACAAAGGAAGCAAACAACCAAATAAACAACAATGACTAGACAACACGTAGAGAAAGCTCCATCAAAAATATTAAAAATGGAGACAACTGTAAAATGTGTCTACAGGGAGATCAAATGACAAAGTATTGCATTTGAACATCATTATATCTACCATCGTCGACTTTGCAGTGTTCTCTCTGTGATAACTGAGCTACTCATATCCCCGGACTGTGTTAACATATGTTAAGCTGGACTGTGTTCAAAAGGTTTCCACTGGAGGCTTAATCAATGTGGAGACCCTTAAAATGGAGTTTTGGACTTCCCCTGTCATCCATAGCCTTCTGGAAACCAATGGTTCTTACTGGACGCTCTGATACCATTACCTCCTTTGGATTTGGATTTCAGTATTTACCATTTTGAATCACGCAGACTGCTGTGCTTTGTCCATGTGGACTTGTTGGAGACATTGTGTCAGTTCATCTCATCGAGGGCCTTGGTCATTTTTGCTGTCCCTCTGCTTTACCAAGCACGGTGTCCTTCTCCAGGGACTGGTCTCTCATGATCATATGTCCAAAGTATGTAAGACAAAGTGTTGCCATCTTTGCCTTTAAGGAGCACTCTGGCCTATTTCTCCCAAGACAGATTTGTTTGTCCTCTTATCAGTCCATGGTACTCTCAATATTCTTCTCCATCACCACAATCAAATGCATCGATTCTTCTCCCTTCTTCCTTGTTCAATATTCAACTTTCACATCCATAGGAGACAAATGAAAGTACCATAGCTTGGGTCAGTGATATTTGAGTCCTCAAAGTAACAGCCTAGCTTTTTAATACTCTAAAGAGTATGTACAATACTCATCTTTTGACTCCTTGACGGTTGCTTCCACGAGCATTGATTATGGATCCAAGAAAGAGAGACTCCTTGACAACCCAAGCCTTTCCTGCATTTATCATGATGTCACTTATTGATCCATAGGTGTGGATTTTGGTCTTCTTTACATTGTATGGTAATCATTCTGAAGGCTGCAATTCTTGATCTTCAAGTGCTTCAGTTCTTCTTGACTTTTAGCAGGTAAGATTGTGCCATCTGCATATCATAAATTGTTAATAAGCCCCCGTCCACCCGTCCAATCCTGATGGCACATTCTTCTGCATTTAAGCCAGCTTCTCCTTTGGGAATGGCTTTTCCTTTAGCATAATATCTTAAAGATTCATCCAAAATTTTCATGTAGCAAGAATTATTCTTTTTTTATTGCTGAGCAATAATCCATAGTATATATTTTCTAATTTAATTAACCATTCATTTTTGGATGGTTCTTATTTTTGCTATTACCCATAAGGTTTCCATTAATATTAAAATTTTAAAAGCCAACTTCTCTGATGATTTTCTCAGCATAGATATTGACAAAGAATTATGAGAGAGTACAACCCTCACTCACAATTTTTCTAATTTTTAACCATTCACGATTCCCTTGTTCTATTCACACAAGTGCTTCTTGATCCATGTACAAGTTCTGAATGAATATAATCTAGCACATCTTTCTGATATTCTCTGCTTTTAGCCAAGATCCATTTGACATCAGTAATGATATCCCTTGTTCCATGTCTCTTCTGAATCTAGTCGGCACCTCTGGCAGCTACCTGTCAATGTACTCTTGTAACCACTGTTGGATGAACTTCAGCAAAATTTTACTTGCATGTCATATCAAAGTTATTCTACAACTTGAATTCATTTTACTTTGGAATGGGTCTAAATACAGATTTCTTTCCATTACTGGCCAATTAGCTGCCTTCAGAATTTCCTGCGATAACCAAATATATTTTTCCAGTGTTTTACCAACTTGTTGAAACATTTCAATTGGTACCATCAATTCCTGCAGCCTTGTTTTATGCTAATGTTCAATGTAGGAGGAACATCTTCCTTCACTACAGTTAGTTCTTGCTCATATGCTACCTCCTGAAATGATTGAATGTCAACTCATTCTTTTTGGTACAGTGACTCTTTGTATTAATTCCATCTTATTTGATGGAATTAATCATTTCATCATTCAATATTTTATCCCCAAAATCTTTCCACATTGCTACTCAAGGCTTGAAATTTTTTTCTTGAGTTCTTTCAGTTTTAGGTATGCCAAATATGTTCTTCCTTTTTGGTTTTCTAATTCTAGGTTAACATAATATTTTACTTTGTCTTCTAGAGCTTCTCTTTGAAAGTTTTCTCTTCAGTTTTTGGAATGCATCACTTCTTCCTTTTGTTTTGGTTACTCTACTATTAAGAGCATGTATCAGAGTCTTCTGGCATCCACTTTGATCTTTTCTTTCTTTACTGTTTGTGTAATGACCTTGTATTTTCTTCATGAATTATATTCTTGATGTCCTCCCATAGTTCATCAGACTCTGGCATCAATGTTTATTATAGAAAATCTGTTCTTGAGACAGTGTAAAGGTTCTGGTGGGATAGACTCAAGGTTGTATTTTGACTCTTGTGGACTCATTTTCGTCAACTTTGATCTAAATTACATATGAGCAATCGATTGCCTATTTCAAAGTCAGGCCATAGCGAGATTTTAGCTGATATTGAACTTCTGCATCTCTTCACACCGAGGTAGTCTGTTTGATTTCTGTGTATGCCATCTGTAGAAGTCCACTTAAAGTTGCCTTTTGTGTTGTTGAAAAAAAGTTATTTGCTATGAACAAGTCGTTGGTCTTGCAAAATTCTATTATGAGCTCTCCAGATTAATTTCTATCACCAGCACAACTTTTCCCTGCTATTGTTCCTGCCTCTTTGTTTCCAACTTTGAATTCCAACTGCAATAATTGTCAATGCATCTTGATTTCATGTTTCATCAATTTCCATCTGAGGTCATTGATAAAATTCTTCAATTTCTGCATCTCTGGTTTTAGTGGTTGGCCCATAAATTCCAATAATGACTGTATTGATTGGATTTCCTGGTAAGGGGATAAATATAATCTGATCACAGGCAGCATTGTACTTCAAGATTGATTTTTCATTGTCCTTTTTGATAATGAAGACAAAACCATTCCTCTTAATTTTGTCATTTCTGGCATAGTAAACCATCCGATTTTCTGACTCAAATAAGTCAGTACCAGCCCATTTCAGCTCACGAATGCCTAGGATATTGATTTTTATGGATTCAATTTCATGTTTGACAACTTTAATTTTCCTAGATTAATATTTTGTACACTCCCAGTTTCAAGTATATGTAGACTTTTGAAGCTGTGTCTTATCACCTTGACTTGTGCCCCATCAGGAAATGTAGACCCCAAGGCTCACGCCTACAGACTTTACTCCATTCATCTCATCGTGCTTGACTCTACTTTGAGAAGCAGCACCTCCTCAATCACATTTCAAGTGTCTTCGTACCTAAGGGGACCATCGCAGGCACCATCTCCAACAATGTTCTGCTTCCATTTGTTCGGCCTGTGGTATCTGATAATGTTCTCGTGCTATGCAAAAGAGTTCCAGCAGCTACTTCCTTTTAAGTGGGCAGTGGATTCCTGCTCTCTTATCTGTTCTTGGTCTGGAAGCTCTGCTGATCCCTGTCCACTTTGGCTGATCCTGCTGGCATTTGAAATCCCAGTGACATAGTTTCCAGCATCACAGCAACACGCAAACCACCACAGTAGGACAAACTGACAGATGAATGATGGGTTCTAGGAGGAGGAATAATTAATGGAGTGAAATGTTTCAAAAGCTGCTACCTTATAAGCCAAAGGGATGTACAAATTTCAGATATCACTGGAGAAGAATTTGTACTCCCATTTTCCCCCTTCACCAGAAGTGTAGGGCTAATTTGGGCAATGGCAGGAGATTCAAGTGGAGATTGAGTGAGTGAGTGAGTGAGTGAGTGAGTGAGTGAGTGAGTGAGGCAAGACAATGAGTTTTATGAAGGGAGTTTCCAAAGGGCCTTTCACGAAGGAAGGAAAATGGACATCTGGACATATGCTTTATAATAAAACATCTGGCATATCTTTAAAGTGGTTTTTCATTTACCTAAAGTGACATAATGCAGCAGAACGTACACTTCTCCCAAGTAGTCCACAAAACCACTGCTCTCAGTTATTCCTGCCCCGTGGCTTTGGGCAAGCTATATTACTCCTCACCTAGTTTCAATTCGATGGATTTCTGGGTGAATTAAAGATAATATAGGTGAAATGCATACCAACATCCTGAAATATGATGTCATTGTGAAGTTCAGGCCCAGTTGTTGTCCACAGGGTGACTAGCAAGTTCTAGATCATTAGGGTTTGTAAGGTTTCAGAGATCAGTCATAAACACACACACACACACACACACACACACACACACACACCAGCAAAGAGTTAAGCTACAATTTTGTTAAAGCTTATGATCATACAAAAGAATGGCAGTGGGTCCTTCTCTGGAAGTGAGAAAGATACCTTAAACATAGATAAGATACACTTCATTTTGGTGGTGAAGTGGGTCCCCCCCCCCACCTCTTGAGTTCAGAAGAGATTTTGTCTAGGGGGGCATTTTTAGTTTTTAAATGGAACTTTCAAAGGGGCAGGGTATGCCAATCCGAAGATGGCCCAGCAACTTTCAAATGAGTGACTCAGGTCATCCTTGAGTCTCAGGCACCCTTTCTTTGGAATTTCTCTCGGCGGTGGCCCTGGCCCAGCATGGTTCAGAATCACGGCCAATCAGGCCTGGCTTCAGGTTAGGGTATTTACCAAGCCTGCTCTGACAGAGTCCTCTCTTCCCTCCCTATTCGCAGACAGAAAATCCTTCCTCCGTCCCTGTCAATAATCACCACATTTTGATACATAAATGAAAGAGAGCCATTTTTCTAACACAAAGACCCAACTACCAAACCCACTTTCAGCACTGCAAACATACTCGTAGGTTTTTCCTCCTTAAGAATCTAATCCTTTGTTTGCAACTTTCATCTTCTTTCTCTTGAGGATCAACACATTTTACTATCATTGTTATTATTATCCATTCTTACTGAAATTTTTGATCATTTGGTTAATAAACCTATCTTCTTTTCTAATCATCTAATCATCTTCCACTGTCCTCATCAGAAACCTTCAGACAAGCATATTCTAATGATACAGGATCCCCCTCTGTTCACCCCCAATTAGGTCAAACCAAATACAAACCTTGGAGTTGTTTCCAAATCAGAGAGACCTTGTAGGACAGAGTCTAACTTACTCATAGGATTTTGAAGGCTGTAAATCTTTATGGAAACAGATTGTTGCATCTTTTTTTTCTCTCCCCTCCCCCCCACCACCACCACTGAGTGGCT
The DNA here is from genome assembly GCF_050624435.1 of Tenrec ecaudatus. Lineage (NCBI taxonomy): Eukaryota > Metazoa > Chordata > Mammalia > Afrosoricida > Tenrecidae > Tenrec > Tenrec ecaudatus. Next base: position 54,147,937 of record NC_134538.1, on the reverse strand, counting down.
GGTAGGTTTAACCTGTCAACTTGTCTGTTCGTAGTGGATTGCTTTAAACACTGTGTTACCGTGCTCCCGGACAGACTCAGAGAGCCGTCAAACCTTTAGGAGAGAATGCAGGTGATGGGGTGCTGTGTCAGGACTGAGGCAGGGAAGAGAAAGACAACTAACAGCCATGGGTGTCTATAAACATTGGTAATTTTCATATACATATATAGGCCAATACCTCTATTTGTATGAATTAGTGTATTTACATATGTACACACCTAAGCTTATGCCTTTTCCATAGCTTTGCTTCCTAAATCTTTCCTGTTTCTTTTTACCTTCCTCCTGCCTCACCATCATGCGCATCCTACTTCTGCCTCTTATTAATTCCGCTCAGCTAGACTGCTGTTGCTCCGACATGACCTTGTTGATTTTAATTCCCTGGTTGTTCCCCTGTCTATGGGTTGCTTGCTCGCTGCTGCCTCCCCCCATACCTCTCTCCCCTCCCCCAAGTCCTCTGGAAGTGTAGGTCCTGTTGCATTCTCCTTGAGCTTGCTTCCCATGCCTATCTTACACAGGTAGTCAAAGCCAACAATAACAGTGCCCAAACAGAAAGAAAATAATATATAATTCCAGGTCTGTCCACTGAGCTTTATGACTCCTGGTCCTGGGGGGAATGCCGGGAACTGCCCGTCCTAGCCTGAAGTCTGTTTTTGGGGCTCTTAAGGGGTTTTTTGGATTGGCTTTGCTCCCGTTGCTGATCAGTTATGCTCCCTTCTTGGTTTGCTGCACTGTGGGGTGTTTAGAGCAGAATAACTCCCCGCCGTGTGTCCCCAGTATTGTCCTCTGTCATGGTATTCTCCACTGAGGAAAAATACACTCAGGTACCGGATTGACTTTGGGCTTCTTCTCAAGCACTGCCTCAATGCTAGAACACTTTGTTCTAACAACTTGACATTCTGCGATGCTTAACCTCCCAGCACGATCACTGAAGACAAAATGGATGCAGAAGCAAAGGTGGTGAAGAAAGCAGATGATGCCTGGCTATCAAAAGAGATAGCATATGGGGTTTTAAAGACTGAAGGTAAACAAGTGGTCATCTAGCAGAGAAGCAACAAGCCCACATGAAAGAAACACACCAGCCTGTGTGATCATGAGGTGTCATTGGGACCAGGTAACAGGCACTGGAAGACAAAAAACAAATAGACAAACAAATAAAACAACATATTGTTGAGAATGAGGGTGGGTCAGAGCAGAGACCCAAACCCATCTGTAGACAATGGGACATCCCCTCACAGAAGGGTCACAAGGAAAGGATGAGTCAACCAGGGTACAGTACAGCACCAATGAAACAGACAGTATTTCTCTGGTTCCTTGAGGCTTCATCGACCCCCACTATCATGAACCTAGTGCTGCCTTTCACTGCAGACTAGACCAGCATGTGCACAGGTACAGATGAGAGATAAGAGCTCAGGACACATGGAATCCAGGAACAGGAATGGGAGTAGCGATACCAGGAAGATAGGGGGAAAGTGGGGAGAGGAAAGGAGGACGGTAGAACTGATTACAATGATCAACACATTACCACACCCCACCCCACCCCCATCTCCCCAGGGGGATGAACACCAGAAACCATGGGTGAAGGGAGATAGCAGTTGGTATAAGATATGAAAATAATATTTTAAAACTTTCAGTCCACATATTATCCCAGAAAAGTGAAGTGCTTTATAAACTTGCCCAGCAAGGTTATATAAATCACCCAAAGTCAGATAGCTAGCCAATGATAGAGGCACAATTTAAATAGAAGACTACTGAACTCAAAGACATAAGCTCTTTAAACTCTAAGGGATTCCTGCTCTCTTGCTCAGTTTACGTAACTATTAACAAATTGTTGCATGGCTACCAACCCACTTCTAAGCCCCCAAATCACCATAAGGGTCCCCGGACTCAAGAAGCTCTATGTCATTGGCTCGAGGGAAAAAATTAACTGGATTGCAGCAACTGTTTTCTGAACCAAATGTGTTTCAAAAGCCCCAATTCAGGACAACTTAAATCTCAATCAATTTCTTTCTCAAGGAATTTGAAAACGGAAATAATTCAGAGGTGTTTTATTCTCAGGGAGAGGCCTTAATTTCTAACTTTGCTTTGAAATATCTGTGTGATTTCGGTCCTTGTTTGCTCTCAGGTCCTACTCTTGCTCCAAAGCATTGCTATTCAAACTAAACATGATAAACATACTTCTAATTACCCAGCATTTTCTGCCTAAATTAGCATGGTAATTTCTGATTCATAAAAAGTACTTAAAGGAAATATATATATATATATATATATATATATATATATATATATATATTCTGTCTAGTCATCTCAACTCTAAAAATTGGGGGGAACAAATAAAGGAATGAACAGAATATATGAGTCTGAGAGTACATGCCCTTTTTGGACCTAGTGGTAAGCAAGTCAAGAGTTGGGAATTATTGTTAGTTGTTAACTGTTGTTAGATGTCTATACCACAAATATTATCCATAGTTGGTTATGTCCATATAGTCAAATTGTTTATATTATCAATAAAATCTAAGTAAACGTTTTTATGTTATCTTCTGCTTTCAGCCAGGATCCATCTCACATCCTCTTCTCCATCTGGCTTCAATTCCTGGCAGCTCCCTGTCAATTTCCTACTGTATCAATTGTTGAATGATCTCAAAATTTCATTTGCATATGACATTAATGGTATTCAGTACTTTCCACATTTTGTTGGGTCATCTTTCTTCGGAATGGGCTCAGTTTTTTGGCAGGGTAACTACTTTCCAAAATTCTTGGTATAGACTCATAAGTATTCCACTGTTTTGTCAACTTGTTGAAACATTTCAACTGGCATTCCATCAATCCTAGGACCCTTGTTTTTGGCTAATACCTTCAGTGCAGCTTTGGCTTCTTCCTTCAACACCATTGGTTCTTGAGCAGATGCTACCTCTTGAAGTAGTTGAATATCAATTAGTTCTTTGTGATATAGTGACTTTATGTCTTCCTTCTAGCTTCTTTTATTGATGCTTCCTGAATAGTTCAATTGTTGCCCAGATTATCTTAACTTTTTTCTTCAACTCTTTCAGTTTGACGTATGTTGAGCACACCTCTCCAGTTTGGTTTTCTAACTACAGGTCTTTCTACATTTCATTTTAATACTTTACTTCATTTTTTGAGCTGTTCTTTAAATATTTCTGTTCAATTTTACTTCCTGTCTCCTACTTGCTTTAACTACTCTATGGTCAAGAGCAAGTTTCAGTATCTTCTACTATCCACTTTGATATTTTATTTTTCCCTATGTTTTAAATGATCTTTTGCTTTCTTAATGTATAGTTCTTGATGCTATCTCAAAGCTCCCCATGTCTTCTGTCATTAATGTTCAAAGGGTTAAAACTATTCTTGAGATGTTCTTGAAATTCAGGTGGAATATATTCATATATATCATATATCAAAATATCATATATTTTGGCTCTTGTGTATATGTTTTAATTTTTTTCAACTCCCACTTGAACCTACATATGAACAATTTACAGTGTGTCATTCAGCCAGCAGCAGTCAAAAAATCAAATAACACATTGCATTGGGTAAACATGTTTCACAAGATTTATTTAAACAAGATCTATCTATCTAACTATCTATCTATCTATCTATCTATCTATCTATCTATCTATCTATCTATCTATCTATCTAAAGTGCAAGGCCTTTGAGGAATAAGGTGGGCCTGACCCAAGCCATGGTATTTTCAATTGCTTCATATGCATGTAGAAGGCAGACATTGGATAAGGAAGACCAAAGCAGCATCAATTTATTTGAATTACAGTGCTGGTAAAAATACTGAAAGGATCATGGATGCCCAGAACAACAAGTAAATCCATCTTGGAGGAAGTACAACCAGAATGCTCCTTAGAAGCGAGGATGGTGAGACTTCTTTTCATATACTTTGACATCTTCCCAGGAGAGACCAGTCCCTGGAAGAGGACATCATTGTTGGTAATTAGAAAGGCAGTGATGAGATGGATTGACACAGTGGCTACAACAGTGCTCTCAACCATAAGAACAATTGTGAGGATGACAGTGGATAGGAAGTGCTATGTTCTGCTGTGCATAGGCCTGCTCAGAGTCAAACCATCGCACCCTCCAATGTTATCCTTACAATACTTTATTTTATCCTATCAAAAGCAGATCTGGTACAAAAATAAACCTTACAATACATATGTGTGTGCAGACATATACATCCACCCATGCAAGGATGGTTAGACAGAAGAAATTTATTCACAGTGACTGAAGATTACACTTTTGATAATATAGCATGGGAAACAACTATAGAAGGAAATTTTCACACATAGTAGATAATATCTGATATATGCCCTAGGAACCACTTGAGTGGGGTCCTACTGAGCAGTTTCTATTAACCATGAAGCTGTCCTCACCATCTAGGAGAGATCATTTAGCAAATTAAGCTAATAGTTTTGTATTTGAGAGACTCCATGGTTCAAGACAGACTGTAATCCTGCTCTGTGGAGTAGAAAAAGAGAACTTGGCAGTAAGTTGAGTGACTTTTATGAAGAATGTTATTATTATCAGGACTTTGCACATATATACATCAGTTTTCACTAGGAAAAATGCAGTTATAATATTTATAGTACTACAAAGTGTAAAAGATGAATAAGCTTGCCTTATTTTTTTACCTGCTCCTCCTCCTAACCCCACCCCACCAAAAAAATTTACAGCTATCAGTTGGGGTCAACTCACAGTGACTCTGTAGCACAGGGTCTAACTGCTCCCATAAGTTTCCAAGATGGGAATTCTTTACTGGACTAGAAAGCCACATCTTTCTCCCACAAAGTGGCTGGTGGTTTTGAACTACCAAATTTGCAGTTAAAGGTCTAACACTTAACCACCACTCCATCTGGTATTGTGGTAGTTGACTGAAAGATAGGCACTGCCAGTGCTTACAATATCTGATATTTTCTATAGCTATACAGTACTTGCTTAATCAAATTTTAGAGATTATGGAATTAAAGCAGAGGTATTAATCCTCATTTCTCACCATCATCTATTATGTTAAAGAGCTTGGGGGAAATTAATTCACCCTCAATTTAGGATGAATTGGTCAAATTTGCCAAAGCATTGCTCAAGTCCAAACTTCTGCTAACTTAAGTTACAGGCCCAGTGACATTTCAGAATATGAATGGAAGGTCATATTTTTCCAAACTTAGGACTTTATTTCAAAGAAAAGCTAAGTTTCCTGGTACACAAGATTAAAGACATAAAAAATAAATAAATCTTGTGACGGAGTTTCTTTGGACAGTAAAAAAAATTATTGAATAACACTTTGATGGATTACACTAAGTAAATAAATAACATATGGATTGACTTTCCTTTGAAATTAAAATGGGTTTGAATTTACAAGAAAAATAATTGTTATGTTTTTAACAAAACAAACAAAACCCTAGAAATACAGCATAAGGTATTGCAGCTCAAACAATTTCCTCTGAACTTTCCAACTTTATGAAGTCTAATTCCTGGGACATAGAGAAAAGTCATTTATTTTAGATATTACTTAGTAATAGTTTTTAAAAGATGCTGGTGAACATAAATTAAGTTCAATAAGTCTCATGGATTTTTAAGATATTACATAGTTGCTGTATGTTTGATTGTATAAATGTATGTTATCGAACTTAACAAAAGAGATGCTGCTTCCTCTAGATTATTAAAAGTAGACCAATTACCATTGTTATTTCATAAAGATTTCATGCAGTAGATAGAGTTCATTTCTAGTAAGTGCTCTTGTGAAAGAAACCCTGGTGGTGGAGTGGTCCCACTTTGGACTGGGAATGGCCAGGCCTGCAGTTAGAAACCACCAACCTTTCTGTAGGAAAAAGACAAGGCTTTTTACTTCCATAACGAGTTACTGTCTCAGAAACTCACAGAGGCAGTTCTAGACCGTCCTATGAGGTCACTATGAGTTGGAATCGTCTCATTAGCACTAAGTCGAGTTGACTTCTATAAAGAATTGTATTATAGTCATCTTGATTAATACATATTTTAAAGTGTTGCCATTGGAATGGCCTAACATCAGTATACTTTCATGCTGAAGTAATAATCAGCAACCGCTACTCTGTTTTTGAAAGAACAAATGTATGGAGTCTGTGGAGGGAAGCAGGGATGTGCTTTAGAAATAAGTGCAAGATTATCCCATGACACGTTTGGCCTGGACTGCAGGAGCTGTTACTGATAAATGATTGCTTTATCTCATTTCCATTTCTGTTGTGTACATTTTTTTCCTCATAAAAAAGTCCATTTCATACGTAATGCTTGATTTAGTTGAAAATGGATGAAAGGGGAAAAAAAAGTTTGAAACTCCCAGAAAATAAGAATTGCTATCATGAATCATGATTACAAAAACAATGACACGTCCCGTTTCTTTCATCAGGGCTGACTACATACCAACCACCACGCCAGTCCTGCGTAGTTCTTCCCCTATCATTTTCACGGAGCCGTGTCAGATAAGCGCCACCTCTCTCTGCTGTGTAGCTAAAGAAACAGGTCACGAAAGACTCAGGAATCCCACCTGGATCATAAAGGAAAGGCGGCTCTTCCCTCACCAGCGAGCAGGGTTTGAAAATCTTTGCAATTGATGCCTGTGTTTATTGCAGACAACGTGAGAGTGCAGAGCCATGGCTCCCAGATGTCTGAAAGAAGAATTCCTTCACCTAGTTCCGAGAGAACCACCGTACTGTAGAAATGAGAACGCCCTAGGCATTGATGCCCACCATTTACATCGCTGTTTTTCCCACCTTAACCATTCTGACTAACACAAGTGGAACAGAAATTGCAAAATTAAAAGGCAGCTCAGGGGCACAATAAGAATCAGAAATGTATTCTACAAGTTTTTCAAGATTTTAAAACCAATACTTAGGTTTAAAAAGAAAAGAAGACCCAACATCTGCTTCTTAGTTATAACCTTAACTCTGGGACATCTCTCTCTACCTGTTTGAAGCACCTGTGCAGCTTACCCACCTGCCCATATGCGGTATCATAGGACAGTGTGTCATTTTAGAGGAGTCAAGACTAAACTAATTTGGATGGCAGAATAGTAAGTGGTGTTGACTGAATCCCAAGTGCAGGAAAAAGCAGACACCCTCAAAGTCTCAGATGACCCTAGGCTCAATCCAGGGAGCAGCGATGGCTCGTTCTCAGATAAAGCACTGTGAAGAGATGTAGCTCACCAAGAGGGTTTGCAAATGAGCTCTGTCAAAGCATGGTCCCCCCAGTCCCTGCGGGTTAAGTAGGGTGGTGTGGCACAGCTGCATGGCTTTATGATACGCCTCCTCTGGCCTCAGTTCATACCAGCAGTGTGGCCAAATCTTCCCTATGCATGTTTCATGATTATACACCTAAAATGTTTCCATGTGATTTTGGAAAAGTTATGAGGCTTTCCCATTAAAAGTGGGGGGAAATGCTTTCATTTATAAGGCCATGTTGACAATTTGGCGATATTAAGTCTATTTTCAAAGAATGTTTCCATTCCTTCTTGAAGGCCCCAACAAGCAATCCTTTTATATATCTGCGACACTTTACAGCTTGTAAACACTTTGCTGTGTTTTTTTTCCCTTTTCGTTGCCTAATAACTAGGTTATAATTCCAGAATTCTACATTCTCTGTCTCCTGTGGCTCCAGAGTAGGCAAAGAAGCCACCTCTGAATAGCTGTGCCAAAGAGTGCCGACGGTGATACAGAATGTTAGACTGGCTTGAACAGAGAGACAAAGCCAGGCACCCACATATGTATAAGAGAGAATTATATCAAGAAGTAATTAGATATCAAGAAAACATGCCAGTCCAGTCCAACTCAAGTTCCTATATCTGACAATAGCTCCAAAGGCCCTCTTCAAACTCACACAGTCATATTCAATGATGCAGAAGGCAGAAATATCACAAGCCAGTAGCTCCAAACTCATCTGGATCCAATGTTGGTGGAAGTCTCAGGGGAATTAGTAAACAAGAAGATGAAGACAGACAGACAGACAGATAGAGAGACCTGCCTCAAAGAACTACATGAGTGTATCTTGGTAACATCTGAAACCTGATTGACAGGCTAACTCCACACCTACACTTCTACACATCTTCAAGTTGACGTGAAATTATGTAACTATTACATAAGAGATCTCACCATTGATGAGTCGCTGCATAAAGTCATCCTTGAGTGACAGCAATGGTTCTGTTTGTCTTTAACTTTGATATTCTGGCACTTAATAGTTACATAAAAATGAACCACTAAACTCTTTATGAGGCTCTGTTTTCTCTTTGAGAGTACAGGTAAAATACTAGTGATTGCCGTGGAATGATGATTGGGAATTCACCTGGTGACTCCTCTTAGGCATTATGCTGAACTTTACTGTTTACTCTACCCTCATTGTGCCTGCTCTGGGCTGAACCAATCAGCAAACTGATGGACAAATAATGGGTCATCATCATATTCATAGTGAATAGATCAAGGTACTTGAAGATGATTTTTAAAACATCATAGTTTATTTATTTATTTATTTTGATTATTAAATGTCCAATCTTCAATGATCAAAATGTATATCTTGATGGGATTCCTTCCGAATAAATTTCTTACTCCTCAAAAGACATCTTTATTTTTCACCAATCTGTTCAAACTAGAAACAAGGGACACATTTTTTAAAATAATTAAATCATTTTATTGGGGCTTGTACAACTCTTATCACAATCCACATGTCCATCCATTGTGTCAAGCACTTTTGTACATTTGTTTCCCTCATCATTCTCAAAACATTTGCTTTCTACTTGAGCCCTTGGTATCAGCTCCTCATTTTTACCCTCCCTCCATGCACCTCCCTTCCCAAGAACCCTTGATAATTTATAAACTATTATTATTTTGTCATGTCTTACACCATCTGATGCTTCCTTTCACCCACTTCTCCACTGTCCATCCCCCAGGGAGGAGGTTATATGTAGATCCTTATAATTGGTTCCCCCTTTTTCCCTCACCTTCCCTGCACCCTCCTGATATAGCCACTCTCACCACTGGTCGTGAAGGGATCATCTGTCCTGGATTCCCTGTGTTTCCAGTTCCTATCTGTACCAGTGTACATCCTCCAGTCCAGCCAGATTTGTAAGGTAGAATTGGGATCATGATAGTGGAGACGGAGGAAAACTGTATGTTTCATCATTGCTACACTGCACCCTGACTTGCTAGTCTCCTTCCCCCAACTCTTCTGAAAGGGGATGTCCAATTACCCACTAATGGGCCCTGGGTCCCCACTGTGCACTCCCCCTCATTCACAATGCTATGATTTTTTTGGTCCTTGATGCCTGATACCTGATCCCTTTGACACCTCATGACCACACAGGCTGGTGTGCTTCTCCCATGCGGGCCCTGTAGTTTCTCAGTTAGATGGCCACTTTTTATCATCAAGCCTATAAGACCCCAGACTCTATATCTTTTGATAGCCAGACACCATCAGCTTTCTTCACCAAATTTCCTTATGCACCCACTTTGTCTTCAGCAATCATGTCGTGACAGGCTGGTGTGCTTCTTCCATGTGGGTTTTGTGGCTTCTCAGCCAGATGACTTCTTGTTTATCCTCAGGCTTTTAAGACCCCAGACGCTATATCTTTTGATAGGCCGGCACCATCAGCTTTCTTCACCATAATTGTTTATGCACCAGTTGTCTGCAGCGATTGTGCCAGGAAGATAAACATCTCAGACTGCCGAATTGTTAGAACAACGTATTCTTGCATTGAGGGAGCACTTGAGCCCCTGTCCAACTGCTTCCTTAATACTACACCTATAAAGATATGTGCATAGATTTATTTCCCCCTTGTTGTATCTAAATATATTTACCTCTGTATATGCCTGCATTTAGATCTCTATAAATGCCCTTTGCCTACTAGTTATTTCCTCTTTCTTTGTACTTTCCTCTTGTCCCACTTTCATGTTCAGCCTTCATTTGGGTTTTCAGGAATTCCTTTCAGTTACATTGTCCTTGATCCAGACCTCCTACACCCTCCTTGCCACTGATTTTGGATCACTTGTTGTTCCCTTGTCCCTGAGTTTGTTAACACCCACTTCCTTTCCCCCACCCTCCCCCTCTCCCATGTCCTCTTGAAACTGTCATCCCGTTGTTCTTTCTTCCGGCTTGTTTATCTCATCTATCCCTTCCAGGTAGACATGAAGCAACAAAAATATGCACCAACACAAGACCGAGTACAGCAAAGCAACAATAGAAAATAAAATGATAGAAGAACAAAAACAAAAAACTATAAATAGTGCAAGGTCTATTTGTTGTCCTTTATGAGTGCTTTCCAGTATAGTCTGATGGGGTGCCATGCCCTGGCCCCACATCTATCCCTGGCATTCCCTAGGGACTTCATTGCTCTGCTCCCCCTGCTGTTCTGCTGCCTCCCACCAGTGGCTGGCTTCAGTGTAGTGGGCTCAGGGCGGGCACAATTCCCGCAGTGTGTCTCTAGGGTTGTTGCCTGTGGTGCTATGGATCAGTGAGAATGCTGTGTCCTGTGGTGGGCCGGCCCTGTGGTCATCTCTGTGCATTGGCTACTCTGAGCAGAAATATTGGGACACACTTTTAAATGGGTTTCTTTAACCCATAGACTTAAGCCATCTACAAACATGGAAGTCTGCCTCTTGAAAAATACCCAAATTAAAATTTAAAATATATTATTGTTAGATGGATGTATTAAGCTCTTGCCTGCTCCTTTGCCATAGAAACATGAACCCCAGCAAGTCTAGCATTTTTCCTATGTGAGTTGCTAGTCCTTCCCCCCCCCACCACCACCCCACTGCTTAGAACAATGCTTAAAATGTAGAAGACAATCCCATTATTAGTTGTTCAAAGAAGTAATAAAATGGACATAATTTCCCTTTCTATAAGTTACTGGATAAAAGAACTACTGTTGTTTTCACTTGGCATTGAGTTGGATCTACTGTAATTCATAGGAATGCCATATGCAACAGCATGGAATCTGCATTGATCTTGTGCCATTGTTGGTATGCTCAAGTCCATTGTTAGGGGTTGCTTCTTTGAGAACAACACTGGAAAATATTCCTTTGTAATCTACAGGGTTTTCATTGGCAAATTTTCAGAAACATACACTGCTACATATTTCTTTGTAATCTCCCTTTGTCTGGAAGCTCTACTGAAACCTGTCCACCAATATCATGCTGGTATTTGAAATACCTCCACAGAATAACAAAATAGCTCAGCTCATGGAAAGGAATGAGAAGTATATTTATTCACTTTATCTGACAATTAATTCATTGAAATCAGCAACATGAACAAGTCACATGCTAATGTCACTGGATTTTCTTCCTTGAAGAAACTAGCCAGTTTGTCTCAAGTGGTCTAATGTAAAACAGCAAGAGAGTCTTACAAAGCAAAAGCAAAGATTAAAGCAGAGATTTTAAATAGAAAGACAGTCTTACAAAGCAAAAGCAAAGATTAAAGCAGAGATTCAATAAGCAAAACATGCTTCAAAGACTGGAACGAGTCTCCTTTTGAGTTTAGGATGATGGAGTCTGGTGACCAAACACTGGGTTTATAAGGGTTTTGGGCAGAGTTCCATTGACTGGTTTAAGACCAACCTAAGTCCTCTCATTGGTCCTACTCCTGGTGTTCTAGCTGGTGAGGCCTCTGGATGATTGGTCCTGTGGACAGTTTCTGATTGGCCAATGAGACCTTATTGTTGAGTGGACCTATAGACTACCGCCTGGACTTATGATTATCAAGCAAAGCAGCAGACAGCTCAGGGACGAGTCATCATGAGTCATCACTTCTACTTGGGCCATGAGTCACTGCTTCTACTCAGCATTTCATTTTACTTTCATGAATGTCATGTTTTCCTTTGCTTGCTCATAGCACACAGTCTCTTCCTGTGGTATCTAAAGGACATTTACATTTCAGCCAACATTATGGATGTTTAAGAATACCTTCACTTATTCAAATACTTCCTGGCCAGCTAATGGAATAATGAACTCAAGAACCATCTTTTATCTCAAAGGTTGATTTTTTTTCTTTCAGTTCAAGTCTTTCCTCAGTTTTTATCACAACCATGTCCAGTCTAGTAATAAAATCCGACAATAAACAACATATTGCATTACCAGTGTTACTTAGGGGGTTGTTTTTCTAAATGATAAAGTCAAGATATTTGTTTTTTTTAATTATTGAAGAGTCTACATACTTTTCATTCCTCTTTCCTCAATGTTTTATCTCACACAACTGTTTAAATATAAATATCATGAAATGTACACTGGCATAAGATATAATTTATTGAATTTTACTAGTCATATATTCAATCATTTGTGTTTGTGTAGTTTTATGAAATTTTATGACATAAATAACTTCTCATAAATATCACCCAAATCAAAACACAGAAATATTTCATCTCCACAACACCCCTTCCTGTTCCCCTGTGTGCCAAACCAAAGCACCTGAAAACCACTAGTCTGTTTTCCATCGCTGTAATTCCACTAAATTGAGAGTTTTATATAGATACCATGATATAATATCTAATATCTTAAGAATGTCTTTCTTTTTAATTCAGTGGCATGCCTAGAGTTCTCTCCAAGTAGTTAATGACAAGGACAGAACAAGTATTTTCCTCCTGTGAAAACAAAATGAGCAGAGGATGCTATGAGAACAGGCTTGGTACACGTGTTGTGGTAATTAGGTGACTTTGTGTGACTGTGAATATAGGGTCAAGTGTAGGAGTGGAATTGCTCTCCATGAGATCACAGCCTGGTGATACCTCTTTGGGGGTGTGGTCTTTTTATAAGCAGGGAAACTGAGAACCTTCTCTCTCTGGCCCCTTTGCCTCCCTGCTTGCTGGGACTCGACTGCTGACCCTCAGAACTCTTCCCAGAAGTGCCCTGCCACATTTCTACTGACTTTGGATCCATGTGACGCTGCTTCCTCATTCATCATTCTGAGTCATTGGCAAGTGCCTACCTGAGTCTGAGGAGAGATCTGTGGACTAGCATCAGTTGGTCTGGGCTGAGATATGTTCTTGATATATAATTACTTTGTGATATAAATATCTTCCTTGTACATAGATGACTGCCATTGGATTTGCTTCTGTAGACAACTGGACCTAGCATACATGCTAACTTTGAAGCCAGGCGCTGGTGGAAATTCTGACACAGGACCGTAGCTAGAGATTCATCTGTAAACACACTGACCAGGAGCCAGAGCTGAGATAAACTTGGAAGACACTATGCAATAATCTCAAGGATGGACAGAGTGACTAATTAGAACATCGTTTTCCCATCTACAGAGCTTCAACACCCTACAATTTGAAAGTGCCCTTTAAAAACTAAACCCTTCTCCTAGAAAATGTCCCTTCTCAAATTGAGAGGAAGGGACTGGCTTCACTCTGGAGCAAAGTGTATCTGATCTATGCTTAAAGCAGGGGTCCTCTAACTTTTTAGACAAGGGGCCAGTTCACTGTCCCTCTGACCTGTTGGAGGGCCGGACTATAGTTTAAAATAAAACTATGAACAAATTCCTATGCACACTGAACATATCTTATTTTGAAGTAATAAACGAAATGGGGCAAAGATAAATGTCCTCGGGCTAGATAAATGTCCTCGGCGGGCCACATGTGGCCCGCAGGCCGTAGTTTGAGGACCCCTGGCTTAAAGTATCCTCTCACCTCATGAGAAGGACCTGCTTCATTTCTTGTGAAATGGCAATCTGCTTTAATTAAACTGTAGTTTAACTCTTTGCTGCTGTGTGCCTGGGTGTGAGCACGGCTTCTCTCTGGACTTAGAAACCACACAGATGTGGAGCTTGGTAGTTGTCCTGTGCACTGAACGTCACAGCTAAGATAAGTGAAGAGTTTGCAGAAAATCCTACCTGGCAATTGGATTAATGAGGAGATTAAGGACTTTGAAATGGACCCTGAAAAGGTTTTCTCACTCAGAATACAAAGCTTGTATGAAGAACATGTGCTATGTAAAAATGAGCCAAATTTAAAGGTAGCCAACGAAAAGGAAGAAAACTTTGGAAGGAGGAAATGGAACCTCCACATTTGATTTAGTCAAATACATCTTATATGTAAGCTAGGATTTTTGAAAGAAATAGCTTATGCTCTATTTGATAATTATGAAAATTGTTCTTTATTTTCAAGTAAATATTAATTTGCTAGAACTAACCCTAATTTTACTGAGATGGTTATATTAATATAGTATAGAAACCTGTTAACGAGCCCAGTTGAAAGACCAACATTTTCTTTGAATACATCTCCAGATTGGAAGATGATTGAAATAATGTGTCATCGAATAGCTCCTACAAAAATTTTGTCCTCCTTGGAAATATTATTGCAAGTTTTTAAAAATCAACTTAAAACCTCGCCTCCAACTTAAAGAGATACATTCTCTTTATTATATGAATATATACAGACTATAGATAATTTATAACTATTATAAATGAACTTTTAAAATATCGATTGCCTAGTTATGAGAACAAAGAGAAGAAAAAGCCTTTCAAGATTCTACAATGGGATATAAATAATGAAATTGACTATTATGTGGGGGAGGGGGGGAAATAAAACTTCTCAGAATGTAAGTCTGTGGCAACAGGCCAAGGCCCCTTAATCACAGCTGCAAAAATCTCACTGAGTCTCTGAATTTACAACAAAACAGTTCAAGATGACTCTAAAAGTCTTGTGATTTGCTTTTGAGAAAGCCAGGCTTAGACTTTAGCATGAGAAGGAAACGCACAATGTCCAAAAATGGTGTCTGGCCCTGAAATGGGCCTCATCAATGCCCACAGTGTGCAAAGAGAAAACGTGCAAGGGCTTGGGTGGAAAAATAAATAAATGGACTTCTTCCTGATCTAACTTCCGTGTTAATTAATTATAGGTTTTTTGAACCCCAAATCACCTATACCATACTTTCTGAATAGTAGTGTATTATTAAATGTGTTAACAGAACAAATGTATTATTAAAACTTCATCCATCATCACAAGAAGTGGCTTTTTGCTTTCCTTATAGATGCTTGTGAGAGATGAACAAAATGCATGGGAACTTGGGTTGGGGGACAAGGAGACAAGAGGCTGTGTGGTAGCCTTGAACCTGCCGTGTGACCGAGGAACTTCATAAAGATGGCTCCAGCCTATGTGGGGTCTCACTCACATAGTGGGAAGTATTATAGGAGCTTTCCATTCCTACATTTTACTAGAACTTGAACAATGTAAGCAGTAAATAAACAACCAATGGCCAGACCAGTCAATTGCAACTCATAGTGACCATTAAGGCAGAGTAGAATGTCCTCAGAGTATTTCCAAGACTCAAATATTGCCAGATGCCCCCTTGTCTCACAAACAAGACCCCAAAATATACAATAAATTACATGGTGATTTTTAAAAAAACAGAGGATCTTCTTAAATCGAGAAGGTTAAATAAGTGCATAGTCATGTTCTATTTTGCTCTCTGGGAGGAGCAGGGCTATTTAAGTGCTTATTAATCTATTTGAAATAAGATTACAAAGATCGTGCAATTATATTCTAAAATCATATTCTAATTGATGGATCATTCTAAATTGAATTTACTAAATTAATATCATAAGTCATCATGAAGAATGGTTAGTACAGAAAATATTATGATATAATCTATATAGTGTCTTGATGCATGTTTATAGGACATATAATTAGCCAAATATAGAAATGGCCAGTCCATCATTACACTGAGCCAAAGACTGATGCTTTAATTTGAGGAAAGACTCTTGTATGACTAGGTGATTGCTCAAGTTTCAAGAATGTGGTAAAATCATCATGCGTACAAGAACAAAGAAAATGCACTAAAATTGATTGTGGTGATGATTGTACAACTCTTCATGATGTGACTGTATATGTAAATGATATATAAATAAATCTGTAAAACAACAAAACAATGTATGGACAATAGTGTCTTTAAGTATTATTGAAAAAAGGGACTATATATTTATTTTAAATAAACTGACAGATTGAGGTAGTATTTTTTGAAAATGAGCTTCTTATATTTAATAATGTCTTAAAAGTTAGTTTTCCCTTATTCATTAGACCTAAGCATCAGTAAGCACCAATCATTGATAACACTGGTCCTCATATCCATAATATATCATCAAGTGTACCTTTATTTTCTGTATTGCTGCTATATTACAAAAGAGTTCCGGAGGGACAGTGGGACAAGTATTCAGCAGCGAACGAGAAGATGAGTAGTTTGGGCCCATCAGCTGCTCAGGAGAAAGGTGAGTCAATTAGCTTCTGGCCTTACTTGACTCCTCACTGAGGTGATTGCTTGTTTGAAGTCAAGCCTGTAAGATCCCAGACAGTCTTCCGTCCAACAGGCAAGCACCCAAGTCCGATCTTTTCACCACTGTTGGTTTTAGTGCCCAAATCTTCAGTGGTCTCTTCATGAGGGTAACTATTGAACATGCCAATGTAATAAGAATTACTGTTCTTAGATTGGTGCTAGAATTAAGTGCCCTAAATCTATTCATAGATCCATGGGTTACACATGTCTCCAGTTCACTGTAGAGCCATCACTGACATTTTAGGATCGGGAACAGTATAAATCATTCCCATTTTGGTATAAGATAATTCTATTGATGGTATCATTAATTTAACCAGTGATATAGAATTTAAAATACTGTTGAGGAAAAGAAATTATATAAGGATAAGCTGTCCTTAGACTGAAATACATGAATTATTGACTTGTCACATTAGACTAAACTCTTATGGGACAGGACACTCCTTATATGAACAATGGGGTTGGTAATAGGGCAAAACTTTCAATCATGCTCATTCCCAAAGGTATAGCCATGCCTATCAGATTAATGCATGCCATAAGAAAGCAAGGGGGATATTAAAGTAGTAAATATATGGTAATCCCACACCACCATTCACTGGACTCCATCAAATCAAGGGATAGGAACCAAAGTCTAATGACCACCAATCCCATAAGGATGGGACAACAGTCAACTGCTTCTTCTCATATTAAAGCAGTTCAGTCTGAAGTCTAAGGGTATATGTCAGTTTCTTTACAGGTGAGTTGCTGGTGAAGTCCAGATCACTTAGTAGGGTTTACACATTGAATCCTTTAGGATGTTGTGTGCCTCAAAAGAACAAAGTCAAAAGTCCCAGTAGTCTATAACATATCACCTGGATCACCAAGGGCTGGATAGAAACTAGGTAAAAGTGTCTAAGTAGGAACATATAGTATTTGGTGTATTCTCCCCCTTGGGTTCAATATAAATATTTTAAGGGGTATTTTTCCTAATGCAAATTTGCTCCAACCAGTTAACCCACCAAATGGAAGTATAATCCCCTTCTCTAAAAGAGACATGTCCCCCTCGCCCTATCTTGCCTGTAAATTCCACTAAGTTTCACTTAACCACTCTGTAGGGATGTCTCTTGATTTGGGGTGACCTTAACACCATGTTGTATGGTAGCAACTGAATGGGCTTCTCCCTCTCTTGAGAAAGTGACCCGAGCAGGGGTGAGATGCCCTCTGTTGACGAGGTTTTTCAGGTGTACATATAAAGGGACTCATGCGTTGGACTTCTAGGCCCAGCCATGCAAAAGCACCAGCTGCTCAGAGGGAGGAAGATGAGACTTTCTAATTCTGTAGAGAGTTACAGTCTCATAAAATCACAGGGGCAGCTCTACTTTGTTCTAATAGGGTCACTATGAGTCTGCATCAACTTGATGATGGTGAACTTTTTAATGAATGTAGTCCATGAGCACGAGGCCGACTCTTGACCGATTGTTGGAGGACAGAATTAGAATGTTACATGGGCTGTCAGCAGAAGCCTGTTTCCATCTCAGTGTTTATCTTTATAATAGGGCATTCTTACGATATTTGTCCATTTGTGGTTGACAAACTTAACTCAGCATAACGGCCTCCAGGTCCATCCATGTTATGAGGTGTTTCATGGTTTCATCACTGCTTTTAGGGATGCACATTATTCCACTGGATGTATGAACCAGAGTTGCTTTATCCATTCTTCTATCAATGGGCATTTGGGCAAGTTCCAGCTTCTTACTGTTGTTTATGTTCTTTCGCTTATTTCTTTGGGATATATTCCAAGCAAAGGTATTACTGGATCCTATGATATTTCTATTCCCAGTTGTTTTGGGTACTTTCATATAGTTTTCCATAATGGTTATCTATATTTACAAGCCCAGAAGCAATGTATAAGAATTCCAATTTCTCCATACCCTCTCCAGCATTTGTTGTTCTCTGATTTTGGGAATTAGACTAATGTGGGTGTAAGGGGAGATCTCATCATTTTGATTTGGATCTTTCACATGACTATTGATTATGAATATTTATCTCCTCATGTGTTTGATAGTCATTCAAGTGTCATCCCTTGTGAACCATCTATGTACTTTTTAAAAATAATTGAGGCGTTGCAGATGTCTATAAATTTTGGTAATTATTCCCTTCTCTGTTGTGTCATTGCTAAAGATATTGCACACTGTGTCATCTCCTTTTACTCCTTGGATGAAGTCTTTTGATATGCCCAGTGTTTTATGTCTTCCATTGTGGGTGCTTCCTTTATGATATTTGATGGCATGGATAGACCTCACGTTGCTTCCTTCAAGTTTCTCCCAATTTTCTCAATGGTGATCTCCATAACTCTGGGTTTTACATTTGGTTCTCTAATCCATTTTGAGCTTGTTTTTGTGCGTGGGGCAGTATAGATCCTGTTTCATTCTTTTGCAGAGGGTGAGTCAGTATTTCCAGCACCGTTTTTGAAGATCCTTCAATATTTTACCTATGGAATCTTTCAGCATTGAAACTCAAAACTTGACATTTTTCATTGATTCTGTCAGGTTGCTGAGCATGGTCTTCCTTTTTAGCTTTATAACTACAGCTTATTGCAATTCTCTACTTCGTTTCCTTGAGTTGCCTTTGGAAATTCCGTGTTCATTTCTTTACTTCATCATTTCTTCCCTTTGCTTTAGCTACTCGATGTCCAACAGCAAGTTTCAGAGTTTCTTCTGACATTAACTTTGGCCTTTTCTTTCCTGTTTTTGTTTCTTTTTAAATCAACTATGCTTTCTTGCCATATGTTGTGCTGGGTGCCATTCCCCCACTTATTGGGCCTTCAGTCATGTGTGTCCAATGAGCCAAATCTCTTCTTGAGATGCTTTCTTAATTCAGGGGGTCCATATGTAAAGTGATATGACTTTCTGGAATTGTTTTACATTTCTTCAACTTCAACATGAACTTGCATATGAACAATTGATGGTATGTTCCACAATCAGTTCTTAGCCTTGTTTTGACTGATGATATCAATTTTCTCCAATGTCTCTTCCTACAGATATAATCAATTAGACTTTTCTGTGTTTCATCATACAAGGTTCACCTATTATTACATGCCATTGTGTTGACTCTGGATCCTAAAAATCCATGTACAACAGAATGACACATTGCCATTTTCACAATGACTATTGTAATTGAGCTCAGTTTTGCAGCCATTGTATCAATCAATCTCATTAAGATCTATCTTCCTGTTTTTTCACTGTCCCTCTACCAAAAAAATGTGTTTTTCCAGGGACATGGCTCTCCTGATAATATGTCCAGAGTACATGATATGAAGTCTTAATATCCATTCCTCCAAGAAATATTCTGGTTGTACTTCTTCAAAAATTTTTTGTTTCGTTCTTGGGCAGTTCATGATACTTTCAACGGGCCATTTTACCATTTCCAGCTCCAACGACTGCATGGCTCGACCTCAAATATTTTGTTGAAAATGGGCATAGCAATGAAGTTGTTGGGCTTGCTAAATTTTATGTTGTGAACTCTAGCTTTGTTTCTCTCACCATGGTCACAGTTTCTGAATATTAACCCTTTCTCTATGCTTCCAAATTTCACATCCCAATAACCAATCATTATCAATGCATATTTATTGCATGTTTGATTAATTAGTAGAGGATAAGGAAAATAAGAATAAGACTTCAATAAGCTAGATTGGCAGAGTGGTTACAATAGTTGATAGTGTGTTAGAAGACCAGCATATGTTACATTCTGTTATACAGTGTCTCTGCATGATTCCAATTATTGTGCATCGTGTCTCTGTATGACTCAACAGCTCATAAATAAACAGCATAGCAGAGCCATGCATGATGGGGTGTGTTGTGATTTATATTTCCTTATAAAATTAGATTCTCTCTCATAAATATATATGTGCACACATGCAATTCATATGCAATTCGTGTATATAAAATATATATAGTGTATGGGAAAAGTTTGTGGAAACATGCCATTATGTTTCAATTCCATTTTCCCATGAAAACTTTTAGAAGCAACTTTGTAAATCTATTTCTACTATTGTTTAAATAATTTAAGACATAAAAGTAGAACAGTTCTAATGTTGCTCCCAGACACAAAAGAAATGCAGATATAATTGTGAATTTTCAGAACTCCCTTGTCTGAATTTCACTTCCTACATCAGAAAGAGTTTTGTGGAGTGTGACCGTGTGGATTTAAGACATCTACTCCATCATATCCCTGTCTATATTTTGCACTTTGGTGTGGAACAACTGGGTGTACTACATACCAAACTGACTCATTTTTTTTAATTCCTGGAATTATGCTGATCACATGGAACCAGACACCTTATGTGTATGGGTGTTAGGTCATGTTGATTAGAGAAACAAATCCAGTAACACTCACATATGTGTAAGAAAGTGCTTTATATCAAGAATTAATTATATATTAAGAAAACATCCCAGCTCAGCCTAACTCAAGTCCATAAGTCTGGTACTATTCCACTCTTCAGACTCACACAATCACGATTAATGATACAGAATGCAGGAATATCATAGTTTGGTGGTGCAGAGTCCGGTGGACCCAATGGTGGTGAATGCCTGACAGCAATCACCATCAGCCAGCAGAAAGGTGAAGGCGGTGGGAGGGTGGGTGTGGGGGTAGGGGGGCACAAGCTTCCAATGCTCTCCTTATAAAATGGCCACGCCCACAAGGAGGTGCCATCAGGCTACGACCTGATAGATTGAACACCACCACTTCATTATATATATATATATATATATATATATATATATTGTCAAGTTGACATGAAATTATGTAATTGTCACAATGGATCATTTCTAACTCTTTAGCCCTATCAATAACTACAAAATGCTCCATGTTTGTATAAAATGCATGATCTAGAATAGATGTTTAACTTATATTTTTTATTTCAACCAGTTAAATTAAATATATATTTAATTAGGTTATGGCCATCTAAAATTAGGACAAAGTACCTGACTGATAAAAATTTAAAGTATGTATTTTTTAGCTGTACATTCTAATCTCATAAAAATCTAGTATGTGCTAAGTTTTCAGTCCTTATTTTCTATAAAAAGAGGACACATTTTATTTATTTTATTTGTTTTTGGGGGTTTTTTTGAGGACACATTTTATATGCCAATTAAAATACACTCTTCACATGTTCATTCCTTGATTGAAACTTTTCTGCATACTTGTTCACATTAAGTCCTCTGATAGAAAATCATTGTTCCTTTTTCCTGTTAAATTTTTAATAGTTTTATTGATATAATTCACATACCATACAATTTAACGGTTTAAGTATATTAAAAAGAATTGTTCAATCATCACTTCAACTTTTAACATTTTCTTCATTCTTGGACTCATTACTATTAGCAACCCTCGTTTCCCCTACTCTCCAATGCTTTAATCCTAAAAACTATTAATTGAGTGACTGTTTATATATTTACCAATCCTGGATTTCATATAAAGAAAACCATACCCAAAAAACCCCTAAAACATAAAAACCTCAATTGACTCAATCCAAAGAAAGGAGGAAATAAAAAAAAACAGAAAAAATTTAAAATAGGTAAAAAGGGAAAACAAGTGACAATGTGTAAAAATTTAACCTAGATATATCCATCTGCATTGCTTCACTTTCCAGGGCACTCTGTTTGATGATAAGGTTATTCACACCATGGTCAATAGTCAAAGGGGATTCACTCGAGTATTAATTAATCCATGGGTGGACTTGCAAATGGATTTGGGGCTTTCACTGTCATCTGAATGAAGTCGTCTACAAACTGTTCCTCCAATGTTGGATTATACTTTTTACAAACTTTGTATCTAACAGGGTGGTGTGTTTATTTTACGTGGCTTTCACTGATAACTCACCAACCACTGCTTGCTATAAGACAAAGTTTTAAGACCTTATATACTTTGCTTTCTATAGCCAGGCACCATTTGTTTTCTTTGTGACACACTACTGTAGCACCCATATCATCATGGGTCCTCTCATGGAGCTAAGTATCAAGCAGAGCTACATCATAAAAACTGATTAGAAACTACTTTCTTCATTTATTCAATTATGACTTTCTCTTAATTTATTTAAACAGAAA
The DNA here is from genome assembly GCF_050624435.1 of Tenrec ecaudatus. Taxonomy (NCBI): domain Eukaryota; kingdom Metazoa; phylum Chordata; class Mammalia; order Afrosoricida; family Tenrecidae; genus Tenrec; species Tenrec ecaudatus. The sequence continues at coordinate 54,125,520 of NC_134538.1, read as the reverse complement.
ATGGTCAAAAGTAGGAAATAATTATTAACACACTGACAAATTCTGATATAGAAATATTCAAAGTAAAATAATACTACAAGAATTAAAAGAGAAAATAGGGATAAAATATCCATTTGTAAGCTAGGCCAACTGCAAAGTGGTAAAAGGAATAAACAATGCTGTAACAGAATAGGATTTGGAGAAGAATTAAGATGATTTTATGGTAAAAGAAGAGCCCGAGTTAAACTTGGGGAAAAAATAATAAATGACAGTGTAATTTCAAAGGCAGTTAATACGCTTTCTCATTAAGATACAAAAGAAGAAAACCATAAACACACAGTAAACAATAAAACAACAGCAATAAAGGAAATAAGATCCATTAAGAAAATCAATCTGGCACAGAAAATTATATGGAAAGCATAAATCAGCATTACTAAAATTTAAAAAATTTAATAACTAATAAATTCATGCCTACTAATGATTTCTGCATGTAGCTGAATGAAATGCACCAATTAGGACTCAGCAAGTAGCACAATGAATGGGAACACAGGAACTATCCGTTTATTTTCTACGATGGACACATATCTTAGAAACAAACAAAAACCTTCTAGGAAAAAACCTTTCATATGTTTGCTGTTAGTTACACACACATCAAATAGTTGTAAGGACAGAAACATGGAGGAATATTTATTTACAACTACCTTGGACTTGCCAGTAAGAAACTTTCCCCCTGTAGGTCTATATATTTGTTGAATCATTAAAAAAATGGTGTGCTTTGGATGATCTCCCTAATTCTTTAATCTAGTTCAATACTCCCTACGTCAGGCAGACTTTTCTGTAGCAGCGCACACACACACACACACACACACACACACAGTACAAAACTTCCCTTTCTCAAGTTATCTAAAAGAAAACTGTTGCTTTCTCTTCTACCAGTCTCTAAAATAGATACAATCTTGCTATGACTCCATAGAATGCTGGTACATTTCCACAAATGAAAAATAACTATTTTCATGGCCAAAGTTTTGAAACTGTGTCGATGGCTAACCAAAGATAATACATAAAATATGTAGTTTTTAAAAATCCCATTGAATTCCTATGTTGTTGGTGTGGGCCTGATTTTAAAAAGCCCTCTGTTAATGATACTTTGGGCTCATACAGAATTAATTTATTTTAAAAAATCAATACAAGCCTAGTTCCAAAATGGCGCAGAGTAAGGATATCCCAAATATCCAACTCTTCAACATTACTATACCACTCTGTTATCCCTGCTATCAGCCACCACTGTGCTGGAAGTATATTTCTTTGTGGCCCAGCCTTCTGAAAGTCAATGCAATGGCCACACAGAACTCAGAGCAGGAAGGAAAATGATGACTCACCTAGTTTGAGGCTTGAACCCCCAAATGTGAAGTTCAGACATGCGTTTTGAGGATCCTCTTCATGCACAAGACTTGGGAAGCTGATGATGTCAGGCCAGGTAATACACCACAATTCCAGTCTCAAAAACTGAGGGTCAGGCAGAGAAAGGCAAACCAGTGTCCGAAGGATGCTTTCTGCTCCAGATTCTCTTCTCTTGCTGATAGTGAGATCCCAGACAATGTTTCTGAGATGGCTAACTGTTTTAGTCCGAGTAGACCAGAGAAACAAATCTAGGGAGACTCATGTGTATAAGAGTAATTTTACATTAAGAAAACACCCCAGCCCAGTCCGGAGCAGGTCCATGTTCCAATATTAGCCCGTATGTCCAATGCCAATCTATATAGCCCTCTTCAGATTCATGCAACACATGCAATGATGCCAAATGCAGGAAGATCACAAGCCAGTGGGTGAGAAGTCTTGTGGATCCAGGGGTGTTGTAAGCATCTCAGCACTGGTAGGGGTCTCTACGTGGCTCCTCCAGCTCAGGGCACTAGCCTGGCTCCATGTGACTTGTTACCTGAAATGTCTCTCAAGGAGTGAGCCTTTGTCCTGTCTGTCTCTAATGAGGTATTTATCTCCTTAGTGCCTCCAAATGAGGTCATCAAGCTGTGAGCTGATTGACAGCTAAACTCCACCCCTTCACTCTTAAATCTCCAATTGACAATAGATTACATAAGTACCACACTAACTTTATATCCAGCAAGAGAGCAATCACATCTGACCTTGTAATAATCATTTACAGCTAAACCATATAATCCAATCAGTATCTCCCCTCCACCACCTTTTTACCTAGTCCCATCAGGAAAAGTCATTTGGTGAGAATAACAAAGATCAGAAGAGTCATAAATAATTTACTGCCCTGCAGCTAGGAACTCCACCTGCCAAAATGTGTGTACAAATGGCTTATACCCATGTTTTCTCACATAGTCCCCAACCTAATTTTCCATTTCTTGAGCTCTTTTGGTTCACATTGCCCTTATTTTCTGAGTTTCTTTTATATATAGCACACCAATTCTCTAGAGAAGCAAAGCCTATTGGTGTGCATTACTGTATAGAAAGATACTTATATTGGGAAATGGTTTGCACAATTGTCGAAGTAGCTAAGTCTAGTCGAGTTCCAGTCAAGCTTCTGACTCATAGAAGTTGGTTAATTGGAAGCAGGATGACGAAGTAGAGGGAGTGTGGGGCACACAGCGGATGCAGGAGTAAACGAATCCTAAATCAGGTGAATGAATCCACTAGTGTTAGTCCGCTGACCATTCCTGGGATTGGTAGGTAACACAACAGGAGTTGGGGGAACCAGATGCAAACTCCAGCTCCTGCAGAAGGTGTAGGGACAAAAAGGATTAGACAATTCAGTCTATTTCTTATACAAATGGCTACCCACCCACCCCCATGGGGACACCATCAGGCTGCAACCCTATTAATGATCCACGCTCCACCCCTACCCTTACCCAGGAGTGCCTAGTTGACATAATCCCCAACCATCACACTGAGCTATTATACTGAGATCCACAGTACTCAACAGTGCTAAGAATCCAGTCAACAACCAGTTTACAAAAGAAATACATTCAAATATAATGGCAATGAACTGTGACAGACAGTGTTAACCTTTCCAAGATTATGGAGATGTAAAAGATAATATGAAGCTAACAGGAATTAAACAAAATGGAAACTGCTACCGAAATTAGGTTCTTGTCTTTAACCAAGAAAAAGAATTACTGTGGTCAGACATAGAGGCAACAACACAGGAGAATTTTATTAAGTTTCCGAGCGGTAACCAACCACAACTTAAACGCTATGGAAGTTAAAAAAACAAACAAAGAAAAGAAAAGAAAGTCTTGTCTTGTACAAGTACAGGGAGAATTGAAACGTTCCAAGGGCTGTGAGGGATTCTAGGATTCCAGGAATGTTCTGTTGCCATTAGGGGGTGCCAGGTGTAATGGATTCTAGGGAATGGAGTCCTGAGGGTGAAATGAATTCCAAGATGGCACAGGTGCTCAATCTCTGAAGCAATATCTGTGTGAAATACCTTAAAGGTTTCGTTCATAAGGAAGCCTGACCAGAGAACCAACTCTGAGCTCTCTGTTGATAACAGAGCCACTCTCTCCTCTGGCTCTGGACTAGGTGTCTCGGCGTGGACTCTGCTGCCTGGATTCGTGGCATCATTATAGGATAACTATGTATAGTAACAATAATGATCTAATAACTATATATTATTCATCACGAATAGTTCCATAGGATCTACTCTGTACTTAGTTCTTTTCCAATCACTGAAATTTAAAACCAAGCAAATCAAAATCAACAAGAGCACACTGAGGAGTAGGGCCCAAGCTTCTACCCTACCAAATCCATGGAGTCAATTTCAATTCATAGCACCTCTCTAGGAAATGTTGAAACTGCATCTGTAGCTTGCTAAGACTATAAATCTACCTGAGAGTAGAAATCCTTTTTCCAGTGCCCAGTGCCTAGTGGTGTTGACTGGCTAACCTTGTAATTACAACCCAATATGTAACTCACTCTGACATCAGGGCTTCACTCACAGGGACTCAAAAAATTTCAAACCCACCAGCTGCTCCGTGGGAGAAAGATAAGGCTTTCTCCTTCCATTCAGATGTGACTTCAGAGCAGTGAGTTTGCTTTTTTATTCTCCTAAAATGGTTTTTTCTCCTTTCTCCTGAAAATGGGTGATGTGGCATTCAGATTAAGCCTACAATAGGAGCATGCCAATTAAAGCGACAATAGGACCTCCAGAATTTGTGTTTCCTCACTTTAGAGCAAGCACATTTATCCTATAAAGGAAAAACTATGATAGTATCAGAAGTATGATAATTTCCCTTCCTTGTATGTCAGTCAGTTTTCAGGAACTGAAATTCATCATGTTTTTTATCAAAGCAAAACCTCATAATTTTCACTTCATTCTTGAAGCACTTAAAACAGTTTCCTGAAACAGCTTGTCACTGATTCTAATAATTCCAGATGGGTAGTGCTCATCCTGAAAGGAATTTTATTTTCCACTCTTTGGAATCTGCATGTTGACCTTGTCACAGCTGCTCACTTTTCTGCTTTTCTTAATTCCATTCACTTCATGGTTACACAGGACATTTCATGAACGGTTTACAGTCCATCCATCAACATCCATCTGCTTTCTTAAACTAGCTTGAAGTTTTGAAACAGGTGAACCAGAACTTGGGTTGCCTTGTGATTTCTTTGCTATAAATTTTCCCATTTGAGGAAGAGAGAGAGAGAGGGGGGGGGGGGGGACTTCCAGTTGAAGAAGGTCTACTCATCACATGAAAAGTCAATCTCCCTACAACAATCAGGAGAAAAACACCAAGAAAGAAAAAGTTCCCCAGCAAGGAAATACTCAGCCACCACCAAACAAGGAAATATCCAGCCACACCCAAACAAGGAAGGCTTTGCATGTCCCCATATCTGGCTAGAAAGGCACCAGTTGTCACCAACACCAAGCAAGGAAAACTCCAGCTGTCCCTGAGATCTAGCAAGGAGCCCCACCCAACAGCAATGGGGCTTCTATCCAGCCTCACCTGCAGCACTGTTGGTGTCCATGAATAAAGGAATTTGTGAAAATAAGACCATTACAAAAAGTACTAATGGGTATACCATTAATAGAGAAACAACAAAACAGCGCACAAACCTGAGAGCAACATATGAGTTAACAACACCCTGAAATCAATATAATGAAAACATTAATCAAAACAACAGAAATACACAACATCATTGGCCTCACCAAAAAAGCTCGAGGTGGAAACCACACTAAGTGAACTGAGCTATACCTTAAACTCAGCTGTAGCCATTGGACTTAAGGCTGAAACTCATTAGTGTGTGAAGAAACAGATAACTACTAGCTCAAGGGCATAGACCTAGCCAATACTGCACTTTGGTTCGAATCGCTTGCTTGAGCGTGCCCAATGAATCATTGCCTGGAACTACCACATACTTACAATTTGAACGCCCCATTTGCTTCGTTATGGCATATATTAATCTGGAATGCACAGCTCTGCTGCTGTGAATGAAAATCATTGAACGAATTTCCCTATCACCTACTCCATTGTTTGTGTAAATAGTGTCCAATTACTTAAGAGTTTAACCTGTACAAGTCAATAAATCATTTATTATGGTTCTAAGCTGGCCTCTGCTCATAAAGTTTCCTTTTTCTCAATATTGTTTTAAATTTAATATCTTTGGTAAAAATAATGACACTACGAAAAGAATAGCATCTGAAATCACAAAGGGTTGTTTTCAATGAAGCAGCCATCTAAATGAGACATCAACTAAGTCCACATAAAAGAAGCACATCAAACTGAGTGATCTAAGTATTGTAAATAATGTAATCCGAATCTAAAGGGGAAATGGCATCAGAACTTAAATTGTAAACACCTGGGTTCCAGAAGGTTCTGGATGACAGCGGAAACCCAAAGTCCATTTGCAAGGTCCACTCATGGATTTAGTCTCCAGTGAATCCCCTGACCATAGCTGAGGAATGCGAGCAGCTCTGTCATGAGACAAAGGACATTGTAAAGTCGATTATGGCAGACAGAGTGAAGTCAAAATGTAATATCCTATCATTTGATCTCCCTTCAGATCCATTTTAATTTAATTTAAATGTAAAATACGCATTGATTAAATTATTCCGAGGAGAATCCCGTCTGACCATGAACAAGGGATTTAAATAACCTTGCTAATATGCAGAATGCATTAGGCAGTGGGTTGTTAAACACACAGGTTAATATTTAGCACCCTATCATTTGATCTTCCTTAGGATGCATTTAAATTAATTCTGATTTTAATATCTTCTGCTTTCTTTTGTTTGAGGTTATTATCTGATTGCTTTGTTTTTCTCGTTAGGTTTTTCTTGTTTGTTTTATGATGTTTTTCTGTATGTGAAATCCAGATAGGTAAACCTATAGAAAGAGTAACTAGATTAATTTTCCCTTTGGATAGGGCAAGGGAGGTTGGGTGGAAATGAGGAGCTAACAAAGATGAGTACAAGTTTGAAGAAATGTTCTCATACTAATTTTCATAATGATTGTACAATGTTTCTTGATGTGACCGAACTATTGATTTTATGATATGCTTAAAAAACAGAAAAAACAACAAAACTAATAAAAACAAAATCATTTTAATTTGTTTATAAAAACAAAATATGCTTGAAAAGCACAGAAAAGAACAACAAAACTAATAGAAATAACAAAAATAAAAACAAAATAACTTACAACAAAACAGAAGGAACAAACCCACACATGCCAATAATGACATTGTATGCCAAGAGATTAAATTCACCGGACAAGAGACACATCAATACCTCCAAACAAACATAGCCTAAAAATGAAAGCATGAGGGAAATTTTACCAAGTGAATTGTAGGAAAATATAAACTGGACTGGAAATATAAATCTGATAAAATATGCTTCAAGGGAAATAACATCGTAAAAAACAAGACACTACATGATGATTAAAGGAATAATAGAACAAGAAGCAACCATTTTTTAACTTTTGTACTCACAAAGAAATACCCTCTGAATACATAAAAAGCTCACAGGCTTGACGTGAGGAACAGAGAACTCACCAGTAATAGTAGGAGATTTCAATAAACCTCTATCAAGGAAAGACTTTATCATCAAGGGGGGGAAAAACTCAATAAAGACATAAAAAAGCTATTTGTTCCACATAGTTTGTTTGCGTAGTCAAAAAAAAGTCACATAAACCTGTTTCTGGTATTGTCTGGTTTCAGCCAAGTTCCATCTGACACCTGTGATGGTTTCCTTTATCTGCATACTCTGAATCTGGCCTGAACCTCTGTCAGCTCTCTGTTTATGTATGGCTGCAACCATTGTTGAAGGATTTTCAGAAAAAATCTTACCTGGGATAGCAATGATATTGTCTATACTATGACCTTTCCATTGGGTCACCTTTCTTTAGAAGTAGTACAAACATGGAACTCTCCCAATTACTTCACCAAGGAACTGTCTTCCAAATTCCCTGGGTAAGTGCTTCCAAGGGTTCGTTAGCTTGTTGAAACACATCTCTGGCTGCTGCATCAATTCCTGGACACGTGTTTCTCACTAATGTCTTCAGTGCATATTCACATTCTTAATTTAGTAAAATTGATTCTTGATCAATGTTACCTCTCAAAATAGTTGAATACTCTAACCTGTTAACACAGTAATAAAATATGCATGCAATATGCCTTAGAATGATCACATTTAAGACAAAAATAAAAACATTTATCAAAGGAAAACACTTAGAAGACTAAGAAAAGGAAGAGGAATGAAGATATGGAAAATGGGGAAGCAGTCATAATAATAACAAGTATTAGCACACCCAAGAAGGCTTCAAGATGGCACCAAGATAAGAGGCCCATATGGGGAGCTCCAGTGAGTCTGGTGTCTGGGAGGTCAAGTAGAAGTGTTCTGTTGAGTGGAAAGGTCACTGTGAGGGGTGCTACTTGTCCAGGAGGAGCGCTGCCACACACCTGCTTTGTTTCAAGCCCTACAAAGCTGGTTCCATGTATCAGGGATTTCCAGCTGGTGGTGTGACCCTTGTGCACCCCACCACAAGCCAGTGCCTCCCCCCATTCACTCCCTTGTCAGGTCACTGACCCAGGAACAGGATGGCTATCATGTAGAGCTCCCCAAAGCTGGGTCTGACCACCACATAGCAGCAGTCCATTCATGGTCCCCACATAGGGGAGCTGCCCCCATCTCCCATGGTCCCCCTCCCTCAACGGGGTAAGCGATTCCACCTGCAAGATCTGGTCCCTCCTCGCAGCCTCCCAGGACCCAAGGGCCAGACCTGCAGCAGGTCTGATTGCCTGTGGCTGGGTGCACCCAGGACCAGTGCCTGGGTCACCTCCACCGTCTCGCGGATACATCTGCCGGGCCAGCGGGGCCCAGCCCCTGCTACTTCTAGGGTACCTCAGCTTATCATCGCCCTGGCATTTCACCATACACAGAGTGGCGCCCGCACTCCCCGCCCACCATTTTTCCCATATGGCAGATTTTGGCAGCCCCAGCGCCTCCCAACCCAGAGAACTGTACAGTACCCTGCCTCAGCACAAACTGCGGGACATATGAATTGCGAACTGGGGTCTTGCAGCTCTGCCACACGCCACTTTGGCCTGAGTTGTGGGGAGTCAGAGTAGTGGACTGGGGCCTTGCAGGACCACTGCACACAACCGAACAAAGAGCCACGGGGAAGCAGAGACCCAGACTAGGGCCTTGCAGGCCTGCTGTACACCGCGTTGGCCTAAGCCATGAGGAGTCGCAACGTCCTTGCAGGCAGTCCAGCAAGCGCCCAGCCCTAGGGCCTCACATAGGCGCTGCCTGGGTCTATCACAGCTCAGGGATCATGGCTGCCCCACCCACCCACCCAGTCCCAGCCCATGCAGCAGTCCCAGCCCATAAGGGAGTGGAACAGTGAAGAATAGATCCCTTCCCTCAAATCTAGCCTAGATCTGGAATCTAGGGAACCAGCAAACCGGTTATGGGAGCTCCCCCAGCTTACACTGGTCACACTACCTTAGACCCGAATGGGACCACCACATTCCCATTGGGCCCCTACAGCCTTATCACTGTACTGGGAGCTATTCACCAGTCAAATTGAGTTCCCCACAGCTGTCCCCACCAGTGCTTGAAATCTCTCATTGCTGTTGACCACTGAGTCACTGGGACACCTACCAACACAGCAGCCTGCACCACCTCCATTGTAGGTCACGGCAGCCATTGAAAACACCAGTTGCAGTCACACAGATAAAAAACACAAGACTTCTTGGTCTCCCAGAAATATGGGGCCGACCTTTTTTAAATCATCATGTAAACAACAGTATACCACATCACTCCCAACAAGAAAGACAAACCACAACAGCAGAGATAACAACACTCAGAAGAATCTGTTGTGAATCTAGCATTTCAGAAGGCTGCTTGGAGTAATACAGGACATGAGGGAAGCTACACAGTCTAAGGATGCAATGATAGATGAGAAGAAGTCTGTGATAGAGTGGATTGAATCCACAATAGAGGGAATGGAATCCATGCACCAGAGGGAAATACAGGAGCTAACGGTTGAAGCAGCAGAAGTCACACATAAGATCACAGATCTCATGAACAGTTTGGAGGAAGCTGAGAACCATATCAGTGATATCGAAGACAATCAGGCAGACTTCAGCAAACAAGAAGGACAATCAAACAAGATAAGAAAAGAGGCAGAAGAAAACCTGAGATCAATGACTGATGATATGAAGAGGAACAATATCCAAATTATTGGCATACCAGAACAAGACACAGCTAAGAATTCAATAGCAAAACTAACAAGGGAATTTCTGGAAGAAAATTTCCCCACCTTAATGAATCAGAATAAGTCACTCATACACCAAGAGAGGACACCATAGACTAAACCCCAGGAAGGCCTCACCAAGGCATAAAATAGTTAAACTATCCAACTTTGAGGAAAAAGAGAAGATTCTAAGAACAGCAAGGGAAAAGAAGGCAATCACATATAATGGGTCTCAGGTAAGAATATGCTCAGACCTATCAACAGAAACCTTGAAGAGGAGGAGAGAGTGGACTAATATCTTCCAAAAGCTAAAGAAAACATCACCTACCCTAGAATCATTTACCCTGCCAAATTATTTATTAAAATAGAAGGAGAAATAAAGGTGTTCCAGGAAAAGGAAAAACAAATAATATGCTGCAAGACACCCAACCCTGTAAAAGATCCTTGCAAACTTACTATGACCAGAAGACCAACATCCACCAAGCAGAAACAGGAGAACACCATATAGCTCAATTTCAACCAGAAGCCAGCTAGCCAATACCAATCACCAAGATAACATGGTCACAGAGGGAAAAGAAGGCACAGCACAGTGATAAGAAGGGTGATAGGAAAACAGTCGAATCAAAAGGCACGAGATGTCAGCAATGAATCCACAGATGGTGATAACTCTAAATGTCAACGGCATTAACTCCTACACCAAAATCAAAAGGATTCCAGACTGATTTGGAAAAAGGAACTCATCATCTGTTGCCTGCAGGAAACACATCTTAAGCTCACAGACAAGAATAAACTAAGAATAAAAGGCTGGCGGAAGATATAACAAGCAAACAACAACTCAAAAAAAAGCAGGAGTCACAAATGCTAATCCCAGACAAAACTGATCTCAAGTTTCAAACCATAGAATAAGGAGGGGCCCTTAAAAATGCTCAAAGGATCATTTTACCAGGAACCAGTGAGCATAATAAATATATAGGCGCCAATGAGTGACCCACGAAATTTGTCAAACTATTCAAAACATTCAAAAAGCTATCACAGGTACAATTATAGTAGATGACTTTAATATACTGCTTTCAGAAAAGATAAAGCATTGGGAAGGAAGCTCAGAAAAGAGATTAGAGAGCTAAATACTACAATTAGGCAACTAGATCTGATAGACATAAATAGAGATTTCCATCCAAATGCAAAAAAATACACATTCTTCTCAAGCATGCATGGTTCATTTTTTAAAATAGACAACATGATGGGACACAGTTCAAGCCTGAGTAACTTCAAGCACATAGAAATTTTACAGATGACCAGAAAAACAAGGGAAAACATTTGGAGAATGAGTAATAACCTTCTGTGACTTGAGTGGGTACTGACCCAGATTAGAGGGAAGATCAGAACATTTCTAGAAGCTAATTAGAATGAGAATACATCATATCAAAACCTATGTGACACGGTGAAAGCAGTCATCAGAGGTAGCTGGATAGAAATTAGGTCATATATGAAAAAAGAAGAGAAACTTATGACAGATACACTCTCACAAAACCTCCAGCAAATAGAATAGAGTCAACAGAACAAATCCTGAAGCAGCAAAAGAAAATAAATAAATAATTTTTTTTAATAAAATTTTTTTAAGATATAATTTTAAAAGGTCAGAATTGAACCACTGGGAAGACAAAAGAACAACACAGAAGATTGATGCAACAAAATGTTAGTTCTTTGAAGGGATCAGCAGAGTCAACAGGCCACTGGCAAACCTAACCAAAGAAAGGAAAGAGAAAACAACAATAGCCAAGATGAGGAATGAAACAGGGGGAATCACAACAGACTAAGATTTGAGATTAAAGGATAATCACAAAGTACTATGAAAGTCTGTACTCTAATGAATTCAGCAATGTGGAAGACATGGACAAATACTTGGAAAAACAATCCCTCTCTAGATTATCCAGACAGAGGTCAAGAACCTCTATAAACCCATAGCAAAAGAAGAAATAGATATGGTTATCAAGAAGCTACCAACAAAAAAGCTCCCATACCAGTCGGCTTCACCGGAGAATTCTACAAAGCATTCAGGGAAGAACTGACACCAATCCTCCACAAAGTATTTCAGAGTGTAGAAAAGGATGGCAAACTCTCAAATTCATTTTACGAAACCAGTATAACTGTGATACCCAAACAGGGAAAGGATCCTACAGGAATAGAGAACTATAGACCAATATATCTAATGAACATAGATGCAAAAATCTTCAATGAGATATTGATCAATAGAATACAAAAGTATATAAAACACATCAACCATCAGGATCCGGTAGGATTCATTCCAGGGCTGCAGGGATGGCTTAACATCTGAAAATCCATCAATATTTTACACCACGTTGATAAGAAAAAGTATAAGAAACACATGATAATATCTATAGATGCAGAAAAAGCATTTGAACACCCTTTCCTAATTAAGATGCTCAGTAAGATATGGATTCCTCAAATTAATACAAGCTATCTTTGAAAAGCCAGTAGCTAACATCATAGTCAGTAGAGAAAAGATTAAATCAATCCCACTGAAAAAGAGGACCAGACAAGGATGTCCCTTGTCCCCACTTCTATTCAATATGTACTGGAGGTTCTAGCTAATAACATAAGACAACAAAAGGACATCAAAGGTATCCAACTGGGAGAGAAGGAGGTGAAATTATCATTATTTGATGATGACATGATTCTGTACATTGAAAATCCCAAAAGCTCCACAACCGGAGTACTGAAAGTGATAGGAATATGGAAGAGTGGCAGTATACAAGATTAACAAACAGTAGTTGATTGATTTGCTGTATACACAGACAAGATCATGGAAGAGGAGATCAAGGAGGCAGTACCATTCACAATAGCCAAGACCAAACTGAAATATCTAGGGATATATCTAACCAAGAAAGCAAAAGACCTATATAAGGAAAACTATAAGACCCTACTATAGGAAACCAAAAGCAATCTCCACAAATGGAGGAAAATCCCATGCTCATGGATCAGAAGACTCAATATAGTAAAGATGTCTATTCTACCCAGGGCACTTTAGAAAGTTTAATGCTATCCCCATTCAAATACCAACAACCTTACAATTCTTCAAAGCATTGAAAAACCTGACCACTAATTTCATATGGAATGGGAAGAAGCCCAGAATTAGCAGATAACTCCTCAAGAAGAAGGACATAGTTGGAAGACTCGCTCTACCTGACTTTCACACCTACTACACAGCCAGAGTGGTCAAAACAGAATGGTAATGCCACAATGACAGATACACAGACCAATGGAAAAGAATAGAAAACCCAGAAATAAAACCATCAACATATAGACAACTGATATTTGATAAGGGTCCCGAAAGCATCAAGTGGGAGAATGATGCCCAATTTAGCAAGTGGTGCTGGAGATAATGGAAATCCACATGTAGAAAAATGAAGCAAGATGTCTATTGCACCCCTTGCACAAGAACAAACTCAAGGTGGATCACAGACCTAGAAGTAAAACCCCAAACCATCAGGGCCATTAGTGAAGGAATTGGGACACACTTAAGAACATTGGCCTAGGGAATACAAAGGCTAACTGCAATAGGGCAGTGTACACGTGCAGGGGAATCTGAAATTGACACATGGGATTTACTAAGGATAAAGCACCTGTGTGCATCAAAAGACTTTACCAAGAAGGTAACAAGGCAACCCACTGACTGGGAGAGGCTTTTTAGCAATAACAACAGACAAAGGGCTTATTATGAAAATCTACAATACTCTCCTTGCCTGCAAAAAGAGAAACATTAACCCTTTGAAGAAGTGGGCAAAAGAAATTTCACTAGGGAGGAGACTCAAATGGTTAATAAACAAATGAGAAAATGCTCCTGATCATTAGCCATCAGAGAAATCCAAATCAAAATAACTATGATATACCATCTAACACCTTTGAGGTGATCTCAAATCAGAAAATCAGAGAGCAACAAATGTTGGAGGGGATGTGGCGAGACAGGACCTCTCCTACATTGCTGGTGGTCCTGTAGATATGTACAGCCACTATGGAAAGTGGTCTGGCGATACTTAAAGAAGGTGGAAATTGAGCTACCTTATGGCCCAGCTATCCCTCTACTGGGAATATACCCAGAAGAAGTAAGAAATAAACAACAACCAGTCGCATGCATGCCAATGTTTATTGCAGCACAATTCACAACTGCAAAGTGTTGGAAACAACCTAAATTTCCATCAGTAGACAAGTGGATCAGTAAACTCTGGCACATACACACAATGGAGTTCTATGCATCACTAAAAAGCATTGAGGAGCACATGAAACATGTCTTTTCAAGGGAAGAGTTGGAGAAAATTATGCTAAGCGGAGTGAACCAATCACAAAAGGAGAAGTACAGCATGCGTCACATAAGGTAAGTGTAATCAGCACAGTAGGTATAATAGAGAAGCTCCCTATAGCATAACATTTGGGTTAATATATAAGGAAGTGGGAGGAGGTTGGACCAACCCCAAGGAGGTATATGTTGATCCAACACAAAAATAGGAAAAGGCAGGGGGCGGAGGAGAAAGGAGGGGTTGTCGAAGTGAAAGGATGACAGAGGGAGCAGGGCACTAACCCGCCCAGGGAGAGAGTACTGGTCTTGTCTCCACAGAATAGGGAGTGGAATGAAGACCCTCCCATGATGCACCAAACCACAAGGACAGCGTGGCCACAGGGAAGAATGCATGAAAAGAGAGAGCTACAAGGTTGGCTCTAACCAGAGCTAAACTGACCCCCTCCCTGAAAGTAGGTGTGGTGGGGAGCAGAGCTGAACCTACAGGTTGGGGAGAGGGGCCAGTCTGTCACATCCACATGAAGGCAGGCCAGAAGGGAGGAGAGAGAGCCCGACTGAGCCCCATGCTGGCACACCAGGCCCGGAGGATGATGTCCCTGCCGGGAGCTAATGGGACACAGAGGGAGCTGGGCAACTGACAACAGCATGTGTCACGCTGTCCCCTTACTGGAGCAGACTGTGATAGAGGACATTTCTGGGGTCACATGGTGGGGGGACAGTGAGGTCTGAACCTCCCAAAATTGAGCAAACCAAGAAGGGGGCACACCAGATCAGCAGCTGGAGCAAGGAAAAGCTACGGAGCCCTGAGTAGCCCCCAAGGGGTACTCCAGGCCGGGAGGGGAAGCTCCTGGACAGTCTTGAAGGCCAGCGAACAGACTCAGGAGGTTTGTATATTTCTTCTCTCTCTCTTTCTTTTAAAAGTTTTATTTTTCTTATATATTTGCTATGATCATTTTTAAGTCAGTTTGGGCTATGTCATAGTTGGTGTAACTGTCTTTATAGGGTAGGCACGGGAGGCATGCCCGATGAGAGAGCAGCAAGACCGATGGTCCTGGGGAGACCTGGGAGGTGAGGGTGTTGGGGAAAGGGGGAAGTGGGCAGGCTGCACCATGGACAGGGGAACAACTGGGGTGTTGGAGTCAATAACAAGGAGGAGATAGGCATCCGAGGGGTGGAGGGTGTCGGAACAACAGCAAACTAGCTAAGAGGAGGTACCGAGGGGTGGAAATAAAGGAGCAAGTGACCGTGGGGCAGGAGGAAGGGAAAAGGAAACAGAGAAGGACCTAGGAAGCAAAGCAATGGATAGAGGTATAAACATAACGGTGTACATATGTAAATACATCAATCCACAAAAATAGAGGTATTATAGTCCATGTACATATATTTATATGGCAATACACTGAGTTAAGGGGATGGACTTTGGGTTTCTGCTCATACCCTCCCTCAATGCAAGAACACTTTGTTCTAACCAATCAGCAGTCTGAGATGTTCACCCTCCCGACACAATTGCTGAAAATAAAATGGGTGCATAAGCAAATGTGGTGAAGAAAGCTGATGGTTGCCAATGATAGCAGATGATGCCCAGCTATTAAAAGATACACCATCTGGGGTCTTTCTTAAAGGCTTGAAGAAATACAAGCCGCCATTCAGCAGTGAAGCAAGTCCACATGGAGGAAGCGTACTGCCTGTGTGATCATGAGCAGTCATAGGGACCGGATAATAGGCATCAGCAGACACGTAACAAACAAAAACATATTGTTGAAAACAACCCCCCCTGCTAGAGCAGAGATGCAAAGCCCATCTGTAGACAGTGGCACAATCCCCCCACAGAGGGGGAACAGGTAAGGACGAGTCATCAGGGTGCATTAAGCATCAATGAAACACACTATGTTCCTCTGGTTCCTTGAGGTTTCCTTACCCCCCCCCCCCACTACCATGAATGACCCCAGCGCTGCTTCTCAAGTCAGACAAGACCGGAACACGTACACAGGCATAGATAAGAGATGGGAGTCAGACACACAGAATCCAGGAATAGGAGTGGGAATAGTGATACCAGAAGGGTAGGGAGAGGAAGAGAGAAAGGGGGAACCGATCGCAAAGATCAACACAAAACCATACACCCCTCTCCAGGGGAAAGAACAACAGAAAACATGGGGGGAGGGAGACAGCAATGAAAATAACAATGTACAATCTGTCAGGGAGTTATAAGGGTGGGAGGAAAAAAAAAGAGAGGAGCTGATAACAAGGGCTCAATAGAAAGTAAATGTCCAGAAAAAAAGGTAGGTAACATATGTACAAACACGTCTGATTCCATCTATGTATGGATTGCAATGAGTTGTATGAGCCCCCAATAAAATGACTTTTTAAAAATTTTGCACACCCATGTTCATCGCAGCTCTGTTCACAATAGCAAGAAAAGGGAAACATCTTATAAGCCTGTGTTAGGCCAGGATGTCTAGAGAAACAAATCCAGTGACATTCATCTATGTGTAAGAAAGAGCTTTCTATCAAAAAGTAATAATATATCCTGAAGACATCCCAGCCAGTCCAACTCACTCCCTCACGCCCATCAGTCTGATGCCAGTGCAGCTTATGTAGCTGCATGTCATGGAAGTAGAATGGGAAACTGGGAAACAAGATCACAGCACTGTGAGTCCAGAGTCACTTGGATCCAAAGTCAGAGGAAGCATGGCAAGGTCTCTACAACTCTTAAGGTCAGGCCATCCACATAGGTCCATGGAGGCAGGCAGAGGTCCACAGGCAAGAAGGTGGAGCAGAGATAGAGACAATTCCCAGAGCCCCTCATTCTCATACAAAAGGCCACACCCCAATGAGGTGTGATAAAGCTACCACTACATCAACAAGTTTTACTTCACCCCTACCCAGAAGTGTCTAGTTGACATAGAATCATCTAACTACCACCAACCACCCCTTGTAAACCTGACACTTTGGTGCAAACTGTTAACAAAATGTAATCTCAAAACAAAGACACTATTAAAATCATATTGTGTCTAACATGATATCATTAACATATACAACTGGAAATTCACCAACCCCATTTAAAACTTTTAATCCATAAGTGAAGAAAATATTATATGCCTAACATTTGTAATTTGTGAATACCTACACCTTAATCCTAGAATCCTATCAATAGATTCCTTCACCCATGAAAGTTTGTAAGCCATGCCTTTATCCCCGTCCATTTTTGAGTATCTAATTTCCAAACTACTGATTTCTATCAATCCAGTCCAGAGCTCTGAGAAAACAGGCATATTATTTTATGTAAAGAATTTTCATTCCAGTCAAAATTTTGTGCATCTGCATCCATTGATAAAATCAGATCAGGGCGGGCCATCCATTAAATTAGCAGGTAATAAAGTGCACCATCAGCCCATTGGATCAAAAATTTCATCTTTTTGATCAATTTCTGGTCAACGCAATCCTGGCCATTCCAAGCTAGGTCAATGGGCCCTACAGGAGGGCAGGGAGTTAGTTCCCCCATGAGTCTCTCCACTTCATATCCTTTCACAATTTCTAACAACCTTGGGATGGGTCATGCCATAGGCTCAGATTCCGTACAATTTTTTAAACTTCAGACCAGTCAGCCTGTTTTCATCTCTCCTCCAGTCCCTATAAACCAGGTCCACGCCTGTAAGTGGCCAGAATCAACTGTCTTCTTTGCTGAGTTCCCCCCACTTCCACTCAACAGTGACCCCAGGTGCTCACCTAGTGGGCATTTCAGGAAGCCCATAGACTCCCTTTAATGTTCAGTAGTGGGGGAAAGAGTCCATGGTGCCCGATTCTTTTGGTCAAGAAACACACTGCTTGCTTTAGATTCAAGAAGCCAATGCAACCTTTTTATTGCTGTTTGGTTGGTGAGTTAGTTAAAGTTTATTGTGCCAACATGGCCAATAAACACATGTGGGGGGTTAATTCAAGGGCAGAGAGATATATGGCTTGGTAAGCCATGGCTTTCTAATTCTCAGGTCTCTTGCTTTCTGATGGTCGGACCAGGGTACAGCTGCCATAGCCTGTTCCCTGCTTCAGCTGACAAGGCTCACTTCCTGCAAGACATCCCCAAGGAGAAGCCACATGGAACTACCCCGATACAGCCCTGGGTGCTGGAGCAGCCTTGTGCAGACCCCTGCCAGTGCTGAGATGCTTAAACGTTCACTGATTCAGCTTTCCTCCTGCGTGTGTTTTGTGAGATGGAGGAGGACTTTGTGGATTGGTGTCAGACATATGGGTTAATGTTGGATTTGTGGCCTTAGACAGCACTGAGTTGGGATGTTTTCTTGATGTGCATTTACCTTTTATATAAAACTCTCTCTTATACATACGTTTTTGTGAATTTGTTTCTCTAACGTACCCAGACTATTACAGTTGGTTTTTAAACTCTCTACATCTCTAGTGGCAATTCTGTTCAATGCAAACACCCTGGTACTCAAAGCACTGGGTAAGGCTTCATGGTTTTAAGTAGGTTTCTACATTGCAAGGCATCCCTAATACCCATTTAAAATAGCCATCTGTAATGGCTGAAGGCAGTGGGCTTACAGACTCTAATCATTCTTCCCAATGAAATCATCCAAGTACCAGGATCCCATAGGTTGTGCCCATGTTCCTGCTACTATGGGAGAATGGAGAAAGAACCTTTGGTGTGTACACATAATGGGATACTCTATATCACTCAAATATAATGATGAAATCAAGGGTACTTCATGGCATGGAAGCACCTGGAAAACAATAGACTGTGTCAAACACATTTGTACATTTGTTGCCATCATCATTCTCAAAACATTTGTTTCCTACTTGAGCCCTTAATATCACCTCCTCGTTTTCCCTCTCCCTCCCTGCTCCCCCTCCCTCATGAACCCTTGATAATTTATAAATTATTATTATTTTGTCTTTTTTACACTGTCCGATGTCTCTCTTCACCCACTTTTCTGTTTTCCATCCCCAAGGGAGGAGGTTATACGTAGATCCTTGTAATCAGTTCCCCATTTCTCCCCCACCTTCCCTCTACCCTCCCGGTATCGCCACTCTCACCACTGGTCCTGAAAGGATCATCTGTCCTGGATTCCCTGTGTTTCCAGTTCCTATCTGTACCAATGTACATCCTCTGGTCTAGCCAGATTTGTAAGGTAGAATTGGGATCATCATAGTGGGGGCAGGAAGCATTTAAGAACTAGAGGAAAGTTGTATGTTTCATCGTTGCTACTCTGCACCCTGACTGGCTCGTCTCCTCCCTGTGACTCTTCAGGAAGGGAGTGTCCAGTTACCTACAGATGAGCTTTGGTTCTCTATTCTGCACTCCCCCTCTCATTCACAGTGATATGATTTTTTGTTCTTTGATGCCTGATACCTGATCCTTTCAACACCCCATGATCACACAGGCTGGTGTGCTTCTTCCATGTGGGCTTTGCTGTTTCTTAGCTAGATGGTCGCTTGTTTACCTTCAAGCTTTTAAGACCCCAGACTCTATGTCTTTTGAGAACCAGGCACCATCAGCTTTCTTCACCACATTTGCTTATGCACACATTTGTCTTCAGTGATCATATCAGGAAGGTGGGCACACACTGATAAGATATTTTTATTATTTGATGTCTAAAACCTGGGCCCTTCTACACCTCATGGTCACACAGGCTGGCGTGCTTCTTCCATGTGGGCTTTGATGCTTCTGAGCTAGATGGCTGCTTGTTTACCTAAAATCCTTTAAGACCCCAGATGCTATATCTTTTGATAGCTGGGCAGCATCAGCTTTCTTCACCACATTTGCTTATGCACCCATTTGTCTTCAGCGATTGTGTTGGGAAGGTGTGCATCATGGAATGCCAGTTTAATAGAACAAAATGTTCTTGCATTGAGTAAGTACTTGAGTGGAGGTCCAATGTCCATCTGCTGCCTTAATACTAAACCTATAAATATATGCACATAGATCTATTTCCCCACAATTCTATATAAATATATTTATAGAGAAGACAGTTTTCATCACAGAAGATTTTTCATACTTGAATGTGAAAGTTATTCAAATACTTTCGGGAGACAGTACATTGCTCTGCTGTATAAATTAGAAGGTTA
This sequence comes from Tenrec ecaudatus, assembly GCF_050624435.1. Classification (NCBI taxonomy): domain Eukaryota; kingdom Metazoa; phylum Chordata; class Mammalia; order Afrosoricida; family Tenrecidae; genus Tenrec; species Tenrec ecaudatus. The sequence continues at coordinate 54,105,435 of NC_134538.1, read as the reverse complement.
AGAATATGGTTGCACTTTTCAAGATGAAACTTGGAGGACAAGTGGAAAAAAACAACAAAACTGAAAGTCTTGAGTATGATGCTTAGACATATAGATTGTCTCCAAAGAACTGTTAATAAACATTGTTATTATCAATCTGCAGCACTTAGTCTTTAAATACTAAAATAGTTTTGGTGTGTGAAATTTCACCAATTCAATCAATGGTGTCAGGTAAAGCCACAAAAAACTTTAATAGGGACCAGATGTAAGAAGTCACAGAAGTTACATACTCACATTTGGCTCAATAGACGATGGAGAAGAATATTTTGCAGTAGAAAACTTCTGGCATATTGACACCTGGCTCCAAGAGGGAAGCAAAAAGATGGAGAAATGAAAAGCCACACAGAGTGTGAATCCAAACCTCCCAGAGTTCAGGCAGAGTTCAACCTGAGTTTACAGTGAAGACTTGGGACATTTATTTTCCCTGAGCAAATTTATCTGCTTTTTTAAAGTGCTGAGCTCATTTTTATGGCCTTGCTTTCGATTTAAAGACTTCTCAAGATAACATAATAAAGAGGACATAAATGTTTATCTCTGTGTCTAAAAAAATCCGTTTTTGATAATCTGGAGGTTATATTGAAATTACCTTCTGTATGTCTGAAAAAAATAAAATATGCACTGATAGTTATATAAGTACACATAAAAGATAGAGGAGCTGATGAGTTTGAACTACCAACCTTGCAGTTAATAGCTAAACATTCAACCCTCTGCAGAATTCCTATGTATGCTATCACCTTCAATAAAACTTTTGGCTTAAAATTTAGAAGTTAAAGTGAAAAATTTCCATATGCTCAGAGATTAAATAAACTGAAAGATGAATTATTTCATAACTATTAATATTATCTGATTTGAATCAATATTTTAAGGAAAGCATAATTTATATTTACACATTTTACTATTCTATTTACAGAATAGAATAGCATGACTTTTGAAATCAATGTGTGTGTCAGACTTAAGAAGACCTAGTGGTACGGTGCTTAAAGTACTGAGTTGCTAACCAAAAGGTCTGAGGTTCAAACTCATGAGCTGATCTGGAGGACGATGTGGCAGTTTGCTTCCATAAAGATTTACAGCCATGAAACCTCTATTGGGGTATTTCTATTCTACCCTATAGGGTCTCTCTGAATCAGTGGGTTTGGTTAAGTTTGGGTTATATCAGACTTATCATTTACATCACCAATGTAGGGTTGATGTCATCTGTGTACTTAAAAATCAATTCTCTGCTGAGAAGATGGCTCTCTGCTGCAGTCATATTTTGAATTCCTTATAATCTCATTTCCTAGCAGTATCTTACACATTATTCTGCTGTGATTCATAGGATTTTGAGTGACTAATTGTCAGAGGTGTATGCCAGGCTTTTCTTCTTAGCGTACCTTAGTTTGGAAGCCACATTGTACCTTTGCACCATGCTTGACCCTATTTGTATAACTTCAGCATCATAACAATTGTACGAGAATTGTATTAGTTATAACCCATTAAGATGGGGGTGGTTGGATGAAAGTTGGATCAACATAGGTCCTTTCTGTACTATTTTTGCATGTAGTTTCACATGAAATTATTATTCTAAAAGAAAAAACATTTTGAAATCTTGAATTATTCACTTAGCCTCAATTGATCATAGTGTATTATCCTTTTTCACGTACTACTGAATGCAATTAATTAGTATTTGTTTACTTCTTTATTTTCCAAAACTATAAAGGAACTTAGTTCTGTATTCTAAAATTATTCAGGTCTCTTTTTTACATATAATTTTGATATTGAGTCATTACTGGCCTCATACATTGAATTGCAAAGTGTTTACAACTCTTCTGAGAGTCCTTATGGGGATGGTATAAGATATTTCTTAAGATTGGGTATAACTCACCAGAGAAGTGATGTGAGCCTAGAGTGCTATTTATAAAAAAGCTTTTATTTTATTTTTACTTTTTATAAAAAAGCTTTTAACTATAAATTATATTTTAATGGAAAATGGCCATTTAGTTTTCTATTTATTCTTGAATCAATTTTGGTAATTTTCAGTATTCAAAGAATTTTTCTATTTCATTCTATTACTTCTTACCATAAAGTTGTATCTCAGTCACTACCAAGTTGATTCTGACCCATAGTGACACTATAAGAGAGGGTAGAACTGCCCCTATGGGTTTCCAAGACTATAGCTCTTTTTTTTTTTTTTGCTTTGGCCAAACTTTTATTTAGTATTCTGTAGTTGTTTAACATACACTTTAAATGGTCTTACTGGTGTAGGGGGAAGTGGGAGGCTTTTGCAGATTTCCAGGGAAATGACAGAAAGACAACATATTGGCCAGAATTATCTTTTTTGTTATGGGTTAAGTGAGTGAATAGTACTTTCCTGAAGTAAGCATCTGATCTCAGTTCTTTACCCTGAGAATATTTTGGGATTTCAGTTTTAAGACACACTGAAATCTTAAAAGGGTAGCAACAAACCCAACCACCCTTCTAATATCTAGCTTGATATATATGCATAATGAGTCATCTCTCCATTTTAGATGGTAGATTTTTGTGGAAGATCTTAACATTTCTGGCCTCATTTACTGGGAAGAATAAAATAGGATGTAGCCTTCAGGGATACTTAGGAGAATTACAACATCAGTACACAAGTCAAGTCTTTCACATTTAGGATTTGTTGTTGAAAGTAATGTCATAAAATAAAATTAAACAGGTTTTACTTTTTCCTCACAACAACATAAAAATTATGGAGGAGAATTTCAAACAGGAAAAAACATTGAAAGTCACACAATTTTTCCTTAATAGTCCTTGGATACTTATGACACAATAGTTTACATTTTGTTCTTTGTTTCTTTGAACAGGGATTTGGGTTCAACGTTTTGTTGTTTTCAGTACCTGCTTCTGCCCCCTGCTCTATCAGATGGCTTCCTACACACCTACTGGGGATGCAGGACTTAAACTGCTATGAGAATCATGTGGAGGGGTTCCCCGATCTCCATAAAGGGAAAGCCCCCTTTCTGTCAACCCAATCATGAGCACTTGTGTAGAGATCGCTTCATTTGCTTGAGTAACTGCCTCAAGCTCCACCATGTCTGTCCTGTGAGCTACTGGAATCATCATAGCAACTGATTCCACCATAAGCTTGTGGGTGCCCTGTGTGAGTTAGCTTCACTCTCAATGGAATCTTTGTAGAGGAACCTCCACTTGGCTCGTCGGACTAGTCACATTGTGATCATCGTCATCTCTATCACTAGCACCTCTAGAAGGATAATCCTTAAGAGAACTGGAATGACCATTAATCACAATATGTGTAATCTCTTGGTGGTGGTGAATCATCTCTTGTTTCACAAGAACTGGGGGGATTTCTGCTTGAATAACTGTCTTTAGTAGAATCTCCATCATCTCTCCGGGACACAATTATCTTGGGGTGGGGGGAAAGTCAAGAGTGCCTTTGGTGTGAGCTTCTGTCACTATCTCTTCCCCATGATACAGGAGTTCTTCTCCCGTGTTCCTGTTGCTGTGCCCTGGTCCTGACGGGGCTGACCTTTTAGGAGGTGGCCTCCTCTTTGTGGTGGAGGGCCTCTCTTTACTGGAGGTGCTCCTCTGGAAGAATTGTTGAACTTCACGGAATAACCACCATCAGCCATACAGTCCCTACCTTAAGGAATTCTAGCCTTGCATGCTGCATATTCAATCTATATGCCAAGCAAATAATCTGAGAAACTGGACGGTATGAGGAAGAATGATGAATCAGGATTGGAATACGACTCATTACTAACCTGAGATAAGTGAACTCATTAACAACCTGAGACTACTGGCTGAAAGTGAAGAAGACGTGAAACATTTACCAACGATGTTCAAAGATTACACTCACATATCAGAAATGTTTCTGGTTAAGCTCCAGATCACTGTAATAAAACAATTATCACAATAAAGAAATTGAGCCACACAAAGACTTTGGTTTCCCAGCTCATATAAAAATTATAGTGACACATTGTACTGCAGTGAGTGTGCACCACCAGCAAGTTGACTGTGATTCTTCGTGACTCTAGAGCAGCGGTTCTCAGCCTGGGGAGTTGAATGGGGAGTCGAAAGCACATATTTCCGATGGTTTTAGGAACCGAGACACGGCTCCTCTATCCATCTCCAGACAGGTCCGCCCACATGTGGATACGCCCACACACGAGTACCCAACATGAAGACTGTTACCCATGCTACAGCAGGCTTCAAGACAAAATTTCATTTAATTGTAATTAGAAATAAATATTGCACAATACATAATTACATATTGTTTTTGTGATGAATCCCTGTGCTTTAATTATGGTCAATTTGTTACAGTGAAAATACACCAGACATTTACATAATGATTCATAGCAGTAACAAAATTACAGTTATGAAGTAGCAACCAAAATAATTTTATGGTTGGGGATCACCAATCTATGACTGGAGGTGCTGCACAGGGGTGTGGGGGAGGCCCCAGCCTTGACTGTTAGCTCCACCTGCAGCTCCATGTGTGGTCTGTTGGAGATCACGGAGAAGAGTAAGAGAATGCCAGGTGTGGAGAAGCGATCCATCAGTGGAGGGAGGGCCCTGGGCTGTTTGGAGTGTCAAATTATGGCTGAAAGAGCCTCCACTGAGTGGCTCATGTCATGTGACACAGCCAACAGGGCACAGGTGGACGTCTGGTGGTAGTAACTGCAGTGGGATTCACAGTAGCACGGTGGTGGCTTGCAGAGTAGGGGTGTCATTAAGCATTTATCACTGCTAAAGGAGTTTTGTAACACTTGCCTGAGCAGGGAAAAGGCCAAGGTCTGAGTGTTCAAAATGCCAAGGACCAGAGAGAGAGAGATGCTTATTTTGTGACATGTGGAGTGATAAGGCTCTCAGCTTAGCATGCTGCTGGAAATCCTATAAATCAAACTAAGTCTCTTTTTAACTGAACCTGGCTCTGCTAATTTTACTAGCTGTCCACTCAACAGGGGAGAAAGGGAGGTTAGTTCAGAAATAGGTTTTGTAGAGAACAAAGTGCAATGCATTTGAGAGTTTACATATATATATTTCATAAAAGCAAAAATTCTTTGGGTAAGAAAATACATTTTATCATATAGAAACACAGCTGACAGTTTTGACAAGTGCCCAGCAGAGGTAAAATCAGGTAAGCCTGCATAATTAACATTTTTCCTAAAAGTATGTTTCATATTTAGGAGAAAAAAAATGGATAATGGAGACTGATAGATAACTTAATAAAGCAAGCCAACCAGCAAAAACCCCACGTAAACACTGTCAAACACTATCTGTTATAATTGTTAGGTGTCGTCAATTGAGTTCTGATCCATAACGACCTTGAGTACAACAGAACAAAACACTGCCTGGGCCTGCACCATCCTCACATTTACCCTCAGCTTACATCCACCGTTGCAGACACTGTACCAATCCATCCCTTTGAGGAACTTCCTTTTTTTTTTTTTACTGCCCTTCTACTTTACCACGCATGATGTACTTCTGCAGAGACTGTTCTCTCCTGATAACACACTGAAAGTATGCACAATGAAGTCTCATCATCCTTACCTCCTAAGGAGTACTCTGTCATTATTTCTTCCAGACAGATGTGTGTCCACAGTACGTTTAGTGTTCTTTGCCAGCACCACAATTCCATTGCATCAGTTCTCCAGTCTTCTCTATTAACTGTCCAACTTTCAGATGCACATGTGGCGATTGAAAATGCCAGGGTTTGGGTGAGGTGCAACTTAGTCCTCAAAGTTAAATCCTTGCTTGGAAGTTTCAGTTTTACCTCTGATATCAATGGACCACTTTTAAAGGCTCTGAGGACTAGGGTCTTGGGTCAGCTAGGAGGCATAGGGCCAGAGAGTGCTACTGTGGGTCAGGGAGTTGCATAAGGTACTCTTTGCAGAGCAAGATCCAGGCAGGGCTGAAGATAAGGTTGAGGTGGAAGTCAAGAGTCCTCAGAACAGGAGAGGCTGGAGCACTCCTCCTTTGAGGGTCACGGAGGCGATGCCTTATTTCTGGATTGTAACAGGGAGTAATAGAGGGATTGTATCTTCTCTTGCCCAAGTCCTCTGGTACTTTAAAATTGTTCTCCTCTGTAACTTTCCCTTAAAGATATAAAAAGGTGACCAGAAAAACCACAGCCCTGAATGGCCATACTCAACTGGGGGAGTAATTTAGTCAGGTAACCCTCCATCTTCTGAGTGTTCTGAGTATGCTGTTTTTCAGAATAAAAAGGCATAATTGGATAATGGCCCGTGGATCCATTCTTATTGTACTTTCTTAAACTGATTTCCTCATAGAGGCAAACCACTAGTCAGGCTTGTGCCAAACATAATATAATTTATGTACAACTTGTGGTAGGCAATATTTCTCCAACCAAATTGTCTAATATTTAGCCTCTAGAATGTGTGGACAGGTTATGCTGTACAGCAAAGGGTCTTTGCAGATCTCACTCTGATTATGAACCCTAAAATAGAAGAGTAGCTTGATTTAGCCAGGCGAGTTCAATGAAATTGCAGGTGCTCATTAAGCGGAGACCTTTCTATGGCAGGAGGCTAAAAATATGCCAGAAGTTAATTCAGAGACCTTTGAAAATCTAGAAGTATTCAAGGCCTCATTGTTAGTTTGGAAATCGGTCAATGTGATGATGAGTTAGGTCTATCTCAAAATAAGTCAGTTTAGATGCTCTGCTGCAGCCAGATATGAAATTAAGACTTTGGTCCTACAACCATAGGTAACTGAATACATCCAATTTCCTGAATGAGTTTGAGGGAGGATTCTTCCCAGAATCTCCTAAATGGATCATGACCTAGCCAACCACTTGATGCTCACTTTGGGAGATAATAAACAGAGAAGCCATGGAACCATGATGTTCCTATATTTCTATACACTGTAATAAGCGATGTGGTCACTACGTTCATGTACTTTGGACATGTTATCAGAAAAGACCAGTCCCTGGTGAAGGACATCATGCTTGGTAAAGTGGAAGGGTAGTGAAAAGGGACTTGAGGAGATATATTTACACAGTGGCTGCAGTAAGAGCTGCGATAGACTCAAACATAAGAACACCCGTGAAGATGTTGCAGGACTGGGCAGACACAGTCTGTTATACACAGGGTCTCTGTGAGTTTGAATGACTTGATGGCACCTAACAACAATGACAGCATGTTTGTGGTCCTTTAATTGTAGCAACGATAGAAAATACTATAGACCTCTTCCCCTCTTGGCTACTAAGAGTATGTTCGACAATATAAAGACAGACATAGGTCAACAATTAGAAAACGGGAAACAATATAGGGAAAAATGAAGTTGATAACTTAGTCATTTAATCTGAGCAAGGAAAGTTCAGGGGGGATTTGAGTGACTGAGATATAATGGAGTTCATTATGTAATATGAAAGAGTTTATTCAAACAAAACACATTTAAACATGTTTAAAAAATAGTCCAATTAAAACAGTGCTGTCCAAGGTGTTCTGTTGGGTTAGTTAAATTCAGGTCAGAGAGGTCAACTCAAAAGGTTTTGGCAAGTGGGAGTCATATCAGGTAAGGCAGTTAGATAATTTTATGTTAACTAGATCCTCCTGGCAATGGGGTGGTATCAAACATGTCAATCAGGGGAAGTGGCCTTCTCCTGAGGAGAACCCTAGGATCCTCTTTCTCATTCTGCCCCTTCAACTGCTTGCTAGCTGGACATTCTGATTGCACCCAGAACCCTGCCTTGTTTCTACCAACTTTGAATCCACACAACTCTGTGCTCAGCAGCCTGTGATCTTTCTACCTTCTGCATCATTGCACATGGCTACATGGGCCAGTGTTGGACTTCTAGGCTTGAGTTGGAGTAGGCTGAGATGCCTTCTCAATATAGAATTACTTCTTGATATAATGTTCTTTCTTATACATATATGAGTGTCACTGTATTTGTTTCTCTAGCCAATGTTGCCTATCACACTAGATATGCAAGGATGATTCAATACTAGAAAAACAATCCACGTAGCTCACCATACAAATAAAACTAAGGCTAAGAATGACACAATCATATCAACCGATGCAGAAAAGAATTTGACAAAAATATAACTGATTTCTTATGAAAATACTCAACAAAGTAGAAATCCAAGGTCACTTTTTCCTCACTTGGCAATCCAGTTTTCAATTTACTTAAAGAATGAAGTTGAGATTTGTATTGGAATTGCATTGTATGTATATATTTAGTTGAATATTATTGATGTTTTCACAATATTAAGAGTTTCAATCCAAGAACAAGGGATAGTCTTCCATTTGTGTAGGTCCCTTTGGGTTGCTTATACTAATGTTCTGTAGTTTCCTGTGAACAGGTCTTTTGTTTCTTTGGTTGGGTTTATTTCTACATATTTCATCTTTTATGTGGCTTTTGTAAATTGTATTATTTCCTGTTGTTTTTTCAGAGGTCTCTTCATTGATATACAGGAATCAAATTGATTTATTTGTATTAAATTTTATGTCCTGTTACTTTAACAAAACCCTCAACTGTTTTCAGTCATCTTTTTTATCCAAGTCTTTGGGGTTTTCTACATATAAAGTCATACTATCCACAAATAGTGAAGGTTTGACTTCTTCTATGGCCAATGTCTTCCCTTCATTTCTTTCTGTTGTTTAAAGTTCTGGATAAGATGTCTAGTCTGATGCTGAATAAGACATGTTTGGGGGCATCCTTATCTAGTACCCTTTCACAAAGTGAAACAACTTTCATCTAAAAGTTTAGGGGTGCATAATAGATGGTTATATTTGGGTGACATTTGATGGCCCTATTTAATACTCATAAAATGACCTTTCTGTGTATAGGTCTGGTAAGAAGGTGGGGGTAACACTGACATGATTCTTCTTCAAGTAATTGTGAATTACTGCAATGCCACCCTGCTGCAAATGAAATTAGTCCACTGAGAAGGAGAGAGTGTGATTTCATTGCCAGTAAGAGCCAGGAGTAGTGTGCAGCCTCTGGCTCCAGTATCTGTCTTACCCCTGCCTGAACTTTGGATTTTGGAATGAACAGAGCCCACGAACACTGAACAGAATCCATTTCTTCAAACTTTTCTGAGTTCTGTGGGACACTGCAGCAATTCACAGCAACCAGAAACAGGAAGGAACATACTCAAGGGAAGAGTCAGAGACTCTTGCAAGAGACACTTACTTTGGGGACTTTTTCCATCTCCAATTCCTTCTTACAAAATAAATTAGTACCACTGTCTTCTGCTCTAGGGAATGTGACTAATCCGGTCTCCCAAACAATGATATAGAGCCTTCCTATTGTCCACAAACCATATATTACCCCCTTTATAGGTAATTCTTAAAAATCACTTTGACAGGGGAGACCTCATCTCAACTGGGGTCATTTTTTCAAGATGTGGGGAGAGGGAAAGGTCTACTCAGAAGCTTCCATACAACATTGGGCTAAGGTCACCGCAAATAAAATGACTTTCCTACCAGAATGCTAAGCAAACCTTACTGGAAATTCAAGTAAAGATTGTGGGGACAGGGGCATGTATGTCTCAGAGAAGGTAAATACACTAGTATTGATGGGTAAACTGGGTAGAGCAATCTCTCATGAGGGACAAAATGCCTACCAATACTTATAATGCACCCAGTACTATGGTGCTAACTAGGCACCATTCACCTACTTTCTATCCATCCCTCAGTGACGCAGGCCATGGAATTTGGCTACCAGGACTCTCCACTCTGGTACACAACATTATTCATAGGCCACCCCAGAAGGATTCCATGTGGAATCCCCACAGAGCAAACTGAGGTTTTTCTCAAATTCACCTGTAGCAGATTTAAGGAACTTAAATTATTCCTTGGACTGAAGGCTTAACCACCATAGTGGAAGAAGCAGATACTGCTATCCCAAGGTTATGGAATGGGTGGTTACTGGATTTCGGTTCATGTCTTCTGTTGAGGGCTCCCAGTGAATGACGGCCCAGGATTACCATATGTTTACTATTTTAATGCACTTCTTGATTTTTATGATGTGTGTTAGTCTTTTAGGTACAGTCCTGCCTTTGTGAATGAGTGTTACTGAAAGTGTTGTCCTATCACCTGCCCCTGTTGTTTGTGCAAACAGTGTCCAGTAAATTATGAGTGTAATCTTACACATCCACAATTTTGTGTATTGTGGTCTGAAGTCAGCCTATATTTGTAAAATTTCCTTTTTTCAACAATGTTTTAAATTCTATGCCAATGGCTAAATTAATGACACTATCAACAGAATTATCGTTCTCAACCTTCCTAATGCCACGACCCTCTAATACAGTTCCTTATGTGGTGGTGACCCCCTCATCTGAAAAATTATTTTCATTGCTACTTCATATCTGTAATTTTGCTACCATTATGAATCAGGCGACCCCTGTGAAAGGGCCATTTGACCCCCAAAGGGGTTGCGACCCACAGGTTGAAAACCCCTGCTCTACAGGGATGATTTATATAAACCATATATGTATGAATAGATTTTGGGCTTGCACTAAATTCTAGCTCCAGAAGTTAGTTCTTATTATATGGCCCTAGTGGATACTTGCCCTCATGAAAAGATCACTGAAAATATGGGCCCAATAGCAAAGTGTGTTGAAGAAACCAGATGGTGCCTAGATATCAGAGAGTATAGAATCTGGTATCTTAAAGGGCTTTTCTCCAAACAAGCAGCCATCTAAGCAGGGTGTCAACTAAATCTGCATGGAAGAATCACACCAGCAGGTGAGATACAAGGATTGTATATAATAAAATGCAAAGCCAAAGGAACAAATGGTATCAGAATTTAAATAATGAACAAAGATTTGCAGAAGGCTATCAATGACAATGGAAGAAGCCCCAAATTCATTTGCATGGCCCGCATATGAATTAAGCAAGTCTCTGCTGCAGCCATTCTGAACATAGTCCACGGATGTGAGTAGCCTTTTTTTTCAGATCGAGAGAATTGTAAAGTTGTAAAGTCAATTGTGGCAGAGGTAGTTAGGAAAAAATGTATTACTTTTTTATTTGATCTCCGTTTTGATCCATTTTTAAGTTGTTTCCATTTTTAATGTTTTTCCTTTTTTTACTGAGGGTTTTTCTCTCTTGTCTAGTCTTTGTCCTTCTGTTTTACTTTGGTTAGCTTCCTGCTTGTGTTTTGTATGATTTTCTGTATATGAAATCCGGAACAGGTCATTCTAAAGAGGCAGATTAATAATTACCTAAGGGAAAAGCATGAGCTTTTGGGGGGAAATGGGAGCTAACAACAATGAATAGAAGAAAGTATTCTGAAATTTCACAGCTCTTCTTAAAATGATTGTATGATTAATTTTATGGCACATGAACTATTGTAAAAACATTAAAAAGAACGGTATCTCCCATAAATAAATACAGAGTGGGAGTGACTGGGGTGTCGCTGTGGCTTTGTCATTATGGCAGCTTGAACGTGGGTAGGGCTCTCCTTTCGGGACATGTAGAAGGAGGGGAAGCAAAATGGGGGTGGGGGGACTGGTTAAGACAGGTGTGCTCGATTTGTAATGGTGCAGGTGTGTGTACCTGTGTCCACCTTCGAGGCACATGCATGCACAGGAGGGTGTGGCCATGATGGAGCAAGAGGTAAATAGAAAAAGAAAATAAATAACCGTTTGCATGGAGATTCCGGATCCTTTGACAGTGTTGGCGTGTGAATGCATCTGCTGCCCTGGGGTGGGTGTGGGGGAGGGGGCAAGTAAGGGGTACTCATTGGCAGGTGTGGGGGCAGGGAAAACCAGAGGAGAAAGAGTGAAGGAAAATAGAGGAAAGTGTTGGTTGGAGGCATCACCTGAGTCAAGCAGGAATGACACCTGTGCCAAGCTGCCCACGTGATCTGCTATCCACACAGAACCTTCAGAAATTAGAGAGGCTAGAATTGTGGCTGGGTGGGTTTCAGCAGGGCCAATGAAAGGTGCTTAGTGCAGGGTGCCAGTGGGTATCCATGAGCGTATTTGTACAGTGGGGGCGTGCACCTAAACGGCTCGGGCTGCTGGTCAGTAGTGAAGGGGAGCCAGTAACAACCAGAAAGCCTGGTTGCTCCTCATGTGGGTGACTGCACTGCCTCCTCCCCTTGCTTCCGCCATTCCCACAAACGCCAATATGAAGAATGTTTAATGAGCTTAGCTTTCAAGGTTGTTTGTTGTTTTTCCTTCTTCCTGGGATAGCTGGACTTTCCCCTTGGTGGGATTTTTTCTGGTAGTTGTGGAGATGTTCCTGTGCTTATTATCCGGCAGCCATGTTCCCAGAAAAGCCTGCATACACTGCCTTCGATAAAAACTCGCCTTTTCCCTCAAAACCACCTACCTAAGCAGCAGTGTTTCTCCCTGGCTTTCTTCAATGAATTCTTTGTGTGTCCCTACTCTTGTCCAGTTTACTCAATCACATTTCCCAAAGCTTGTAAATTTCTTTAAAAATAAGAGCTGATTTTCGTTCCTCAATGGTATTTTCTGTGTTTGGCCTGATGCATGGCTGAAATAGCTGCTGAGTCGGCATTTGTACAATGGGTGAAAAGTAAAATGCAAGGAAAAAATTCAGCAATGTGTAAAAGATTAAAGTGAGAAAGTCTTGATCTGTTCTTCTTAATAAATTTCATAGAATCTGTATGTACATCAACCACGTATGTAGATTTACTGCAACTGAGACATCTCTGTGATCGAATTTGAATTTATAGACCTGAAAATTGGCTGCCTCCAATTTACTCTGGTTATACCTCATTGCTTTTTGGGTGCACTTGATAGTTAGTCTCTGGAATCCTGTGTTTTTACTGTCGTCCTGTGTTTTTTTCCTTTTTTCTTTCTTTTTTTTTCTGGACTAGAAGACAATCAATTTACCAGATAAAGCCTCAAATTCTCATCCATGCCAAAATCAAGCACTTGCTCAGTTCCAGCTAAGGGTATGCAGTTTCAATCTCTGTGTTCTATGCCAACAAAAATACATGGGCATGCCCAATATACTTAAAAAATACCTCTGTATATGGGCATCATAGATGAAAAGATCTTCAAGGTCAGGCAGTTCCTGTAGTCCATGTGCAAAGGTATATCACAATCAGCCTGAATTGCATACTTGATCATGAATAATCAGTGGAGTCTCTGGTATGGAACAATTATTTTCTGACTGAGAAATTTAAAGCATTCAGGCATGATTCAAATTTCCCTCAGACCTCTGCAGCCAAAATGGAAGGCCTGGGTCATCACACTGATGCCGGATTAGAAGAGCTGGAAGTATACTGAGCCTGTTGACATAACTAAAATATTTTTGAAAAAAATTGTACTGGATAATCCAAAAATATGCTCTGCCAAACTCATCTTCATTTAATTTTCAAACTTCATGTACACATCGATGGCTATGCTACCAGTGTGTCCCAGAATCAGCTACAAACAATGGATGAAATTTTCTGTATGTGATTCTTTGGGATGTTCTGTAATCCAGTGAACATGACTGTAAACTGATAAGGAGAGAATATTTTTATAAACTCATTCTTGTTTGAATCAATAACGGGCCATTAAACCAAAGTGAACCAACCGAAGTCCAGTAGGACCAATTTGACTGTGAATTTTCATAAGCCAAGTATTGCTGTCTGACAGAGTGTCAAAAGGTCAGTATACCTTAAAACTGTATGTCTGATTAATATTATTTTGGCCCTTTTAAACCTGCCTCTACTGAGCTAAGATTTAACAAAATGTAGTTTTAACAATACATCAAATAGAATATTTCTTTTACATCTAATAATATTTCTATAAAGGGCATCATCTGATACTTCTTATTTATAGAACTATACAAAACATACACAGCACTCTTGCTCAGAAAAAAATTTTTTTTCCTTCTAGTGGCCTGGCTTGATTCTTTCTGTTTATCCAGCATTTACTTAAATGTATTTAATATTTAATTTATCATTAGTTCTATAAGAAATTGAAATGTGTTGCTTTAAAAAACTCTTCTGCAGTTAGATGTATTTGTAAGATACTGGGGATACAAAAAGCAAAAAATCATATCTATGTGAATGAGGGGAAGGGCGCAGTGGAAACTCAAAGCCCATCTGTAGACAGTTGGACAATTGGACAGAAGGATCACAAGGAAGAGATGAGCCAGTCAGGGGACAGTATCGCACTGATGAAACGCATGACTTTCCTCTAGTCCTTTAATGATTCCTCCCTTTCCCCACTACTGTCATGTCCCCAGTTCTACCTTACACATCCAGCTAGATCAGAGCATGTACACTGCTACAGATAAGAGCTGGAAACACAGGGAATCCAGGACAGATAAACCCCTTAGGACCAATAATGAGAGTAGCAATACCACGAGGGGAAGGGGTTGTGACCCAAATGTTGAGAACCGCTGCACTACAGGGAAAGTAATGATGTAGTTCATCCCAGAAAGAATTCAAGTCTAAATGTCCATGCATCTGTGGTTGCTTAGGAAACAAACAGGGACTTCAAAATTCTCTAGTATAAGCAATGAAAGTTTTAATAATACATTATGAATAAATTCATTCATTCATTGAATAATTTACCATTTAATTATGTATGTCTTCATTGCTTGCAAACTTAAGTTCCGTAAAACCTGCATACTGTTGTACGTTGAGGAATACCTTCTATAGAATGGAATTTCCAAACACACATCCCTGCAGACTTGCCTCTCCCTACACGATGTAGCGCCCTACCATTGAGCATGATGACTCCTCCAAACCCTTTTCGCTGTCTGTTTATCCTTCCAGGACAACTAAAAATATCAATTATTTTCTAAAGGTTGCCTTCTCTGCAGCCCACATCAAAGGGGCTGCTTCCTCTTCGCTGATATCACTAGGGCTGGCCTCACACAGTGTAATAACTCATGGATCAGTGAGGCCCCTCAAGAACCTCCTTCCATACTGGACCCTATAGAGACCTTCATTGTGCTTCTAGCCAGGTGCTGTTAACTCAGGTCATACTAGTGACCCTATGGCAAACAGTAAGAAATACCGGTCCTGCACCATCTTCACAATTTTTATATCCGAGCTCATCATTGTAGTCACGTTGTTAGCCCATCTTGTTGATGGGCTTCCTCTTTTACGCTGTCTCTGTGCTTCACCAAGCATGATGTCAGTTTTCAGGGATGGCTTGCCCCTGATTCCATGTCCCAAGTACATTGGATGAAGAGTCTCCAACCTTGCTTCTAAGGAGCACTCTGGCTGTATTTCTTTCAGGTAGATTTGTTTGTTCTTTTGATAGTCCATAGTATTTCATATTCTTTTCCACCACTGTAATTCAAATGCAAGAGGTTTTAACATACAGCATGTCTATTATTTAGTTTAAAATATGTTCTCATTACCATTGTGATTTCTTTTAATCCATAAATTATTTTATATAAAATAGATTTCTAGACATATGTTATTGATTTTGACCTTACCTTTCTGTAATCAGAATACATACTCTTTTGTCTCGGTCATCAATTTTATGAAAACTTACTTGAAAGGTTTTTTCCACATTTATTGTGTGAATGGTTACATTCTTTAGTTAGATTAAGTTCGATAATACTATTTTATTTTTTATAGATACTCTGCCTTATTACTTCTTGTTTATTTCTTGAACCTATTACTAACAGATCTGTAGAGAGACCCTGTGGCACAATGGCGAAGCACTTGGCTTTTAAATAAATACACACAGTAGTTCCATGGGAAAAGACCTGGTGATGTGCTCCAATAAAGACTGAAGTCTAGAAAACTGTGAGTTCGATCAAGTCAATGGCGCCTAACCACATAAACTGTGAGTGTGTCTATTTCATCTTGTACTTGACTAAGGCACTTCAAGCTCAATCATGAATGAGTCTGTTACTGGGGATTTGTGTATTGTTGTGTTGCTGAAAATGTTTTATTGGAGCTTCCAGACAAACAAAGCATATGAAGAAAGACCTGGTGTTCTACTTCTGAAAACCAGCCAATAAAAAGCATATGGATCATAATAACATGATCTGCAACTTCTTGTGCAGATTCTGCAGGGCCGGGTGGCATTCTGCCCAATGCTGCACTGGATGGCTCCCCCTGAGTTGAGAGCAACAGCCAGCAACAGAAGCAAACTGACGTTCTGGATATCTTGCTCCTTTTCTCATTCTCCTTTCTTGCTTTCTTTCTTTCTTTCTTTGGGTGTGTATTCCTAACCAAAAAACTAACATTGAGTCTATTCCAACTCATAGTGACTTTATAAGACTGTCTAAATCTTTATAGAAGCAAACAGCTTCATCTTGCTCCCAGAGATGGACTGGTGAGTTTGAATCACTGACTGTGTGTTTAGTTGCAGGTCAAACCACGCCAGTGTATTGGATTACAAGTTGGGCTGTTAACCATAGACCAACAATTCAAAGTTACCAGTAACTTCTCAGAAAATAGATGAGGTTGTGTACTCCCATAAAGATGTACACTTTCAAAAACCTAACTATAATAAATACATGGAATGAACTAGTTAAACCTGCACCAATAACTAAAATTCCTCTACTATCAAGTCAAGAATCATGTTAAATGAGTTCATTCCAAACACTTATTAGCTTAGATGTTGTTCATTATTTAACCATTCATTCAGTGCCCACTTTAAAAAGCAAAATGTACCCCCAGAGGTATAACTCTTTAATGTTAAAAAACTAAATCCACTGCTGACTCATAACAATACAGCCGGAAAGAGTAGAATGGCTGCATATCATTTTAAAGACTATTCTTGAGGGAAGAAAATTGCCGTATCTTGCTTATTTGGTGTGGCTAGTAGGCTCCAGCCAACAACCTTAAGGTTAGCAAATAAGTGCTAAACCACGAAACCACTAGGAATTCTTAATAACTGTAACTATAATGATATGTAACAATAATGATAACCATAACTATAAATTATAGCTACAACAATGACATCTGTGTGTATGTATATCATGTAAATTTTCTCTTTTCTTGCTTTATTTTGGTTTCTTGTGTGTATTCCAAACCAAATACACTGACACTGAATCAATTCCAAATCATAGTGAACTTATATTGGGTTTTCTAAGATTTTAGGCGCAAACAGCCTCATCTTGCTCTTGGAGCACGGTTTATATATAAGGTTACAATGAGTCAAAATCAACTTGATGACACTGAACTTTAAATATATATTGTATACACACAGACACACACACACATGCACACACAGAAGAACCCTATAGGACAGAATGGAATGCCCCTGAAATTTCCAGACTCTTTCTCCCACAGAGAGGCTGCTGGCTTCATACTGAAGTTAGCAGCCCAGCAGGTACCACTAAACCACCAGGGCTTATGTGTGTATATATGCACATGTGTATTTGTGTATGTATGTGTTTGTGTATATACACATATATATATATAGAGAGAGAAGGCATTGTTATTGTTCTTCAATCCTCCCTGCATCTCCAACTTTCATCTGGAAGTATTTTTCTTCTGATTGTAGCCATTTAATAATTTATTTAATGCAGAAAAGCTTTTGACAAATACTCTTATCCTTTGCTTATATTAAATGTCATTAATTCACATTTGATGCTGAGAGAATAATTTTGAGGGCTATGAAATTCTAATTTGGCAGTAAGCTTTCCCTTTGTAGTACTCATAAAAGTACCATTTAATATTATTCAGACTTCAGTTGTTCCTGTTTAGAAATTATTTTTAATTGTCTTATGTGCATATGAAAACTGAGCAATGAATAAGGAATGCTGGAGGAAAATTAATACATTTGAATTGTGGTGTGGGAAGTTGGACATTGAATCAGCGAGACCATAGAAGAATCCATACGTGTGAATGGTGGCATTGAAGAAGAATATGGAGAGTGCCATGGATTTCTCAAGGACAAACAGATCTATGTTGCTCCTTACAGGCAAGGATGGGAAGATTTCCTCTTACATACTTTGGGCAGTTTATCAGGAGGTCACAGTTCCTGAAGAAGGACGTCATGTTTGGTCAAGTAGGAGGGCAGTGAAAAAGAGGAAGGCTCTTAACGACATGGATTATTGACACAGCGGCTGCATCAACGGACTCAAGCACAGAAGCAATTGCCACAATGGCACAGGGATGTGCAGTCTTTTGTCTTGTTGTGCATGGGGTCACTATGGGTCACCGCTGACTCCACGGCACCCAACGACGACTGCAACAACAACATGGTGTTGGTGAAGAATATTGGAAGTACCCTGGATTGCCAGAAGAACAAACCAAGCTGCCCGAGAGGAAGGACAAACTGCATGCTCCCAAGAACAAAGATGGTGGGAGTTCTTGTCACATTCTTCGGACAGGTACGTTGAGAAAAGCAGGCTGTGGGACAGGGCCCTGTGCTCATAAAGTAGAGGGCCTGTGAAAAAAGAGAAGACTCTCCAGCAGAGGAGCTGATGCAGTGGCTCCAGCACTGGGGTCGAACATAGCCCATTGTGAGTAGGGTCAAGGATCTGGCAGTGTTGTTCTCTGTTGCACGAAGGCTGGCTGTGAGTTGGCACCAACACCACAACATCTGACTATATATCAACATTGAGAAATCAGCTAATCCAATTTCTTCTGCATTGCCTTCATTTGTAGCTTGTTAGAGTTTATTTGGCTTTCATTTCCCCCTTTGTTTTTTTATTTTTACCAATTATATTTGGATTCATTTATATGCAATTTCTTTTCATTCCTCCATTATAGAGTTCATAGGGATTATTGAAATAATTAGTAGATTTTTAAAACTATTATAAAATCTTTGTTAGTAATTTCAAAACAAAAATGCTCTTCTCCATTCATTCTCTCTCTTCAGACCACACACAAACACACATACACTGTGGTAAATTTTTTTAAATGGTGCTATTAAGTTTGTAGTTGCATTAAAATCGTGGTGCTGGTGAAGAATATTGAAGGTTCCGTGGTCTGCCAAAGACTAAAGTAATCAGTTTTGGAAGAAGTATAACCAGAATGCTCCGTAGAAATAAGGATGGTGAGACTTTATCTCATGTATTTTGGATGTATTATTAGGAGAGACTGGTCCCTAAAGAAGGACTCCATGCTTGGCAAAGTACAGCAACAACGGAAAGGATGGATTGACACAAGAGCTGTAACAATGGGCTCCAAGAGAAGAGTGGCTGTGAAGATGGGGCAGGACCAGGTAGTGTTTGGTTCTCTTGTACAAAGGGTCCCATTGGGTTGGAACTGGTTTGATGGCAAGGTTTCAGTTCATATATACATGGGTGTACTCCAAGCAAACTATGTTTAAACCTCTCTCCGTGCTAAGTGTGTGGCTGCAGTCATGCACCTGTCTTAGCTTCTTGAAGTTATCTTTAAAAAAATGTTGCTCCTGGGGAGAAATTTTTACTCTCATAATGCATCTGCTCCTTCTTCAAGATTAGCAAGGACTGTCTTATGAGAATTTCATTGCAAAATCACCCCTTTTACCCTCCAGCACAAATCTCACCCTTTTAGATTTATTTGTTTCTCCAACTCAAAGAACTTTGAAAAGAAACAGGCTTTGTTCATTGTACTCAGTCTTGTGATGGTACATAGCATGTCTACCTGGATGGGATAGGCGGGATTAAAAAGCCAGAAGAGAGAACAATGGAATGACAGTTCCGGGGGATGTGGGAGAAGGGGAGTCTGGGGAAAGGAAGTGGGTGTTAACAAACCCAGGAACAAGGGAACAACTAGTGATCCAAAATCAGTGGCAAGGAGGGCAGTAAGAGGACTGGCAGGGCTGGATCAAGGACAATGCAACCGAGAGAAATTCCTGACACCCAAATGAAGGCTGAACATGATAGTGGGACAAGAGGAAAATAAAAGGAAATAGAGGAAAGAAGTAGGAGGCAAAAGACATTTATAGATGCCTAAATACAGGCATATATATGCAAATGTACTTATATATGAAAATGGGGAAATACATCTATGTACATATATTTATAGGTTTAGTATTAAGAAAACAGATGGACAGTGGGCCCCTGCTCAACTACTCCCTAAACACAAGAACACTTTGTTCTAACAATTTGGCAGTCTGAGATGTTTACCTTCCTGGCACGATCACTGAAGACAATGGGTGCACAAGCAAATGTGGTGAAGAAAGCTGATGGTGCCGTGCTATCAAAAGATATAGCATCTGAAGCCTTAAAGACCCGAAGATAAACAACCAGCCGTCTAGCTGAGAAACAATAAAGTCTGCATGGAAGAAGCAAACCAACCTGTCCTGACTCAATCACTGAGGACAAAGTGGGTGCAGAAACAAAAGTGGTGAAAAAAGCTGACCTCTAAAATTTGAAACCCTGTCCTTCGTTTTTAAAAACTTTTTTATTGTGAATTAGGTGAAGGTTTACAAAGCAAATCGTTAGTTTTACGTTCAACAGCTCATCAAACTTCTTGTCTCACCCTGTTTTCATAATTTTTCTCCAGCTCCCTCCTGTTGGCAACTTCTTCCCCTTGACCCAAATAACACCTGCCAACCCTCTAGCTTATGAACTTCCCTTCCTCTCTTCCCCTCTTACTCATAATAATGATCTAAATCTGCTTCAGTTAGCGTGAAAAGATTTTATTGGCTTTTTGTCCTTCTCTGAATGGTTGACCTAACTCTGTCCTTTCTTTCCTTGCATGTCAGCAGCCAAGTCTGTTATCTCCACTGTGTGTGGCCCCTCTGGATTTTACTTATTCTTTCTCTTGATTCTAATTATTTCCCTATTATGAATTTGGTAACTTTGCTACTTTATTTTTTTCATTAAAATTAAAGAGAAATATTAAGCAAGACTTATAAAGACACGATATTTCTCCAAAATATACTTTTTTGTGGCCAAGTGTTCGAGTTATTGAACATCTGATCATGTAAATGCAGTAACAGAAAGTGAGAATTATGAATACATTTAAGGCTGGCTCAGGACCTACGTGAACATTTGCCTCATGTTCATGTTTTATGTTGCGTTTCCAACACAAAGGCTGGCAGCTTTTTTGCTCTCTTCCCTCGAAAAGCTTTGGAAATGTGACCCTTCATAGCGACCGGAAGTACTTTTAGGGCCTAGCAGGAGACAGGGTTTTTATATTTCTTTCCTCTTCCAGAAATTGTTTTGAAATAAATTCTTTTTCATAACCTTTGGCAGAATGGTGTTTTGGTTATGTTCTATTTTATCCGCTTTTCTATTGTTGTTTTTTTGAGAGAGATAGTTTAAAATCACCAAATCTATTATTACTTGAAATGCAGTTTCTGGGGAAGGCATTATTCTTCTTCATTGATGTTAGCTCCACTACCATTCCTGGCTTTAAGGAAAGAAATAAGGATGCTTTATTGTCTCACCCCCTTAAAGCCAGTGTAGTTGTGTAACTTACTATGACTAATATCATAATAGTTAAAGTCATGCATGTGCTGCATAGTTTAGGGAAATATTTGGTACATGAACTCTGCTCCTCACTGTCCTGGTCTCTCTGCTGCTAAGACTTTCAAGTTCTGATCCTTGCAATTCCACCTAGATATTAAGATAAGAAATACTGACTCCCATTATTTTCCACTCAAACAATCACGACTTCTATTTAAGTTATGTCTATATTCTGCTTCATTCTTAGCATCTCTTCAGCTATGACTTTGATCTTGGCAACCATCACTAGTAATAACCTCTTGTGTGCTATTCCAGTTTATGACCCTGTTATCTGCAGAAGATTAACAGCAAAGCAGCCAGAATGAGTCATTTACAACATCAAAACAGTCGTGCTATTTTTCTGTTCAAAATCCCACAGGTATTCCTCATGTCTCTTGGAGTAAAAATGAAAACTCTTACAGTCCAAGAACTCTCCTCTTTTTTTTTTTTCATTTCTGGCTGGCTCCCTCTCACATAACTCCATGTACGTTAGCCTTTGTTCTGATTATTGAACATATAATTCTACATCAGGGATTTGTATTCCCTTTCCCCTTTGCTCGGAATTCTCTTTTTCCAAATATTAAATCTGTACTGAGTTGTCATCCTTTCAATAACATATACTATAATTATCCAAAATGACAATCTCTCTCTCTCTCTCTACTCTCTACTGAAATTTCCAGTTCTTTTTATGGGTGATTTGCTTCCTTCTCAAATCCAGTTCATTGACATCATGTGAATTCAGACTTACAGCTACACTGTAGGATGGGGTACACTTACTCCTATGGGTTCCTACTCTACAAATCTTCTTGGGAGTAGAAGTAAAGCATTTCCATGGAGATCTCAATCCAGGATGCATGGTTCCAAGTTCACCAAAGTA
Organism: Tenrec ecaudatus; assembly: GCF_050624435.1. Taxonomy (NCBI): domain Eukaryota; kingdom Metazoa; phylum Chordata; class Mammalia; order Afrosoricida; family Tenrecidae; genus Tenrec; species Tenrec ecaudatus. The sequence continues at coordinate 54,083,243 of NC_134538.1, read as the reverse complement.
ACTTTTAAAAAAATCTACAAAATAGTTTCCATTTTCTAAATTTTTATTTTAAGGTGGACGTGTATACCTGAATAGGAAACATGTAAGGAATATTTTGTGTTGTATGATTATTTTATCTCTGAGCTTTCTTGTGACTCCACATTGAAAATCAGTATGTGTCACTCGCATTTGAGCAGCCAGCTACTTCAGCCTCCTCATGTTTGTACGGCCCCTTTTCTCCACGAGACATCCCAAACCAAATGTCTGCTTCCCCTTCCTGCACCATCCTCCCAGTGGTTCAGATTTTCAGTTGCATTGTTAACAAAGATGACTTTTATTAACAGTGAAGGTTGGTGTTGTGATCATATAAAAATCCAAATGAACACCCATAAAACTAAAAAGTTTATAATGAAAACTCACTTAAAATGGCACCATATTGAGCAATTTCATAAATTTACCAAACTAAATCCATATCAAAACAGCCATTTGGTTAACTGGTTGGAAGAGGTATTTGTACCCATTCTAAATAAGAATGATCCACCAGAATGTTCAAACTATAGAAAAATATCATTGAGGTAGTTAGTTTATTGTGTCAACCTGGCCAATAAGCACACGTGGGATTAATTGAAGGGCAGACAGATCAAATGGCTCAGCCAGGCTCGCCTTTTTTTGTCTCTTGCCCTTTGATCATCGAACCAGTGTGCGGCTGCCTTGCTTGCTCTTTGCCTCAGTTTGCAAGCTACACTACCTGTGGGACACATAACCCGTGGACTGTGTCACTATAATTTGAGGTTCCTTCAAGACCTGCTACACCACACCATTGGAATTTATATCTCTTGAGATGGGGACTGTCGGACCCTGTCACCTGGCTGATGGTTGGTGACCTGCCTTGCTGGTTGCTGCCTGTGCCTGGATAGCCTGAATTGCTCCACAGAGGACTACCCAGCGCCATTCAAGACTTGAAGGACTGCAAGTATCTCACAACTGTCTTATGGGAGTGAGTTTCACTGTGCCATTTGTACTGCTTTATAATTTAATTAACTGTTTATTTCTTATGTTATACATCTAGCTAGCTGTATTAATATACATAAAATTATTATCATTCTGGTTTTGATTCTCTGGAGAACCCTGTCTAACACAATCATTGATATCACAAGCAAGTAAAATGTTGCTGAAGATCATTCAACAACAGTTTCAAAGTCCATGGACAGGGAGAAACTAGAGGTGAAGGCCAGATCAGATGAGGATGTGCAAGAAGGGAAACCATTGAAAGATGTTTGCCTGTGTTTTATTAACATTGCCACAGCATTAGACTATGGGAGTTGTAACAAACTGTGGCTAGCCTTGAGAAGAATATGAATTCCAGAGCCTTTTATTGGACTCATATGGATCTTGTACATAGATCACGTGGCAGTTGTTTGAAGAGAATAAGGGAATATTGCATAGTTTAAAACCAAGAAAGGGTTGTATCTTCTCGCCATACATATTTAATCTGTATGCTGAGCAAACAATCAGGGAAACTGGATTATATGAAGAGGAATGTGACAGCAGGACTGCAGGAAAGTTTATTAACAACCTGCAAGAAGCCTATGATACAACCTGACTTGCAGAAAGTGAAGAGGAATTGAACAGCTTGCTGCTGATGATAAAGAATTGCACGCTTCAGTATGGATTATGACTCAATGTAAAGAAGACCAAAATCCACACATATGACTCAATAAATGACATCATGATAAATGCAGGAAAGATTTGAGTTGTCGAGGATTTTGTCTTGCTTGGATCCACAATCAATGCTCATGGAAGCAGGAATCAAGAGATCAAAAGGTATGTTGCATTAGGTAAATCTGCTACACAAAATCTCTACAAAATCTGCACACAAAATGTTGAAAAGCAAGCATATTACGTTGATGACTAAAGTGTTCCTGAATTGAGCCATAAGTTTTAATCACCTCATATGTACATGAAAATGGACACTGAATAAGGAAAACAGAAGAAGTGATGCTTTTGAATTGTATTGTTGCAAAGAATATTGAAAGTACCATGGAATTCTCAAAGGAGAACCTGATCAGTTTTGGAGAAGTATAGCCAGAGTGCTCCTTATAGGCAAGGATGGCAATACTTTGCCTTATTTACTTAGGACATATTGTCAGGAGAAACTAGTCCCTGGGAAGACATCATGCTTGGTACAGGGACATGGTAGTGAAAACGAGAAAGGTCCTCCAAGCGATGGAGTGACACAATGGCTGCAACAATGGGCGCAGGCAGTGTTGGGATTCAAAAAATTGAACAACTGTTTCACGGCAGTAATGACCACACTAAATAGAGAAAATTATATACCAAAGGTAGTTTATTCATTTATAATGTTGATACTTAACTAAGAACAATAGAAGAGACACACAGAACTAGATTATAAGAAAACGTTAATGAAAAATATTAAATAATACTTGTCAAAAACGGATAAAGCTGTTATTTAAGATTTTTGTACTGCTTCTTGATTAGCATCCTCACTTACAATATTATTTGCTTTTACCTAGCATCATCAGCTGTGTGATTTATCTTTAATCCTCTTTTCAGTCAGAGGAGGAGGATATTCCTTGGGATCCTACTAGATCCTATTAGACAATAGTATTTGATATATTGAAAATAGACAACTTCTCTTCTTTGAACATATTATGTTCATCTTTGAAAATCCCCTTCCCCCTTCTGCGGAATTTATAGTAATTCTTCTGCCAATATGCTTAGCTCTTTGAACACTTAGATGCATCGAAAAATTCAGTTATAATATCTTATGGCAATTTGGGGGTGACACAAAGTGGAAAGAAATGACAGTGTGTCACCCTCTGGTTATTTGGTACCTTTTCTCTTTATGCTGTATGTTTTTTTTAGTGAAATAACAAACGCAACGAGATAAATATATAATATTTCATCAAAAGTATAATAAGTTTTATATAAAAAATAAATATTACAAGTTTAATTCTATCGATTTCTTTTTGTACTTATGGCTGAGAATTGCTATGGGTGCTTAGAATACATTGCCGTGAAATGAACATTAAAAAAAGTAAGGAATGTAACTTTCTGATTTCCATATTGGACAGATGCCCAGCCACCCACTTTAGAGAGAACCCTGATTACAAGTACCATTTTAACTGTTGGTTCAACAAAAACCCCCAAAATTAGTGTCACTCCTGCTGAATGGAGGCGAACCAGGTGGATCCTAGCACTTTCCCAGGCATAGGACCAGTTGAGAGTGCGGTGCAGGACCGGGACGCAGTTCCTTCTCTTATGCCGAGGGTTGCTATAGTTCAGAACCAACTCAATGGTACCTGATGACAACAGCGTGCATAGCATACTCTCACACTATTTTTTGGTTTGTTAGCTTTTACTTTTATATTTTTCCCCTTGGATTTTTGGCATTTTCTCTTCCTCTTTTCATGCCATCTCTGCCAGTATGTCCCAAACACTTGAAAACAATGTAACAATGAGATGTGCAATCTTCTATAAAAGTATTAATCTAATGTGTCCGTAATATAGTACCTTGATTTTTTAGTTATAAATAGGAAACACAAAACAACTCCTCATTTATTCAATAGTATGGTAATAATCAATGTAAATACAAAAAAATGCAAGCAGTGGAACGAACACTTTACCAAAGCAGATTTCAATGGCAGACCGGCACAGGAAAAGATGCTTATCATCTAATTTGTGATTAGAAAAAATAATAAAACGGCGAGTAAACATTTGCTGGCAGGTGCCATTGAGTTTGTTCTAACTCATAGTGACCCTACACAGAACAGCAAGATCCATTGCCAGTCCTGAGTCACTGCCACAGATGTTCCCATAATCAATCATTTCACGCGTGAGTCCATTCTTGGCAGCCACTGTGTCAAATAGCTATTAGAATAATAAAAGTGGGAAGGGTTGGCTATCCTGAGTATTAGTGACAATGTGAAGAAGAAAGAACTCAATTGCATTGTTGCTGGGGATATAAACAGGTTCGATCACTTTGGGGAACAATTTTGAAGTTTTAAAAGAAAGATAAATATGATCATGTCTTCTTGTAGTGTTTACCCAAGGAAATAAAATATAGATATAAAGACATGCAGAAAACTGTGGCTGCCAGAAGAGCAAACAAGATTGTCTTGGAAGAGGTAAAATCAGAATGCTCTAAAATCAGAATGTGACTTTGTGTCACATTACTTTGGACATGTTGCCAGGAAAGATCAGTCCTATGGAAGAGGACATTGTGTTTGGGAAAGTAGAAGATCAGTGAAAAAGAAGAATTTGTGCAACAAGATGGGTTGATCCACTGACTGCAACCATGGGCTCAATAACATGGAACAACAATAACATTATGGATAATAGTTTCTCCTACCTAGTGTTATAAAACAGAGATAAATGTGTGCTCAAAATTATTCTTCAGGATTATGATTACAAAGAATTTTCAAGTTCATCTTTAGCTTATCCTAGATTGGGTTTGCTAAAAGGAAATTTACAAACTTTCCTGGAATAAATAGTGTTTTTTATTGAAGCCAATATAGAGCATAAGGTCTTAGTGAAACCTCATCCCCACACTGAATCTTCTGCATCAGGAAATCTGCATTTGAAAAACCAGGCATCTTGGCAGGAAAAAGCTCTCTGCTTATCAGAGAAAACACTCAACTAGAACTGAAAATTAAAAGAAGCCAGTACACAGCCTGGTATCTTTGCTGTGATAACCGCCTAGATCCACTTGTGGAGAGGAATTGGAGTATATACCACATTGAAGTGCTGGACTGAGTTTGGACATTTTCCATCGGCACCTATTGACCAGGTCAATAGAATCTAGAAATGCCAATTCATAGTGATCCTGTAGGACAAGATAGAACTGCCTTTATGAACTTCTGAGACTGTCACTCTTTGTGGGTGCCGAAAGCCCGTGTTTCTCCTCTGGAGCTGCTGGGGGTTTCAAACTGCGGAGCTTGCATTTAGCAACCCCAGGCATAAACACAATGCTGCCAAAATTCTAATCACTATGAAAATATTCATATCAAGGAACGTACTAGCATTTTCATAATGCTAATTTGATGAGGATGAGCAATTTTAAAATTGGATCTAAACCAATAGGAAATAAAACCATAAAGTAGCTAAAAAGCATGCTTTCATGGCTCACTCAGTTTCAAAATGAGGATCACAAGAGAGAGTCCTCTCTCAACAGTTTCCTCTTTTCCTGATGGGTCTGGGGAAGGGAGAATATGAAATTATGTTGGTAGAATTGAATGATTCAGCTGTGAGTTAACTGTGATTGTAAAAACTGTCATTGTAGATACATAGTTATGAAAGAGGAAGGTTCTTAACTCATCATGTATGCAAGGGAAAACTACGTAGGAGAACCAGATGGTGGCCTGCTGTAAAGTGAAGTATAGCATGACTCTGCTATCTATCATCTCTTTAACTCCCTCCAGGATCAATCTTACCACTCAATCTTACCATCCAAAGGCACAAGAAGGGAAAAATAGCCAGAAGACATTCTTTTCTTTTTAAAACCATTTTATTGAGAGTTAATACAGATTATTATATCATTCCATAGTTCAATCACATCAAACTGTATTGTTCAATTGCTACCACAATCAGTTTCAAAACATTCTTTTCCTTCTTGACCAACTTGACATGAGTTCTCTTTTACTACCCCCACCTCCTACCAACAACACATACCACTGTAAGGAGGCACCCTTAACTGCCAGTTTAATGGAATCAGTACTGTGTCTCTAGGTGGGAATATTCTTCCCTCTGGGTTTAGAACCTCCAAACCTGAAGAGCAGAGTCATGGGAACAGGAAGAAAACATCCTTCAAGTGAATCACTCGGAGTGAAGTGCTGCTGAACACTTCCAGCCTCATGCCTTTGTCAGTCAGACAATACTCAGTTATTGATGGCCACCTCATGTCCCATGATGACTTGGTGGGCTGTTTTGAAGTTTTCAGTATCTATTAAGGCCCAGTAACTTACCAAATATGCTTCTCAAAGGGAAAGCAGTTGGCTGTGTTAGATGGAAGAGTTTTGCTCCCACATTCCAAGGGTCTGCCCAGTGATTCATCAGTGGAGCATTCCAAAGACTCCAAATTGCACCACTGAAACTTTGAGCACCATTGGATCAGCGGGATCACATGGCCGGAATGGCAGAGGGGCTTTAACAGCAGCCTAAACCTGTTGCAGAGCCTTCTCTTGTTCTAAGTCCCACTCAAAGCTAGCATGTTACCAGTAATTTGATAAACAGGCCCGAGTAGCACAGACAAATGAGGGATATGTTACTTCCAGCATCTAAGTCTCACTGGGCATTGTGTCACCTTTATAGTGGTGGGAGGGGCCAGATCCAATAACTTATTCTCTGCTTTGATAGAAACATCTGAAAATACCCCACACTACTACACCCTTACAGATTTCACGGAGATGGAAGGTGCATGATTTTTTTTAACTACCCTCTAGCACACATATATTTTACTAATAATTCTAGAGTCATTGATACTTTATCAGGTCCATCCAGAATAATGCCATCAAAATAATGAATCAGTATGACATTTCATAGAAGAGAAAGGCTATCAAGGTCCCTGTGGACTAAATTATGCCATAGTGCTGGGGAGTTGATATAACTTAAAGGGAGGGTGTGAAAATGTATTGTTGCCTGGGCCAGTTGAAGGCAAACTGATTCTTGTGGTTCCTAAAAAAAATAATTGATTAAAAGGCATTGGCCAGATCAATAATTGCATACCAGGTACCAGGACAAATATTAATTTTCTCAGGCAATAACACTACATCTGGAATAGCAATGGTAATTGGAGTTATTGCCTGGTTAGGTTTAAGATACACTGCTGTTCTTCCTGTTGATCCATCTGGTTTTTTGCACATGGAAAATAGTTAAGATAGATGTGGATGTAGTGGGAATCCTCATCCATGCATTCCTTGAAGAAGGTACTACTCTGAAATTCTTGCAGGCACAATGTTTTGGTTTAGTATTTTACTAGGAAAAGGGACTTCTGTGGGTTCCCATGTGGCTTTTCCTACCATGACAGCCCTTGTACCACATTTTGGTGATTTTAGGGGTTTTGCCAGTTGCTAGATATGTTATTTCAACTATTTCAGAACTTGGAAAATTACAACACAGTGTATTTGGAAACCCACTGGATTCACTCTAAGATAAACCTGAACTAAAACTTGACATACATATACCTCAACTCTATCTCATGAGCCTTCAAAATATTTTAGATATTCTAGAATTAGTGTCAATTCTGAGCAGGTGTCTAGTAATCCCTCAAAAGTCTGATTATTTCCTTTTCCCCAGTGAACAATAATCACTTTTTATGAAGGACCACAAATGTCTTTTAGAAGGCTGAGAGAAAAACTCACAGTATAAACTTTTGGTAGTGTATTGGGACCCTTCCTCAAAGGGACCTACCACACCTCCCCTTTGTTCAAGGGTTATAGTCCTGTAAACTGGCTCAAGTCTGAGAATTAAGTAGGTATTGTGACTCTCTTCTAGGTAGTCAAGATGAGATGCATAGGAGTCAAGCTAGTCTCATTACTTCTTAGACTCGGATGTTCATTAAGTGCTGTCACTTGCTCCCTATTACCACTGGGCCAAACCAGCCCCATCGCAGGCAGTGTCTTAATTCAGTTACGGTAGTTCCCACTTTCAAACTGCATATATATAAAATAGCAGTCACAGGATTGTTCAGAAATACTGACGATCTCTTCAGAAGCTTGTTCCTTATTGAGTTGGTAAAAGAGGCGTCCCCAGAGCAGTCCAGTTGTGGGTCTGTATACATCCTATAAGGACACTCTAACATGCCACTTACCTAAGCCTTCAGATACCTTCTTCTACAGTATACCCAGGTGGGCTTTGTTCTTCAAGTTGACTTATTGTGGGCCATCTTGCAACCTATGGTTCATTGAACCAACCTAATAAACTATTAGATCCTTTCTTACCCTCTGAGCTCAACCATTAAATGAAAAATCTGCTCTGATGTTTCTTGCATTATTACCCTTACTATACACACTTAATAGCTATTTTTATGCAACCACAGTATATTTTAGAAAACTCCAGCCATTCTTTATGAGTATAGTGAACCTCTTCCTGGGTCACCATCTATCTGTAACTCCCCTTCAGAGACTCACTAAAACTTAATTTTAGTTTTAAGTCTGAAAACAATAATAGGGTGTTTCCTGGGGGCTTTCAGCAATGCCTTATAAGCCATCTGTGCCAGGATATTCTCCAGATCCAGCATCGCAGCATTCACACTTGGGATAGTTCCCTTCAGACGTGGGTGGTTTTACTGATAGTGGATTAGCATCCTCAGGTAGGAGGAAGGTTGCTACTATGTGGGTTGTCATAATGGAATGTAGGAGTCCAATGTCCCCATCCCATGTTTCACAATCCCTTTTGTCCCAATATATGCCCTCATTCGAACATCTAGCGCTCTTCTAGTTTGAGAATTCTAATTAATTAAGCTACTTGTATGACTGGCATTGTAATTAAGGTACTGGTATGATTCTGGATTTAGTTCCCAGAAGTATCAGCTTTGTTAGTAGAAGAGAGAAGACTGTCTTTCACAGCACAAGTGGAAAACTTGAGGTGTTTTTGTGTAGTGCCATCTGTGATAGGATCATATCTATCTGCATACTACCTATAAAGATCCATATTGAAAAATTCCATGTCAAAATATTGAGTGATGCAAGAAGAATCAAAAGAAGATGGAAAGAATACACAGAGTTCCTGTACCCCAAACTAGTCAACATTGAACCAAAACAGGTAGCATATTGAACTATAAACAGTCGATTATAATGATATGCATGGAGTAAAGCCTGCAGGAGTAAAGCCTTTGAGACCATCATTTGCTAATGGACATGACTCAAAATTAGGAGACATAGCTTCAAGCATCCATTCATAATTGGAATTTGAAATAGACAAAGTATGACTCTAGGAAAATTGGGAACCATTAAAAATTAAATGAAACCTATAAGGTCTACGATGTCAATTTTGAATCAGATAGTTGTATGAGTTACTTTGCCAAGAATGCTATAGTCAAGGGGAATGACAAGATCTAAACTAGAACTGCAGTGCTGTCTGTGAAAGGTTCATAGCTATCTGCAATCAATAGAACTATCATTCAAATTTCTGTACTCATCACAAAAGCTAGTAATGAGAAAATTGAAGAATGCTAACAACATCTTCAGTCTGAAATTGATAAAACATGAAATCAAGATGTAGTGATAATTATTAACTATTAGAATGAAGAAGTTGGAAGCAAAGAGGAAGAACCACTAGTTGGAAAATATGGTCTTGGTGATAGAAAAAAGAAGCTAGAGATCACATGATAGAATTTTGCAAGACCAACAACTTCTTTATGGAAGAACACAAACGATGTTTATACACATGGACTTCTCCATGTGAGATATACGGAATCAAATTCATTACATTTGTGGGAAGAGATTATTTAGGAGCTTACTATCAGCAGCAAAAAAAAGCCCAGGGGCCAACTTTGAAACAGACCATAAATTGCTTATATGTAATTTCAAGTTGACTTTGAAGGAAAGGGGAAAAAGTGCACTAGAACCAAAAAGGACCTTGAATATTTCCCACTTAGATTTCAAGAACAGATCGCTGCTTGATCGACCTGAGGAAGCTGTGAGATGGCATGAAAACCATCCCTCATGAAGAAAGCAAAAGGTCATTGAAAAGACAGGAAAGAAAGAAAAGATCAAAGTGGATATCAGAAGATACTCTGAAATTTGCTCTTAATTGTGGAGTAGCTCAGGCAAATGGAAAAAATTATGAAGTCAAAGAGCTAAAACAGAAAATTTCAAAAGGAAGCTCAAGAAAACTGCACCAAAGTCAAATATATATATATATATATATAATGAAAGTGCAAGGTCATATAATGAAATGTGCAAAGATCTATAGTTAGAAAACAAAAAGGAAGAGCACACTCACGGTATTTTAAACTGATAGAATTAAGGAAAAATTCAAGTCCCAAGTAGCAATATTGAAAAACATTGGGGGGGGGGGAGGCTGTGTCAAGATATTGAGTGATGCAGGAAGCATCTAAAGATAATTACACAGTCACTACACCAAAAGGAACTAGTCAACATTCAACCGAAACAAGCGGAAGCATATGAGCTAGAACCAATAGTACTGAAGGAATAAGTCCAAGAGTCACAGAAATCATTAGCCAAAAACAAAGCTCCAGGAATTAATGTACTACCAATTGAAATGTTTCAACAAGTTGATGAAGCATTGGGAGCACTCAGTCTTCTATGCCAAGACATTGGAAGACAACTACCTGGTCAAAAAACTGGGAAAGGTCCATATGTGTACCCATCCAAAAGAAAGGTTCCCAACAGAATGTACAAATTATAGAACAATATCATTGATATTACATGCAAGTAAAATATTGCTGAAGATCATCCAGTACATTCCAGCAGTTCATTGACGGGGAGCTTTCAGAGATTTAGGCCAGATTCAGAAGAGGAAGGGGAACAATGGATATCATTGCTGAGGCCAGGTGGATCTTGGATGAAATCAGACAAAGCCAGAAGATGTTTATGTGTGTTTCATTGACTATATTATACAAAGACATTCAACTGTGTGGATCATAAAAGATTCTGGAAAGCCTTGCGGAGAGTGGAAAGTTTTAAATGCTTAGTTGTGCTCATGTGGAATTTCTACATGAATCAAGAGACATTTGTTCAAGCAGAAGAAATGAATAGTGCCTGGTTTAAATCAGGAAAGCTGTGTGTTAGGGTTATATCCTCTCACTGTATATATTCAGTCTATATGCTGAGCAAATAATCAGAGAAACAAGGTTATATGAAGGATAATGCAGTATTAGGATTGGAGGAAGGCTTAGTAACAACCTGTGATGTAGAGATGCCACAAACGTACTTGCTAAAAGTGAAGTGAACTTGAAGACTTATGGTTAAGAATCCATGATTTCAGCCTTGAGGGTGGATTAAACACAATGTAAATAAAAGCAAAATACAACAGGATAAATAGGTAACATCATGATAGTTTGATATTATTATCAAGGATTTCATCTTGCTTGGATCTTCATTAAGTGGTTATTGAGACAGCAGTCAAGAGATCAAAGAACACATTCCATTGGGTAAAGCTGCTGTACAAGATCTCTTTAAAGTCCAGAAAAGCAAGGATGTAACTTTGAAGAAAAAAGTGTGCCTGACTCAAGCCCTAGAATTTCCAATTGCCCCAGATGCATGGGGAAGTTGGACCTTGAACAGGAAGGCAAAGAAAAATCAATGCATTTGAATTCTGGTGTTAGGGAGGAATATTGCAAGTACGAGGGACTGTGAAAAGAACCAATAGATCTGTTTCGGAAGAAGTCCGGCTCATTAGAAGCAAGGGTGGTGAGACTTCTTCACCTACACTTTGTACATATTGTTAGGAGAGAGCAGTCCCTGGAGAAGGAGATCATGTTTTTGATGAAGTGGAGGTGCAGTGGAGCAGAGGAGCACCCGGAGGAGATGAATTAACACAGTGGCCTCAACAATGGGCTCTAACGTAAAACCAACTGTTAGGACAGCTCAGGACAGGGAGGTGTTTTGCCCTGTTTCAGTGGACAGAACCAACTTGACAGCAGCTAACAGCAGCTTTATTGGTAAGAGGCCCAACTTGGATACAATTCACTTGTCTTTCAACAAATAATCCAACCAACTGTGGTACACCCCTACCTTGGCGCTCCACTCTTCATTAAAATGGACCAGACTTTGATACATAAAAGAACTCAATGAATTTTCTAGGATATTAGAACAAGTAAGAAAAACAATCTCAAATGATCACATACTATATGATACCCTGAAATTCTTTACATAACCTTCATTAAAAAAATGACATTACAGAAATGAAACAGAGAACTGGAGGAGCAAGGTAGATATGGGATACAAAGCACGAATATGAAATATTCTGTGATAATGTAATTGCTCTGTGTTTTAACTCCATGAATGTCAAGGTCCTGGTTGTATTATTACTCTTTAGTTTTGCAAGCTGTTACCATTGGACAAAACCACTGTGTCAATCCATTTCATTGAGTGCTTATTTCTTTTTTGCATATCTTCTACATTACCAAGGATAATGTCTTCTAAGTTTTGGTCCATCCCAGGTATAAGGCATCATGCAAAAAAAAAAAAGAATATGTGTGTGTGTATATATATATATATATATATATATATATATATATATATATATATATATATATATATATATATATATACCATATTGAATGAAGGGGGAAGTGCAGAGTGGAGACCCAAGGCCCAAGTGTCGGCCACTGGAGATCCCGTCATAGAGGGGTTTAGGAGAGGAGATGGGTCAGTCAGGGTGCGAGGTAGTACCGATGAAGAGCACAGCTTTCCCCCAGATCCTGGATGCTTCCTCCCACCAACTACCATGATCCGAATTCTACCTTGCAGGGCTGGATAGGGCAGAGGTTGTACACTGGTACATATGAGGGCTGGAGGCACAGGGAATCCAGGGTGGATGATACCTTCAGGACCAAGGATGTGAGGGGCGATGCTGGGAGAGTGTAGGGTGAGTGGGTTGGAAAGGGGGAACTGATTACAGGGATCCACATGTGACCTCCTCCCTGGGAGAGGGATGGCAGAGAAGGAGGGGAAGGGAGACTCCGGATAGAGCAAGATATGACAAAATAACGATGTATAAATTACAAACGGCACATGAAGGAGGGGGGACTGGGGAGGGAGGGGGAAACGAAGAGGACCTGATGCAAAGGGCTTAAGTGGAGAGCAAATGCTTTGAGAATGATTGGGGTGGGGAATGTATGGATGTGCTTTATACAATTGATGTATGTATATGTATGGATTGTGATAAGAGTTGTATGAGTCCCTAATAAAATGTAAAAAAAGAAAAGGAAAAAAAAAAGAAAATGCTTAGGGCAAAGAATGTACAGATGTGCTTTATACAATTGCTGTATGTATATGTATGGACTGTGATAAGAGTTGTATGAGCCCCTAATAAAACGTTTAAAAAAAAAAGATTTGGTCCCTCCTAGTAAAATGTATGAAATGTATGAGATGGAGTCAAGCTAACCTCACTTCTAAGGTAGTTTGGCTACCTTTTATCCTTCTGAAAGTCAATGGTAGATTCAATATTCTTTGCCAGCACCATTACACTAAAGCAGCATATCTTTTTAGTCTCTGTTGTTCATTATCCCAGTTTACATGCATATGAGGTAATGGAACATGCTGTTTTGGTTCTCAGACACCTTTGTCTTCAAAGTGACTCCTTTTCTTTTGAATAATTTAAAAATATCTTTCGCAGCAGATCTACTCACTACAATATATCATTTATTTCTTGTCAGTTACTTCCATGAGCATTGATATGGATCACACACATATAAAATCATTGTAGATTTCAATATGTTTTTATTTCCTTTTATCAGTGTTCTAGTTGTAAGACTGCTGCTTTCCTTTCCGTTGAGCTGTGATCCATACTGCAGGTTGTGAGGCGCACTTCTTCGTAGTGTTCTTCACTTATGTGTCTCACAAATGATGTGCTTTTTATTCGCTGAATGTTTCTAGTGAACTTGTGTGAAGCAAGTCTATGGACATCATTTTTCCAAAAGTGTAGGCTCACTGTGACCCTGCACCACATGTTGGTAATTCTCACAACATTTTCAAACTTTGTCATAAAGCTAATACTTTCTTAGAGGCACCGCATAGCACTAGGGAGAAACATTGGACTGCTAACTGCAGACCAGACAGTAAAACCCATGGTCAGCTCCTCAGAAGAAAGATAAGCCTGTTCCTAGAAAGGTGTACAGTCTTGGAAATCACCACCATGAAGTAGAGGAGAGAGTGGAGTAACATATGCTGAAAGTTGAAGAAAATAATACAAATCCAAGGGGACTCTACCCAGCCAAATTATCTTTCAAAATAGATGGAGACATAGGAGTCTTCCTGGATAAGGAAAACTCAAAGAATGCAGTAAAAGAAATCCAACTCTATAAAAAAAGTCTTGCCAATCCAGTATGGGCAGATGACCACATTCACCAGGCCCATATAAGAGACTACCACAAAGAGCAACTCCACCCAGAGCCCAACACACCAAAACCAGAGCCAAGATAGGATTGGCTCAATGGTGAAAAGAAAGCAAGTATGAACTAATACACATACACACAACACACTGCTAAGAAGGAAAGTAGTAAACACTCAATACAAAAAGTACATGATGGCATCACAGAGCCTACAGATAGATGTAAAACTTTGAATATCAATGGACTGAATTCACCCATTAAAAGACAGAGACTAGCAGATCTGTTTAGAAAACACAACTGATCTATCTGCTGCCTACAAAAGACATATCTGCAGTTTGCAGACAAAAGGCTGAGAATCAGAGACTGGAGAAAAATATACCAAGCAAATGGCAAATCAAAAATTTCAATAGCCAGGATGAAGGGTGAAACAGACCATAATAAAATTAAAAAGTTAATTATACACTACTATGAAGCCCTGTACTCCAATGAATTTAACAACTTGGAAGACACGGACAAATACTTTGGAAATCAATCTCACCTAGACTATCACAGATGGACATCAAGAACCCCAATAGACCCATAGCAATAAAATAAATAGACAAGTCTATCATAAGGTGGCCAGATGTCCTGCTTTTGGCGGGACAGTCCCTATTTTTAACAATTTTTCCCGTATCCCGTGGTGTTTTTAATAAGTCCTGATTTTTTGGAAAGAATGCACAAGTTAGGGTATATGGTTTTCGGCTGTCATGTGGCTATTTCGCCAGGATATGAATTTTATCAATGGTGTCCCACTGGTGTCCCGCTTTACCAATGTTAAAATCTGGTCACCTTAAACGGGATTACCAACAAAAAATCCAGGCCATAAGTCTTCACAGCAGGAAAATTCTACCAAGCATTTATGGAAGAACTGACACGAATTCTATACAAACTCTTCCAGAGCATAGAAAAGACAGCAAACTCCAAATACTTTCTATGAAGCTAGTATAACAGTGATACCTAAAGTGGGCAAAGATCTCACAATTGACAACTACAATGTTCTCTAATGAGCATTGATGCAAAAATCTTTAACCAAATACTGGCCAGTGGAATATAAAAGTATATAAAATGAATAATTCACCATGTCCAAGGGGGATTCATTCCAGGGATGTAGGTATGGTTCAACATTCGAAAGTCCATTGGCATTATCCACCACATTGACATGAAAAATTATAGGAACGATATGATAACCTATGGACAAAGAAAAAGTATTCGACAAATTCCAACACCCATTCTCATTTAAGACACTCAAAAAGATAGGAATGGAAGGAAAATTCTTCAATATAATATAAGTCATATGAAAAATCAATAGCCAATATGGTAGTCAATGAAGAAAAGATGAAAGCAATCCCACTGAAAAAGGGAGTAGACAAGGATACCTTTTGTCCCCACTCTTATTCAAC
Source organism: Tenrec ecaudatus (assembly GCF_050624435.1). Lineage (NCBI taxonomy): Eukaryota > Metazoa > Chordata > Mammalia > Afrosoricida > Tenrecidae > Tenrec > Tenrec ecaudatus. The sequence goes on along the minus strand of NC_134538.1, from coordinate 54,067,787 downwards.
ATCGTACTTGAGATCCTATCTAACAACAAGGCAATGGATATCAAAGGTATTTCGCTGGGTAAAGAAGAGGTGAAACTATTGTTATTCACAGATAATATGATTTTCTATATGGAAAACCCCCAAAGCTCCACAAGAGGAGTGTTGGAAGTGATAGAGGAATATGGCAGAGTGGCAGGATACAAAATCAACAAATAAGTCTATCAAACTGTTATATACATTGGATAAGACCACAGAAGAGATAAAAAAAAGATAGCTCCCTTCCCAATAGCCAAGCACAAACTGAAATATCTTTGGAATACTTAACCAAAAAAATAAAAGACTTATATGAGGAACATTAGACATAAGGGAAATGCAAGCTAAACCAACTATGAGATACCACCTAATACCCTCTAAGAAAGCCCAATTAGAAAAATGAAAAAGCAACAAGTGTTAGAGGAGGTGTGGTGATATAAGAAACTCTCATCTACTGCTGGTCGATCTGTAGGTACGTTCAGTCATTATTGAAATTGATCAGGCAATACCTAAAACAGAACACTATTTAAGAAAACAAAAGTGACCTTCACAAATGGAAGAATATCCCATGTCCATGGATCAGAAGGTGTAATGTAGTTAAGATGGCAGACCCGCCCTAGACACTATATGTTTAACATTACCCCGATACAAATACCAACATCTTTCTTCAAAGAATTTAAAAAACTGACCCAACTTCATATGAAGAGGAAAGAAGCCCAGAATTAGCAAAAATTGCTCAAAAAGGACAAAGTCAGGGGCTTGCTTTACCTGACTTTAGTACCTATTATACAGCCACAAAGGTCCAAACAGCATGGTACTGGTTTAAGGACAGATAACCAGTCCAGTGGAAAAGAACTGAAAATCCAGAAAGGAAAGACAACTAATTTTTGATAAGGACCCCAAAATATCAAATGGGAAGCATATACCCTCTTCAACAAATGGTCCTGGGAAAAAAAATGGATATCTACCTACAGAAAAATGAAGCCAGATCCTTACCTCACTCCATGCACAAGAATAAACTCAAGGTGGATCATGGACCTTGAGGTAAAATTCCAAATTATTAGGGCTATTAATGAGGGAATTTGTCACAAGGAATGCATAAGCTATCAGAATTAGGGAAGTACATAAACACAGAAGAAACACAAATTGGCAGTGGGATATACAGAAGATAAAACTACTGTGCATATCAAAAGTATTTTCCAAGAGAGTAACAAGAGAGCTCATAGGATGGGAAAACTTCTTTAGCAATAACACATCAGAAAAAGCCTTATGACTAAAATCTACAATACTCTGCTAGTCTACAGTAAGGAAAATAAACCCCAAATATTCCATTGAAGAGATAGGCAAAATATCTGAACAGAAGTTTCACCAGGGTGGAAAAATGAATGACCAATAAACATATCAAAAAATGTTCCCAATCTTTAGCCATAGGATAATACAAATTAAAACAACTCTGCAATACTTCCTAACACCCTTCAATATACCCCAATTCAAAAAATCAGAAAGCAACAAGTGTTGGAGGGGGTATGGTGAGATAGGAAATTTCATCCATTGCTGGTTGACCTGTAGGTATGTGCAGCCATTATGGAAATCAATTTGGCAATACCTAAAAAGAAAAAATTCAGCTCCTATATGACCCAGCAATCCCCCGACTAGGCACATACCCCAAAGAGGCAATAAGAACACGGCCAGATAACTGTGCTCCAATGTTCATTGTGGCTCAGTTCACAACTGCAAAGAGTTGGAAGCAATCTACATAAAAATCTCTAATACATACATACAATGGAGTACTATGCATCCCTAAAGAGCAGTGATGGATGCATGAAGCATTTCAATGCATGGAAAGAGGTGGAGGAAATTATGCTAAGTGAAGCAAGTCAAGCACAAAAGGACAAGTACCACATGAGTCCACAGAACTAAGCTTAAAAAGCACAAGTGGCAAAGCAGAAAAGGCACTAAATGCACAAATTCCTGGGCCAAGTTCCAGGCACTCTGGCAGCGGTCAGACCCAACCCAAGGATGCACCTGGCAGCCAACTAAAAAGGAGCAGGGGTGGGGTGGGGGAAAGAGTACTTTGGTAGTCGGGGAACAGGGCACTAACCCACCCATGGGGAGGGTATTGTTTAAGTAGCCACAGGAAAGGGAGAGAGAAACCAAACCTCAACCTGGTGTGCCAAGCTTTGAAGGACATATACTAGCATGAAGTAATGAACTAACAGAGAGGTCTGTGGGGCCAGCCCCAATCCAAACTACATTGACCCCCCTCCCCAGAAAGTGCACTACAGAGGACAGCACTGAAGATACAGCCTGGGGAGAAGGGCTGGCTTGCTCAGACCACACTGGAGCCAGCTGAGAAGGAAAGGGAGTGAGGGAGACAGGGAGAGAGAGAGAGAACTGCATTCTGGCCCAACAAGCCTTGAGGAGGATATTCCTCCTGTGAGCAGCCAATGCACAGAGAGAACTGTAGGGCCCGCCCCACTATGATACACAACAGCTCCTCACTGGCCCATAGCACTGAGGGACAGCACTGGATACACATTGAGGGAATAGTGTCCAGTATAACACCCCCACTCCAGCCCCACCCCATCCCCGCTACACACACCCCACACACACACACCAGGGTGAAACATGAAGGAAGGGCAGCAGAGCAGCAAGGGAAGCAAAGCAACAAAGTCCCCAAGGAATCCTGAAAATAGAGTTCGGACTCAATGGATAGGACTTGGCACTTCATCAGACTCAATCGGAAAACATTCTGAAGAGTCAGCAGACAGACCTGGAACTATTTATAGTCTTGTTTGTTTGTTTGTTTGTTTCCTCTCTCTCTCTCACTCTCTATCTTTTTCATATCTATAAGATAGGCAGAAAAATCAATCCTGAGGAGAAAACAACAGGACCTATGGCTCCTGGGAGGACACGGGAGACGGAAAGGTTGGAAAAAGAATGGGGTTGAGCTAACAAACCCAGGAACAAGGGAACAACAAGTGATCTGAGATTGATGGCAAGGAGGGCATAGAATGCCTGATTTGGGTTGATCAAGTACAGTGTAGCCAGGAGGAATTACTGAGAACCTAATGAAGCTTGAACATCATAGTGGGACAGGAAAAAAGTAAAAGGAAATAGAGGAAAGAATTAGGAGGCAAAAGACATCTATAGAGGTCTAAATATAGGCATGTATATATTTAAATATATTAATATATAATAATGGGGATGTAGGTCTATGTACATATATTTGCATATTAAGTTTCAAGGTAGCAGATGGACATTGGGCCTTTACTCAAGTCCTCCTTCAACATTAGAACACATTATTTTAATAACCTTGTATTCTGTGATGCTCACCTTCCCGACACGATAACTGAAGACAAAATGGGTGCATTAGCCAATGTGAAGAAAGCTGATGGTGCTCACGACTACGAGATATAGAATCTGGGGTCTTAAAGGCTTGAAGTTAAACAACTGGCCATCTGGCAGGGAAGCAACAAAGTCCACATGGATGAAGCACTTCAGCCTGTGGGATCACGAGCTGTCAACAGGATCAGGTACAAGGCATCAGAAGACTCCAAACAATCATATTGATGCAAATGAAGGGGATCAGTGTGGAAACTCAAAGCCCATGTGTACACAGAGATCCTCTCACAGAAGGGTCACAAGGAAGGGAATAGTCAGCCAGGCTGCAGTATAGAACCAAGGAAACACACAGCATTCTTCTAATTCTTTAATGCTTCCCCCCCCCCCCAGCTATCATGACCCAAATTCTACCTTAGAAACCCGGCTAGACCGAGCATGTACACTGGTACAGATAAGAGCTCTAGACATACAGAATCCAGGACAGATCAACTACTCAGGAACAATAATAGGAGTAGTGATACCATGAGCATAGTGGGGAGATGGGAGAGAAGGGGGAGAATGAAATGATCTATGTATAATCCACTCACTGCCCCACAGGGGGGAACGAGCAAAAGAAACATAGGTGAAGGGAGACATGTAGGGAGATATGAGAATAATAATATCAAGGGTTCACAAGGGTGGGAGAGTAAGGAGGGAGGGGAAAAAGAGGATCTGGTACCCAGGGGTCAAGTAGAAAGAAAATGTTTTGAAAATGATGATGGCAACATATATACAAATTGTTTGATGGAAACATATGTACAAATGTGTACTATTGATGCATGGATTATTATAAGAGCTGTATGAGCCCCAATAAAATTATTCAAAAAAGAATCAAGACAGGGAGCAAATAGATACATTATAGCATTAATTAAAGCATTTAAATCAAGTAAGATAAAAAAACTATCAGTTGCTCACTATTTGGACAGTAGCTATGCCTAGACATTGATTTAAATTGTGCAAACAGTTTAACTACTGATAAAATACATCGGCACAAATCAGTCCAAGTTGAGAATTTTTAAAGTATTAGCTAGTAGTTCAGTCATAAAAAGGGAAAAAGGATGAAAAATCAAAGTATAGAAAATCCCAACAAGAATTTTAAAACTATTTACAATTCTTGGAATATATGTTAATTAAATTTAACTTTTATGAAATGATATGGGGACTACATCTGACCATAATCAGTAAACACTGTAGCTTTAGCTAAAATAAATATACACTCACACATTGAATAACCTCACCAAAAGGTTAAAGTCTCTACTATTGTAGACTCACTCCCCAAACTTTTAGAAACTAAAATGTTTGACTTTATGTGTCTATGAGTCACAATCAGCTCAACAGAAATGAGTTTGATTTGGTATATGTATAAAACTTTTCTAATGGAACTGCATGACTGTGCCGTTTCTCAGTGAGTTCTGTGTAGCTATTGCAACAGATCATTGCACCCAGCCAGACACGTAGTGTACTAGGATCTTTGGGACATTTTGTTCTTCCTGAATCAATTTTGGTGATGTATATCCACTAGCTGAACAGCCATCTATTTATTATTCAATACGTTAGAATACGTTGCGTATAGTATTTTCTTGTACTTAAAATTTCCCCAGTTTATTTTAGTTATAAAATTTTACTAATCCTATATGTTTAAATTGAGTTCTATATGATGCAAACTTATGTCTTGAATATCTCTCTCTATAAAACAACTGTCATAGGTAGGTTTATTGTGCCAACCTGGCCAATAAGAATCTGTGGGATTCGATTGCTGAAGAAAAATGTGTGCATAAGCAAAAGTGGTGAAGAAAGTAGATGGTGCCTGGCTATCAAAAGATACAGCGTCTGGGGTCTTAAAGGCTTGAAGGTAAACAAGTGCCCATCTAGCTGAGAATCATCAAAGTCCACATGGAAGAAGCACACCAGCCTGTGTGACCATGAGCTGTCGAAGGGATCAGGTATCAAGCATCAAGAAACAAAAAAATCATATCATTGTAAATGAGGGGGAGTGCAGAATGGAGACTCAAAGTCCATCGGTAGCCAACCAGACACCCACTTACTGAAGGGTTGTGGGGAGGAGATGAGCCAGTCAGGGTGCAGGGTAGCAATGATGAAACATGTAACTTTCCTCTAGTTCTTAAATGCTTCCTCTCCCCCTGCCCCCACCACTATCATGACCCCAATTCTACCTTACAAATCTGGCTAGACCAGAGGATATACATTGGTACAGATAGCAACTGGAAACACAGGGAATCCAGGAGAGATGAGTCCTTCAGGACCAGTGGTGAGAGTGGCGATGCCTGGAGAGTGGAGGGAATGTGGGGTACAAAGAGGGAACTGATTACAAGAATCTGCATATAGCCTCCTCCCTGGGGGATGGACAGCAGAGAAGAGGGCGGGGGGAGACATTGGACAGTGTAACATATGACAAAATAATAATAATTTATGAATTATGAAGGGTTCATGAGGTAGGGGGGAATGGAGAGGGAGGGGGAAAATGGGCAGCTGATATTAAGGGCTCAAGTAGAAGGCAAATGTTTTTAGAATGATGATGGCAACAAATGTACATATGTGCTTGACACAATGTATGGATGTATGGATTGTGATAAGAATTGTAAGAGCCCCCAATGAAATGATTTTTTTTTAAAAAGGATATGTGGGATTAATAAGGTTCCAGTTTGATTGGAGGGCAAAGAAATAAATGGCTTGGCGAGCCCCGCCTCTTTCTCTCTTGCTCTCTGGTGATCAGACCAGTGTGCAGCTATCTTAGGTAGTTCTCTGCCTCAACTTGTGAGCTACACTACCCGTGGGACACTCAACCCATGGATTGTGTCGCTAGAGCTTGAGGTTCCTTTGAGACCTGCTTCGCCATGCTGCTGGTGTATACACTGTTTCAGCATGGGACTCTTGGATCCTGTCATCTGGCTGACTGTTGGTGACCGACCCTGCTGTTTGCTGCCTGTGGCTGGACTGCCTACATTGCTCTACGGCAGACTCAGCTGTCTGCTTCCTTGACCTTGAATCCAGCAGCCTTCATGAGTTAAAGGACTTCTAGTATATTCACTGTTTCACAGAAGTGAGTTGAACGGAGTCCTCTGTACCACTGTGTGGACTAATTAGCTGTTATTTTCCTTCATGCTGTATGTTTCTATCCATATATATCTATATCTATCTATCTATACAAAAGCATAAGTACCCAGGATTTGTTTCTCTAGAGAACCCTAACATAACAGTTTAAAATGTTATTTAAATAATGTATTTTAAAACTGCATTAGAGTTAACAGAGATACATTTTAAATAGATAAAATAGTAAATAAATGAGTAAGAATATCAATATGACAACCAAAAACACTGTGATCCCGTCTTCCCAATAGTCTTACTGATATTCTACAAAAAAATACTCTCATTTTTGTGGCCAGTTCCCCAGCAGTCTGATTGACATTTTTTCTTCATTTACTATTTTGTCCATTATGTCTTATGTATTTAAAACTATTTTTGGTGATTCTGTTGCAACTTTAGGATGCATTATTTGAATTACTTTGTAAACTTTTCAAAAACATGTAAGTATTAGAGCTATAAAATTTTATCTTTGTTCTCCATTAGTACATTAGTAGTTTTCCCAAAATTATAAGGATTTATTTTTTGTTAGACTTCAGACCTAATTTTTTAATAATATATAACATATTTTTCTGTTTTCTTAACATGTCCTCTTAATTATCTAGAGCTTCTATAACATAAAGTACACAATTGAATGGTCTTAACAAACAGAATTGTATTTTATCATAGTTTCCAAGGCTAGAAGTCTGAATACAAGATGCCAGCTTATGTATGTCAACAAAGGGTATATAAAGGCATCCATGGATAACTTATTAAAACTAATACGATAATTAGGCAAAGAGATATGGAAGTAGTGTAGAAAAAGCACTAAACTGCTAAATGCAGGGTTAACTCAAAAATCAACAGACTTGGCTCCATCTAAAAATGATTACAGGTTTGGAAATTATATACCGCTGTTGTAAGTTGGAACCAACTCAAAGCCAGTTGATTTGGGACTTAGTGGTTTTCCTGTCTATCAAGTTATATAAAATATATAAAAGTGTCTTCTTCCATTTATCATCACAATCAATAGCTTCACAAAAGTTTTATGTTTATCCATTTCTTTTCATCTTGATATTCATGTGTCTATGGTTTATGTCAAACTTACTGTTTATGTGTGGATTAAAAAATTATTTTGTATCAATTTCCCTTTCCCCCACCTTCCCTTCCTGTACCCTTAGGGAATCATTAGTGCCATTACTGTTTCTGAAGGGCTTATCTATCTTAGAGTTTATGCATCAAATGATCTTAATTATACAAATGAACATATGCAGTTTTAACAAAATTAATAAGGTGAAAGTAAGACCATAATACTAAGGGGATGAAATATTAAAGAACTGGAGGATAGTCGTGTGTTTCATCAGTGTTGTACTGGACCGTGGATACATCATCCCTTCCTGGTGGCCCTTCTGTGAAGTAGTTGTCTTCCAGGTGGTTTTGGGGTCTCCACTTTGTCTGTGCTCTTTCATGTCAATTTGATTGCTTGCTTTTGAACTTCTGATACTTATTCCCGTCAACACCTCAGGATCACACAAGCTAGTGTGCTTCTTCCATATGAGCTTTGTTGCTTCCCTGAGAGATGATCACTTGTTTAACTTCTTTAAGATCCCAGATGCTAAATTTTATAGCCAGGCACCATCAGCTTTCTTTACCACATTTGCTTATGCACCCATTTGGTCATCAGCGATCCTACTGAGAAGGCAAATGTTATACATTGCCCCATTATTAGAACAAACCATTCTTGTACTGAGATAAGATTTAAGTAGAGCCCAAAGTCCATCTGCTTCCTTGTGTGTGTGTGTGTAGATATATATATATCTGCATTTATATATTTACATATATGCATATATATTTATACCTATATATCATCTATATTTATACCTATATATATGATTTTCACTTTCTTGTTATTTCCTCTTTTTCTTTCCTCCTGCCCCACTATCATGCTTGCCCATTGTTCACCTCTCAGTAATTCCTCTTGGATGTGATTGTATAACTTCACTCAAAGGGAACAGATAACACAATTGTAGGTGAATGAATATATTGGATAGTGTGAGAAATATCAAATAAATAATAATATGATATGATATAATATAATAATAAGGGTTCCTACCTGGGGAGTAGGGCGAGGGACAGAAGAGATAAAGGGGAGCTGATATCAAAGAGTCTAGAGGAAAGAAAAGGCTTGGAAACTGATGGTGGCAGCAATTTTAAAATTATTGTTGATCTAATTGAATTATGGATTGTTATAATATCTGTGAGAGCTTCTAATAACATGATTTTTTAAAAAGTCTTTAACGATACCTTTCAGTTTTAAGAGCTCTCTTTCCTTTTTTCTCCTCTAACTCTTCCTTTTTACAAATATTTCCTGTGAACAGAGGCTGCTAGATTAATATTGTAGAGATGAAAGTGACCTTGATTTCATGTGCCAGATATTTTCCATTGCTTCTGAAGATTCAACTTTTACCTTCACTCTGATTTCTTCTTAAAAAAGGTTGACCTGCACAACTTACAAAGTTTACTTCAGTGATTTTCTTACCACTTTCCACATGAAAGATTAGGACTTGATTCCCAGCCAAAGCACCTCCTGTAAGCCTATGCCCATCCCACAGTGGAGGCTTATATGTCGCTATGATTCTGGACAGATTTTAGTAAAACTCCCAGCCTGAGATGTGTTCAGATGAAAAGGACTGGTATTCAACTTCTGGAAACCAGCCTTCCAATACCCTGTTTCTGAGCCGCAGTCAATTGTGTGGTTTGGGCAGGAACAGGCAACTGACAATCATGAGCCATTCAGGGTTGCAAAGACAGACCACCCTGAGATACCATCTCACCCCAGTATTAACAGAAACGGGTTTTTTTTTAAATGTTATTGGTTATGCCAAAACCCTGGTTAATTCATCACTGCTGGTGGGTCTGTAAAATGGTGTGACCACTGTGGAACACAATGTGACATTTCCTTTAAAAAACTGGGAATAGAAATATTATTCCCTCACTGACATGCAGTCAGTACTGACACACAATAACCCAACAGGACAGGTATAACTTCCCTTTGAGTTTCCAAGACCATAATTGTTTACAGGAGTAGAAAGCTCCATCTCCCTCTCGAGGAGCTTCTGGTGCTTTCAAACTTGAGGACCAAAACCCAACATGTAACCACCATACCAAGAGGGCTCCTGTGGACATATTATGCCGAAAAGCCAAACTCACTGCCAGTAAGTCAATGCTGACTCATAGTGACCCCTTTGGTTTCTGAAACTGTAACTATTTATGGCAGTAAAACTAACTCCCAGTCATCCTCTGAGAAGCTGCTGGTGTGTGCTGTCAACCATTTGGATCACAGCCAAAATCACGACGAGCAATATTATGTGACCCAGCAATTCATCAACTTGGCATATAACCTGGAGATACAAGAACCATGACACAATTTGATGCATGCACACCCACTGAGTTAGTTAAAGTTTATTGTACCAACCTGGTTGATAAACACATGTGGAGTTAATTGAAGGGTAGAGAGATAGATGACTCAGTGAGCCTCGCCTTTCTAGTTCTTGAGTCTCTCGCTTTGTGATGGTCGGATCAGAGTGCAACTGCCTTAGCAGTTCCCTGCTTCAGCTGGCAAGACTCACTTCCTGCAAGACATCCTCCAGGAGAAGCCACATGGGCCTATCCCAATGCAGCCATGGATCCTGAAGTTGCAATGTGGAGACCCCTGCCAGCGCTGAGATACTTACACATTCACTGATTCAGCTTTCCTCCTGTAGTCGGAGTCATTGCATGTATTTTGTGAGATGGAGGAGGACTATGTGGATTGGTGTTGGACATATGGGTTAATGTTGGACTGTGGGCATGGGCAGCGCTGTGTTGGGATGTTTCCTTGATGTACACTTACCCTTTATATAAAACTCTTACAGATGAGTTTCTGTGGATTTGTTTCTCTAAAATACCCAGACTAACACATTCTCTATTCAATATATTTCTCTCTTCTGATATATTTTGAGTTCTTTCAGTGGGGGTGTTATGCTTATTGCTGTTATGTCTTCTAGAACTATTTTCCCTTTAATCATTATGTAGTGTCTATTCTCATCTTTCATTATGTATTTGCCTTGGAGTTTACTTTATCAGAGATTCATATTGCCACTGCTACTTTTTATGGTTATCATTGGCTTGGCTTATTTTTCTCTCTTTTTAGTGTTAGTCTGCTTGTTTTTCAGTTTAAGACGTGGATCTCACAAGTAGCACAAAAAAGTAGCTAGCCTTCTCATCCAATCTGCTATTCTTCATCTCCTAATTGTTGCATTTAATCTATTGAAATTCAGTCTCATTATTGGTACATTCAAGTTTGTTGCTGTCATTTTGCTGGGCTTGTGTTTATTTGTTTTATTCTTCTGTATTTGTGTGTGATTTCATTGGCGTGTTTTTTCCTCCTCTATTTCTATGTTGTTTTGAATTGTGGTTTCATTGTATTGGTTTCTGTGTAGTGTTGTCCTGTATCACACTCAGATTTCTCTGCTGTTGTTGATTATTTCTCCCTAGTGATCCCATTATTGTTTCTTTTAATACTGGTTTTGTTGTTATGAATCTTTTAGTTAATTCTTGTCTGGAAATAATTTTATTCTACCCTCATTTTTGAGTGATAATTTTGCTATAAACACAAGACCTTTTTATGGGATTTCCATTGATCTGTGCCCCCTTTTTATTGATAGCACACTCTCATGCTGTTGTAATAGGTTTTGATATGGGAAAGTATGAGTGTTTTTTCCCTTATTTTTCCAGATTGTTTTGGCTATGATGGGGCCTTTCCTTTTCCATATAAATTTTAGAACAACCTTAGTAATTTCAAAATCCCCAGCAAGTATTTTTATGGAATTGTACAAGGGAATACCCAACCAAAAAAAGGAAAAAGCTCTGTTGGGCAGAGCTTTCCTGATAATATGCATTTTCCCCACTAGATGAGCATCCAGCAATTTTCTCTGGAGTTAGTGCAACCAAGAGCATCTCCTGAGAAGGAACAGCATGCAGCTGTGTAATTTTGTTTCCCAGTCCAAAAATATGCCACAGAAACTGTTGTGATGTTGAACACAGCTACAACTGGAGCAAAGTCCATCTTGGTTCTCTCTGCTGCCGTTGTTAGGGGCAACAGCACCTAGAACGCCTATGTGCAACAGGATGAAGTACCACCCAGTCTTGCATCATCTTTACAACTGTTCTTATATTTGACGTCCTTCTCGAAGGACTGATCATTCCTAATAATATGTCAAAATTACACGAGACAAAGCCAATGAAGCCAATGCCTCTTACTAGCACTCTGGCTGTGCTTCTTCCAGGACACATTTATTTGTTCTTTTCTCTGTCTATGGTACTTCAATATTCTTTGGCGGTACCATAAGTTAAAGGAATTAATACTTCTGCATTATTCTTTATTCAGTTCCCGACATTCATATGAATATGACGCAACTGAAAATACTATGGCTTGGATCAGGTTTACCTTACTCCTCAATGTAATATACTTTCTTTTCAACCCCTTGAAGACTTCTTGTGGAGCAGATTTACCTAATGCAATGTATCACTTTATTTCTTGACTGCTGCTTTCATGAGTATTGATTGTGGATCCAAGCAAGATAAAATCCTCGACAACATCAGCATTTTCTACGTTTACCCTGATGTCCATTGTGCAGTTGTGAGGAGTTTGGTCTTTTTTATATTGAATCGCAACCCACACTGACAGCTGCAATCTTTGCTCTTCAAATGATTCAAGTCTTCCTCAGCAAGCAAGGGCCTGGTATCCAGTCATCAAAGGTTACTATTAACCCTTTCTCCAATCATGATACGGAATTCTTCTTTATATAATCCAGCTTCTGTGATCATTTGCTCAGCACACAGATTGAATAAGTATGCTGAGAGGATACAACGCTGACACACATCTTTCCCGATTTTAATCCTTTCCACATTCCCGTGTTTTGTATGCATAGCTGCCTCTTGATCCTTGTACAGTTAGCAGATGAGCACAATGAAGTGTTCTGTAATTCTCAGTCTTCTCAAGACTCTTCATTGTCTGTTAATTTAATCAGTTGAATGCATTTGCATAGTTAATAAAACACAGATAAACATCATTTTGGTATTCTCTGTTTCAGTCAGCATCCATAGGACATCAGCAATGATATATTTTGTTCCATATTGTCTTCTGACTCCAGCCTAAGTCACTGGAAATTCCCTGTCAATGTACTACAGCAACCATTGTTTGGTGATTTTCAGCAATATTTTACTTGTTTATGGTATCAGTGATATTGTTTTGGCATTTGCACGTTCTGTTGGTTCAACTTTATTTAGAATGTGTACAAATGTGGATGTCTTCCAGTCAATTGGCCAAGTACCTATCTTCCAAATTTCCTGACAAAGAAGAACGAGTTCTTACAATGCGTCGGTTTGTAACATTTAAATTGTCAATCCATTACTTTCTGGAGTCTTATTTTTGGCTACTGCTTTCTGTTCAATTGAACTTCTTCCTTTAATAGGAGCATTGCCTCTTGCTCATATGCTACCTCTTGAAATGGCTGAATGTCAACTAGTCCTTTTTATTACTGTGATTGTATTCTTTGCATTTTCTGTTAATTCTTTTGGCATCATTTAATATTTTGCCTTTATAATACTCCAATATTGCCACTCAAGGATTGAATGATTGCATTAATTCCTTCAGTGTAATATATGCTGAACATGTTCTCCTGGTTTTGTTTTCTAACTCTAGGCCATTGCATATTTCATTATAATATTTTACTTTGTCTTTTAAGTTGCTCTTTGAAATTTTCTAGTCAGCTCTTTGACTTTATCATTTCTTACATCTGCCTTAGCAATTCTATGACTAAGAAGAAGTCTCCTAGTCTCTTCTATCATCCACTTTGACCTTTATTCCTTTCCTCTTGATTGATCTTTTGCTTTCTTCATGAGTGATGTCCTTCATGTCCTCCAAGCTCATCAGATAGGTCTTCTGCCATTAGTGTTCAGGGCATCAAATATGTTCTTGAGATGTTCTCAAAGTTCAGGTGGAATATCCAAGTCGTATTTTGGCTCTCATTGATCTGCTTTAATTTTCTTCAGCCTCTACCTGAACTTACATATGAGCAATTGATGGTCTGTTCAAATCAGCTCATGGCCTTATTTTAGCTCCTTATATTACACTTCTCCATCATCTCTTCCCACAAATGTAGTCAATCGATTGCTGTGTATTCCATCTGGAGCAGTCCAGTCACTGTTGTGGTGTCAATAAACAAAACAAGCAAACAAACATATTTTCTATGAACAAGTTGTTGGTCTTGCAAACTTCTATAATGGTATCTCCAGGTTTATTTCTATTACCAAGACGTTTTACCAACGACTGTTCCTTCCTCTTTTTTCCCCAACGTTTGCATTCCGTTGGCCAGTAATTCCCAGTGCATCTTTATTGTATACTTGATCAATTTTAGGCTGAAGATATAGGTAGAATTGTTCAATTTCTGCATCCCTAGCTTTTGTGGTAGGTGCATAAATTTGAATAATAATGTATTGATTGGATTTCCTTGAAGGCAGATAGATACAATGCTATCATAGACATCATTGTATTTCAAGATACACCTTGAAATGTGCTTTTTGACACGGAATGCAATGCCATTGCTCTTGATTGTGTCCTTCTTGGCATAGTAAACCAGATGATTTTCTGACTCACAATGGCCAATACGAGTCCATTACAGCTCAGTAACTCCTAGAATGTGAATCTATATGAGTTCCATTACATTTTTATGGCTTCTAATTTTCCTAGATTCATATTTCATTCATTTAAAGTTATGATTACTAGTAGATGTTTGTAGCTGTTTCTTCTCACCTTGACTTATGCCCCACTAGCAAATGAAGAGCCTGAAGACTCCCACAGACTTTGCTCCATTCAGATCAATGTAGTGACTTCTCCAAAGTACGCAGATATGCCAATGTTAATATCTTTTTGGAACCATATCTTGTTAGTTATATGGTTAAAACTAACAACAACAAAACCACATGAAGTTTTACTCTTAAATATCATCAAAATATTTGGTTACATATTGTGTAATAAAAAGATACATTAGTTGATGCACTTTCAAAAAAGAGTTCAGCTGCTCTATTCTTTCCCTCACTTTGCTCTTCTAACTGTACTCAACGGTGTCCTGGGTACTTCGGATTCCAGCTAGAGTGAGGGTCCATCCTTTAACTCAGCAGTGCCTGGAGGGTAGTGGTTTCCATTGTGCTGCTAACTAAGCCACCCACCAACTGTTCCCCTGGAGAAAGCCAAGGCTTTCTATCCTGTAAAGAATTACAGTCTCAGAAACTAGGGGGGCATGTCCACCATTTGAACCAAATCATTTTTTTCTCCCATCAATTAGTATTCTGAGAATAACAAGACAGAATGTAATGGCTGCCTTATAATAGTTCCTTGCGGAGCCTATGTTATGGGTAAACAAGAAGCAGCCCAGGAAATCCAGCACCAATCAAATGCCAAGCCTAGTGCTGAAGACAGACCAGTTTGGGATCAACATTTAAAAACAAAAGAAGAGATACTTATCTGAAATAAACACCAACCCTGGAAACCAATTTATATTCATTTGAAAAGAGCCTAGTTACGAGTTTAATGTTTAAAACAATAAAAAAAAAAAACTCTTTTATTTTGAGTGATTTAGGATTCTGGCTAGAATTCCAATCTTAAGCATTCCAAATCCATTATTTATTGAAAATGATACTTTGATTTTAAAAAATCAGGCCAGGAAAATATATCTTGGTTTTAAGAAAGCCTCGGTTTGGCAAAGAAGATTCAAATAAATAATAAATGTCTGAAAATCAGAAAATAATACAAATAAGCTTATTATTATTCAAGTTTCTTAGGCTTAAGTTTTTTCACTGATATTTAATCATAAATAATATATAAAACATCATTCTCAAACCTCTTTTACTCATTGTATTGAATACACAATAGATCTATGTTGGAAAAACGCCTCGTGGCTTCTCCCTTATTGCTTTTATCACCCAAGTTAATTCTTTGAAGAACAAAAGCAAAGTTATCAAACCTACTGCCCGCTCCATGCTACGATGCAATTTTTCAATGTTCTAGAAACTTAGATATGCATATCAATAAATTATAAACCCATTGCTCTTGAGTTGATTCTGACAAAGGAGCCCTTACAAGAGGGAGCAGAATTGCATTTCCAAGGATATCTTATTTATGGGAGCCTACTACCTCATCTTTCATCCACTGTCTGGCTGATGGTTTTGAATCACCAACCTTTCGGCTAGTAGTTAAATGCTTAACCACTTTGCCACATGGTTTCCTTACACGGAAATAGAGAGTTCTATTATTGTTGATATATTTTTCATCCTGGATCATTAATGTCATATAGCAAAACCAGCACTGGTCATCTTTCATCATGCTTGCTAAAGTTTCGAAAAGAGAAAATAGAATTCTAGAGCCCGGAAACAAGAAGCCTCGATAATCCCTCAAAGTTTTGGAATGACATCTTTATGTTGCTTGGTTTATCCCAGAAGGGAAAATACTTATAGAATGGTGGTCACTAGTAATCTGCACAAATAAACTATTAATGGGATAGAAAACTCTATCCCATTGTGTTTTCTCAATTGACAGATAGACAGTAATAAATGTTTCATCAAATCTGTAGCTTATATCTAAGAGGCAAAATAAGCAGGAAGCTTGCTTAATTTGTTCTTTTGGTGTGTTGATATTTTGTACAATGTTATTGCAGAAGATATAAGATTACGATGCTGATAATGGTGGTGGCGGCAGTTGTAGATACAGTGAAAAGAGGGAATTCTCTACTGCCACGCAGCAATTTTTTAATTTTCTACATGAGACTTTTGTGGCTGAATTAAGTACAAAAGGACATCTTGGTAAATTTAGAGGTCACTGAATGATGCGTGAGAGATTTCATGAAATGATTCCAGGTTGAAAATGTAAAATCATTCAGCTGGAATATGAATGCAAACAATAGGGATGATATTCAATAAAGCTAATTATGAAATATCGTATTATTAAAGATTGCTCATAGCAGGTAATCCATTTTTCTTGAGTAAATTAGCACATAAATACATTAATGAAACAGTGCAAAAGTGAATACATTTCACGTGCCATGAAACTTATAGGATAGTAATTATCCTTAAAAATATGTTATATGTGCTTGATACAATGGATGTATGGATGTATTGTGATAAGAGCTGTATTAGCGCCCAATAAAATGATTTTAAAAATATATATGTCATGGTGTTTATTTAATTTTTCAGTCCAACAGAGCTTTCTTTCAGGCTTCAGACTAGCAGAAGGGCTGCTAGTCTGCAATAAGCAAGAAGAGAGCATTTCTACCTATTCCATGCATCTTTGCAACTCAGAGAACTTAAGTAATATGTGCCTGGTGTGGCAGCAGGAATATACATATCAAGTTGAAATAGTATACAATTCTGAATGATCTCAGCGCTATTATTTTTTCATTTCCACTGCAGTTAAGGTAGAGGGGAGTCAAAGAAGAAAGGTAAATACATGAGTGCAGAAAGACTCCTATAGAATAGCTTTAAAAGATTACAATATGAGCAAATTCCACTGAAGGCTGTTTTCTTTCACCTATTCATTGATTTCTCCTTACCATTTGTCTTGGACTGGGTTGTCTAGCAAAACAAAACCAGTGACAGCCATGTATGTATAAGATAGAACTTTATGTCAAGAAGTAATTTTACCTCAAGACGGGATCCAGCTCGGTCTAACTCAAGGTCATGGGTACCACTCTAGCTAGAGCTCTCATCAGACTCATGGAGCTGCAGGCTAAAGATGCTGAAAGGTGAAATGGGAAGCAGGAAGACCATGACTCAGTGGGTGCAAAGTCCTGCTGGTACAAGGTCAGTGGGAGCATGACAGGGTGCAAGTAGTTCCAAGGGTTGGTGGCCCATATGGGACCACCCAGGGAAGCAGACACAGAATCTGAGCAAGGAGGGAAGCAAAGAGCAAACAAGAGGTTCCCAGCGACCCTCCTATAAAATGGTCACACCTCCAAGGCGGCATTGTCGGGATGTGCCCCGATGGATAGGCTGGACTCCACTTGTACACTTTCATCCAGGTAGAAGTTGACATAAAATCTAACCATGACACCATTTTATAACACTTCACGTAAATGGGCTCATTGCTAAAATCAGAGGGAGCTGAGCCAGGGATTCCAAGCTTCAGGTAAACGATGAGAAAACAAAGACCTAGAATCCTAACTTCTTTCAAGCTCTGAATCCTTTTCCTTAAAAACAATTGCTATAAAGGGATGGGTTTCCAAATGCGTAGCTAGACCATTGGCAACAGCATCACCTAGGTTGCTGTCAAGTTGGCTCTGACCCCTAGAAACCCCACGGCACAGGATAGCAGAGGGCTGTCCAGTCCTGGGCCATTCTATTATCACTGGTATTTTGAGACCATTGTTTGGGCTATTGTGTACTTCTATCTTATTAAGAGTTTCCCTCCTTCTCATGGGCCTCTCTTTTGCCAAACATGATGTCCTTTTCCAAAAACAGGTCTTTACCGATGACACATTCAAAGTAACCTGTAGTGGATACAAATGAAAAGTTCAGGGCAAACCCCAGACTTAGTGAATCATAACTTCTAGATCTGGGGCCCAGAAATCTGTTTTATCAGAACCTCCAGCTCATTCTGACACACTGAACTGTGGACATAGACACATTCCAGTTACTTCACAATGATAAGCGCATGTGCGCGCGCGCGCGCACACACACACACACACACACACACACACACACACACACAAAGATTGCAGGGATGAGGACTCTACGCAATCTCAATAGGTCATACACATAAGGTGTTCTATAGTTTGGGCAATGGAAAACAAATATTTACAGAGAGAAAATAATAAACAACAAAACGATATTATTTATCAATAGCAATTAACAAAGGGAATAGATTTGAGGTGAACTGGTTAATACCCCACTTATGTCTAAAAGGGAATCTGCTCACCCTGCTCACAAATTACCCATACCCATTTCTGCTCACAAATTAACCATACCCATTTCTGTGTCATTAGGTGGGCGCTGTGGATCAGGCAGCAGTAGGGGTCACTGTCTCTCAGGCATTGTGTCATCAATTTACATTGGGCACACCATGGATGTATTCACTTGCTCCCTCTGTCCCTTTCGGTGGCTTTTCTTGTCTGATTCTGGCTCTCTGTATTTACTGTTCCAGTTGTCAACCAGAAGCTTTGACACAAATGTGGGGCAGTGCAGGGTTAGACTGTCATTACAGCAGATCTCATGATCAAATTTTTTGTGTGTAATCCCTTGTGTAGTGTATTCCCAACCCTCTGTGTACAGGCCCTCTTTCAGGGCCCCCAAACAAGCTGCGTCTCAACGCTCTTTAAAAAAGACTTGCCTGCAACCTTCCGAACTGTCTCCCTCTTAACTTATTTTACAACTTGCAACACGACTCTGGCATCTGCTGCTGCCAAAGGTAGGCCTATTCGTGCCCTACCCCATGACAGCCCCACCCCCACCACTTGTTGTTATTATAGCTAGTTGCCTTGCAGTTGGTTCTGACTCATAGAAGCCCTATGTACAATAGAATGAAACACCATCCAGTTCTGTATCATCCTCACAAATGTTCTTATATCTGACCCCATTGTTGTAGCCACTGTGCCGATCTTTTTTAAAAAATCATTTTACTGGGGGCTCTTACAGCTCTTAAAACATTCTATGCACCAATTGTATCAAAGATTTTGTATATATGTTGCCATCATCATTTTCTAAATATTTACTTTCTATTTGAGCCCTTGGTATCAGCTCCTCTTTTTTCCCTCCCTCTCCCTTAAAGACACATTTTGGGGCAGATTTGCCCAATACAATGCGTTGATTCATTTCTTGACTACTGTTGCCATGGATGTTGGCGGTGGTTCCCAGGGAAATAGAATTCTTCTTTTTTTTGTATTTTCAAACCATTTTATTAGGAGCTAATCCAGACACCATACCATTCCATAGTTTAAAAAAAAGTGTGGATTAAGCCTAGGTGAGCACCCTCTGCCCATAGACCAAGGGGGGGGGGGGGACTAGCTTTGCTATCAAGCAGAGCTCAGTGGAAAGTAGATTGTTGCAGAGAAAGGTTACATTTTAACATCGTATCATCCTATCTTCCCTTTGACTCATTAAAAAATATCATTTTATTGGGGGCTTGTACAACTCTTATCGCAATCCATCCATTGTGTCCAGCACATTTGTACATATGTTGCCATCATCATTTTCAAAACATTTTCTTTCTACTTTGATTCTCTAAGGAGATAAATAACTCACTGGAGGTGGGACACACACTCACTGCAAGACATTATTGATGACAGGTCTGATGGAGATACGCTGATGCAGCCAGAACTATGAAGCCAGTGGTGTCACCTGGAGACCCCTGCCAGTGCTGAGATGCTTACAATGCCACTGGATCCAAAAGACTTTCCACCCACTGGCCTGTGATCTTTCTGCATTTGGCATCATTGCATGTATCATGTGAGTCTCAGGAGAAATTTATAGCTTGGTGTTGGACATGGACTAATATCGGACTTATGGACATGATCTGGACTAGGCTGGGATGTTTTTGTCAATATTCCATCATTCTTATATATACACCTCTTCCTTATACACATATGAATCTCCCTGAATTTGTTTTTCTAGTCAACCCAGACTAACACAATCACGTTAGTTCTTGTCTGCTGCTTTCATGAGCATTGATGTGGATCCAAACAATCCTTTGCAAACTTCATATGTGGAACACAAACTAAATAATCCTTTAATAGATTGTGACCTAACCAATCAATGGAAGAATTACAAACCCAGGGTAAGAAAGGCCTGATTGAAAACCAAAAGCAACAAGAACTATTGTATCACATGCATTATCTAGTCTGAGGCCACTATTATAGTAATGGCACAAATCCTATAGCAGAGAAGTCTAGGGATACAGTGATGAAAACTAAGAGGAATAGCTTAATTGAGCCATCAATGTAGTTGCAAAGAAAGAAAAAGAAAAAACTAGATACTTTTAATAGCTAATAAATCCTAGAGTTCATTTGGCATACAGGAAGATGGAATTGCTTGCACAAGATAATTCTGCCAGTGAGTGATTTTTATCTATTCCTAGTTTAAAACACACCCAGACTGACTTCTAGAAATAAAAGTACAATAATGAATATAAGAGATAAAGCTATTCAAAATGCTAGAAGTAGTTAAAAAGAAAAACTACAGAGGAATTTCTCTGGCAAAGCACTGAAGCTTGCTTGTTATCCAGTCTGCAGTATTATGTTTATTTAGTGCCATAAGAGTGCATAAGGTTAAGTTTATATAAATAACTTAAACTTTAGTGATCTCTTTAAACTAGTTTTTGCATGTTGATTCTACTGAAAGCACAGCTGAGACACATCTAATCCTTTGTTGATACTTTTACCAGACAAGAGAGGTCACTCTGGTAATTATAAGAGAAAAATATAAACAAGTGAATGTTTATTGAATCTCAGGTTTTGTCATTTTCAAACTTCATCCCAGTGGATGTGAATATTCTCAACACTAGTAAAAGTGACATTTTTCCAAGTTCATCTTGTCAAATAGTTTGTTACTTCTTATTTGACTGATGCCTACATGAATGCATTCCCTATATAGCCTTTGTAGTGAGCTCCCAGCAATTAAGTTCGTGCCAAATAAATTGTCTGAGTAAGACTTTATCTAGATTGAGATAAATACTATATATTCATTATTTTACAATCCTGGAGAAATTTATAAAAGCTATCAAAATGCCAAGCTGTTGTTTCTTAACCTCCTCCATTTCGAGCTATACATTGCTAAAAGAAGGAAGCTCTTTCTACTGCTCTCTGACCATCCTTGAAAGACGTCTCTGCTCTTCCTTGACCGTCATATCAAAACAGTAGTTTTGGCATACCCAGGGGTGCATGTTGTGTTTATATGAAATGTCCTTTGAGTGTGGGAACAAAAAGAAGCCTTTAGGGTGGCAAGAGCAGGACTTTAGGATGGATGTGGTAAGGTTTGCCAACAAAAATGTCACATGACAGTCCTTGCTATCTTTGAAGGATGGATGGGCAGGTACATTGTTGTGATGGGGGAGGATGGTGGCAGGGATGGAATTCCTCTGTGCAGCTTTTGTAAGGCAAGGTAAGGCAGCTTCTGGTTTTTGTCAAACTCTTTCCAAACAAGCTCCTGTGGTTGTCCGATGTTCTTAGAGAGAATACCCCAAAATAGCCACCATAACTTTCTTGTTTTCTCTCTCCCTTGCATTGAACTAGTCTAGCCAATTGTCTTGAAAACAATTATTTTGACTGCACCTTTTTTTTGAAGTCACCCTAAAAAAAAACTAAGAAAATATATCACTTAGGGGATTTATCAGCAACTCTCCACTGATCTGAAAGACAAGAATAAGCATGGCTTTTGTTTGGAATAAACACTTGTACGTATGAACTGGAATGCTAGTAACAATTTTTTAAAATAATGTTACTAGGGACTTGTACAATTCTTATCACGGTCCATATATCATCCATTGTGTCAAGCAAAGTTGTACATTTGCTGCTATTATCATTCTCAAAACATTCATTTTCCATTTGAGCCCCTGGAATCAGCTCCTCATTCTTCCCCTCCCTCCCTCCTTCCCCTCCCTCATGAACCCTTGATAATTTACAAATTATTATTATTTAGTCAAGTCTTACACTGTCCGACGTCTCCCTTCACCCACTTTTCTGTTGTCCACCCCCCAGGGAGGAGGTTATATGTAGATTCTTGTAATTGGTTCCCCCTTCCTACCCCACCTTTCCTTTACCCTCCCCATATGAACACTCTCACCACTGGTCCTGAAGGGTTCATCTGTCCTGGATTCCTATGTTTCCAGTTCCTATTTGTACCAGTGGACATCCTCTGGTTTAGCCAGATTTGTAAGGTAAAATTGGGATCATGATAGTGGGGTTTGGGGGGAGGGGCAGGCATTTAAGAACTAGAGGAAAATTGTATGTTTCATTATTTCTACACTGCACCCTGACTGGCTTGTCTCCTCTCTGAGACCCTCTGTAAGGGGCTGTCCAGTTGCCTACAGATGGGCTTTGGGTCGCCAATCTGTACTCCCCTTCATTCGCAATGATTTGACTTTTTATTCTTTCATGCCCGATACCTGAGCCCTTCGACACCTTGTGATCACACAGGTTGGTGGGCTTCTTCCATGTGTACTTTGTTGCTTCTAAGCTAGATGGCTGCTTGTTTACCTTCAAGCCTTTAAGACCCCAGATGCTATATCTTTTGATAGCCGAGTACTATCAACTTTCTTAGTAACATTTGCTTAGGCACCCATTTGTCTTCAGCAATCATGTCAGGAAGGTGTGCATCATGAAATGCCAGGTTAATAGAACAAAGTGTTCTTGCATTGAGGGAGTACTTGACTGGAGGCCCAATGTCCATCTGCTACCTTAATACTAGACCTATAAATATGTCATCATATATAAATATATTTACATATGTACGTCCCTGTAATCAGACCTCTATAAACATCCTTTGCTTCCTATTGCTTTCCTCTACTTCCTTTTACTTTCCTCTTGCACCACTATCATGTTCAGCCTTCATTTGGGTTTCAGTAATTCCTCTTGGTTACATTTCCCTTGATCAAGTCCTACTAGGCCTCTTACACCTTCCTTGCCACCAATTTTGGATCATTTGCTGTTCCCTTGTCCCTGAGTTTGTTAACACCACTCCCTTCCCCTTTATCCCCCTTTCCCATGTCCCGCCAGAACTGTTGGTCCCGTTGTTTTCTCCTCCAGAGTGTTTATCCAGCCTATCTTATCTACATAGACCTGCAGAAATAATAAGTAGCAGTGTTTTTTTTCACTTTCCCTAATAATTTCACATTTTGATAATTTTTCTTCATAAAGATGTCTATGATATTTCTAGAAATACTTTTTTACTTATCTTTGCACTGATCATAATAAATTAATTAAATTGCTACTACTACTTATCCATTCAAATATTTTACTGCTGAAGATCTCCTTTGGTGTCTTGGATAGTGAGTTTAATAGGGAAGGAGAAGGATACCACGTGGGTGTTCCTATAACTTAGTGTGGCTATGACCTTGTGGAACACAGCCCAGGATGCATGACCAACTTCATCCGAATAGGTCAGATTGTGGAAGAACACGATACTTGAGCTGAATCTTAAATGACTGACAGCATTTGACTAGGTTTCTGTGGCAAATAAGGAAGGGGTTGGCTGTTAAGAAAGGGGCAGAAGACAAAAGTCTTAAAAGTGGAGGGATCAGTCACAAAGGGGCACTTGGTCTTTACGGGGTGGACAGATGGGGAAAGATGAGGGAACCAGGACACAAGCTATACATGGAGTATGTTATTTGCAGGTAAAGTGTGTGTCAGACATCACTGTCCAATAGATATATAATATTATATACATGTACAAGTTTTTATTTTAGTAACTTTAAAAAGCTAAATGAGGCAGATTAAATTGAATACAATACTATATTTCATTTAACACAATATATCAGAAATATTTCAAACAAATAAGTATTGACGAGGCATTTTTGCATCTATTTTTGTCTTAAGCCTTTAAAACAAGTGCATTTCATACTTACTAGAAATCTCAATTTTAATGTTACTTTCTCATCTGAACTTAAACTGTCTTTTGATTTCATAAAGTTTACAATTGAATCATATATTTGCATACCTAAGTTTAAAAATATTTTAAAATATATTCTAATATCTGACTCAAATATCAATTTTTAAATTTAAGTCTAAACCACTAAATCAAATTAAAAATCAATTATTTATTTGTACTCATATGACTAGTGACTAGCATATTGGAAAACACAAGATTAGAGAAAGAAAATTTGGAGGAAAGGATCTATTTAGGGAATTTATGTTGAAATCAGAAAAAGTGGCAAGAATTTAAAATATGTTAATCATAAAAGGACAAATGAGCATCTTTGCTAGTTCCAAAAAGGCAAAACTGACAGAACTTGGTGAGAATCTAGGGAAAAGACACCAAGACACCCTGGAATTCTAGGTGTAAGGAAGTAGCTATTGTGCTCCCAACAAGGATTGTGCTACAGGAGAGGACACACGTGGAAAGCTAATGAGTCTACTTTTAGATGCTGTGTTTCTAATCAAAATATTGCACGTTGGAGTCCACCAAGAGGTGCCTTAGAAGAAAAGCCCTGTGCCGCGCTTCTGAAAAGTTAGCCATGGAAAACGCATGGAGCATGGCTCCAATGTGCACGCACAGGTGCACCGTGAGTAAAAATCAACTCAACAGCAACTGATATTGGTATGGTTATGAGAGTCTATTTAGAGCTACCCACAGGAAGTGAATGATGACGAGATAGTTCTTTGAAGTCAGATTGGACGTACAAGTGCCATTTTGATAATAATCTTCCAGTGTTAGTTAAAATCAGCTAAATCTATAACCATGTCACTAATGTGAATCTGACTGTGATGGGAAGGCAGGCAGGAAGAGCACAGGTGTTGTGCTCTAAGTAAACTGATAAAAAAGCAGTGCCAGCTTGCAGGAGCACTTGATCCAGTAGTGGTTTCTCAGTTTGGAGTACTGCAGTGTCTTGTATGTGGCTATGATGCTGGAGTTTATACCACCAGCAATTTATACACTAGCACCTTGTCCGTGGAGTTTCCAAACTAAAACAGACTTGCTATAAATGTCTGCTGATAGGTTCTAAATCAATCAGTGAGAACCCTATGAATCACAATAGAATATTGTCCACTACAGTTCTGGTTGAGAGGCACTCATAATACATGGTGGCCACAACAGTGATCTCAAGCAATGACCAATGACCATGAACATGGAAGAAGACAAGTCAATATTTCCTTATGCTAAACATTAGGTCACCATGAATTGGAGATGTCTTTGTGGAAACTAAAAAGGGCAAGGCTTCTTGGTAGGCAATTGGCCAGTGTCTTAGGGTAACTTCCCAGAACACAAGTTTGCTTTTTATATGGTTTCCAAAATTTTTAAGTCCCTTCTGCCAATAGTCATAGACATGTTACCAGGACACTTAAGAAACATTCTGATTTATTTGTAGCTCCCTGATAAGGCACAACTCTCTTGTAAGTTTATTATATGCAGTGCCTTGTATTTTTCTCTGAAATTGGACAATAGGCCACTGACATTTCAAATACCAGTAGGGTTTGGTGAAATGCGGATAATTATTCACTGTTACTCTTCTAGCCATGGCCTTTTTCACTTCTACAAAATAATCTTTAGCTGATAGCTCCAGGTAAAAGAAGGAAGGGAAAGATAGTGATGGGTTTTGGTTGTGGGTGATTGGTCACTGAGTGAATTTGGATTGCCATCCTGCTGGGTATAAAATGAGCCATCTAAGAAGCAAGATGGGAGTGTTTCTCTATCAGCAAGTGAGAAGAGTCAGATGGAGTGTGTACTTTAGAACCCCAGACCCCTGAACATTGAACCCTCTTGACCCAGAACACAGTTTGACACCACAGGAGTTGGAACAACAAAACCAAGAGCCAATACAGTAGACTTCCCAGTCCACAGAGCAAGGAACGGTGAGAGATGTCACACAGGAGGCTAGCTTGTAGAGTCAGGTGCCCCTGGGAACTCACTTGGGTGAACTAGCTTTCCTGGCCTATCGATCTAGAGCTCAGTGCCTTCAGGCAGAGGCTTACGGCATAGTGATATGCACTTTGGACATTTATTGAAAGCCCTAAAATAGCTTTATTGGTCTCTGTGACTGAGAGACTAAAGACCAAAGAGAGGCCAGCCTGCAAGCTTGGCTAAAAAGAAGTTATCCTGTCGGAATGATTGTATTCTGAACATTTATAACCTGTTAACTCTTTAAGCCAACACATAATTATGAATACTGCCTGAGTTTTGTGTAGCCACTGCAATAAATTAGCTAACCCAGCTGAAAAATAGATCATGCTGTGGGAGGGACAATTGGCGTCAAAATTGGTAGGCTGAGCAGCTTGACTTTAGCCTTATGGGAATGTTCTTAGGCAGCTGATGTTGCTCATTGTAATTTCCCTGCTCCTTTAAGAAGTTAAAAGATGTTAAACCTCACCCCAGCATCATTTGATGTTATAGTTATTGTGTTAGTCTGGGTGGGCTAGAGAAATAAATTCGTGGACACTCATGTGTATAGAAAGAGCTTTATATAAAGAGTAATTGTACATTAAGAAAACATCCCAGCCCACTCCAGATCAAGTCCTTAAGTCCAGTATTAGCCCATATGTCTGCTATCAATCTATAAAGTCCTCTTCAGACCCACACACACATGCAATGACACCCAATCCAGGAAGATCACAGGCCAGGGGGTGGAAAGTCTTGTCGCTCCAGCGGTGGTAGAAGCGTCTCCGCTGGAACTCCCATCTCCATCTGGAGCTCACAAACCACCTCTTTCACTCCCCTTCCTGCAGTGTAAGTAGGGAGCATGTGATGAATGTCAACTTCCCTGCTCCCTCTCCATTGCTCTGATGGAAGACTAGGAAGGCTAGTGGAGAACTAGAAACTTACAACCACTCACAAGTATTAAGAACACCCTCTTCTATACGAGCTCTCAGTGAGTCCAAAGGGGAGCAACAGAATACTTTATTACCTCTTGCACCAAGGGGGGATTAGTAGAGGCTTGTTTGGGAATGAGAAATTCCACATCTCACCAAGCAAAACTAGAAGACTCTCCTGCTCTAGGTGTAAAGACTTGGACTTCCTCTGGTGGTTTATTGGATCATGCATTGGGTTGATGATCTCAAGGTCAGAAGTTTGAAACTACCAGCCGCTCAGAGGGGAAAAGATGAAGCCGTCTACCCACTTAAAAGTTGCAGTCATGAAAACTCACAAAGAGAGGTGTACTTGATCCTATGGGAATTTTTTGACCCAAAATTATCTTGATAGAAGTGAAATAGGAGTTTAACAAGAAAGTAGCACAATTTCACCAGGTGAAGCAATGTCAGAGAAAACTAGTTAAAACAGGAAGTTTAAATAAGATCCAAAGTCTCATGACATAATATTAATAGCAAAAAAGTTTCAACAGAAAAATTGCACAACATACCAAGGTCAAAAGCATCCCAACTCAAAAAAAAAAAAGAAAAGATGCCAACACCAAGATCAAACAGATTAGAATGATGTAACAAATAACTCAAGTACTCACTGCAAATATACTTCAATAATCATTTATTAATATGCACTTTCAAATGAAGAAACAATACAAAGTCTAAACAAGGAATACAATTTATTGCACCAATAGTTTGC
This sequence comes from Tenrec ecaudatus, assembly GCF_050624435.1. Classification (NCBI taxonomy): domain Eukaryota; kingdom Metazoa; phylum Chordata; class Mammalia; order Afrosoricida; family Tenrecidae; genus Tenrec; species Tenrec ecaudatus. The sequence continues at coordinate 54,040,016 of NC_134538.1, read as the reverse complement.
AGGTTTGCTTTAAAGAGGAAAATCTCTAAAAAAAACCTAACCACCCATATCAAAAAAGAAAGCAAAGCACGATGAAGGAAATAACCAAGGTAAGTACATCAATCATTAAAAGTCAAAGTAGACAACCAGAGAAAGTTCAATGAAACCAAAAGTTGATTCATTGGAAACCTCAACATGCATAAGGACAAACTTATAACAATATTTTGGGGGGAAGGGGAGTCACAATTGGTGGTTTGATCCTTGACGTATGAAATGTGGGATATTAGAAGAGAATCCAAAGAATAAGAGACTATTGAAAGTACCTATGCTTGCATAATTTCAAGAAATGAATGAACCAATTACTTGAAAACTACAGGCGACCACAATTCAACTAGCTAATCTAGCTCCAATCTTAAGAGCAATTAATTCATACAACATGGCCATGCTCAATACTCACCCTCTTGAAGGAAACAAAGAAAATATGGATGCTGTAACAGGATTGGAGAAGAACTCATGAACGACCTGCCATATGCAGTTGACACAAAGTTGATTGCTGAAAGTGAAGAGGACTTGAAACACCAATGAAGACTAAAGCTTCAAGCCTGAATTACACCTCAACATAAAGAGAATACAATCCTCTCAATTGGACCCATACAAAGCCGAGGGATTAACAGAGAAATATTGATGTTGCCAAGGGTTTTCTTGAATCCATAATCAATGCCCATAGAAGCACCAGAGAATGTATTGCACTGGACAAACATACAACAAAAATATCTCTTTAAAGTGTTAAAATCGCATGGTGAGACACTCAATATTATTAGCCATCTGAGAGATGCAAATTAACCCACAATAAGATATAGTTTCTCTCCTATATCTTATTGTGTACCAGCATATCTGTATACAGGTACAATTATAGATACATTGAATGCTATACTGACACACTATAGATACTCCTAGTGAAGTGGTTAAGATAGCAAACAATCATAACAAGTTTTGGAAAGAAGGCTGAATATAAAGGGAAGTTCAGGGAGGATGTGGGAAGATTTCTCTTATATAATGGGACTTGCCATCAATGACAAGAATGGAAACTTCACCCAAATCATAAAACAATATGCAGAACCTATAATAAACAAAGCATACAGATGCTGGGAAAACTAACAGGCCAGAGATGGAAGCTATAATGAGAGGGAAAAAGCATGCATAACTGAAAGCTTTTAGAAACACAAAAAATTAGCAAGTGGTGAAAATGGGTTCCCATTTTCTGAAACGGGATGTGGGATGCTTTTAGTTTATATCCATAAACTAAGATGTGTACCTTTAAGCCAGAGTTATTTAGACAACAAAAAAGAATCCAAATTAGCAAAGGAGAAGTGAAATTCTTACCGTTTGTGGATGCTATGACTTTATATATAAAGAATCCTGAACACGCAACAGAAAAATTGTTGGAGAATAACTCAGAGTTTCAGAATTGAGTCAGGACACAAGAGTAACATTCAAATATCAACTGGATTCCTGTATAGTCATAAAGAATGCTCTGAAAAAGAAACCAAGAAAACAATACTGCTTAGAATTTAAAAACTCATTACTGTGGAATTGAGTATGAATAATAGCAATCCTGTAGGCTAAGGTAGAACTATGGTTTTCTGTGACTCTAAATCTTTTTTTTATTTTTTTGAGACTGTAAATCTTTACTGGAGTAGAAAACCTCAACTTCGTTCCATAGATCAGTTGGTGGTTTCGAACTGCTGACATTGTGATTAACACTCTAGTGTGTATGCCCTATGCTACCAGAGCTCCCTAAAAATGAAATATTTAAGAATAGACCCAACCAGAGATACAAAAGATTTATATAAAGAAAACTACTGACATGACTAAGAAGAAAAAAAAAAGACCTACATAAATGGAAGAACATTCCATGTTCATGGACAAGAAGACAGTATTATGAAAACATCAGAACTATCCAAAGCAATTTATAAGTACAACACAGTTTTGATCTCAACTTAATATGGACAATAATTATTAACTTTATATGGAAAAAGTAGAGATCCCGGATAAGCAAAGGACTTCTGAGAAGAACAGCAAATGAGGAGGCCTCCCACAGTAGCTGGGACAGCCTGGTACTGGTACCCTTATAGATACATTGACTAATGGCATGGGACAGAAGACCCAGAAATAAATTCAGCCACTCACAAACAACTGATCTCTGACAAAGGAGCAAAACATAGTAAATGAACAAATGGCGCCGGCAAAATAGGAGAAGAAGAATGAAACAGGATTCATACTTTGCTCATGGATCCACAGAAGCTCAGGGAGCACCCTGGCAGTACTTCTTCCGAGGCGGATTTGTTTGTCCTATCAGAAGTCCAAGGGCCTCTGAGAATTCTTCACCAGCACCACAATTAAAAGACATCGATTCTCCTTAGAGATTCCTTATACAACGTCCACCTGTCACATCCATACAAGGAAACGCATATAAGGGAATTGAAAACACCACGGTGCTCCCTAGTCCTCAAAATGACATCTTTGCTTTTGTAATTCTCAGTTTCTTTATCAGACAAAACAGATGACTGGGACCAACTCGAAATAAGACGCTGAGGGTATCAACAGACTATCAAAATAGCAAAAGGCAACCCTTGGAGGGTGGAGGAATGTTGGCGATGACACACTGGACAAGGAACTGAATTCTAAAATTTATAAAACTTGCAATCTCTCAACACAAAAACGACAAATAGCCCATTCAGAAAGTGTGCAAAGGACTTGAACAGACAGTTCAGCAAAGAAGATGTCCAAATAGCTAACAAACATATGAGGAAATGCTCACAATCACTAGTCATCTGGGGGATGCAAATCAAAACTTTATAGCTGCGCTCAATAAAACCGAAAATAACAAATTCTGGAGAGGATGAGGGGAGAATGGCATCCTCACACATTGCTGGTAGGATTATACTTGTGCACAACACTGTGGAAAGTGACAAAAACAAATGGGAATAGAAATGCAAAAACATTTGGCCCTTGAATAATTTTTAGACTGTTGTGAGGGACAGGATTGGGTCCTTGTCTCAAAAGTTTGCCAATCCCGGGGCTAGATTACTGATGGGTGTTAACTTGGACGATAGTAGTCCACACGAGGGAGAGGAGAAATGAAGGAGCAGATGAAGGGTAAAATATTGGTGGTGGTGGCAGGGGGAGTTGATGAGTAATTTAAACTGCTGAATACAAAGTGGATGCTCTGAAATATAAACTCCTACTGAATATATGTTAAAACTAAAAACTATCTGTTCATGAAATGTGTTAGTAGAATACTAGAACAATCTTGTGCCAATTTTACCTACTTTATTGTTTATGATTCTTTCAATGACCAAACAAAGCCAGTGCCTTTTTCCATGGCTATTTTAATTTAGGTCTCAGTACAGTTTTCTGCCATTTAAAAATATTCTAATTTTATTTAGTAAATGAATTAATTGATAATGTCTGCTTTCCCCGGTTGCTACTGAGTGATATCTGAGTTCAAAAGCTAAGGGCTAGAAGCTGAACATGAGAAATTTTTAAGTAAAATAAACTTTATGAAGGACTATAACTTAGATTGAAAAGAGAATCCACTTAGTGAAATGCAGTATATACAGTATATATGTGCGAGAGGCTCACACATACATAAATACACAGAGTGCTTCATGAGATGTCTGTTCCTCTAAGGATTCGATCTTAGAAAGTTGTTATCAGTTGGAATCTGCAGTGGGTTTGGTGTGTTGGATAAAGAAGATGTAAAATTACAGTGCTTAAAATATATCTTTTCCTAAATGTAAACATTCACGGATTTGATTTTTAAATGGCTTAATTGGTAAAAGGCTTCTAGGAAATGCTAGGTAAAAGTTAAAGTGAATTCTTCATGAAAAGGCCAGTTCATGGTGGAGGTCTTTGGAGGAGGACTTGGGAGCTGGCACGAAGCATCTTCGAGTATGTTGATTGTGGAATTTGTTACAGCTTACTTCACCCCAAGTACGGCATTTTGTTTTCAGTTAAAACGGAACCCTGACCCAGCACACATTCTCTTCCCCAGCATACATTAAACCACAAACTGTTCCAAGTGTTATGCCACCATAAGCCCCGCCCCGGGTCCCAGGATCAACCATTCAGTGTGAGACCACAGTATCCCACCACCACTACCTCTACAGTACCCGGCCCTGTTCCAACCTCCTCTTAACTGCACCGTGTAAACCCCGCTGTTGGCTAGAATCGGGACCAGAGTGACTTATGCGAGAGTTGACACTGTCTGCCAGCACTAAAACTTTGTACTTCCTGACATTTCTGCTGAGATGCCATTCATCACACAAGCTGTGACAGCCCAGGACTGGAGTTGGACTGGCCTGGGGTGCTTTCCTGATCTATCAAGCTGTTAGATTCCTTGGGTGGAAATACCTCGGTCTTTGACTTCATATGAGAAAGATCATATGAGAAAGAATTCACACCGAAGACTGGTTTGTGATCCAAGTGAATTTTTATAAAGGAGAGAAGTTTCAGGTTCTATACAGGGACCCTCAGGGCACTGCACACCCACGCGAGGTTGACTCCAGGCCAGAGAAACCGCAGGACAGCTGAGGAGCAGTTGGGTGGGCTCTGGATTCTGGCTGTTAGGGGCCTCCCCTAGGAGGAGGGTCCACAGTACTGGCTGACATCATTGGCTGGATTAAGCCCACCTGGCCTAAATTGGGGCCCACCTGCGCGTACTGTACTGGCTTCCTGACTCAAGGGCCTGAATTTGCGCATGCCCTCTAACCTTTATCAGCTTCCAGCTTCCTGTAAGGGGGGCAGGAAGGCTTTGGGCACATAGAGGGACAACCCTAGTTTCTGCCTCCAGCTTCCTAACAAAGCTTCTTGATGTAATGTCTTTCTTACACAGAGATGAGTATCTCTGGATTTGTTTTTTCCAGTTAACCCGGCCTAGCACACTATGGTACCTTGGGGTGGGTCCTAGAGAAACAAATCATAGAGATGGAGAATGGATGCTTTTCTGATGTCTGCCGTATTATTATGGTAGTTTTTCTCCTTTGGCTAGCCAGAGGTCAGATAGAGCCACACTGTCTACTCATCGGGCTTCTGGAAAGGACATGGGAAATGAAGGGTTTGATTCCTAGAAGTTGTCTTTGGTTAAGCCTGTCTGAAATGGTGTAATGAATGTGATAAGTGTACCTCTTGAGCTCAGGAGTCAAAAATGCCCCTTGAGCCTCTCTGAGGCCATGCTGCTTATTCAAAATGGGTGACAGGAGGCGAGGCCTTGGCTGGATGCAACCAGAGGCCAAAGGCCGTATTGTATATGAATGATATAGTTTAGATAAGTAAAGATTGGATTTGACTGTTTTAAGAATGTGTTTAGGAACTAGCTGTCCTAGAATTATATTGATCTTTTCTACCAATTGTTGTTGATATAATGTATGGCAGAAATGATTATTGGGATAAGATTAGGGAGAGTTTGTAAACCCATTGCCTTCCGTTATTTAATTGACTCTGTTGCATGAGTTAGAAGGAAATTCCTGCAAAGAAGACCCTGAAAAGGTAAGTCTACCCAGTGCCTTTCGTGTTCAAGACATTTGCATTTGAATAGACTTGCCCAAAGAGCTGTTGGCAGACTGAAGAAATAAAAAAGGGCCATTGGGCCTTTTTGAATTTTGAACTGGAGGCTTGCTCTGAAGCTGAGAACATTTGGAGCCACGAAGGAACATTCCTCTCTAGGACTGAGCCTTCAAGAGCGCCTGAGGGCAGTCTGAAAAACTCTCTAGATGACCACCTGGATTCAGGTGGTTGAGTGGAAGTGGGAGAAACACAGCAATAGAGAAACAGACCGTCATCACTGACACCTGTGGAGCTGGTTCACAGGGACTAGATTTGAAAACGAGAGTGGGTTGGCTGGTCTGAAGTTCAAAGCGTTATGTGGACCTGAGCCTAAGGAATGACCTAGCCTAAGGGGGCAGGGTTGTTAAGAAGTTGTGAGGGAACCTGTGGTTGAAAGGTGAAGTAGACAAGGCGGCCCACATTGAGTGGACCAGAACCCAGCCATATGAAAATAAGATTTTTGAGCCTGTGAATTGCTGTTGACTTTATGGACAGCCTGTTTGACGTTGTTTATGGATGCAGACTCATAAGGTTCCAACTGGAATGAAGATTCATCACATCAAAGAACATGTTTGTCTCCCCAGAGCACTGGGTTGAAAAAAAATGGGCAGTATAGAAATTCTATACCCCAAATTGAGAGGATAAAGGCATGAAGTGGCTGGATTACACACTTCACAGGTGGGTGAATATTTTGATAGGATCACGGTGTAGGTGATCACCTAACTAACTGCAATTGTGAAGCCTAAAATACATTTGTCTTGTTCACGTATCGAAGACTCTGTTTAAATGAAGCTGGTACATTTTGAGTTGTGTGTATTTTGGTATTATCCTATTGGAAAAAAGGCGTGTTGAAATATGATGTTATTATTGTTTTGTTTAAAAGCTATGGATGGTTACAGAGTTGTGTGAAAGTGTCAAGTTGTGCAGGGGTGGTCTGTGGCAGTCCCGTAGTTAGTTTCACTTGAACTTGAAGATATGAAAGTGTAGGGATGACTCTTTCCTATATGAGTCTCTGGATGTGTTTCGCTAGTTAACCTGGCCTCATGCAATCTGTGTTTACACATCTGTTAATATGCCTGTAAGCTCTTTATAGATCTCAAGGACCATTCTTAGCATATCTCAAGGACAAATTGATGCTTATTAAAAGTGTATTGAATAAATAAACATGATATATGTGTAGGGAGCTCTAAAGAGGCAAAAATTCGTGATTTTACTTGGTCATTACATTATTAAATGACCACATTATCATAAATTATAACTAGATGCTACTAACATTTATTTAAGACCTAGTGTTCCCCCAGAAGACATTTTGAATGTCTCAGAGTTTTGCATCCCAGTTTGGAATAATGACTTTATTAACTGACTCCAAAGTAGTCATTTGAGTATTTTACAAGCATCTGTTTATCTCCAGCACTTAAGAAAGAAAACTCTGACTTTCTTCCAAGTGCTATGCTGTCTGGTCACAGATCCTAAAAGTGGGAATAAAGCCATGGTCTTTGAAGGTCACGACTCTTCCCAGATTGAAAGTTCATCCCAAAATGTTTAGACATTTTGCAACAAATATCAGCAGAATTTGCCGGGAGTGTAGAATATGATTTTTTCCAATGTAAGTTCTGAAATTAAGTAGCACAGCAGCAGAATGAAGGTTTAAAGTATTCAGAAGCATATGTCTGCAAAGTTATTTCTTAACAAAAGAAGAAAGGGCAAGAACTACTTCTTTTTAACTTTTTATTGTGATTTATGACTCCTGGTGTTGTAGTGGTTATGCGATGGGCGGAGATCCACATCGTTGGCAGTTCAAAACCAACAACAGCTCCAAGGGAGAAAGACTTGGCTTTCTATTCCCACAAACAGTTACCGTCTTAGAAAACCACAGAAGGGTTGCTATGAGTCAGAGTTGACTTGATGGCAGTGAGATTTTAAAAATTATTTATTTATTTTGATTTTTATTAAAATGGAAAGAGTAAATAAAATTTCCATTCAACAATTTAAACACCCTTTTTTTATGCCTCTAATTGCCATCTGCACAATGTAACAACATTTATCTTACTTCCTCCCTGTATTTTCAGGTCCAGTTCATCCCTAATCCTCCCTGTTTTCTGAACGCTGTCTCTGACAAATGCTGCCTTCTGTGTGTCTACTGGTTGATTATTCTGAGGAGACTAGATGAAAGTCCAGTCACAGCTGTGAGTTCAGTTCTGGAATTAAAGGGTAACTAAGGGCTAGCGTCTGAGGTTCCCCCAGCCTCTGTCTACTCAAGCACTAAGTCTGTTTTGTTGTTGTTGTTTGTTTGCTTTTTAATATTTTGAGTTTTGTTCCACATTTTCTCCCAATTTATCAAGGACCATCGAGCGTGACCTCTGTCAGAGTGTTTGGTTGTGGGAGACAGGTGCTTCTATTCTTGTATTAGTGTTGTGGAGGCTAAGGTTCAGAGGGCTCATTAGTTCTTTGAACTAATTATTGCCACGTTTTATTTTATTTACCTTGCTTTGCTGCTTATGGGAGGGACCAAAAGCTGCATCTTACATGGCCACTACAAGCTAAGACCCTAATCCTTATTCACCAAAGTAGGATGGAGGAGTTTTGGGGTGAACTATGTTGTGCAAATTGACTTTACTGTCCCCTGTGATGATCGTCCTTAGCTTCCAGTAACTCATTCAAGGTTTCCCTACTATGTGCTCTACTGTGTTCATGAATACATTTGCAACATATATAAAGACATATGCAGAAATAGCCTCTGCTAAACCCAAGACTTTAAAAAGGTGCTGGAAAAAACTCCTATTATCTCTCAATTCTATTTTTCCACAAACGTATCACAGGCCCCTCCTACATCTCTATGGCATAATCCCATTTGCCTTTCTACATGTTTTCAAATTGGCCTTTTATCTGCGTACAGCCAACCACCTTTTTGTCAGAGGGGACTTCCAGCTTGCTCTGACGCTGCACAGGTTACAGTAAAGCTTCCAGACACAGACCCAGAATAAAGACTTGGTGGCTTCCTTCCAAAAATCAGCCAATGGAACCACAATGTTCTGATTTGTAAAGAAATATGGGGATGTGACTTTTCAGTCCATTGTGAGTGGAGTACGTGATGGCAGCTAGCAACACCATCAACTTAAGCAGAGCATGAGATATTACTACCAGAGTGCTTGGCTCTCAGCATGCACCAAAACGATATTCAATATTTCCTCCTAATAATAGAGAAAAAGTAAATATCTCATTTCATCACTGAGTTTATTAATCAGGGAAATTCTAAAGGTTGATAATTATGATTACATTTTAAAATGATCTCATAGAATATTAGTCATAATTGGTTCAAACAGCTAGACTAATGACAAGTTATAATCTAATTTCATGTATTTAAAAAATACATGAAAACAAACTACTCATTGATACTATAAGCATTTTCTCTTTCTTTCATTTTTAAAAGCATATTATTAATTGGGAATTAATACATACAAGGCGGTATCCCCCACCAAACAGAATTTTTTCCCAAAGCTATGTATTTTTTACAAAGCAACCTTATCACCTTCAAAATACTCTCCATTACATTTAAGACATTTGTCAAATCTGTGATTATTCCATTCTTGGAAACATTTTTCTAACTCATCTGTTTGGATGACTGATGGCACCTCCCTTGTTTTCTTTTTCACCTCTTCTCTCTCACCAAATTGCTGTCCTTTCATGCCCTTCTGCATCTGTGGAAACATAAAGAAGTTGCACGGAGTGAGGTCAGGTAAGGTGTGTGGGGTAAGAGAGGCATGCTGTTTTTTTGCCAAATTGTGGTGGCAAAACCAGTTCCCTGTGTGCCACAAAGCAGGCCTTTTTTTTGTCACATGCTGTTGCTCAATCTTTTCAGAGCCTCTAAATAGAACACTTGACCTGACCTGGTGGTACAAGCTCCAAATGCACCATCCCCTTCACATCACCAAAACAAATACACATCTTTTTTATCTTTATTTCCCTTGACTGGCTTTTTCTGGCTGAGGTGATGATGGCGCCTTCCACTGGCTTGACTGATGTTTTCTTTCGGGGTCATAAGAATGACACCATGTCATGTCACCAGTAATGACCTTGGGAAAAAGTTTGGGTTGTGTCAGAGCTGTTCTTTCAAAGCGTGACATGTTTCCACTCAGCGTGCTTTGGCCAGTCACAGCCTGAGGCACGAAATTCACAACCATTCTTCTCATCCCCAAACCTTTTGTTACACTTTGCTGAACAGAGCTCCAAGATCGTCCAGATCGCTTCCCCATCTCTACAGTGGTCCATCGTTGGTCTTTGAGCAGAAGTGCACACACTTTGTTGACATTTTTGTCCTTTCAGGAAGTTGATGGACATCCTGAGTGAGGTTTGTCATCAACGCTTCACCTTTTTGAAACAAGAAAACCACTCATATAGTTGAGTTTTTCCCATAGTGCTGTCCTTGTAAGCTGTGTTCAACATCACAACAGTTTCTGTGGCATTTTTTCTGAGCAGAAAATAAAATTTCACAGAAAACAAAATTTCACAGCTGCACACTGTTTACTTAAATTGACCATCACAAAAAATGAAGTTTGAGTGAAATTCCTTTTATGAAAAAATTCACTGTGACCAGAGAGAATCCTACCAGGTGACACCACTGGGTGCATTAACTCCTAGGGATTTTCTTGATGTTAACCTAGTGGGAAGAACATGTACTACAAAAGTTATGCTCAGCAGAGATTTTTCCACTTGGGGGGAGGGGTCCCCTCTCATATATCATCATTCCATAGTTCAATCACATCAAGCAGAAATGTCAATACTACCTAAAGCAATCTAGAAGTGTAATGCAATCCCAATTCAAATTGCAGCATCATTCTTTATGGAAATTTACAAAACTAATTACCAACTTCATATGGAGAGGGAAGAAGCCTAGGATAGGCAAAGAACTCTGCCCCCAAAAGAAGAAAGTAAGTGGTCTTGCACTACCTGACCTTAAAACCTACTACACAGCCACTGCTGTCAAACACCCTGGCGCCAGTATAATGATAGATACACAGACCAATGGATCAGGACAAGAACCCCAGAATAAAAACATCTGCATACAGACAACTGATCTCTGACACAGGCTCAATAAGCATTAAATGGGAAGCAGATACCTCTTCAAAGTTTTACATGGCTGCTATGCTCAGAAAAGAGTTGATTTAGTTCTGATTTCATCACCTTGGATTTTTGGAAGAACACATGATTGAGTGCCCCATTAAATCACGCTGATATAGTACTCAAAAGACTTTTATTAACTTCATTACTTTAAAAGCCAGATGTACCAGGGATAAGAAATAGCAATATTATATGGAAGTTCTACAAGTCAAGAAAAAAGGCAAAGCAGGACATTTCATTTCACTTTTAGTTGTCCAGTTGTTCAATAGGTCTAGCTCCAGAACTCAAGATGTATGTGTGTGTGTGTGTGTGTGTGTGTATGAGAGAGAGAGAGAGAGAGAGAGAGAGAGAGAGAGAGAGAGAGAGAGAGAGAGAGAGAGAGAGACCAATGTAGACTCACCTTTACTGCATCAGAAATCACACAGAGGGGGAGGGACAGGTCTGCAGGCAACCTGTAGAATCCTAGAATCCACAGCTTTTGGGGAGGTTCTTTGCATTGGTTCCTCCCTCTGAATTACCAGGAGGTAATAATATCTGGTAGAAGTTTCCATTCTCCTTGGGAGATTTTAAACTCAGAATCTTGGGTCTTCTCTGCTTTTTTTGGGTTTGTTTTGTTTGAAGAGGATTTCACAATATCTCCAGCTATCAGGCCATGTTTTACAACCTACCTGTTTGTAGTATGTCACTAGGCTAGCACGCTGTTGGTGCAGGGCTGATATTGTGATCATGTCAACAATGCCTCTAGCTATCCCTATACTGCCCAAGGCTTCTACTCTGCTGCTGGCCCTGGCAGGATGTCGGCACAGATTCTCCTGAGGTTCTGTTGATGATTCTTCAAGTACTCTGCTGCCAGTTCTTGCCATACTACCCAGGCCTGAAGAGTTCGTTTGCCACTGCACTAGCTACTGTCCAGGAAGGGATGCATGTAAACTCAGCGCAGGCAACCTCTTGTATTTACAGACATATAACCACCCACACAGGCTAGTGTCACAGTTTTTGTAGTTCTGCTGCCAAGCCTTTTACACAAAGGCTGCCCTGCTCTCGCTTTTTAGGCTTACAGCCCCGTTTTAGCCCCTTGCTCCAACAAGCCGACCACTGTTGTCTACTTCTGTCTAGTAGTGTCTTCAGGGCTCATTCTCTCCTCTGGGTTATGATGTTGTCAGAAGAGGAAACCTGGATCCAAATGACACGCTCTGTTCCAGACTCTTCTTGACGGCAGTGAGATCTTCATGAGCCGCTATAAAATTGGGCTTTAGTCATTTCAAGGCATGGGCCTCCTACCAGAGCCACAAAACGGACAACCTTCTCCATAGATGGAAACTCACTCAATTTGCATAATAACCTTTACCCATACCTGGCAATTTTGTGGCCTGGACAGTCACTTTGGATAAATCGCAAGACCATGACTAGAAAGGCCAAATAAAAGCAATGCACTGCACTGTATGGGTGAAAAAGAAATAAAGAGATCTACTAGATCATTTCTTTACCAAGTGAGAAAATGCTATATACAGGCTTTTTTCAGATGAGCCCTTTGTGATTTCTGGAGACCAAACAGGAAGGGGGAGAGTGGCCCTGTGGGGTTCCAAGGATCAGTCTTTATGGGGTGCATTGTCACGTCTCTCTCTCTCTCAGGGTGACTGGTGGGTTTGGCCCACTAACATGGGCAGCAGTGAGCACGTAGGCACTGCACCATCAGCGTTCTTTTTTGCAAGCAAACAATTCAATAAATTTAAAAATGTGTGTATGTGTATCTATAGACTAATACACATATTTATACACACATATATTCTTATTAATAAAACCACTGCAAATGGATCTGATACATAAGTGCAATAAGAATACTAAAATTATTTTTTATAAAATCCTGATTTTTATCTTTTTCCAGGCGGTCAACTTTGAAGGAGGTCCCTTTATGAGATGTTAAAATAAATCTGATTGACTATGATTCCTAGGCACCCCAGGTAGCGTTTCTGAGAGGCGGTACAGATCTAGGGGAGCTGGTAGTTTCATCTTTCTCCTGAAGGGCTCCTAGGCTTGAATTGCTGAGCGTATAGTTGTGAGTCTAATGCTTCCCTAACAGTACCACCAGAGCTCCATCTCTGATTTTTAAAAACTAGAATGGTGATCACAGAATGTTAAGTACTGTGAAATGTTCAAGGAAAGCCATCTCATAGCAACTCTATAGAACAGTGAATCCTTTCACGATTAATATTTTAAAGAAAATTGAAAATAATTGAATAATTTCCTGTGAATCACTTACTTTAAGCTTGAATTAATATTTTCTCTGATTAAAATTTGATTTAAAAAATTTCCATTTTCCTGTGCCAGTTTAGATAATTGGCACAGTGAAATATGCTGATTCTAAGTTCAGAATCTGTTACAAAATGTCATCTGCTTATTCGGCCAGAAAATGTCCATGTTGCCAAGAATGGAAGGTGTGACTAGGCTCTTCATGAAGGCAATGACTAGTGAGCGGGTGCAATATGCTGACAGTGCTGGCTTTATGGCGCAGAGCTCTCCCTCAATCAGTCCCGCCAGAAGGCTTGTGAAGATTTACTTCAATTTGTTATCACGTGAAAAAAAAAAAATCCTTTCTGCCAAAAAGATTTGCATGACTAGAACCATGAACAAGGGCAAGCATTTCAAATCAGTGCCAATTTGGCACTCATTTTGAGGAATGACAGGAAGACAAATGATGGAGCTATTGAAGGTCATTACATTCCAAACTGAAAGGAATGTTACTTAGTTCTTTCTCAAGTCTGTAGATCTGTCTGAAGACAAGAAGTCAAGATCGTTTGGATCTCATAAGGAACTACATGCACATGCTCATTTTCTCCCGCTTTTTCATTGTAACCTAGAGCTTGGCACCTAATTAGGGAACATTATCTATGGAAAAATCAAAGAAGCTTATTATGAAGTGATTAATATTCTTATGAATATGCATATTAACGTTGCACAATACACAGAAGAATCTTTGTATTTTCTTTAAATCATTTTATTGGGGGCTCATACAATTCTTATCACAATCCATACATACATCCATTGTGTCAAGCACATATGTACATTTGTTGCCATCATCATTCTCAAAACATTTGCCTTCTACTTGAGCCCTTAATATTGGCTGCTCATTTTCCCCCTCCTTCCCCACTCCCCCCTACCTCATGAACCCTTCAGAAATCACAAATTATTATTATTTTGTCATAGAATCGATGTATTTAAATTATGGTATTGGCAAAGAATATTGAAAGTCTCAAGGACTGCCAGAAGAGTAGCAAATCTGTATTGAAAACAGTATAGCAGAATGCTCGGTAGCATGCAAGGTGACACACTTCATCTCAAGTATATTGAACATGTTATCAGGACACCAGTCCATGGAAAAGAACATCATACTTGGAAAAGGTCAGCAAAAAGAGGAAGAATGCAATGCCATGTATTTGCACAGTGGATGCAAGAATGGACTCAAACTTAACAACAATTGTGAGATGGCACCAGGTCTATCAAGAGGGGTGTGTGTGTGGGGGGGGTGTTTGTGTGTGTGTTCAGGATATGTGGGCTGACTGGGAAGACTGTCTTAGTCTGAGAATGGAAGAAAAGACTAGGGGTAGGGAGTTTAAGAAAGAAAGTAGGAGAAAATTTACTGAGTATAGGCAACTGCCTTGACATATTTTGTTATAAAGGGAAGTTAAGGAATGGGTAGTAAGCAAAGAAAGCAGATTATTAATCTTTTCTTATAGCAGTGAAATTTCCAGTGGGGTTTCCTGTAAGTAACACTAGTTCACAAGAGTAAATTTGTCTCAAGGTCTTTAAAAGTGTACCATATGCTCTGGGTAAGACCTAGACAAGTCAAGGCCAGTTTTCCTTACATTTTAAAATTTGGATTATGAAATTTTAAAGGATTCTTATTTGGAAGAGACATAAGACTCGCCCCACTGAAAAATGAGGGGAAATAATTCGGTGAAAAGTAGATTGTGTCTTCATTCAGTGGAAATGTTTTGAAAAATAATTCCTGTTGGAAAACACACTGGAGACGCATGAGGCAAAGAACACCCATCACTAGACCTCTTTATATGTTTCAGTTGTCAAAAGACTTTGTACATAATGTCAAGAGATAAACTGAATATTACTTCGGCCCTTTCAATGTTGAAGATTGTGTTATCTGTCTGGATCTATGTTATTTTAAACTGAAGGCATGTGGAATTGACAACTTGATCTCCAGGATTCTGGAATTAGATTGTGAGGGCTAAAATTATACCTTTACCACATGCTGTGTGACCTTCATTAAATACTTAAGGTATGAGTGACTGTAATAGGTATAAATTATTAAATAGGTATAAATATTAAAATACACGCCAAATCGTATCTCAAATCAAATGAGTAACAGAAAGAGCTGTGGGAATTGTATTGTTATAATGCAGAATATCGAATTTTAGAGAAACTGTTAACATCTTAATACGTTAAACTGGCATCTGCTACATGTCCATTTCATTGTCATCATCATTTATTTTATTTGTCTTTTCCAAGAACACAATGTAGATCTGAGTAGAGAAGTTTGCAATCACCTTGGCTGCCTTCATCATAGTTTTTCTTCCACTCCATGTTATTTGTATCAGCCCAGATAGAGCAAGTTGTGCTAAGCTAATTTGCTGTCAGTCATTGTCAATTAGGCCCTGATATCTTAACCCTATGTACAACAATGTGAGACAATCCCTGTCCCGTTCCATCCTCAGGGCAACCAGCATGCTTGAGGAGAGTGTTGCCTTCCAGATTAAGTGGCTCACGATCTGGGACTGTGGTGGTTACGTAATTTCATGTCGACTTGAAGATAGATAAAAGTATAGGGGCAGAGTTTAGCCTCAATCAGGCCAGAGCCTGACGGTGACTCAACAGCACCTAACAACAACAGCATCTTTACAGTATTACATTTCTATGTGAAATTGTTTCAATTCACTAATAAGAAAGGGTGGACAAAAATTCCAAATAAGTTAAAATTATTTTTTGAAAAATATTTAGCTTTTACTCTTCCTTTGAAGAGTTCGTTCAAACATGTTAACATCTCATTATAACCCAATCTTTACTCTGCAGAACATAAGTTTTGCACACATCTTTATGAATGGTCCTTTAAAATTATTTGGCAATTCTTTATGTTCACTGCTGAGAAAGATAATGAATGAATTTATATGTAGGGACACTTCTCACTTGTATATCTAAGTTTATTTATTTTCACAAAGTGAAACACAAGCCTGTCCCTATTTTGTTTTATCCCACATTGTGTGATACTTGAGGACCACCTGCCCATCATGCGTTAGGCCAACAAAGACCATGTGCTCGATATGGCACAGAAGGGTGTGGGGAAGTGCAATAAGGAAATATGGAAACAAAACATTTAAACCTCTAATCAGTAATTTTGCAAAAAGGAGAGTCATGAAAAACATAAACCATAATATCAGAATAACTGCAACAAAGAAAACTCACACAATTATCTCAACACACACAAAATATGTGTAACAAACCAGCAACACACACAAACAAACAAAAAAACAAAAAAACAGCAAATTGACAGCAATAAATGAATACCTATTATTAATTACACTGAATGAAAATAGATAGATGCACCAGTCAAAAGACACAAAATAACTACTGGATAAGAAAGTAAGACCCAATGATATGCTCTCTACAAGAAATACACCTTAAACACAAAGACAACATGGACTAAGAACAAAGGAACCCACTCTGGACCTTATAGACGTGTACTGTGTGTCTATATGCGCTTTTCTAGCGCACGTGGGAAGTGCTCTGGCAGAGACCATATTTTAGTCACAAAGCACGCCTCAATAGGTTTAAAAACAGGAAAATACTACAAATCATCTTCTCACATCACAAATCAGACACTTAGAACTGAACAATAGAAAAATTAAGGGAAAACTCAAATACAGGAAAATAAATACTACCCTACTTAAAAACTACTGAGTAATAGAAGAAACAGAAAAATGAAATTAAAATACTTCCTAAATCAATCAAAAATGAAAAAAAATGTACTGTCCCATCAGCAGTATATGAGGGCTCCAGTCTCCCCGCGTCCCCTCGACATTTGTTCTTCTTTTAACCTGACTGTCCTCCTTGATGCAAGGTGTTCCCTCGCCCTGCTTTGACCTGAATCTCCCAGCTAGCTAGTGCTTGTGAGCATTTCTTCTTATGTTTGTTAGCCATTTTGAGGCCATCTTTGGTGAATTGTTTTTGATGAAAATGTCTTTGCCCATAATCAATTGGACTATTCGTCTTTTTCTTAACGAGGTGTCGCAGTTTTCTATAGAGTTTAGGGATTAGTCCCTTGTCAGTTGTGTCGTTGCCAGATTTGTCCCACTCTCTAACTTCTCTTCTGACTCTTTTGAGGAATTCTTCAATGAACGTGTCTTGCTTTTAGAAATTCTCCGTCATTTGTCTTCTACTGTGTGCTTTCTTCGTTATATTTGTTACTATGTTTAGTCCCTGCAACAGGGCACTTAGAATTATCCCTATATCATCATTGACGATCTAAATAGCTCTAGAATGTACATTCAGGTCTCATCTCTTTTGAGTTCTTTTTTGCATACAAGGTAAGGTCACTCACTCACTGCCATTGAGTCCATTCCAACGTCTAGTAACCCTTTAGCCTCAAGCTCAGGAGAAACCACCAGCCACTCCGTGGTTGGAAAAATGAGGCTTTCTATTCCTGTAAAGAGTTAGTCTTGGAAACCCACTGGGGCAGTTCGCCTATGTTCTTTATGGTCTCTGTGAGTCAGACAAGGGGATGTATGAAGAGTGTTTTATTCTTCTGCAGATTTACATCGTTGAGTACAAAAGTGATTTTCTGAAATGTAAACCTCCACCTAATTCACAATAAAAATAGAAGACTAAAAACAATATATACTAAAACCTTTAGGACGAAGGAGAGACATGATATGCAACAAATTCACACATCGAAAGAGAATAATAAAACAAAATCAATACCTTAACCCATTAAATTCAGAATTAGAGAAAAAGCAATGAAATAAGCCTAAGAAAGAGCAGCCGAATAAAAGCACAGCCACTGGTGAAATGAAGTAATAAAGACCAACACAGAAACAAATAAACAATAGAAAGAATAAACAAGACTAGCAGCTAAAATCTAGCAAGATTGCTAAAATTCAACAAGCCACTGACAACCACTTTGCCCTCCCCCCTCAAAAAAAGAGAAGATGTAAATAACATGTATAAGAAATAGAAGAGGTGACATCACAACAGAACCAACTGACGTAAAAAAGTATAGAAACAGTTCTGTGAAGCAAAGGGAGCTCTGGGCCACAGTGGATCACGAGTCTCGCTGCTAACGAGATCAGTGGTACAAACCCACCAGCTACACAGGAGAATGAGGAGGCTTTCTGCTTCTGGTATATTTACAGTCTTAGAAACAACGGGGCCTTTCTACTCCGTCCTACAGAGTCACTCTGAGTTGTAATTGACATAATGACTGTGAGTTTCTTTTTTAGGTGAAGATCTGTACTCTAACATCTCTGAATACCTAGGAGAAATGAACAAGTGTGTTAAAACAATCCTACATTGTCAAGAAAAGGAATAGAAAACTTAAAGAGATATAAGAACTTGTTCGGGTCATTAAAACATCTCCCCCACCCCCTACACACACACACACACACACACACACACACAAATCTTCCCCACCCCACAACAAAAAGAAGACCAGGTCAGACATTCATAGAAGAACTGACAACAATTCTCCTCAAACTATTTCAGAGTATAAAAAGGATGGAATACTCCCAAATTCATTTTCAAAGCAAGTATGATCCTAAAATCAAAACCTGGCAAAAGAAAATAACCAACTTCTCTGCCATCAAGTCATCGTGACTCCTGGTTACACTGCAGGGCAGGCTATAACTGGCCTGTGGTTTTCTGAGATTATAACTCTATGGATGTAGAAAGGCCATTGTTTTCCCTCGGAGTGGGTGGTAGTTTTGAACAGCTGACTTCGCTGTTAGCAGCCCATGGAGTAACCACTACACCACCAAGGCTCAGAGTCATCACTAAAAAGTAAAGTTACAGATCAATATTACTTATGAACACAGACAAAAACTCTGAATCAAGCCCTAATAAATAGAATTCATCACCATATCAAACATGGTATGAGGTAACCAAGTGTGATTCATACCAAGTATGCAAGGAAGATTCAACATTAAAAAGAAAAGAATCAACACTATCCATCATATAAATAAATAAACATGGAAAGAACCACATACTATATCATTTGATACAGAAAAGTTCAATGAGAAAAAAGAAACCCCATCCTTGATAAAAAGCACTAAGAATATATGTCAGGGGAACTTCATTAGCATAATAAAGGGTCTATATATATATATATATATTCAAAGGTCAATGTTACTCCCAAGAGAGAAACACTGAAAGCATTCACTCTGTGAATAGAAACCAGACAAGGATGCTCTTTACCATCACCCTATTAGATAGATGCTGTAAACCTCACCAGACATTAATAGGCAACAAAGGGAAACAGAAGACATTCAAATGGGCAAAGAAGAAGCAAAATTTTATTTATAGATAATATGATCCTGCACATAGAAATTTCCAAAGACTAAGCAAGAAAATTGTTGGAACTAATTGAAAGATTCAGCAATGTGGCAGGGCACAAAATCCACATACAAAGTCCGTCAGATTCCTTACAATAGCAAAGAGAGCTCAGAAAAGGACACTGGGGGAAAGGACAGTAGAAAACAATACCATTTCCAACAGCCACTCACAGAGAAAGTTCACAGGAATAAATCTTGCACAGGAAACCAAAGCCCTATATAAAGAAAACTGCAAAGCCCAATTACAAGAAACCCAAAAGGACCTACACAGATGAAAGTATATACCATGTCCATACTCATATAACTTTATGAAACTGCCACTACTCCCCAAAGGGCTCTATAGATATAAACTCAATCCCAATCTTGACACCAACATCATTCTTTAAAGAGATAGAAAAAGCTAATTACCGAGTTCATGCGGAGAGGAAAGAAACCTCAGGCAAACCAAGTGCTGCTAAGGATGAACAATGTTACTAGGGCCTCACACTTCTCAGTCTCTAAACCTGCTACGCAGCCATTGTACTCAAAAGAGCCTGGTACAATGATAGATACATAGACCATTTGAACAGATTTCAGACCCTAGAAGTAAGTCATTCCCTTAGAGCAGTGGATCTTTAAAAAATGACTAAAGTACATTAAATAAAGGAGAGAGAGTATCTCTCTCTTTTTTTTTTTACATTTTATTAGGGACTCATACAACTCTTATCACAATCCATACATATACATACATCAATTGTATAAAGCACATCCGTACATTCTTTGCCCTAATCATTTTCAAAGCATTTGCTCTCGACTTAAGCCCTTTGCATCAGGTCCTCTATTTTTCCCCTCCCTCCTCGCTCGCCCTCCCTCATGAGCCCTTGATAATTTATAGATTGTTATTTTGTCATATTTTGCCCTATCTGGAGTCTCCCTTACCCCCTTTCTCTACCATCCATCTCCCAGGGAGGAGGTCACATGTGGATCCTTGTAGTATCTTTTAACAAATGGTTCTTGCCTAACTAGATACACATTTGCATAAAGACTAAAGAGGACCCATATGTCACACCATATGTAAAAATAAACTCAAGATGTATTGAAAACTGAAATGCAACCCTAGAGTCATAAAGATCATCAATTTTTTAAAAATCAGAACAAACTTAGGACCCCTAAATCATCCATTTAAATTGTGAGCAGAGGACATGCACAGATACTTTACCCAGGAAGACATTCAGGCAGCCAGTAAACATGAAGACATATTATTTGCAATCACTAGTCCATTAAGGAGATCAAAAGTACAATGGAATAGAAGCCATGCCAGCGCGGCACAATTCAACACGTCAGAAAATAACAAAGGCTCGTGAGAATGGGGAGAGACAGGAATGCTCATCCACTGCTGCTGATTGCAATACAGGGTAAACACTGGAGATGGTGTGGCATTTCTTTTCTTTCTTTAAATAAAATCATCAGATGCTCCAGCAATCCCTCTGCTCGATATAAAGCCAGTATAACTAAAAATCAAAGTTATGCAATTCTTAGTTATGCTCAAACACTTTGAAGAAATCGGTCACAGGGCTTGAGGACTCAGGACCATACTTTGCCCATGAAAGGACAAGCAAATTTACTGCCAAAAAAAAATCAAACAAATCTGTCTTGGAAGAAGTATGGCCAGAATGTTGAGGTTGTCAGGAGAGACCAGTCCCCGGAGAAGGACACCGTACTTGGTAAAAGAGGAGGAGCGAATGACAGGAAAGCCCCCAACAAGATGAACTGACACATTTGGGGCTGCAACGGACTCACGTCTAGGAACAATTCTGAGGATGGCACAGCACCAGGGGTTG
Source organism: Tenrec ecaudatus (assembly GCF_050624435.1). Classification (NCBI taxonomy): domain Eukaryota; kingdom Metazoa; phylum Chordata; class Mammalia; order Afrosoricida; family Tenrecidae; genus Tenrec; species Tenrec ecaudatus. The sequence goes on along the minus strand of NC_134538.1, from coordinate 54,018,880 downwards.
GTTCTTTCTGCTGTATAGGGTCACTATGGGTCAGAAGCAATTCAATCCAATTCACCTAACAACAGCAGTCCACAAAGCTTGGTCTTATTTGGTTATATAGACTGGAGCCATGTAAGTTCCTGAGTGACCCTGTCAGGTGCAGATAGATCTTTCCCACGTTGTAAGAAAAGCCAAAACACTCACTGTCATCCAGGCAGGGCTGATTCATAGCGACCCCCTGTAGGTTTCCCAAAACCATAACTGTTTGTGGGATTAGAAAGCCCAGTCTTTTCCCGGAGGAGCTCTTGGTGATTACAAACTGCCGACCTTGCAGATCACGACCCAGTGCGTAACCACTTTACCAGAGAGCTCCTCTATTGTAAAGAAGGGTAAATAAAATATTTTCTTAAATAAAGGAAAAAGGCGGACAAATTTGCTCAGTCATTCAAAACCAAACAGAAATGAACGGTCTCAAATTCCACTGTGTATCCAGTATATCATGCAAAGAATGTGACGGGAACTGTACAAATTACCGGAATGCAGCTATGACTGCTCCTTTTTAAGCTTCAGAAAAGCATCTCTCGTGTCCAACTTCCCAGAATGATTACTCATGACCCGTTGTAAAGTACCCAAAAACCCAACGCCACTGAATAGATTCTGACTCATAGTGACCCTGTACAGGGTTTCGAGGTGTCTATCTGTACAGTGCCCATAGCTTCAGCTTTCTCCTGCAGGGTAGTTGATGGGTTTGAACCACCGAACTTGAAGTTAGCAGTCCAACCCTTTCCCAACAGCCCCAAGGGTCCCTGCAATTGCCACATCCCAGAAAGGAGAGGTGAAGTTAACATAGAGGACATTTTTGTTTTATTCTTTTCCTTGTACTTTAATATATTAGCATTCATTGCTGAAAGAAGTAGATGAGTCACTTTTTGATGAAAAATAAGATAACTTTTAAGCTGGATGTGTCTCCCAATTACCTGTAAAATGAAGAGAGCTTGCCTCCTTGCATCTATGAGACCTAGTTTCCGTCTCGTGCCTCGTGGAGAGGTTGCCTGTCTCACTTACGCTCTCTCTATTTGCTTCATGTGTCAGATTCTTGGGACTCAACTTGTGTTGGGAAGCAAGGCATCCCCCCCATGACTGTTGTCTCCACATTCGCAGTTCAGTCCACAGCAGAGCATCTGGATCCCATCTAAAGAACCTTTCAAACACAAAGCAGTTGTTCTCTTAAAATGACTTTGTTATCCCATCAAAGGACAACGTCCCAAGTCATCTCAAGACCTTGTGGGGGATTTGAAAGCCATTGTTGATGAAAGTCACAGAAAATGCCAAAATCATTAACTTGATACAGTGTGTTGGCAAGCAAACTTAATTGGTGTAGCCCCACAGATTTCAAAGAGCTTTTTATCTTATGAATAGAGGTACTAAGAAAAATATTGGACACAGTTTTATATTTACTATTGTTGTTTAAAGGCATTTAAATTTTTAGGACAGCTCTATGGGCAAATCCAAACATCCAGGAAGTGTACATTAAAGTAGACCAAGGGCTGAAAAGGAAGATTGGGTATACTTATTAGAAAAGTCCACCATTGAACAACTTCCTACAAAATGTGGATATCATTATTTTGTGCATGATAAGGATAAGGGTGTTCCCAGTGAGAGGAATTATTTGCTGTTCCCTCTTTTTCCACATCTGGGTATTAGGCAAGTTATTTAACCTCTTTGACCTCAGTATTCCTAACATCTCCAATCATCACTCACCAGGGTTATTTGACTGTGAAATACTGTATAAATTTCTTGTATACTTCCCAGGAAATATTTGGTGAGATTTGTATTAGAGATTAAATTCTAAGCGGTCTGGTTGGCAGCAAGTCATGGATGGTGTTGACAGCCCCAAAGTCATTTGCGGAGTCCCCACGTGGATTGAGCTTCCATTTAATGCTTCCAATGAAGGATTCTGATCACTAACCAAGAATGTAAATAATGTCACGTTCCAGCAGAAAGCTTTGGAGAATAGATTGCCTCCACCCCTCTCTGGCCACCCCAGGGAGGGGTCACCACCCTCTTATGAGCTTACCAGGTGTGGCCTTGATGTAAGTCATCATACTGCAACAGTTTAGGGGGGTCACATAGTTTTACATCAGTTTTGCTCTGACGGCTTTGGTCAGAAGGCCTACCTAGACCAATCTTGTAAGTTCTTTTAACAATATACATGTCCCAATCACGGTCCAGGTCCTGCTTCTGTAGTCCCACCGAGAATTGTGATATATTGATCTATCGCTATCATACTTTTGTAGCAATTTCCTGTGCCCACCCAAACCCTTTGTAAAGCTTGCTATCTCAGCAAACCCTCAGACTCCATTCCAGCCTCATGTTTGTGATCTCCTTCTCTGTCTTTGTGTTGTCTTTGTCTCTTTTAAAACTAATAAAATTTCTCTCTTAAATTCTATTCAACGGGGTCTCTTTTATACACTAAGATAGATCGTCCAGTTTTGTGTCTAGATTTTGTTTCTGTTGCTTATAAACATCCACATAAGTGTCCAATTGTTCCAGCATCATTTTGCTGAAGGTTGGAGGCAGGGCTAGATTAGGGTGTATTCCTTCTCCTCGTTTCAGATAAGAATTCAGTATTACCTTGTGTCAATACTGTAAGATATCTTGCGCTTTCAGATATTTGTTCTGGAAATAGACCTGTGAAGAAAAAGAATCCTGGAGCGTTTTAAATGCCCATTCTCCCCTCTGCTGCTTTCAGGGCCAGTAAGTGCCTTTTCACGGATACCCAACTTAAGGAGCCAGTGGGCTACTTAGAGGCTATTATGACTGTGGCCCCTAAGATTTTCTCATTCTCATGCTCATCTGCAATCAATTCTCCAGAAAGGCATTAAGAGTAACTAGGTTAGTAATCATTCCTACCAATGTATGACATCCAGCAACTTCTGTTCCAAGTAAGCAATTTTCAGATTCTATGTTTCTCTGCCTCTCCAAGTTTCCTGTGATGTTTGAGATTCTTCCATGCTGTAGTGTGTATCAATAATTCATGTCTTTACATCGATAATTACTGTCATTAACTTGTGTGGAAATACACCATTTGTGTACTTATTCTTGCGTTGATTGATATTTAAGTTATTCCTAGTTTGGGATCAATACAAATCTGCTATGATTATTTCTGTACACACCTTTGTGTGAATATATTCTTTCTTTTCAATTGTGTAAAATCCTAAATGCAGAACTCCGACGATAAGGGAGAAAGGAGCATATTTACATTTTAACAAACACCAAAAATTGTTTTCTAAAATATTTGTACCATTTTGTAGTTTGAGGGGTTTTTTTGGACATTGTTGTCAGCTCTTAGTATAATCTTTTAAATTTTAGCTATTTTAATAGATGTGTAGTGATATCTCATTTTGTTTGGATTTATATTTATTAATATCTAATGATATTTGGCATCTTATCTTGTGTTAACTTTCCAAAAGAATATCTAATTTTGTAGTGTTCAAATATTTGTCCACTTTTATTTTCTTTTTAATGGATTACTTTTATATAATTGTACATTAATATCTAGTTGGAAGAAATACTACACAGAAATACTCTATAGCCTTCATTCAATTCCCCCAATCTTTGAAAACTATAACAAAATATCACAAACTATGCCATATCTTTTTATATATTTTGAAAACCTTCTTTTGTAAAGAAAGTCTCAATGATGTGTTTCTTTGTCTGATAAAGTCTTTATTTCTCATTAATTTATTGTATATTTTCACAGGGTGTGATATATTGATTAATAGTTGGTGTGTGTTTTTCTTTCTCCCAATGCTTAAAAAATGTCATTATCATTTTGTTTTTTGTTTTAGCAGCAAGCACATCTGTGTGCGAGAGAATTAGAGAGATTTGGGTGAACGTTACTACATCAAATTGACTTTCCATCCGACAAGTCATAAATGTTTTGTTTTGTGACAGTGATTGCAGACCTTATAATGTAGCAGTACACTTCCTGCCACCTCCCTGGGTCTACCATCGACGTCTGTCCGTATTTCCTCACCTTTCCCATCTTCTGAGCTGAATCCTGGGAAATGCTGCCTTCTTTGAACTCTTACAGCTGACTGTTCTGAGACGTGTTAGCTCCTGGTAGTCTTCTCTATATTATAGACTTTTCTTAACCATATAATTTTGCTGAAGGTTGGGCTATGAGGATAAGTTCACTTCCAGGCTTGAAGGTAGATGTAGGCCATAAACTTTGGAGTTCAATCCGCTTCTGTTAGACCGGTAAGCCAAATATTTTTAATAGTTTTATTCAGCTAAACTTCATATATCATATAGTTTAACTGTTCAATTGTAATGAAGGAGAATTGTGCAACCATTACCATAACTATTTCAGAACATTTTTCTCTCATACTCGTTGCTGGCTCCCATCCCCACCTCCCAACTCTTCTACCATGCCGTTACTGTCTCTGTAGGTTTACCTCTCTTGAATCTCATATGCAGACAATTATACAATACACAAAGGAAACAACAGCAGCAAAAACAATAACAATGACTCACTTACTAGGCAAAACACAGCATAAACCACATTAGAAAAGGAAACAAAATATTAAAATTGAAACAACTTTAAGATGGGTCAAAAGGGGGGTCAAATGATTTTAACCTAACATGCCTGCCATACTCAACTGCACAATGCTCTATACCTGACAGGAAGGAGCCCTGTTGGTGCATTGGGTTACGTGTTAAGCTCCTGACCACAAGATGGGCAACTGCTCTGAATGGAAAAGATGAAGCTTTATGAGTTTAAGTCTGAAACCCACAGGGGCAAGTCTACCAAGTGTTTTATTGTTTATAATTTTATTTTTATAAGTCTTGGCTCAAACAGGCTGTGTGCTTCTTACATGGGGAATTCGTTGATGCCTCACAAGGATGACTACTTAGTTTAAGACAAGTCTTAAACCAGACTCTTTTTAAAAATATAATCTGGCACTATCTGATTTCTTCACCACACTTTGCTGTAGCACTCATATCTTCAGTGATCTCTTCATGAGGGTGAGTATCAAATAGGAATATGGTATAAGAAATAATTGTTCTTAGATTAGGGCAATAAATAGGTTTGAGCAGAAAAATCTTTTCATGTATGGTTTATAAATGTCACTGATTCACTTTAGAGACTCCATTGTCATTTTATGATAAAGAACATTGCATGATAATTCCCCTGTGGCATAAGGTCATTAGCTCCATTGATGTTGTTATTGTTGTTCGGTACCATTGAGTTGGTTCTGTCCCATAGCAACCCTATGCACACAGAACAAAACACTGTCCAGCCCTTCCCACTCTCACAATTGTTCCCATGCTTGATCTCACTGTCACAGCCACTGTGTCAATCCCTCTCCTTCAAGGTCTTCCTCTTATTGCTGCCCCTTAACTTTGCCAAGCATGATGTCCTTCTTTAGGGACTGGCTTTTAATGACAACATGTCCAAGATATGTAAGACAAAGTCTCAACATCCTTTTCTCTAAGGAGCACTCTGGATGTACTTCTTCCAAACCACATTTATTTATCTTTTTGCAACCCATGGTACTTTCAATATTGTTGGCCAGTGCCAAAATTAAATTGCATTGAGTCTTCTTCAAAGTAACATCCTTGCTTTTCAATGCTCTTAAAAGGCTTTGTACAGAAGATTTACCAACACATTTTTTTAATCTCTTGGATGTTGTTTCATGAGCATTGATTGTGGATTCAAGTAAGATCCTTGACAACTACAAACTTGTCTCCATTTATCATGATGTTACCTATTGATCTAATTGTGAGGATTTGGGTTGTCTTTACATTGAGTCATAATTGATCTTTATCATCAAATGTCTCAAGTCCTCCTCAATTTCAGGTTGTGTCATGTGCATAACGGAGGTGGTTAATAAACCTTCCTCCAGTCCTGATGTCATGTTCTTCTTCCTATAATCTAGCTTTTTTGATTATTTGCTCAGCATACAGATTGAATAAATATGGTCAGAGGATACAACTCTAACACACATCTTTTCTGATGTTAAACCACACAACATTCCCTTGTCCTGGTCCCATAACTGCCTCCTGATCTGTGTACGAGTTCTGCACGAGCACAAAGAAATGTTTTGGATTTCCCATCGTTGCCCCGGCTATCCATAATTTGTTATGATACACACAGTTGAGTGCCCGGGCAAAGTCAATGAAACACAGGTAAGGTTTGTCCTGTAGACTGGATGGTGGTTTCAAACTGCCGACTTTGTATATCACAGTCCAATACGTATCACTGGACAAGACTGCTGTGAAATAACTTCACAATGTTACTGAACAAAAATGTCATTTTGAGGACTAAAGTGAACCAAATTCAGGTCATGGGATCTTATATTGTCTCATATGCATGCAGAAGCTGGACAATTAATGAGAAAGAGGTAGGAGAAAAAGAAATACATTGGAATTATGCTGATCGTGAAGAATATTGAATATGCCATGGCCTGTCTGAAGAACAAGCAAATCTAAGTACAACCAGAATGTTCTTTAAAAGTGAGGATGGTGAGACTCTGACTTCTATATTTGGGGTGCATTCTCAGGAGGAGCCAGCACCTCAAGGAGGGCATCTTGCTCAATGAAGTTAAGGTCAGAAGAGGCAGGCTTTGAATGAGACGGATTGACACAGTCGCTGCAACAATGAACAAAGACAAAAGAATACGAGAATTGCACCGAGATAGGCAATGTTTTGTTCTGTTACACATAAGGTTGCCATCAGTCAGAACAGACTTGATGAAATTTAACAGCAAGGTAGGTAATGTCTTTCTGGAAACATCTTCATTTTTCCTCGGTTTTCAAATTTGGGGATATGACTTTTCATAGTATTCTGTTTCTCTTGGTGGATCTGTTGCAATGTCTCCAATTTCCCTTTAAATATTGATTATTTGCATCTTTTTTAGATCTTCTAAGTTTTATTGATACTTGCTTTGTTAAGAGCCGTATCTGAGATGAGATATTGTCAGGAACTGCCTGGGTATCATTAGGTAGCCAAGAAAAATATAATTCAGCTAATCTAATACGATTTTTTTTCCAGGGGTGATTTTTAAATTCATCATAGAAATACGTATTGCAAAAAAAATCTTCAGTAATGTTTAGTATTCAATTACAAACAACTTTAATTTCTATAGCGTGTCACCATTGTTATTGCTGTTTCTAATTAACCGCTCACACACCCAACACACCCACTCATTATGCTGCTCCTTAGTTTGAGACATTTTCTGGAGATTAACACCTCAAAAAGAAATCCGGAAATTTGATATAATTTCCCTGGAATCCTTCTTGGTAAATGGCACCCATAGACCCGCTCTCTCCAATTCATTGTAGCTCTACTCGCATATTCACCATCCATTCCCTTTCCATTCCTGTGATTACTGTGTAAGGCAGCCCCTTGGCATTCATAAAATTCATCAACATTTCCTCCAAACATTTCTGCCAACATCATACCATTTAAACGGTAATATTTCCTATCACCTATAACCAGAGTTTGTGGTATAGCATACATACAAATATTTTTCTCTGCACTCTCATTTGCTGCCGTGGTTCCCCAATGCTGCTCTAGCATCCCTCAGTATGGCATTCATTTCTTCCTCTCTGGATATTCTTCCTGTAACCCTCAGACGGTCCCTGTGTTTTGACTCCTCTGTGCATTTGCCCAGGCTATGCAGTTCCTCGTATCTTTTCCTTTATCAAAGTTGTTCATGATTCAAATATGAATTAAACTGCTCTTATTTCTCTCCTCTTCTTTTTTCTTTATTGTAGAGACAATGGATTTGTGTCCATTGTGAGATAGCTAACATTTCCTTCGGTGCCTTTAAATGAAGATGACATTCCATTCTTCTTTTTAATTTTTTCCAAATGTAATTTTAATTTTTCCAAATTTATTTTTTCTCTAAGTCATTTGCTTATTGTATTAACCTAAGAGAAGACACACTGATTGGGATTTATTTTGTACTGAGTGCTAAACACATATTATCTCATATGACACTGGTACAAACTTGCAAATTTGTGAGGATTCTTTCAATTTTCTTATTGAGGAAACTGGGTCCAGCGTGACTAAATGACATGGCCCAAATTAGAGAAAATATAAACAAAACCAAACTCACTGCCATCAGTCATAGTGACCCTATAGGGCAGGATATCACTGCCTTTGTGAGCTTCTGGGACTGTGAATCTTTAGGGTAGTAGAAAGCCTCTTCTTCCTCCCACAGATCACCTGGTGATTTTGATCTTCTGACCTTGCACAACCACTACACCACTCTAACCCATAACCACTATGCCACAGAAAATACAGGCATCCAAAAATAAAGATGTTTCTAAGTTTTTGAAGACATTTTATGACTATTAAAATAGTGTCATCAATGTTTCTCAAAGGAACTTCCGGTCATGATAGCTGCCCAAACAAAAGCACAAGAGGCTCCCCTATACAATAATCAGGGAAATATCAATGAAAAGGAAAATCTAGACATCGTGGAAACTTGGAGAATGACTTAAAAGCTAAGTGAACTGAAGTTTCCACACGTCAGAGATGATGGTGTAGGTAAAACCAAGGGAAGAAGGAACAGAGTTGCTCATGAGATGCTCCACATACTGCCCAGCTGATAGACCATCATTGCTGTGTGTTCCACGGCCAAGAGCTATTGCCAATGCTGCCATCATATGCTCCCCAAAGCCAGGCTTTGGCTGCTGCTGGGATCCCCTGTTGCAGGGCATTGCTGCTGAAAACTTAGATGAAATGCACAAATATCTAGAAACACATTCCAAATCAAAATCAACACACCTATTGAACCCATCTTGACGCATAATGATCATATAGTGCAAGGTAGAACTTCCCCTTTGGGTTTCCAGCAACAAACATTTAAAAGAGTATATAGTCTCAACTTTTTTGTTTAGAGCAGCTGGTAGGGTGAAAATGATGACTTTATTGTTAGCAGTTCAATACACCACTAGGACATCAAACTTAGAAAACCTTAACAGACTAATAGCAAAAGAAGAAATAGACGAGATCATTAAAATCATCCAACCTAAAAAAAAGTCCAGGTACGGATGGCTTCACTTGGGAATTTTACCAAGAATTCAGAGCAGAGTTTACATAAATTATTCCAGAGCATATAAAAGGACAGTAAACTCTTATATTCATTATATACATTGAGCACACCATGATCCCAAATCTAGATATAGGCATTAACAGGATAGAAACTACAAATCAATAACCCTTATGAACATAGATACAAAATTTCTCAACAAAATAGTGGCCGATAGAATCAAATATGTAAAAAAGACACAGTGATTAAGTCGTATTCATACTAGGTACACACAGATGGCTCAATATTAGAAAAACAATTAATGTAATGAATAATATAAGCAAATAATAGAACCATAAGATCATTTCAATTGGTGAAAAAAAAAAGACATATGATACGATCCAGCACCTACCCCTGAAAAAGGACTCAGCAAAATAGGAAGAGAAGGGATATTTCTCGACTCAATAGCTAACTTCTTACATGATGGTGAAACACTGAAAATATCCCCCTTTCAAACTGGAATCAGACAAGAATGTCCTTTAGCATCATTCTTACTAAACATTGCACTGAGAGTCTTAGGCAGAGATATTAGATAATGAAACAAATACAGATTGACAACTAAGAATTAAAACTCTATCTATAAATATGACTTTATATGTAGAAAAGACTTGATCAAACAACCGTTTTTTTAAAAAACAAAGAAGCTATTTGGAAGCATTGTAGGACATAAGATTAGCATGGAACAATTAACGTGTGCTAAAAATAAATCAAGAAAACAATACAATTTACAATAGTTACATAAAAATGAAATATCCAGGAGTAAATCTAACCATAGAACCAAAAACTTGTACAAAGAAAACTACAGAACATTACTATCAACAAACCAAAAGAGACCCTATATAATAAGTGGAAGAATATTCCATGTTTATGGGTAGGAAGACTTAATATTGTAAAAATGTCAATACTACCCAACTCAAAAAAACTCAAACTCCTTGCCATAGAGTCAATGCTGACTGATAGTGACCTTACAGAACTGCCTTTGTGAGTTTCCAGATTCTTCACAGGGGTAGAAAACTCATCTTTCTCCTTCAGAGCTGCTGGTGGCTTTAAATTGTTCACCTTGCCATTAACAGCCCAACACATAACCACTATACCACTAGGGATCCTCATAATTAGTACCCAAAGCTATCTATAAATACAATGCAACTCCTTTTTGTAGATCTATCTATCAACAACTGATCTTCAACAAAGATTCCAAATACATTAAATGGGAAAGAGATCGTCTCCTCAACAAATGGTGATGGCATAATTAGATCTCTCTCTCTGCAGAAGAATGAAACAATAGCTAAACTTCATTCCATATAAAAAAAAACTCAAGGTGGGCCAAAGAATTAAATGTAAAGCCCAGACTATAAATATCATCAAAGAGAAAATGGGGACAACCTTAAGGATCCTGTTTCAGAACATTGGCACACTATCAAATATAATACAGGAAACACACATTAGATGACAGAAAATGGTGACTGTAACCTAATAAAAATAAGACATATTTGCATTAAAAGAGTTCATTGAAAGAGTGAAAAAGAGAACCCACACAATGTTTATTTTCAAAAAATATGGCAAGGACACAATGGACAAGGAACTAATCTCTAAAATCTCTATAAAATTATATCTCAGATGGATTGTCCTGAGATTTGTAAGAGCCCCTCAACAAGATGATTAATAAAATAAATAAATAAATAGATAGATAAATAAATAAAATTATATCTCTATAATTAGAAGACAACTCAACTTAAAAATGAACAGAGGACATGAGCAGTTTACCAAAATTAATACCTAAATTGCTAACACAAATTTGAAGATATGTAAAAGAAGGATAACAATAGCACTTTTCTAAAAAGCTTGTTGAAGCAAATGGATTGATATACTTGGATTTAATAACAAGTCCTGGAATATTAATGTGTTGGCTACATAGGCTCTCATAGATATCCTGGCATTTGTGTGTGTGTGTGTGTGTGTGTGTGTGTATGTATGTATAAAATTGAAAGTATCGACCAATTTTATCATTTACAATATGGGTATCAAACTTGTATGAAACAATTTTGAAACTGGGTTTTTTACATCTGTGTTGCTTATTTATAATTTTCCCAATTAGTAATTTACAAAATGTATAAATTCCAATGAAATAGAATTATCTAAAGGAGACTGGTAGAAAGGGTTCCTACCTCTCTTAATCACTTGGTTTCCAATGAAAGAAACTGTTTGGGGGAAATGTATTTAAAGGTTTGAAAATGTGTTTTTCATAACTATTAGGAAACCTTTAATTTTTGGTTTTGGTTTTATTTCTAATCGTACAACAGGCCTGCCTCACCATTGCTTTTTGTGTACTACTATGGTGGTGCTGAGGTTCTTACCAACTCTGTCTGGATCACACACTTATTTTCAAGGAATGCATCATATCATGTTTACCTTAAGCTTAAGGCTTATTTGAAGTAGGTACTTATGACCCAAGAATGTGTAGCTCACTGCTGTCAAGTCAATTCTGACACACAGTAACCCTACAGGACAGAGTGGAATGGCCTCTGTGGGTTTCTGAGGCTGTAAATCATCACCAGAGCAGAGAGCTTTGTTATTGGCTTTGAACTACTGAACTCGTGGTTAGTTGCCCAACCTATAACCCACTACACTATTAGGGTTGTGTAACAGTATGCAACATTTCCCCATTTATTATTATTATTCTGAGAAAGTATATCACACTGAATCAATACTTCCCTAATTAATAATAGGAATATAAACCAAAAACCTACCTCATTAAAATTGAGTTATTTTGATTCCTCATGACTTCGGGAATCACAGAGCAGAAGTGACCGTCAGGGTTTTCTTGACAGTGATCTCTATGAAAGCAGCAGTAGAGCTAGTGCTTTGAACCACCAACCTTTTGGGGGGAAGTTCAGGGAAAGTCTAGGGAAATAAAAGTGTATCTAAGAAGAGACCAAAACTTATACTTAATCCGTTTCTGTGGCATTTTTCCCAAGAAGGAAACAAAATTTCATGCTGCTCTCTGAAATCAGCCATGACAAAAATGGAGGTTTGAGCAAAACTGCTTTTATGAAAAAATTCCCTGTGACCAGAGAGAACCTTGCCAGCCTCCCTCTCTCTCCTTGGAGGCAGGCTTCACCTTCCTGTTGACAAGCCCCATAGAGTCTTGTTGAGACCTGCGAAAGCCCAGGAGATGGTTCCACCATCACTGGATCCATAAAACTTTGCACCCACTGGCTTGTGATCATCCTGCACTTGGCATCTTTGCATCATTGCATGTTCTGTGTGAGTCTGAAGAGGGATTTATGGACTAATATTGGACTTATGGTCTAATATAGGATGTATGGACTTGATCTGGACTGGGCTGGGATGTTTTCTTTAAAAAATAAAGCAAAACATTTTATTGGAAGCATTTACAGATATTATAACAATCTATAATTCAATTCGATCAAACATAATTGTACAATTACTGCCACCATCATTTTCAAAACAATTTCTTTCTTTTTGACTTCTTTCATATCAGCTCCCCTTTATTCCCCCCCTTGAACCCTTATTCTTATAAATAATTTTTTTCCATATCTTATACCATCCACTGTAACCATTCGCCTACAGTTCTGTTCATTGTTCCCCTCAAGTGGAATCATACAGTCATCTTTGCTATCAGCTCTCCCTTCTCTTTCTTCACCCTCCTTCTTCCTGTGCCCCAGGGGATTGTTGCTCCCATTACTATTTCTGATGGGTTTATCTATCTTATAATTCATGCAGCAGACAATCTTCATTATACAAATAGATATTTGCAAGTCTAACAAGATTTATAAGGTAAGGCTGGGACCATAATAGTAAGTGGAGGAAATATTAAAGAATTAGAGGATAGCTGTGTGTTTCATCAGTGCTGTACTGCACCTGGATACATCTTCCATCCCATCTGACTCTTCTGTGAGGGACTGTCCAGTTGTCATGCAGGTGGGTTTGGGGTTTCTTTGATATAAAGCACTTCCACATCCGTGATCCAAGGATCGGAAATTATATACTCCAAGTCCAAAGGAAGGAATAGTATCAGAACTTAAATTGTGAAATTATGATATAAAAAAGCCTCTGGATTGCTGTGCAAACCCAAAATACATTTGCAGATTCTACAGGGAATGAGCTTCCAGTGATTTCCCTCTAACCATACTGAAGGGTGGGAATAGCCTGGTTACCAGACAGAGAGTATTGGAGAGAGGACTCTAGTAAATCAAAATGAGAAATCTGACTTGAACGGCTAAAACCTTGTCACTTTATATCCCCTCTAATAGACATTGGACTTGATCTGGTCTTTAAAGTTTTCTGAGTTTGTTGTTTGTTTGTTTTTCATATTGGGATTTATCTCTGTTGTATTTTGTCATTGTGGGAAGCCTTCTTGAATCTTTGTTATGTGTTTTGCTGTGATTTTCATATATGAAATTAGGATAGATCAATCTAGAAAAATCAAGTATTTAATACCTTATAGAGCACAGTTCTTAGCGGGCATGCTTGTTATTGCTATGAATCAGAGTCAACAGCAACAGCAACTAATCATAATAGTGGTTAGGGATATTATCTGACAAGCTCAGTATTCAGGGATGACACATCTCTAAGATTACCATTAAGATTAAAAGATTAAGTGTTGTTTTAACTCATTAGTTCGAGTTGTTTATGAATGCCTCTCCCACACACCTATGCCAAACATTCACACTAGAGGCTCTAATTATACTGAAATGATTCTGCAAATTCTAAATAAAAACTTTTTTTAAATGACTCCTTTCATACTATCCTGGTGTAAAGCCTTTCTCTAATTTGTGGGCTAAAGAGCAATTGCATTCACCATATAACTAGTATCTCCTTTCTTGAGTTTACATAAAACGACCATCAGAATGTTCCCATGTAGAGCATAACTCTAATGAGCACTACAGGTCTCTGTACTGTAAAGGTTGAGGTCCCCAAACTGACACTCAGAGTCTTCTCTTCACAGAGTAGTATCTAACCTTAACTTGCCTAAGAGTACGGAGTCTCACGGCAGCGGATCAAGCGTTGGGCTGTGTGTCGGACTGGGTTGACTAGGGAAACAAATCCAGTGCCACTAATATACGGTAAGAAAGAACTTTATATCAAGGAGTAATTGCATATCAAGAAAACATCCCGGTCCAGTCCAACTCAAGTCCTTAAGTCTCACACTAGTCCATAGCCCCTCTTCAGACGCACAAGCCATGTTGAAGAATGCAGGAAGATCACTGGCCAGTGGGCGCAAAGTCCCTTGAATCCAATGGTGGTGGCTCTGGCAGGTCTGAGTGGCTTGCCAGCAGAAAGGTGAAGGCAGGCCCTCCTGAGAAGGCTGCAGTCACAAGGAGACATCATCTGACTGTGACTTCATGGATAGGTTGAATACCACTCCTACACTATTACATATCTTCAAGTTGATATGAGATTATGTAACTACCACAGTCTGCTAACTACAAGGTTGGTGATTCAAACTCACCTGCCCGTCTGCAGAAGAAAAATGAGTCTGCCTATTTCTGTAAAAATGCATGGTCTCATAACTCTAAGGAGCAAGTCTGTTCTGTTTTATAGGTTTGCTGAGAGAGAATTGACTCAATGGCAGTGAGAAGGTGTTGACGGAGAGTACCTGCTATACTCTTCTCTCTCCATCATTGTGCATTGCATCATCTGTATTGTTCTTTCGGCCTAGAAACTTTTCTCACCTGAAATTTCACAATTTACCTTTCTCATTATGGTTCAATCATTCCAGATTTTTTAGATACTTTTTTTTAATTGAGAGATCATTTTACTGGGGCACTCATAACTCATTCTACAATGCATACATCAATTGTATTGGACATATTTGAACATATGTTGCCATCATTCTTTTCTAGACATTTACTTTCTATTGAGTCCTTGGTATCAGCTCCTCTCCCTGCCCCCCGCCCTTGTGGCCCCTTGATAGATTATAAATTATTATTATTTTCATAACTCACACTGACTGCTCTCTCCATTCCCCATGGTTCCTGTTGTTTTCCCTCTGGGGTGAGAGAGAAAGAGAGAGAGAGAGAGAGAGAGAGAGAGAGAGAGAGAGAGAGAGAGAGAGAGAGAGAGAGAGGAAGAGAAGAGAAGAGAGAAGAGAGAAGAGAGAGGTTATGCATTGATCATTGTAATTGGTTCCCCCTTCCTCTGCTCCTCTCCCAACCCCCCCCCCTTACCCTCTGGTATCGCTATTCCTCTTCCTTGATTTCGTGTGTCATGAGCTTTTATCTCGTATCTACACATGTGTACATGCTCCAGTCTAGCCCAGGGTGAGAAGCGGCACTGGGGTCATGATAGTGGGGCTGAGGAAGCCAGATCACTTTCCAAAGAGGCTGTACATATCTGCACTACCACCAGCAGTGGCGGAGACTTCCTATCTTGTCACATCCCCTTCAACATTTGTTGCTCACTGATTTTCTGATCTGGGCTAACCTCAAGGGTGTTAGATGGTATCTCATGGATGTTTTAATTTGCATTTCTTTGATGGCTAATGATTGGGTGCACTTTCTCATGTGTTTATTGGCCAATATGGGTTTTCTCCCTAGTGAAACTTCTTTTCAGTTCCTTTCCCCACTTCCTGGGTGGTAAATAGGACATCTGTCCCTACTTGATGCTTTTGGGCCTTTATCAAAGATCACTTGTCTACTAGCTGATGGTTTTATTTCTGGGTTTTCTGTTCTTTTTCATTGGTCTGAGTATCGTAATTATGCCAGTACCACACTGTGTTAAAATCGGGTAAAACTCCTTCTTCTTGAGGAATTCTTTGCTTATTCTGTGCTTCTTCCCTCTTCATATGAATTGGTGGTCAGTTTTTCCAATTCTTTGAAGAAGGTTGTTGGTATTTGAATCAGAATAGCCTTAAACTTATAAAGTGCCTGGGGTAAGATTGACATCTTTACTATGTTGAGTCTGCCAATCCACAAGCATGGGATATTCTTCCATTTGTGGAGGTTCCTTTCCTGAAGTAGGGTCTTGTAGTTTTTCTTGTATAAGTAGTTTGGGGTTTTTAAAATTATATTCCTAGATATTTCAATTTGCTCTTGGCTATTCTGAAGGGTACTGCCTTCTTGATCAGGAGATGATCTGTCCGATGTGTATAGCAAACCAACAGACTTGTTTGTTGATCTTGTATCCTGCCACTCTTCCATATTCCTCAATCACTGTCAGTACTCCTGTTGTGGAGCTTTTAGGATTTTCACTGTACAAAATCATGTTGTCTGCAAATAGAGATAGTTTCACCTTCTCCTCTCCAAGTTGGATACGTTTAATATCCTTCTGCTCTCTTATGTTGTTAGCTAGGACCTCCAGTGCAATATTGAATAGATGTGTGGACAAGGGGCATCTTTGTCTGGTCCCCTTTTTCAGTGGGATTGTTTTTTATCTTTTTTCCATTGACTATGATGTTGCCTGTTGGTTTTTCATAGATAGCTTGTATTAACTTGAATTTTCCACCCATTCCTATCTTGAGTTGTCTTAATTAGGAATGGGTGTTGGATGTTGTCAAATGATATTTCTGCATCCATCGATATGATCATGTGGTTCTTATATTTTTCTTATCAATACAGTATATAATATTGATTGATTTGGGGATGTTAAACCTTTCTTGCATTCCTGGGATGAATCCTAGATGATCATGGTAGATGATACGTTTTGTATACTTTTGTATTCTATTGTCCAATATCTTGTTAAGAATTTTTGCATCTCTGTTCATTAGAGATATTGGTCTGCAGTTCTCTATTCCTCTGGGGTCCTTTCCCTGTTTTGGTATCAAAGTTATACTGGCTTTGTAGAATGAGTTTGGGAGTTTTTCATTCTTTTCTATGCTTTGGAATAATTTGTGGAGGATCGGTGTCAACGCTTCCATGAATGATTGGTAGAATTTGCCTGTAAAACTGTCTGGTCTAGGAGTTATTTTTGTTGGTAGCTTCTTGAAAACCATATCTATTTCTTCTTTTGCTATGAGTTTTTGAGGTTCTTGACCTCTATCTGGGATAATATAGGGAGGGTTTTTTCCCCCAACTATTTGTCCATTTCTTCCACATTTTCTAATTCATTAGAATACATAGTATTTTGTGATTATCCTTTTAATCCCATTGAGGTCTGTTGTGGTTTCCCGTTTCATCCCTCATCCTGGCTATTGATGCTTGCTCTTTTTCCCCTTGGTTAGGTTAGCCAGCAGTCTGTGGATTCTGTTGATTTTTCATAGAACCAGCTCTCTGCTGCATTAATATTTTGCATAGTTCTTTTATCTTTCCACTGGTTTTACTCTGCCCTGATTTTTATTATTTCTTTTCTTTTGCTATTAGAGGGGCTTTTTTGTTGACTCTGTTCTAATTGCTGGAGGTTTTGTGATAGCATATCAGTCATAAGTCTCTCTTCTTTTTTCATATATGCATTTTCATTCTAGATTTTTAAAAATATTGTCTGATCTGTTCCATATCCAGAAAACTGGTATTGTGATATTTTGTTAATACAGTGCTCTCAGTCCACATTGGCTGGGAATTCATACATAAGAATAGCTATCATAAAGCCATGTCTGTTTGTTTGATTATGTTTTAAGGGAAATTTCCCCACTTGCCAAAGGAAAATGAACATTAGATCATAGTTTTAAATTACTAAACTATAAGTTTTGCTTGGACCCAAAATGTAATGGAACATTTTCCTATTTTTAGTGACTAATTGAAAAGAAAGAAAGTAAATAAGAAAAGAGAAACAAACAAACAAAATGCTTTCAGCAGTCTCTGGATACCTGAGCTGTGAGTTGTCGAGTTGATTGGATTTTAATGACTTGCCAATGTGTGGGAAGAAGAATGATGCATCCTTTGTGTCTTTTATTTCTGGCAAACATTTCCTTTAGTAAATATGGAAACTCTTGCAAAAGTCATGAATAAAACAAGGCCACAAAGTTTCCATTTCAAGTTAAAAGTCAAATTTTCCGCTTAGAACGTGAGATTTTCATGACTTCACATGTGCTCTCACACTCCGGCTTAAATCATTGCGCACTTCTAAGCTCTGTGGAAATATGTGTGCTTCTTAGGTGCAGTCAAAAATAGAGGTGCTTTTAATTGTTTTCAAAAATTTACCAGGTTTTTAAAAATTCCATTCATGGGAGTTCCCTGAAAAGTTTGTTAAAGATGGTGATTCTTACCATCTAGGCACAAAGATTTTTATGCACAAAAATTGATGGCCCATAGACCGTATTTTGGAAAACAACGCATAGATTTCAATATCCTTAGTATAACATCAAAAGCCGTCACCACCTGGTTTGTATCGAGATTTCTAACCTCACTTATGATCCATGCACTCAAATGGCATTGCTATATGGTTGTAATGTCCTGCCACCACTTTGGTTAATCAGTCCAACGTCCATGAAGATCACCAAAGAGTCAAAGAACCAAAGCGAATGAGTTAAGAACTTTCCCCAAGAGCCGGCAGACAGAGAAAGCCTTCTTGGGGAGCCAGCACCCTGACTTCAGACTTCTAAACTGGATTTAAGGAAGGCTCATTAACAACCTGTGCTGTGCAGATGAAGAAACCTTGTTTGCTAAAAGTAAGAAGGATTTGAAATATTTGCTGATGAAGATTGAGGATTGCAGCCTTTAATATAGATTATAACTCAATATAAAGATAACCAAAATCCTCATAACTGGTCCAGTAGGTAACATCATGATAATGGAGAAGAGTTTGAAGTTATCAAGATTGCATCTTGCTTAAATCACAACCATTGGTCATGGAAGCAGCAGTCAAGAGATCAAGCAAAGTATTCAGTAAATTGGATGCACAGGTTCTCTTTAAAATGTTGAAAAGCAACGATGTCCCTTTGAAGACTAAGGTACACCTGCTTCAAGCCATGGTATTTTCCATTGCCTCATATGCATGTGAAAGCTGGACATTGAATAAGGAAAGCAGAAGAATTGATGCATTTGCATTATGGTGCTGGTGAAGAATATTGAAAGTACCATGGACTGCCAAAAGAACTAACAAATTCAGGTCTCAGAATATGTACAAGAATGCACCAGAATGCACGTTAGAGGTGAGGATGGTAAGATTTATCTTCAGTACTTTGGACATGTTATCAGAAGATACCAGTGCTTGGAAAAGAACATCATGCTTGGGAGAGGGGCATCGAAACAGCAAAAGACCTTCTACAAGATGAATTGACACCGTGGCTAAAACAATGGCCTCAAACATAACAATTGTGAGGATGGTACAGGAAGGGGTGGTATTTTGTTCTGTTGTACATAGGAACACTATGGGTCAGGACTGACTCAACGGCACCTAACAACAACAACCTCCTAAATGGTGAGAACATAAACTTCTCTTTCTTAAAAGTACTCATTTAGCCAATTATGGCATTTCTAGTTAAGAAGCACTAGATAATTGCGGTAAAATGGATAACTCTTGCATGGAGATTGAAAGATGAAAAGGTAGGTACTGGACCTTCCCCTTTCCCTCCTGGTATCGCTACTCTCATTATTGATCCTGAGGGATTTATCTGTCCTGGATTCCCTGTGTTTCCAGCTCTGATCTGTACTCTGGTATATCCTCTGGTCTAGCCAGATTTGTAAGGTAGAATTGGGGTCATTATAGTGTGGGGTGGGAGGAAGCATTTAAGAATTAGAGGAAAGTTGTATGTTTCATTGGTGCTGTACTGCACTCTGAACTGCCTCAACTCCTCCCTGAGATCCTTTGGTAAGGGGATGTCCAGTTGCCTACAGGTGAACTCTGGGTCTCCCCTCCATCCTCCCCCTCATTCTCCATGATATTAGATGCCAAAAGAGGAGTCCTGGAACCAAAAAGGAAGAAAAGCTTAAGATAGAGAATGCAGGCCCTAAGAGGGCCTCCATGCACTGCATAAGCACACAGGAAAGCACCGGCATGCCGACCTGAAAGAGACCCCCTGAACAAGAGGGGATGGCTTGCCCTCAGTGTGGTGTTTACCCCTCCTAGCCCCACTTGCAGGCGGGGTCATGGTTGAGGGTATTGGCTGACCTTATTGGCTGAGTTTAGTGGCACCTGTGTGATGTAATATTGCTTGTGCCTAATGTGGGCGTGCCCACGTCGGCTTCCCCCTGGGCCTAGGTGGCCAAGTCTGCGCATGGTCAGTTTGGATTTTCCCACACATGTCTAATTCATGTGCCTGATTTCTTTCCAACCCCTTTATTGTGGCATGGACAGCTAATTTTCAATTAGGTAGCCAGTTGGTGGAGACAATCCCCTTTATCCCTAATCTTCCTACCTTTCATTTCTCACTGAAGGAGTAAAGACCTGAATCATTGGGAAATACTGGCCGGAAACAATCCTACTGGTTACTTCCTGCGGGTTCAGGGATGCACAGAGGGGCTTTGGGTCCACATCCTTCCTACTCCCTTGGGAGGGGCTGTCATCTTGGCTCAGTGTCATAACTAAGCCTCTGGAACAGGCAAACAGGTGAACAGTCTGGGCTATGGCAAGAGCTATGGGATGGCGATGCCCATGGAAGTGTGGGTTAGTCTCACACTGGAAGATTCCAGAAGAAATCTCAGGAGGTATCCTTAACCCTGGATTGACAGGCACAGCCTGAAAGCGTGCTTTAAGCCCAGGAATTGTGGCATAGCATCACTAGCTTAAAGACTGTCGAGGGTTTGAGGTAAAGTTCTGCACAGCGCTTATCTGTCTCAAGGGGCGGATGCAACGCCGTCTTAAGGCTGTCTGATGGTTCACACGTACTTACCTTGCTGTCTGATCTGAGTCTGAGGGACCCAGTTCTGGCAGCTCCCTCAGCTTTACCCGCGAAGGGTGGAGCCATGCACTTTGTTCTGGAACGTCCACGCACTTGGGGGTAGAGAGAAGTACTGGGAAGGGACCTTGCCAGACTGTCTGGAGCTGAGGTTGGGGGACCCATCCTTCCAGGTTTTTATAAGAACTATGTCTCCAGGAAAGCACAAGGCAAGTAGGCTTTCCTTACCTTGGGCCCGGATAAGCCCGTATTGATAGAATGCCTCTTGGCACTGGGCTACTCTTAGGGCATATGGCTGTATTAAAGATACTTCATAATCGGTAGCTGACTTTATTACAAGGAAAGGTCACCCATAGGCTGCAAACTGAGAAGTAACAGAACTATTTGTAGTGTATCCTTCCAGTTAGCTGCATCTCTTATGTCGTTTCCTGAGAGATACTTTTAAATGTTGGCTAATTCTCTGTTGACCCTGAGGATTGCCATCTCCAAACACAGTGGAGATAGCACGTTATTTCTGTGTCGAGCTACTTTTTGGAGTCTGAGGAAGGAGGCTCAGAGAGAATAGACAGGATCAGTAGGAAAAATTTTACTGGCCTACCTGCCAACATCCATGCACAACTAGGATTCCAGACCAGTGACATCAGTCCTTTGCTGTTGGGCCATCTGGCTGGGTTGCTTCAGTCTTCAGTTAGCAGTTGCAGACTCACTGGCAGACCACTCTCCTCTTGGGTCTTCCCCATAGGACAGAGTGCCCCCAGTGGCCAGTTTGTTTACAGCAGCAGCATGGCCCTTGTGGAGGCACATTTCTGTTAGGGCAATCCCTGCCCAGTGTCCCAAATGCCAGCACACATGGGACTTTGTACCCTGTTCAGGGGCTTTTGGGATCTGGGAGGCATTAGATGGGTGCTTATTAGCTATGGTGGCCAATACCGATACATGTTTAGTTGTGTGTGTGTGTGTGTGTGTGTGTGTGTGTGTGTGTGTGTGTGTGTGTGTTTGTCCTCCTGAGTCCGAGTCTCTTGCTCCCTCTGTATTGTAAAAGGAAGCACTGGCAATAGTAGTCATCTGAAAACTTCTCAGCTTCCTTTAGTGCTCTCTCTTTCTCAAAATCTGTCATAGTCTGTCCTAGAATTATCATTACATCCTGCCAGGCCAAGTCAGAGGGCAGGGTGGGGTGCTGAAAGGTATCTAGGTACTGTTCTGGATTGTCTGAGTAGCTGCCTAGGTCACCTTTAATCTGCTTAAGTTCATTTAGGGTGAAAGGTTTATGACTCAGACCAAATTCGCCAGCTGCTTCTCCAAGGGTAGAATTTTGATGGGAAGCTCTTCCTTTTTCAGGTTCCCTAGGTTCAGTAACAGAGGGCAGTGCAGTAGGGCCCTTCAGCCCCAGACAGTAGGCCCTTTACAGGGTCTTTAGTACATTTGGAACAAAAATCTTTACTGTTTCTCAAGAGTAAAAAGTATCTGAACATAAGGGATTTCCACCCACTTTCCCATCTCCTTGCAGAAGAGTCCTAGCTATTTTAGAGTAGGGAGGGAGAGTGTGCCTGCTTTGGCCAGGATTCCCCATCACCTAGAATGTACTGGGGCCAGATGGAGTTGCCCACAAAACACCAGTTTCTTCTTCTTTAATGTCTGTGGGTCAAATCTGAACCAAAAAGAAAAGGTAAGTACTGGACAAGTGTAATTCTCTAAGAATAAATTTGCTCAACTCTACACTTGGAAAGAACTTGGCCTTGATAATCTTTCCAAGTTCTTGCTACATCTGCAACTGCAATATGTGTCCCAAAGCACAAGCCACACAGGACACTTAGTGAGCATCAGAGTTAGAAATATGGCAGGAGGATGACTAAGGGGACAGGTTACACTGAAGTACTTCAGAGGCAGAAGAGGGGGAAAAAAGGTAGTCTGGGGAAACAATAAGTTGTTAAAGGAGCTATCTGTTGAGAATGCACAGAAGCAGATTGTTATGAACAGAGTCCTAACACAGAATTGCGTCCTAAACTGAGAAAGATTTTTGCACAATGGGAAGAAGGAAATGTCTGCTAATGGGAAAAGGAACTACATTCGGGTGTTAAAACTCTCGTGTCTGAAGTAAAAACTGTGAGTCAGGGCATATGACAAATCCTAATGATGTCACCATTACAGGGTGTCACACTACTGGCGGGGCGGTGCCGGAATGACTGACCAAACAATGCTGTGCGATATTTTAGTAGAAACGTGTGATTTTTACCCAAAAATATCCTTGCAGTCCATTATAAAAATATTTTCAATAGCCACACCTACATATATCAATATGCATGCAAGGCTATAACATTTTACTAATTCAATTTTGAATCATTTACTCCAGTAGGGGTTGTTGTCACCATCCACAAACAACGACATTGTGAATCACATGGGTTTTTTTGTTTTTTTTTTAATTTTAACAATTTATTAGGGGCTCATACAATTCTTATCACAGTTCATACATATACATACATCAATTGTATAAAGCACATCTGTACAGTCCCTGCCCTAATCATTTTTTTCTCCTCTTTTCTTTTTATACATTTTATTAGGGACCCATACAACTCTTATCACCATCCATACATATACATACATCAATTGTATAAAGCACATCCATATATTCCCTGCCCCAATCATTCTCAAAGCATCTGCTCTCCACTTAAGCCCCTTGCATCTACACTCCTAATCATACATCATGATTTCAGTGCTGCCAGTGTTTTTCTAGTGGCTGATTTCATTAAATCTTCTGGTGTTTCAGTCACAATATTGCAGTAAGTTGTATATATGAACGCTGTTAGTATATTTCTGAGAATGAAATCCTGATGAAAGGAAAAAGAGAAACATTTAAAAATCTTCTTCCCAGTTACTAATATTATTGTAACTAATAATGCCGTAACTCATTGTACAAAGATGAGTTTGGTTTATTCATACAATCTAAGAATAATATGTAATCTAATTATAAGTATACTTAATCATATTATTTTATGGTTAAAATTGATAGTAAATTTCCAGGTATAACACTTATTGATTGCATAACTGTTTCATCACTAAATAGAGACATTAAGAGTTTAAAAGATGTAGTAGAAGAAATGCTATATCACTTGTGCATAATTAGAAATATAATATAAATGATGACTTGTGCTTTAAAAATCATTTAATTTGGGGCTCATACAGTTCTTTGCACAATCCATATATCCATTCATTGTGTCAACTACATCTGTACATTTGTTGCCATCATTTTCAAAACATTTTCTTTCTACTTGAGCCCTTGATATCAGTTCCTCTTTTCCCCCCTCCCTCCGCAATCCTCCCTTCACACGAAACCTTGATAATTTATAAATTATTATTATTTTGTCATATCTTCCACTGACTGATGTCTCCCTTCACCCACTTTCCTGTTGTCCATCCTCCATGGAGGAGGTTAAATGTAGGTCATTGTGATCAGTTCCCCTGTTGTCTCCACACCTTTCCCTTTCCCTTTGGGTATCGCTACTCACATTATTGGTCATGAGGAGGTTATCTGTCCTGGATATCCTGTGTTTACAGCTCTTAGTGGTACCAGTGTACATCCTCTGGTCTAGCCAGATTTGTAAGGTAGAATTGGGAGCATGATAGTTGGGGGGAGGAAGCATTATAGAACTAGAGAAAAGTTTCATCGGTGTTACTGCAACTCTGACTGGCTCGTCTCTTCCCCATGACCCTTCAGTAAGGGGATGTCCAATTGCCTACAGATGGGCTTTGGGTCTCCACTTAGCACTACCCCTCATTCACAATAATATGATATTCTGTTCATTGATGCCTGATACCTGATCTTATCAATACCTTGTGATCACACAGGCTGGTATGCTTCTTCCATGTGGGATTCGTTGCTTCTCAGCTACATGGCCGCTTGTTTATCCTCAAACCTTTATGACTCCAGATGCTAAATCTTTTGATAGCCAGGTACCGTGAGCCTTCTTCACCACATTTGGTTATGCACCCACTTTGTCTTCAGCAATCGTGTCGGGAACATAGCATCAGGGAATACCAATGTAACAGAACAAAGTGTTCTTGTATTGAGTAGAGGCCCAATGTCCATCTGCTACCTTAATACTAAACCTATAAATATATGCACATAGATCTATTTAGCTGTCATCATAAAAATATATTTACATATGTACATGCCTGTATTTAGACACCTATAAATGTCCTTTCCCTCCTTCTTTCCTCTATTTCCTTTTATTTTCTACTTGTTGCTCTATCATGTTCAGCCTTCATTTGGGTTTCAGTAATTACTCTCAGGTACATTGCCTTTGATCAAGCCCTACCAGGCCTCCTACACCCTCCTAGCCATCGATTTTAGATCACTTGTTGTTGCCTTGTCCCTGGGTTTGTTAATACCCACTTCTGTCCCCTGCTTCCTCATCTCCTATGTCCCCCTGGAATAGTTGGTCCCATCATTTTCTCCTCCGGATGTTTATCCCACCTACCTTATGTAGATAGAACCGCAGAGATAATAATATGCACAAAAAAACAAGACAGCAAAATAAAGCAACCAAAGAAAACAAAACAACAACAATAAATGACAAAAAGGTCTATACTGGCTGTATACTGTTGCTTTGTTTTCCTCTGTCTTGTTTTCATGCATGTTAGTGTCTCCACAGGTCTGTCTGAATAGGACAGGCTGGATGAACTATCTGGAGGAAAAACAACGGGACTGACAGTTCCGGGGGGACTTGGGGTGGGGGGGTAGGAGGGGTAAGGAAGTGGTGTTAAAAAACACAGGGACAAGGGAAAAACATGGGACCCAAAATGGTAGAGAGGGAGGAGTGGCAGGCCTGGTGGGAAATGATCAAGGGTAAGGTTGCTTAGAGAAGAGGTATTCTCTAGCCTAGGTGGCGATGAAGCATGGTAGTAGGGCAGGAGGAAAGTCAAGGGATATGGAGGAAAGAGCTAGGAGTCAAAGGGCATTTATGGAGGTCTAGACAAAGACATGTACATGCAAATATATATAGGAGGGTGTGGAAATAGATCTATGTGTCTACATTTACAGGTTAAGTATTAAGGTGGCGGAAGGACCTTGGGCCTCTACTCAAACACTCCCTCAATGCATGAATACTTTCTTTTATTAAATTGGAACTCTACTATGCTCACTCTCCCGACACAACGGCTGGAGCCAAAGTGGGTGAACAAGTAAATGTGGTGAAGAAAGCTGATGGTGCCCGGCTATCAAAAGAGATAGTGATTGGGTTCTTAAAGGCTTGAAGATAAACAAGCGGCCATCTAGCTCAGAAGCAACAAAGTCCACATGGAAGAACACACCAGCCTGTGTGATCGAGTGGTCCCGAAGGGATCAGTTATCAGGCATCAAAGAACAAAAAATCATATCATTGACTGCACACCTCCATGATAGGATCGCTGAAGACAAATGGGTGCATAAGCAAATGTGGTGAAGAAAGCTGATGGTGCCCGGCTATCAAAAGAGATAGTGTCTGGGGTCTTAAAGGCTTGAAGGTGAACAAGCAGCCATCTAGCTCAGATGCAAAAAAGCCCACATGGAAGAAGCACACCAGCCAGTGCGATCACGAAGTGCCAAGGGACCAGGTATAAGGCATCATGCAAAAAAAAAAAAGATATATATGTGTGTATGTATATATATGTGTGTGTATGTGTATATATGTGTATATATGTATGTGTATATATATACCATATTGAATGAAGGGGGAAGTGCAGAGTGGAGACCCAAGGCCCAAGTGTCGGCCAATGGAGATTCCCTCATAGAGGGGTTTAGGAGAGGAGATGGGTTAATTAGGGTGCGAGGTAGTACCGATGAAGAGCACAGCTTTCCCCCAGATCCTGGATGCTTCCTCCCACCAACTACCATGATCCGAATTCTACCTTGCAGGGCTGGATAGGGCAGAGGTTGTACACTGGTACATATGAGGGCTGGAGGCACAGGGAATCCAGGGTGGATGATACCTTCAGGACCAAGGGTGTGAGGGGCGATGCTGGGAGAGTGTAGGGTGAGTGGGTTGGAAAGGGGGAACTGATTACAGGGATCCACATGTGACCTCCTCCCTGGGAGAGGGATGGCAGAGAAGGGGGGGAAGGGAGACTCCGGATAGAGCAAGATATGACAAAATAACGATGTATAAATTACAAACGGCACATGTAGGAGGGGGGAGTGGGGAGGGAGGGGGAAACGAAGAGGACCTGATGCAAAGGGCTTAAGTGGAGAGCAAATGCTTTGAGAATGATTGGGGCAGGGAATGTATGGATGTGCTTTATACAATTGATGTATGTATATGTATGGATTGTGATAAGAGTTGTATGAGTCCCTGATAAAATGTAAAAAAAGAAAAGAGGAGAAAAAAAAAGAAAATGATTAGGGCAAAGACTGTACAGATGTGCTTTATACAATTGATGTACGTATATGTATGGACTGTGATAAGAGCTGTATGAGCCCCTAATAAATTGTTTTTAAAAAAAGTTCTAGGTCTGTTTGATGACTTTTAGGAGTGTTTCCATTTGAGTCTGATGGGGTGCCATGCCCTAGCCCCCAAAGTCTATTTTTGGTATTCCCTGGGGACTTCCTTGCTCTGATCCCCTTGCTTTTCTGTTGCACACCCTTAGTGTTTCACCTCGGTGTGGTGGCGTCAGATCAGGTGCAATTCCCGCACTGTGTCTCCAATGTTGTTCCCTGTAGTGCTATGGGTCAGTGAAGGCTGTTGTGTCTCGTGGTGGGGCCGGTCCTCTGGTCCTCTCTGTGCATTGGCTGCTCTGAGCAGGAATATCGTCCTCAGGGCTTGGTGGGCCAGGAAATGCTCTACTATCTCTTCCTCCCCCTTCATTTGTTCTGATCATACATGTCCCTCTCCCTGAGCCATAGCTTCAGTGCTGTGCTCTGAAGTGAATTCAGCAGAGTGGGGCTGTCCACGTAATAGGAGTTGGACCCAGCACCACAGACCTCTCTATTGCTTCCCTGCTTCATGGCAGTATGTTGCATTCACATCTTGGAGCACAGGGTTGAAGTCTGGTCCCTCTTTCCCTATGAAGATATAAACAATACCCTCCTCTTGGGTGATTTGTTGCCCTGTTCTCCCAGTACCCGTGTCTTTTTTCCCCTTTCTACCCCCTCCTTTTCAGTTGGCCACCATATATATCCCTGAAGTTGGTCTGGCCCCTTTCATACTACCTGGACCTCACCCCAGGAATGTTTGTATAGAGTAGCTTTTTCCCTATGCCCCTTTTCCTCCAACACTTGTTGCTTTCTGGTTTTTGAATTGGGCTGTCTCTGAGGGTGTCAGGTAGTACCTCATATACATATAATGATCAGGAACATTTTCTCATATGTTTATTGGCCATTCAGATTTCTGCCCTTGTGAAGCTTCTGTTCAGTTCCTTTTCCCACTTACTCAGTGGGTAATGAGTTTTTTTCTTTGTGGAAGCTAGCAGGGTATTATAGATTTTAGTAATAAGGCCTTTGTCTTATGCATCATTGCTAAAGATGTAGAACTTATTAGGGAAGTTAATACAAGTTATGATCAGTAAACAATAAGGTTACAGTCATTGATCCACTGTAACACCTCTCCTCAGAGTGTTAATCTGGGTAGACTTTATATACAAGAGCAGTTGAATCTTGAGAAAACATCCCTGCCAAGTGTAAATCAAGTCCATAAGCCCAATATTAGTACATATGCCTGATACTAATCTATAAAGTCCTCTTCAGACACAAAACACATTCAATGCAGGAAGATCACAGGCCAGTGGGTAGGAAGTTGTGTGGATCCAATGGCATTGTGAGCATCTCAGTGCTGGCAGGGGTTTCCACATAGATCCTCTGGCTCCAGAGGTCTGGCTTCATCAGCCTCGCTCCATGTGTCTTCTCCTCAAGGATGTCTCACAGGGAGTGATCAGAAAGAGTGTGTGTATCACGTCTCCAAGGAGGAAATATCAGAGTTCCCAGAATCCTCAGGAGAAGGCCATGCCCACACAGAAGCCTCATTGGCTATATCCTGATTGACAGGCCAGACTCCACCCCTCAAATTGACACTAGATATGTAACTAACACACCTCTGTCAGCAGCCAAGTCTCTCTCTGGTCCTCAGCCTCAGTTACATGATCCCTTGGCCCTACCTGTGTGGACCAGGAAGCCTCCTGTTGGTCTGCCTCATAGTCCCAGTCTCAGCAGTTCCCCTCAGTTCTATCTGATGGTTTCCTTGCTGTGGTAGGCCAGGTTGTCTAGGGAAACAATTCCAGTGACACTTATTGTGGCAGTTATATCATCTGTCAACTTGTGCAAAGGTGTCAATTAGGTGGTTTGATGACCTCATTTGAAGGCACAATGGAGATAACTCACTGCAGGCCCGACACATTCTCTCTGCCTTCCCTGTTCTGCTGTTGAGACACAGAGAGCTGGAGGAGACACATGGAGACCTGCGCCAGCATTGAGGTGCTTCCACTGCCACTGGATACACAAGCCCTTCTACCCCCTGGCCTGTGATCTTCCTGCATTCGGCATCATTGCATGTGTTTCATGAGTCTAAAGATGAATTATTGACTACTATTGGACATTTGGGCTAACATTGGACTATGAACTTGATGTAGACTGGACGGGAATGTTTTCTCAATATACAATTGCTCTTTGATATAAAGCTCTTTCTTCTACACATAAGTGTCAATGATTTGCTTCTCTAGTCAACCTGGACTAACACATTCATCTATGGATAAGAAAGAGCTTTCTATCAAGAAGTATTGTATATCTGCCATCCTAGCCCAATCCAACTCAAGTCCATTAGTTCAATGCTAGTCCATAAGTCCCTTTTCAGACTGCGGTAGCTGCTTGCCCATGGTGCAGAATGGTGAGTGGAGTACCAGGAGACTGGTAGGCATAGTCCTATAGATCCAAAGTGGTGGAAACATACCAAGGCTAAAATAGCTCTAAGGGTCAACAGCAGAGTCCCAGCAAGTGTGAAGACAAAAGTGTAGATGGAGAGGGAGTTTCCCAGGTTTCCTGCTTATAAGAAACCACACCCGCAAGGAGGCCTGATTGACAGTTTGAAATCCACCCCTATACTTTCATAGAGATTCAAATTGACATAAAATCATCTAACTACCACATTTACCTAGGCCTCTGGCCTTGGCCTGGCGTGGCTCCTTGCTCCGTGACATAGTCTCCATACCACACCTCTATTACCCTTGTGTTGGTCTCCACCACTTCAGGCAGAGATCTTGAACTTGCTCTTCTTCTGTGGGTGCTAAGATTTCTATCTATGTTTTAGATGGCTCTTATGCATATAGGAAGAATGGCTTTGATGTAGGTGTTGCTTTTGTCTTTTAGTAGAACATACTCCCATGGAAACAAAGAATGTGCCTTGTTTCACATCTTCTACTAAGGCCAGGGTATAATCTCACCTTAACTCTGGCCAGTAATGTTGTAGAGAAAAACAAGAAAGAGAAAAACACCCTCCATACTGTCCAGCCAATTCCTACTCATAGTGACCCTGCAGAACAGAGCAGAACTGGCCCTGTGAGGTCCTGAGATTGTAACTCTGTACAGGAGTAGTAAGCCCTGTCTTTCTCCCTCTGAGTAGGTAGTATTTTCAACTGCTGACCTTGAAGTTAACAGCCCGACACATAACCTCTATACCACCAGTGCCCATCAATATAGCAGAGTCCAGAATTATAATACACCACATAAGGAGTTAAGACTAGGAAGGTCGTATTAACTGACTACAGCTCAGGTTCTTAAATGCTTTTACTTCGAGTTTTATTGTTTAAAAATCAAATTTTCATTTGGAACCACATGAAAGTATGTAAAAGAAATATTTTAGCCATGCATAGGATATTGTAATTTAAAGGTATAGTGTAAAGATAATTTTAATTGTAAATTCAGTGGGCTTAATTCCTATGTAGATCTCACAAATGTATCTTGGGCTTCCACTGTCATCCATATAACTTTCTACCAATGATAATCTTGTTTAGGCTCTCATACTACTCCCTCCTATGACTTCTGATTATATGATTTACAATCCTTCAGTCCTTGGTATTGGTTTGCTTCTTAGTAGACAGCTCACCTAGATCACTGCTCGTTTGGAAACAAGCCTTTAAGACCTGAAACACTATTTTATCTGATAGCTGGGCACCATCTAATTTCTTCACCACACTTTACTATAGCACTCATATCTTTTGTGTTCCCTTCTTGAGGACGAGTATCTAGCAGGGCCATATGTAAGAACTATTTGTTCTCGATTGAGAGCTAGGATTTAGTGTGAGCCCAAAATTATTTTGGATCTCTGATTTTTACCTGGCTTTTGCTCCCTTTAAAGATCTCCTTGTTAACTTGTGGTAGAGGGTTTTATCAATCATCTCCCTGGGGCATAAAGATCTTCTGTTAATGTTATCATGGATTGGCTCCTGGTACTGATTTTTAAAAGCATTGTTGAAAAGGGATATTGGGACAATGTAGGCTAACTTCATATGGCAATACCTGAATTATTCACATGACCAGAATCAATCCTTTTGTGCCTGGATGGTATTTACACAAACAATGAGAGTTGTTTGTGGAAGTCTAAAGGTGCAATTTCAGATTTGCTATTTTTTATGTTGTTTCCATTATCATTGCATTTAGTGATACATATAACTTACAATTTATGACTAACATTTGTACATAAATATTCCTAAAGACTCTTTATGATACGTTATTGAAGATACAGGGAGTGGGTGGTGACATCATGAATTTGTTAATGCAGTTTTTATTATAAGTTAGGAGGGAATTTGTATTTCAGATCATCAACTTTGGATTCAACAGTTTAAAATACTAACCAAACTCTCCACTGGGTTTCCATTGTCCAACTCCTTAGTTTCTACTCTCCCTTTCAAGGACCACTATCTTCTACTACACCCAAGTAAACACCCATCAACCATTGAGTCTCTGCTTTATTGTCCTTTATTTTCTCTACCACCCCCTTTGGCCTACTCTAAAGTATGTTCTACTTCATATGAAAGTCTTTAGCTGCTTTCCCCCCTTTATAACACTGGTCTCATATAATAAAAATTTGTCTTATTGTGATTAGATCATTTCACTCAGGATAATGTTCTCCAGGCCCATCCAAGCCAAGAAGTGTCTAATGGTTTCCTTACTGTCGTTAGTAATGTATGCTATTCCATTGTGGGCATATAACCAGTTTCTTTATCCATTCTTCTACTCATAGGCATTTACGTTATTTCCATCTTCTTGTTATTTTGAAAAGTGCTGAGGCAAACATGGTTGTGCATATGCCTATTTGTGACTCTTATTTCTTTAGCAAAGGGACCAATGGGTCATATGGAATTTCCTTTCCCATTGTTTGAGGTAGCACCGTATCACTTTTCACAGTGGTTTAACATATTTACAGTCCCATCAGCAGTGTCTGAGGATTTCAATCTCTCTGCATCCTCTTCAGCATTTGTTATTTTCTGTTTGTTTGAGGTTTTTTTTTAACATTGCTTTCATTGTTGGTGTAAGGTGGCATTTCATCATTGCTTTGATGTGCATCTCCCACTTTTCTACTTCAATACATTCAATCTTATGAATCTGTATATTTAGATGCAAACCGAACATTTAATTAGGCTTGAACATCAGGTCTGCTTACTGGTAGATCCCTTCCAAGGCCTAATATTAAGAATTTTTTATTATTCTCCTTAAAAAGATTGTTCAAAAATATATAAGATCCAGCCCCACAAAATGTGCCAGTATAATAAGATAAGATACCTGAAAGTGAATGGAGGGCATGTCCGGTTGCTACCATGGAACTAAGAGTTTTTGATAAAACTCTGTGTTTTATCAAACTCCTACTTTATCAAACCTACATAATAGGTTATTTATTAAAATGAGTGTTTACCAGTGATCTGTGTGTGCACTGGATACCTGAGCATGTTTTGTTCTCTGCATACATAAAATTCCTAAACTAAAGTCTCATATACAAAGAGCATGGTTTTCTGTTTTTAAATTGAAAGTGGTAGTGTAAGTATTTCCTGCAGGGGAAGCAAGCTATTTTATGCACAACTTTTCAAAGCTCCACTTTTCTTCCCCATTCCTGTAGCCCAGTGGGCACCAACCTTTTGCTACTTCGCATTCTCTTGAAATTGTAGCTTTTCCTTTTAATGAAATGAAAATGACTGAATTAAAACCAAGCTCTCACATTTTCCAAAGCACTCTGGGGAAGTTATATCATTGTCTTTAAAAGAATTTCTGGGTTGCAGGAAATGTAGAAACACCTTAGAAGTTGTGGCAAAACTTGCATAGGTGATTTTCAGGTACAGACAATAAGAATAAAGGTAACATTACCTTTCTTAAATATTCCTTCCATAGAGAGAACATTTCCTTGACTTTAGCTTATGAAAGGGTTTAATGTCTCCCTATCTTTATGAAAATAAATCTCAATGCATACTGGCAAAACATAAAGTTATGGGTATGAAGAAACACAGCTGAAGAGAAAATTTAATGTTTGGATCCAAGGATTCATAAAATTTTACAAAATTTTACAAAATCATATTATGCTCTGAGAGTCAAAACTGATGGATTAGAAACTTGCTGGTTCTAAATTAGGATTAATCTTCACAGTTTGACATGTTCTGAAAACAATTCAGCATCATGGATTAGAAATATAGATCAGAGCTGACTCTATAACTTATGTTCATCACTGCTACAGATTGAATTTTATCTCCCCAAGATATATTTTGAAGTCCTAATCCAGGTATCGATCCGTGAATGTGACCCTGTTTGGAAATGAGGGGTTCTTTGGTTATGTTAATTAATTCATATGGAGTAAGGTGCCCTGAGCAGTCCCACTCAAGGTGTCTTAGGAAGGGAAGTACAGTCAAAGAAACAGATACACACAGAGGGGGTGTTGCCATATAATGCAAAGACAGATGCATATGCATACAGCCATCAATGACAAGGGCATGCAACTATCAGTAGTAATTAAGAAAGAGGTCCACACATAGAATTGACACAGCCAAGATACTGATCTAGACTTATAGCCTACAGAACCCGAGCACATCAATTTCTTTGTTGTGTTATATGATATTACGTCTGTCCCGACTATGTCAATTCCATAGACAAAGAGGTTCTGTGCCAGCACATGGTTGGTTATGGATCCAACTGTGTGGTGAATAGCTTTTTATTGGCTGATTTTTTCAAAGTATGTCACCAGTTCTTTCTTCCTGGTACATCTCAGTCTGCAAAGGTTCTTTGAAAGCACCCGTTTTGTGATATTTTGTGATGATGGATCTAGGAAACTCTGGCAATATTCCTAGACTTCTGTGTCCCTTTGGGAAAATAATTTAAGTTCTTAAAAATAAACCTTGTTGATCTTCAGTTCTACTCTCCTTGGTGATCAGGGAAGAGACTTTTTATCTCAGATCAGTTGTCAAACAAATACCTCTCCTGCTGGTGGTAGACAGAGCTCACCTGTTTGCTTCATCTCATCCCCAGCAGAAAACTGGGAGCCATCCGTGTCTCATTAGTCTTCAGCATATATGAAATATTTAGCTTAATGTCCCATACAACTAAGACTACACCATTTATGTTTATTCTTATGGCTGCAAGTAGAGGAATATATAAGCGAGCTTCAAACAGTGTGGGGAAATGGAATTAAAAGATAACTGGGAGTTTTTCTCAAACTTTTGAATCCACTTCATAAATATAGGCCTCTAAAGTGACATTAGTTTTAATAGAAACATCAAGAGAACAAAAACATCATAGGCATATTTTGGAATGGGGCACATTAGTAGTGTGCTGAGGGAGATGGTTAAGTGGAATACTGTCTAGTATGCTGACCCGATTCCCACCAGGGGGAGCTAATGAGGACTCTGAGATATGGGGCCACATGATGAGATCTCTCACTGAGATAGAGGATAAACATTGTATTTAGTTGTCTTTTGTGGTCTCAGGATTTAGTTGAGCTTGAACCTAAGAAAGTGTCAATGAATTGAACAAACTATAAAAACTTGCGATAGATTTTTAACTCTTTCAAATTCAAGAGATGAAGAAGCCTTACTACGTTCTTATTTCTAAACTTCCCTTTATTATTTCCTGGTGCCAAATAAGTATTGATATCATGTACAGTAACAATTTTTTAATTTAATGTTTATCCTGATGCTTGCTTGGTGTTTGAACTACATGAAACAAAATGTGCATGAATTGTTGATGAAAAAGTGATTTTCCATAGGCATGTGTGTATATAAATATATTTATATATGACAATGGGGAAATAGATCTAGGTGCATATATTTATAGGTTTCGTATTAAGGTAGCAGATTCACATTGGGCCTTTACTCAAGTGCTCCCTCAATGCAAGATCACTATGTTCTATTAAACTGGCATTCCATGATGCTCACCTTCCCAACACGACTGCTGAAGACAAAGCAGGTGCATAACTAAATGTGGTGAAGAAAGCTGATGGTATCTGTCTATCAAAAGATATAGCATCTGGAGTCATAAAGGCTTGAAGATAAACAAGCGGCCATGTAGCTGAGAAGCAACAAATCCCTCATGGAAGAAGCACACCGCACTGTGTGACACGAGGTGTTGATAAGATCAGGTATCAGGCATCAATGAACAAAATATCATACCATTGTGTATGAGGGAAGTGCAAAGTGGAGACCCAAAGCCCATCTGTAGGCAACTGGACACCCCCTTACAGAAGGGTGTCAGGGAGGAGATGAGCCAGTCAGAGGGCAGTAGCACCAATAAAACATACAACTTTCCTCTAGTTCCTAAATGCTTCCTCCCCACCCACTATCATGATCCCAATTCTACCTTAAAAATCTGGCTATACCAGAGGATGTACACTGGTACAGATAGGAACTGGAAACACAGGGAATCCAGGGTGGATGATCCCTTCAGGAACAATAATAAAAGTAGCAATAAAAAAAACCAAAAGAAAGAAAGAAATACCAGGAGGGTAAAGGGAAGGTGGGAGCAGAAAAGGGGAGCCGACCACAATGATCCACATATCACCCCTTCTCTGGGGGACAGACAACAGGCAAGTGGGTGAAGGGAGATGTCGGACAGTGTAAGACATGAAAAAAAAGTTTAAAATTATCAAAGGGGAATGATTAGGGCAAAGAATGTACATATGTCCTTTATACAATTGATGTATGTCTATGTATGGATTGTGATAAGAGTTGTATGAGCCCCTAATAAAATGTTTTTTAAAAAATTATCAAAGGTTCGTGAGGGAGGGGAAAAAGTGAAGAGATGATACCAAGGGCTCAAGTAGAAAGAAAATGTTTTGAGAATGATGGTGGCAACAAATGTACGAATGTGCTTGACACAATGGATGGATATATGGATTGTGATGAGCTGTACAAGGCCCTAATAAATTGATTTATTAAAAAATAAAGAAAAACTGATTTGCTCAATAGACATTCATTCAATTCACAATAATTTTAAATAGAAACTAACAATATAACCAAGAATATTTATGTAAGAATATATCTAAGAATAGGGGGTTGGAAATTATCGACATAAGGAAAGCATTAACAAAATAAAAACAAATTCACTGGGAAATCAACTACAGAAAATTTTATAGAGATTTTTGGTGGCATAGTCATTACATATTGGGCTGCTAACTTCAAGGGCAGCAGGTCAAAACCATCAGCTGTTCCTTAGGAGAAAACTGAGGCTTTCTACTCCTCAAAAGAGTTACAGTCTTGAGAATGTTCAATTAATAGTATTAATAGTAATAATTAAGTTTCAGGTTATAATTAAAATGTTTTAATGACTGGTTTAAAAATAGAATTCATTCTTTGAATGATCAGACTTTGAGGTGGAAGGTGGATTAGATTTACCCAACCACAGGGTCTCAGAAAGAGCTGGTTTTCTAGTATTTCTCTAGTTTGACCTGAAGGATAGTTTGAACCTATTCCACTCATGAGGTCATTAAGATGTACAGGAGGACTTTAAACCATTGTGAATGTTGGGCATGCTGTTTTACATGTTGAAATAAATGTTTCCAGTGGATGTCATTTAAAAGAGAGAGAGAGAGAGTCTTGAAAACCCACAGGGATTGTTCTACCCTGTCCTGTAGTGATACTATGTGCTGGAATTGGCTTGATGGCTGTGCAGTTTCTGTGTGTGTGTGTGTGTGTGTGTGTGTGTAGTGTGTGTGTGAAATTATAAATGGAAATAAATAGTAGATGGTTTCATAAAAGACAAGATATTAATTTACCTTTAAGGATAATTAGGATCCCAAATATGTTTTGGATTGTGCAGATAGTAAAATCATCAGGGAAAGGATAACAACAACAAAAAATGCATGATGTTTTTCAGAGGCGTGAGAATAAAGGAATACAGATAAAGAAGGAACTCAGTAAGATAGAGCAGAGTCAAACCAAGGGCGCTTGGGGAAAGACATGAAAAACAAGTAAAAACACGCTGGGAAGCTGAATCTATTTGAACTGGGGCATTCCCTCCCGCATGCCATTGAGAATAACAGGGAAGTGAAGGGATAGGAATTTGCTGGGGTAGAGGTGAAGGATTTCAGACACATTGTGCTTGAGGAGATACGCATCATGATAACACGATAACATGCCATGAAGAAGTACAGTTCTGGATAGAGAGAGATATTAGATGCGATCATTTCTCCTTCCCTGGAGGTCATCATGTCTCTGTTAGTTTTTTGTATTGTAGTGGCTTAGATACTAGTGTGAGGTTGGAAGCTGATGTGAATTCGTCTTCATGTAGCCCAGATTCTCAGATCATTTGCCCGGTCTAGAGCTTGAATAGTATGATGAAAAGAACACCTTTCTGATTTTAAACCCTGCAGGACTCCTTGTTCTGTCCAAATAGCTGTCTACTCTTAGTCCATGTACTGGTTCTCCATCAACACAAGGGAGTATTCTCAAAATTCAATTCTTCTCAATTATTACCCACAGTTTTTTATGAATGACACAGTTGAATACTTATCAACAGTCGACAAAGCACAAAATACCTTCCTTTTCAATATTGTCTGCTTTCATCCAAGATCCACCTGACATTTGGAATGTTATCCTTCATTCCAAGTCCTCTTCTCAATCTGGCTTGAGTTTCTGGCAGCTCCCCGTCAATGTTCTGGTGCAGCCATTTTGAAATGTCTTCTGCAACCTATTACTTGCATGTGATATTAATAATATTGTTTGATAATTTCTGCATTCTTGCGAATAATATGGAATGTACCAATGTCCTATAGAATGTACTAATTATGAATATAAGAAAATTCAATGTCATCAATAAAGAAATAAACATATATAAGCTGATATCTGGGCATTAGAATCCGAAAGTGCTGAAACTGGACATTTTGCATCAGGTAAACATATGGGCTACTATTCTGGGAGGGATGAGGAATGTGATCACAGTCAATATCAAAAGGAAAAGTTCAAGATCTATCGAGAAGTCCACTGGCAGTGACACGGTAACATGCACACAAAGAAGGTAAGTTAGCACTACTGTCATCCACATTTATGCCCCATTAATGGTGCCCAAATGAATGTTTTGAAGTTTTTAGCCATTTATTAAGTCTGAAATTGAGCATAGTAAGCTTGATCAAGCATACAACCCAAATGCATTGATATTTACTAGGAACTGAACTATAAAAGGTAGAAACAAAGGTCTGGTACTTGGAAAATACAACATTGTTGATAGAAACAACACCAGAGATCTATCAACATGATAGAATTTTGCAACAAATAATTATTCATTGGATATACCTTTTCAACAAAACAATGAGCAACTATAGCCTTAGACCTCTCTGGATAGCATACATGTGCAAGGAATCAGCTCCATCTGTGGACGTAGAGCATGGAGAAACTAAATGTAATCAGTCAGAACATGACCAGGGTCCTACTTTGGGACAAATCTTCAAGTTTTCATCTGTAAATTTAAACTGAAGCTGAAGAAAATAGAAAAAAGTCCACAAGGGTGAAAAATACAACTTTGAGAGTATCTCAACTGAAATTACAGACCACCTCACTGATGCATTGGACACTGATAGCGAAACACAAGATGAGCTATGGGATGATAGCCAGGAAATCATACATGAAGAAATTAAAACCCATTCCAATGAAAAGGCCAAAGGAAACCTCAGGCGAGACTCTGAAACTTGCTCTGGAGTGTATGCTGGCTAAAAGAACAGGAAACTTTCAAAGAGCAGCTCAAAAAGACAAACTATTCTAATGAAATGTGCGAAGAGTTGGAATTAGAAAATCCAAAAGGGATTCCTCAAGATGAAAGAGCTGAAGAAATATTCAAGCCTTGAGCTGCAATATTGAACGATTCCATAAGCAAAATAACAAACACAGGAAGAATCGCAAGAAGATGGGAGAAATACCAAAGAGACTGAAGTCCCACTCTTTCCAGAGGCAGCATACAGCCGAAACTGATGGAAAAGAAGGAAGAAGTGCAAGCTTCACTGAAGGAATTTGTGAGAGAAAGAGACCTTACAGTCCCATAATCAACCAAATAACTAATAAATGTTTCAATAAATGATGAAAAATTGAAAATCTTCTCGAGTTTATGCCAACATAATTGGAAGACAGCTATACTTCCTAACTGGAAGAGATAAAGCTATGTGCTCATTTCAATGAAAAGTGATCCACCAGAATGTGAAAATCATAAAATAAAACCTTTACAATTATACACCAGTGAAATTTAGTTGAAGAAAATTTAAAAGTGGCTGCAGCAGTACATTGACAAGAGGACTGGCTGAGAGTCATGCCAGGCTCACAGGAGAATGAAAGATGTTGCTGCCAGGTGACTTTTGAATGAAAACCAAGAACACCAGAACTACTATGCTTTATTGATGAGGCAAAAGTATTCAACTGTGTGGACCGTAGCAAGTACCCTAATATGATATCATTGTAAACAGTGGGAAATGCAGAACACTTACATAATTCTTCTCATGTGGAACCTGCACACAAAGAGGCAGCCAACCAATTGCAACAAAGTAATACTGGGTGGTTTAAATTCAACAAAAGTATAAATCAGGATGATATTGTTTCACCATATTTACTTAATCTGTTATTTCCAGTAAATAATCTGAGAAGGTAGACTATAAAAAACCATGGAGTCAGGATCAGAAGAGACTCATTAGCCACCTTTGATATGCCAGTGACACAACTTTGCTGAAAGTGAAGTGAACTTGAATCACATATTGATAATATACAGAGACTGAAGGCTTATGTCTTCTTTGTGTATTATGCAACATAAAGGAAACAAGTGTCCTCACAAATAGATTAACAAGAAATATCATGACAATTAGAGAAAATGGTGAAATTGGCTGTAATATTACATGGTCCTACAATACACACCCAAGGAAGTTTGCAGTCAATATATCAAATTATATATTAAGTTGTGTTTAGAAAATAAACATGACTGGAAAATAATTTATGCCTCTGAGTTAAAATATTGGTTACAGATATTGAATATACTTTTAAAAATAATTTTATTAGGGGCCCATACAACTCTTATCATAATCCATACAGACATCAATTGTGTAAAGTACATTTGTACATTCATTGCCCTCATCATTCTCAAAATATTTGTCCTCCACTTAACCCCCTAGCATCAGCACCTCAGTTTCCCCTCCCTCCCCACTCCCCATCCAATACCTCTATTTTTATGAATTAATATATTTATATAAGAGCACGTCTATGTTTATACCTCTATCTATAGCTTTGCTTCCTAGATCTTTCTTCTGTTTCTTTTTACCTTCCTCATGCCCCACTATCACGCTCACCCTTCTTCTGCCTCTTAGTAATTCCTCTCAGCTGTTGCTCCAACACCACCATGATCTCTATGTCCTTCTCATCATTGATTTTATTTCCCTAGTTGCTCCCCCATCTATGGCATTATTTACTTCCCACTCCCTCCCCCTACTCCTCCACCTATCTCTTAATTTTCTTTTAAAAAATTTTTAATATATATATTTATTTTATTAGTGGCTCTTAAAGCTCTTTTTTAATAAATCATTTTATTGGGGCTCATACAGCTCTTATCACAATCCATACATACATCAATTGTGTAAAGCACCCTTATACATTCATTGCCCTCATCATTCTCAAAATTCGCCTTCCTCTTGGGTTCCTGGAATCAGCTCATTTTCCTTTTTTTTCCTCCCCCTCTCTCCCCACTCCCCCATCCCTCATGAACCCTTAATAATAATTTTAACCTCCTAGAAAACAAACAATTATGTTTTGAAAGAAGTATAACCAGAAAGTTCCTTATATGTTGTTTAGCGGGGGCTTTCCTTTAGAAAAAATACTGTGTTCTCAGGAGGGACCAGTCCCTGGAGAAGGGCCTCCTGCTTGCTAGAGGGTCAGTGAGAAAGAGGAAGTTGCTCAATTAGATGGCTGGACATGGCGGTGCAGCAATGAACTTCAACAGCAATGCTTTTAGAAATAGTACATGATCAAATGGTGTTTCATTCTGTTGTACATTGGATAGCTATGAGCCTGGACTGACTTGCGGGCACTTAACAACAAAAATGAGATGCTGTCCTTGAAAGCACTCCAGAGTGTGAGATCACTGTGACAGAACGGAGTGGAAGAAAAGCCTCCTTCTGAAAAATATAATCACAGACGCTGTTCTGTCACAGAGAAGAACTTCTTTCCTGGACTTTTGGTTTGTTTTTTCCCAGTGAACAGATATTTATCTTTCTAGAACTGATTTCTAAGGAGGATAGTTGAGATTTTCCGGACATTCCCTTTATACACATGAGATCATAGACATATCTTCCAAAGGCCCCTGGATGGATCCCCTTATCCCAGATAACAAGTGAAAATGGAAGCTCCTCATAGGAGCCACTCTAGGAATTTTTGTTTGGTTTTTCATTTGTATTTTATCTTGTGTTTTGTTTTTTTCCACTGTCACACTCAGTCAAGCCTCTTTGCTTTTAGAAGTTTGGATGTGTCCCAGGATTTTCCTCTTGTGTCTCCAGATAAGAGCCAAGATAAAATTTAGTCTCAAAGAATTTTTCCACGCAAATGACCCATTTATCTCTTTTTCATTTCAAACTTAAAAACAGTGCAACCTTCAGAATAAACTGGTTACTAAACAGAGGGTACTGGAGAGAGGACTATCGTAGATCAAGATGATAAACTTGACTTGAACAGTTAAAACCCTGTCACTTAATCTCCCCTATGATACACTTTGCGTTGGATCTGGTTTTCAATATTTTCTGTTTGTTTTTTTTTTATTTTTACATTAGAGTTTATCTCTGATGTATTTGTTCATTGTAGGTAGCCTTCTTGAATCTTTCTTCATGTGTTTGTCTGTTATCCCTTATATGAAACCCAGGATTGGTGAACCTATAGAGAAAAGAACCAGAATAAGGGTTCTTCAGAAGGGTGGGGGGAGGAAGAGGTGGGTGTTATGATGGAGGAAGTTGCAGGAAGGGGGATTCAATATCAAGGAATTCAAGAAGGTAGAAAGTGTTTTGACACTGATTATGGTAACAATTATACAATATTGCTTGATGTGATTGAACTATGAAATGAAATGGTGCCTGGACTAGCTTATTAAAAAGTCTGGATAAATAAATAAATGAAAATAACCATGAGAAAGTGATTTCAGAATACCTTGTAAATATATGCCCATAGAGGTGTAAGGGGAGCCTGGAATAGGAGAACTAGAAACCAGCCCAGGTCTGTCTCACTTCTACAAGTCGTCTTTCTCCAGCGAGTCACGGTGAAACTCCACAGTATAGCCCTTACTAGTCTTTCGTGCTAGTCTAATGCATAGAGTAATGTCATAGCACACACTAGTCTATCGTGCTAGTCTAACGCATAGAGTAATGCCATAGCACACACTAGTCTATCGTGCTAGTCTAATGCATAGAGTAATGTCATAGCGCACACTAGTCTATCCTGCTAGTCCAATGCATAGAGTAATGTCTCAACAACTGACCACCATTACATTTATCCCCAAAATTCCCTG
The DNA here is from genome assembly GCF_050624435.1 of Tenrec ecaudatus. Classification (NCBI taxonomy): domain Eukaryota; kingdom Metazoa; phylum Chordata; class Mammalia; order Afrosoricida; family Tenrecidae; genus Tenrec; species Tenrec ecaudatus. The sequence goes on along the minus strand of NC_134538.1, from coordinate 53,976,117 downwards.
TGTAGATGGTGCTATGACCAACGAGGAAAGGAAAACTACTTTTATACATTTTTAACTTATATGTTTCAGAATGATTACCCTTTAATTTTAAATGCTAAGAAATCTGTCTTTCAAGTCTCTTAACTGGAGAAGCTTGCAGAGTAACTGGAAACACTAGTTAAAGATTTTCCAGAACCACCAAATTCTTGCTACCACAAATGAGAAAATACTCATCACTCCACCATGCCCAAGTATCAAGTATCAAATTTTACTTATCTAACTTGTTGCTGCCACCACCAGGAAAACAATATTGCCTGGACCATTGACATAACTTTGAACCCCCTGAGAAACAATTATCGTTACTGAAACTGCTGTGGCCATGGAAAACCTGCCCAAATTCCTGAAAGCACTAGTTACTGAATACAATAATACAATGGCGGTGACAAAGTCACCGAGTCACTGGTGACCTAGCTGCAAGGGAACTGGAAAGCATGAGGTCTCATAGCAACAGAAATGGATCCATTATCTGGAATATTAGGGACACTTGATAGTGAAATAGAGGTCAGCTGCCTCAAAATACAAGGAAACATGGAGGTGCACTTGACTGCTAACCAAAAGACTGGCGTTCTGAACCCACAATCCATTGCCTTTGAGGAAGATGTGCCCCTCTACCTCTGGAAACCCAAAGGCAATATCTGCTCTGTCCTAAGTGGTCACACCAAGAGCAATGGGATAGAGGCACTGAAAACATGTAAGGTTATCGTGAACCTGACAAGTGACCACAACATCTTTGAAGTCATAAGGGTGAGCTTAAAAATCAGATTCTTCCCCTTGATGACTTCCCTTTGATGAATGTGGAAGTCAAAACTAGATAGACATAAGGACACAAAGTAAAACGGAAGAGGCCACCTTTATATCTGTTATCCTTTGATATTAAAAGATTCTATTTAAGAAAAAAGCTTATACTCCCCATTCTTTGTTTGCCCCAAGCACAACCACAGAGCACCCCTCTTGCTTTTTAAAAATACCATTCATCATTTTTGAGCTTATCTCCTTTTACTATTCTTACATAAATATGCCCACATTAATATAAGCATGGGTTAGATGGTACTTAAGTTCTGTATTTACTAGCGCTTAGCTCTATCACTAGACTAAGTCAGTGCCTCTAAACCACAAAATTGATATTAAGTTGGTATGTGGATAAGGTCACTCAATTCTTATCAAACACGAAGCAATAATATTTCATATGAATGTGTAATTATTTGGTTTAATTTAATATGTAAACTTATTTTTAGATCCATGTTTGTTAGTGCTGCCTCTCTAAATAATCTTGAGGTAAATTATACTATATAAAAACATTCAGGCTCTTATTGTAATGAATCTCATCCTTTGGAGCATGTCTGGGAACATCAGTCAACAGCCTATAAGGCCCTTGAAATCATCAGTACCAGCTAACAGCCCACACCTCATCAAAGAAAAGCAGTTACAGCCATCATATCCGGGGTGTTTTAACGAAATGATTTTTATCAAAAATAGCAGGCTAATGTTGAAGTTGATAATTTGATATGGCATGATATTATAAATACCCAAATGACACTGGAGACACAGTGCGGGAATTGTGCCCAATCTGACGCCACCACGCTGGGGTGAAATGTTAAGGGTGCGCAACAGAGCCGCAAGGAGAGCAAAGCAATGAAGTCCCCAAGGAATATCAAAATATACTTTGGGGCATGGCATGGTACCCCATCAGACTCAACCTGAAAACACTCCTAAATGTCAACAAACAGACCTAGAACTACTCATAGGCTTTTCTTTTTTGGTCATTGTTGTTTTGTTTTCTTTTGTTGCTCTGTTTTGCTCTGTCTTGTTTTTGTACTTATTATTGGCTCTGCATGTCTATCTAGGTAAGACAGGCAGGATAAACAATACAGAGGAAAAAACAATGGGACCGATGATTGCAGGGAGACACAGGAGATGGGGAGGCAAGGGGAAGAAGGGGATGTCAACCATCCCAGAGACAAAGGAACAACAAGTTATCTAATATAGAAGGCAAGCAGGGTATAGAATTCCTGGTAGGGCTTGATCAAGGAAAATGTAGTCGAGAGGAATTACTGAAACCCGAATGAAGGCCAAACATGATAGTGGGATAAGAGGAAAGTAAATGGAAATAGAGGAAAAAACAAGGAGTCAAAGGGCATTTATAGAGGTCTAAATAGAGTCATGTACATTTGTAAATATATTTATATATATATTTATATGTTAAGTATTAAGGTAGCAGACAGACATTGAGCCTCTAACACCCTCAATACAAGAATCCTTTGTTCTAATATCCCCACATTCTGTGATGCTCACTTTTCCTCAATGATCACCAAAGACAAAATGGGTACACAGCCAATGTGGTAAAGAAAGCTGATGGTGCTCAGCTGTCAAAAGATAAAGTGTCCGGAGTCTTAAAGGCTTGAAGGTAAACAAGCAGCCATCTAGCTGAGAAGAAACAAAGTCTACATGGAGGAAGTACACCAGCCTGTGTAATCATGAGGTGTCGATAAGATCCGATATCAGGCATCAAAGACCCAGAACAAAAAATCATATTAATGTGAATGAGGTGGGGTGCAGAGTGGAGACCCAAAGCCCAACTGTAGATAATTGGACATCCCCTTACAGAAGGGTCACAAGAGATAAGCCAGTCAGGTGCAGTATAGTACCAATGAAACATACAACTTTCCTCTAGTTCTTTAATGCTTCCTCTCCCCCACTATTATGGCCCCAAATCTACCTTACAAATCTGGGCATACCAGAGCATGTACACTGGTACAGATAAGAGCTGGAAACACAGAGAATCCAGAACAGATAAACCCCTCAGGACCAATAATGAGAGTAGCGATACCAGAAGGGAAAGGGGAAGGTGGGGAGGAGAAAGGGGGAATTGATCACAATGTCTGTCCCCCTGGTGGACAACAGAAAAGTGGATGAAGTAAGACAGTGGTAGGTGCAAGACATGAAAAAAAATTATAAATTATCAAGGGATCATGAGGGAGGGAGCGGGGGTGGAGGGCAGGAATGAAGAGCTGATACCAAGGACTCAAGAGGAAAGCAAATGTTTCAAAATGATGATGGCAACATATGCACAAATCTGCTTGACACAATGGATGGATGGATCATGAAAAGAGCTGTATGAGACCCCAACAAAATGATAAAATAAATAAATACCCAAATGGCCTTTGGCAGAAAAGGCAAGGTTTGCCACTCTCTTAACTAAAAGTTAAAAGAATACCGAGGGAGAAAAACGGGGATTCTCTGATTATTTTTAAATTTATGAATTCTAGGAAAGTGAAGTCATTTTGAAATAAGTAATAATTTAGTCATAAATCTATACTTTGAAAAAATGACAGGATGATGTATGGATAAATATATTTTTGGATCCAGAGTTGAACTTGTAGGCTATGGTCAATGGCATCTGTAGTATCTTAGTTGTGATTGGGATGTGTTTAAAAGTGTATTAATTATACTATGCTCTATTTTTATGGGAAAAGTAGCATTTATAACTCATCAAATACCTAAGAAGTTTCAATTTTGAGTGTTTTCCAATAACCATGCTTATAATTTGTTATATGGCAAAACAATTTTGCAATACTAGGAATTGGCTTACCTAAAAAAATAGAATAACCAACAACCAAAAGCTCTACATTTGATTCATAGATTACCATAAAATATTTAATTAAAATTTATTGTATATGCAGATTCATTTACCATTTTTGTGTAAGGTCTCTCTCCTCGGTTATACTCTAGAGTTTTATCTTAAAATTTACTAATTCTGCTTTCCATTTCCTTGAGTCTATTACTCTGCTCTTTTAAAGTATTGTCCAATTCTGTTTTCTTTGTACTCATATTCTGGATTTCTAATTTTTTTCTTTTAAGGTTTCTAGTTTTCCCATTTTTGTTGCTATTTTATACAATTTTCTATGATTTTTTTAACTATACTTCTTGGCATCCTTGTATTTAATGGAACTAAAACTAAGACTTCCTCTTGAACTCAAGAACAAGACAGAGGTACCGACCCTCACTTGATTTTGCCAAATATTATAGTACAGGTCATAGCCAGGGCAATAAGACAAGAAAAAAATGTATTTGTACTAGAAAATAAGAAGTAAAATTATCTCTATGTGGGATTTCATAAGCTTATAGATAGAAAATGCCAATCAATCTGCAAAAAATAAATTCTAGAATAGAGGAGTTAAACCAAGTTTCAGGTTATTATTTCAACAAATAAGTCAGTTGTGTTTCTAATGTGAGATCTGAAAGGCAAAATAATAAAACAATTCCATTAACCATGGCAACTAAGAGAATAATGTATCCAGTAATAAATTTAACCAGAGATATAAAAGTTTTACATAATTGAAATTATAAAGCACTGATAAGAGATTAGAAAAGACTTACATAGCAATGTGATGCATGTTCATAGATCGGAAGACTTAATATTATTAAGATGCCAGTACTCAGTAAATGAAGATGTGGAGGTGAAATCCGACCTCTTCACAAGGGGCGAGTTTAAGAATTGAATTGCACTGAGTTGGCCAAGGCTGATTCCTAAGGAGCTGAGGGTAGACATGCCTCTGCTCCCTCACCTCCTTACCAACTGTGACATCAACTATCTTTCTCATTGCGCTTTCTACTTCTCAGCGAGGTTTGATAACTCATTGCAGTTTCTAGAGCTTGAAGACAATACTCAGAATTGTGGAGTTAATTGGAGAAGCTAACAGCTTACAATTAGGAATTCGAGGTGATTATTATGAAGTTCTTTGGTCAGGATAGTCTCTTCTCAACCATGCCTGCATGCACTTTTCTTTCTAATTGTTGGCCTCTGTTCCACATGGCCCCTTGGCCTCTGCCCTGCCTTGTTATGGGGCTCTTTTAAGGCTGCCTATAAATGCCCAAAGGGCATACCATTCTGCCTTCAGCCTCATCCCAAAGGTATTCAGATCTACGTCTACACGTTGGCAAACCTAACTTTTCCAAATTAGTGCCTAGACACACCCCACTCCACAAAGCCAGAACTGCCTGGAGTAGTTTGCTTTGTTTGTTCTGTGGGCTTTGAAATCGGATGCTCTGGCTCTTGCTCTGCTATTCTTTCCTTTGCTATCACAGCTGTCTCCCGGATTAAGGAGGCTCACTGACAGGGCTCTCATTGTTTAAAAGGATGCACTCCACTCCTATCCTTCTCTTGGAGGATCTGAAACTTCCCCATTCCTATATCTGTGATGCCATATTTTAAAATACCCAGCAGGAGAGAAAACTGACCAGTTGCCTATTCAGATGTCCAAAATTCTACAAGTACACTTAACCCTGTTAACAATCACTTAGAATTGAATTGTCTGGTCCTATCAATATCTCACTCCATACTTTCTAATGGAGATCCATCAGGAAAAAGTCCTTTAGTGCTGTGTTACACAGATAATAGCTCAAAGAGCCTCATCAAATGTACTGTACTGTCCAGTGCTATCTGTACATCACTGCAATCCTCATTGAAATGACAAAAATTTATCTTTTCTGGGTGCTCTAGAGAAGTAAAACCAGTGATTCTTATATATGTAGGTAGAAACAGAGAGAGATACATTCATCTCAAGGAAATGTTTCACATAGTTAAAGGGGCGAGCAAGTGCCAAGTCTGTAAATCAGATATCAATCTGGAGACTTCTCTTGACTCACGAGGACAGAAGCCCAAGACTGACAGATAAAACAGAAAACTGTTGCCCACAAAGGTAAATGAATCCAAGCCACCAGGTAAACTGGCAGGATACATTCCACTTGTTTGCCAACCGCTTGGAAACATCTTCTGTGAAGCAGCTCCCGTCTTATTTGTGATTTTACATATGCAATAATCTCATCTTCCTTTCAAGTAACGTGTCTTTTGCTTCTAGCTGTCAGTTGAATAAATGTCTGAATGCTATAAAAGATTGTGGGCTTCTCATGGACATGGGCCCAAACTGATTTATCAAGGCTAACTAGAAATTATACTTGGCACTTGTATATCATTGTTGAATTACAATATCCAAATATGCATTTAGTCAGCAGATATTGATCAGGGAGTTGTTAGGTGCCATAATCAGCCCATGTAAAATAAGAACAGTTTCATTGTTGTAATTTGCTTCTGACTTGTCGTGACTTTATGTATAAAAGAATGAAATATTGCCTGATTCCAAGTTGTCCTCACAGATGTCAAGTTAGAGTCAACTGTTGCAGTCACTATGAAAATTCATCTCATTAAAAGTCTTAATTTTTTTTGTTGTTTTAGCTGTCCTTTTGGCTACCAAGTTTGACATTTTTCTCCAATGATTGGTGCCTCTTGATAACATATCCAAAGTACGTAAGAGAAAATCTCACCATTGAACTTCTATGAGACATTCTGGCTGTACTTCTTCCAACAGAGATTTGGTCTTTATTCTGGACGTCTACGGTATAATTAGTGTTCTTCACCAAAATCATCTTCCAAAGGTATCTATTCCTCTTTGGTCTTCTTTATTCATTGTTCACCTTTTGCAAGTATATAAAGTGATTGAAGATAGCATGGCTTGTGTCAGGCACACCTCAGTCTTCAAAGTGATATATTTGCTTTTTGACACTATAGAGAGATCTTTTGCAGTATATTTTCCCAATGCAATAATAAATGTAGCCTGGGGAGTGGACAACAGAAAAGTGGGTGAAGGGAGATGTCTGACAGTGGACATGACAAAATAATAATAATTTATAAATTATCAAGGGTTCATGATGGGGGGCAGGGACAGAAAAAATGAGGAGCTGATACCAAGGGCTCAAGTAGAAAGCAAATATTTTGAGAATGATGAGGGCAACAAATGTACAAATGTGCTCGACACAATGGATGGATATATAGATTTTAATAAGAGTTGTATGAGCTACCGACAAAATGATTTTTTTAAACAAAATGATTTTTTAAAAAACAAAAATAAATGTAGCTTGACTTGCTGACTGTTCCTTCTATGGTCGGTGATTATGGAAACAAGAAAATAAAATCCTTGAACGCTATCATCTTTTCTCTATCATGATGTTCATTAGTGGTCCAATTGTGAGAATTTTCGTTTTCTGTAGGTTGATGTGTGACCCCACTGAAGCTTTGGAGGAAGTATTTCATCTCATCAATAAGTGCTATAAATCTCATCACTTTCAGAAAGCGTGGTTGTGTCACCTTCATACTGCAGATTGTTAATGAGGTGTCCTCCAATCCTGATTCATAAATTTTACCTTGTTGGATTGTTTGCTTAACATGCGGGTTGAATACGCATGGTAAATGGATACGACCCTGAAGCACACGTTCTAATTTTAACCCACACAGTAGGTATGCAATATTTCTGTTGTTCCCTACTTTTAGCTAAGATCCATCTGATGTCCTTTAAACATGTTTTCATTATGTTCAGCAAAATTTGACTTTTATGTGATATATTATGATAGTATTCAATAACTTCCACCTTCTGTTGGATAGCTTTTCTATGGAATGTATATAAAAATGTATCTTTTTCAGTTGGTTAACTAGATAGCTGTCTTCCCTTTTTTATATAGATGAGGAAGCACTCTAATGTTACATCCTTTAATTGAACATTTCTATTAGCATTTAATTTATTCCTGTTTTTTTAATCAGTGCTTTCAGTACAGTGTGGGCTTCCTCCAGAGATTGTTGAGTATAGTAGTGAGGAGTTAATTGCCCAGGAAATATTTAAAAAGAACACGCACTAATATAATAAATGACTTATGTGATATAATTCAAATAGTATAATAAATTCATATAATAAGTGATCTATGTGATAGTGAGTTATTTGAGCGATTTGGTAGTGAGCAATTTGGGATATGATTGTCAACAAAGTCTTCCATGAGAATTGACATGGTAAGGAACAGGGTTACTGTTAATGATTTCAAAGGCTATGATTGACACCAATTGTCATGGGAAAGCAGGGACAGGGAAGAGCTTCAGCTAGAAGAACAAAGGACCTAATGATTAAACACCAAGGGGAATAGGAACTTTCACCGGCAGAAGTCAGAGAGGAAAAAAGAAGTCAAAGTGTGAAAGGACAACAACAAAAGCCAGGGAGTTGCGGTGGGAAGTGGGAATTAAAAGAATTGGTACAGTTGCGGTGGGAAGGTAGTATCATATCACAAGGATTCAGGCAAGTATGATGAGATCTTTGAATTGTGTTCTTGGTGTAGGATGAGAACAGCAAAAGTTTTGTGGAGGTTACTGTGTGATTTATATTTTCAAAATATCACCCAGACCAGTGGATCAGGAAAAGGGACTGGGAGGCTGGTGAGGTATCCCATCTTACTCCAAAGGTGCCTTAGGCAATGCTGTGGCATTGAAGGTAAACAATAGGAACGGATTTGACGTGCATTTTGGCAGCAGAACAGATGGTACAAAATGATAGATGAAATATGGAACATAAAAAGATAAAATCAGCATGTGCCTATGAGCTTTATGATACATTTCTAAGTCATCACATGCTAAGTCTTTTATCAGTGACCTTATATGGACTTACCTGGCTCACTTACAATGTTTACACATGCAGGTGCACATGGTCTATTCCTCACACTAGCAGTTATCACACTAGACCAGATTATTTCTTTTATTGTGCTTTCTAGCACCAACTTACCTGTGTTGTAAGTCATAGGAGTAAGGAAGTATATCCCCAGGGTTACATAAGAATACCTTGGAGTTATCTTTTGTGTTTGGGTATATGAAAATTAATACCAGTCTGATAAAGCAAAGGGGTTGAAGTAGAAGGCATATAAGGAAAACTAACCTGATTTTCTCAACATCCCCTTAACCAGTGTTAAGTAGAACGGTATATATCCCTCTGCTCTATTTAGGAAATGGCTAGGGCTCATCTATTTAACATTCCTTATAGGAAGAACAGGTATCTGTACCCCCTTTTGCTATAGAAACTCTTCCAGTTTGTCTCTTCAACATATGTCCAGGAGCCCAGTTTGACCAAGGGGCTCGTGACAGTTGCAACAAGCCCTTTCATGGGATGGCTACAACCTACTTCTGACCTACAGTCACTCTTCCTACAGAGAGCCTACACATATACCTGCGAGATGACTCCTGTACTACATATTTCTGTTAAAAACAGATTTGGATTCTTTCTGATTATACTGCAAGTCTACTTCAATTATTTCCAGCATTCAAATCTCAGCGGGGCTATCTCTGAACCTTTCTGTCTCTTCCTGAAAGAAGCCACAGACCTTTCTGATCATCAGAACTTTGTTCCTGACCTTCTCAGTCACACTTCTATATCTTGAAGGACAGTTCTTAAGTTTCCCTAAAAGACAGGGAAGATGAACACGGGCTCAAATCCTGTCTCTTTCTCTACCATGGAGGACACCTTCCACGGTGCCCAGGGAAATCATCTATAAATATTTTGAAAGGATCGATTCATAAAGTTCCCACAACTGCACAAGACCTGCTTAGAGTATTAAAAAGTAAGAGCACTACTTTGAGGACACAGGTGTGCCAACCCGAGTCATGGCATTTTCCTTTTCCTGTATGCACGCGAAAGTTGGACATTGAGCTAGGATGACCAAAGAAGAATCGGTGCATTTGAACTGCAGTACAGGAGAAGAATGCTGAAAGTCCCGTGGACTGCTGAAAGGACGAACCAGTCTGTCTCAGAAGAAGTACAGTCAGCGCGCCCGTTGGAGGCAAGGATGGCAAGAATTCATCTTACAGATTTCTCCGACATATTGTTAGGAGGAGCCAGACCCTGGAGAAGGACATCAAGCTTGGTGGAGTGGAGGGGATGTGAAAAGGAGGAAGGCCTTCAAGGAGCTGGATTGACACAGTGGCTGCAACATTGGGCTCAAGTATAAGCACAATGATGAGTATTTCCATATCTGACAATGTTTCAACTCTGTCCTTAATGTCCTTCATGGATATATCCTCAGAAGTGGACAGTCTATTCCTTCTTCATACTCTTTTCTTTGTCTGGAAGCTCTGAGGAAATCTGTTAATTGGGGGTGATACTGCTGGTATTTAAAATACTGGTGACATAGTTTCCAGAATCACAGCAACACACCAGCCCCCACAACACTACAAAATGACAGACTAGTGCTGGGATGAAACATACGAAAATCTGTGAGGCTGGCCCAGGACTAGTCTGGCAGTGTTTCCTTCTGTTGTACATGGGATCACTATGAGTTTGAACTGACTCCACTGCACCAACACACACACACACACACACACACACAAATCAATACATTTGAACTATGGTGTTTGTGAAGAATATCGAACGTACCAGGAACTGCCAAGAGAACAAACAAATCTGTCTTGGAAGAAGTACAGCCTGAATTCTCTTTAGAGTCCAGGATGGTGAAACTTCCTCTCGTGTTCGTTGGACATGTTATCAGGAGAAACCAGTCCCTGCAGAAGAACTTAATTCTTGGTACAAGTGGAGGGGCAGAAAAAAAGAGGAAGTTCCTTGAGGAGATGGATTGACACATTGGCTACAACAATGGGCTCAAACCTAAAGACCATTGTGGGACGACACAAGATCATTCTGTCAGACATAGAGTAGCAATGAGTTGGAACCCACCTGAGAGTACCTAACAACAACTAACACGGCCAAGCCACGAAACCCAATCTGCTCAGTCTACTGGAACTGGCATTCAAGCCTTGGCTTCTAATGGAAAGCATTTCCTTCAGCAGCACATGCCACTAGGTGCCAGTATTGTTCTGTGTGTGACCCTCATATAGGCTTACCATTCTTGAAAATGGTGACCTCAAAAATAATGTTGAGTGGGAATTCCAGTCAGTAAATACCGTTATACTTCTGAGGGTAAGTTAAAAAGTACAGTTACAAATCATAGAACCCTATTAGTCAAACAAAATATCATATCAATGGGAATTAGGGGGAGGGCAGAGTGGAGACCCAAAGCCCATCAGTAGTCAATTAGACACCCCCTGTCAGAAGGGCCACAAGGAAGAGATGAGCCAGTCAGGGTACATTTTAGTACTGATGAAACATACAACTTCCCTCTAGTTCTTTAATGCCCCCTCCCCACTGTCAAACCCCAATTCTATCTTACAAATCTGCCTAGACCAGAACATGTACACTGGTACTGATAAGAGCTCACAGCACAGGGAATCCAGAACAGATAAACCCCTCAGGACCAATAAGAAGGGCAGAGAAACTAGGAGAAGAAGGGAACGGGGGGAGGGAGAACTGATCACAATAATCAATACATGGCCTCCCTCCCAGGGGGCAGACAGCAGAAAAGTGGGTGAAAGGAGATAGTGCTTGTTGTAGACATGAAAAAAAAAAGGAATAATTTATAAATTATCAAGGGGACATAGGGAAAGAAGGGTGGGTGTGTTAGTCTGGGTACTTTGGAGAAACAAATCCACAGAAACTCATATGTGTAAGAGAGAGTTTTATATAAAGGGTAAGTGCACATCAAGAAAGTATCCCAATCCAGTGCTGCCCAAGCCCACAAGTCCAACATTAGCCCATATGTCCTAGACCAATCCACAAAGTCCTCCTCCATCTCACAAAACACACGCAATGATGCCGAATGCAGGAGGAAAGCTGAATCAGTGGATATGTAAGTATCTTAGTGCTGGAAGGGGTCCCCACATGGCTTCTCCAGCACCCAGGGCTGCATCGGGGTAGGTTCATGTGGCTTCTCCTCAGGGATGTCTTGCAGAAAGTGAGCCTTGCCAGCTGAAGCAGGGAACTGGCTAAGGCAGCTACAACCTGGTCTAACCATCAGAAAGCAAGAGACCTGAGAACTAGAAGGCAAGGTTCACTGAGCCATTTATTCCTCTGCCCTTCAGTTAACCCCGCATATGTTTATCGGCCAGGTTGACACAATAAACTTTAACTACCTCAGTGGGGGAGGGAGGAAAAAAAATGAAGAGTTGATACCAAGGGCTTAAATAGAAAGAAAATAGTTTGGAAAAGATGATGACAACATATGTACAGATGTGCTTGACACAATGGATATATATATGAATTATAAGAGCTGTAAGAGCCCCCAATAAAATAAGATTTTTAAAATATATATCAAAATATGTTGGAATTTTTTCTCAACATATCCCCACCTAAATCTGTACACTTGAGAAATCTGTGTTTCTGGTTTTTAAGTCCTCCCCAAAGAACTCTGCGCTCTTCTATTTCTACCATGTTAAAGAGCACTGAGGATGAAAGACAAGGCTCTCTGCTCCCTCAGAGCTGTAGTCTTGGAAAATCAGAGACAGCTCTACTCGGTTCTGAAGGGTTACAATGAGTTGGAATTGACTTGGTGGTTGTAGGTTGGGTTGTTTGTTTGTTTGTTTGTTTGTTTCCAAAGTACTCAAACTGTATTCCTTTTCAGTGTTATTTTAATTGAGAGAACAAAAAAGAAGTCTGAAGGGACCAGGTCAGAGTTATATGCAGGGAAGGTAAGGTTTCCCAATGAAGTGCTCCTAGGACAGTCCTTGTCACACTAACAAGGTGTTTTGTTGAAATGGGCGTGGCGGGGGGTGGGTGGGGGGAATCACCCGTACACTTTTCCTGGCTTTGACTCATGAATTCAGTTCTCAATTTTCTTCAGTTTTAAAATAATAAATTTATTATTTAAAATACTATATCCATGTGATTATCCAGTGTCTTGTAAGTAAATAGTCCTTTGAAGCCCAAAGAAAACAGTTGTCATGTCCTTTTGAGGCAACCTTTCATTCTTGAGTTTAACTGGACTAATAGATCCTTTGAAGCAATTGTTTTCACTGGACCTTTTGAAACCACCCTATCAAGTTTAAGACAAGTGTATTACTAAGAGAACTTGTCTGCATCCATCCACCAACAGGAAAGACATCCTGAAGTGTGTTCTGTTTGTAATAAAGGTCTGCAAGCATGAATTGGAAGCTTAGTAGGAATAAGATGTCACTTGTTGAATTATTGTAAGCTGCCATGGAGTCTGGTCTGCCCCATAACTATGCTGTGCATAACAGAAGGAAACACTGTCCAGTCCTGTCTCATCTCACAATTATGTCTAAGCTTGAGCTCATTGTTATAGTCACTGTGTCGGTGGATCCCATTGAGGATCTTCCTCTTTTTTGTTGTTCCTCTTCTTTACCAATGATGGTGTCCTGCTCCAGGGACTGGTCCCTCCAGAAAACATGTCCAAAGCATGTAAGATGAAGTCTCTCTATCCTTGTCACTAAGGAACATTCTAGATGTACATCTTCCAAGACTGACTGATTTGTCCTTTTCACAGTTCATGGTATTTTCAATATTCTCCAGCACCACAATTCAAATATATCGAGTCTTTTGTTTTCCTTATTCAATATCCAAATTTTCACATGCATAAGAGAGAATTGAAAGTGCCATGGGTTGGGTCAGGCATCCCTTAATCCTCACAGTAACATTTTTGCTTTTCAATGCTCTAAAGAGGTTGTGTGCAGAAGATTCACCCAAAGCAGCTTATCTTTTGATCTCTTGACTGATCTCTTTCATGAGAACTGACCATGGATCCAATGAAGACAAAATCCTTGACTGCTTCGACCTTTTCTCCATTTGTCATGATGTTACCTACTGGTCCAGTTGTGAGGATTTGGGTCGTCTTTACATTGATTGAGTTGTAATCCATACTGAAGCCTGCAATCCATGATCTTCATCAGCAAGAGCTTCAAGTCCTCCTCACTTCTGCAAGCAAGGTTGTGTCATCTGCATATTTTAACACATAGGAGCTCTATGATTGAGTGGTTTTTAATTATTGGATAATTATTACAATTATTCCTCCAATCCTGATGTGACTTTCTTCTTTATATAAGTCAGCTTTCTCTGATGAGTCACTCAACATATATATTGAACAATTATGGTAAAAAAAATACAACCCTGAGGCACACCTTTCCTGATTTTTAGCCATGCAGTGTTCCATTGATCTGTTCCAATAACTGCTTCTAGATCCATGTACAAGTTCCTCAATGACACCATGATGGAAACTGGAATCCTCATTTTTCTCAAAGTTTCTACATCATTTACTATGGTCCACACAGCTGCATACCTTTGCATAATCAATAAAACACAAGTAACATTCTTCTGGTACTCTCTATTTGAGCTAAGATTCATCTGATATCAGCAATGGTATCCCTTTTTCCTCATCATCTTCTGAATCAATGTGCTGCTGCAAAAGTTATTGGAAAATCTTCAGAAAAAATTTGTGAGTCATGTCAATGATATTATTATTCCATAGTTTGAGCTTCTGGGGTTCACCTCTCTTTAAAATGGGCACACATATGGATCTCTTCTGGTCAATTGGCTCAGCAGCTGTCTTCCAAATTTCCTGGCATAGACAAATGATGGTGTCCGGGGCCTCATCTGCTTGCTGAAACGTTTCAATTGGTATTTTCTCAATTCTGGGGACCTTGGTTTTGGTTACTGTTTTCAGTGCAGCTTGAACTTCTTCCTTCAGCACCATTGGTTCTTGCTCCTGAGACGATGGAGTGTTGACTAGTCCTTTTTGATACAGTGACCCTGTGTGTTCTTTTCGTCTTCTCTGAATGCTGCCTGCATCATTCAATATTTTTCCATAGAATCTTTCAATATTGCAACTCAAGGCTTGAATTTTTTGTCTTGAGTTCTCTCACTTTCAGATATGCTGAGCATGTTCTTCCCATTGGGTTTTCCAATTCTAGGTCTTGCAGATTTCATTATAATAGTTGGTTTTGTCTTCTCAAGCTTCCCTTTGTGATTTTCTATTCATCTCTGATTTCATAGCTTTATCCATTTGTGTTAGCTACTGTACGATTCAGAGCAAATTCCAGGAGCCCTGCCGGTGTACTGGTATGCGTTGGGATGCAATCGCATCTATGGAACCACCAGCTGCTCGGCAGACAAAGCCAGGCTTTCTATTCTTATAAACATTTACAGACTCAGAAAGCCACAAGTGGGTCGCTATTGCAAACTAAGTGGGTTCAAACATGCCTCTGGGATCAGTGGAGGGTTGCGGACAAGTTACCTCAGAAACTTTTCTTACTTTACTCCCTTAGGCTGCATTCACAAAAAGGCCCAGTCTAAACAATAGCTTCCTAGCACATCGAGCTAATTAGTCCAATTGAAAGCAGGGAGGTTAGCTCAGAAGATTATGGACACTGGTCTTCAGAATTCCAGAGGAGTAATCGTGAGTAATCTCTAAGAACACAGAAGGGTCCTGGAGGCTTGTTAGAAGAAATTTGCAGAAAATTGGAAATTACACTGCTAAGAAAAATTCCAGAAAGTAGTACTAATATTTTAATTGATTTTCATAGAATGCAAACATCATAATTAATTTCACAGGAGAGTATTGTAATAAGGAGATGATCAGTTTTCTTTGTTTTTATTGTTGCTGTTAAGAATCATTGTAAGTCTCCAAAGTTGCACATAAAAATTGCAAGGATGCAGTTGCTATGTCATAATAATTTTGGATAGAACTCAATACTGTATTGAAAAAATTTTAACATATGCTCATGTAAAAGACAAAATATGTTGTTACTTCATTTTGAACTTCATATTGTTTATTATTTCATGTGAGCTTCATTTCATTTAAACTTCATTGTTTTATAAACTCCATCAATGAAACGGCTTCATCTAGTTCTTATTTGGGAGCACATTTGAAAGTTTTTCCATTTATTCAGTGAATAACATTCCCTTTTGTGTTTCCCTTAGATGGGGTCACTTAAAATAGTTATATCACTGCTTTTGCTATTAGTTGCTGTCAAGTTAGCTTTTACTCATAGCTACCTTATATATAAAGGAAATGGTCCTATTCTATCTTAATAGCCATTTTGCATATAAGAGAGCTTTAAAAAGTTCATGGGATAACATGCTAAGTGTGTGTCTTCTTACTGATTTTATATCATAAATATATTTATGAAACCCATACTACCCTCCTACCAGCAAAAAAACTTTAAAAGCATTATACAAGACTCATAGTCAACACTCATGTTGGCTTTCGGTTGTCCCAAACATATCATATAATCCTTGGTCTTTAAATCAAGTAAAACTCTTTGTCACTTCAATCTGCTGATTATTTTAGATCCATCCCTTGCTGCTTCCTTACCTATTGATGGGAACAAATAACTACAAGAAAAAACAGCTTCAAACAGCATACATCTATTATACTTTTTGAGGATAAGAAATCCAAGTGTAGCTCAACTTCATCTATTTTGTAGGATGACCTCCTCATTTGAACTTCAAAGGGTTTTGGACACCATGTTAGCACTGAAAACCCTCAGTCTCAGTTAAACTGGGAGGGTTGTTCTACCGTAATCAAGGTGTGGGGTGAGCTGATTCATCTGAAAGCTCAGCTGAGGCATGCATTTCCAAGTCCCATTTCCTGGCAGACAGTTGGACGGATGGTCTTTTTCCCTTTCTGACTCCTAGGCTCATCTGGGTTCCTCCAAAAGGGAAGATGGTTTATCAGAGAAGTAGTGTTAATGAAACCAGGAAGACAAGGAGGGAATTTGTAAGCAAGAGTTACAAAGTAATAGTCTATCACTTTGTCATATTGTGTTGGTGAGAAACAGGTTACTATGTTTAATGTACACTATGTTAATTACACATTAACATTAATACCAGGAAGTGGAGATCATTGGTGAAGATTGCTTTAGAAGCCTCTTGAACACACTCTCTGTCAATAACCTTATTCTAGAGCAATGGTTTTCAACCTTCCTAATGCCACGACCCTTTAATACAGTTCCTTGTGTTGTGGTGACCCCCGACAATAAAATTATTTTCATTGCTACTTCATAACTGCAATTTTGCTACTGTTATAAATTGAGTGATCCCTGTGAAAGGGTTGTTCATCCCCAAAGGGGTCGTGAACCACAAGTTTAGAACCACTGTTCTAAAGTCATGCTAAGAACCCAGTTTTTCCTAGAACCTTTGAAGTTTCTTTTGTTTTTCATTTTCATTATTCATTGATATTTATAATAAAATTATTTTCCTTGTATGACTTAAAATTATACATAGTCCTAAAGAATCAAACCCAATTTCGTCCCCATTTTATGAATAACTGATGTCCATAACTTCAATTCCTCAGGTATAGTTAGTAATTCAACTTCTCTTTTTTACAGCATTATGTAAGTATTAATTACTTTACTCTTGTTGTAGCTAGGTCTCATTGAGTTGGTTGTAACCCATCATGACCTTGTGCCCAGTACTGTGCCATCCTCATAAATAGTCCCATGCTTGAACCCCTTGTGACAGCACGGTGTCAGTCCATCTTGTTGAGGGCCTGGCTCTTTTTCGCTGCTCCTCTGCTTTACCAAACACGATGTCCTTCTCAAGGGACTGGTCATTCTTGACAACATGTTCAAAGTATGCAAAATGAAGCCTTGCTATCTTTGCCTCTAGAGAACATCTGGTCGTACTTTTTTCCAGACAGATTGGTCTATCCTTTTAGCCGTCCATGATATTTCAATATTCTTCTCCAGTATCACAATTCAAATGCATCAATACTTCTTCAATTTTCTTTATACAGAGTCCAATTTTCATATGCATTTGAGGCAAGTGAAAATATCAGGGCTTGAATCAGTCACATCTAAGTCCTCAGAGTAATATATTCGCATTTCAATACTCTAAAGAGGCCTTGCACCTCAGATTTACCTAAGGCAAAGTATCGTTTGATCTCTTGACTGCTGCCTATCAGAACATTGATTGTGGATCCAAGCAGGACAAAATCCTTGACCACTTCAGCCTTTTAAAATTTTCTTTATTCCATGACAATTAGTCATCTAGTATTTGCTTCATTCTCTATACCATCAAGTCCTGAGGAAAGTCGCTTTTGTTGTGGTGCTATTTTAACTATCCATTTATATAAATGGGAGTTTCATTTCCCCTATAGCATCTATTTAATAAATTCTGTCTTCAAGCAGCAGCTGGAAATGTGATTATTTCCAAGTCCAGGGAAACAATTCTAATTGAAGATCTATGAGAAAAAGCATGTGTCCCAAAATGTGGACTGCATAAGCCAGGTGGTATGAATAATTTAAAACAGATATCTTCAGAAATCAGAGGCAATTAAGTCAGTGGTTGAATCACCATATAAAGTATCACACCCTCCTATTTCACCTGCTTTCAGAGCTTCTGGGGAAAGAAAATACTTAAGAAATGTAAATATCATAGTGTCTCTGTATAATGAATCATCATGCAAGTAAGAGTCATGTAATTCCTCACAGTGAGAAGGTTTTCATGACTTCTGATACAATAGTAGTCACCACGATAATTACCAGGTTGCTCTGTTGGAGCCTGAATAGAATTTATGAAAGCACAGAAAAATGATTGTACTTTTCCTACACATGAGAGGTATTTATAAATATTAAACAAAAAGAAGATATTGTTTCTATAAAGCTCCATATGCACATATATCACAGTAACTCAGTAGTTCTGATTTTTTTAAAAACCTCATAAATTTTCTTTATTTACCCACTGATTGAAAGATGGCATAGATTAGATCCATATAAGAATTTTTTAAAAGTAAAACATATACTGTTTGGGATCAACATTAGTCAAAATTAACCCTGCAGTTGTATAAACCAAACCATGCCACTCCAAAAAAAAAAAACCACCTCGGCAATACATATGTCCCATTTAGGTAAAGGTAAGAGAAAAAAGTCCCGATGCCTTTATCAGAGGTTAATGTATCAATGTGTAGAGAAGTTTAAAAAAAGACATACTTTGATTTCACATGTCATCCTTTTTCTTGCAGGCACACTTAAAATGGTTTGTAGTGGTATTCATTACAGCATTGTTATCATAATACATTGGAAGACATACTTTACATCTATATTAATTCGATGAACTAGAATCTCCTTGCATATTAAAAACACTATTAAAAACTAAATGTGTGTTTGTGTGTGTATATTCCAGTGAATTACATCTAGAAAATTGTAAAGTGAAAAGAAACCTCTCCACTGCTCAGCTGTCCACAGTGGGCAGAGTGAAAAGATTATTTGTATTTTTCACAGTCTTTTAAAATATAAATATACATTTACATAAAACATCTAAGTGTATATATTATAATATTCGTTAGCAAATATCAGTGCATGACTTTTGTAAATTTACATAGTATTAATGGAATTTAAACAAAGTTTCTGTTTAACAGGGCAATATAGTTCTGTTGTATATAAAACTAACTACGACATGAAAAGTTATTTTGTTCTTCTCTGTCACTTTGCAGGACTCTGGTGCCTCGTGTGTTGCTGTGATGCTGGCAGCTATGTCGCTGGCATTTCAAATTCCAGCAGGGTCACCCAAAGTTACCAGGTGCCAGTGGAGCTCCCGGACTAAGAAGGAATCAGCTGCCTGCTTCAGAGCACATAGCCTCTGAAAACCTTCGTGAACGGAAGCAAACCATTGACAGAGCATGTGGGAGGATGGGCGCCTCCGGTCAGAAGGCTCCTTTCTCTAAGTGCAGTCAACCGCGATGCGGCGAATGGACAAAGTTTGAGGAAGTGGAGCTTTCAGGGTCTTTGTTTGCTGATGGGGCACAACTCAAGGTACCAAGGAGCAACTGCAAAAATTTAATCATCTGATAGGAATTGGAAACACAGGGAATCCAGGGTGGATGATCCCTTTAGGACCAGGGGTGTGAGTGGTAATACTAGGAGCATAGAGGGAAGGTGGGTTGGAAAGGGAAAACCGATTACAAGGATCTACATGTGACCTACTCCCTGGGCAATGGACAGCAGAAAAGTGGGTGGAGACGTCGGACAGGGCAAGATATGTCAAAATAATAATTTATAAATTATCAAGGGAGGAGGGAGCCATGACGGAGGGGGAAAATGAGGAGCTGATGCCAGGGGCTTAGGTCCAGAGCAAATGTTTTGAGAATGATGAGGGCAATGAATGTACAAAAGTGCTTTACGCAATTGATGTACGTATGGATTGTGATAAGAGTTGTATGAGCCCCTAACAAAATGATTTTTAAAATTTCCATGATGATATTGTAAGACGTTGAGTACATATTAAACCTGATAAATCTGGGAAATTAAAAAAATTTTTAATCATCTGAATTTAGAATGAATTAAGTACTCATCTAGAAAAACTGGAAGTCATCAAAAATGAAATGAATGCATAAAGACCAGTAGACTAGGCATTAAGGTGCTGAAATGGACTAGTATTGGCCATATTGAATATGAAAATTATCTGATTGATTATACCAGAATGACACAAGCGGGGTATTGACTACATTCATTGTCAAAAAGTACATTTCAGACAATGCTGTCTATGATTGGATTATATCTATCCACCTTTAAGAAAATCCAATCAATGCAAGTATTATTCAAATTTATGCACCAACCACCAAAGCTAGTGAAATTCTACTAATGTCTTCAGTCTAAAATTGATCCAACATGCAATCAATACACATTGATAATTATTGGCAGTTGTAATGCAAAAGTTAGGAACAAAGAGGTAGGAATACTAATTTTTAAATATAGTGTCGGTGTTAGAAATGAAGTTGGGATGGCATTAACCAAGACCAACAGCTTGTTTATAGCAAATATCTTTATCAACAACAAATGGCAACTATGCGCCTGGCCTTCTCCAGTTGAAATGCCCAGAAATAAAATTGAATACCTGTATGAGAGGAGACATGGAGAAGGTCACTATCAGCAGTTGAAACAAGACCTGGCTGACTATGCAACAGACCACCATCCATTGCTCATATGTAATTCAGGTTGATGCTGAACAGAATGAAAAGAAGCTCGCAAGAGTCAAAATAGGACCTTGACTCTATGCCACCTGAATTTCTAGAACATCTCAGAACAGATAAGATGCATTGAGCAGTAATGGCAGAAGACCTTATGAGCTGTGGGAGGAAGACTGTGGTTCACTAACTCATCTTATTTGAAAAACTAATGATTTTGTAATGCTGCATAAATGGAAACTTATTTATATATAATTTGGAAAATATACCAATTTATGGAATATACCTTCCAATTGATGTAATTATTTTCATGTGTTCTGACTTGTCATACCCTTTAACTTAGTTATAAAACAAACAACAAATCAAATGAAAATGTTTTCTCACCGTATTATGTGAAACATTATTCCTAAGCATGATTGCTCACACTGGCTCATACAAGTTTGCACAGTGGCAATATAGTCTAGTGCTTTCGATCATTTATTGAGGTACATTGAGACAACAAGACCTGTATATTGTGTGATCACATTAATAAGACTTTCTGAGAAATATGTTAGAGGAATAAAGCACATTAGTGTTTCCCATTGAAGAAGTGTACTTCATGTTTCTTTCTTATGCATATTGGGTGACTGAAAATACTAAGGCTTGGCTAGGCACATTTTAGTACTTTTTGACAATGATTGCTACTCCATTCTTCTTGATCATGTTATTCCATCATAGTAAACCACACAATGTTCTAGTTCAAAATGCCCAATACCAGTCCATTTCAGCTCATTAATACCTAAGATATATTGATCTTGTGTTCCATTTAATTTTTGACAACTCCTAATTTTCTTAGATTCATAGTACATTCCAAATTCCAATAATTAGTCAACTTCTACAGCTATTTCTTCTCATTTTGAGTTGTCCTGTATTAGGTCAGCTTGACTAGAAAAACAAATCCAGTGACACTCATATATGTGTAAGAAAGAGTTATATATCAATAAATATTATATAAGTATATTTCATTATAAATATATATTGTATATCTAAATACATATATTTGTTATATAAATATGTAAATAGTCTTATATCAGGAAAATTCCAGCCCATAAGTCTGATAGTAGTTATTGTAGTTATATAATTTGTTGTCAATTTGAGACTTAAAAGTGAAGGGGTGGTGTCAAGCCTGTCTATCAGGTTGCAGCTTAATGACCCCATTTGGAGGCGCTAAGGAGATAAATAGCTCACTGGAGGTGAAACACACAGACACCCCTCTAAGACATTTCCATAAACAAGACACATGGAGCCACACTAGAGCTCTGGAGCCGGAGGAGTCATGTGGAGCCCCCAGCCAGAACTGAGCTACTTATACCACCACTGGATCCACAAGACCTTCCACCCATTGGTCTGTGATGCTACTGTATTTGGCATCATTGCATGTGTTTCATGAGTCTGAAGAGGACTTTATAGATTGGTATTGGACATAGGGGCTAACATTTGATTTATAGACTTTATCCGGACTGGGCTAGGATGTTTTCTCAATATTCAACTGCTCTTGTATATAAAGCTTTTTCTTATACACATATGCATTTTTATGAATTTCTTTCTCTAATCTACACAAACTAACACACCATAAGTCCCTCTTCAGACTCACACAGTTACACACAACAATGCAGAATGCAGGAATATCACAGACTGGTGGGTGCAAAGTCTTGCGGGTCTAATGGCAGTGGGCCATTTCCAGGGGTCTGGCATGTCTTGCCAACAGGAAGGTGAGGGAGGAGGTGGGGGAGGTTCCCAGGACTCTTCTTATGAGAAGGCCACAACCACAAGAGTTACCATTAGACTGTTGCCTGATTGGCAGGCTAAACTCCACCCCTATACTTTTATGTATCAAGTTGACATAAAATTATGTAATTACCATATGCCCATCAGTAAATGAAGACCCCAAGACATTACTCTCTCAAGCTTTACTATTTTCACATCACCATAGTCTTTACTTTGAGAAACAGCTCCTTCTCCATCACATTTTGACTACCTTTTGACCCAAAGAGTCCATCCTCTAGCATTATTCCTGACAATGTTCTACTTCCCTTCGTTAGGCCTTCAGTATCTGATGTTTCAAAGCTATGCATGAAGTTTTCAACAGCCACTTCCTTAAAGTGGATAGCCAATTCCTTCTTTCTTGTCTGTTTAATAGTCTGGAGGTGCTGCTGCCACCTGTTCATTTCATGTTACCCTGCTGGCATTTGAAATACCAGTGACATACCTGATAGCATCACAGCAACACACAGGCCACCACAGTAAAACACACGGACATTTTCAACCGTATGCCAAACACATTCTTTGAAAAGACACAAAAAAGATGTCTTCCGGTCTTAGCCAGGTAGCTGCCTTTTACATTTTCTTGCCATAAAAGAATAAGCCTTGCTAATTTTGCATCCATTGAGTGAAGCATCTCAATTGACATTCCATCAATTTCTGGAGAGTTGGTCTTTCCCATTTCTTTCCTCAGAGGCTGAACATTTCCTTCCGTAATGCCAGGATTTGTTCTCATACTATCTACTTGAATGGTCAAACTTCTATCTTTTTTTTAAAGAGACTGTGTATTCCTTTCCATCTTTTTGATGCTTTCCATGTTGTTTCGTACTTAGCCCAGAGAAACTCTTCAATATTGAAATTTGACACTTGAATGTTTTGGCTGTCTAATTCCAAGTCTTTGCACATTTCATTACAATATGAGAGGGTGTGAAGGTTTTATAATCTATTGTCAATTTGAGAGGATTATGAATGAAGGGGTAGAGTCTAACCTGTCAATCATTGTATAGCCAATGAGGCCTCTGTGTCGGCATGACCTTCCCCTGAGGATTCTGGGAATTACTGTATTTTTCTCCTTGGAGGTAGGAGACACTCTCTCTCTAGGCTCGCTTCATGAGAGATGGTCTAGCGACAAAACATATGGCACTACGCTGATAGAACCTTTGCCCTGGGAGTTGAAGGAACAACATGGAGACCCCTGTCAGCACTTAGATACTTACAATGCCACTGCATCCACAAGACTTCCCACCCACTGTCCTTGTGATTTTTCTGAATTTGGCATCATTGCCTGTGTTTCAAAAGTGTGAAGAGGATATTATATATTGGTATTGGACATAGGGACTAATATTGGACTTATGGACTTGATCTAGACTGATCTGGGATAGTTTCTCAATATTCAATTGCTTTTGTATATAAAGCTCTTTCCTATACACATGAGTGTCTAAGAATTTGTTTCTTTAGTCTACCCAGACTAACACACAAGGCTATAAAATTTGGTGGAGAAATGAAATTAAAAGACAAATTCATTTTTCCATGCACTTTTTACACTTGTCATCCTGAACTACCCTTTGAAATATTCTGCTCAGCTCTTTAGTTTCATCATTTCTCCTATTTGCTTTAGCAACTCTACATTCAAGAGAAATGTTCAGAGTCTCTTCTCACCTTATTTTTATGTTTTTCTCTTTCCTATCTTTTTAACATCCCTTTCAAGTATCCAGCATGCTATTTTCAGCTCTTTGTTTTCCCTAAAGTTGGTGGGGTTCCTGGTAGCAAGTGAACTCCAAGTCTGAGCTCTGATTTCTTTATGATGCCCCTGGTTAGAGATGGATGGTTTACTCTATCTTTCTCCTATGCTAGTTCAAATTGAGGTGTTTCTCCAAGTTTAGGTGTCACTCTGGGATCTTTTGCCCAGACTCCTTCCAAAGTTGATTATTTACTCCCAAACTAGATTCAAATTGGAGATCTTTCATTTGGACCAAGTCAGGCATTGGAATAAAAAATGAAAGTAGGTTTCACCAAGCATTCCAATTTCAGATGTTGAGCTACTCATGATGATGGGAACTACAAATTGTAAGATTGGTCCCTAGATCACCATGCTGCAGTTAACCAAGTAATTATCTATAATCTTATAGATAATTGGTAACACCCCCACAAAATCCTACAGTTACACTGACAATTATGTTTTGTCAGAAGACACATGGTTTATTTAAATTTCTGGATTCATTCTATCAAGGATGATTTGGAACCAGTGTATCCTTAGTAAAGCTCATCCTGTTTATAGAAGAATGTTTATCTATGGGAAAATGCAGGGAAAAAAACCTACAGCTCCAAAACTAAACTGACTCTTTGGAATACTCATTTTAATTGATATTTTGTAGATACACACACACACACAACTAATTTATAATAAGTTCCCTGAAGGAAGTGCATGTTCAGAAATTACATGAAAACTGGGGTTGTTAAGAGATAGTCAATTATATTAACAGATAGTTATGATCCAATTTTATAAACAACCAAAAAGGAAGAAAGGAAATGATGCTTTTGGTTAAGAAAAAAGATCACAGCAGGGCTTCTTAATAGATTAAGTGCTAACATTTAAAATGCAAACAAAATAAATTAAAAGGAATACATAAAGAAGTAAACATTTTTAGTAGTCCTTAAAAGATCAGAAAAAGAAACAAAGAACTTAGAAAAAACCTCACATAAAAGTTATAATTAAACAGAAAAAACATGCACGTATAAACTACTAAAAGCATTCAATTTTTAAATTCTTATTTTCTTTAAAATATTTTAATTACCTAATCAATAAAATATGAAAACATGGACAAGAAAAGTAAAATTAAATCAGGAGTTTGAGTTATGGTGAGTATGTGTTGTATTGCTAACACACTGTCGACAATTAGAAACCACCAGCCACTATAAAGGAGAAAAACAAGACTTTCTACTCTGGCAATGAGTTACAGTCGCAACACCCACAAGGGCAGTTGTACTCTGTCCAATAGGGTCACTGTGAGTCAGAATAAACTCAAAAACAGGGAGATAAACTCTAAAGCCAAGAGGCTAGAAGACAAATATCCTCACTACTGTACCTATAACAACATCATGATAAACAGAGAAAAGATTAGAGTTCTCAAAGATTTCATTTTACTTGCATCCAAAATCAACACTCATAAATAAAAAATAGCACTCAAGAAATCAAATGCTTTATTGCATAGAGAAAACTTTTTGTTTTTTTTAAAAAGCTGTCACTCTAAGGACAGGTATTCCTAACCTTGGTCATGTTATTTTCCATAATCTCATAGCATGGGAAATATGGACAATTAATAAGAAGAATTGGTGCACTTGAATTATGGTGTTGGCAAAGTAGTTTGAAACTACTATGCACTGCTGGAAGCACAAGCTAGAGGAAATATAGTCAGACCGTAGCTTAAAACTAAAGATGCTAATACTGTCTTTCCTACTTTGGACGTGTTATTAAGAGGGACCAGTTGTTGAAAAAGGTAATCAGGCTTGAAAACTGTTTGTGGTTTTTTTGAACTGCTGACCCTGGAGTTAACAGGCCAGTGAGGAACCGCTACAACTTTAGTATGATGAAAATGCAAGGAGTGGTAAGTTCACTCATTTTTAATGATGTCATCTCTTCAGAATTAATAAATTGGCAAAAGTGCTATTTTGCTACTGGACAGATGGGAATAAATGGGATAAAGATAGAACTAATGCTAGCAATGATAAACTACTTAAATGGTTCAATATAAGGGCAGTCTTCATACTGTTATACCTCACATCTTCTACGGTGTTTTAAAAGTCACAGAGATGACCAAAGTGTAACTGAGAAACACCATAAGTGGATCTCCATTCAGACTGGGCTACTTACAGACTAAATATTAAAAATAAAACAACTGAATGAAGAGCAAACCAAGGATATTTGGAAGGCAACATACATGGCAAATGAACTGGAAGAGACCCATATGTCTATCCATTCCAAAGAAAGGTGATCCAACAGAATGTTTAATACCATTGATTTTACATGCAAATAAAATTTTGCTGAAGATCATTGAACAGTTACAGCAATACACTGACAAGAAGATATCAGAGGTTCAGGCTGGATTCAAAAGAGGACATGGAACAAGACATATGGTTGCTGATGTCATGTGGATCTTGGCTGAAAGCAGAAAAAAACAGAAGGATGTTTACTTATTTTATTGACTACACCAAGTTATTCAACTGTGTGGATCATAACAAACTCTGGATAGTCATAAGAAACATGGGAAGTCCAGAGCACATCATTGTGCTCATTGTACAGGACTTGTGCATGAATCAAGCTCTCATTTTACAAACAGAACAAGGGAATACTGCATAGTTTAAAATCAGGAAAGGTGTGATTCAGGGGTTCAATCTCTCACCACACTTATTCAATCAGTATACTGATAAAATAATTAAAGAAGATGGATTACATGAAGAACATGGCATAAAAATTGGAAGAAGACTTGCTAACAACCTGCCATATACAGATAAAACAGCCTTGCTTACTGAAAGTGAGGAAGACTTTAAAAAGTGCTGATGAAGACAAAGAAGTGCAGCCTTCAGTATTAATTATAACTCAATGTAAAAAAGACCAAACTAACCGAGCACTAATAAGATATCATCACATAAAGCAACGCCACTCAGAGGTCAATGCATTGGGGAGGAGGGGGAGAAAGAACCTAGATAGCATTGATTCTATGGTGAAAAGAAGGCAAGAATGACACCCCCCCCCCACACACACACACACACGCACAACACACTGATAAGGGAGGTAGGAAACACATAACACAAAATGTATGTGATGACATCACAGAGTCCACAGATGGATGTAATCTCTGATTATCTATGGACTAAACTCACCCATTAAAAGACAGAGAATAGCAGACTGGCTTAGAAAACACAGCCCATTGATCTGCTGCCTACATGTGACACATCTCAAGCTTGCAGACAAAAATAGGCTGAGAATCAAAGGTTGGAGAAAAATATACCTAACAAATGGTAATTCCCCCCAAAAAGCGGGGATTGTAAGCCTAATTTCTGACTAAACTGATCTCAAAGTGCAAGCCTTAATAAGAGATAAGGAAATGGCACTAGATAATGTTCAGGGAAACAGCAGAACAAGAACCAGTGAGCATAATAAATATATATACACCCAATAAGAGACCCATGAAATTTGTCAATCTAACGCTCCAAAAGATGAAAAAGAAATCACAGGCCCAACAATCCTAGTAGGTAACTCTAAGACACCGATCTAGGAGAAAGATAGGTCACAGGGAAAGAAGCTTAACACGGAACATACAGAACTAACCCCTACAATTACATGACATTAGACCTGACCATTTCAGAGCTCTCCACCCAAATCTAAAAATGTTCACATTATTCTCAAGCCCACATGTCACATACTCAAAGATAGACCACCTGCTGGGGCACAAGTTGAGCCTGTATAAATATAAGTACATAGAGATCAGTTGACTTCCTCTCAAACCACAGGCAATAAGGCTGGACACTAAAAAAAGGATGATTAAGAAAACAAGGGTAAACAAGGAAGAATAACTCTCTACTGCAAATTAGGCCAAGATCAGAGATGAAATTAATAAGTTCTTAGAAACCAACCAGAATTAGAATACAACTTTAAAATGCCATTATCAAAGGAAGTTTGACAGAAATGCACACAGCAAATAGAAGAGAGACTTATGATTGATATGCCAGCACAAAATCTCCAGGAATTAGAACAGAGTCAAAAGACAATCCAATTAATAGCAAAAGAAAACAAATAATAAAAGACAGGGCTGATACAGGGGAGGGAAAACAAGAAAATAATTCAAAAAAATCAATGCAGCTAAAAGCTGGTTCTTTGAAATGATTAACAGAATTGATACACCATTGACAAACCTAACCAATAAATGGAAGGAACAAATTTCAATAGTCAGGATGAGGGATGAAACAGGGGATATTACAAGGGAGCTAAAGAAATCAAAAAGCTAATTACACAGTACTACAAAGGCCTGTTTCCAAAAATTTAACAACTTGGGAGACATAGACAAATACTTGGAAAAATAATCCCTCCGTAGATGGACATCAAGTAACTCAACAGACCTATGGCAATAGAAGCAACAGACCCATAGCAACAAGGTTCTCAAGGGTTTACCAACAAAAAATCCTCTGGACCAGATGGTTTCACAGGAGAATTCTAACAAGCATTCAGCAAAGAACTGACATCAACTCTCCGCAAACTCTTCAAGAATATAGAAAAAAATAGCAAACTCCCAAAATTTCTCTATGAAGAGAGTATAACATTGATACATAAAGTGGACAAGGAACCCACAAGAATTTCAAACTACAGACCAATATCTCTAATGAACATCTGTGCAAAAACCCTTAACAAAATACTGGCCAATAGAATTCAAAAGTATATTGAATGAATAATTCACCATGTCTATGTGGGATTCATTAGAGGAATGCAGGGATGGTTCAACATCCAAAAGTCCATTGGCCACATTGACGTGCAAAAGAATAAAAACCACATGATAATATCAATAGATGCAGAAAAAGCATTCAATTACATCCAACACCCATTCTTGTTTAAGACACTCAAAAATATAGACACAGAAGGAAAAGTCTTCAGTATAATACAAGCTACATATGAAAAGCCAACAGCCAATATGGTATAAACAATGGCGAAAAGACCAAAAAAAATCTCACCAAAAAAGGGACCAGACCAGGATGCCCCTTGTCCCCAATCTTATTTAACATAGTACTAGAGGTCCTAGCTAACAACATAAGGCAAAGGAAAGGCATCAAAAATATTTTTCTGAGAAAAAGAAGAGGTGTGGGGAGAGGTCAAATGCTTACAGACATCCTCCCCAGGGTATTTAGTCACCAGACTACAGGGTAGGCCTCTAGGGCAGTTAGTCACCAGACTACAGGGTAGGCCTCTGGGGCAGTTAGTCAACCAGACTATATGGCAGGCCTCACTCCCTGCTACTGGGGACAATAAGCTATTCCTCCTTGAGGCCTGTGGCCAAGTGTTCTCGCCCTACCAATAATGATCTCTATCAACTGAGTCAGGGAAAAGGCCAAACTGACTCCGTGACATGTATTGCATGTATGTCCCTAGACCACCCCTTCTCATTACCATATTACCTATGGCACAACCCCTCCCTGTGATGTTTGTACTCACCTGTAATTAGGGGTTTGCACATCCCTGGAGAATATAAAAAGCTTGGGCTAACATTAAAGATCACTCTTTCCCTCCACGTGGACCATCGAGTGGAGCTGAGGTGAGCATGCTACCATGAATTGTTGTCTGACTCCATTTACTTCAATATTTCACTTCTATCTCTCATGCTCTCTATAACTTTACTATGATCTTTACTTACTATCGCTGTACAATTGCGCCTACCAGACCCATAATGATGTGTTAGGGGCTGGCTTCCCCTGACAAAGAGGTAAAACTATTGTTATTTAAAGATTGGTTGATTTTATATGTGAAAACCCCTAAATCTCTGTAAGAGGAAGAGTTAGAGGAATATGGCAGAGTGGCAGGATTCAAGATAAAAATACAGAAGTCTATCGGACTGCTGTACATCAGACGAGACCATGAAGAGGAGATCAAAAAGTAGTACCCATCATAATAGCCAAGCACAAATTGAAATATCTAGGAATATACCTAACAACAACAAAAAAAAGAGTGTACAAAGAAAACTACCAAACACTATTACAAAACCTGAGAGTGACCTCCACAAGTAGAAGAATATCCCATGTTTGCAGATCAGAAGACTTAATAAAGATATCCGTCCTGCCCGAGACACAATATAAGTTTAATGTTATACGAATACAAACACCAACATCTTTCTTAAACGAATTGGAAACACTGATGGCCAACTTCATATGAAGAGAGAAGAGCCCAGAATTATCAGAGAACTCCTCAAGAAGAAGGACAAAGTTGGAGGGCTTACTTTACCTGACCATATCACCTATTATACAGACACAGGGGTCAAATCAGTGTGATACTGATATATTGAAAGATATTCAGACCAATGAAAACCCAGAAATGAAGTCATCAGCATACAGACAACTGATCTTTGATAAGGGTGAAAAAAATTGCAAATGGTAAGCAGATGTCCTCCTCAACAAGTGGTGCTGGGAAAAATGGATATTTACCTGCAGAAAAATGAAGCAAGACCCTCATCTCACTCCATGCACAAGAACCACGAGGTAAAACCCCAAACACTTAGGGCCATTAATGAGGGAATAGGGACAAAGTAAGAACTTTGATGCAGGGAATACATAAACTATCAGAAATAGGGAAGGACACATACACAAGTGGGCTAAAATGAAAATAAAACACCTGTGTACATCAAAAGAATTCACCAAGAGAGTAAGGAGAGGCCACAGACTGGGAAAGCATCTCTAGCAATGACACATCAGACGAAGGCCTTATCGTTAAAATCCACAATACTCTGCTAGCCCAATAAGAAAATAACCAAATAGCACATTGAGGAGGTGGGCAAAGGACTGGAACAGAAGTTTCACAGGGGCAGAAATTTCCATTAATGGATGAATAGATTAAAAAACTCTGGCACACACATACAATGGAGCACTATGCATAATATTCATCCCTAAAAATCAGTGATGAATGCATGAAGCACGCCGTCATTATGGGTTATTTGGAAGAAATTATGTTAAGCAAAGTAAGACAAGCACAAAAAGACGAGTGCAATATGATTCCACTGAAGTAAGCTTAAAAAGCACATGAAGCATACAGGAAGAGTCACTAAAGGCATAAATTCTCGGGGCAGGGTCCAAGCATTCTGGCAGGGTCAGACTCAACCCAGGGATGCATATGGCAGCCTACTAAAAAGGAGGGTAAAGGGGGGAGAAAAACACATGGATAGTAGGGAAATAGGCCACTAACTCACCCATGGGGAGGGATTGTTTATGTCTCCACAGGAAAGGGAGCGAGGGACCAGACCTTAACCTGGTATGCCAAACCATGAGGACAACATACTGGCATGAAGCAGGGAATGAGCTGAGAGGTCTGCTGGGCTGGACCCAATCCCACCTATATTGACCCTTCCATAGAAAATTGCACTACAGTGGAAAGCACTGAAGATACAGCCCAGAGAGTGGTAGATCTGCCCAGGGGAGCAAACTTAGAGGGAGAGGGAGAGAGAGAGAGCCACATGCTGGCCCACCAGGCTCTGAGGACTAGACTCCTGCTCAGAGCAGCCAAGGTGAAGAGAGGACTGCAGGGCTGGCCCCACCATGAAACACGAGGTCCCCTCACTGACCCATAGCACTGCAGGGGACAGCACTGGATACACAGTGTGGGGATTGTGCCCAGTCTGACACCCCATCCACACACATTGGGTGAAACACAAAGAGAGAACAACAGAGCAGCAAGGGGAGCAAAGCAACGAAGTCCCCAAGGAATAACAACATAAGATTTCAGACTCAGAGGGCAAAGCTTGGCACCTCATCATGGCACCTCATCAAACTCAATCAGAAAACGTACATAAGGGTCAGTAGTCTGACCTGGAACTATTTATAGGTCACTTTCTCCTTCTTCTCCTCCTCCTCTTCCTCCTTCTTCTTCTTCATGTCTGTCTATATAAGATAGGCAAGATAAACAATCCAAAGGAGAACACAATGGAACCGATGGCTCCAGGGGAACATGGGAGCGGTGGAGTAGGGGAAAGGGACAGGGAAGCCAACAAACCCAGGAACAAGGGAACAGCAAGAGATCTAAAATTGATGGCGAGGA
This sequence comes from Tenrec ecaudatus, assembly GCF_050624435.1. Taxonomy (NCBI): domain Eukaryota; kingdom Metazoa; phylum Chordata; class Mammalia; order Afrosoricida; family Tenrecidae; genus Tenrec; species Tenrec ecaudatus. Next base: position 53,943,884 of record NC_134538.1, on the reverse strand, counting down.
GTGCGTACAAACCTGGTGAGGTTTGATCAAGTGCAACATAGCCAAGAGGAATTACTGAAGTGGAATGAAGATTGAACATGATAGTGGGACAGGAAAAAAGTAAAAGGAAACAGAGGAAAGAACTAGGAGGCAAAAGACATTTATAGAGGTATAAATATAAGCATGCATATATGTAAATATATTCATATATAATGATAGGGATAAAGGGCTAGGTTCATATATTTATATGTTAAGTATCAAGGTAACAGACGTATATTAACCAATGTCTCTACTCAAGTCCTCCCTCAATGCAAGAACAATTTGTTCTAATAACCTAGCATTCTGTCATGTTCACCATCCGACAGGATCTCTGAAGACAAAATGGGTGCATAAGCAAATGTGGTGAAGAAAACTGATGGTGCCCAGCTATTAGAAGATATAGTGTCTGAGGTCTTAAAGAAGTTAAATAAGCAGCCAGCTAGGAGGGAAGCAACAAAGCCCACGTGGAAGAAGCACAACAGCCTGTGTGATCACAAGGTGTTGACAGGATTTGGTATCAGGCAGCAGAAGACCCAAAACAAACAATCATATTAATGTGTGGAGACCAAAAGTCCATGTGTAGACAATTGGACATTCCCTCACAGAAGGGTCACAAGGACAGGATCAGCCAGCCAGGTTGCAGTATAGCACTGATAAAACATATAACATTCCTGTAGTTCTTTAATGCTTCTTGCCCCCCACTATCATGACCCCTGTTCTACCTTACAAATTAGGGTAGAGCGGAGCATGTACAGTGGTACAAACAAGAGCTCTTGACACACGGAATCCGGACAGACAAACCACTCAAGAATATTAATGGAAATAGTGATACCATGATGGTAGGGGGAAGGTGAGGGGAAAAGTTGGAGAAAGGGAGAACCGATCTCAATAATCGACATATAAAGACCTCCCCACCCAGAGGGAGGAACAACAGAAATGTGGGTGAAGGGAGACAGCAGACATTGTAAGATATGAAAATAATAATATTTTATTATTTAACAATGGGTCATAAGGGTGAGAAGGTGGGGTTGGGAGGGAAAACAGAGGAGCTGATATCAAAGGCTCAAGTAGAAAGAAAATGTTTTGAAAATGATGATGGCACCATATATAAAAAATGTGCTTTATACAATTGATATATGGATTGTTTTAAGAGATGTAAGCAACCCAAAAGATGATTTATGAAAGAAAGAAAGAAAAATTCTCACAACTGGACCAGTAAGTTGGAATCATGATAAATGGAGAAAAATGTGAAGTTGTCAAGGATTTCTTCTTACTTGGATCCACAATTGATGCTCACAGACGCAGCCATCAAGAGATCAGAAGACAAATTGCATTGGGTTAATGCTGTATGAAAATTCTTCAAAATATTGAAAGCTTTGAGAACGAAGGTGTGCCTGACCTAAGCCATGATATTTTCAATGCCTCATGTGTCTGTAAAAGTCAGACATCGAATAAGGAGGACAGAAGAAGAACTTTATGATAAACAGATTTGTTTGGGTTGGGTCTACAATCAATGCTCACGAAAGCATTTATCAAAAAAAAAATCACATGGGAAATCTGCTGCACAAGACCACGTTAAATTGTTGAAGAGCAAGAACTCTGAGAACTACGATCCGCCTGACCCAGGCCAGAGTATTTTCATAAGCAAGTGAAAGCTAGACAATGAATCAGGAAGACCAAAGAGGAATTGATGTATTAGAATATTTAAAGTATCGTGGACTGCCAAAAGAACCAATGAATCTGTGTGGCAAGTACAACCAGTATGTTCTTTAGAAGTGAGGGGAGGCAGTGCGTTCTGAACACCCCACGGCGGGGCGAACCAAGAAGGGAGCATACCAGACCAGCATTTGGAGCAAAACCAAGCTATGAAGCCCCTGAGGAGTCCCCAGAAAGGGACTCCAGGCTGGGGCGGGGTGGGAGTGGGAGGTTGCAGCTCCTGGATCGCCTTGAGGCCAGCAAACAGATCTGGAATTTTTGTACATTTCTTCTCTCTCTCTTTTTTTTCCCCTTCCCTTTTCTTTTTCTTCTTGTTTCTTCTCATTTTCTCTTTTCAATTTCTTTTAAATCAGTTTGGGCTGTGTCATAGGCGATGTGTCTACTTAAATGATAGGTATATCCCGGCGTGGAGGACGGAACCGGTGGAGAGGTCTGGGAGGCTGGCCCCAGCACCATAAATTAAGTGGATTCCTGCCCCTCCCCCGAAAAGAACTTGTTCCAAAGGACGACATTGACCCTGCAGCTATGGGAGATGGACATATTTGATCAGAGCACACGGGAGCAGATGAAGGGGCAGGAGGAGAGAGTGGAGCACAGCCTGGCCCACCAGGCCGTGATGATGATGTTCCTGAGTAGAGCAGCCAGTCCACAGAGAGAACAACATGGCTGGCCCTACTATGAGACATGATGCCCCTCAGTGACTAAGGGCGATACAGGGGACAGCACCGGAGACACAGTGTGGGAATTGCACCTGACCTGATCCCACCACACCGAGGCAAAGCACTGGGGGAGTGCAGCGGAACAGCAAGGGAATGGAGTGGCAAGGTCCCCAGGGAATGCTGAAAGTGGACTTTGGGGCCAGGGCGTGGTGCCCCAACAGACTGGACTGGAAAACGCTCCTAAGGGCCAGCAAAGATCCCTGAACTAACTACAAGCTTTTCTCTTGTGAACTGTTTTGTTCTGTTCTTTTTCAGTGGTTTGTTTTGGTTGTTTTGTTGTCTGGTTGTATACTGTTGCTTTGTGTTCCTCTGTCTAGTTTTCGTGCATGTTAGTGACTCCACAGGTCTGTCTGAATAGGACAGGCTGGATGAACTATCTGGATGAAAAACAACGGGACCGACAGTTCCGGGGGGACTTGGGGTGGGGGGTAGGGGGGGGTAAGGAAGTGGTGTTAACAAACCCAGGGACAAGGGAAAAACATGGGACCCCAAAGGGTAGAGAAGGGGGAGTGGCAGGCCTGGTGGGAAATGATCAAGGGTAAGGTTGCTTAGAGAAGAGGTATACTCTAGCCCAGGTGGCGATGAAGCATGGTAGTAGGGCAGGAGGAAGGTCAAGGGAGATGGAGGAAAGAGCTAGGAGTCAAAGGGCATTCATGGAGGTCTAGACAAAGACATGTACATGCAAATATATATAGGAGGTTGGGGAAATAGATCTTTGTGTCGATATTTATAGGTCAAGTATTAAGGTGGCGGAAGGACCTTGGGCCTCTACTCAAACACTCCCTCTATGCATGAATACCTTCTTTTATTAAATTGGAACTCTATGATGCTCACTCTCCCGACACAACGGCTGGAGCCAAAGTGGGTGAACAAGTAAATGTGGTGAAGAAAGCTGATGGTGCCCGGCTATCAAAAGAGATAGTGACTGGGGTCTTAAAGGCATGAAGATAAACAAGCGGCCATCTAGCTCAGAAGTAACAAAGTCCACATGGAAGAACACACCAGCCTGTGTGATCGAGTGGTCCCGAAGGGATCAGTTACCAGGCATCAAAGAACAAAAAATCATATCATTGACTGCACACCTCCATGATAGGATCGCTGAAGACAAATGGGTGCACAAGCAAATGTGGTGAAGAAAGCTGATGGTGCCCGGCTATCAAAAGAGATAGTGTCTGGGGTCTTAAAGGCTTGAAGGTGAACAAGCGGCCATCTCGCTCAGAAACAAATAAGCCCACATGGAAGAAGCACACCGGCCAGTGAGATCACGAGGTGCCCAAGGGACCAGATATAAGGCATCATGCAAAAAAAAAAAAAGATATAAGTGTGTGTATGTATGTGTATTTATGTGTATATGTATATATGTATGTGTATATATATATTATATTAAATGAAGGGGGAAGTGCAGAGTGGAGACCCAAGGCCCAAGTGTCGGCCAATGGAGATCCCCTCATAGAGGGGCTTAGGAGAGGAGATGGGTTAATTAGGGTGTGAGGTAGTATCGATGAAGAACACAGCTTTCCCCCAGATCCTGGATGCTTCCTCCCCCCAACTACCATGATCCGAATTCTACCTTGCAGGGCTGGATAGGACAGAGGCTGTACACTGGTACATATGAGGGCTGGAGATACAGGGAATCCAGGGTGGATGATACCTCCAGGACCAAGGGCGTGAGGGACGATGCTGGGAGAGTGGAGGGTGAGTGGGTTGGAAAGGGGGAACTGTTTACAAGGAGCCACATGTGACCTCTTCCCTGGGAGAGGGACAGCAGAGAAGGGGGGAAGAGAGACCCCGAATAGGGCAAGATATGACAAAATAACGAGGTATAAATTACCAAGGGCATATGAGGGAGGGGGGAAAAGGGAGGGAGGGGGGGGGGGAAAAGAGGACCTGATGCAAGGGGCTTAAGTGGAGAGCAAATGCCTTGAGAATGATTGGGACAGGGAATGTATGGGTGTGCTTTATACAATTGATGTATGTATATGTATGGATTGTGGTAAGAGGTGTTGGAGTCCCTAATAAAATGTAAAAGAAGAAAAGAGAAAAACATGATTAGGGCAAAGACTGTACAGATGTGCTTTATACAATTGATGTATGTATATGTATGAACTGTGAAAAGAATTGTATCAGCCCCAATAAATTGTTAAAAACAAACAAAAAAAAATGATAGGTATAGTAAGCATGCCAGAGGAGAAAACAGCGGAACCAACAGTCTCAGGGAGACCTGGGGGGTGAGGACTGTTGGGGAGGGGATTGTGAGCAGGCAGCGCCATAGACAGGGGAACGAATAGGGTATTAGAGTCAAATAATAAGGAGGAGATAGGGATGGGGTGGGGGATGTTGGAGCAATAGCAAACTAGATACAAGGAGGTACCAAGAGGCAGGAATAAGGGGAAAGTGACAGTGAGCAGGAGGAAGATAAAAGGAAACAGAGGAAGTACCTAGGAAGCAAAGCAATGGATAGAGGTATAAACATAGAGTTGTATATATGTAAATACATTAATCCACAAAAATAGAGGTATTGGCCTATGTACATGTATTTATACAGCAATATACTGAGGTAGGGATGGACTTCAGGCCTCTGCTCATACCTTCCCTCAATACAAGAACACTTTGTTCTAACAAATCTGCAGTCTGAGATGTTCACCCTGCCAACAATCACTGAAGACAAAACGGGTGCATAAGCAAATGTGGTGAAGAAGGCAGGTAGTATCTGGCTATTAAAAGATATAGCATCTGGGGTCTTAAAGGCTTGAAGTTACACAAGTTACCATTGAGCAGAGAATCAACAAGTCCACCTGGAAGAAGCACACTGCCAGTGCGAACATGAGGAGTCTTAGGCACCGGGTAATAGGCATCAAGAGACACATAACAAACAAAACATATTGTTGAGAACAAAGAGGGTTGGAGCAGAGATTCAAAACCCATCTGTAGACAATGGAACAATGCCCCCACAGAGGGGCCACAGGGAAGGAATGAATCAACCAGGGTGTAGTAAAGCATCGACGAAATACTATATTCCTCTGGTTCCTGGAGGCTTCCTCACTCCCCATGACCATGACCCCGGTGCTGCTTCTCAATTCGGACTAGACTGGATCATGTACACAGGTACAGATAAGAGATGGGAGCTCACGACACGCAGAACCCAGGAACAGGTGTGGGAATAGTGATACCAGAGGGTAGGGGGAAGAGTGAGAGAGGACCTATAAAGAACAACAGAAAACAGGGGAAGGGAGATAGTGGTCAGTGTGAGAGATGAGACTAATAACAATGTACAATCTATCAAGGGGTTATGGGGGTGGGGAGGGAGAAAAAATAAAGAGGAGCTGATACCAAGGGCTCAATAGAAAGTAAATGTCTAGAAAAGAATAAAGACAGCATATATATAAATTTGCCTGATGTAAGCAATGTATGGATTGTGATAAGACTTGTAAAAGCCCCCCAAAAATTATCTTTTAATGAAAAAAATAAGAAGTAAGAATGGCAAACATACCAACAATTGTGAACTTTACAAAAGGTGAGACAATGTTTTATCCTGTTGTGCATTGGGTATGTATGAGTCTTTAATCAAGTCAACAGCACTCAATTAAAGCAGCAATAATAAAGCCATATGAAAGAAGATATATTTTTACAAATTTAAGACAACTTTCTGACACCCGCACCCCTTCTAACAAATACTCAGTCCATAAATTAGAATCAAGACCCTGTATATACTAAAAAAAAGGCTTATTAGTAAACATACCCTTGAAGTATGTTAACAAAGACCATTACCAAGTTCCCCTCACTATACCAAGAGGTCAGTCTTCCAAGAATTAAAACTGGGTCCATGTCTTTGAACATAAAAGGGCCCTTAGTGACCTGACATACATGGGGTAATTTAAAAACAGGGACAACCTAAAACTAAATCATAATTTTCAGAAATGTTAGTTTTGCCATTTTTGTTTTATTTTGATTTTGTGTGCCACATACTTATTTCATTTCACAACTAAATACTTTTCTTACGAATTATAATTAACTCAATGGTAGTGGATTGTGTTTTGGTTTATTTTATTTCTAAGCAAATAAAAAAGTAAATGTACTAACTTGTTGGCTTCCTTCTATGGCATATGGGGCTTCTTTCTTTCTTTCCCTAATCCATGTATACATATATATACTCTATCACATTGCTGACCTAATATACTGATACTTGGAGAACCAGATGTTGCCTGGGTTGGTGCCTTGAATTCTACTTTCTATGAGCCTGAGGCATATTAATTATCAGATTCTGAGTCTCATTCTGATAACTTCATTTCTTCGGACTTTGTTTTTAACACTATGAGGCTTATTAAAGTAGATATTGAAATAAATATTTGTAATACATGCAGATAAAAAATTTTATCTCCTTGTATTCTCATGTGAAAATTCAAATGAATATATTTTGGGGTGGGCTGGGGTTTTGATCTTATCCTTGGTTAACATTGGAGTTCTGCTTTGTACCTCTCCCAAGGAAAATCTTGCTCTAACAGTTCTCCCAAATCGATTCAACTGTGATTTTCACTCAGTGATTGGCAGTGTAAAACTGAGGCTGAGAAAGGGTGAAGGTATTCTCTGAGTAAGTCTCAGTGTTAGTGGAAACTGCTTACCTAAGCTGCTTGCATGGCCGAGTCAAGAGGTGACGCTGGCCTATCTTGTACTCCTGATCCAAACCCAGAGCTTGTTTTGTGTTCTCTGTTTTCCTTTTTTTCATCTCATAAATGAGTCTCCCACAGTGTCTACAGGCCATGGTCTGCTGCATTTCCTCCGTAGTCTTGAAGGAGATCGTGCAGATGGGTCTTTGTGGAGTTTGATACTGGTTACAGCTGCTTAATGAATGGCATGGCTAAGTCTATCAGGCCTTTGTTAATGAGAATTATTGAAATATTTGCTCCATTTATAATCATTATTTGGGGAAAAATATCCAGTCACTGGAGTGCACAGGTCAACAATACAGGTATTTTTTAAATCTAAAAATGCTATCCAATGTATGTATACTTTCCTTTTCTAAACAATATTTGAAAATCTTCAAAATGGTCAAATTAATGATACTAACAATAAAATTACTATACGCTTCATGTGGATGAATCATCATAGTCCCTGATGAAAGGATGATAGTGTCTCTAAAGTGGGCCAAGGACATATATAAATCCTTGCTACAAGGATTTGGATCTTACACTTAGTCATAGGCATAATCTAAGAACAACTGTTTCTTATGACACAGCCTTACTGCATACTTGCCCTCATGAGGAGATCACTGAAGATGAGTGCTATAGCAAGTGTGGTGAAGAAATCAGATGGTGCCGGGGTATAAGAAACAATAATATCTCGGGTTTTAAGACTTGTCTCAAAACAAGCTACCATTTAAGTGAGGTGACCGCTAAGTCCACTTGGAAGAATGATTACAAATGATACAATCCAACACCAGAGGAGGGAACATGATTAGAACTTAAATTCTGAGCGCCTAGTTTGAAGAGTCCTATGGATGACAGTGAAAGCCAAAATCTATTCACAGAGTCCCCACTTGGACGAAGCCTTTGGTGAATTGCCTCTGTCCATTAACCAGAGAGATAAGTAGCCTTTCTTTCAGACAGTGTTCATTGGAAAGTGAATTAAATTAGATGTGCTTAGGTTAAAATTTAACAACTTATCATTTCTTCTACCATCTGACCCATTTTAATTTTGTTTTATATTCTTATTATTGTTGGCATGTTTTCCTTCTATTTTGTATGCTTTTTTATATATGAAATCTATGATAGGTAAACCCATAGAGGCTGTAACTCGAGTAACACTTTCTAAGGGTTATGGCAGGGTAGGCTGGGTAGGGGAAATAAAGAACTAATAATAATTAGCACAAATAATTAGTAAAAGAAAGAAGAAAATGTGCTAAAATTGATTATGGTGATGATTGTACAACTCTCTTAAATACATTTAAACTACTGAAATATATGATACGTAGATTACATTTTAATAAACTGTTTTAAAAACTTAAGAAATAAAATACCATGGTTTGACTCGGGTGCACCATAGTCCTCAAAGTAACATCCTTGCTTTTCAACACTTTAAGGAGGTCTTGTACAACAGTTTACCAATGCAATTCATTATTTTATCTCTTGACTGCTGCTCCTATGAGCACTGATTGCGGATCCAAGCAAGATGAAATGATTGACAGCTTCAGTATTTTTCTGTATCTCTCATGATGTTGTCTATTGGTCCAATTTTGAGGATTGGGTTCTTCATTACTGAAAGTTGCAGTCTTTGATCTTCCTAAGCTAGTGATGCAAGTTCTCTTTGCTTTCAGCAAGCAAGGTTTCTATAATCAGTGTGTTCCAGGTTATTTACCAACCTTCCTCCAATCCTGATATCATGTTCTTCCACATATTGTCCACTTTATTGGATATTTGCTTAGCATAAAAAAGTGAATAGTATGGTGAAAGATATATGAGACAATATAGTCAATAAATTATTCATATCTGATGAAATGAATGATTCCCTAGAATAGTAAGTGCCAAAATCTGAAAACCTTATACTACATTGACATTAAAATTAAAAGTGGAGTAGTACATTTAGCCATGCAAATGATTGTATCTGATCTTCTGCATAGCCTAGGTTGTTAATAAGCTGTGTTGGTTCAGATTGACTAGAGATACAAATCCAGAGACACTCATATATGTATAGGAAAGAGCTTTATATCAAAGGGTAATTATATATTAAGAAAACATCCCAGCCCAGTCCAAATCAAGACCATTAGTCTGATATTAGCCCATAAGTCCAATACTATTCCATAAATTCCTCTTCAGACTCACACAGCATATGCAATGATGCAAAATACAGGATGATCACAGGCCAGTGGGTGCAAAGACTTGTGGATCCATTGGTGGTGGAAGCATCTCCAGGGCTTTCTCAGATCTCAGTGTGACTCCACGTGACTTTTCAACAGGAAGACAGAGGCAGAGAGAGAGAGGAAGTTCCCAGAATCCTCATGAGAAGGTCATGCCCACAAGAAGGCATAATCAAGTTGTGACCTGATTGACAGGATAGACTCCAAACCTCCAATTATTTATCAAGTTGACATGAAATTATGTAAATACAACATAAACCTTTCACCAACCCTGATGCCATGTTCTTCATATCCAGCTTTCTCTAATTATTTACTCAGCATAAAGATTGAGTAAGAATGATGAGAGGATGCAACACTGACCCACACATTTGTTCATTTTTTACCATACTACTACCACTTGATTCATGAGCACAATAAAATGTTCTGGAATTCATATTCTTCTAAAGGTTATCCATTGTTTGTTATGATCCACACAGTCATATACTTTTCATAGTCAGTAAAATACAAGTAAGCATCTTTCTGACATTCTCTGCTTTCATCCAAGTTCCATCTGACATCAGCTATGATATCCCTTGTCCCAAGTCCTCTTCTGAACACAGTCTGATTTTTTGGCAGCTCCCTCTCAATGTACTGCTGCATTGGATGACCTTCAGCAAAATTTTACTTGCATTTGATAGCAGTGAAATTGTCTGTAATTATTCTTCTGGTCATCTTTCTTTGGAATGGATACAGATATGGATCTCAAAAATAGATAAATAGATTAGCTAAATTTGGTAGATATGTATGAGAGTACATCAAAAGTATTGCTATGAACTCATGGAAATATTTATTAAACAGCAATTAAAATATGAATTTTTTTCAGCATAGGCTCTATCTACACCTATACAGTTTTGAAAGCAGTATTTCGAGGGGTCAGTATTGATTTGATGACCATGAGTTTTGTTTTGTTTTTAACCTCCTCTTGACATGAGCACTGATACATAGTGGTAACACATTGGGCTGCTAGCCAGAAGGGTGGCTATCAAAGTTGGAAGTTTGAAACCAACTACCACTTCAATGGAGAAGGATGAGCCTTTCTGTTCTCAGAAAGAGTTACAATCTTGGAAACACACATGAGTAGTCCTTTACCGTTGCTATGAGTCAGAATCAATTTGATGGCAGTGATTTTGCAGCCTTTCTTGAATTCTGCTTTCTTTGATTTACACTCTATCAAAATGGTACTTTTGGCATCCTTAAGGAACTCAAATCATATTTATTCTCATTGTTCAGAAATTTTGTCACTCAAATTATATCTTGCAAATATTTCTGTTTCATTGATTGACCTTCTATTGTATAGTTTATTCCAGCAAAAAAATTATTTCCTGAGTGAACCAAACATGTAACTCTTTCCTACATTAAACCGCTAATTTGTTTTAGTATCTCTCTGTGCATAAACAATGTAGTCATTGGTATGCTTATAATACTGTACATGAAATTACTAAATGAGTGCGAAAACATGTTTGATATTGAAGACTTCCCTAGTTAGCATTTATCCCAACAGAGTTTCTCCATAATCACCCTACTAGATAAACATGATGATGGAAAGAATTCACAGAGTCTCTGTACCAAAAAGAACCAGTAACATTCCACCATTTCAGGAAGTAGAATATGAACAAATACAAATGGTCCTGAAGGAAGAAATTCAATGTGCACTTAAAGTATTAGCCCCAAACAAGGCTCTGGGGAGATTGATGGAAAATCAATTGATATGTTTTAACAAGTTGGTCTATGCCAGGAAATTTAGAAGACAGCTACATGGTTAACTGACTGGAAGAGGTCCATATTTATACTCATTCCACAGAAAGGTGACCCAACAGGATGCTCAAATTAAAGAACAATATTATTGGTATCCCATGCAAGTAAAATTTGCTGAAGCTAATGAAACAATGGTTGCAACAATACATTGACAGGGAGCTTCCATAGGTTCAGGCCGGATTCAGAGGAAGACCTGGAACCAGGGCTATCATTCCTGAAGTCAGATACATCCCTGCTCAAAGCAGGGAATACCCAAAGATTGTTGCCTTGGGTTTTAATGACTGTGCCCATGAATTTGACTGTGTGGGTAACAACAAACTATGGATAACCTTGAGAAGAATGGACTTCCAGAACACCTCATCATGCTTATGAGAAACTTGTACATGCATCAAGAGACAGTATCCTCTCACCATACATATTCAATCTATATGCGGAGCAAATGATCAGAGAAGCTGGCTTATATGTAAAAGAACATGGCATCAGGATTGAAGGAAGGCTTGTAAACAACCTGTGACATGCAGATGACACAACCTGGATTGCTGAAAATGAAGAGGACTTGGAGCACTTGCTGACAAAGATCAAGCACTGCAGCCTTCGCTATGGATTATGACTCAATGTAAAGAAGACCAAATCCTCAAAACTGGGCCAATGGGTAACATTGTGACAAATGGAGAAAGTGTTGATGTTGTCAGAGAATTTGCATTGCTTAGATCCACAATTGTTCGCATGGAAGCAGCAGTCAAGAGATCAAAAGATGAGTTGCATTAGGCAAATCTGCTGCACAAGTTTAATGCTTTTTTGCTTTTATTTAATCATTTTATTAGGTGCTCTTACAGTTCTTATATCAATCCATACATTCATTGTGTCAAGCACATTTGTATATATGTTGCCATCATTCTTTTAAAAATAGTTTCTACTTGAGCCCTTGCTATCAGCCCTCATTTTTTCCCTCCCTCTCCGACCCTCCCTGCCTCATGAATCCTTGATAATTTATAATTATCAATACTTTTAGGGTACTGAAAATCAAAGATGTTACTTTAAGGACTGAGGTGTGCCTGACCCAAGAAATCATGCTATTTGCCATTTCCTCATAAGCATGTAAAAGTTGGACATTGAATAAAGAAGGAAAAAGAATTGATGATTTTGATTTGTGGTGCTGGGGAAAAATATTGGCGATGGGTTATCAGAATCTTAACCATGTCATGACTCACTATGTTCATATGCTGTTCCAGATGTGTTTTCATTGCTTAAGCAAATTAACATGTCCCCTAGAACCTGGTGATCAGTTCAGTGCCTTTTACTCAATTCCAGGTGAAAGAACATCAGAAGCATTTTTCCTTCAGCTGACAAGGACAAGAATACACTGTCTTGATCTGCCTTTGGCTATAATAACACTCCCACACAGTGTCATAATTTAGTCTACAGGGACCTTGATCACCTTTCCTTTCCACACAATGTTACACTGGTCCATTATCTTGATCGTATTATGCCAATTGGACTTAGTAAAGTGACAGGAAGTATTTAAAACTCTAGACTTATTGATAAAAATCCAGGCCCCTTTCACTTCAGTGACATTTTTCGGGGTCCTATGGTCTTATGCATGTTGAAAAAAGTACCAAAGTGAAAGATAAGGTTTCCAGCCCCCACCACAGCTAAAAATAAAAATAAAACACAACACTTGGGGGACATCTGAATTCTGGAGGCAATGTATCCCTCATTTTTGGTGTGCTACTCAGGCCCATTTATCAAGTGACTTAAAAAGCTGTTAGATTTGAGTGGAGCCTGGAGCAGACAAGGCTCTGCAATCGTCTTAGTCTTCTACTGAGAGCTGTTTTGCCACTTGGGCCACAGGATGCAGCTGATCCAATGGTGCTATCCAATGGCACTTGGAAGGAGCAGTGACAGAGAGAGACACAGCTTAGAGAATTTTGAATCCCCCTATTGGTTAATCACAGTGTGTATCCTTAAAGTTTGGAGCAAAACTCTGCAATCTTCCACAAAAAACAACTCTCATTTTGAGAAACAGCTTTGGGCTTGGTGTGGGGCCTTCCTAACGACCGAATGGTTCACCATGGGCCACTAAGTCGCCATACAGCCTGAGCTGCCAAGAATGAATTGGGTATTGTCAGGCCCACAGAATCACACTCCATCATTAAATGGAAGTGGTATCTATGAGACTGTGCTTAAACGGGACCTGAAGATACAAATAAGCTGCATGAAGTGCCTTGAATGCCTTTGATCGCCATTCCTGCCACAAAATATCTTTTGTTTGTTTGTTTCGTTTTCTAGGCTTTTCCAGTCTGCCCCTCTGGTGTCTTGGGGACTTCCTTATGATCATTGGACTGAGGAAGAGAAAACTCATACACAGTTTGCAGATGGTTTGTTAGAAAAAGTGTTATTCAGAAATGGACAGCGGCAGCACTTCAGCCCTTCTGGGAACCCCCTGAAAGACTGTGGTGAAGGGAAATCCTCACAATGGGCAGAAGTTAGAGCAATGCAGCTGCTTATTTATTTTGCCTGGAAGGAGGAAGGGGCACATATAAGACTGTATACCGGTTCATGGGCTGAGACCCATGGCTTAACTAGATAACCAGGAACTTGGAAGGAGTATAATTGAAAAGGTTGGTGACAAGATGGTGTGGGAAGAGATATGTGGATAGACATCGCTGAATGGGACAAAAGTGTGAAGATATTTGAGTCTCGTGTGAATGCTCACCAAAAGGACAGCTCTGCAGAGGAGAATCTTAGCAATCAAGTGGAGAAATTGCTACCTCCTGTGGAAACCAGTCATCCCCATCCTCCAGCCACTGCTGTCATTGCCCCGTAGGCTAATGAACAAAGTAGACATGGTGGCAGGGGTGGATGTTATCTATGGGGTTGTCAACGTGGACGTCCACTTGTCAAGGTTGACCGGGTAACTGCCACAGCTGAGTGCTCAGTCTGCCAGCAGCCGAAACCACACAGTCCAAGACTTAGGACCTTCCCTTGAGGAGATCAGCCAGTAGTGATAGAACCACTTCCATCATGGAAAGAGCAGCATTTTGTTCTTACGGAATAGACACTTACTCTGGCTATAGGTTTTCCTTCCCTGCACGCATTACTTCTGTCAGAACTATCACCTGTGGCCGTACAGAATGATTTATCCATGCAGCAACTCATTGGAAAACACAGTACTGATTCCATTGACTTGAGAGTCAAGAATGTCTCCTGGGTATTTGAGGTTGCTCATGGCTTGGATCAACAGGCACAGAAGGGTGTTACTGTATTGAGTGGCATTATTGATCCTGATTACAACCTGGAAATTGGATTGGTATTACATAATATAGGTAAAGAATATGTCTAGAATCCAGTAGATTCCTTAGATAGTCTTAAATACTGCCATGCTCTGTGATTAAGGTAAATGGTAAGCCACAGCAAGCGAATTCTGATGTGACTACTAATGGTCTCGCTCCTTAAGGACCGGAGTTTGTGTCACCCACCAGGCAAAGAGCCAGGACCAGCAGAAGTACTAGTTGAGGGCAAAAGGAATACAGATTTGGTGGTGGAACAAGGTCATTCTGAATGCCAGCTATGTGACTGCCAGGTGACCAGATGCAGAAACTAGGACTGTAATTGTTGTGAGTACTTCCTCTTTGTAAGTATTGCATATGTTTTGTTTTGTTTACTTACAGGACAAAAGATATAAATGAAGTACATTTTCATTTGTTGTATCATGAGAGGCAAAAATATGACTTCGTTATTGTCTTTAGAGATTGATCGATCTGGTCACAACCTTGATATAATTGAAAGGAAGGTTCATCAGGAGTGTGGTCTACTCACTGTAAATTCACACTGGGCAGAAGTTGGCTCACTTCTTTTATTTTTTAAATAACAATTTTCATTGTGAATTATATGGGAGTTTATATTTCATAACCTCATTTTTTCAACAGTCTCAACTATTAATCAAGCCCTCTAGTAGTTTACCCGTCAGCTACTCCTTGATTTCTCTTCAGTGTGTTAACAGCCATCAACAATCAAGCCCATTGCTTTACCCTCCTTTCTTTGCCCTCAACCAATTGACAATCTCCAAAGTATGTACCTTATGTTATGAAATTCTTTATCACTTTTTCCCTTAGAGGTAGTCTCATATAATATCTGATACTTATGAATGGCTAATGTCACTCAACACAGTGTTTCCCAGGTACACTCATTTCAAAACGTGTTTTGGAGATTCATCATTGGAAACAAAGAGGAAGGAACAGTAGTTGGAAAATATGGATTTGGTGATAGAAACAAAACGAGATCGCATGATGCAATTTTGAAAGGCTAACAAATTGTTCATACCAAATACCTTTTCCAACAACACAAAATCCACTTGGATTTCTCCAGATGGAATACACTGAAATTAATTACATCTATAGAAAGAGGCAATGGAGAAATTCAATATCAGAAGCTAAAACCAGGCCAGGGTCTAAATGTGGAACAGACCGTCAATTGCTCATATGTAAGTTCAGATTGAAGCTGAAGAAAATTGAAACAAATCCATGAGAGCCAAATCACAAGCTTGAGTTTACCCCACCTGAATTTTGAGAAGATCTCAAGTACAGGCTTGACACATTTAACACGAATGATATAAGACTGATGAGCTATGAGGGGACATCAAGAACATTATTCACAGACAACAAAGTTCAACCTGCACTGAAAGCCGAGAACACAAAAAAGTTGCTCACTCATGTTTTGTTTACAATGCAAAGGCATTTTACTGCATGCACCACAGCAAACTATGAATAACCTTAAGTAGAATGGGAGTTGCAGAAAACTTTATTGTTCCCCTGCCGAATTTGTACATGGATCAAGAGGCAGTTGTGTATCAGAAAAGGGTAATTGTGCATGGTTTAAAAGGTGCATGTTCAGGTTATGCTGAGAACATAATCAAAGAAACTGGTTTATTTGGCAGATTGGAGGAAGACTTATTAACCATCTGTGCTATTCAGATGACACACCTTGCTTGGTCAAAGTGAGGAGGGCTAAAGAACTTCCTGATGAGGAGCCAGGATTGCAGCCTTTGGAATGGATGATAACTCACTGCAAAGAAGACCAAAATCTCCACAACGGGACCAGTGGGTAACGTCATGATAAATGGAGAGAAGGTTGAAGTTGTCGAGGCTTTTGTCCTGCTTAGCTACACAATCAACACTCGTGGAAGCAGCAGTCAACAGACCAAAAGGATGAGGTGCGTTGGGTGAAGCCGCTACAATAGACCTCTTTGGGCGATTGAAAAGCAGGGATGTTACTTTGAGGACCAGCGTGAGCCTGATCCGAGACACAGTATTTTAATTGCCTCAAATGCACACGAAAGTTGGGCACTGAATTAAAAAAAACGGAAGAAGAATAAAGGTATTTGAATTGTGGTTGTGAAGAAGTATACAAAAATACCACAGACTGCGCAAAGGACAAACAAACGGACTTGGAAGAAATATGGCCGGTGTGGTTCTTAGATTTTTTCTAAATGTTGTTAGGCGAGCCCATGCCCTGGAATGTACTAGGGAGCGTCCGAGAAAGAGAGGACGGCCCTCAAGGAGACGGCTTGACACCATGGCTGCACCAATGGGCTCAAGCAAAGGAACACTTGTGAGGTTGACGCAGGACCAGACGGTGTTTCGTTCTGTTGTGCGCAGTGTTGCTATCAGTCAGGAGGAACTCAATGGCACCCAACAACAACATCCTCCGGCTGCGTGGTTTCTGCTGAGAAATCGGAGGTTTGCGTTAGAGGTTTTCCCTTGCAGGTGACTGTTCCTTTTTTCCTTAACTGATTTCAGAAAGGTAGCTACTATATGTTTTGATATTTTTCTTTACATTCTGCGCTGTATGGTGTTCTCTCAGGCTCCTGAAGAGTTGTTTTCTCCTTTTCTATGTTTCTAGGGAAAGTTTCCGTCCAGGATTTCTAGTACTATTTTCTCTGGGATTTTTTGTTTGTTTGTTTTCCTGTCTGTAATCCCCGTGAGATGCAAGTTGTTCCTCTATATCGTTTTCCACATAAAATTTAGGCTTTTCTTGGATATTTTTTGTTTTTGGTTGATTGATCCTCTTGCAGACTGGAGTTAAGAGTTTCATCTCCCAGCTCACAGATCCAGCTTGTAATTTCTTCAGTACGATCACCGTGTCCCTTTTAAGTGTTGCATAACTCTGATATCTTAGTATTTATCATCTGAATTTCTTTTTGGTGTTTCTGTTGCAAGGTTTTTAGTTTGTCTATTCTCTCCACTGCCGTCTCAAACTATTTCTCCAGCTATTTAAAGAACCTGAGCATCATTTTTATTCATTATTTTTCTAGAAGTTCCAGAGCCTTTTCTTCATCAGGTTTTTGTTCATTAGTTTGTGTTTGCTTATGCCATTTTTTCACATGGACCCAGAATTACTGCTGTCTCTGTGGCACCATGAACATTGGGCTTGGGTCCTGCAGGTTCCTGTGGGACCAGTTGTTTCAGTCATATGGTGCCAGAAAGGTGGAAACCACATAACAAAAGGAGGAAAGAGACTGAAAACAGGCAAGAGAAAGGAAAGGGGACCTAGGGTGAAAGGAAAAAAATGTTGGTTCAATAAACATAAAGATAAGCAAAAAAAAATAAAGAAGGGTTATTGTTTATTTAAAAGATAAAATCAAGAAAAAGAGTTAAAGGGCTCTGTTTCAGCTGATTCTTCCCTCAGCCCAAGAGCACAGAGCCATGAGTGGCCTGCCTGAGGTGAGCTGTGGTGAGCTCTCTAGCCTGGGCAACAGGGCAGGGCAGAGGGCTGGCCAATTTTTCTTGATGCTGTGAATCCTGCGATGCACTCTTTACCTCCTGCTGACTGAATTCTCTTCACAATGTTCATAATGTGTCCACTCCTCCAGGGATGGTACTATTCCTTGACTCCCTGCTACCAAAAGAATGTAAGATTGATTTTTAAAAAAGTCTTTGTTCATTCTCGCTGACTATGAGGGTGTGTTAGGCCGGGTTGACTAGAGAAACAAATCTAGTGATGCTCATAGACATTTAAAAAAGAACTTTCTATCAAAAAGTAATTATATATCAAGAAAGCCTCACATCCAGCGCCGAAGGGAGACAGCGGTTGGTGTGAGATATAAAAATAATAATAATTTATAATTTGTCACGGGGTCAAGAAGTGGGGGGAGGGAAAAAAGAGGAGCTCATACCAAGGGCTCAATAGAAAGTAAATGTCTAGTCAGACAGTGTAATACATGACAAAATAATAATAATTTATAAATTATCAAGGGCTCATGAGGGAGGAGTGAGTGGGGAGGGAGGGGGAAAAGTGAGGAGCTGATACCAAGGGCTTAAGTGGAGAGCAAATGTTTTGAGAATGATGAGGACAATGAATGTACAAATGTGCTTGACACAATGGATGGATGGATGGATTGTGATGAGAGTTGTATGAGTCCTCCAAAAAATGATTAAAAGAAAGAAAATCTCTAGAAAAGAATAATGGCAACATATGTACAAATATGCTTGATACAATTGATGTATGGATTGTTATAAGAATTGTAAGAGCCCCTAATAAAATGACCTTTTAATTAATAAAATAAAAAGGAAGAAAGCATTTCAGCCTTGTCCAAATTAAGTTCATAGATTTGATAATAGTCCATATGTCCCTCTTTAGATTCAACCAGCCATGTGCAATGATGGAGAAAGTAAGGGTCACAGCTCAGGGAGTGCAGAGTCCTGTGGGTCCAAGGTCGATGGAAACTTGGGCTCCAGCAACTTTCAGGGACAATGACAAAGAGAGAGAGGGAGAGGCCAGTGTCCTACTTGTGAGAAAGCCACACCCCCAATGATACCACACCAGGCTGTGACTTGATTTATAGGCTTGACTCCCCCACTAGCAAGGAGTATCTAGTTGATACACAATCATCTGACTACCACAGAATACCAGCATCTTTTTACAAAATAACATGCTGACAGTGTTTCACAAAAAAGAGTAAATAAAGTATCAATACATTCAAAGAATATTAAATTGTTTTTTTTCAATTGTAGAAATCTTTAGTCCTTTCCATTGTTAATAATGAACAAATAATGAATCCTCAAGAGGAATATGATCTATACAGATTTTGACACTATACCAGAGAATAATTTACAATGATAATATTGATTGTTCATTCATCTGGTATTGAAAAATTGGGTGTAAACTTAAGAAAATGGTGGAACGGTATAATAAAATTCATATACAAGAGCCTCCAATTTCCACAGTATACCCTGTGAAGTTTTCACATATACTGCCTTATTTCATCCCAAACATGATGCTGGGTCCCACTTTGTGGACCCTCAGAGAAATAGAGCAGGTGGCCCGTATCGTACAGTTTGAAGGTTTGTGTTTGTGTTTCAGTTGGTATTTTCCACCACCTGTGGTTATCTGTTAGTTTTTATGATGCTAGAATCTATGTCAATAGAATTACTTGCAATGGACCAGATTCCGTGAAGCTTCCAAACTCAGACCAAATAGGATAAAAGGTCTAATGAGCTACCTGTAAATACTGAGGTTCTTCTTGTAAAGCATAGCCGATGAGAACCCTACGGCTCACAAAAGAACATTTTCTGATATATTGCTGGAAGATAAGCCCCACCGGATGGGAGACACTAGACAGACCTAGTGACTACAATTATGGACTCTAGCATAGAACTCACCGTGACGGTGCTAGCAGGCTAGCCAACATGTTTTCTGTTGTAAATAGGATCTCCGGGAGTTGGCTCTGATCCCACGACAACTAACAACTTCCTCCAGATTTCCACAGACTGTGAGTAGTGGGCTCATAGCATGAAGACTATTAATTGGCATGACTTTATTTCTGTAGAGATTGGGTTCCTCAGTGGAAAGGGATTTTTTAATGTTTCTTTTTTATCCCTAGCACTGAACACAGTGCTGAACCAAAGTAGTACTTTGACATCCATATTTAAACATCACTCAACATATGTTTGAATTTGTCTATGGTGTGCTGTGCTGCCAAAATCAGAGCTGTACAGGCTCCTGAGTTCATTTCTTCAAGAAAGACCGAGCTATCTGCTTCCTACTCTATTTTTTTTGTAGAAATGTGACATGACAGTAGAGGCGTTTTGCCAAGGTCAGATATTGAAGGTGTTCACAAAATGAAATTAGTGGTTATATGTCCTATAAAAGCATGGGGCTTGCATGAACATGCCTACTACTTAACCACAAGCATAAAAGAATCTCATCTGGGCACAAGCCAGAGGCAGATATTCCTCTGCTCTCTATTGCCTGGCTTGCTACAAAGGATCATTCTGTACTCTGTCATGATGATAACTTTCGCAGAAAGACACTGTTTGACCTCAGAATCTTCTGTGATCCATTTATCTATTTCATTCGAACACACTACTCCTAAACTTCAAGCTTAATATAAGAGATCATCTTGCCCTCACTCACAGTTTTATGCATTGATTGGGCTCAGCTGAGCAGGTCTGCCTTGGAGTTTCTCAGAAAGTTGTGCTCGAAGTCAGCACGGGAGTTGTCGTTGTCATTGAAGGTTTGATTGGGAAAGATGTACTACTAAACAACTCATCACATATTCATCGGTGCATAATGTCAGCTAAAGTGACTATTTTGATTTGCCTGATTGTCCCAGTTTTATCCCTAAACATCCCATTTAGCAAAAAAAAACAAAACAAAAAAATCAACTCCCACATCATAAAAAATTGTTTTTAGTGATGTGTTTAGATTATTGGAAAGAAATGATAAAATGTATATGGAAATCCCCAAACTAGAACTGAAAGTAACACAAATTTCCATGTCAAATCATCAGTGTAGATGATCCCTCTTTCCTAACTGCTGTGGACTTTTCTCCTCTCATAGCTGAGGTTGGACACCATGATTCTCAAACGTGTGGACTCTGTCGCATTACTTCTGTGTCCAGCATGCGTAGATCGCAGCTCTGAAAGGTAGCCTTCATACTTGGCCTTACCTGCACAGCAACTGGTGTGCTTTGTATCACGATCCCCATTCCATCTCAGCCCTACAAAAACAATCCCTATTCCATCACATCAATTCTAATTCATGACGACCTTGTAGTGCACAGCACAATTGCTCAGTGGGATTTTCATGGGTATAAATCTTTATAGAAATAGGCTGCCATATATTTTCCCCATAGAATGTGGGATGAGTTTAAACTGCCAATCTGTACATTTGTATCTAAGCACTTAACTACAGATTTGATACAGCACCAGGGATTCCATATAGGAAGATGGTGCTAGTTTGCTAGTTTATGTTCAACATTGTGGGCTTTATGGTTATACCTCCTAAGAGTTTGGGTAATGAAATATGATGATGTCAATGCTGACATGACCTAGATATTACTTTAAAAGGAGGTTTAATGATAGCACCATATAATAGGTGGAATGACACATACAAATTGACTAGAACAATAAATGATTAAAATAGTGTAACTCAAAAACTCACTGCCATTGAGTCAATGCTAACTCAGATCGACCCCAGTGGGTTTCTGATACGGTAACTGCTTGTGGGCGTAGGGAGCCCAGCCCGTCTCTCTCGGAGCTGCTGGTGTTTTCCAACTACCGACCCTACGGCTCACAGCCCAATGCATGATCACTACCCCACCAGGGCCTTGAGAACATAACGGTGAGTTGGGATTTCCTCTATAAAGAGGTGATATAATAGCACTTATAAACACAGAATCATAGAAGTAAGTCTCTAATGACACCATCAACGGCTCCCAAACCAATTATTAAAAAGCCATCATTTCTATAGAGACACAAGGATTTAGGGCCACCAAATCACAAACACAGCCTGGCCCCTTCAAAAACTCCCAGAAAAGTTCCACTAAAAGGGAACTTTTTGAAAGGGCGGGGAGGGTGGGGTGTGTGTGAGAGAGACAGAGAGAGACAAGAGAAACCTCATTCAAAAGGAAAGCAGAAAATAGAAATTTTTAAACGTGTTCAAAGGGAGATGAAATGTTGCATTTTAATCTAGCTACACCTGCCATGATAGATTTGACAGTTTGACAGTGCTTTCTGACTGATAGCAAGACTACTCACATCCCTGGACTAGGCTCAGACGGGATTCATGGAGGCTTGATCCATGTGGGGACCCTGCAAATGGATTTAGGGTCTCTACTGTTATCCATGGGCTTCTACAAACCAGTTGTTCAGAAGTTATGCTTTGATCCCATTCCATCCTTCAGATTTATATTTTATCATTTACAGTCCTTGGATCCTACCAGTTGATGTGCTTTTCCACGTGGACTTAGTATGTCAACCTGTTTTAAGATAAGCCTTCAAGACCTCAGACACTATTCTTTCTAATGGAGACAAGAAACAAGGAGACACCATCAACCCCACCCCAGGAGGACAAGCAATAGAAACATGAGTGGAGGGAGACAGTAGATGGTGTAAGATATGAAAATAAAAGTAATTTATAAGTTATCAAATATTCATGAGACTGGGATGAGGCAGGGATAGGAGGAAACACAAGGAGCTGATAAAAGGGCTCAAGTAGAAAGAAAATGTTCTGGAAATGTGGAAATGATGATGGCAACATATGTACACATGTCTTGATGCAACTGATGTATGGATTGTTAGAAAAGCTATACGAGCCCCGAATAAAATGAGTTATTAAAATTTTTTTAAAGAAATGAGAAAATGGGATAAGTGATGTTACATTTGGGGGATTGCTACCAATGGCTTGGAACGAAGTGCATATGAATTGTTGAGTGGAAGAGTGATGTGCTCTGTAAACCTTCACTCAGTTCACAATAGCGCCTCAGCTGGGGTCAGTTTTTCAAGACTTGGGCAGAGGAAGAAAACCACTCAGTTGCTGCCATACAACATTGTGCTAAGGCCACCCCAAATCAACAGACATCCCTACAAGAGTAATAAAAGAGCTTTACTGGAAATTCAAGTCAAGATGGAGGTATATATATGTATATATATATATATATATATATATATATATATATATATATATATATATAAAGAATATGTACCTTATTTTCATGTAAGGAGACTATGGTTTCTATTTAAATATTTCATATTTGTAGTCAATAACCATGGTTAGATTTAGTCTATAGTTCCTGGTCTACTTTTTTTTTGAGCTATGGTTTTAATGACAGATCACTGCATGGACTAGACGAAATGATTTAGCTTGACTGCTGACTTAAAGCTTGGCCATTTGAACTCACCAACAACATCACAAAAGAAAAGTCTAGTGATCTGCTTCTATAAACATTATAATCAAAAAACAAAAACTATGAAGCAGTTCTACTCTGAACACGTCAGTCTGAACTGTTAGACTTTGGATCCAAAAACAGTGTGATTTTCATTGCTTTTGCAATGTTATTATAGTCTATTTTACTTATGTGGTTCTGATGGGGGTCCTACCACTTCCTTTTGCTGCTGCCCAAGCCAGCAAAAGGGATTTCTGCAGGCTGAACTCTTGGTGAAGCTGAGGTACGTATCCTGCCCTCTACCATCTTGGGCTGCAATAAGAAAAGACTTCCTGAACTGCTCCCATTTCCTGCTCTGCCTGACCATCCTGGTCATTCTGAGAAGGATGGAAAGGCTTGGACACAGAACAAAGAGCTTCCTGCATTGGAAATTCTCTTCAGTTAAGGTTTTTCTTGCAGGTTATGCCTGCTTACCTCCTGTCAGAGTTCTGCCAGTATTTATGACCTTAAACTTGGTCTCAGTTGGTTCTTGTAGGCTAGGCAAACTGGTTCTCTCAGAGAGAAATGCTCAATGTGTCAGTCTCAGACAAGAGACCTCTTAATAAAACTTTAAAAGAAATATGTATATTTATAGGGAGACATCTTTGGTTCATTGATAGGAAATTTCTCTTCTATGCAAGATACCCCAAATTTGATAGATGATAAAAAATAACTGTGTTATGGATATTTTATAAATATATCATGTGCAGCCACAGTCTAAGCTGGGTTTAGCAGCGTGGTCCACTATGCTGCTGAATAGGTTTCAGAGGCGCATCCAGACTAAATAGTCCGGAAAGAAAAGCCTGAAAGAAAAATAGATGAAGAAAAAGATCTCATCATAAAAATGAGCCAATATAAACCAAATGAATCCAATAATCAGATTAAGCTAAGGCGATGGCCCAGAATCAGACATTCTGTCCCATTGTGCATGGGATTGCGATGACTCAATAGCAGATAACAATAACAACACAATAGATAATAAGCAAACTATTAAAATGCAGAAACATAAAGAAAACTGGAACACTGAACTAAATATATATGCTTATTAAAGAAAAGGTTGAATATCAAGAAATACTATTACTTTAAAAAGTTATCTAGCACGATAAGTGATAATTACAGTAACAAGATATTTTGGATAGATTATTCTAGTAATTCCCTTTGGATATTTTTATAGATGTTATTTTATGATGAGTATGTACATATGAAAAAATTATTATATAAGAGTATTTGTAAAATTCTGCAAAACTGAAAGGAATTGGAAGTAAGTATTCATCCTCACCAAATAATTATATATACTAGAAAGCTTGGTTTGGTTCTGAACAAAATATAAAAATCTACAATTCACACCAGCTTACTAATAGCCTTAAATGAATTTGGGGGGTTATTTTTGGCAGAGAGTACATTTTAAACTAAAAGGAAAAGATAATTTATATGATTGTTGATGATGAATATATATTCATTATGTGAGAAAATAAAGTTGGATTGTCACAAAATTTACAACATAAAATGTAGATGGATTTACTGGTGACTCAAGAACAATAATATATAAAAATGAGAGGAGGAAAAGGGTGATTTACAAAAATATTAATCTGTGAATGAAGTTTGAATTTTATTTTTAAGTCTGTGCTTCCATAAAGAAAACACATCTTGCAGGCAAGGGGAAGAGAGACTGTGTGCTCGGGTGCAGCTGTGGTACTAATGCTAAAGGATAGGGACCAAGAAAACTTATTTAAAAAAACAGCAAAGACGATGAAGGAAGCATTTTGTAAATATCTACACATTCAAAAGTTTGCTAAGGTGACCTACTCTCCTTCAAATTCAAGGAATTGAAGCAAAGCTAAAACATCACGAGTCTCCTGTCAGATTGCAGAAAACAACATTATATACATCTACTCCTTACATTATATACATCTACTCCTACTCCAGTGGTGGAGCGGATTCGGGTTTGGACTGCTAACAGAAAGAACGGAAGTGTATTCATTGAGGGTGAAAGGCGAGGCACCGTGTCCGTAAGGATTTACAGGCTCGGAAACTCCACGAAGCAGTTCCCCGTCAGATTTCTAGGACTCAGAATTGACTTGATGGCCATTTGGGTTTGGTTTACTCCTTAACTTATTGAGTACCTTGCTATCTGCCATTTCACATTTACTACTACAATAGTCATATCTAATCCTCTCTGAGTAGCCTAATCCCATCTATTTTCCCCAATAATTGAAATTTCAAAAGTGGGAACACGTGTCTTATATCAATAACGATTGAATTCATAGAACTGATATAAAATGTATCTTGGATGGAATCACTTTGAAGACCTTAATTTTCAAATTCCTCACCAAATACCACACTTAATGTTTTAGGGATGAAATAAACACTGCTGTAAATAAACACAACAGCAAAAAAACACAAAGGCCCAGTAATGTCTACCTTCTTACACTGCATAGCCCCAGCGCTGCAATGTACTGTAGGTGTCCTGTATGGGACACTGAGCCTGTTTGATGATGCTTTAAAACGATGTTCTTCCCAAAGGGGAAAAATTCAAAATATTGCTTACTTTAGCTACTATATGGAAACTTTATGAGAGAGCTTCTTGTCCTGGGGATTCTAGGTTATATGCCCCGCCAACAGTTCTACAGAACCTCTACTAGCTAGAGATAGGAATGTTTCTTGCTAGTGAACATTAGGTAATTCTAGATGCTTATGTAAGACACAACTTGTTCTTTGTATCAAAGAATTTACTCTTAAAGCACTCTGGTTATTTTTAGAGTTTGAACCCCTAGGCATTGGCTGTGGTTTCATTCTGTGTTCCCTGAACTCCTAATATACCGTTTTCGACACTCAATTTTTAGTATTTAACAGTTAAAAATAACACTGCTGATTTTGTCAAGGAGAACAGAAGCCAGGGGGCAACTGTTTACCCTTAAAGCAGATTTGAAAAGGTTATAATGTACAAAAGGGAAAATAGCATATGCCAGAAAGAATAGGGACACAGGTAAAGGTGGCACTCACAGTAATACAAGCAACCGTATGTTCTTACCTGGAAGAACCCATCGTCTAATAAAAGAAACAGATGTGTAAGCATGCAGTAAAAATACCCTGGGATCACTAATACCCTCTCCATCGTATCTCACCCCACCCCCACACGAGTGCAAATCCCTTCTAGGGAGATGTCATACATCTGAGGCATGTGTTCTCCTGTAGGTGAATTGGCGGTGAGCAGGGCTAAGCTTTAGGCATAGGAGACAGCTGTGAGCTCCTTGCTCTGGGCGGAGGAGTCTGAGTAATGATGGCCGGCCGCTCCCTCTGGGTAGGGCTGCTCCTATGGCCCACAGCGGGGGAGCCACTTTGTAGATTAAATCAGCGCCTTGCACCCCACCCGAAAGCAATTAGGATTTCTTCCAGAGGCAGCTTTGTGTTGCAATATGCTGACGGTGCCACCCAAGACTCCCAACCCAGACATCTTCACAACCTTCCTTATAAGTAAGGGGAGCACCCATCTACATCAGGGAAGCCTGGCATCTTGAACTCTGGGACTTTTGGTCCTTAACCAGGCATTTTTGACAAGCAAAATCTCTCTATACTCGCTTCTAAACAGGAGAGTGATTTTCCTGAGATGAGATAGCTATTCCATGTGTCCCCCCACTTTGGTAAAGGCGCTAATACTTTGGGTGACAGAGGTGAAGTGCACAAAGCAAATCATCAGTCAATGTTTGTTGAATCTGTAATCTTGCTGTAAAAAAGGGCATGCAAGGCTTTCTTTCTGCTACAAGTTCAACTATAGCGTGAAGGCCACATCTGCTTTCTCTTAGTAGCAACATCAAGGTCAAGCCATCTGCTGTGAAGAAAAATATTGGTTTAGCTATCTCTAAGTTGGGAGGTTAGAGACCACTGTACACACCGTGAGAGGCTCCTCCACCCACTGATTACCAGGCATAACAAAATATAAAGAAGCCCGGGACTTAGTCCTCCCCATCAAAGCGATCAGGGCCCTATATGTGAGAAACAGACAGGTGTGGAGATACAAAACAAAGACTTAAGACAGAATGTACAGGTTATAACTTGGGATAAGGCAGATTTTAAGCTCTCCAACGATCTGGGGTTTTATCAGCAAAAGGAATCACGTGCAGTACTGTACCAAGGGGGGTGTAGTAAGGGATGCCTTGTCTGTGGGAAAGTTTAAAGCAATAATGAAATTGATCAAAAATTAGTCTGCTTTTCATTATCATTATTCACTGGCAATTTTAAGCATCAATGATAAAATTTTCCCACAAAATAGAAGGCCTAAGATTTTTGCTCCAGGTATATAGTTAGTGGTTCAGCCACACATTCTCATTCTAACGTAAATTTGTAAGGACTGGCAAACCTGCAAGTGTGATCTCAGTGCAGTTGGCATGCCTAGCCCCTGGATTTTAAGCAACGCAATCTAAATCAGCAATGTCAGAATTGGGTATTATACAGAAGTATTAAACAGAAGTAGCTCCTGATTTGTTTCCACTCTGTCAACCATGGTGGCTTTGGGGAGAGTCTCTTTGTACCTAAAGTAAGTGTCTTTGTATTTAAATCGAAAGGTGAAACAAAGCAAGAGTGGTCAGGTCCGATCTCTTCAAACAGAACACATTTTAGTTTGTGCTTTTTATTGAAGTTGATTAATAGAATAGACTTTAATATGAAATGTGTCTTATGTGTTAACGATGTCATCATTACAGAAAGACTTTAGGAAACAATGACAATTGGTGCTCATTGTCGTCATGATTATGCTTTGGACATGTGATCAGGAGGAGGACGTCACACTTGGTGGAGGGTCAGCAAAACAGAAGTCCCTCAATGGATGGACACTGGCCTCAACAACGGGCCCCACATGAAAAAATCGCAAGGATTACCTAAAATCAGTTTTTAATTCTGTCGTGGCTAGAATTGTCATGAGTGAAAGTAAAATTAATGCCACAGAACAGCAACTGCTTATCCCATGACTACCCATGAATATAATTTATAAAGCAAGATATGTGTGGAAATTATTGGTGCAATATCAGAGAAACATCCATGAAATATAAATACAAAAGTATGAAACTTCTGTCTTTCCAGCATATCTTCCCCCTAAGTCTATGTATTTCTAAAGACATTTTACTCCATTTCTTCAAAGAATTCTGCATTTTTCAACTTATACCATTAAAAAATGACAGTTTAGGTATCCTTTAGGGAATCAACCATGCTCCTTTCAATGTTCTTTGATTTAGGGAAATGAACAAACCAAAAAAATGTCCAGAGCAACAAGAACTAGGCTATATGGTGGAAGGGGTAAGGTTACCCAACAAAATTTGCATAGGACTTCCTTAGTCATTATTGAAAAATGAGCAGATACACTGATATGTTGGAAACAAAACTAAATCCCTTCCTAAAACTTTCCTGGTGCTTTTGTCATCATAGAAGTTTTAAATTTTCATAAAATTTCTTTCTAATTAGACCCTGTAGTCTTCCTATATGCCTCAGGAAAATCAATCAACAGTGCCCCTTCTTGTTGTTGTTGTTGCTGGGGGTCATTTAGATGATCCATTCTGACTCATGGTGACCCTATATACAACAGAACCAAGCACTGCATGGTCCTATGCCATCCTGAAACTATTGCTATACTGAGCTCACTGTTATGGTCACTATGCCAATCCACCTCCTTTTCAGTTTCCCTCATTTTCACTGCCCTTTCCCAACAAGCATAATATCCTCTTCCAGGGACTGGTCTCACCTGACAAAATGTCCAAAGAACATGAGATGAAGCCTCACCATCTGTATTAGATTGGATTCTCAGAAGAAGCAAAGTCAGTGATGCTTATAAGTGCTGTATATAAACAGAGATTTATATCAAGAAATGGCTTACACCATTGTAGAAATAGGTAAGTCTACGCTAGTTGAAGTCAGCCTTCTCCTGACTCATGGAAGATGATGAACAAGAAGCAGGATGATGAAGTAGAGACAGTAGGGGTCACAGGTTGGTGGATGCAAAGGTTCAAAGTGAGCTGAATGAATCCACCATTGGTAGCTTGCTGATAGCTCCTGGGATTTACCAACAGGAGACTGAGGAACCAGACACAAGAACCAGCTCCAGCCACAGTAGAAAGTGAAGGCCCAAAGAGGAGTTGGCTCATCTCAGTCTCTCTCTTATACAAAAAAGACTTAGGATACTGAGGAGGTGTCATGAAGGCTCAGCTCAATTACCCTGGCTCTGCCCTTGCCCAGGAGTGTCTAGTTAACATATTCTGTAACCGTCACAGATCACCCTTTGTCCATTTGACATCTGTATGTAGCTGTTTAACCGTACACAATCATCAAAGAAAATTTTAAAAGTATACTTGTTCCTACATGACACAACTAACACAGATACAACAGAGAGTGCACTGACCCCATTTTCATCTGACTCTTCTATTTTCTAAGTGAACAAAATAAACATTTTGGTTCGTGCATACAAATAGGAATTACTTATAACAAAGTCCTCGGTTCTACATCTGGTCACATGGCAGTCACTGGTATTTAGAAAGAACTTCCACCACTACTCATTCTGTATTTCCATTGCAATCAGCAAGTATTGCAGGTGGTCGTGGCTCTTTGTCTAGAGGAGTGACCCAAACCTTCATTCTTGAAGAGTCTGGGATGTTAGTAGTCATGTCAGAATTAGGATATTGTATTTTGCCATTGACTTTAATCACAGGACATGGGATTACTAAAAAACCACTGACTTTAACCACAGGGCATGGTGTTACTAAGAACCTAAGGAATTTCCTGGATTCCAGACATATTTTTCTTTACCACGATTATGCAATGTTAATCCAATATCCCCTTTGTAATGAGGATCTATCACACCACTCAATACAGTAATACCCATCTTTGTCTATTGAACCAGAGGCTTGAGGAGTCCAAAATGGCCAGGAGGAATTCTTAACTTCAAGTTAAATGGAATCTGTGCTGAGTCTCCAGGTAGGGGCGTCCTCTCTCCCCAGCCCACTTTGGAAGAAAGGTTGCAGGGACAAGAAACAAAAATATAGGGCATGCATCATTAGAAGTAATTGTGAGTGGTGCCATTCCCAGGTTCCAAGATCTGTGAGTCTTGGCTATTGAGAAACAGAACCATATAGTGGATGATGATTTAGAGCATATGCAGCCTCCTGAACCACATAGCTCCAGCCTTGAAAGGTGTTACCACCAAACTGTGACTCTAACAGTGTCTTTGGATGCGCCCTCCATTCTACCAAGTCAGCTGCTTCAGCATGCTCGGAAACACGGTAAGACCAGTGGATTCATGAGCACAGACCCAATGCTGCATGTGGCAATTACATAATCTCCTGTCAACTTGTGAAAGGATGGAGTCTAGCCTGTCAATCAGGTCATCACCAATGCGGCTTCTGTGTGGGCATGGCCTTCTCCTAAGGATTCTGGGAACTCCTGTATTCCTCCCTGGAGGCAGGAGACACTCTCTCTGCTTTGTCTTCCTCTTGACAAGCCATATGTGCTACACTGATGGAACCAGAGCCCTGGGGCTGGAGAAGCCACGTGGAGACCCACACCAGTGCTGAGATGCTTCCATCACCACTGGATCCACAAGACTGTCCACCCACTGGCCTGTGATCTTTCTTCCTGCATTTGCTGCATGAATCTGAAGAAGAATTTATAGACTGGTAATGGACATGTGGGCTAACATCAGACTTATGGACTTAGCCTGGACTGGACTGGGATGTTTCCTTAATGTGCAATTACTCTTTGATATAAAGTTCTTTATTATACACATATGAGTGTCTATGAATTTGTTTCTCTAGTCAACATTGCACTTCTTTGTTGTGAAGTGAATCCCTTGATCTGGGGAAATGCTGTGTAGGATACCATGCTGTTGGATGAGGCATTCTGCAGATTCATGAAGGGTAGTTTGAGTGCATACAGGAAAAGGAAAACCATTGAGTGTAGGAAAAGGAAATCCATATCGACAGTAAGTATCTAGTCCAGTGAGATCATAACACTGCCTTTTCCATGGAGGAAATGGCCCTGTGTAATCATCCTGACACCAACTGCTGGTTGATCTCCCCAAGGAATGCTCCCAAATTTCAGACTCAGTGTTGGTCCCTGCAACTGGCAGAGGGGGCACTCAGCAGTGGCAGTGGCCAAGTCAGCCTTGGTGAGTGAAACTCCATGTTGCTATGCCCGTGCATAACCTCCATCCCTGCCACCATGCCAGTTTGTTTATATCCCCATTGGGGAAGGAGAGGGGTTTCTAAGAAACGAGAATGACTGGGGTCCGCAGGACACGCCCTCTCTCCACTTGATTGTTAAGGTCTTCCTGTGCAGAAGGAACCTTTTGATGAGCATTCATGAGACACAAATATCTTTACTTTTTTAACCCACTCAAAGAGGTCTGTTTACATACCTCTTCCCCACACTTCTTTGTCCCCCATTTTCCTATCACACTCCTTCCAAGTCCCCGACCATCCAGTCAACCCGTTGACCATAGCCCTTGAATCAATACTTAAGAGGCACATCTTGCCATTTCTCCCTCTGAAAAAAACTGGACAACAGGTGTACTGCTCAAAGTTCTGCCCACTGGGGAGGTTTTCCTTCACACTGTCCTTCAGGGAGGTCCCAGGAAGGAACCATAGTGCTGCAGGCCCCTTTCAAGTGTGTTTTAATCTGGGTAGACTAGAGAAACAAATCCAGAGACACTCATAGTGTACAAGAGCTGTACATAAAATAACAATTGTATATTGAGAAACCATCACTGTCCAGTCCAAATCAAGTCCTTAAGTCTGATATTAGCCCATACGTCTGATATGAGTCTATAAATTCCTCACATAACACATGCAATGATGCCGAATGCAGGATGATCACAGGCCAGTGGATGGATAATATTGTGGTTCCAGTGGCAGTGGAAGCATCCCAGCACTGACAGGGGTCTCCACATGGCTCTTTCAGCTCCTGGGCTCTGGCTCCATCCACATGACTCCATGTGGCTTGTCAACAGGAATTTCTCACAGGGAGACAAGCAGAGAGGGTATCTGGCCTCCTCTGAATTATTTATCTCCTTCACACCTCCAAATGAAGTCATCAAGTTACAACCTGATTGACAGGCTAGACCCCACCCCTTTGCAAGTTGACAGGAGATTATGTAGCTGCCACAAAGTGGTACCTAACAATCATGCAAAACCATCACTCTATCAAGCATGGGTTTTCTGTTCCTCAGTCAACTGATCACAAGCAAGCCCCCATAAGGCCATAGGTGCAGACTGAGAGAAAGTCTGTACTGGGACGTGAGTAGAGGCCATAGGCATTTGGGCCACTTCTTCATGCAGCTTGCTTTTCCCTTCAGGTCCTGCTCTCATCCAGTCACGTGTATACCACTTCCATTTAATGATGGAATGCTGCTATGTACATCAGCTTTATGACTCTGTGCATCAGACAACACCCAGTTCGTGATGGGTAACTCAGGCTGCATGGTGACTTGGTGGTCCATGGTAAGGCATGCGGTCTCCATGAAGGCCCAATAACAGGCCCCAAGCTGTTTGTTCTCAAGTTGTTTGCAGAGGGTGGCAGAGCCTTACTCCAGTATCCTAAAGGTGCGTATTATGATTCACCCACCAACAGGGGCCTACCAAAGACTCCAAACTGAATCTCTGCCAGCGACACCTCAAGCACCATTGGATCAGGGGTACCATATGGTCCAAATAACAGAGAGGCTTGCACAACAGCCTGAACCTGTTGGACAGCTAGCCTTCTCTTGTTCTAGGCCCCACTCAAAGTTGGCACCCTTTGGAGTCACTTGATACAAAGACTGCATTAGCATACCCAAATGAAGGTTATATTGCCTCCAAACTCCAAAGAGCCCCACCAGGCATCATGCCACTTCTTAGTGATGGGAGGGGCCAGATACAATAATTTATCATTCACTTCAGTAGGGATATCTCGATATCTAGATATATCTCGCACTACAAGACTGCTAGAAAGTTCACTGAAGTGGGAGGGGCCTGAATGTGTTGGGTTTATCCCCTTCCCTCCTCGCCCACCCAGCTTGCAGATGTTGCACCAATGAGTATAAAGTCATTGATACTTGTTCCTTACAAGATCCAATCAGCATAATGCCATCAGTGTAATGGGCCAGTGTGCCACTTCATGGAAAGGAAAGGTGATTAAGACCCCTGCAGGCTAAGTTAGGACACGGTCCAGAAGAGTCGACGTAACTCTGGGAGAGAGTTGTAAAAAATATATACTGTTGTATTTGTCAGCTCACGACATCCTGCTTCTGGTGGTCCTGTGAAAGCAGAATTGAGAAAAAGGCATTGCCAGATCAGTAGCTGTTTACTAGGTACCAGGTGAGGTATTAATTTGCTCAAGCAACGAAATCACAGCAGCTGCAATTGGAGTCACCACCTAGTTAAGTTTGCGACACCCCACTGACGTTTACCAAATCCCTCTGCTTTTCACACAGGCCACAGAGGGGAGCTAAATGGGCAGGTGGTGGGAAATGCTACCTGTGCATCCTTCACTTCTCTGGTGGTGCCAAGCTTCGCACTCCTTCGAGGAATGCGCCGCTGCTTTGGGTGTACTATTTTCCTAGGCGGGGCATTTCTAATAGCTTCCATTTGGCTTTTCCTGCCATGAAAGCCCTTATTCCCCATTTCAGAGGACCGACATGGGGATTCTGCCAATCGCAGACTATGCCTATTCCAATAGTGCATTCTGAAATGGAGAAATGACACCACGATGGGGTTAGGTACATGCCTAGTACCATATGGGTTGGGTTGGGTTATCTAGAGAATCAAATTAAGATGCATGTATATGTTGTATATAGAAATAAATTTATGTCAAAAAATTGTTTGTACAGTTGTAGAAATAGCTAAATCCAATCTGGTTCAAAACAGGCTTCTCCTGGCTCAGGGAGCTGATGAACCGGAAACAGGATGACCAAGTAGAGACAGTAAGGAGCACGGGCTGGTGGATACAGAAGCCAGCTGATGAAGCCACCATGGGCAGTCTGCTGACGACTCCTGAGATCAGCAAACAAGGTCACAGGATATCAAGGAACTAGATACACTCTGGCAGAAGGTGGAGGACCAAAAAGGAGTTCACTCTGCTCAGTCTCTCTTATGCACAATGGCTTACGGCACCAAGGCAATGTCATCAGGGTTCAGCCTAATTAATAGGTTTTATTCTTCCCCTACCTTTACCCAGGAGTATCGAATTGACATAATCCCTAACCATCACACCATTCTTGTTACTAAGTTCTTGCTGTACTTCTAAAAAAAATACCCCCCACCCCCACCTTTCTGGTAGTTTATGGTACTTTAAATATTCTTCACAAGAATCATAATTCAAATATCTTAATACTTTGTTATTCCTTGTCCCACTTTCACATACATATCTTGCATAGACAGACAATTAAAAATAGCATGACTGGGTTCAGATGCAGCTTCGACTGAAAGATGACATCCTTGGCTTTCCACATTATAAATAGATCTTCATCAGTGGATTTTCCCAATACAACAGGTCCATTAGTTTTTTGACTGTTTCTTCCTTGAGCGCTGATT
The DNA here is from genome assembly GCF_050624435.1 of Tenrec ecaudatus. Lineage (NCBI taxonomy): Eukaryota > Metazoa > Chordata > Mammalia > Afrosoricida > Tenrecidae > Tenrec > Tenrec ecaudatus. The sequence goes on along the minus strand of NC_134538.1, from coordinate 53,909,036 downwards.
GTGGGTCCAAGCCATACCACCCTGAATGTAGCCAATCTTGTCTCATTTAACAAGTTAACAGACTTGGCCTCGTTCATACTTGGGTGGTAAAACATCTGGGAATCTGAGGTGTCAGAGCAGCGGTTCTCAACCTTCCTGATGCCGCAACCCTTTAACATAGTTACTCATGTTGGGGCAACACCCCAACCATAACATTATTTTCATTGCTACTGTTATGAATCGGATGACCCTGTGAAAGGGTCGTTCGACCCGTAAAGGGTAGTGACCCACAGGTTGAGAACCATTGTGTTAGAGGATTACTCCTAAGGAGTTCCATTAAACACTTCCTATATTTCTTATACAGCAGGAGCTGAACTCTCTGCCTTGAATCTGACCCAGCAGATCTACTTAAAAGTTGTTGCTTTAATTGTACCTTTTTTTTGTGACACACCATAATAAGACTAAGTGCATTACTAGGGGAATTAGTTTGCAGCTATCCGGTGCTTTTAAAAACATATATTTCAAATAAACCCATGCATATATGAGCTAAAACCATAATAGCAATATTTTTTACTTACCTTTCTTAAAGGACCAAAGCAAATCAGACACACTGCAATCAAGCCATTTCTAACTCACAGTGACCCTTTAGGACAGGGTGGAACTTCCCCTTTTAGTTTCTAAAAGAGTGAATTTTTACAAAACTGAAAGCTTCGTCTTTCTCCCGCAGTGTGGCTGGTAGTTTTGAACGGCTCACCTTGCATTTAGCAGTCCAAATTGTAATATACTATACCACCAGAAGTCCTTCCACTTAGAAGGAGATGTTAAAAAATAATCTGCTATAGTTATTATGTAAGGAAGGCCAAGGCTACATAATTAAGAGTCTAATTTGAGAATGTTTTAATAAGAAAATTAAAACACAGAGAAACTTTCGGCCCTGGAGTGATTTCAATAGAAAGCACCTCTATAAGACAATGTAGAGTTTTCCCTGTGGATTTCTGAAACTATAACTGTACAGGAGTAGAAATCCTCATCTTTCGCTCAGCGAGTGCCAAAGAGTTTCCAACAACCTTCAGATTAGAGACCAATACGCAACCACACCAGCGGGGCTCCTAACACAGAGTAGAGAAGTACAAGTCCCAAGATCAGCCAAAAGCATGGCTGTGAAGGGATCTGAGTTGACAAAAGGGATTCTTTTCCTGTTGCAGGCACACAAAAACACTCTAAAAACTGAAAAATGATAGGGGAAAAATAAGACTTAACCAATATTGAATTTGTTCTCTGTTCTAATGATGCAGAAAGAGGACAAGTTTAGAATTAAAAGTATAGAAGTTCCATTTCCGTGCTTTTACTGCAAAAATTTGAGCATGTTCAAAGAACTGACGAGGCTCATTTTTGCTAATTCTATACTCGGTATTATTTGAAGTTTCTCTCCCCCAGAGAGTTATTAGAAGGTCGTTAAGAACTATGGCCTCAACTCTCCCACTTTCCTGGCATGGGGTCCAGCTGCGTCTGCCAAGTGCTGCCAACGGCCCATTGGTGATATGAGAACTAGAAGAAGAAAGCATTTGGTAGAAAGTGGAAGATTATGTCATCCTTAAATTTAGGACTTCACATTTTTATGCTGCAATTTTAAATTTATGAAACAGGCCAGCACAAGGCAGGGGTTTTGTTTCTGTAGTTGTTTATCCCAAACTAAAAATGCTGAATATAAGTGATTATAAAATCCCAGTTGAAAAATGTACAAGAGATTTTGCTATCATGTTCCTACAAGCCAAGGTGTCACTGGAGAAATAATTAGAGCTTTATCTTGCAGCTCTGGCAACTTACAAATATTTAATCCTGTCATGCCACACATGCACCCAGGGAGCAGGCTTCAGGGGAGAATGACAACAAAGGACTTAGAAATGCGTTTTACTGCAGCATGGTTTTAGTCTCATAGTGAGGACGGTACATGTGAGTTTCTTCAGTTAGAAAGTTGCATTACATGTGCAGAAATGCTCTCTGTGGCTGGCATGCTCCCCACACAGGCATCAGGGAGATTATCTGAGCATGAGTGGGGGCTCTCTGCACCCCTACCCTGGGGAGTGAATATACTCAAACCAGTTCAGGCATTTTAAAATGAAGGTTATAAGGATGCTCACCCCTAATCACAAATATTTTGCTTTTATCTTCCTGAATTTTTCAAAGTTTCCTGTTTGGTTTTAATGGTGTTTATGTTCCCCTAAAAATTCCTTAATAAACACAGAGAAGAACTGACAACACAAGACACACATCAAGCTTTATTCCAATTCCACTCAATATCATCAACTAAAACGGAGGCAAGGGATGATTGCAAAACCTATGTATGTTCAGTTGGAAGCTGAAGAAGATTAAAACAAGTCCATGAAACCAAGATATTAATTTGAGTCTGTGCCACCTGAGGTTCAGGAACATCTCAAAAACAGATGTGCTGTATTGAACACTAATGACAGACGATTTGATGAGCAATGGGCATACATCAAGACCATCATTTATAACGAAAGCAAAGGTAATTTAAAAAGAAAGAGAGAAAATATCAAATGTCAAAAGAAACTCTGAACCTTGCTCTTAGTCAAAGAACAGCAAAAGCAAATGGGAGAAAGGATGAATGTCTTAAAGACCTGAACAAATGGCGCCTAGAGAAGACAGAATGGTATACTAAAATTTTCAAAGAATTAGAGGTAGAAAACCAAAATGGAAGAATGCAGTCAACATATTTTTAAACTGAGAGGACGCAAGAAAAAAATTCAAGCCTCAAGTTACAATATTGAAAGATTCTATAAGTAAATATTGAATGATATTGGAAGCAACAAAGAAGATGGAAAAAATACAGAGTCACTGTACCAAAAAGCCCTAGTTGACATTCAACCATTTCAGGAGAAAGCATATAAACAAGAACCAATGGGGCTGACAGCATCAGTTAAAAACTGGGTTCCAGAAAATTATGGACCACCCATGGAGATGCTTCCACAAGCTGATGACCCACTGGAAGCACTTGCTTGTCCATGCCAGGAAATTTAGCCGACCGACTGTGCTCCTCTGGGTAGACTAGAGAAACAGATACCTAGAAACGCGTATGGGTGTGAGAGCGTTTTCTATCAAGGGTAATGGTACATTACAAAAGCATCCTAACCCAGTCCAGTCCAAGCCCATAAGTCTGATATTAGCCCCTATGTCCGATACCAATTTATGAAGTTCTTTCTTAAGACTCAGGAAATGCATGCAATGACGCTGAATGCAGAACAATCACAGGCCAGTGGGTAGGAAGTCTTTGGAGCCAGTGGCATTGTAAGCATCTCAGTGCTGGCAGGGGTCTGTATATGGTTTCTCCAGCTCCCAGGGCTGCATCAGGTTAGGTCCGTGTGGCTTCTCCTCAGAGGTGTCTTGCAGGAAGTGAGCAGAGAGAGAAGAGTCTCCTGCCTCCAAGGCAGTGAAATACCAGAGTTCCCAGAATGCTCAGGAGGCCAGGCCTACACAGAGGCCTCATTGGTTATATCTTGATTGACAGGCCAGACTCCACCCCTTCCTGCATAAACCTCTCTAATTGGCACCAGGTTATGTAACTGCCATACCGATTGAGCAGAAGAGATCCATATTTGTGCCCAAACAAGGTGACCCAACAGAATGTTCAAATTATAGAACAATGTAGCTACTATCAAGGGGCCCTGGTGGCATGAGGTTTAGAAGTTGGGCTGCTGGTCCCTGCTTCTTGGCAACAGGGAAGCCAGAAGTCTAATAAGGCCTCCATGCCATTTACTGCAGCGATGCTGCGTGTTTTCTTCCCTTGAAGCTTTGCAAATCCAAGTCCTTGCACTTTCCATTATGCTGTAGTTTGTCTTTTCTAGCTGCCCTTTGAGAATTCCTGTTCAATTTCTTCACTTCACCATTTCCACCATTTGCTTCAGAGTAAGTTTCAGGACCCCTTCTGATATCCACTTTGATCCTTTCTTTTCAATATCCTTTTTCTTCCTTCGTATATGTTGTTCTTGCTGTCATGCCACAGATCTGTGTTATAGATTCAGTGTTATATGCTGGTGTATATGTATGATTCTGTTACATAGTAGTGTTCACTGTGCTAAGTCACTTCTTGGGACATTTTCAAAATTCAAGCAGGTAACATTCCAATTCCAACATGAATTTTAATGGACCAGATTATTCAAGAGTGAAGGTTTGGGTCACTCCACTTGGCAAAGAATCACAGCCAGTTGAGGAAAAATGGGTGATTAAAGAAGATAGTTCTATACGATTTCCAAAGTTTCAATAAAATTTTGAACTATAGTTCAATGTGTGATTGAAATGAGTCTGTGCCTATATCAAAAAGTATATGGGATAATTCTATTATCTTTCTATTTGTTTCCATGAAAAATTTTAAGCCCTTTTATGTGCATATGCAAGTATATATATATATATATATATATATATATATATATATATAATATCTTTGCCTTTTTCCTTCCATTA